>NC_064628.1:343950229-345200229 GCF_023864275.1 Schistocerca cancellata
TGTGGTAGTATGACTCAACGCACATCTGTCACGGTTCTTCTTCAACAAGACAAGAATTTTTAAATACCAATTATACTGACGTGATAAAAGAAAATTAGAAATACTATAATTTTGCAAGAAAACCAAAATTACACTCTAATACAAGAACACAAGCCAGATGCTTTGTTGACTGAACCTGTAGTGACACATTATTCAGGACACACAAATAATAAAACAACATAATATTTATTACCTTCATATATATTGACGAAAAGCACTCAGATCATTACAATATCTCCATTGGAATAACATCTGCTATCTCTCCCATCAAATAACTGCATAAAACATGGAACAACACTCTCCACTACCACATCTCACTCTGACTTCACGACAAGCAGTGTCCACCACAACTTCTCGGCGAGAACTGCTTGCCGCTGCGTCTCAATAATCACTGCCAGTGGAGGCGGCGGAACAATACTCTCAGGCGCGATCTCTGGCGCTGTGGCTCAGTGTAGCCACCTTTCAACATCAAGGTGTCGACACAGGCGAAGGAAAGGTCCCCAGTCCGGCGATAATCTCGGTAAATGCTCCCCTCCCGCAACATTTACTGAGACTTTTAAAAATGTGCATATGCAAAGAAAACCTGTGTAGTAGTGCAAGGTGTCTGCAGGAAGGCAACTGGCACCGGCAGTGCCTTAAGTGGTTGCCTACTTGTAGGCGCCGACCACTACCCGGGTGCAAGCGAGGTTGTTATCGAACTGAGGGGCTCAGAGGGACCCGTTACCGTGAAAAAGGTTACTGAAGAAGCATAAGACCCCTTTCCTGCTTCGGATAATGTTCAACTTTCGTCAAATGGTTTTGAACGGTCCCCAGTTGTTCCAACCCGTACATCAAAGCAAATGTTGCGGTCGCACAGCATTCCAAAGGGGTGAGATCCATTCAGTGGGGTTCTAGCCCAAGATGTCTTTTGTAAAGGACTGGGGCGGCAGTGTAATATCTCTTTATATTCTACTAATTATCCCTGCACAGTTCTATGAGTGAATTACGTTTCCTACTTGACCATCTATATACTCGCAGAATCGATGCGCAAAGTAGTACAGTACTATTACTATTCCATGAGCGCATAATTACTCTTTGTAATATTCTCTCTGGTGTGTTGAGAGGACTTCTAGGATCTTTCTCCGTGGCGAATAGCCGCACTGAATAATTGTAATTTTGCTATCGAGATTACTGGGAGAAAGAGTTTGAAAATATATTGTATGCTACTCAAGAAAATATATACTGAGCTTTTACATCAAAGGTGTGTAAGTACTTTCATTATATATGTATTCTCTAATTGGAAATTTGCACGGAGGTGTCGTTTCATTGGTAATCAGAAGGAACTTCCGATGAATTGGAAACGAACCTGCAATTATTAGATCCAAGAGCTCCATTATTTCGTCGGATAATTAAACTCTATCAAAGCAAACTTTTCGCTTGATCTGAGGTTTCCCGACTGACTACGCAACGGAAGAAAAACCAAGACATTTTATTTACACAGGATTGCAGATCACTTCGAATCATCGAGATTGCGGACAAGGAGAGTCATCGTCCGATTCTGATTAAACAAGTAAAGCTTAATTATAACTTTCTTGAGAGACTGTGATGACTGTGATATGGCTGCTTATGAATGAGATCATTAATAAAATACTAATAACTAACTTTCCTCCTCACCAGCAACAAGTATAAACACAATATTAATTAAAATCATAGCAGGGAGCTGTCAGCAGTATCACAGGTAGTCACGTATGTCTTCCTATTGCTCACTGCATTGCAAACTGTCGTTTAGGACTGCAAAATGTGAAGTGTATGGGGCTCATCGATCCAAGGTAAGGGGTGGCTTCATTGACGCCCTTTATGCGAGCCCCTGAGGGCTTTTCGTGTCGATTGTGAGCCGCGGTATGCCTGAAATGTTTTCATAGGCTACTCATAACAAAATTGTGTTATTTCAACGCTGGGCGTCCCGTTTCTGATCTCTGTCGCAGAAGCGTCAAAAGAGGGGGTGAAACGTGACTAAGACAGGGTGTGACGACCCTCTCACTGTGTGGCATTGGGCAAAATTGATGCGAAATTTGGTGCCAGGGGGACGTAATTAATCCACTTTACATCTCCTATGAACTCTGAGCTTTGGCTTTTGTTTTGCATGCGGCGACACCTTGCTGTTTAAAGCATCGTCAAGCCAGAGGGTGATGTCGCAGGACACCATGCCTTTGTACCATTACAGAGTAAAGCTGTAGGCACCTTTATTCCAAATTACAAACTCATGGGACGCACTGGGAGACAGATACGGGATTTCTAAAAATTTAGCCTTTATTTCTGTTGCGCAGTGTAATTTTAATCACATCATAGTATGGCAGCTCCGATGTCATTAAGTCTTCTCTAAATCAGACTCAATTACAGGTAAAATATAACAACAACAGGTCTATCATGAGTTTTTTCGTCTTATGGTCTCTCCAGCTAAAATACGAGTTACAAGCACTTTTCAGCGAATCATAAACACGGTGTGCGTTCGAGTGTGATGTTGCAGCTTCCTTATGCACAGGGGACCCAACATAACAGGTCGTACATATACCTATACTAGTTACGAAATTAAGTACTACATGCTTCTGAATCATTAAACAAGAAAAGAAATGTATGACACTTGTCGACTTTTCGATCACGAGTGGCAGAGCACTAGCTCGGAGGGACAAGAATGTGGCAAGAACGTGATATAGTCTTGATGAATGAGCGATCTAGGCATTGTATTTAACTGAATCGGGGAAACCACACGAGGAAACCTAAATTAGTCCGCCCCACTGGTATTTGAAACCATTTCTCCTGAACATGATAAAACTTCTATTTAAACACTGGGCATCTCCCACCATTCATGAACTAGTGCTATTCTTATTACACAAAGCAACATATCTGTTCATGCGTTAATTCCCTAAAGTGAGACCTAGGAGGCATACGATAAGTATGAGACTCTCAACCATCACCACGTATTGTTGTACTTATGGTAACGTAAATGTCTATATGGATCAACTTGTAACCTCCTCTTCACTTATCGACCTTAATGACAGTGAAAAATTAAACCGCGTGCACCTAATGGAAATTTGGGAAAAGCAATCGTCACCGAAGTTAATTTGTCGGTAAAGAAGGAGGAAAGGGTTACATCTAAATGAAAGGAAAAATGCAAATGAAATTGGTGGAAATTAATTTTGAGAAAAGGGTAAAATTAATAAAGAAAGTAAATGTGCGGACATTACGTTAACAATTAATTGGCGTCAATTAGATATTTGAGATTTGGGGAAAATTATGGTCGCCAGTCCTATGGACAACTACTACAATAACTGAAAATGAAAGATTAATGCACATATAATTAGCACTAAAAGCGTGGCAACTGAAGGTTGACACGTGTTGTGTGAAAACTGAATGTTTGTCAGAAGTAATAAATTTCGCTACACTCTGACTTAATTTAGCAAAAGAATTAATAAAACCGGAAAATTGAAAGTTAATTTAGTGACTGAAATTAATAGTGAACTTTGTTTCTGAAGCACTACAAAATTCAATAAAATAAGGTGTCAGAAACTATCATAGCAAGTCGAGCGCAATTACATGCTGCCAAACCCCGAAAGTGCGGCAACTCGCGGCAGCGTCACTCAAGACATGTGCTCCACCGCCCTACTCCAGCCAGACTCCCCCTGCTTGCACTCCACGCGGCAGAGTTAACACCACCAAAGATCCTAAACATTTGGTTCTCCACACGACCTATCGATGTAATCGTTCGATAGCATAGTTTACCCTAGGCAAGACCCAGCGAAAAAATACAAATAATATTTACAAAACAAACTAATTATACATCGACATAAATGCATAAATATACATATATACAAATTGTAAAACAATTACAATATATAAAGGCACCGAAATGTCATATCTTCAGGTAACAAAATAAGGAAAAAAATTATACTACAATAGATGGAAATAGGAGGATATGCATTTCCGGTGTTACAAACTGCTGAAGAGCTGTATTTATCTGTGCTGTCTCCTACACCGTTGATATTACACAGATGTCAATTTCGAGAATCGGCTAACGTTCTTTATTGATTCCATGTCATTTCCGATGTCCAAAAAGGGATGTGGTTATGATATTTGCGCTCGAGAGCTAATTGAGGGCAAGGAAAAGTAATATCTCTCGAATACCTACAGAATTTCGAAGCGTAGGCTGTTAGTGCGCTTGTGGTATTGCAGAACTGACACATGAAAATTACTTTTAATAAAGGGGAAAATATCGTTTATGTTTCCCGACAGCAGGAAAAGAAATTAAGCGAAGAATTCAGATGGAATGCCACTAATATTCGAGCTTTTAGTTTTTCAGGATCTTATCCATTAGCGAACGGAAGCTCTTCATAATATTCATTTATGTGGCAGCGGTGCGTACTTAATAACAAGGAGAACCACAAACCAGAATTTAAGCAAAAGTTATTACGATCTGCGGTATATTAATGAACTCGTAAACTAACAGCTACAGTAATGTATTACCCAGACTGTTTTACAGCTGCGTGGCAGAATAACAGTCACGCACGCATACACACAACCGCCCCCCTCCCTACCAGACGCAAACGGTACGTCTGGGACGCCTAATTAAAGAGCTTTGATTATAATCCCACAAAATCAAGTTGAAACCGTAAAATAGAGGGGTGGTGATTGTCCTTATCTAACGAGGAACCCGTTGAGTGCGAGGTCGCAAAAGACCTATCATGTTCACGCAATTCGACGCCCCACATATTGCCTACCATGCAACCATAATATTTGATGCTAATGGCCACAGGGGACGGGACCGAAGGTATCCAATGGTGAGCACAGCATGAGGCTACGGAGCGTAGTTGAACTGCTTAGTCGACGAGTAACTCACGCCAGTGCTACCGTGCTAGTGGTGTTGATACAAAGCAGAGAAATGGTGACGACAAACAAAGCGAACAGTACATTACACCTACAACAACAGTTGCCGCAGTTGACATTTCGTCAGAAAGGAACCTCAGGAATTTTGCAGAGTGAGAAAGAAGTTGCAGATGAAGTATTAGCGTTTCTGCAAGATGAGTGGAATTGTCGTATACGGACGGCTGTACGGATAATGTACATGAGTTGTACAATGATGATGATTCGGTGTTAACTAGTGAAAGTGATATTACGAGGGTTGACTGAAAAGTAATGCCTCCACCTTCGTAGCTCTTCAACAGTTGGCACCATTGGTATGCGGCAGGTACTGGCTTTTTCCGTAGTCTCGTCTCTATAGCTCCAGTTGGCGGGAAGCCTTAGCATTGAACGGTTGTGTTGTTACAGTGTAAAGTATGAAACACTGCACAGACAGTCGGTCAATGCGATTTAAGCAACTTGTAGTTATTACATTCTTGACAGCAGAAGGTGTCACTCCAAAGGAGATTCATCAGAGAATGAAAGCAGTTTATGGTGATTGTGTTGATATGGGTACTGTGCGTCGTTGGGCTAGTAAGTTTAAAGCTGTTGAGGCGGGAACATCTGACCTGCGTGACAAACAAAGAGTTGGACGTCCTGTGACAGCAACCACCGAGTTTCACAAGCAAAACGTTGACAGATTGATTCAGAACAGTCGTCGTATCACTCAGAGAAACTGCAAGCACAATCGACATTTCACAAAAACGTGTGAGTCAGATTATTACTTTGCTTGGCTATCGGAATATCTGTGCACGACGGGTATCCAGGATGCTGACTCCTGAAATGAATGAACACAGATTTGAAATTTGTCAGGAACTCCTCTCGCGTTACGAGAATGAAGGTGACGCCTTTCTCCATTCAAATGTGACAGGAGACGAAACGTGGGTACACAATTACGACCCGGAGACGAAACGTCAGTATACGTATTATCGACAGAAAGACTCGCACCAACAAAAGAAATTCAAGACGCAGGCCTCAGCTAGAAAAATCATGGCCACAGTGTTCTGGGACGCAGATGGTGTTATCCATGTTGATTTCCTCTATCGTGGAAGAACAATAAATTCAGAGCGTTACATCGCAACGCTGCGAACTCTGAAACGACAGCTAACAAGGGACTGAAAGGAAAAGGGATGTTTTCTTGAAGCACGACAATGCCAAACCACACACTTCACGTGCCATCACAGCAGAACTTCAGAGACTGATTCTCACCACCGTACGGCATTCTCCATAGAGTCCATATTTAGCACCGTCTGACTTCTATCTGTTCCCGATAATGAAAAACGATCTTCGGGGACATCATTATGCGTCTGATGAAGACGTAGAGAGAACTGTGAGACTGTGGCTGCCGAAACAGTGTTGACTTCTTCCGTGATGGCCCCTCTGTAGACGAGACGATAAACAAACTTGTAGCATCGTTCAGTAAGGAATTTATTTTCAACTCCGACAGTCTGGATCTGAAGAGAAAATACATATGAAAGGAAAGCTGGAAATAAGAGGTACCTATAGAGATGTGTGAAAGTCAACTAACATCAATGCGCCAACGCTTTCATACAGTTATGCTGACTTTTAATCTTGATAGTTAACAATATTTTCAAATGTTAACACAATATTTTCAAATGAGCCTTACTAAAGATTAAACTTGCGGCCTCGCACTTAAGGGATTCCTTGCAGGTATTCACCCTTCAATGTGACATTTTTTCCAACGACGTATGACTTGACGAAGGCCTTCGTTGTAGAAGTCCCCATTTTGATCCTACAGGAAACGGTCCACTGCAAAAATCACCGGGCACGCAATCGAGTGATATAAAATTTGATATCCCAGAGAAACAGCATGTATGACTGTGTCCCGAGCAGAATGTCACTGCGTGAAAAGACCATTTGGGCAAATGCCCGCGAAGATCAGTTAGCTCATCAGGAGATTTTCGTAGTATGCTCCTGTGACAGGTTGCCCTTATGAACATAATCTGTTAGCACCGTACCATGGTACTGCCAAAATAACTTCGCCATCATCTTGACTGATGACGGCTGGGTTTCGTCTTTTTCGGTAGTGGTGAATCACCGTATTTCTGCTGCTTCGTCTAGGGGCACATAGTACTCGTCAGTGGTGACTAGGCGGCTAAGGATATCTAGATTGTCCTCACAGTGCGGCAACGTTTCCGTTACTGTCTCAGTTTGGTGAGCATTTCAAATGGGTGTGAGCAGCAGCGGAATCGGCGAGCGTTAATCTTCGTCGTGTCTAAAATGTCGTGCAATGTGTTGAAAACTGGTCTATGCTGAACCGTTTTTTCCACTATCAGCTCGAATGTGATACATGGGTTTTAGAGCACTGGGACATACACTTCTCTTGCGATTCCTGGTTCTCTGTAGAGAGATGGCATAGTTGTTTGTCCTTTGTTGTATGGACTTGTCTGACCAACGAATACATGTGTCATGTGATGAGTCATTGTTACCATTGTGATGGATCGAAATTAGCGTAATGCATCACGTAAGAGAGATGCAGCACCTCCTTACTTACAGATCAGTGTTCGACTGTGTGTTTTTTATACAGGGTGTCCTACTTCTTTATTTAGCGTATGGCTCGTAACATCACAGTAAAAATTACAGAAACAACACGTTTAAAAAAAAATCACATATGCATAAACAGAACAACAAATAACAGTTTGTATATAAGGACACCACCAATTGCAAATTTACACTCACAGAAGAGCAATCACAAACAAACGTCCAGCTTAGATAATATATAGTCGATTGCCTCCTAGGTCACCATTAGGAAATCCTGTGGGTCACCCTCATATGCCCTTAGTGGGCATTCTTGCACGATGTGTTTGATCGTCTGTCTCTCAGCGCCACAGTCGTAAGTGGCCGATGGAAGTTTACCCCATGTGTGTAAGGAGTCGGCGCATCTCCCACAGTTGGCTCTGATGCGATTAAGAGTTGACCAAACTTTGCGAGGGCATCGTGCCTGATATAATACGCATTGTTGCATTAAGTTGGCTATCTACCATGTATGTGTGTTTGCTGTTGAGCCACACTGGGGCACAGTATTCTGCCACTGGATACACCAAGCCAAGTGCGGATGTTCTTAAGGTAGATGCTGTGGAGCCCCAAGTGGTGCCACAGAGCTTCTGCAATATGTTTTAAGTTTCGCTGCAGTTTTCGTCAGGTGTTCTTTGAATGTTAGTGTCCTATCTAGGGTAACCCCAAGGTACTTTGGGTGTTTGTTGTGATTTAGTATTTTCCCGTCTAGATATGCATGTAGTTCTCTGTTCGCCATTTTGTTGTTCAAATGGATGGCAGATACTTCCGTCTTTGTAGCACTAGGTTGTAGCGTCCATTTTCTAATGTACTCGCTGAGAATCCCTAGATCACTCGTAAGAGTATCTTCGGCAGTTTCTATATTTCTGTGGGCTGTTGCCAGAGCCCAGTCGTCGGCATAACCAAACTTGCGCGATCTGGTTGCAGGCATGTCAGCGATGTAAAGGCTGAAAAGAAGGGGCGCACGGACAGAGCCTTGTGGGAGTCCATTATTGAGTTTCATCTGTTTACTTCTCTCATTCCCCATTATTACTTGGATGGTTCTATTTGACAACATATCGTCAATGATGTTGGTTATCTTTCTTGGAGGGGATGGCACAGATTAATTTGTACATGAGTCCCTTTTTCCAAACTGTATCATAGGCTGCTGTTAGGTCTATGAATGCTGCAGCTACTTTATGTTTCTTCTGCAACCCTGCCTCTATATATGTTGTCAGTGATAGGACTTGATCTGTACAGCAGCGATAGGGACGGAATCCTGCTTGTTCGATAGGGACTTTTTTGAGTATAGTTTGGCCTATTCTGTTGAGGAGCAGTCTTTCTAGTAATTTATAGACCATACTGAGAAGGGCAATGGGTCGGTAACTCTCTGGTCTATCGCCTGGTTTACCAGGTTTTAGGACTGCGATGATCTTTGCTCGTTTAATTGAGGGAGGAATGTTACCCACTTGGAGAATGTCCATAAAGAACTTAGCCAGCCATTGTTTTGTGTAGGCTCCGACATGTATGAGGAACTCGTGGTGGATACCATCGAAATCCGGAGTTTTGCCTGGTTTAACCTTCTTCAGGGGATTGGTAACCTCCTCGATACGAATATCTGATGAATATTCTGAGTCCATTTCACGGGTCCTTTTTAGTGTTTTTAAGTCCTTCTTCACTTTTGTTGTGTGTTTTCTATATTGTGGGGCTCTACATGCAGAAACTATGCGGGATTCAACCTTGTTGGGAGATATTTCGTCCTTTCTATCTTCAGGTGGATTTGCGCCTCCAAGTTTACGCAGTAGGGACCAGGCTTGTCGGCTTGACTTTGAAAAGTCTAGATTTTCAACAGTATTCTCCCATTTTTGCCATCTAATAAAGTCGATGTTATGTAATAGTTCATCCGCTATTTCCCGGTCCCCATTCTTGAGGAACTCCGCATACAGGTCATCACATATCCCAGTCCAACCGGGAATGTATTTTTTGCGGTACCCTCTTGGGATCGCTGTTTTCGCAGAGCTAATGACCGCTCCCACAAACTTCTCATAGCTCTTGCTGGTTGGAGGGATCCAGCTCAAGGTATAATCAAGTTGTTCAGGGAATTTTGTCCAGTCAGCTTTTGTAAAATTCCACCTTGGTCGAGGGTTCAAATGGTTCAAATGGCTCTGAGCACTATGGGACTTAACATCTGTGGTCATCAGTCCCCTAGAACTTAGAACTACTTAAACCTAACTAACCTAAGGACATCACACACATCCATGCCCGAGGCAGGATTCGAACCTGCGACCGTAGCAGTCGCGCGGTTCCGGACTGAGCGCCTTAACCGCGAGACCACCGCGGCCGGCCTGGTCGAGGGTAAGACCTTATTATCGGGATGGATATACCGATATTAATAAGCACAGGGTGGTGCTGGCTATGAGGGAAGTCCTTCAGGACTCTTCTAGAGGCTGTCAGTGGTTTATCGTTTGTATCCCTCGAAACAAAGCACAGATACGGGTTATAGTCGCAGTTCCATGCGGCTGATCTGAATGTCTCTCGGTACTTGGCATCAAAGACCAGATATGTATTTTGTTCCTCCGACCAATCGACCAGCATGTCTCCATTGCTATCATTCGTACTGTATTTCCACATTTCGTGGTGACTATTATAGTCCCCAATGTATACGCTTGGGTGTGGGTGGATCTTTATCATTTCAGCCGGCCATGTAGTAGCAGGAGGTTTATAGATGTTAGTTACTGTAACTTCTCCTATTTTGATGACAACTTCATGGATATCATTTGCAATGGAGGCTTCAACTAGAAAGGCGTCCTCTATGTCCCCACGCACATATGTCGCAACGCCATAGTGTCTGTCATACGTGGCTCCAAGTAGATCCTTCCTCTAGCTTCAAGTTGGTCTCTATTTTCAGCATGAGTTTCCTGTATTGCTACCAGGTCACTGTCGTTATCGTGTAAAATTCTCTGCAATGCTTGACATTTTGCTCTGCTTATGCTCTCAATGTTGAAAAGGCAGATTCGGATGCATGGACCGAGATCCTTAGTCAGTTGGTCCCTAAGAGGACCGTAACTTTACACCCCAGGGTGTCCTAAAAAGGTTGCGACAAACATCGAGGGTGTCTTGAGAAACAGACCCAGGGTAGGAAAAAGTGTTCAGAAACGTCATCGAATGACGCTACAGAGCGTCGGAGTTATAGGTGCCGGCTCCTGCAACTAGGCAGAAAACGTGACTGTACACTTACGAACCGTAGGCGGAACGTCTCGCAATGTTGTTTGTTATTTTGTGATCACGAATGATTGACACTATCGCCTATTGAAGAAGATGGAGTTACCTGGTGCATAAGAATGCGATTTTTGTTGCCTCATTTGATGACGTTTGTGGATATAGGTTTCCATCTGTAGTTTATTTTTCCACTGGAACTCTCTAAAATCTGTAAAGTTTTTCCGTACACAGTAGAAAAATAAACTGCAGATGTTAAAACACTTTTCCGGAACCGTCATCCACCGAGGCAGTGGGCCACTGAATTCATAGGAAACAAGACCTTCTACGCAGCAGCTAGCTCCATCTTCGCCAGTGGCGATTGTGGTAATCAGTCGCGATCACTGAATAACAAACAACGTTTCGCCTATGCTCCGCCAGCGTACGAGGTTACGTTTGCTGCCGAAGGGGTGGCCTAGTGGCCCGAAGATTCGACGCTCTGTAGCATCCTTGGATGACGTTTTCGGACATGGGTTCCTATGGCCGGCTTTTTCCTCGAGGCGCTCTCTACAAACCCTCCAAATTTGTCGCATTGTTTTTGGGACACCCTGGGTATGTGAAAATTTTATTATAATGTTCTAGAAGTTTACGAGGAAGGCAGGGGATCACAGTTGTTACACACAATCAGCCATTATTAAAAATAGTTAAATAACGCCATTTTATTGAAACATGGTTCGGTAGTTGGTTTGGAGACGACTGGATATGTCGGTCGGCGGGACATCTACATTACTAAATGACTAAATCTGTTACCCTGTCCCACTCCAGGTTGCCTCTCTAACAGCTTCCGGGAGCAATAAAATTTTGATTTTCGGTATTTTGTATGATCATTGAACGAATTTATATATGTGAAATGCTGTCACAATCTATTCATTAACAGTTGCAATCTTACCTCAACACGTTTCACGCTATCGTACCCCCGGTGGCTCGTACTCGACTCTACCAATTATGCTACCAGCAATACACTAACGTGTGATGTATCGCACGTCAGCCAGACGAAACGAACAGCTCTGAAAACAATAATTCCGCGTGACCCTTCAACGACAGAGCTTTCTGAGCAAATAGGGTGTCACATAACCTGCGATTAATTTAGTGTAAAGTTATTTTACGTTATTTCTCGTTGTCTCCAAAGAACGAACTTTCAAAATAAAAGGTCAATATATTAAAATGGTAGCGTATGGTGTTTGAATCCACGAGCCGCTCAACAGGGAGAGACGCAGTAATTTTCAGTGTTGGCTTGAACCTACGAGGGCTGTCCAGAAAGTACGTTACGATTGATCGCGAAATGAAAATCACAGTGAAAATCAGAAATGTTTCATTTGTAACAGTTAGCTACACATTTCAGCTACTTCTCTACGTAGTCGCCGTTCTGACTCAGACATTCGTCGTAGCGTTGTACCAACTTTCCAATACCCTCATCATAGAAGGCAGCCGCCAGTGCTTTCCGTCAATTCTCTACCCTGGCCTAAAGCTCGTTGTCTGTGCCAAAATGTTGTCTTCATGGCCAGCGGTTCGTTTGAGCAGAGATGAAACCCAGTGGGAGACAATTACGGGCTATATTGTGGGTAACCAAACATTTCCAATTGAAACGATTCAGGAACATCTTCATTGCCCCTGCAGAATGAGGTTGAGAATTGTCTTGAAGAAGAAATCGCACGACAGTTATGTAATGTTGGTTGCATAGCTTCAGGGGAAAATTCTCACCAGGCCCTCGTACTTGGCGGGAGACACTATTTTCTATAACATCTTTACGCGCTCACTAAGAGCTCAGGAATGAAAAGAGCGACATAATTCTACCTAGAGTCATACTAGAGACACTGCCCAACACATCTTTGCAAAGATTTATCGGATTTTCATAGTCGTTTCCATTTCGCGACCGATCGTAACTTACTTTCTGGACAGCCCTCGATTAAAAGTTTCACTCAATAAAATTCAAGTATTAATGTTAGAAACTGCGACTTAGCGCAAGTCACGACGTCCAAATTCCTCGGTCTATATTCACCCAGTATTTCAAAATGAGACTACTTATTCACTTGCAACAAACTTTACACATGATCTCAAACCTTCTCGAAACATTTTTGTTGCGGATAACCTCCTTCAGAATTATGAGAGGAAAAAAATTTTATCGCTTACCTCGTTTTCACTCCTCGTGCAGTAAAATATCCGCATCAGGCAGGACATTTTAATTTATATCTATATCTATACTTAATGTTATAATCTACGAGGGCTGTTCAGAAAGTAAGCTCCGATTGATCGCGAAATGGGAACCACAGTGAAAATTAGAAATGTTTTATTTTTAACAGTTAGCTACACCATCCAGCTACTTCTCTACGTAGTTGCCGTTCTGACTAAGACATTTATCGTAGCGTTGTACCAACTTTCCAATACCCTCATCATAAAAGATAGCCGCCAGTGCTTTCCGCCAATTCTCTACGCTGGCCTACAGCTCGTTTTCTGTGCCAAAATGTTGTATTCATAGCCAGCGGTTCATGTGAGCAGAAATGAAACGCATGGGGAGTCAATTACGGGCTGTATTGTGGGTAGTCAAACATTTCCAATTGAAAACGATGCAGGAGCATCTTCATTGCCCCTTCAGAATGCGGCTGAGAGTATTGCCTTGTAGAAGAAACTGCACGACAGTTATGTAATGTTGGCTGTATAGCTTCAGGCGAAATTTCTCACCAGGTCCTCGTACTTGGCGGGAGACACTATTCTCTAGACAACTTTACGCGATCACTGTGAGCTCAGAAATGAGAGGAGTGACTTGATGCTATCTAGGGTCATACTAGAGACACTGCCCAACACATCTGTGCAAAGCTTTATTGGATTATCATAGTCGTTTCCATTTCGCGATCAATCGGAGCTTACTTTCTGAACAGCCCTCGTATTAACAACGTGTTTTGCATTTAGTATTCACATAAAGCACTGAATATACAGGTAAAATTATATACAGGTAAAATTATATACAGGTAAAATTATATCATTATTTGACGCATAGTTCACGAGATATAACGTAATAAACATTGCATTGTATGAATAATCAACTTTTCTTAAACCAATGTCCAAATTACTGAGACTACGTGTATGTACCAGGGTTCGAGTCCCAGACAGGGCACCACCATTGTGAATTTCCCGAAAATTACCGTGTGGGGTGGCGGGTTGCGACGTCAGAAAAGCCTTGCGACAAAGAGATTCCCGCTATTTTTGAAATTCTCACAATTTTTGAATTTCCCGCCAAAATTCAAAATTCCCGCCAAAATCAGAAAATCCTGCCAAAATAAGAAAATCCAATCAATAGGGCAGGTTGGGGATGGGGACAGGGACGGGAGGGATGGGGAGAGGGGGAGAGGAGGGGGAAGGGATCCACATGCTGACAGCAGAAAACCCATGACGTCCTGCTCAAAACTGGAGTGGTACTAGCTTCGCCCCACTACTATTGCCTGCAGTGCCTCTTCTGGGCTAATCACCATATCGGTTGGATGCTAGACGACTGGAAATCCATGGCATGGTCAGGTGAGTCCCGATTTCAGTAGGTAAGAGCGTGGCGCAGGTCACATAAAGCTATGAACCCAAGTTGCCAGCATGGCACTGTGCAAGCTGGTGGTGGCTCATAATGAAGTGGGCTGTGTTTACATGCAGTGGACTGTGTCCTCTGGTCCAACTGAACTGATCATTGACTGTAAATGTTTATGTTTGGCTACTTGGAGAGTATTTGCAGCCATTCATGAATTTTATGTTTCCAAACAACGATGTCATGTCACCGAGGTACAGTTGTTCGCAATTCGTTTGAAGAACGTTCTGAACCATTCGAGTGAATGATTTGACTACGCGAATCGTGCGACATGAATCCCATCATATATTTATGGGGCATAATTGAGAGGTCAGTTTGTGCCACACTTTCACAATTATGGACGGCTGTAAAGGCAGCATGGTTCAATATTTCTACGAGGGACTCAACGACTTGTTGAGTCCATGCCACGTCGAGTTACTGTACTACATCGGGCAAAAGGAGGTTCCACACGAGATTAGAAGGTATGCCACGAGTCTTGTCACCTGAGTGTACATTTAATGTTACCCTGTTGCATGAGCTGGGTTTTCAGAGTCACTAGACACTTGCATCCCACTTTTCATTTTTACTTTCATGATTTGCTTGGCTCGTCTCCTACATTTCATCATTTGCACCTTTATTCCGAATTCATGGTCAGCAGTAGGGGAACCTCTGTAAAAGGTCTGTATCAGACTGGTACTGGCAGTGCGCTTCATTTGAGGCATTGAGGATGATTATGGTACTGATTATAGTAGTTAATGTTTGCACGATGAGAAGCTACAAGTCATCTCGTCGCACCACAGTCACCGGGTTATGGAAATGCTAATAAATGGAAAGCGTTGAACAAAGAAACTAGCAGAGCACTTCCCCAAGTATTGATAGTGCAGAGGGAGGGTGTCGCTCAGCCAGTGGGAGGCGTCTTCCTAGCAGTGGTTCAAATCTGAGAGACGTTGGCCCCAGGATTCGCCACGTTCCTCTCCTGGTAGGCGGAGGTCCCAGGGTGCAGGTGTCTCGACGACAGGTGTCCTTGATACCGTTCATAAAGTGCTTGTTAAAGTTACCTTTGATAGTGGAAGGCTTGAAAACGTAGTTTTCTTTCTTTTTGTACTTTCGACCGATTACCTCGTTGGGAGTGCACAGCTAAGAGTGGCACTGGCCCAGTGTGGCACATTTGCATTTAGCAAATCGTTTAAATGTTTCTCAGGAAAAAGATCGCGCAAAATAATTTATTGTTATGTACGATTTCATAAAGTTTTTGTTGGAATTGACGATCTTTTCTTTCAAAGCTACTGCTGGGCGCTCTTGGTGCAAAAGTCTATAAGTGGTTTAAGATATTTAATTTCAAGATTAATTACTTTTTAATCACTCATGAATGTTTGCTATATGTGTGGTAAAATAATCTGAGTAGTTTAACGGGATTAATTTCGTTATTTCACGGGATCCCCTTTGGAACTTGAGATTGCGTAACGGTTCGTACCACGCGTTGGTAACATTTAACTTCAGATATTGGTGGAATCCAGCAAAAATCTTTGCTACACTAATTATTTAACAGATCTTAAATCAACCTGAGAAGTTTAAAGGAGTCAGTTTTGGTATTTTGAGGGTTTTTCTTTGTAGCTTGAGACTGCGTAACGGTTCGTACCACGTGTTTTCAACGAACATTAAATTTCAGAAGTTTAGGGGGGATGGGGGGGGGGGGAGGGGAATCCAGTAAAAATATTTGCTGTACTAATTATGTAACGGATTTTAAATTAACATGACATAATTCTCTGGATGTAATTGTTGAATTTACGACCAGTTTTCTTTGCACCTAGTGGGAATGCGTGTTTCGCGCTAGGCGCGGAAGCCAGTCCTCACAGTGGTCATTGCTCACTAGCATATTTCCCTACCGACGTATAACAGTTGTGAAAGGTAATAGTTGCTCAGTGATGTGATTTGTTTTCTCATGATTATCTTAAGTCTGTTCTTTGTGATGAGTGGTAGTACCAAACGGTTACGTACGTGTGATTACGCAGGCCTTGTGCACAATCCAGAGGTTTAGGAGTCGATAGTATTACAGTGAATAGTATAATAGTGATCTCCAGTATGTAATTACTACCGTGTATTAAACTGTGTGTTTGCATTGATTTGGTAACAACGATGTTTTAAGGTAAACATTAATTTTTGATTCAGTAGAGATTATAAGAAAACAGAGAATATCAAGGCATGCAACTCCAGTTATTGCCTTTAGCGGGGACTGATGAAGAGTGATAGAGTGGCTATTTTTGTGGTCATCTACACCTTAGGTGGAAATACGTCAAATTAAACAGCAATCAGCTCCTTATTAAAGCAATTTAAGTGAATTCTTGCCCTCACAGAGGCCGCTCCAGTGATACGTTGTAAAAAAATTTACCAAACGGAACGACATTCCACTAGTCTCGGACGCCTTGGCAGCCACTTAATACCAATAGTTAGAGCATAGTGGTTAATCTATAGAGTGTTTTACATGATAATGAGTGTTGAGTTTAACGAGCACTATTCACCATTTATCTGACACCCTTCCTCCATTACCTAATAGTGTGACACCATAACAGTAATTACAGGAGACCACATAAACTCTCAACTGGGAACCAAAATATGTAGTAGTTTTAACTCAATTAAATGCTGTTATCAGAAGATTTAATGGACATAAATGCTATTATTAGAAGTTTAACGGAAGTAAATGCTATTATCGAAAGTTTTATACAAGATCAGAACACATATGAAATAAATACGATTTTCTTGCCTCATTTTCTGTAGTGTTCTTGAGGTGATAGTAACCTCCAGTCATTTCGTCTTAAGTGAATTATATAACAATAATAATAATTAAATGCTTAGGAAAATTAAATGATTAATTTTGGCCAAAAGCAAAAACTTGGCCCCCTCTATTCTGCTTGTTCTGACTCTGCACAGGTACTGCGAGCGGTGCGTATCATTATATTAATTCTGAATAAATAACAAAAGGGAATTCAATTAGTAACTTTTGCTTTATTTATTTCGGCTGACAGAAATAATAAAAGGAAAACTATGCTGTCCTTAGTCACGACAAACTGAAAAAGGTAGCCTAAGTTTTATAATCAGGATAATTAAAAGGCTAAATAAGACCCACCGATGTCTATACACCACATAATAAAATAAATGAGGACAATGATGAATAATAAGCTGTAAGTTTCTTAAGCAAAGACAGGAGGAAAAACAGCAACGAGAAGTAGGGGATAAGTTTGTAATACCTTTTGAAAACGGCTTAAAAACGTCCATAGTACCTTATAGCAGCATGTGGTGGTGTTTATGAACCTCCTTCAAGTCGAGACAAATTTTTCACAGACTGCATCGCTGTTTTTATGCCTAATAAATCTGCAGTCAAAACCCCATGCCCGTGTGCCTAGCCATTTCCAAGAAAAACATTTTCAATTTGTCCATTGCCATATTTCGACAGCGACTGCATTCTATCAGGAATTAAGTAACAGTACGAACAATCACGATTTGAAGCTAATTTTTAAAAAGCATTTCTTTTCAAGGCCTGTAAGCTTCTCTTCAGGCGTTGCTTGCGTTTACATCTTTGTTTTGGTCAGTGCAGTCCAAATGAGATGCCAAATGTAGTTAAGTCTTCGTTTTTTTTACCATAGATTTATTAACCCTTCGTTACTGTGCTCGCGTTTTACACACACCACTCGATGTTTCTCTCAATGATGTCATGAGATGGCATTCATCTACATCTACATCTACATCCATACTCCGTAAGCCACCTGACGGTGTGTGGCGGAGGGTACTTTGAGTACCTCTATCGGTTATCCCTTCTTTTCCAGTCTTGTATTGTTGGTGGAAAAAAAGATTGTCGGTATGCATCTGTGTGGCTCTATTCTCTCTGATCTTATCCTTATGGTCTCTTCGCGAGATATACGTAGGAGGGAGCAATATACTGCTTGACTCCTCGGTGAAGGTATGTTCTCGAAACTTCAACAAAAGCCCGTACCGAGCTACTTAGCGTCTCTCCTGCAGATTCCACTGGAGTTTATCCATCATCTCCGTAACGCTTTCGCGATTACTAAATGATCCTGTAACGAAGCGCGCTGCTTTCCGTTGGATCTTCTCTATGTCTTCTATCAACCCTATCTGGCACGGATCCCACACTGGTGAGCAATATTCAAGCAGTGGGCGCACAAGTATCCTGTAACCTACTTCCTTTGTTTTCCGATTGCATTTCGTTAGGATTCTACCAATGAATCTCAGTTTGGCATCTGCTTTACCGACGATCAACTTTATATGATCATTCCATTTTAAATCACTCCTAATGCCTACTCCCAGATAATTTATGAAATTAACTGCTTCCAGCTGCTGACCTGCTATATTGTAGCTAAATGATAAAGGATCTTTCTTCCTATGTATTCGCAGCACATTACACTTGTCTATATTGAGATTCAATTGTCATTCCCTGCACCATGCGTCAATTCGTTGCAGATCCTCCCGCATTTCAGTACAATTTTCCATTGTTACAACCTCTCGATATACTACAGCATCATCCGCAAAAAGCCTCAGTGAACATACGATGTTATCAAAAAGGTCATTTATATATATTTTGAATAGCAATGGTCCTACGACACTCTCCTGTGGCATACCTGAAATCACTCTTACTTCGGAAGACTTCTCTCCATAGAGAATGACATGCTGCGATCTGTTATCTAGGAACTCTTCAATCCAATCACACAATTGGTCTGATAATCTGTATGCTCTTACTTTGTTCATTAAACGACTGTGGGGAACTGTATCGAGCGCCTTGCGGAAGTCAAGAAACACTGCATCTACCTGGGAACCCGTGTCTATGGCCCTCTGAGTCTCGTGGACGAATAGCGCGATCTGTGTTTCACACGATCGTCTTTTACGAAACCCATGCTGATTCCTACAGAGTAGATTTCTAGTCTCCAGAAAAGTCATTATACACGAACATAATACGTGTTCCAAAATTCTACATCTGTTCGACATCCCTTCTTGAAAACGGGGATGACCTGTGCCCTTTTCCAATCCTTTGGAACGCTACGCTCTTCTAGAGACCTACGGTACACCGCTGCAAGAAGGGGGGCAAGTTCCTTTGCGTACTCTGTGTAAAATCGAACTGGTATCCCATCAGGTCCAGCGGCCGTTCCTCTTTTGAGCGATTTTAATTGTTTTTCTATCCCTCTGTCATCTATTTCGATATCCACCATTTTGTCATCTGTGCGACAATCTAGAGAAGGAACTACAGTGAAACAGCTTGGGAAAAAGACATTTAGTATTTCGGCCTTTAGTCTGTCATCCTCTGTTTCAGTACCATTTAGGTCACAGAGTGTTTGGACATTTTGTTTTGATACAGTTTTCACGTGAACACTTCTATATCGTAGCTTACTCTATTTCGATATCCACCATTTTGTCATCTGTGCGACAATCTAGAGAAGGAACTACAGTGAAACAGCTTTGGAACAAGACATTTAGTAGCCTTTAGTCTGTCATCCTCTGTTTCAGTACCATTTAGGTCACAGAGTGTTTGGACATTTTGTTTTGATACACTTTTCACGTGCACACTTCTATATCGTAGCTTACTTTTAGAAGCTGTAGACAACATTGTTGTATTTAACGTGAGCTTATCTTCGTTTGACGAGGGAGAAAGATTCTTTTTTCGTCATTCCACTATCTAGTAAAGCTTTTTCTGAATTTCCCTAGCAGTTTCGGTTTTCATGGTGTTAAGTATGTTTAAATATGGCACGAACCTAAATATTAAAATATTAGGTTACTCTACAGGTCACTTTGTTACCACAACCTTTATTTGGCATTCATATTCGTTGGCTTCGCCAACTCTCAACCGAATTATCACATTTCAACCTAACACCAACCTCGGGGAAAACTGCAAATTCTCAATCACTGATTTGTGTTCCTTGCACACCCCTAGTTTGGAAAGTGTTTCGATAATGAAGAAGGCACTGAATGAATATAGCTTGCTCTATAAAGCAAACTTAACATTTCAACAGAAATTAGAACAGAGTAATTCTACTCATTATTTCTTTAATTTTTTGCAGTATGACCATTAGGAAAAAGAAAACATTCTCTCTTCCTAACTATTCGTGGTAGGGCAGTGGAATTCTTACTGCTAACCCGTAATTTAATGCATGACAACATATCAAGATATTGACAAATAGAGTTAGTTAATATACAAAAGCGAACTCCACGACATTTGTGAAGAAGACCTGTTGTAACTTCTTGTCAGCAACGAAAGTACTCATCTTGAGCAAGTGGGGCATTTGACTGGAGAGGCTACAGGAACTGTCCATAACAATCACCTCATTACTTGCAGTTTTATGTTGTGTTTTCCCGTCGTACTGGAGTTTAAAAGAAGTTTTCCACCACGCGCATTTCACTTTTATTTATAAAGCATCGTCTGTGTTCACTGGTGTCTCTTCCTCTTGTTTACATGTTTCTAATTTCACTGCTTTTTCATGAGTTGTTATTGGAGGTTGAAGTCGAGAAAAACCAGGTTGCATATTTACCTTTCGCGATTTCTCGGGTTTTAGAAAATCACTATTTGTTTTGTAGCCTTTTCAGATTTTTGCACTGTAATTCACAGCAGTTCTTTTCATAGAACTCGAACTGTAGTTTCAACTATTCCACACTCAACACATGTGCAAACATGTTTTTTCCCACTCCAACACGGAGGAGAAAACAGTGGCTTTTAAAACATGTAAACGAGAGGAAGAAACACCAATGGTATGCGAAGCACTTCTGGTGAAAAACTTCATTTAAACTGCAGTAAGCCTGAGACGGAAATAACAATAATAATTGGTACATAACATCTGCCGCAGAAGACGGCTACGCAAATAAACGTTCTATATCCTTTGTTTCGAAAGTATTCAAAAGTAATCAACAATTAGTTACAAATAAAACAACTATGTCATTTCAAAGAGGAAATGTTGCCATTCCATAAAGCATCAGGGAGTTTAAATCGATTTCTTGGCGAATTTTTGACTTCTGGTTCCCTTTAGCGGAAGGACTGCGCTACGATTGGCTGAGAATACGCGTGGTGACGTCACAGACTAATGCAAAGGCTTTCTTTCATAAGGAACTGCTACCGTGACCTGCTTTCTGTGATGTCCAGGAGACCATTACAAATTGTGGTGACTTCAGGGTAATTACTGTCTTTGAATGGAGTGTCATTTCTGTTCGTCTCACTGCGTGTTTATTTCAGTTACCTTCTGTACTGTACTGTACAGTCCAAGTTTCTCTGAGTTATGGTACTTGGCAGTGACACATCACGCGAAGATCAGTTTCAAAAGCAGTGCTGGCTACCGAGAATAGTCTGATTTCGGGAACACTGTGCTATTCGATGATACGTATCTACGTATGCCAGGAAGAAAAATAAAAAGACTATTTCGTTTGATCAAGAAAAGTGAAAAAGGTATTGACCAAGTTAGTTTTCTACTTACTCAGAAGGAGATTTCGAGTTTAATTCTCAAACAAAATAAAGAAACTAGATGGAAACCACAACTGTTATTTAACGAAGTGCAGAATCTCCATTGGATGTACCTGTCGGAGTATTATTCACTCATGTTCAGAAAAAAAAGAACACTGAGTGGCTAGAGATATGATGTTCATACTCACAGGAGATATACATTAGTACGTTCTGCAGAAATTGTTAGCATTTGAACTACGTCGACCCTTGGGTTCAAGGTCAAGATCTATATCGCGGCGCAATACCACATACCAGTAAAATGTGCCTGCGGATCTCGTTGCCGCTATAAACCGAAGGTAATAGACCAGTATGACTTGAGCAGACGTGCAGAATGCCTCGAGGACGTATGTGCGAACCGTACCATCAAATCTACATCTACATCTACATTTATACTCCGCAAGCCACCCAACGGTGTGTGGAGGAGGGCACTTTACGTGCCACTGTCATTACCTCCCTTTCCTGTTCCAGTCGCGTATGGTTCGCGGGAAGAACGACTGTCTGAAAGCCTCCGTGCGCGCTCTAATCTCTCTGATTTTACATTTGTGATCTCCTCGGGAGGTATAAGTAGTGGGAAGCAATATATTCGATACCTCATGCAGAAACGCACCCTCTCGAAACCTGGCGAGCAAGCTACACCGCGATGCAGAGCGCCTCTCTTGCAGAGTCTGCCACTTGAGTTTGTTAAACATCTCCGTAACGCTATCACGGTTACCAAATAACCCTGTGACGAAACGCGCCGCTCTTCTTTGGATCTTCTCTATCTCCTCCGTCAACCCGATCTGGTACGGATCCCACACTGATGAGCAGTACTCAAATATAGGTCGAACGAGTGTTTTGTAAGCCACCTCCTTTGTGGATGGACTACATTTTCTAAGGACTCAACCAATGAATCTGAACCTGGTACCCGCCTTACCAACAATTCATTTTATATGATCATTCCACTTCAAATCGTTCCGCACGCATACTCCCAGATATTTTACAGAAGTAACTGCTACCAGTGTTTGTTCCGCTATCATATAATCATACAATAAAGGATCCTTCTTTCTATGTATTCGCAATACATTACATTTGTCTATGTTAAGGGTCAGTTGCCACTCCCTGCACCAAGTGCCTATCCGCTGCAGCTCTTCCTGCATTTCGCTACAATTTTCTAATGCTGCAACTTCTCTGTATACTACAGCATCATCCGCGAAAAGCCGCATGTAACTTCCGACACTATCTACTAGGTCATTTATATATATTGTGAAAAGCAGTGGTCCCATAACACTCCCCTGTGGCACGCCAGAGGTTACTTTAACGTCTGTAGACGTCTCTCCATTGATAACAACATACTGTGTTCTATTTGCTAAAAACTCTTCAATCCAGCCACACAGCTGGTCTGATATTCCGTAGGCTCTTACTTTGTTTATCAGGCGACAGTGCGGAACTGTATCGAACGCCTTCCGGAAGTCAAGAAAAATAGCATCTACCTGGGAGCCTGTATGTAATATTTTCTGGGTCTCATGAACAAATAAAGCGAGTTGGGTCTCACACGATCGCTGTTTCCGGAATCCATGTTGATTCCTACATAGTAGGTTCTGGGTTTCCAAAAACGACATGATACCCGAGCAAAAAACATGTTCTAAAATTCTACAACAGATCGACGTCAGAGATATAGGTCTATAGTTTTGCGCATCTGCTCGACGACCCTTCTTGAAGACTGGGACTACCTGTGCTCTTTTCCAATCATTTGGAACCTTCCGTTCCTCTAGAGACTTGCGGTACACGGCTGATAGAAGGGGGGCAAGTTCTTTCGCGTACTCTGTGTAGAATCGAATTGGTATCCCCTCAGGTCCAGTGGACTTTCCTCTGTTGAGTGATTCCTGTTGCTTTTCTATTCCTTGGACACTTATTTCGATGTCAGCCATTTTTTCGTTTGTGCGAGGATTTAGAGAAGGAACTGCAGTGCGGTCTTCCTCTGTGAAACAGCTTTGGAAAAAGGTGTCTAGTATTTCAGCTTTACGCATGTCATCCTCTGTTTCAATGCCTTCATAATCGTGGAGTGTCTGGATATGCTGTTTCGAGCCACTTACTGATTTAACGTAAGACCAGAACTTCCTAGGGTTTTCTGTCAAGTCGGTACATAGAATTTTACTTTCGAATTCACTGAACGCTTCACGCACAGCCCTCCTTACGCTAACTTTGACATCGTTTAGCGTCTGTTTGTCTAAGAGGTTTTGGCTGCGTTTAAACTTGGAGTGAAGCTCTCTTTGCTTTCGCAGTAGTTTCCTAACTTTGTTGTTGTACCACGGTGGGATTGAAAGAAGGCGTATTATTCACACGATAGAATGTGATGCATTCGTACGGGAAACTGCTCCTCGCATGAGACGAAGTGTTACGGCAGTGGCAAGGGTGTGTGCAAAATGGTTCACGGGAGGTCCTACTGCACGACAAAATGGGTCAGATCACTTCAGCTAGACCACCGCCAGAGCTCGAGACCTCATCCGAATGGCATTAGAGGACAGATGTGCGTCCTCATCGGCTCTGGCGCAACAATGGAACAGTGTAACACATGGTACACTACCAGAGATGACAGTCCGTCGCCGTTTATTACGGCACGGTTACATGCGTGTCGTCCACTTCTCCTGCTATCTTTGGCGAATGTGCAGAAACTTGCTAGACGGCGCTGGTGTATGGAACGACGTCGCTGGGGACAGGAATGAAATGAGATAGGGTTTTAGGCCAAATCCAGTTTCAGTTAGTTTGAAAATGATGGCGCATTTTGGATCTCCGCAGGCTAGGGGAACGGCATCACAGTGATTGCGTTCGCACAACACATAAAGCGCCCGTTCAAGGCCTTTTGGTGTGGTGTGCTATTGGATACAATCACAAATCACAGTCGGTGCTTGTCCAAGGCTCTGTGAGCAGTGTACCCTTTGAAATTGATGTCTTGCGACTCGTAGCTGTACCCTTCTGCATGACATCCCAGACTCCATTTTTCAGCAAGATAATGCACGACCAAATGTTGCTCTAGGAACAAGTGCCTTCTTGTTGTCCTAGGATATCAGACTTTTTCTCGGGTCCACGAGACCGTCAGACTTGTCGCCAATCGGAAATGTGTGGGATATAGCGAAACGACAGGTGCAACGCTGTGACCCCGTGCCAACCACCGCAGATGAACTCTGGAACGAGATGAATACAGCATGGATTTCTATACCACATGAGGCAATCTGCGCCTTATACGCGTTGATGCCATCACGCATGGATCAAGTTATCTGGGTCCATAGCGGATACTGTCCCTATTAGGCAGCAGAACACATGCTGAACCGAGGTGACCGAAAAGCTAACCATTTCTTCAGAACATACTAATGTACATGTCCTGTGAATATGAACGTCCTACTTCTAGTCGTTCTGGGTGTTTTTTTTATGAACATGCTTGTGTAGGTAAGAATTTAATTCTCGTAATGTGAGAAAAGTAGTTACGCAGTTAGGAGTGTGTGTTAAAATCGTTAGCAAAAGAAAATATTTTTTTATGCATGAAAATAATATCACCTTAAAAATTAGTAAATAATGTCATCTAGCAGAAACCAGTTATTCTGGACGATTCCGTGATAATGTTTCACCGTTTTGGGGATGACTGAGAAAGGTAAATACCCCAATTTGAGGTAAGGAACCTTTATCGAAAACTGTTCTAATATCTCAGACAGCGGACCTCTTCTACTGTAAGCTCTTTGCTTTCCATATTTTGGGAGGAGACAATAAGGATCAAATGAAGAAAAAATTCTTTAGTAAACATGGGCTCTAAAATCCATACTTGAAGTGCGACAAGCACTTGGTCGGCAGAAGAGATTTATTTCACATTAGCAAAGATGAACAAGTTCTCTTAGGTCTTAAGATATGCACTTTAGAGTGCATGCTTACTGCACAGTAATTCTTGGTCTGGTCGATCCTATCTCCTCCCAAAATATGGGAAGCAAAGAGCTTGCAGTAGAAGAGGTCTACCGTCAGAGGTATCAGAACGGTTTTCGCTTACAACTTTCAACTCACTTGTCAGTCGTTTTCGTACCAGGGTGACTGAAAGATAATATTGGTACAAGTTTAAACGTACTGCACTGTTTATTTGAATGCACAAGGAGGACGAGCCTGATTACCTGGAAGTCATGATGCAGATTTTGTTTACTTTAACAAGTTTGTTTGTGTGGCCATCCTCCGCAGCAAGCAGATAAATACTTGTTTTGTAAATTATTTTATTTACATTGTGAAAAACAGTCCACCACAAAAAAGAGTGAGAAACATGGTGAACAGCGTGTGGAAGGCGAGAACAGAAAGATGAGATTATATGGCAGTGATAAAAGTGGTAGTGCTACCTCTGGACCAGATGTGAGGTAACGCAGATCAGCAAATCGTAAGTAATTACTTTTTTTATAAAAAAATCGCGAAGTGAACTGTTTAATAATCTAAAACTAACAAAACTGTATCGTTATAGATCCCACTGATGATGTCTTAGAACAGGAAAAGGCGAAACGCGTATGGGACATATAAAGTAACTAGCACCAGGAAAAGGTAGTTTATTTACAAAACAAGTATTTGTTTACTTGCCCATAAGGTTGCTCTGTCGTATCGTATTTACATTGTCCCATGAAGAACATGAGAACGTGCTATGAATCTACGACAGACCCATTTATTACTAAGTGCTGTTCAGAGACGTACAGTACTATACGATGGAGCAGTACCGGTACAGTGTTTCCCAGTCACTGGAGTGGAAGTGGAGGTCCTCTTCCATGGCCCGCGGGATCACCTGACCTAAACTTCCTTGATTATTTCCTATGGGGATATCTTAAGTTACATGTGTATGGGAACCCAGTGGATATGAAGATGGCATTAATTGCCAGGACTTGGTTGGTTGGTTTGGGGGAGGAGACCAGACAGCGTGGTCATCGGTCTCATCGGATTAGGGAAGGATGGGGAAGGAAGTCGGCCGTGCCCTTTCAGAGGAACCATCCCGGCATTTGCCTGGAGTGATTTAGGGAAATCACGGAAAACCTAAATCAGGATGGCCGGACGTGGGATTGAACCGTCGTCCTCCCGAATGCGAGTCCAGTGTCTAACCACTGCGCCACCCCGCTCGGTAATTGCCAGGACTGTAGCTGCCTGTGATGTGATTCGAAACACACCAGAGGTAGTTGTCACGGTGAGCCAGAATCTCGTTCGCTGATGTCATGCTTGTATTGAGGGTGATGGCCATCGGTTTCAGCACATTTTTTAAGACAGAGCACAAACGGTACGTTCGTTGTGTCAACGATGGTATTTGCTGTCAACTATATGTAATGTAAATAAAATGGTACACAGTAATATGATTTTATTCCTATTATCTCCTTAAGCTGCCTTCTCCGAACCCAGGTTCCCTACCTCAATTTGTTCAAGGGAGCAAATTTAAATTTTTACAGGCTTTTACGGAAGCATCGTATGTAACCATTCTGACGTCGAATGCTCTCTGCTCTGTAACTTCCATTTTAAATGAACAGCTGGTGATGTGACTGTAAAGTGGAAACGCGAAGGAACAACCACAAGTAAACCAACACCAGACAGATCTGACGCACTGATGGCAGAGCTGTCGAGCAAAGCGTATGGTGGGTGTAAAATATTGCATGAAATCAGTGGAAGGACTTAATCGCCAGTTCTGAAGTGCTACCAGCAGTCCATTTAACACAATGATTTCGGTTCGGGAGCCAAAATGAATGGGGTACAACACTAAAGCAGCTCATCGCAAGCCACAATTCTGTAGTTAATGCTAAGCGACAACTGAAGTGGTTTAAGAAATATTGAAAGTTAGACAATAGATGACTGGAAATAAATGATTTGGAGTGATGATTCACGCTATACCCAACGTTACCTGCCATCGTGTGTAGTGCCAATGGTGAAGTACAATAGAGGCAGTGTTACGATATGGGTCAGTTTCGTGGTTGGACCGTGGCCATCTTATTGCGCTTAAGAAAATGCTAAATTCAGAAGCATGTAACCACATTTTACAGCATTATGTGCTACGTGCAGCAGAGGAACAGTTCAGAGATGATGACTGTATTAGCACGACAAAGGACCCAGTGATAAAGCGTCATCTGGCAGGGAATGGGTTGTGGACAATAACATTCCTGACGTGAACTGGCCTGCACAGAATCCCGACTTGAAACCAATGGGATGCATCTGAGATCAATTAGAACGTCTACAGTCCTCCACAGACATTCAGACACCTCAATGAAAGTGTCCCCACCAGAGTTCAAACTGTCATGAGGGCGAAGAGTAGAAACACCACATACAGTGTGTACATAAAGTCCGGGAACACTTTCAATTATTTATTTCACAAGAACTAAACAGAAGAGAAACTCTGAAAATTTTTACACACATTTGATATGCGATCCATGAGTGACCCGGCATACATGAATACGGTAATCTAATTCTTGCCATGCAAGTCCCAACATGGCATCGTCGATTGTGGCAGTCGCTTCCTGTATTCTCTCCCGGAGCTCTGTTACATCACATTGTAGAAGCGGTACATACACCAAATCTTTAATGTGTCCCACAGAAAAAATTCACACGGAGTGAGATCTGGTGATCGAGGAGGCCACTTCATGAAACAACTGTCCCCTTCTGTAGCACGGCCGATCCATCGACGCGGAAGCTCCGTGTTCAGACACGCACGAACTTCACGATGAAAGTCTGGTGGAGCCACATGCTGATGAGAGATGAACGGAAAGTCCGATTGCATATGAGGTATGCACGACGCACCGATTTCTTTGGACTCCTTATGAATGTCTCTCGTAAGCGCCCCACATGCACTTAACTCATACTCGGACGTCCTCTTCTCTTTGCTGGGCATAAGCAACCCGCCGTCACGAATTTATTGTGCCAGTGGTAATTGGCCTTTCTTGTTGGTGGCTTCTTACCGTACTTGGTTCTAAACATACGTTGAACAGCTGTAGCATACTTGCTTTTGACTAACTCCAACACACAGAAAGCTCGTCCCGCACCTGAACTCGCCATGTTTGCGACTAGCGCTGATTATCGGCAAACTACCAAACTACGCTGTGGTGGTATACATGAAAAAAACTTTCACGGTTTCTCTTCAAAATGAAATATGTATGATACCTGTACAATGTTTGGTTCTTGTGCAATAAATAATTGAAAGTGTTCCAGGACTTTATGTGCACCCTGTATAACGTGTCCAGATATTTCAAATCATACAGAGTTCAGCTGCCACTGACGATCCATGGTATGCAACCCGCATTACGTCTCTATCAGGAGCAACATCGAAACAGGCGGCAGCCAAGTAATCGACGTTAAGTTATCTTTCAGAGCTTTGGGCGATGGTTAACAAACGGAATCATACTGTATAAAATACAAATGAGGAGTGATCACGATTTACACGGTATTTTTGGACCAAGATATGTATCGTAATTCTGCCATACTTATCCAAGAGTGTTCTATCTTTCTTTGTGTGATTAGAGGTGTAGCCATACAAGTTTTGGATGTCTTAATGTGTCTATTTTGTTTATAGTTCTTAATCTTTCGAAAATGGTTCAGAAACCTTTCCTTGTAACCATCAGAAAAACGAAACTAACAGGAGATGTCAAAACGCGAAGTAATATTTCCCAGTATACAACCCAGTGAAAACATTAATGTATGACTCGCCCCTTTAATGTGCCAGATTAGTTTCATAAACAAATTTGTACCATAGCTCTAACATGTCTTCGAATACTTCACCAGTTATTCTGAGACATTTTGACAATGTGCTTTAGACCCCCAGCGTGGACTGGGCAACAACATTATTATGTTTCTTGTGGTAGCATAAAAAGACATCGGTAGGGCAACTCTGTCACCCAGTATATTCATCTTCTGACTTGGTTATATACCAGTAAGTTGTTACTTCCACGCTTCCCATTTTGATATCTGCTGTTAATTTCGTCGTTTGCGATGGTGAAACACTTCATAAGTCAGCGTTTCTGAAACATTTACGAAAGATTAATTACTATAAAGGGAATAAACTTACACAGACGTCCAAAACCTGCATTGCTACACCGTAAATTACATAAGGGCAGATTGGAGACACTTGGATAAGTATGATAGAAGTGAGGTACATCTTGGTCCCAAAGTACATAAATCATGGCCAATCCTCACTTGTATTTCCAAGAATGATTGCCTGTCGAAGTCGAGGGGTCCAAACGATAGATATCGAGCGTGCGACTCCGCTGGCGGGCGTTCTGATTAATTATTTGTGATCGTCATTTTTATCTGTTTTGCATCGTTCCCTTAGTTGCCCTAAATTACATACCCTCGAGAATTATTCGTGAGTTGCTAGGGAAACCCAGACGATTTATGTCGTTAGTGAGTTGGATGTCTGGTGTACTTGACGTTTCTTCGGCAGATTCTCTCACATGGAAGAATCTAATTCCATGTTCATCCAGCGTAGAAAATTGTTCGACTTTTTGACGCAAATATGGGGTACTACCAGACGAGGAAAGAAGACTGTGGTGGTGCGAAGTGTGTCGTAAGAACAGTTTAGATGCTGAAATATCGTTACACTTTCACTGCGTACAGTGCGGAAAACGAACGAGTTTCAGGAAGAATACTTGGTTCGACTCATCCACGTTATCCATCCAGACCACCGTATTAGACTTTCACATGACGATAACACTGACGACCAGTAACGTAAGTCGTCTCCTTTGTAGTGAAAAGTATTTTTGGAACGCTTTTCTTTTGTCGTTACAGTAGTGACCAACGTAAAGATACTCAAACGCCCGACACCAGAGTCGCATGATCGATTTACGATCGCACGCTCGATACGTATCGTTTGGACCCCTCGACTTCGATAGGCAATCATTCTTGGAAATTACCCTATTCCGTTTGTTAACAGTCGCCCATTGCTCCGAGAGGGAACCTATATCGATTACGTGGCTGTCGCCTGTCTGGATACAGTTCCTGGTAGAAACGTAGTGGGGGTTGCATAAAACGGGTTGGTAGGGGCAGCTGAGTCATCGTGTACAGTGTACTAGCTGACTATCCTGATTTGCTCTGGTATGTAATTTTCCCATCTTCTATTAATCGATCTCCTGTTTTCCCATCTACATGTTCATTTCCTCTTTCTCCCGCCCCTCTCTGTCCATCACCACCACCCCTGTCTTTGCCCACCTCCTCCAACCTCCATTCCTCATCCTTCTCCTCCTACCCCTCCCTCCGCCTTCTTCCCTCTTCTCAGCCAAACCCCTCCTCCCACTCTCTTTGCCAATCTCTTTCTACCCCTGTCTCTGTTCACTTCTCTTTCCTTTCTCTACCCATCCGCCTCTCCCGCCTCTATGTCCATTTCATATTTGCACACATATTTCAGCTATGTATCGTAATTCCCCCTACAGTTTCATTTTCACGCTGCTGAAAGTTAAGACGTTATATCTCGTCAAGTGTGCGGCGTACAGTGATATAATTTTGTAGCTATATCCAGTAGTATATGTGTATACTGTCCGCGAAATGTGTTGCTAATAGTTAATTGTGGAAAAGTAATAAATTAAAATGTCATTCACGATGCGTCAGGTTTTCATACATATCAGTATTTGACGTCATATCTCCTGAAATATGTGTCGCACAATGATATAATTTTGACGGTACATTCAATGGTTTAAGTGAGTACTGTCTGCGAAAGGCATTGCGAAAACAATTAGTAGTAAAGAAATAATAAATTAGAACGTCGTGACTGATGCAGCAGAATTTTTGCGTGGACAGCGAAAATGTAACAACTGGGGGTTGTCAGTAAGAAAGAGATTCTGAAAGGTTTGAAATTATGTGTAAAGTTTGTTGCAAGTCACTAACTGCTGTCACTCTCAGATACTGTGTGAATATGATCTATGCGATTGCAGTCTTTCTCGGCGTATTCCACTGATGAATTCTTCTCGGGTTATCAGCCGAGTGGTGGAGTCGTCTTGTCGCAAGGTTTCAGTGAGTTTCGTACGCATCATTGGGACACTCGGTCTACAGGAAGAAGACGCACACGGACTTACATCTCAATGCTCGGGGCTGCCACCATCCAGCACAACGTTACTCTGTACTGAACACCTTAGCACAAAGAGCCAGGTCGATCTGTGATAGCGAGAGTTTGCCGCGTGAGTTAGCACATCTGCGGCAAACCTTCCGTAAGAATGGCTACACCGAGACTCAAACAAGACACGCCTTGCGTGCAGACAAGAGGCGGGAGAAGAAAACAGAAGAAGACGAAGCAAAACGTGTGCGTTTCTGCCGTTTGCTGGGCCGCCAACAGCCAAGATCGCAAGTATATTAAAGAAGCATGAAATATCGACCATCTTTCGCGCACCGAAAAAAGTAAAAGATATACTTGGCTCAACCAAAGACCAACTGGGGTTGCAGACGCCGGGCATTTACAGTATTCAGTGCAATTATGGGTTGGATTATATCGGGTAGGCACTTTGATGTATCTCCCAGCGTTGTACTGAACACATCAGGACTAGGACAGACAAATAAGTCCGTGGTAGCAGAACATAGCATTACCGAGGGACACACCTTCGAATTCGAAAAAACGAAGAAGCTGTGCAGCGCCCACGGTTTCTGGGACTCTATCTTCAAAGAGGCAGTGGAGATACGTCTGCACAACAATTTAGTAAACAGGGGTAGCGGTTTTCAGCTCAGTGCAGCGTGGAATCCCACAATTGACGAAATACGTCAGGAACGCTCCGATCTGAAGACAACGGCGTCCGTAGACAGATTGGATAGCCACCGGGTCTCGACGCCGGTCCGCACAGCGGGCCCCCCCTCCCCGGTCCCCCCCCCCCCCCCCCCCCACTACCGACGCGGTACCCCCTTCCGGATTAACTTGATTGGCCGACCTAAAGTACCGGACAACGGCCAAGCAGGTATATAGATATGCAGAACACAGCATCCCGACACTTCGCCAGAATATGATGGGTGCGAAACTCATTGAAACGTTGCGACAAGACGACGCCACCACTCGGTTGATAACCCGAGAAGAATTCATCAGTGAATATGATCTATCTGCGCGTCATGAGCTACGCTCTATTTGTACCCCCGCCTACATCCATTTCGTCGGTAGACGGTTCTTTCCAGACAATTTACACGTGTGCCAAGATTGTTTGAAATCAGTCCGGTGGTATGAGAGGAGATGGGGTAGATACATACATACATAGAGTGAGGTAACAAAAGTCGTGGGACAGCGATATGCAGATTTACATATGGCGGTAGTATCGAGTACGCAAAGTATAAATGGGCAATGCACTGGCGGAGCAGTTGTTTGCACTCAGATGATTCACGTGAAAAGGTTTCCGACGTGATTATGGCCGTACGACGAGAATTAGCAAACTTTGAATGCGGAACGGTAGTTGCAGCTAGATGCATGGGGCATTCAATTTACGAAATCGTTAGGGAATACAATATTTCGAGATCCATAGTGTCAAGAGTGTGCTCAAAAAACCAAATTTCTGGAATTACCTCTCACCATGGACAACGCAGTGGATGACGGCCTTCACATAACAAGCAGCAGCGTTTGCGTAGTCTTGTCAGTGCTAAGTTAAGCAACTCGGCCTGAAATCAGAGCAGAAATCAATGTGGAATGCACGATGAACGTAACTATTAACGCGGCGAAATTTGGCGTTAATGGGCTATGGCAACAGACGATCTAAGCGATAGCCTTTGCTAACCGCACTACATAGCCTGCAGTGACCACGTCGGATGGGCCCTTGACGGCTGGAAAACCGTGGCCTGGTCAGATGAGTTCCGATTTCAGTTGGTAAGAAAAATGGTTGAAATGGCTCTAAGCACTGTGGGACTTAAATCTGAGGTCATCAGTCCCCTAGACTTAGAACTACTTGAACCTGACTAAGGACATCACATACATCCATGCCCGAGGCAGGATTCGAACCTGCAACCGTAGCAGCAGCGCGGTTCCGGACTGAAGCGCCTAGAACCGCTCGGCGACAACGGCCGGCTCAGTTGTTAAGAGCTGATGGTAGGGCTCGAGTGTGGCGCCCTCCTCACGAAGTCGTGGACCCAAGTTATCAACAAGTCATTGTGCAATCTGGTGGTAGCTCCATAGTGATGTGGGCTGTGTTTACATGGAATGGGTTGGATCATCTGGTCCTACTGAACCGATCATTGACTGGCGATGGTTATGTTCGGCTACATGGAGATCGTTTGCAGATATTGATGGACTTCATGTTCCCAGACACCAAAGGAATTTGTTCGTGATTTTTTTGAAAGACATTGTGGACAATTCGAGTGAATGGTCTGGCCACCCAGATCGACAGACATGAATCCTATCGTACATTTATGGAACATAATGGACAGGTCAGTTCGTGCGCCTGGCAAAATGAGGTCCGACACGATATTAGGAGGTATCTCATGACTTTTGTTAGCTCAGTGTATACACAGGCAAAATAATGTGAACTGTGATAGTAATGGGATGGCTCTGTTTGACGGTCGATAACTCAGGTAAGGCAAGTGTCGCACTGGACTGTGCGTCTTCTATACGGACTAGACATCAGTGCAGGTTGTTTACGAGTAGTGCACATTTCGTATTTGCATTCAGATGCGAATGTCGATGTGCAATGAAAGACCTCTAACGGAGTTACAAAGAGGGCAGATTGTGGGGGACCGATTAGCTGGTCCATCAGTAACCAAGACAGCCAACTTGCTGAATGTTTCAAGAGCAAATGTTTCAACAGTCGTGACAGCCTACACAAAACATGGAAAGACGTCATCGTGTAAACGTAATACAGGGAGCAAATCAAAACTAAATGGCAGAGATCGTCGCAGGCTATCACAAATTATTTAAAAACAACAAAAACAACCGTGGCTCAAGTGACTGTATAGCTCAACAGCCATCTTCGATACTCCGTATCTATCGGCACTGTCCGCCGAGAACTCTATAATGCGAATACTCATGGACGAGCTTCTACACCGAAACCGTTAGTGGCGACAGCCAACGCAAAGAAGCGTGGAGTCAGGAGCATAAAACCTGGACGAATGATTAGTGGAAACATGCCATACGGTCTGACGAGTCAACGTTTTCGCTATTTCCATCATCGGTCGGGCTTACGTCTGCAGAACGCCAAATGAAGCCTACAATCGCGATTGCTTGATTCCAGCGGTTAAGCGTGGAGGTGGAAGCGTGATGGTGTGGGCAGCCATATCATGATATTCTGCTGGTCCCATCATTACTCTCGAAGGCCGTGTTGCAGCCAACGATTACGTAAACATTTCTGGTGATCAGGTTGTAATGGTTCTTTATTTCCGTGACCATTACGGCACTCCAGCCACAGTTCTCGATACTAGTAATATCGTACCACTTATCTGCGAAGTGATAGACATATTTTTGTGACAATATTCACATTTGGTTTTATTAATGTATAGATACTCCGAAGTATCGATATATTACAGTGATATGGTTCTTGTGTGCATTCATTTCTGTGACACTGTCATAATCTTTGACTTACTTGTAACCGTTTTGGCGCGAATGCGCACAGAGCAGTCTTTGTTTCACTTTGCAGAAGTTAAGTTGTTATTTCACTTTGTAAAAACACAGTCAAGTCTTGTGTTTGGTTAAAGTGGAAATTAAATATATGAAGATTGATACAAAACTGTTTTCTTGATGATGTGTCGATTAAGAAGAAGTATATGTGAATTTACAAGAAGTTTAATAAAAGTGTGGATCGTGAACACCAAGTCAAAAATTATTTCTACCATACCATTGTTCTGATCTTGGATTGTTTGATCATTAAGAATTTCCTGATAAACGCATTTGTTAGGTCGTCAAATATTTCAAAAATACAGATGTGGACCTTCTAGCAGTCAAAGTGGAATCACCCAAGAATCAACAAGATGAGCCATAACAACTTCGACGAAATCTACGTGGGAATCCATTCAAGATAAGTGCCAAAATTAATGACTTTTTTACAGTGACTTCATTATTTCCATTATGACGATACCATCCAGTGTCAATGACTTTGTTGTTGCCCTATAAAGCGAACATATGCTGCGTGAGCAACATTATTAATCTGGTTTCTAACCTACTTTGCAAGTGGTGGTATTGTTAGAAGGTACACCTCATGATATAAATGTTCCCCAACAATGATGCCATATTTCAGGACGGTAATGCATCCACTTCCACAGCCAGGACAGTGCGATCGTGGTACGAGGAGCATGCAATTGAACTGCATCTCCTTCCCTGGCTAGCACAGTCTCCGGACTTAAGAATTATCGAACCTTTGTGGGTGGAATTTGAATGACGGATTTCTACCCGCCTCGTCACTACTGAAGTTAGAAGAGGTTCTGATCGTAGTGTGGCATAACATTCCACTGGAGATTATACAATCATTTTATGCAAGTATCCCAAGAAGAATCACAGCTGTATATACTTACAAATATACACTACTGGCCATTAAAATCGCTACACCACTAAGATGACGTGCTACAGACGCGAAATTTAACTAACAGGAAGAAGATGCTGTGATATGCAAATGATTAGCTTTTCAGAGCATTCACACAAGGTTGGCGCCTGTGGCGACGCCTACAACGTGCTGACATGAGGAAGGTTTCCAACCGATTTCTCATACACAAAGAGCAGTTGACCGGCGTTGCCTGGTGAAACGTTATTGTGATGCCTCGTGTAAGGAGGAGAAATGCGTACCATCGGATTGTAGCCTATCGCGATTGAGGTTTATCGTATCGCGACATTGCTGCTCGCTTTGGTCGAGATCCAATGACTGTTAGCAGAATATGGAATCGGTGGGTTCAGGAGGGTAATACGGAACGCCGTGCTGGATCCCAACGGCCTCGTATCACTAGCAGTCGAGATGACAGGCATCTTATCCGCAAGACTGTAACGGATCGTGCAGCCACGTCTCGATCCCCGAGTCAACAGATGGGGACGTTTGCAAGACAACAACCATCTGCACGAGCAGTTCGACGACGTTTGCAGCAGCATGGACTTTCAGCTTGGAGACCATGGCTGCCGTTACCCTTGACGCTGCATCACAGACAGGAGCGCCTGCGATGGTGTACTCAACGACGAACCTGGGTGGACGAATGGCAAAACGTCTTTTTTTCGGATGAATCCAGGTTCTGTTTACAACATCATGATGATCGCAACCGTGTTTGGCGACATCGCGGTGAACGCACATTGGAAGCGTGCATTCGTCATCGCCATACTGGTGTATCACCCGGCGTGATGGTATGGGGTGCCATTGGTTTCACATCTCGGTCACCTCTTGTTCGCATTGACGGCACTTTGAGCAGTGGACGTTGCATTTAAGATGTGTTACGACCCGTGGGTCTACCCTTCATTCGATCCCTGCGAAACCTACATTTCAGCAGGATTACGCACGACCGCATGTTGCAGGACCTGTACGGGCCTTTCTGGATACAGAAAATGTTCGACTGCTGCCCTGGTCAGCACATTCTCCAGATCTCTCACCAACTGAAAACCTCAGGTAAATGGTGGCCGAGCAAATGGCTCGTCATTATACGCCAGTCACTACTCTTGATGAACTGTGGTATCGTGTTGAAGCTGAATGGGCAGCTGTACCTGTACACGCCATCCAAGCTCTGTTTGACTAAAAGCCAAGGCGTATCAAGGCCGTTATTATGGCCAGAGGTGGTTGTTCTGGGTACTGATTTATCAGGATCTATGCACCCAAATTGCGTGAAAATGTAATCACATGTTAGTTCTAGTATAATATATTTGTCCAATGAATACTTGTTTGTCATGTGCATTTCTTCTTGATGTAGCAATTTTAGTGGCCAGTAGTGTACATACATTAATCCATTCATCCACTTTCATAATATGGTTGGATTTGCACAAAAATGCGGAAGGTGCAGAAAGGAACGGAGAGTGCTAACATAACGGGGTCGGGTATTATTACTCCGCCGGGAAGCGCTGGGATAATCACGCAGAGCGGAACGGAAGGGGGAAGGAAACCGCAGCGTTTTTCTGGCTGTCTGAGGCCTGCAAATCTGGACGGGTGAGAGGGATTAGGGTCCGGGGGGGAGGGGGGGGGGCACTCGAGAGGCTCGTCAGGCCGTGATTAACGAACAAGAGCCGAGCGGAGCCCGGGCGGACCAGCGCTGCGCAGAGCGCCGGGGCGACACCCGAGAAGACGCGCCCTCCAGCTGCCGGCATGGGAGCGGCGGGGGCGGTGACACAAGATGGCTGCGTTAACGAGTCTCGCGAGGCGAGCAGAAGCGGCCGGCGCTCACAAAGGCGGGCGCCGCGACCTCAGCGTCGGCAGATGCAGCGCCGCTACGCTGCCCTGCTCGGCGCGCCCACACACCTGCGAGGTACCGTAAGCTGGACACTCTTTGACCGCCTTGTGACCACTCAAACATCAAATGTTTTACAGCCCTCTGCTCTCTGTAAGATGGATGTTTACCGTTGTTGTGGTCTTCAGTCCAGAGACTGGTTTGATGCAGCTCCCCATGCTACTCTATCCTGCGCAAGCCTGTTCATCTCCGAGTAACTACTGCAACCTACTTCCTTCTGAACCTGCTTACTGTATTCATCTTTTGGTCTCCCTCTACGATTTTTACCCCCCACGCTTCCCTCCAGTATTGATGATTCCGCATTCTTCCGTAGCACCACATCTCAAAAGCTTCTATCTCTTCTTATCTAAACTGCTTATCGTCCATGTTTCACTTTCATACGTGACTACATTACACAAAAATACTTTCAGAAAGGACTTCCTGATACTTAAATCTATTCTAGATGTTAACAAATTTCTCTTTTTAAGCAACGCTTTTCTTGCTATTGCCTGTCTACATTTCATATCCCCCGTACTTCGACATCATCAGCTATTTTGCTGCCCAAATAGCAAAACTCATCTACTACTATAACTGTCTCATTTCCTAATCTAATTCCCTCAGCAGCATCTGATTTAATTCGACTACATTCCATTATCCCCGTTTTGCTTTTGTTGAGTTCACCCTCCTTTCAAGACACTGCCTATTCCGTTCAACTGCTGTTCCAAGTCGTTTGCTGTCTCTGACAGAATTACAATGTCATCGGCAAGTCTCAAAGTTTTTATTTCTTCTCCCTGGACTTTAATTACTACTCAAAATTTTTCTTTTGTTTCCTTTACTGCTTGCTCAATATACAGGTTGAATAACATAGGGGATAGGCTACAACCCTGTCTAACGCCCTTCGCAACAACTGCTTCCCTTTCGTGATCCTTGACTGTTAAAACTGCCCTCTGGTTTCTGTACAAATTGTAAACAGCCTTTCGCTCCATGTACTTTACCTCTGCCACCTTTAGAATTTGAAAGAGAGTACTCCAATCAACATTCTCACGAGCTTTCCTAGATGTTTACTATCGAATTTTTTATTATGGAGACCCGAGTTTCAGCGTTAATTACAAGTGAACCAATAAGCCTATCGCAAAATGAATTATACAATATTTGTCTTGTTTTAGTCCTCGCTAGTCTATATGGAGCAATTTAGCTTTAAAGTTAAATATATATATTTTATATTAGATTGTAGTAAGTAAGGAATGTTCGGTTTTCGGCGCCTTTGGCAAGAACTGCGTACCTCAAAGCTTTATAGCTTGAAATGTATTTGCCCAATGTTTATGAAATTTTGAAAGGTTGCAGACGTTTATATTGGTAGCGGAAACCTCAAGTTAGATAATTTTTTAACCACTCAGAAAACGTTCTTATGATTTTTCTAAAGTTGCTTTTTATCAGCCCACCATAAACAGATAACAGAAAGCGTGGTATTGTTCTGAAGGTCTCTTTTGCAATTGTAAGAAGCTGTAACTATTGTGACTGTACTCGTACAGTGCCATACAGGTTTTGTGAAGAGTGATATTTAAGACTGGTTCTGTGCGTGCTGGACCTCTCGATTAATACCATGCAGTGCTGTGAGAATTAATGCGTCGTTTCGAATCCCCGGACTGCTGGAAAACTGTTTGCCTGTGACTGGCGACGTAGCACCTGATCCCGCCACTGTGCCCGCTGCTATTCCCACGGTCCAGCGCGCGCAGAACCAGTCTATCACTCTTTAAAAGTTAATATCACATTGCATGATAACAGTGGCTGTAGCTTCTTACAACTACCAAAGAGACATTCAAAACAAACCCACACTTTCTGTTGTATGTTTATCCTCGGCTGAGAAAAAGTAACTTTACAAAAATCACAAGAGATTTTTTTGTGGCTGATTGAAACTTTCTGCAACTTGTGATTTCCACTACCAATGTATGTGTCTATAACCCATTCAGTTTCATTAAAAAGCACTCCGTCTTCAGGCTATAAGTGGCCCATCGACACCATCTGTCAGCCATGTCATCCTCAGCTGAGGATGCGGATAGGAAGGGCGTGTGGTCAGCACACCGCTCTCCCGGAGGTTATGATGGTTTTCTTTGAACGGAGCCACCACTATTCGGTCGAGTACCTTCTCAGTTGGCATCACGAGGCTGTGTGCACACCGAAAACTGGAAACAGCACATAGCGGCCGGGATGGTCACCCATCCAAGTGCCGGTCACGCCCGACGGCGCTTAACTTCGGTGGTTTGACGGGAACCGGTGTATCCACTGTTGCAAGGGCGTTGCCCAAGTTTCATTAACATCGGACAAATACATTTCAGGCTATATAGTTTTGAAGTGCGCAGTTTGTAGCGAAACCGCCGATAATCGGACAAACCTTACTACAATATACACACATCAAAAAAGTTTTGCGTGACCTCGGTTCCGAGAGTTCCGGAACCTGTACAGAAAATTGGAATAGAGATCAACATAAACACCATTTCCGCCCTTTTTACTGCTCATGAAAACCACTCATTGCATGTTGTACCATCGTACAGTGAGACCTTCAGAGGTGGTGGTCCAGATTGCTGTACACACCAGTACCTCTAACATCCCAGTAGCACGTCCTCTTCCACTGATGCATGCCTGTATTCGTCGTGGCATACTATTCACAAGTTCATCAAGGCACGGCTGGCGCAGATTGTCCCACTCCTCAACGGCGGGTCAGCGAAGATTCCTCAGAGTGGTTGGTGGGTCACGTCGTCCATAAACAGCCCTTTCAATCTATCCCAGGCATGTTCGATAGGGTTCATGGCTGGAGAAAATGCTGACCACTCTAGTCGAGCCATGTCGATATCCTGAAGGAAGTCATTCACAAGATGTGCACGATGGGGGCGCAAGTAGTCGTCCGTGAAGACGAATGTCTCCCCAATTTGCTGCCGATATGGTTGCACTATTGGTCGGAGGATGGCATTCACGTATCGTAAAACCGCTACGGCGCCTTCCATGACTACCAGCGGCATACGTCGGCCCCACATAATGCCACCCCAGAATAGCAGGGAATCTCCACCTTGCTGCACCTAGCGGTTCTAGGCGCTCAGTCCGGAACCGCGGGACTGCTACGGTCGCAGGTTCGAATCCTGCCTCGGGCATGGATGTGTGTGATGTCCTTAGGTTAGTTAGGTTTAAGTAGTTCTAAGTTCTAGGGGACTGATGACCACAGATGTTAAGTCCCATAGTGCTCAGAGCCATTTGAACCTCGCTGCACTCGCTGGACGGTGTCTAAGGCGTTCACCTGACCGAGTTGCCTCAAAACACGTCTCCGATGACCACGCCATGGACGTCGGGAGTGAAGCTGCGCATCATGCAGCCTATTGCGCACAGTTTTAGACGTTACATGACGTCCTGTGGCTGCACGAAATGCTTTATTCAACATGGTGGCGTTGCTGTCAGGGTTCCTCCGAACCATAGTCCATAGGTAGCAGTCATCCACTGCAGTAGTAGCCCTTGGACGGCCTGAGCGAGGCATGTCATCGACAGTTTCTGTGGCTCTGTATCTCCTCCATGACCGAACAACATCGCTTTGGTTCATTCCGAGGCGCCTGGAAACATCCCTTGTTAACAGCCCCACCTAGCACAAAGTAACAATGCCGACGCTATCGAACCGTGGTATTGACCGTCTAGGCATGGTTAAACTACAGATAACACGAGCCGTGTACCTCCTTCCTGGTGGAATGAAAGGAACTGATCAGCTGTCAGACCCCCTCCGTCTAATAGGCGCTGCTCATGCATGGTTCTTTACATCTTTGGGTGGGTTTAGTGACATCTCTGAACAGTCAAAGGGACTGTGTCTATGATAAAATATCCACAGCCAACATCTATCTTCAGGAGTTAGGGAACCGGGGTGATGCAAAACTTTTTTATTATGTGTGTGTATTAGTGGTGGCTGTTGTGTAAAAGCAAAAGAGCACGTGAACACCTTAATTTTCGACACCTTTCGGAGTAATTGGTTATTTTTCCTTGACTGCTGTCAAACGTAAAGTAGATGTGGTAATCTGAAGACAACCGCGCTAAATCTACCGCACAACACTTCATTGCTGCTCTTCAAGACTGCATGAAATTTTGCATCAAGGTCGCGAGCACATTTCCGGTTGTGCTCTTTTTAAAGAGCTTTTGCGCATGCGCAACCAGCGTGACGAAACTGCCTTATGGGATTTGGATTTGATAAACAACGTGCACGGTTCATGGCGCGCACTGCTAGCCCTTACCCCTCACCTACAGGTTTACGTAAATGCCATCAGTTGGTAGCACACTGCAACCGACTTTAATCCCCATTCGCTTTCCACAGATCCTGCTACATGGTAGTACGCTTTTCAGATATGGCAGTTCACTCACTATGTACTAAAATTAGATTGGATATCAATACATGTTATAGTTAAACCGGCAGAAAAACTTATTTTGTGGGATTATGAATGAGGTATAACATATTTAGTTTTGGATTTTATCATACAGTAATTCACTTCAGGTATTGAGAACCATCGTCGATTGTTAGACTGTAGCATTTAATCATGCTCCTGACATCTGTTGATCTTATGGTGGGTCAGGTTTATCTCTGCTGTAGGCCCACGTTGTACTTATATCTGAACATTCACGAAAAGCTGTCTCACTGATTTCTTTGATATTCAGTTAAATGTGGGATCGATGGCGGTGTGCTTTGGGCCCTTGTGGTTCTTAGCACCTCATTTCTATTCTAGTGAAGTGATCATGCTGGTAGACAGTACTACATGAATTTAATCATTTTCACAAATGGCAGTTTGTGTTTGGTGTTGGTTATTTGCTGTTCTGGAATCTGCTTTCGTATCTAGTGTCAACATGATCTCCGTTGAATCTGTTTTAAGTGCTAACAGAAAAGAAAATTATCAGGAAAAGTTAGCCAATAGGAACTAGGACCTCACAGACCAGACCCGTCGATTGAGAAAGTGACGATATCGGGTAAGTGTGACTATAAGCGAACAAAGAAGTGCACATTATGGGTAAGTTGTTGTGTGGGTGCAACGGAAGAATGAGTTTCAGCCCGCAAGTTAATTCGTTAACTAATACAGGTGTTAGAAATCTTTACATTTGTCCGAAAAAATAAAAGAAACACGAAAACTCCCACATACATAAAATGCGAAATGGGGAGTAACGAAAGCTTATATATTATTTAGTTCTTACCCTAATTATGTACAAAAAAACATTACCCAAAAACAATTCTTTCTAATTCCAGTCACGTTATGGAGATTATTATTAGTATTACTATTACTGGCAGTGACTGTAGTTGTGCAAATATGTTGACAAGGATAACTGTTATTCAGAAGATGCTATTCTTTAAAAATAAATTGCTCTGTACAGCCTGAAGCAAAATAAAATAAATGCTTTTAATTAAAGCTTAAACTTGAGTGCCCAGAGTAAAGAATTGATAGTAAAATATACTGTTTGGCGGTAAAGGTCCTTCAATATATGCAAAAATGGCGCCATGTAGGGCCGATTTTCTTGCGCAAGAGTTGGCGAACCTGTTGGGACTTGTAATTGTATATGAAAAAGTTACGAAAAATCGACGGATTTCATTTAACTGCAAAGCTGTCGGTGTTTCCAAACATATCAAGTATGCCACTCCATTGATTCTCAAACAAGACCACTGATTACCTTTTGTTCACGTGTGTATATCCGCCACTATATTACCATTTCCGAGGTCGTGTGCATGATTTCTCTGTTTCGCGGTTACTTTGACAACTGGTCATTGTTACCCCAAGATTACAGGCACGCAATTTATTACACAGCATTGATGGCAATGACTGTGTGGAACTAAGAAGTACAGTAACCATCGGTATGTAGATAAATACTCATTTGTAATTGTTAATGTGTCTACAACTAAGAAAGCGAAGTCTCAGTTATATGTTCCTCAAACTGCAAGCTGGTTTCGTTCACGCAGTGATTCAATTACAGAATATGATGTCAAATATTTCCGGAAACGAGGAATGGCATTTGTTTGACCGCAAGTGCAAGATATGGTCTCGATGAATGAAGAAGAGATAATTTTAATTCTAACTGCAATGGATGTTTTGAAACGAGGAATTGGGTCTAATATTGATGAAACTGAAAGTACTATGCTCAACCAAATTTGGAATCATTTGTGTTACGCCATCTTAGCACCTTTCATTATATTTATAATTTAAATGGTGCACCACATTGATTTATGTACCGTACTAGAGTTTTTCTTTTATGAGTCTTAATAGAGCACTTAATAAACCTTTAGATCAACGTGATTATTTTTTCCCATTATTTCTTCTCCATTTTACAAAATGTATTATACTAACTAATGTATGTAATGTTTTCCATAAATACCACACAAGTTAAAAACATCATCTGAAAATAGGTCAAAGTATATCCGGATTGTGGTACTGACCGAAATTTCCGAGAATATTCCCGTAAAAATCAGAAATCTTAGCTTAAATGTTAATTTCTGCCATCACCTTGAGAGTAGACGACCACTCATGTTTATATTGAACGCTTCCAGCGATTTTCCCATTGTTGCAACGAGAACTGGAAGTCTGATGCGTGGATCGCGTTCAAAATAGTTGCGATCGAGCTTGAACTTCTTCAGCGGGTTCAAAACGCCGCCCATTTAACTTCAGTTCCATTTACGGGAAGAGGGAAAAATAGCAAGAGGCCAGTACAGGCGAGTTGGTGGTGGTGGTGGGGGCGAGCGTTATTAAATGGTCATGGTGCAGTAATCAGTCTTACTAATCCCATCTCTCAGGCACTTTGCGTCTAACGTCTTCCCACAGTCCCGTCATAATGTCACAGTAGAACTTCCCTTTAACAGTCTGACCACACGGAAGATATTCCTTATCGACAATGTGGTATTTGACTCCTTTTTAGAAATCCTCTTAAATGGTTAATTATGTCATTTTGTGCGCATAACATGCTTGTTTTCCACATAAATTTCAGTATTTAAAAGGAGTGTAAATGAATTTCAAATAATTTGCAAACTAAAAAATTGTTTGTGATTGTTTTTGAGTGTTCCAAAGAATGAGAATATGCGTAAAATAAGATAGTGGCCACAACATGTGTCTATTTCTGTGAGGATAATTTTGAAGTGAGTAAACACTCGACCTGGATACGTCGTCGGTTGTAGTGTAGTAGGTAGCTGATCGACTTCTAACACGACTTTAATAAGATCGATCCTCATTTGAAGTAAGTTTTTTTCTCAGTTCCTGTTCTCTTCCCTTAAAACTACTGTCTTCTTAAGTTTACTTTATTCGTAATAAAGTTATGCAAATGCTTTAAATTCTATATCATATTACATTTTGATATCTATTTTCGATTATTATTCTCTTTCTACACCTGATCAATTTGACATGAATCACAACGATAGTGTTAAAAGACCGTCTTTCGTGATGTAGCTCTTATTATGAAGAATATGAAAAACCATTTAACAATTTTCAACTACATTATTCTTCCCAAACAAGTCGCTGACGACAATAATTTGCCACTTCCAACTTGTCTTCATTGAACATGTAGCAAAGCTGTATGATTTTTACGAGGATAAGTGTTGAACATTGCCTGGAACCTACGAGGAAATGTAGTGAGACCAGGGTGTTATGATGAAATGAAAGTTGGTCCTGCTTAACTACTTTTCAACAACAGTTTTTCAGCGGGGAGTGGAACAACAGCTACCGTAAGGTTCAGCCGCACCTACTGTTCATTTTATAGACATAATTTTGCGTTGATTTAAATTAATGACCCAGAGGAACAGAAGAACTGCGATGTGTAAAGTTATTGAAGGCAAACACAGTGATGCTTAGCAGTCCCCCACGAGTGTTATTACGCCGTCCGGAAATCTGGAAATGGAGAAACGAGGTACCTGGAAAGCAGTAGCTGTTCTGGCAACAAGCACAGTAATTAAGTCAGAATTATTCTTCTGAATGATTGCGCAGGATTTTACAAGTTGCCCTGGAAAACGTTTCCAGTTCTAGAATCTCTCAGTTTTAGGACAATTTTGCGACTTGTTGAAGTGCCACAGTTAGGGTTGCTAGGTGTCCCGTATTTCCCAGGTTTTCATCTATTTTGACATGTTTTTCAGTCTACCGTCTTACGAAATTAAGACCATTTCTCCCGTGTTTCACTGTAACATAGTATTGTGGGGTTGAAGCACAACTATTTTTCGATTTTTCACGATTTAACTTCGGTTACCGAAATATTCTGATCTTTGTTCTGAAGCATTAATGAACTATTACCCAGCGCATTATCGGCATTGCCAATATTAAATTAGTTTTACAAACATATAAGCAAATGTCCATATGTAAGTTTGTGTTAGCATTAAATTCTAGAACCACCATATGGAAAAAAGTTATTATGCTGATTAAGCTAGAGATCGGAAGCTGAAGATACGAAATATCTCATTTCCAATTAGAAAACCTTGCACCCATAGTCGCAGTATATCCGCCCCAGCCGCCGTGTGATGCAGCTTTCACGTTTCTTATTTCCGGAACATAAAAACCAAAGTTTTTTTGAAGAAAGAAAAGGCCATAAATGCATGAAATTTCGAAAAGTTTCCACTATCAGCCTTCGCAAAATGCCTTTTCATTGATTCTTAAAAGCTGTAAATGCGTTTTCCATCACTTAATAATTAAACTATTCGGAGAAAAGTACAGAAAATACTCGTAACTTCGGCTAACACTCCTATTACACACATTACTTGTAGCCTGTGGCGTCACCAGAGCTACAGCCAATAAGAGAGAGTTTTAGAATCTTGAAAGTCCATGGTTTTTAAGCTTTAATTGCGCAAAAAACAGATATTTGTGTGAGAGTTTTGACCGAAAATGGTATTTGATTGTTATAATCAATCAGAATAACAATAGTACGAACCATGTTTAACATAGGAAAATAGCCTAGTCCAGGACTGTAAAAAAATACCTTTACCATTAATTTGATATTGCTGTGAACTTGGAGCGCTTTTTTTACATACGAAGAGCATGGTTTCTTCCACTGCTGACTGCTATTTTGTTTCAGGTCACAACCGTATACCCGTGACTCATCGGTAGTTATGACCCTGGTCAGGAAATGTACTTCACCTCGAATTTTTGTTTGTAGTTAAATGCACACCTGAACCCAATTGTAACGTTGGTAGGCGGTTTTGAAACGAGGAGCAAATTTCGCTGCAATTCGAGTCATGCTAAATTCACCAGCTAGAGAGCGTAAACATGTCCCGTATTAATTTAGACGACTTCACAAACGATGGATTACCTATCTCCTGTCCTTGTAGGATCACTTCACGCGCTTTCGCAGTCGCTTTCCAAGTTGTTCGGTATGATGGTCGCTCCACGTGCTTGTCATTCTCTATAGATGCCCCGACATCTTTAAATCGCTGAAACCACTTTACTGTCCTTGCTTGGCTCAAACTTTCTTCACGAAAACCCTTCTTTTGCAGAAGCACTTTTCCGAGCTTAAAACAAAATGTTAAGGCAGATTCTCTGTTTCTTCAAGTCAACCATTTAGAAAATTGCAGTCACTGCAGGACACGGTGTAAAGGAATTAGTAACAATGTTGACACCGATACACTCACAATGTTATGACGTGGCAAACTGGCTGTTGAAGGACACTATCAGACGTTCCAAGAGCTCCATGTTTGTAATGATAATTTGGTGTAATACTCAGATTCTCAGATAGTTTCGTTAGTATGTCAAACATCTAGATCTGTACTTCGCAAGCCACCTTACGTTATGCGGCGAAGGGTGCTTTTGGCACTGGACAACTTTCCCATGCACGAAAACTTTACCGGTTTTTTAAAACCGTAATATTTGGAGTTCTGCCACGTTTCTGAACTAACCAATAGCGGCACTGTTTGCATCGCATACAGAAGACGAAAATGGTTCAAATGGCTCTGAGCACTATGCGACTTAACTTCTGAGGTCATCAGTCACCTAGAACTTAGAACTAATTAAACCTAACTAACCTAAGGACATCACACACATCCATGCCCGTGGCAGGATTCGAACCTGCGACCGTAGCGGTCGCTCGGTTCCAGACTGTAGCGCCTAGAACCGCACGGCCACTCTGGCCGGCTACAGAAGACGTTTAACCATTGATGTTTTGCTCGTTTTAAACATTGCGACGTATTTTATATGTTATTACAGGACTTTTTCCTTTCATCGTGATGGAAATGATATTTTGGTACACCTGCACACATATTCCGGAGACCACCAATGGTGCATGGTGGAAGGTACCTTTCAGTACTGCTTGTGATATTCTTTCTTGTTCCACTCGTTAATGGAGCGAAGGAAAAACATGGGACTCCAAATTTCTCTTAACTTGTCTACGTTGTGCGTACGCGAAATCGGAGATGGTGGCAGTAGAATCGTTTTGTAGTCAACCGGAAATTTCGGATCTCTAAAGTTTCTCGTTAGCATTTCACCAAAGGAACGTCTTCTTCCCCCCAGCGGTTCCCATTTGAGTTCACGGGTCATTTCCGAAAGACTCACGTGTTGAACCAACCTACGCCTAACAAATCTAGCACCACGCTTCTGAACTGGTTCGATATGTTCTTTCAATCTGACCCGGTGGGAATCTCAAACACTGGAGCAGCTTTCAAAATGCGCCGGTGACCTATATGTCGTCTCCTTTATAGAAGAGGTGCAGTTTCCTAGCATCCTCCAATAAACCGAAGTCGACGATTCACCTTCCCTACAACCGACATTATGTGCTCTTTCCATTTCATATCGCTCTGCAACGTCACGTCTAGATATTTAATCGACGTGATTTTGGTACGGCAGTACGCCATGGATTATTCGAACACTGCAGGATCTTTATTCCCTGTACTTTATATTAGCTTACATTTTTCCGCATTTAGAGCAAACTGCCATTCATCACACCAAACAGAAACTCTATCCACGTCGTCTTGTGTATGCCTACAGTCACTCAATTACGACACCTTCCCACACCACAGCCTCATCAGCAAACAGTCGTAGTTTGACGTTGGTCCCATCCGTCAGTTCGCTTGCGTAGACGAGAATGACAGCGGTCCTATCACGCTTCCCTGGGGCACTCCTGGCGATAGAATTGTCTCTCATGAAAATTACCGTCTAGAACAACGTACAAGGCTGTATTATTTAAAATGTCTTCGAGTCACTAACACATCTGAGTCTATTTCGTATGCTCGGACCTCTATAAACGGTCTGCAGTGGGGCACCGTCCTAACACTTTCCGAAATAGTAGGAATCTGCCTGTTGCCCTTCGTCCATGATTCGTAGGATAAAGTGCGAGACAAGAGCAAGCTGAGTTTCGCAAGAGCGATGCTTTTTAAATTCTAACTGTTTTGTGGACAGAAGCTATTCTGCAACAAGCAAATTGTCATACTCGAACTTAAAAGATGCCATGAATTCTGCAGAAAACAGGTTTTAAAGATATTGGTCTGTAATTTTGCGAGAGAGTCCTTTATCACTTTTAAATTCGGGAGTGACCTGCGCTTTTTTCCAGTGGCTTGGGACTTTGCACTGGGCGAGAGATTCGCGATAAATGCAAGCGCAGTAAGGGGTCGACACCGAAGAATACTCTATTTAAAACGGAAATGGGGTTCCAGCCTGATGACCTACCTATCTTCAATTCTTTTTAAGTTGCTTCTCAACGCCAGCGACGTGTATTTATACAGCTATGAATGCTCATTCATGTCTTCAGAAAAACTACTTAGTTCACTTAACAGAAGATATAACAGTTTTTCAGAACGTCCTTTAGATGTAAATATTATACTGCATATAGGTGTAAAACCATCAATTATCATTATTGCATCAGGAAGCTATATGGGAACGGTAATTCGTTGTGCCCAGAATTTCGTTAATTTTTCATTTTCCGTAACTGTTTCCACACTGCGCGTTTTATTTTTTGTTTTAGAAGTTTTTAGCCTTGTAAAATGCCTTAGCACCAAGTTGGTATACCGCAAGTATCAAAATTATGCAGTTTGCTTTTTCTTTAGTGTTGAGTGAGAAAATGTAAGCCGTATTACATATTCTTCTTTATTTGAAAGTCTATAAAGTTCGTGGTCTCCTACGTTCGCATTCTGTAGTGAAATTTAGTTTTGCTCGCAGACTGTTGAAACAAGGCATCACTTGTTCTACTTCTCGACGAACACCTCTAAACTACAAAATCGTTTAATCGACGTACCTGTCATAATAAACAATTTTTCATTTCATGTCAGGTAATAATTTTAATAAATCTGCACCCCATTACCGTCATAAGAAGTCAACAGCAGTCCCAGGTAGCGGGTTTCCATAGTCATTTACGTACAAAGAAGCTACACAGTAGTCATCTTTCCGGAATATATAGAAAGCCACCAACCACTGCTCATGTGTACAAGTTCGAATCATCCACAAAAATGAGAAATGGCTTATTTCGAGTAAAAAACCATGAAATTGGAATGTGACAAACACTAAGTAAGCGTAAATTGTACTGCATGCTAAAATGTGAAAATAACTAACGTCTCAGCACAGCTGCACAAAGCAGGTAGTAGTAACATCTTATACAAGGGGTAGACAGAAATATGAAACACCAAAAGCACACAAACTACCATGCCTAATACAGCGTAGGAAAACCGTGGGCATTCACAACTGCTTCCTGTAGTCTCGGAATGGATAAATATGAGTCCGGTATGTGTTTATAGTGAATCTTATTCCACTGTTCCTGCAAAATACTGGCAAGATCAGGTGAAGATGATGAGGGTGGATAGTGATCATGCACCCTTCTCTTCAAAGTGATAGACATCCCTGGGGTTGTGAAGCAGCTGAATGGGTTGAAAATAAATAAATCGCCAGGTCCTGATGGGATTCCAATTCGGTTTTACAGAGAGTACTCTACTGCATTGGCTCCTTACTTAGTTTGCATTTATCGCGAATCTCTTGCCCAACACAAAGTCCCGAGCGACTGGAAAAAAGCGCAGGTGACGCCTGTATACAAGAAGGGTAGAAGGACGGATCCTCAAAATTAACATCGGTTTGTTGCAGGATTCTCGAACATATTCTCAGTTCGAATATAATGTATTTCCTTGAGACGGAGAAGTTGCTGTCCATGCATCAGCACGGCTTTAGAAAGCAGTGCTCCTGTGAAACGCAACTCGCCCTTTTTTCACATGATATCTTGCGAACCATGTATGAAGGGTATCAGACGGATGCCATCTTCCTTAACTTCCGGAAAGCGTTTGACTCGCGTGTCCCACTGCAGACTCCTAACTAAGGTACGAGCATATGGGATTGGTTCCTAAATATGTGAGTGGCTCGAAGACTTCTTAAGTAATAGAACCCAGTACGTTGTCCTCGATGGTGAGTGTTCATCGGAGGTGAGGGTATCATATGGAGTGCCCCAGGGAAGTGTGGTAGGTCCGCTGTTGTTTTCTATCTACATAAATGATCTTTTGGATGGGGTGGATAGCAATGTCCGGCTGTTTACTGATGATGCTGTGGTGTACGGGAAGATGTCGTCGTTGAGTGACTGTAGGAGCATACAAGATGCCGGCCGGTGTGGCCGTGCGGTTAAAGGCGCTTCAGTCTGGAACCGCGTGACCGCTACGGTCGCAGGTTTGAATCCTGCCTCGGGCATGGATGTGTGTGATGTCCTTAGGTTAGTTAGGTTTAATTAGTTCTAAGTTCTAGGCGGCTGATGACCTCAGAAGTTGAGTCGCATAGTGCTCAGAGCCAGAGGATACAAGATGACTTGGACAGGATTTGTGATTGGTGTAAAGAATGGCAGGTAACTCTAAATATACACTCCTGGAAATTGAAATAAGAACACCGTGAATTCATTGTCCCAGGAAGGGGAAACTTTATTGACACATTCCTGGGGTCAGATACATCACATGATCACACTGACGGAACCACAGGCACATAGACACAGGCAACAGAGCATGCACAATGTCGGCACTAGTACAGTGTATATCCACCTTTCGCAGCAATGCAGGCTGCTATTCTCCCATGGAGACGATCGTAGAGATGCTGGATGTAGTCCTGTGGAACGGCTTGCCATGCCATTTCCACCTGGCGCCTCAGTTGGACCAGCGTTCGTGCTGGACGTGCAGACCGCGTGAGACGACGCTTCATCCAGTCCCAAACATGCTCAATGGGGGACAGATCCGGAGATCTTGCTGGCCAGGGTAGTTGACTTACACCTTCTAGAGCACTTTGGGTGGCACGGGATACATGCGGACGTGCATTGTCCTGTTGGAACAGCAAGTTCCCTTGCCGGTCTAGGAATGGTAGAACGATGGGTTCGATGACGGTTTGGATGTACCGTGCACTATTCAGTGTCCCCTCGACGATCACCAGTGGTGTACGGCCAGTGTAGGAGATCGCTCCCCACACCATGATGCCGGGTGTTGGCCCTGTGTGCCTCGGTCGTATGCAGTCCTGATTGTGGCGCTCACCTGCACGGCGCCAAACACGCATACGACCATCATTGGCACCAAGGCAGAAGCGACTCTCATCGCTGAAGACGACACGTCTCCATTCGTCCCTCCATTCACGCCTGTCGCGACACCACTGGAGGCGGGCTGCACGATGTTGGGACGTGAGCGGAAGACGGCCTAACGGTGTGCGGGACCGTAGCCCAGCTTCATGGAGACGGTTGCGAATGGTCCTCGCCGATACCCCAGGAGCAACAGTGTCCCTAATTTGCTGGGAAGTGGCGGTGCGGTCCCCTACGGCACTGCGTAGGATCCTACGGTCTTGGCGTGCATCCGTGCGTCGCTGCGGTCCGGTCCCAGGTCGACGGGCACGTGCACCTTCCGCCGACCACTGGCGACATCATCGATGTACTGTGGAGACCTCACGCCCCACGTGTTGAGCAATTCGGCGGTACGTCCACCCGGCCTCCCGCATGCCCACTATACGCCCTCGCTCAAAGTCCGTCAACTGCACATACGGTTCACGTCCACGCTGTCGCGGCATGCTACCAGTGTTAAAGACTGCGATGGAGCTCCGTATGCCACGGCAAACTGGCTGACACTGACGGCGGCGGTGCACAAATGCTGCGCAGCTAGCGCCATTCGACGGCCAACACCGCGTTTCCTGGTGTGTCCGCTGTGCCGTGCGTGTGATCATTGCTTGTACAGCCCTCTCGCAGTGTCCGGAGCAAGTATGGTGGGTCTGACACACCGGTGTCAATGTGTTCTTTTTTCCATTTCCAGGAGTGTAGATAAATGTAAATTAACGCACATGAATAGGAAAAAGAATCCTGTAATGTTTGAATACTCCATTAGTAGTGTAGCGCATGACACAGTCACGTCGATTAAATATTTGGGCATAACACTGCAGAGCGATATGAAGTGGGACAAGCATGTAATGGCAATTGTGGGGAAGGCGGATAGTCGTCTTCGGTTCGTTGGTAGAATTTTGGGAAGATGTGGTTCATCTGTAAAGCAGACCGCTTATAAAACACTAATACGACCTATTCTTGAATACTGCTCGAGCGTTTGGGATCCCTGTCAGGTCGGATTGAGGGAGGACGTAGAAGCAATTCAGAGGCGGACTGCTAGATTTGTTACTGGTAGGTTTGATCATCACGCGAGTGTTACAGAAATGCATCAGGAACTCGGGTGGGAGGCTCTGGAGGAAAGGAGGCGTTCTTTTCGTGAATCGCTACTGAGGTAGTTTAGAGAACCAGCAATTGAGGCTGACTTCAGTACAATTTTACTGCCGCCAACTTATATTTCGCGGAAAGACCACAAAAATAAGATAAGAGACATTAGGGCTCGTACAGAGGCATGTAGGCAGTCATTTTTCCCTCTTTCTGTTTTGGAGTGGAACAGGGAGAGAAGATTGTAGTTGTGGTACGAGGTACCCTCCGCCAAGCACCGTATGGTGGATTGCGGAGTATGTATGTAGATGTAGATGTAGAAAGTAGACAACGAAGACTCAATGATACTGAAATCCAGTGACTGTGATGGACAGGACAGTCTCGATAATTCATCCTCGGGTTCAGAAAACCAATCCTGGACTTTGCGAGCCGTGTGAGGAGGAGCACTGATGTTTAAGAACACAGCATCACCAAGGGGTAACAAACATTGTACCAAGGGAAAAGACCTCATCAGCCAAAATGTTCACATAATGCTTGGCAGTAATGCGACCTTGCAGAGTAACCATGTGGCCCACTAAATACTGCGACATGGCTCCCCAGATCACCAACGAAATCCTGCCATGTTCCACTCTTGGGATTTAAACACGGACAACAGATGGAAACAGCGAAACAAGACTTACCCAACAAAATGTTTTTCTTCCATTACTCCATATTCCTGGTTTTATGGCATCTGCACCACGTTTTCCTGTTCGAGCATTTTCATCACTGACTAGCGGTTACGGGATTTCAGCTCGGGCTGCGGTTCCCAGCTTATGGAGCTCCCTTTGTGTTATTTTGGTGCTGACAGGGTTCGCGAGTGCGAGATCAGTTCTGCTGTGGCTTTTGCAGCTGACGTCCTCTTGCTCTTCAATGACCGCCTGTCACGATCACTCATCACACACTTTCTTCCGCGTTGTGACTTAACGGACGATGTTAAACCGCTTTCCACGTATGAGCTGAAAATCTATACGGTACCTCTCGAAACATCGATCACCTCTCTCTTGGTTACGGAAGCACTTACTATACGAGGACCAACATTTTTCCCACGTAGCTCCGACATAATTCACTCACAACTACACAGAACAATATTGCGACCTCAACTGACACCTGAAATGCTTTGAGGAAATTTCACGGGAGCCGCTCTAGCAACAACACAACATGCAGATTGGCTAGCATCTGCATTTATGTCCAAACGTCCAATTCTCGAGGTGTTTTCATAGTTTTCTCCAACCCATGTATATTCTGTATTTGACGAAAGAGTACTGATCCCTCCGCCACACACCGTCAGGTAGCTTGCGGAGTGTGGATGTAGATGTAGATACGTGGCATCTGTCTCATTCAGAAATCGCATCTGAACCCTGGTTGCTTGTGAGGAGGTCGTGTTACGTCTCCTTCATGAAGGAGAAACGTCTACTACGATGTGCTCGAATTCAACTGCAACAGTATAGTGACCTGCCGAGGTAGTTATTTATCGTTTCGTGAGATTGTTGCTCACATTGGTCCTGGTGAAGTCTAATGTGAGCTGTACAAATAATGTGTGTACCTCTATACAGGTGACTTATTAACGTTTAAAAACTTCCGAAGAGACGCAGATGCCGCTGAGCAATTGTTCAATACAGGATGTCCCTCTCGATAGAGACCGCACAAACATGTCTAGTAATTCCGCTGAAATTGCACAGTGCAATTTATGTCGTTTGACGTGGCAACACTGCACTCGGCAACATCGTTTGACGCAACAGTGTGCTTCCGCGTGTTGCTGCGGCTGGAGCTCATCAGTGTTCAGTGACAGTGTATCGCTATTCTGTCTAAGAGCGCGTGTTTCATGTGAAACACTGTTGGGTTACTGATTCCATTAAGACATGTCAGCAGTTGTTTGTTGAACGGTTTGGTGACCAGCGTATACCTTGTAAATGCTGCATACAAAAGTCAGTGAACACGATGGAGTGCAGTTTAACGGTGTTGGATCTTCAGGGCTGCGGACGGCCGCCAATATCGCAAGAAAAAGTGACTGACGTGAAACAACGATTATTGGCCTCTCCTGCAATGTCTGTTGACGTTTGTTTGTTGTTGTGGTCTTCAGTCCTGAGACTGGTTTGATGCAGCTCTCCATGCTACTCTATCGTGTGCAAGCTTCTTCATCTCCCAGTACCTACTGCAACCTACATCCTTCTGAATCTGCTTAGTGTATTCGTCTCTTGGTCTCCCCCTTCGATTATTACCCTCCACGCTGCCCTCCAATACTAAATTGGTGATCCCTTGATGCCTCTGAACATGACCTACCAATCGATCCCTTCTTCTGGTCAAGTTGTGCCACAAACTTCTCTTCTCCCCAATCCTATTCAATACTTCCTCATTAGTTATGTGATCTACCCATCTAATCTTCAGCATTCTTCTGTAGCACCACATTTCAAAAGCTTCTATTCTCTTCTTGTCTAAACTATTTACCGTCCATGTTTCACATCCATACATGGCTACACGCCATACAAATACTTTCAGAAATGACTTCCTGACACTTAAATCTATACTCGATGTTAACAAATTTCTCTTCTTCAGAAACGCTTTTCTTGCCATTGCCAGTCTACATTTTATATCCTCTCTACTTCGACCATCATCAGTTATTTTGCTCCCCAAATAGCAAAACTCCTTTACTACTTTAAGTGTCTCATTTCCTAATCTAATACCCTCAACATCACCCGACTTAATTCGACTACATTCCATTATCCTCGTTTTGCTTTTGTTGATGTTCATCTTATATCCTCCCTTCAAGACACCATCCATTCCGTTCAACTGCTCTTCCAAGTCCTTCGCTGTCTCTGACAGAATTACAATGTCATCGGCGAACCTCAAAGTTTTTATTTCTTCTCCATGGATTTTAATACCTACTCCGAATTTTTCTTTTGTTTGCTGTACTGCTTGCTCAATATACAGATTGAATAACATCGGGGATAGGTTACAACCCTTTCTCACTCCCTTCCCAACCACTGCTTCCCTTTCATGCCCCTTGACTCTTATAACTGCCATCTGGTTTCTGTACAAATTGTAAATAGCCTTTCGCTCCCTGTATTTTACCCCTGCCACCTTCAGAATTTGAAAGAGAGTATTCCAGTCAACATTGTCAAAAGCTTTCTCTAAGTCTACAAATGCTAGAAACATAGGTTTGCCTTTCCTTAATCTTTCTTCTAAGATAAGTCGTAAGGTCAGTATTGCCTCACGTGTTCCAGTATTTCTACGGAATCCAAACTGATCTTCCCAAAGGGTCGCCTTCTACTAGTTTTTCCATTCGTCTGTAAAGAATTCGTGTTAGTATTTTGCAGCTGTCGCTTATTAAACTGATTGTTCGGTAATTTTCACATCTGTCAACACCTGCTTTCTTTGGGATTGGAAGTATTATATTCTTCTTGAAGTCTGAGGGTATTTCGCCTGTCTCATACATCTTGCTCACCAGATGGTAGAGTTTTGTCAGGACTGGCTCTCCCAAGGCCGTCAGTAGTTCCAATGGAATGTTGTCTACTCCGGGGGCCTTGTTTCGACTCAGGTCTTTCAGTGCTCTGTCAAACTCTTCACGCAGTATCGTATCTCCCATTTCATCTTCATCTACATCCTCTTCCATTTCCATAATATTGTCCTCAAGTACATCGCCCTTGTATAGGCCCTCTATATACTCCTTCTACCTTTCTGCTTTCCCTTCTTTGCTTATAACTGGGTTTCCATCTGAGCTCTTGATGTTCATACAAGTGGTTCTCTTATCTCCAAAGGTCTCTTTAATTTTTCTGTAGGCAGTATCTATCTTACCCCTAGTGAGATAAGCCTCTACATCCTTACATTTGTCCTCTAGCCATCCCTGCTTAGCCATTTTGCACTTCCTGTCGATCTCATTTTTGAGATGTTTATATTCCCTTTTGCCTGCTTCATTTACTGTGTTTTTATATTTTCTCCTTTCATAAATTAAATTCAATATTTCTTCTGTTACCCAAGGATTTCTACTAGCCCTTGTCTTTTTACCTACTTGATTCTCTGCTGCCTTCACTACTTCATCCTTCAGAGCTACCCATTCTTCTACTGTCTTTCTTTCCCCCATTCCTGTCAATTGTTCCCTTATGCTCTCCCTGAAACTCCGTACAACCTCTGGTTTATTCAGTTTATCCAGGTCCCATCTCCTTAAATTCCCACCTTGACGTTTATCTCAGGAATATTCAATGTCTCGGGGCACAGGTTTACAGTTCTTCAGGAACTGTATGTCAGTGACAAACGAATTACATTTTGTGATGTTTAAAGCTTTCCCAGCGTACTGATTGTTCCATAAAATGGCTTTTCAACAACGCAAATGAACAGAGTGATGCAGACCTACAAACGACGGAACAAGGAAGAGGAAGAGGCCTTCAGGTCGACTGCTTATCTACCATTTATGGGGAATATTTCTTCACAGATAGGCAGAATATTGAGAAAGTATCTAGTGAGAGTCATCTTTCGTTCTCCTTCCAAAATTTCATCACTGGTGGGATCCGTTAAAGACGACCTGGGCCTGCGTAAATCAGGTGTTTACAAGAATCTGTGTGAATGCGGCAAATCATAGGGCAAACAACACGAACTGTGCAGGAGCGCATTGTGGAACACCAACGGCATACTCGCCTTCTCCGAACTACCAAGTCCGCAATCGCCGAAAATTGTTATTCCACAGACCACTCCATGAATTACGACGACACAAAAATTTTGGCTCATACATCAAACTTTTGGAGCTTGATTATCAATGAATCTGTGGAAATAAGATTGTCTGAAAACGAGACTCTCATCAATCGAGAAGCGGTTATCAGCTGAACTCTGCTTGGAATCCTGTTATAGAGAAACTTCGTAGTCGACGTAGTTATCTGCATAAAGATGAAAATGGACCTGATGTCGATATGCCAAGCTTTCACCGTGGAGGGCGCGAGGCGCAGCGCACGGAGTTGTTATGAACGCGCACGTTGAGCAGCGCATGCGCTGTGCCACCGCGGTATGGCTTTAAATAGCAGAGCTCAGCGTGTACTCGCCACTACTACTACAGTGGTACTCACCTGAAGATGGCCAGAAGACTCTGCGCCGAAATATTGTGGCAGGACGTTACTGACATCCGGCAGTTCTCCCGTGTTTTTATGGAACGAATAATATTTTGATGTTGGTTTCAGCAATTTATTGCTTAGAAACCAGGAATATCGCAGTACACATGGTTCAGTGATGAGGTGTGGTTCCACCTCTCTGGCTATGTAAACACTCAGGATACATGTTTGTGGTGTAATGAAGATCCACGTGCACTGGTCTAGCAACTCCTGCATTCACAAAACATTAGCGTATTCTGTGCAATATCACAGGGTCGCATCATCGGACCAATTTTTTTCCACTCCACTGTGAAAAGTGCAGTTTTCATCGAAATGTTTCGGGAATCTGTGAATCACCTGGACGATGAAGAACTTCCCCTCGGATGGGAACAAGAGGTTGCTGCCACATGCCACACGTTTCGAGTGACCGTGGCTGAGGTCGAATCATTTTTTCCCGACAAAGTGATTTCGAAAGGACTGTGGCCCCCAAGGTCACCTGATTTAAACCACCCGAATTTTTTCTCTGGGTTGGCCCGAAAGCCAAAGGCCACAGAACCAGACATACAACTTAGATTTACGAGAGAACATCATCCGTGAAATTCAGACAGTAACACCAGAGGTTCTGGCAGCAACATTCGACAACCTGAAGTGTCATGTTCAACTGTGTTTACAAGTCGAGGACGGTCACTCCCAGCACCCTTTTTCGATTCATCTTTATTTTCCCAATGAACAAGGTATGACACGTTCTGTTCATTTCATATCATTTCCTGATTTTTATGCAAAGCCTTTAAGTGTAATTTAAGAAAATGTTTGTTTGTGGGGTACACTGTATAAGACAAGGACCGTAAATGTCGGGAAATACGCCAAAAGTGGATGACAAAAGTTGAGCATATGACGTCACCAGATGACGCATCACACGGCACGTGCACGACTGAGCCTAATTATCCGCCACAGTTGACCATCCCAACGGAAGCCGAGTAATTGTATTCACGTTGGTGCGTGGTTAGCGCATGGAGCTCAGGGTTCGAGTTTAGCTTCTGGCAGGCAGTATCCTTTTTATTGTTTTAGACAATTTTTTGTTGACATAGAGGTAAGATTTATTACTTATCATCTCGTTATCCCCGCTAGTTTATTGCAAAATAATGTACAACAAAAATATACCGTATACCGTAGAGGAGTACAAGTCCACGAATTTCGTCGTTACTGGTAAACGACCTACCTTTCCTATACTAAATAATGTCTTTGACCAAAAGAAGAAGGGAAAGGAACACAAAATAAAACAGCTTTTAGTTGATTACAGCGGCGTCAACAATTTTGTAACTTCTACTTTTAGAACGATCACATTTACAAAAGATGTCGAAATTTTCATCGTTTGTTCGAATGTAAGTATTATATCGCTCAAACATCCTTTCACGCCCGAGCCCAACCTCTGCACATGCGGCGAGATACGTCACCTGCTGACATCACATCGTCACATGTTCAACATTTCTCATCCGTTTTTGGGATATTTCCATACATTTGCGACGCCATGTGTCTTATATTAATTTACTTGTCTCAGCGTCATCTACGTCGCTTCGGGGTTTTTTAAGCTTTGATAAGAATCACCCCGTATATGAAAGGAAATGTCCTGAATGACTGACTATCATAGTGAAGGGCAAGCCGCTAAAAAAGCAAACTTGAAATTTGGTGAGTTTATGTAATGAGGTAAGCATCGTTTAATAAAGAATTGTCCGAAATTCCATTCCTATGGGGGTGAAGCAGGAGGTGAAATTGTGTTTTGCAAATATGTCGCTACTATTGCAATTTTGAAGCTAGAAATACAAAATTGGTGCTTGGTTTTTCGGTCAGAAATAGAAAATTCATGCCTCAACGTTTTTGGAAATTCAGTCACTGAGGAGGTAAAATAGGGGATGAAAGTTTTTATGGAAATATTTCGTTACGAAAGATTTTTGAAACTTAATCTCTGAAAATTTCTAGTTGGCTTCTCGGTTGGAAGTAACAAAAATACATATTACACTATTTTTTTGGAAATTCAACCCCTAGGTAGATGAAAGAGGTGATGAAAATTTTTATGAAAATATTTCGTTGTGTTAAAACACATTTAAAGCTAAATCTAAGAAAATTAGCATATGTGTTCTAAAGAAATATATGTTAAGGGTTGAAAATTTTTATGGAAATGTCACCAAAAGGATTCAAAAGGCTGTGTTAACAAGGACTCCCGACTCCAGCTATAAGAACCGCTTTTAGGCCAGGAGGACATTCGAAAAGAACCATGCTTCGATGGCTTTAATTAGCGTGGAGAGTGTACAAGATTTTGAAATTTGCGTATGACATAAAAATTCGATTAAAGAAAATAAAAAAAAATCCACGCAGACTGCACACAGTGATCTTCACTATGGCCCATGGCTCACACATGGACAGAATCGAGTATTCGTGCTTCCCCTTTTCGTAGCCGTATGTTATAACAACATGTGTCGAGCAACCAACAGCCGAATCAAAAAACATCAACGAAAGTTAACAGCCTCTTAAGAGTAGCTCTCCTGCTCATTGACAAACAAAAACACTTACAGACACAATAATACGAGGACGTGCTGAAAAGTAATGCCTCCGAATCTTTTGCTTTAAAACTTTTAACTTTTCGAATTAAACAAACCTTATTAACATTCTACATCTTTATTCTTCACGTCTACATATCTGCTGCTCTCTACCACTACAGAGATCCGAACTCTAGCGTGTAACATGGTATTGTGTAACGTAACTATGTCGATGCTTGAGGAACAGTATTCGGTAGTCGAGTTTCGAATTTGAACAGTTCGTCCGCACATGGAAGCATCCTCTCCTACAGCATGACAATGCTAGACCACACATGGACGCTGCGACATCTGCAACAATCCGACACCTTGGGTTCACTATCATCTATCATCCTCGATTGGTTGGTAAGGGTCGCTGGTAGGATTCGAGTGTAGCGCATTCCCCAAGAAGACGTGGGACCAAGTTGTCAACACTGTCCAAACTTGTGGTGGCTCCATAATGGTGTGGCCTGTGTTTTTATGGAATGCACTGGGTCCTCTTGTCCAAATGAATAGATCACTGACTGGAAATGGTTATGTTCGGCTACTTGGAGACCATTTGGAGCCATTCATGGACTTCACGTTCCCAGACAACGATGGAAATTTATGGATGACCGTGCGCCATGTCACCAGACCACAACTGTTCGCGACTGATTTGGAGAACAGTGCGAACAATTCGAGTGAATGATTTGGTCACCCACATCGTCCATCCCATCAGACATTCACGGGACATAATCGAGAGGTTCGTGTACAAAGTCCTGCAACGGCAACACTTTCGCAATTGTGAACGGCTATAGAGACAGCATGGTTCAATAATTCTTCAGGAGATTTCCAACGACTTGTTGAGACCGTGCCATGTCGAGTTACTCCACTACGACGGGAAAAATAAAGTCAGACACGTAGTTAGGAGGTACCCAATGATTTTTGTCACCCCAAACGGAAATATTTAAAAAAAAGGTGAAAACAGTTTAGCCAGAATTCAGGTATACAAATACGTGGTAGCCCGCATAATCAGCATTTATATTAATCATTTGAGACAAATAAACGTTGAATAGAGAAATTTATGAACACTACGATTTATTTTTAGGTTAAAAGTGTGAGAAGTAGATAAAATCTACGTAAGACTCAAGCAGGCTAGTATTGTGCGCTTTGAACTAAACATAAAAAAACTGAGATGAGATAGTAAAAGATTTAAAATGTCAGATGTTACTGAAATGTCGACCGATACCGACCCACCTCTCTCTCTCTCTCTCTCTCTCTCTCTCTCTCTCATTTGAGCATGAAATGTTAATGAGCTGTTATTCCTTTTTAGCCGTCTGAACAAATAATCACTTAAAACAGCGCAGCAGAATAAAAGAGAAGACAAAGCCTGCGAATCTCTAACATGTGGTCGGGTGGTAGCTATCGCTCTTTCACAAAGCGTAATATTAATGAAATGTAAACGAATCGTCCGTATCCACTGTTTGCGAATGTAGGTCGTGTAAAAAATCAGTGAGCTGCAAGGAGCAATTGTTCTCAAAGGTTGAAGTAACCGCTTCTCGATGTATATTGTATTAGGGACTCACCTCGACTTCGCAAAGGTAGCACTAACTAGCTGCGGCCCGACGACTTGTTTGACATAGCAATAACAAATTATGTACACGAACCCTCCTCTTGAATGTCTGTCTGTTGGTAAAAACCACCCCTAAAGGAGTTCCTGAGATCATTGTTCACATACAGAAAGAAATTTATAATGTCCGTGGAAGCTGAAAGAAGCCACATAAGCTGAGGAACGTGCGTATGCACGGTGTCACAGAAATACTGCGACGAACTTTGAGGGGTTGTGTACGGTATCTCAAGGAAGAAATCTGGGATAAGAACCTGTTTTCGGAAATACCATCCAATGACGCTACGGAGCCATTGTGCTAACACTCCGGCAGCAAACGTGCTTTTGCATGCTGACGGACAGTAGGTAGAATGTTTCTCAGTATTGTTTGTCATTGAGTGACAGCGGCTGGTTGCCACAATCGCTAGTGGAGAAGCTGGAACTACCTGCTGCATAGACAGACCTTGTCTCTTACGAATGCGATACTGTGTTGCCTTGGTGGGTAACCGCTTCGGAGACGAGTCCTACCCTCGATCTGTACGTCAAGACACCCTCTACAATCCCTCGAAGTTTGTAGTAATATTCCTGGGATGCCGTGTCTACTCACTAAAATTTATTAGCAAAATAACAGATATGGCACAATCACCCCGTTGCAGTTAAGACAACGAAGATACAGAGCGTACCAGTAAGAATAAATTAGCATTATTTCTGGGATTCACTCATTTCTATAAAGCTTTTGACCAGATTTCGGGCAAATTCTGTACTTGCAGCCCTTGAGAAACAGTCCATTGCTTCATTGTATGTTAGTAGTATCAATGGACAAATAATTAGTGACAGCTAGAGTTGTAAAACTACCGTAAGCTACTGTAGACTATCAAAAGTAATTGTAGATTACGGTAGTTTTGCTAGTACCTTTGATCAGCTAAGATAGTGACCGTGTTCCCTGTACGTTAAATGTGTTGCGTACCTATCGGAAATTAACTCATTTCGATTGCTTTGTTTGCGAAGCTGATCAGTGTCTAACTATACTTATCTAGAAACTGGAAACAGTGAACCCTCAAGAAACAGAGTTCGGATATGTATATATACACTACTAGCCATTAAAATTGCTACACCAAGAAGAAATGCAGATGATAAATTGGACAAATATATTATACTAGACAAGACTGGACAAATATATTGTACTAGAACTGACATGTGATTACATTTTCACGCAATTTGGGTGCATAGATCCTGAGAAATCAGTACCCAGAACAACCACCTCTGGCCGTAATAACGGCCTTGATACGCCTGTGCATTGAGTCAAACAGAGCTTGGATGGCGTGTACAGGTACAGCTGCCCATGCAACTTCAACACGATACCACAGTTCATCAAGAGTAGTGACTGGCATATTGTGACGAGCCAGTTGCTCGGCCACCATTGACCAGACGTTTTCAATTGGTGAGAGATCTGGAGAATGTGCTGGCCAGGGCAGCAGTCGAACATTTTATGTATCCAGAAAGGCCAGTACAGGACCTGCAACATGCGGTCGCCCATTATCCTGCTGAAATGTAGGGTTCTGCAGGGATGTAATGAAGGGTAGAGCCACGGGTCGTAACACATCTGAAATGTAGCGTCCACTGATCACAGTGCCGTCAATTCGAAAAAGAGGTGACCGAGACGTGTAACCAATGGCACCCCATACCATCACGCCGGGTGATACGCCAGTATGGCGATGACGAATACACGCTTCCAATGTGCGTTCATCGCGATGTCGCCGAACACGGATGCGACCATCATGATGCTGTAAACAGAACCTGGATTCATTCGAAAAAAAGACGTTTTGCCATTCGTGCAGCCAGGCTCGTCGTTGAGTATACCACGCAGGCGCTCCTATCTGTGATGCAGCGTCAAGGGTAACGGCAGCCATGGTCTCCAAGCTGATACTCCATGCTGCTGCAAACGTCGTCGAACAGTTCGTGCAGATGGTTGTTGTCTTGCAAACGTCCCCATTTGTTGACTCAGGGATCGAGACGTGGCTGCACGATCCGTTACAGCCATGATGATAAGATGCCTGTCATCTCGACTGCTAGTGACACGATGCCGTTGGGATCAATCATGGCGTTCCGTACTACCCTCCTGAACCCACCGATTCCATATTCTGCTAACAGTCATTGGATCTCGACCAACGCGAGCAGCAATGTCGCGATACGATAAACTGCAATCGCGATAGGCTACAATCCGACCTTTATCAAAGTCGGAAACGTGATGGTACGCATTTCGCCTCCTTACACGAGACATCACAACAACGTTTCACCAGGCAACGCCGGTCAACTGGTGTTTGGGTATGAGAATTCGGTTGGAAACTTTCCTCATGTCAGCACGTTGTAGGTGTCGCCACCGGCGCCAATCTTGTGAGAATGCTCTGAAAAGCTAATCGTTTGTATATCACAGCATCTTCTTCCTGTCGGTTAAATTTTGCGTCTGTAGCACGTCATCTTCATGGTGTAGCAATTTTAATGGTCAGTAGTGTAGAAAAGGCGACGTAAACTACAGAACATGTTTTTCTATTATGTTATACTTCCGCCTGTTACTTAAAAAATAAGTAGTGTTTATAGCACAATTGACATTGTCATTGTTTAATACAGGTTGTATTAAAAAATTATTGATTTGCTGTGTGAAACAGAGGCATGTTGGAGTAAAAATAAAAACAAAAACTGTACAGATATCTCATAGTGCTAGAAAAGGCAATATCCTTAAAAAAGGAAAAATTATAAAATTGCAAAATGTAAACATTGCAAACATCGCATCAGTACTTAGTCGAGCTTATATAAGACATGTTTTTGTTATATCAAACAACTTACGGAGCTGTAACAAGAAACTCTTTGCCATTGATCATGATGAACAGCGTTCAGAACAGACACCACGCTGCCATATAAATAATTATATAGATTTTTTGTGTTTGTTCATGTAAACTGTACTTGTAACAAAGATAACTTTTTGGGTTACGTAAAAGGGAAGAATTTTTCTACTTATAAAATGTAATTTACATTGTTTAAGAATATATAATACACAATTGACGAACAATGAACGATGTGGGGTTCTAATTATTAGTCCCGTGGTAGTCGAAATTTTATAATGTTGTCCGCAAGCGCTATTAAAACAGAACAGGTATTATACACACATGACATTCACAACATCTGTTAAATAGTTATCGTACGTAACATCCTTGCATAGGAGAAAATGAATAAGATAATACAACTATGAGATTATGATTTAGCATACAAAATAATACGTTGTTACGTTAGAAAGTGACAAGTTTGCAAAATTCTTGCTGTACGCGAAGAGACATGCAGCTGATCAATTTCTGGTGCACACGCTGGAAACTGAATCTAAATATAAACAAAAGTAATGCTCTCAAATACACGAAGAGGTCCAACATAGTTTGGTTTTGCAATCAGTCTCGAGTAACAGTTATAACCGTCAAGTATCTGTCACTTTCGTCTCGGAAAGATTTTTGGTGGAATGACTACATAAACTTAGCCTTGGGGTAGAGAGACGCCAGACATATATATTGCAAGAATACTAAACAACTTAATTCATGGAGGGAAGAGGTCGTCTACAAAACAAACATTAGATAAATTTTTGACTAAAGGTCCAGGACTCCTATCAGTCGGCTTGACATAAGAAATATAAACGAAAGAAAAGCAGAAAGATTCGTCACAACCTTTTTTTGGTCAGCTAAACACTGTTACAGAAATGTTCAATGAATTGCAGTGAGAGACATAAGAAGGAAGATAGTTTCCATCGCACACAATCTTAGGCATAAAATTCTGAGAAACCAAGTTTCAAAACGACTCAGGAAGCAAGTTCCCCCCCCCCCCCCCCTCTTCCCATGCCCATTTCCCTCCTGTATGAAAACACGCAAACACACTCACCCACCCACCCACCCACCCACCCACACACACACACACACACACACACACACACACACACACACACACATACTTCTAGAATATACATGGATAGAAAAAAAATTGCAACACCAGAAAATGATAATGAAATTTCGGGTATACATTTATCTAGGTAACATATTTAAGTGTTTAACAATGCAAGATCACAGATTAATAAAAGCGCGAGATTGGCCATTGCAAATGTTAAACGCTGGTATAATAATAAGTGGTTGTAAGGTTGAGCCAGATAGTAGGGGATTCTATTGTTAATTTATTTCAAAAGGTTTATTTCATTTTCTCGTTATGGACAATCATTAGCCGGCAGCTTTGGCTGCTTGTATTTTTCTAGTCCCACGGCCTGGCACCAGCAAGTCAGCACCAAGGTGGGCAATCTCGATCATGCACCTCCCTCGTGTGCTGATGAGGTAACGCCGCTAGGCGACGCTGACCAGACCACGCTTTGGAACTTACTTGCCGCTCCCACGGGTTTCTCGGCTTCTGGCCAATCAGGGTGGAGGAAGCCGCGTGGCCATGCTGGATGTATCCTGGCGCCCATCGGCCGAACGGTCTCTCTGCCACGTGCTGTGTAGCTGTGAACACCACCTGCCCCTCCCGGTGCTGCAGCACCATGGACTTTGACAAACTGCCTATTGGCTTCTGTCTCGGGTTCTTCGGCCGACGTTCATCTAATGATTTTTCTGACGTTTCGCCAGCACGAGTGGCTGGCATTGTCAAAGCTTCACCCTCCATTGCCGGTGGTGAACTGGAGCCGAGCTCGCGGGCGCATACCATATGTACCTGGCGCGCCAACGTCCGAGGGCTTCTCCGCGGTCATTTCCGGTGCGGATCTCGTCTTGCTACCTGCGACGGTCGTTCGCTGCAGTACGGGAAGCCAGGATCCGTTTACCTTAAGGCTTTCCTCTTTCTTGTTCAAACTGTTCGCGTGTTTTTGTATTTATACAGCTTCTCTGAACAAGCGCGTGTGATAATGCTTCTCTACAGCCAGAACTTCCGTGTCGGCGAATTTTATTACGTGGTCGGTCTCATTCAGTGCGTGCTCTGCCACGGCCGATTTCTCCACCTGCCCCAACCTGCAATGTCGCTTATGCTCTTTGATCCTGGTGTTGATGGATCGTTCAGTCATTCCGACACCAGGATCAAAGAGCATAAGCGACATTGCAGGTTGGGGCAGGTGGAGAAATCGGCCGGGGCAGAGCAGACACTGAATGAGACCGACCACTTAATAAAATTCGCCGACACGGAAGTTCTGGCTGTAGAAAAGCATTATCACATGCGCTTGGAGCTGTAGAAATACAAAAACACGCGAACAGTTTGAACAAGAAAGAGGAAAGTCTTAAGGTAAACGGATCCTGGCTTCCCGTACTGCAGCGAACGACCGTCGCAGGTAGCGAGACGAGAACCGCACCGGAAATGACCGCGGAGAAGCCCTCGGACGTTGGCGCGCCAGGTACATATAGTCTGCGCCCGCGAGCTCGGCTCCAGTTCACCACCGGCAATGGAGGGTGAAGCTTTGACAATGCCAGCCACTCGTGCTAGCGAAACGTCAGAAAAATCATTAGATGAACGTCGGCCGAAGAACCCGAGACAGAAGCCAATAGGCAGTTTGTCAACAAGTGGCCACGAAAGCCTTAACAATTTTGTAACATGGACTTTGTTTCTGTAACTGTGACGCCATTTAGACTTGTCCGAATGGCAGACACCACTTGGCACTAACTTCGCCCAAGTTGGACGCGAACTATGCATCGCCTAACACTACGCTCTGGCTCACCCTCGCCTCCCTAGGCCTGACTCATTTTGCCCATTTGAATGCACTTTCTGCCAATAAATGGCCTCGTCTCAGAAATTGTCCACATGATTAACTTCCGCCCACTGCCTTAGCCGCTCCAAACAGAGTAGATCCTGAACACGGTATAACCGCCAGAATGTTGAATACAAGCATGCGAACGTGCATGCATTCTATTGTACAAACGCCGGATGTCAGCTCGCGGAATGGAGTGTTGCGCCTGTTGCGCTGGTAGGACAATACGGGGCCGGTGAATGACCCTAGAGTTGTTGTCAAAAAATGTGTGTGAAATCTTATGGGCTTTAACTGCTAAGGTCATCAGTCCCTAACCTTACACACTACTTAACCTAAATTATCCTAAGGACGAACACACACACCCATGCCCAAGGGAGGACTCGAACTCCGCCGGGACCAGCCGAGTTGTTGTCCACTGATGTCCTATATGCTCTCGATTGGACACAAATCTGTTGATTGAGCAGGTCAAGGCAACAAGTCGATAGTCTGTATAGCACGTGGCGTTACAACAGTGGTACGTGGCCGAGTGGTATTCTGACGGGAAACACAGCCTGGAATACTGTTCATAAATGGCAACACAACAGGTCGAATCATTAGAATAACGTGCAAATTTGCAGACAGGGTGCGCGGGATAGCCACGAGAGTGCTTCTACTGTCATACGAAATCGCAATGTAGACTATAACTTCAGGCGTAGGCCCAGTACATCTAGCACGCAGACAGGGTGGTTGCCGTCTAACCAACAATTGGCCATCACTGACACCGAGGCAGAACCACCTTTCATCAGAAAACGCAACAGACCTGGACCCTGCTCTCCAGTTAGGTCTCGGTTGTGACCACTGAAGTCGCAAATGGCAGTGGTTTGGCGTCAGTGAAATACACGCTACAGGGCAGTTGGCTCGGAGCTGTTCTTGAAATAACTGATTTGTAACAGCTTGTTGTGTCACTGTGGTGTGCCTGCTGCTGCTCAGATTTCTCCTGCAGGTGCAGTACAATGCGCCAAAGTCATACGTCGAACACAATAGTCTTCACTCTCGGTAGTAGCAGATGGCCGTCTGCACCCCGGTCTTCTGTCTTCTTGCGACCTCACATTCTTGTGATCATCCCTGCCAGCAATCATGTACAGTGGATACATCCCTGCCTAATCTTTCTGCATTATCGCAGAAGGAATATCCAGCTTCTCGTAGCCACATTAACGACCTAGCACAAACTCAGCGAGGTGCTGATAATGGCGTCTTTTTCACCTAAAGGCCTTCCTGGCTAACATCGACTCACCTCGTCCAATCTTCAAGGTAACGAAGACTCACTACCGTTACAGCATGCACTTAAAGTAAACCTCATTTTCATATTCGTGATTGTCCTTCTTGCAACACTCATGCGCCTGGCGCGAAATTTGAATAGACGTCATCTTACAGATGTAGAAACACGCGTATCAATTTTCGTCTGTATCGCACAGCTCCTTCTTGATGCTGAGATTTTTCCCCCATTCTGTTTATTAGGTCGTTTCGGCTACTAGCCACATCAGATAAAACAATGTTCGGTGTCAACATCAATGAAACCGTGCTTTAGCGGGACGTAAGCACAGGTGTCATTGACATTAACACTGAAAGTTGTTTTACGAGTTCTATGTTTTTATATGATGTTTATAGTAGCCGAAAGGACGTAATAAATAAATAAATAAATAAATAAATAAATACTAGTATGATGCGACCCAATAGGTGTTACTGGAACGTATCCAGAACGATCACAGAATAGTCCAGGAAAAATGAAAATTCTATAAGGGGGAGACAAATGAAAACAAGACACATGGAAGAAAACCAAGTAGACTGTTTACTATTTCAACAGTAATCGCCATAACTCTTAATACATTAATCCCATGTGAGACAAGACGGTCACTGCCTTCATGGGAAAATCCTTGCGATTGCCTACGTAACAATGATTGCACCCTGGTTTATACCTCTTCGTCTAAAGCAAATTGGCGGGCACGAATGTCTTTGCGCACCGCTCCAAAAATTTGGAAATCGCATGGGAAGGGATAGAAAGAGTATTAACCATGTGTAGAGGCTATCCGGCGAAAAGTCTACAGCACAGTCGAAACAACCTTGACAACATCTGGGCTGGCGATATCCTGCGTCAGAATGATACCGTCCTTCAACCCGTTGCTCACTGACTTTCTTGATCATGGCGCCACAATTAACGCGGTGCGGTACGTGGACACTTTACAAAAACTGGGACGCACCATCAAGTCCAGGAATGTTGAGCGACGGCCTCATTCTTTTGTATGATAACGGCCACCCACATATTGCTAGAGTTGTTTCGGCTATGCAGCAGACTTTTCGCTGGGATGCCCTTACACATCCTCCACAGAATTCCGATCTCTCCACGTGCGACTTCCATATTTTTGGAGTCCCAAGAGAGACATTCGTGGCCGTCGATTTGCTTTGGACGAAGACATGGGAAGCCTGGGTAGAGTCATGGTTCCGTAGGCAACTGCAGATATTTTTCCATGAAGGCACTGCCTGTCCTGTCTCAGAATGGTACAAATGTATTAACAGTTATGGCTATTACTTTTGAAATATCTTATGTATAAGGACTGAAGCGGCGAGGGAAGACTTGTACCTAGGCCGGGAATGGAACCCAAATCTCGTGCTTAGTATGCAGGTGCGTTAGCCACTAAGCCACTTTGGCCCGGCGGTTCACACAACTGCACGAATTACTCTGGCACGTCTCCCTCCTCGATCCAAATTCTCATTGCCATCCCAGACTACTGTTAAATTGCCGAGACTCTCCATGTTCTGGAACAGCACCTCAGTATCGAACGTAAATGTGGGACACACCCTGAAATCCAGGTGCAAATATTTATACAAATGAAATGACAGTTTCAGAGATTTCACTGGTCTCATATGTGTATGTAGACTGAAGTCGCAAGTGAAAATTTATACCAAGGCAGGGAATCGAACCGGGGTCCCCTGCTTACTGCGTAGTAACCAGGAGATCTGTGTTCTATTCCCGTCATTGGTACAAATTGTCGCTCTCCGTTTCAGTCTATATACATAAAATGATATCTGTATGAGACGAGTAAAGTCTCTGAAACGGTGTCTTTTCTCCTTTGAAATAATGATCAGTTTACTTAATTTTTTTCAATCTGTCTCGTTTTCTATTGACTTCCACTTATATAAACGTTGGTTTGCCGTTCTACATCTCTCCAGAACCCAAACGGGTATTTCAGCGCGTGTCGGCTTCTACCAGTATTTCCATTATTGTGTACATAATTCGTGACATTAAAAAAAATGGTTCAAATGGCTCTGAGCACTATTGAACTTAACTGCTGTGGTCATCAGTCCCCTAGAACTTAGAACTACGTAAACCTAAGTAACCTAAGGACATCACACACATCCATGGCTAATGCCGGGATGGTTCCTTTGAAAGGGCACGGCCGACTTCCTTCCCCATCCTTCTCAATCCGATGAGACCGATGACCTCGCTGTCTGGTCTCCTTCCCCAAACAACCCAACCCCCCACACACATCCATGCTCGAGGCAGGATCCGAACCTGCGACCGTAGCGGTCGCGCGGTTCCAGACTGTAGCGCCTAGAACCGCTCGGCCACCCCAGCCGGCACAGTACAAAACAATATCGTATACTAAACGGCCTACATAACTCTAGACCATCCTCTGCTATAGTACTGCTGTGCAGTATGGCATTCTTACCAGATAGGGTTGACGGAGGACACCGAAAAATCGCTTTGTATTATCACGAAATAGGGGAGAGAGTGCCATGCAAACTGTAGTGGTAATCGTTAAAACAAAGGCGTTTACCGTTGCTACGAGATACCTAATTTCAATTTCCGTAGTTCTCCTCTGAATGCAAAAATACTTTGTTGACACCCACCTACATAGGGAAAAATGATGACAGTAATAAAATAAGAGAAATCAGAACTCGCAGGGAAAGATTTAAGATCCATTTTCCCCGCGTACTGTTAAGGAGTGGAACGATAGACAAATAGTGTGAAAATGGTTCGATGAACCCTCTACCAGGCACGTAAGTGTGAACAGCAGAGTATTCACGTAGATGTACATATATAATTGTAAACATATAATGAGGATAATATTCTCTTACAAGCTCACAGCTATGATTCGCGCTGGTGGTGCTTCGTATAATGGAAAAAAATGAACCCTATTCAGAACAAGTAATTAATAATTTAAATTTGCGCACTACTGTAATCAGTAGTTTCTTGATAATATGTCTTTATTACTTTTTAGACTCAACTGCAGTAACCAGTCGTTTTTGACAATAGCTCTTTCAGTGGTAATGAGAGTTGGCGAGTTACGGCGGAATTCACTGGAAGGAAATATAAAAAAAAGAGCTCCGGAGGATATAAGACCCGGTGGAGTCGCGAGTTAGGCTCGTGGTCTCTCCTCAGAAAGTCGTTTTCGAGGTCCAGCCGCCGCCCTGTGAGAAGGCCCGAACACTGCATTGTGGAAAGGAAATTTGCATCTCAAAGGGCGACGGCGGCGGGCGAGGGAACCGTTACTCAATTTTTAGAGTTCCGTGACTATGTGACAGGACCCCGAGGTACTGCCGGGTGAGAGGTTTGCGCCAAGAGCCGCCGCCGAAGTAAATCTCGGGCTCACATTCACGAAAGTGAAAAGCACGGTACGTTCTCTGTGCATAAGTGGTTCACCGACAAATAAGTACCATATGTGCGTTCTTCTTTAAGACAACTCCTTGCAGTTGACGAACTTGTGAAAGGAGTAGTACGTTTTATGACTGTCATAACAGACCTTTTTTTGCCAACTTGAGACAGTGAGCTATCGTTTAATTAAATGACAGAAAACGTCAACTGTCATAGTGTTTTGCGGAGCAAATAGTTCTGTGTGACTGGAAAGGGTCGCTGTTTACCGAAAGGGTGACAGATCCAATGCACAATTCCAAACATGACAACATTCCTGGAGAAGCACAAGCTTGTCTGAAAGAATCGGCGCGGATTCATAAAAACATCTTCCGTGTGAAACACATGTCATAAACGACATGTTGGAACAAACAGATGCGGGTGAAGGATAGATATCATCTCCATGGCCTGAGTAATGACCAAGATAAGATCATACGAAGTATCTCCGCAAAAAAGGGAAATACTTGGCTAATAGAGACCAGTGCGTTGGGCACGAAGATGCGTGGTGTTAGCGATGTTAATGTTACTGCTGGTGTCACTAAAGCGGAGATACTAAATACGGTTTCCCGAAACTCCACCACCAAAGAAGACTCATTTGATATTCCGGAATACGAATCAAAAAATGCTGCCAAGGTGAATAACTTAGAAGCAGATATCTTCGATGTAGCGAAGCAGCTTAAAGCACTCAATGAAGGCAAGTCTTTCGTTGCGTCATATTGCGTACCAGTTAGATTCCTTTCAGAGTATGCTGATATTATCGGTACACATGCGACAGAATGCACTACCTAACACGTTCCGAAACGCAAGGCATAAAAACAGTATCTTTCCTAGTGTCACGCCTCGGATTCTATTGGTGATAGAAGGTACGGTCAAATGTTGTGGATAGCCTTGGACTAGGACCACTTGTATACCCAACAGAAGGATTGTCTTAGTGTAACTATATTACAGTACAGAGTCAAAGTTTGAATTTTACACGTTTCTTCCAGCTAAGCCAAGTAGAGCAAATCTTTTTCTTGTCTTGTTGCATCAGATGTGGCGTATGGTGTGCCTTAATGGGCTTGTGGATGCACCATTTTGTTCATGGGCATTTCCTGAGAAAGCCCGAAAAATATGATTTTTAGGTACGAAAACAGAGGTGCGGATTCCAGGACGATTATGTATAGCGAGTGGCTGAAATTTTTACGATGTACCCCCAGTATCCCTACCTGGAGCAAACTTGATTTTTTAAAATATGTTTATAGTTTCCGAGACACAGAAGTTGAAAATGACTTTGCTTGTAAGCATAAAAAACGCACATATTTTCCGTGCTACAGCAGCGCGTGTCTCATATAAAAATAACGTAACGTGTCAGTGAAATTTTGGTAGTTTACCTAAGCGAAATTGAAATAATGGAAAACTAATTTTATATCTCAGACCAGTTTTTATGTGCACAAAAATTTTGCATATGCTTCTCTATTATAACCTGAGGTTCCCAGAACCATTTTGATGATAACGGAATCACTTCACAGCGTGTTTCTTCGTGCTACTTCACTTCATAAACTACGTTTTCACCTCAGACTGGGTTTTACATGCGTATTTCATAAGTAGGATAACTTTTAAAGATATCAAGAGAATTGCCATGGTTATTCCACATCGGGACCTTAGGAATATATTGTAAAATTTTCATCCATTTGCTGCGTAGAGCCTCCTTGGAATCTGCGACTCAATTTGGTACGAAAAATAGTAAAAAACCTTTTTTGATTTTTTTGAGGAACCGTCCATGAAGTAGCAGTGTCTCCATAAGCCCCTTAAGGCCCACCGTAAACAAAATAAAATGCAAAAAGAATCACCTGATTTGGCCACTTTCCTAAGCAACAGACCCTATGCTGTAGGATAGTGACACTAAGACGATTCTTCTGTTGGGTATACAAATGGCACCTAGTCCAAGGGCTATCCAAAACTCTGGACCCTACCTTTCTATCGCCAACAGAACTCCAAGTACAAGCCCTGGAAGAATCCTGTTCTTATTTGCGACGTTTAGGAACGTATTAGCTAGTGCATGCTGTCACATTCCTGCTGATCTGCTTACAAGATTACTGTAGAACCTCTTGAGCACATCGTATCGTGTAAGTATTTATGGTGTTAATATTAAGAAATGATATGAAGTCAGCGTTAGGGAAGGCAAATAGAAAGATTTGTTGGAAGGGTTCTGGGAAAATTCAGGCCATCTGTGGAGGAACTCACAAGACGCTAATGTGTGCAATTGTAGAGTAGGATTTACAAGTCAGAATGACAGCACACGTCAAGCGAATACAGAGACACAGTGCTAGGATCACAATGGATCGGTAGAGCCCACACGAAGGTGTTAACAGAAATGCTTGGCGAACTTTGAAGGGATTCCTTGGAAGAAAGACAACGTCCCAAGTACTCATCATATAATGAGCTGTCGCAAATGAACGCCCCTAATGGTCCGAAGTTCGCAGACATTTGAAAATAGGAAGTATTTTTAACTTTTACCTGGACTTAGTGGTAATCAAACGTGTTCATCATCACGAAAGTTCGTTACAAAATTCATAATCCAGTTTTACAGACTTACGACTTCTGCGTACGTTATGTTTCACAAGTAACTGCTCTCATTTTTCACAAGAAAACGAACTTTCAGTCAGTTCAAAGAAAAATTACTTCTCACCATCCATCCGAAGAACTCCAAGATAAAGAAATGTTTTCTAGAATCCGTCATCATTTAAATCAAAGCTGCCCGCATCTCGTGGTCGTGCGGTAGCGTTCTCGCTTCCCACGCCCGGGTTCCCGGGTTCGATTCCCGGCGGGGCCAGGGATTTTCTCTGCCTCGTGATGGCTGGGTGTTGTGTGCTGTCCTTAGGTTAGTTAGGTTTAAGTAGTTCCAAGTTCTAGGGGACTGACGACCATAGATGTTAAGTCCCACAGTGCTCAGAGCCATTTTTTTTAAATCAAAGCTGAGCTCTGCGTTCTGGTCTAGATGGGGAAATCGGGACCGACCGACCCCATGTCATCACCTGCCAATGGAGTCATTTGGATGCGGTATGGAAGGTCAGCATACCGCTCTCCCGGCCGATGTCGCCTTTGTCGACTCGGGAGGCGCTACTAATCTGTCAAGTACGGTAGCTCGGCAGTTCGCATCACCAGGCTCAGTGCGCTGGCTACTGGCACCGAGCTACGGAGGCCGACCTCACCAGGTAAATGATTTCGTAAATTGGGAATGAAAACACGCGCGACAGAAGTGTAGAATGTTGTACGAGGTCTTGTGTCTTCATTCCTATTGCGTAAAATATTCAACCAATAACCGACAGAACAGTCAATGCGATTTCATAAATTTTAGCCTTAGTCACTATCTGGCGCAGGTAACTACCGTGTACGCGTGCATTAAGAGAAATTTACAGTAACGAGCAGCGTTACTACTTTTAAATACACTTCCACTGAGTAGCAGGGCGGTCAGCGCGGCGGGTTGCTAAGTGAAGAGGCCCGGATTCAATTCCAGGCCGGCTCGGATATTTTATCCTCGTGGGACTGGGTGTCGTCCTTACGTTCGTATCGTTGTAACTGACGATCCACTCTGGCGACGGCTGTGTCGGCTCGTCCCGAAAGCAACCTTTCTTTTTTTTGTTTTTAAAAAAAAAGATAAAACAATTTTAAGAACAGGGTTATTACAAATGATTGAAGCGATTTCACAGCTCTACAATAACTTTATTATTTGAGATATTTTCACAATGCCTTGCACACACATACAGAAACTCAAAAAGTTTTTTTAGGCATTCACAAATGTTCGATATGTGCCCCTTTAGTGATTCGGCAGACATCAAACCGATAATCAGGTTCCTCCCACACTCGGCGCAGCATGTCCCCATCAATGAGTTCGGAAGCATCGTTGATGCGAGCTCGCAGTTCTGGCACGTTTCTTGGTAGAGGAGGTTTAAACACTGAATCTTTCACATAACCCCACAGAAAGAAATCGCATGGGGTTAAGTCGGGAGAGCGTGGAGGCCATGACATGAATTGCTGATCATGATCTCCACCACGACCGATCCATCGGTTTTCCAATCTCCTGTTTAAGAAATGCCGAACATCATGATAGAAGTGCGGTGGAGCACCATCCTGTTGAAAGATGAAGTCGGCGCTGTCGGTCTCCAGTTGTGGCATGAGCCAATTTTCCAGCATGTCCAGATACACGTGTCCTGTAACGTTTTTCTCTCAGAAGAAAAAGGGGCCGTAAACTTTAAACCGTGAGATTGCACAAAACACGTTAACTTTTGGTGAATTGCGAATTTGCTGCACGATTGTGTAAGGATTCTCTGCCGCCCAGATTCGCACATTGTGTCTGTTCACTTCACCATTAAGAAAAAATGTTGCTTCATCACTGAAAACAAGTTTCGCACTGAACGCATCCTCTTCCATGAGCTGTTGCAACCGCGCCGAAAATTCAAAGCGTTTGACTTTGTCATCGGGTGTCAGGGCTTGTAGCAATTGTAAACGGTAAGGCTTCTGCTTTAGCCTTTTCCGTAAGATTTTCCAAACCGTCGGCTGTGGTACGTTTAGCTCCCTGCTTACTTTATTCGTCGACTTCCGCGGGCTACGCGTGAAACTTGCCCGCACGCGTTCAACCGTTTCTTCGCTCACTGCAGACCGACCCGTTGATTTCCCCTTACAGAGGCATCCACAAGCTTTAAACTGCGCATACCATCGCCGAATGGGGTTAGCAGTTGGTGGATCTTTGTTGAACTTCGTCCGGAAGTGTCGTTGCACTGTTATGACTGACTGATGTGAGTGCATTTCAAGCACGACATACGCTTTCTCGGCTCCTGTCGTCATTTTGTCTCACTACGCTCTCGAGCGCTCTAGCGACAGAAACCTGAAGTGCGGCTTCAGCCGAACAAAACTTTATGAGTTTTTCTACGTATCTGTAGTGTGTCGTGACCATATGTCAATGAATGGAGCTACAGTGAACTTATGAAATCGCTTCAATCATTTGTAATAGCCCTGTATCTTCTTTTCTAAACAAGTTTCGTAATTAGTTCCTACTTTCCCCTATGTAACATTAACATGCCGTACGCAGGTCTGCGCAGGAAGGAAACTGTGACACTGAAAGATAAGGAAACCGTCCAGTCAGAAAGAAAGATAGAAAAATTGAATGAAAGAAAAGACATAAGAATGAAAGACATTAGCTGCAACTGGACACTGAATTATTTCAATAGGGCAAGCTGGAAATTTGTGCCAGACCAGGAATCGTACCAAGATCTTCTGCTCATTAGGCAGATGCTCTGACCACTACTCCACCCAGACGCGGTGGTCACCACAATCGCAAGGACTACCCTAGCACGCCTCCCGTCGAACCGAACCCAACTTCTCAACTTACACCAAACACTACTGACGTTGTACGCCTACTCATTAGCCTCATCATTCGTGGCATCTCGCCGATTCCTGTAAGAGTGAGAGCTTGGTGTACATCTGCACTGAAGGAATACACACACACACACACACACACACACACACACACACACACACACAGATTTGATATATAATTGAATAAAAGTTGATATCACGACCGTGAATTTTTCTCCCGGTCAAAAACAAAGAAGATACAGCTGAAAGCAAATTCCTAGCCTTTTTAGTGGTTTCCACAACACACGTCAACGGAAAGTTCTTTTTGAAAAACTTGTTTTACTTTGATAGCTGATCTTTATAGATTTTTATAAGCTGAATCCAAATTTTACTTTTTTTATCAACCATAGTTTTCGAGCAATATGCTTTTTATTATATCGTATAATTAATGAAACGCTTTGTTACAACATAAGCATTGTTTGTATTTACAGTAAGCTACTTAAAACGATGATATGTGTTAATAGAGGTTTCACTTGTCAGCTGGAATTGGTTTGTATTTTCTTTCTCTTTTTTCTTTGAAGCTTCTTGAGTAGCTTTTTCTACGATGAGTCGCTTGCTGAACTTCTCGATGAAGTGACCAACAGTAGTCCCCCATCATGTTGGCGTTGCAGCGACCTTGGTAGCGTTTTTCCATCACTTTAATGTCCTGGTGGAAACGCTCTCTTTGCTTCTCACTAACATCTCCCATATTTTCCGGGAAGTAATCAAGGTGACTGTTCAAAAAATTAACTTACAGGCTCATTAAACATCCTAAACTTTTAAACTTCTTTAATATTGTAGCTATAATAGAAACATATTCTAGGTATTTTTTTTGTCCTAAGAACTTTGTAACGACCTGCTTGAATGATACCCACGCTTCTTTCTCATTTAAGGTCATTGTGGATTCAAAGTTAACATCAAACATCAATTTTCTAATGTCAGGTCAGACAAAAACGCCTTCTTTTAGTTTAGCTTCTGAAAAATGTGGAAACTTTTGGCAGAGATACTTAAAACATGGACCATCTTTAGGCAAAGCCTTTACAAACTATTTCGTTAGGACTAACTTTATATACGGATTTGATAGGAGTAGGTTTTTGGATCTACAAGGTTTTTGCGTAGAATGTTCTTCTCACCAGGCTTTAAAGACTCCTTCACAGGCCTGTTCCTTTTGCACCAGTGTTGATCCCTAGCCCTACTGTCCCATTCATACAAGAAACATGGAATTTTTGTAAAACCACCTTGCTGACCAAGGAGCATACACGTTACTTTTAGATATCATCCAACCATGAGCATAATAGCCTATGTTATTTAGCACTATTTCGATGTTTTCATAGCTTTCTTTCATATGTACAGAAAGTCCGGTAGGTATAGATGCATACATGTTACCATTGTGTAATAAAATAGCTTTTAAACTAGTTTTGGATGAATCAATAAACAGCCTCCAGTCTTCCTTTTTGTATTCAGTACCAAACTCATTCATCAGACCGGGAATGTCTGATCAGTACACTAAATCACCTTGTTGAAAAAACTTGAAAAATTGCTGCTCTCTCTTTCTATACATGTATATGCTGGTTCCAACTGCCAATAAGTTCTTTTCTTTTAATCTAGAACCAAGCAATTCAGCTTTTTCTTTCGTTACGCCCAGATCCCTAACCAAATCTTTAAACTCGGTCTGAGTGAACAATTTGGGCTCTAGACTTCCTGTATTACAATGGAATTCATCATCATCTGGTTCACCTAAATCACATTGTACATCATTAAATACTTCTGTTGGAATAGAATTTAAATCATCTGGTGGTTCAGGAACAGGCAAATCTACACCATGCCCTACTGATCGGATGGCGGACGGAAGGTTAGGGTAGTTTATTACCTTCTTGTTTTTCGGATTATGACCAGTATTATCAACACTGCAAAAGTAGCAATCATCGGATGATTTCTTGGCTCCCTCATATCATAGGAACAGCAAATCTAAGGATTTTTCTCCTTTTTGGGCCATTTTCTCAGATCTTCAATACACACATAACATACCTTATGCGGCGCCAAAGATTTGTCTTGATCACCAAGTTTAGATCCAAAGTATGATACATAAACCTTTTTTACAATGCATGTAATGTTTCTTTGGTGTTTGTTAATCACAAATTCGCCACAAATATAAAAAAAACTGTCAGCAAAGTTTTTACAACCACGATTAGACATTGTACCGAGCACATGTACAGGAAACGGGAAAGTGAGGTTACGTTCACAGTAAAAAAGTACCATCTGTTAACACAAAAATAGAATCGACCTTTTTGCCAGCAAATGTTTTTCAGCAGTGCTACAAATGTCATCTACATTCATTACACCTCCTTTTCAAATTATTTTAACTATATAAAAGCTGTTAAATTCTTTAGAAAATCGCTTAATTTAAAAAATTTAACTGTAAAATGTGAAGAAATGATGGGTGATACAGTTTTTTAAGTGTCATATTTGGATTTCCCAACCTAAGAAACATAAGAATAAGGTATTTTCAGCAAAAAAGTTTTTCCATCGTTGGCCTGTGTAATTTGTATTTACATCGACTTTGTAACAGAATTGTCTATTTTATAAATTTCTAAGATAACAACTTCAGAACTCTTACGACGTGTTTAGGGCGACTATGTTTGCACTTTACGGAGGCGGTGCCACGCTATCGCTGCTCTTTTCGTTTGCTCTCTTGGCGTATTTCGGTGACTCATCTCTCTTTTCTATTATTATTCATCCACAATTCTATTGTAACAGCTATGCAGCTGGTCCCTTTCGCACAGTTCGGGAGGAGCTGTATTCAAACCGTTGTCTGGCTTCGTTATTACCTTCAACTGATGAAGGCAAATGCCGGAATGGTTCTCCTCCTTGACATCTTCGGCTGTACATTAATTCCTAGTTATCACTTTTTTCTTTTTATCTGCATTAAATGTACATAAACGTCTGAGCCTCACCGGGTAACATGGAGACACAAGAGTATCTGTGCAAATATAGGGACAAAAACGGTCAATGTTACTCCAATAATATGAACGGATGTTACCAAACTAGTGCTTCAATATTTACATACCTGTGGGATATTCTGGTCAGTATTTCATCCTTATGCCAGTTTATTTTCGATATTCTCAGCCCAGCAGAAACAATTCTTATTGATGGTGAACATTGTGAGTACATGAAGACTAACGCTTGTGTTTACTGGAACTTTTCTGGTGGGGATTATGACTCATCATGCCGACGAAAAAAAGAACGGAAAAGTATTGCAACCGCTCGCAATCAGCCACAGGCTGACTGCCGCCATATCTCTGAAATATTATTTATGAAATAATAATTACCTTTCACAAAATTAGTTTACGGAAGTTATTTAAATTTGAAGTTATTTACAGTAAATAAATAGATAAGTTCATATTTTTGTTCTTTCTGACGTTTTTGCGACATTACATTTAGATGAAATTACGTGGGTCCGTCAATGTAATGCTTCAGGTCCATGGTTGGCGTACGAGGCAGACGCATAGCGGGGCTACGGATCATTTTGTTGCTGATTTAAATGGTTCAAATGGCTCTTAGCAGTATGGGACCTAACATCTCAGGTCATCAGTCCCCTACAGTTATAACTACTTAAACGTAACTAACCTAAGGGCAGTACACACATCGATTCCCGAGGCAGGATTCGAACCTACGACCGTAGCAGCAGTGCGGTTCCAGACTGAAGCGCTTAGAACCACTCGACGACAGCGGCCGGCTGTTGCTGATTTAAGACGACATTTAATCCTCTAATATGCTCCAAGATGGATAGTTCGAGCATGGTCTGCTGTCTGATCTCCAAAATCATCCTGTAAGGGTACAGACATCGATACTATACGAAAAATATCGAATTTAATCATCTCTGCTGTAGCCGCACATATCACACAGGTGTGCCCAAATTACGAACAGAGCGAGGTTTTGCCCCCTGTCGATTTTGGTGCTTGTGAATGAGTCAGTGTGTTCTGAGCCAGCCTGCGGGGCACGTCACACATACGCGCTATACAGGGTGAAGCGAAATTCGCCCACTCGGGCTTCACAGTGCGACTCCCCACATGCCAGCGATAAAAAAAAAGTCTCACAAAATTGCGTCCGGCGAGTACATCCGGCAGAAAAAGGACGTTAAAAAGTGGCAATCTGGCAACACTGTAACCACATGAATGGTAACTACCTCTGTCAGTACATATTAGTCGTGTTGTAAAGTTGGTGCAATGGCTAGAGTTTTGGGTTAGCATGCAGAAGGTCGATGGTTCGATCCTGGGTTGAGGTATATGTTTTTCATTTGGTAAATATAGTCCAGGTGGTAAGGTATCTGGCATCTTAATCGTCAACAGCAATTCGATTGCAGTGGGTTTTCTAGATAACATTTGCCCCTACATACTACAATCGTAGAAACGGAGGATTGGTCAGCTTTGAAAGAAGCCCTTTCCACTTCGTAGGCGTGAATTTATTCGCACCACTTCATCTACCAGATGCAAAGCCTGTTTTATTTCTACTATCCTCCAATGGTTCCATGGATTAGTACCAACTGTTATTCTTGCCTCATTCAGTTCCATTACGTTTCGTTAGGAGATTACGTTACCAGTAGGGCTAGCAACGTGCTTTGCGAATAATGTCCAAAATCGGTTACTATTTGTATGTGTTATCACCATGGTCCCACTAATTATGCTTTTCAACACTGAGTCTGGAAACCGCCTGCTGTTTAGTATCAATCTCGATGCATTATTATTATTGTTATTCTATCGATGGGTTTGTCGGAACATCACCGTTAGGGAAACAGTGTAATTCGAAACATTTCACAATTAGCGGTGTTGGGATGAATCATGCAGAGCAATATCTGTCTGAGGGGTAATGCACTTTAGGTGGAACTGTGCGCAGGACTGACGGCGTGTTTATACTGCATGCGCTGTCCACCAAACAGGGACTTGTTGCGAGTGGAGTAACGCGCCCGTGACAGACTCCAATGTACATGTGTACACGTATCGAATTTTCTCACTGCGAACCTCTAAACCAGCGTGGCAGACGTATGTAATACACAAACGATGAATATGTGGGTATGCTTCTGGTCCTTGGTGCATCTGATAACCGGGGTGGTGTTGCCGCTCGTGAACATGCTGCTAGACATCCTCGTCGACGCTATCCAGATAAAAATGTGTTTCCTCGTCTGGAGCTGCGCCTTCGGGAGTCTCCTTCCACCATCGTGTGACAGGTTGTCGACGGACTCGTCGTACTCCAGCTCCTGAGGAAGCTATTCTGGAGGTCATCCACCAAGAACCTCAGCGAAGTAAACATAGCGTAGCAAGGCAGCTGCGTGTCCTGCAAGGCATGGTCATTAACGTGCTGCACGAGCATGGGCTCCACCCCTAACATTATGTATCCTGCAGATCGCCATCAGCGGACGCGCCGGCCGGAGTGGCCGTGCGGTTCTAGGCGCTACAGTCTGGAGCCGAGCGACCGCTACGGTCGCAGGTTCGAATCCTGCCTCGGGCATGGATGTGTGTGATGTCCTTAGGTTAGTTAGGTTTAAGTAGTTCTAAGTTCTAGGCAACTGATGACCTCAGACATTAAGTCGCATAGTGCTCAGAGCCATTTGAACCAACCATCAGCGGACGCAATTCTGTGAATGTTTGCAACAACAACAGGAAACCAACGATGACTTCGTGAACACCGTAATATGATCAGATGAAGCAGCATTCACTCGTGAGGGTGTCTTCAATATGCACAATGCCCACCATTGGTGTGAGGTTAAGCAGCATGTCACCCGCGATTGTGGATATCAAGTTCACTTTGGTATCAACATGAGGGTCGGAATATTGGGCGATAGGTGTTTGCGCCCCTACTTGTTGCCTGACTGGTTGACTGCACGAAGGTATCGTGCATTTCTCTCAAACTATCTGCGTGATGTGCTGGAAGATGTTCCGCTACATGTTCGGCAGAGGATATCGTTCCAACATGATGGTGCACCTCCACACTCTGGAATTAATGTGCGACAGTATCTGGACAAAACATTTCCAGGGAAATGGCTTGGACGTGGAGGTCCTGTTGTATGGCCACCGCGTTCACTTGACGTAAATCCCCGGATTTCCTCCTGTGCGGACACCTGAAGGAGCACGTGTTCTCTACTCCGCCGACGAATAGGAAAGAATTGGTAGCATGTGCTCATGCTTTTCTTGTTACTGTTAACACAGCTTTGATGCGAAAAGTCCAGTGCTGTATGATCTCGTGGGTTGCGCAGTGTTTGGATTTACAGGAGGTGGCTTTGAGCATCTGTTATTCTGATTGCAACGTATTCTGTTGTGAAGGTCATGTGGTCATTAATATGGATATTTTTACTGTCACTGGTTGCTAATGAGCGACATCTTAGTGCTCATATTACATGTAGTATAAATGACAAGTATTGTGCTATCATCTTTGGCATCTCGAAATTGATATCATTTTCGCAGTTATTCTGTTCTGTGACAGGTCATTTGTTTCAACTGTCTATTTCTTATTTGTCTAATCACGTATCTGTTATGTTCAGCGTTACAAAAATGTTATAAATTTATGATACATATGAGCTAAGAAACGGTGTATATTACAGTATGAAATGTCAGAATGAAATTGGCAAATAAAAAAATTGCGCTCCAAACCAGGATCGAAGCATCGACCTCCTGCATGCTAACCAATAACTATCCACTGCACCAACTGTACAGCACAGCCAAAACGTGCTGATAGAGGTAGTTACCATACATGTGGATACAATGTTGCCAGATTGCCACCCTTTAAGGTCCTTTTTCTGATGGATGTACTCGCCGGACGATATTTTGTGACAGACATTTTTTATCGCTAGTATGTGCGGATTCGCACTGCGAAGCCCGAGTGCGCGAATTTCGCTTCACCCAGTATACGGAATTGTTCGTAGAACTGCATTAAATAAGGATCGGAATTAATTTCATATTTGACGATAGAATATTTAATAGAAGGCGTCCGTATCGAACCGAACATAAATGGCTATTTCAGAAGAAACTATGAAATACGTGTGATAGTGACCGTACTGTGAATGGTGGCTGGGCAGTGAAGGGACATTTTTCTTGAGTCTACAAACTATAAATTGACAATTCATTTAAACTGTGTATAATTTGAAGAGACTCTTCCCATTATTTCATTATTTTTGTTGGGAATGTTATGCAGAAATAATAGGACTTGCAATAGGGTGTACAACTAGAGACTTTAATAGTTTGAGGCGTATACCTCTGACGTAAGCTTCCTGTCCGGTGCTGCGATAAACTTTAAGTACAATACGTATGAATTTCTATAGCTACCTAATTGGGGGCAAACTTTCGTAACCCAAAGAGAGGGAACCTTACAAACTTACCCCATTCCTTTGAATTTTTCTGTCTGGAGTCATCTCAAAACGCAAGCGCCTCGTTGAAAGTTGTGATACACCCAGTGTATTAAGAACTATGTCATTACTAAATGCGATGAGCAGTACTGATCTACATACATTTTCCTTAGATATGTCTTTGTGTGTGTATACCTCTCCTTTTCAGAATACGCTCTGCACTCCACCTGTTAAGAAGCTTTCATTGCATTTGCTAGCCCGGCGAGACAATCTATGCGTCATCGTCAGTCACCATCTGACCTTTTATTAGCCACTGGTGGATGTAGGTATTATCCACACTTCTCCATATACAACGACTTGCAGCTTTCAGTAGCCAAGTCTGGTCAGCTTGTTTCTTTAAGTTATCAATTTATCTACCCTTGATTCGTCCTCTACACCATTCCTTATCACGAGGAATGCAGCAGAGATTTCCTCAGTTCTTCTCCCATCATATCGCCTCCCTAATTTGTCCGACCCAAGTTAATGTAAGTCATTCCCGTCTTTTCTCCTATCCGTTTGTTTCTTTCACTGTTCCTTCTTCTTGAGTTGCAGAGGGTCCATGGGGAGGATCATTTGTGTATGTTGTAAATGAGAAAGTATTTTAGAATTGCGTTACCAATGGAGGTTACTCACACAGGACGATAATTCTTTGGATTAACAGCACTTTTCACTGGCAGATCGGAACAACTATCTACTAAATATTGCTGTTTGTAGAGTCTCTAATATTCTTACAAGGCCGGGAATCAAGTCAAACTGAGCTTAGATGCTGGAACGAAATTCTACGATGTTTCGGTTTTATGCCGGAGTTAAATCATAGTGGATGGCGAGCAGCTGTTTGCCAGTCTCTCGGGAGCCAATGACCAGGTGTTTAAAATAGATGACGAATCAGGAGAACGCGCTGACCAGGAAAACGGTCGACCATCTGTATTGAGGGTGACCCAGACAGGAAACATGTCCAAATTGCCGACTATGCGAACCGGAAGTGATCTTGCTGTGTACCCAATGACACTCCACAGCATTGCATTAGATGCTAGGATATTATGACGATTATGAATGCAATATGGGAATATTTGTTCATTTTGGACCTTCCAAACGTGCATACACCTATCATGATGCTTTAACCAGAACCAGGATTCGTATGAAAAGACAATGTGGTGAAACACAAATACCCACCGTTGTTATTGGACGCCTCACTGTCGACGCATCAAGGGAAACCGCAACAACATTGTCGCTGACAGTCCGTGGTGCCCTAGACGTCGATGCACTGCTCGTGCGGATAGTTGTCTTGACGCAAACAGTTCCATTTCCTGACTCAAAGAACGTGATGTCGTTGTACGATCTTCCACTCTGAGTGAACAATATTTCCTCTCAGGCGCTAGTCGTGTGGAGCTGTTAGATCCTACAAGGCCCTGAGTATGGCCCACCTGAAACCTTCCACATGAGATTTGTATGATCAAGACCAGTGTGAACAACAGTATCTGGGAACGATTCAGCAAGAAATGGTTCAAATAGCTCTAAGCACTATGGGACTTAACATCTTAGGTCATCGGTCCCCTAGAATTACTTAAACCTAACTAACCTAAGGACAGCACGCACATCCATGCCCGAGGCAGGATTCGAACCTGCGACCGTAGCAGCAGCGCGGGTTCCAGACTGAAGCGCCTGGAACCTCTCGGCCACAAAGGCCGGCACGATTCAGCACAGTCTCTATAAAAAAGACGTCTGCTGCCTTTGGAATGCGTGTGCTGACATTTTTTCTGTTTTACCCAAAGCGTAACAATGTCGTCTCATAAATGATCAATATTCAAATGCGATGAGAAACCCAAGCCTTCCATCCCATGCTAAACGTAGTTGGCGTTACTCCTATCTACTTTTAGCAGCTGTGGTGAAATTCAAATCTTTGCATACCCAAGCATATAGTACATGTCGTGCCAGTATGACATTTGTTACATACCACCCCTCACGATGTCAGAGTTTTAATGACCAGTGGTGTAGAAAGCTTTCTGGGGTTCTACAAACACAGTAACCAGATCTCAAACAGGGGGGAGCAAGACATGGGCAACGCTTAGTCAAATTGATGAAGCCACATTAAAGGGTGTTGCTCAGTCGTGGGATCGTGGGATCTGGACCAAGACAGAGTGACATCAGGCCTCATCCTCGCCTAAACCAGTCAGCTCATCCAGTTCGTTTTGTCCAATATGAGAGGGTGTCCCACGTTGCTGATATGACATTACCTAATTCAGTACATAATTACTTGGTTTCTCTGTTGAATAGAGGATTTATACTATCACTTCCACATTTTGGTTGCGGCCAATGGTTCATTGAAGATCATGCAGTGCGACACTATGTTTTCTAAAAGATTTCGAGAGAAGTTAATCGGCCGCAACTGGGCTTTCAAATAAATTCAACCGTGACAAAGGAAAGTTTACGCCAGAACTGGACTCGAACCCAGACTTCCGCTTTAGCAAGTGGTAGCCTTAACCACCTAAGCCATCCGGACGCTCTACCCGGTAACTCCAAATTCTCAACTTTTCACACGCCATACGCTAGACGCTAGTAGCGTCCACTGTCCACTAACCCCTTTATATATATTTAAGAGGAACGAATACATCGACCACAGTTAGGCAGTGAAATAAATCAACTATGTTTTCTGTTTTCTGTCTGATTGTCTCTGAATCGTAGCAGCGACTGTCCCCTGCTCGATTGGATAGGTGCCCTCAGAGCCCTCATCTATATGGAGAATAAGTCACTTAAGTGGTTGGAAACTTCACCTCATACGAAACTTTTTCTACTTCTTCTCCTCGCTGCTTTAATATTTCATCGCGCTGCAGAACTTCCTGAAACACGTTCCTTAGCAATATAGTCTGTTCTCTGTTAACTCCACTTACGTCTTTACATAATTATACATTAGCAACTGGCGCGACACTGTTTCGCAAAGCCAGCTCTCGATCCTAAATTGTAAAGTGATTATCCATTGACACTCCTTGGCCGGATTTTATTCCATCTCACTTGCTTCATTGCTCACTTTCTCACTGTTTTTAATTCTGACCTGACTTCGCTTATTTCCCTTCTAATTTCGTGAAAGTGCTTTTGCTTTTGGCAATATACGCATCTGATTTGGCATTTTGTGCCTCACTCTTTTCCCCTAGCTTCTCTAATTCAGTACTCTGTGTTCAATTTACTTTACTAGGTTCTCCTTCTGCTTTAATAGCTCTTTACTTGACTTCCTCCGCACTTCAAACTTCTTCTCTAGGTTTTCTCAGCCCTTACTCTGCACTCGGCATCGCAGGTTCGAGGAACTCTCCCAACACTGGCCTTGCAGCCTGTTCGGCTCCTCTATTGAGCGGAAGCCGTCTCCCTCTGTATCCCCAAAGGGCTCGGCCCTAGCTTGGTATTTAGGTCAGTCTGCGAAACTCCACCGCAGATTCCCCTGTCCGTACTGTGTCGACAAAACTATTTTGTTGTGGGAACAGGCCTTTGCATCACTCTCACTGACGTCGCTATCTGTGCTTTGTGAACCTTCACAGCTCGTCCCTAAACAGCTCTTAATTTGAGACCTAGTGTATCTAAGTGTGTCCGACATAGAAAATAAAAATATGACCAAAACTGAGATGGAACGCAAAATAAAATTCTTTCCCCTTAACTGCATTGTCACACACGAAAACTACGCTTAATGCTTTTCCAGAATTAGCTTCCTGAGACTCGCGCTAAGTACAGTTAGTACACATATAAAACAAAAATCCCGAAAACATATTAGAAGACTGCAGCAATGGCCTATCTCAACGCTGTTTTACGGAAGACAGAATTGCGAGACGTTCTACAAGAGAAATTTTACAGATCAGAAACTTCATGATGGTTCAAATGGCTCTGAGCACTACGGGACTCAACTGCTGAGGTCATTAGTCCCCTAGAACTTAGAACTAGTTAAACCTAACTAACCTAAGGACATCACACACATCCAAGCCCGAGGCAGGATTCGAACCTGCGACCGCAGCGGTCTCGCGGTTCCAGACTGCAGCGCCAGAACCGCGCGGCCACTTCGGCCGGCGAAACTTCATGAAATTTAACGACTAACCAAAAATTCTTCAAGATCGAAAAAAATGTTCTGGAAGGCATCACCAGATAAAATATGCCACTCGCGTGTTGATTTATTTATTAAAAGGATTTAAGCTTAATTATGAATTTTACCAGTAACAAATGTGCGATACACCTTGCACCATAGCAGATGGTACTGGTGGAGCTATTGTGCTTCGTATGAAGTGCAGGCAGTGCCTCTATTGGTAAATTTCAGAGTGCAGTGTGCCCTAAAGCTGGCAAGAAAACAGTAATATCTGAGCCTATCATTTATCTGAAAATACGTAACGGAATCTGATTAAACTAATTCAATTCTATTGATCAGAGAATGAATTTCATCATCAATTTAAAAAGACGTTTCTCAAGAAAGAGTAGCTATTCACACTAACCGCGTAAAGTTGAAAGGAGTGGTGGAATGCGAATCAAACTCCATGGAAAGGAAGTTTATTAAATCGAAGTATTCTCTCCGCAGATTCAGCAATCATTTAACAAGCAAGCTTCACGTTAAGATTATGGTTCCTTACAATATTTTGTTTCTTAATAAATTTTAAGGGCATTATTCTGACCGCAAAGGATCACCCATGGTTGCACATGCGAACACAGTAAAAATTTAAGCACTCGCTACATCACTGGAGGGAAACGCTAGAAGATAACTTGACCAATACTTTCAACGAATATCGTGTTGTTGCCACCGTCCATTCATTTTACTCAAGACAATCCGCAGAGGACAGTGACGAAATCCTAACGGAAGGTGGATAACGATAACCAAGACGTCGTTCCAAAATCAAGTTAAAAACGATAAAAATTTACACACACGCGAAATTTAGCTGTCTAACTTCCTAGACAATTGAATTACTGAGCAACGAAAAATCCAGGATGGAGTAATGACAATATTATAAAAATGAGACTGCTACTCACCATACAGAGGAGAAGTTGAGTTGCAGACACACACATCAAAAAGCCTGCTACACATATGGTCTTCCTTCCGAAAGGCCTTCGTCTGAAGCAGAGTGGTGTTTACACGAATTTGTGTTTGTTGTCTATTTTAGAAGAAGGCCTCACATGTTCAGGAGTCTTTTTGGTGAGCTTGTCTACGACTCGACTGAACATCTCTATGTAGTGAGTAGCACTCTATCCTTTTCATAATATTACCTTGAATTTAATTACTGCCCTGGTTACCTTCCCAAGGAAACGAAATCGAGTAACTGGATTCCCAACCAAAATGTTTCATCGTAACCGCACTCGGAAGCAGCACAAGCGTGCTACTCACTACAGTGTCAGTCTCTGACTTACTGCTACCAACTACTTTCTAAAACATCCTTGACGTTGTGATTCGATACAGCCTCCTAGAGTGGACGTTACCGCCATCCAATCATCAGAAGAAGCGACTCCGCGACTCCGCGGCGCCAAACTCTTTGTTCAATCGGGTGGAAGCTATTAAAATTCAACGGACGTTTCCACGCTTCTACATCAAGAACCAGGAACGCCATACCGATTCTACGATTCTATGTGCACTCCCAATTAACGAAACATCCATACATCCCAGAGCTAACCGTGCTTACACTACGGACAGGGGGTAACATAGGATGCTGATACGAGACAAAAGGAAATAAAATCAATAACATTAGCGGCCCACACAACTCTTCTCTCAGGCATGGTTATATGATAAGCAAATAGCAGAAAAGCAGTCTGCTGTAGTAGGTCAAGTTCATCAATACGAATAACACTTTATTGAATGGTGACTAAGACAGCCGCCTTTCAATAAGTGCATAAGTAGGGACCTGTAATTTCGTTCTGATTAAATATTGTTTCATATATCTCATCTGGGATGTTAACCACGACAATAAATTGCCAGTCTCAGTTATAATTGCTTCACAGATATTCCACTTCATCTTACTCGTTCCCTTTCCTTTGAATTCTTCCCCTCGAAAGATAAAGGGAACAGTTGGTAGATTCACTATGATAATTAATGGAGTTCCTTCTGTACGTGATGTACACCACTTCTCCGTGTAGCCGCCCCACATTGCAGGGGACGTACAGTTGCACTGTTTAAGATCAGGATTCCTTACGGGTCGTCCCAATCTGCTGGGACTGAACACACAGTGGATGAGTCTGAGATTAACCTGAGTAAGGTATTTGTTTCCTCCCTCTACTGAGATAGAGAAAGTCACAAAGTCCGTGATATGAGACCGATTGTTTTCCTACCCGACATAGAATCTACGCTCTTTCATACTATCAAAAAGAAACAGCACCTGGCATTATGCAATATGATTTTGATGGAAGATCGAGAAAGTAGCAAACTTGCAGGATCTTCACTTGTAACAATCACGTCTGAGCTGGTGAAAACCCCCATGAAGTGTGACAAGACAGATATCAGCAGACGTTCAGCCTTAGTGTGCGGGATGCAGTCATTCATGATCATCTCATTGTCCCTTGCTTTTTACGACGTCTGATTAGACAACGGTATCTGCAGTTTTTCAGACAGGAGTGGCTTCATATACTTGATGATATACATCTAAACTTCATCCAACGAATGTGGTTATGCACAAGCGTGCTACACCTCACTTCGCCAGAACCTCGATAATCTGTTAAGCTTCGCGCTGGGTGTTGAAACGGGCATTACCTAAAAAATAAGTCCGGAATATGCTATGAAGTGAACACCGTCCGCCCATATAATAGAGCCGGCTTGTGTTGCCGAGCGGTTCTAGGCGCTTCAGTTTGGAACCGCGCGACCGCTGCCTCGGTCATGGATGCCTCGGGCATGGATGTGTGTGATGTCCTTAGGTTAGTTATGTTTAAGCAGTTCTACGTTCTAAGGGACGGATGACCTCAGATGATAAGTCACATAGTGCTCAGAGCCATTTGAAGCATATAATAGATGTTTTAGACCCTTGAATCAAACTATAGTAAGACGATAAGACCGCAAAATGGGCAGAGCTTTACGTGGGCAAGGACGGCTTACTTACCACCATGATTCATAATGCGTATAGAAAGGTGAACTGAACTTACGTCAACTTGAGTAGTTGTGACAAAAATTTGACTTTGTATGAAAAGCGAGTAAGCTACAGGACTTGTTGCACTGTAGCGCGTCATGAGCATGTGAACCAACATTGTTGTTACAGCATACAAATGCAAAGCATCCAATAATCACACATTATCGAATGAAGAAACTACGATCCCCATATTTTATGCTGAAGAGTCACGCATAGGAATGCGACTGTGGTGTTCACAATGACAGATTTCAATCTTGAGTTTAATCGTGTAAGAATTCTGGACAGTAGCTACCGTTGCTGAAGGGAACTTTTACATTCCGCATCGAGTGACCATGTGCTAACTGTTAAGTGCAACTATGTATAAACTCTTTTAAACAGAAAAGCGGTGAAAAGGAAAAACAATTGATTGAAAAGATAATTGAATATAAATATATTTAACTGCTTGCAACGTATCTGTAACCAAGTCACGTTAGAACACGGAACGTTAGTTGCATAGAAAACACGTCGTACAGAAAGCTTTCACTACGAGTAAGAAAATGAGACAAAGCCAAAATCTGTACAAGCCGAGAAACATTGACAAAAGCCCATTGACGAAGAATGTGTCGAAATTAAATGTTCTACCGTTCGGATATACCATAGCAAACACATTCTGAATCGGGCCTCGAAATCCGCTATTCTTATTAAGGCACACTGACCATCCCTGACACATGAAGGACACGCTGACCAGACATGAAACTTTCAGTCAGATCCACCACCTTAAACTTCGCGACACGAACCAAGAAGATAATTTATGAATTACTCGGTCTCTGCGATAAACGGCCCTGTATCGAAAACGTGCTCATCCACACAGGCAAACTGGGTCTTACCACACCGTATAGATGCAAACAGCACACTTATTCGACAGACTGCCAAAGAAGACTCCACGCTAATCTCACCAGAACAACACGACAATTGTGTCTTCAAACCCACTGCACACACTTCGTCGTGAGGTGTTCCAGTGACTGACTGGTCCGCTAAACCGGAACTAAAATTCATGCAGAACAGAACACGTTACAGACTGCCCCAAAGATAAACTATGTTGGTAGTAATCGATAACTACGTACAGAATTGTATCTTTGCAGTACACGCGCGTTAACTAATACCCGAAATAACTGGATGATGAAATTTGCAGATGTAAGAGATAACGATCGACAAGTTTCCGAATATGTTGATTGGTCAAATGGGGTCAATTTCCAGATCTGAATCCAATGGACTTTTTCTTTTAGACGTATTTAAAATGTCCTCGTGCCCTACGTCAGTATTCCGAGAGATAGTATCCAAAATGGATCTAATCGAATACGGAACGCACTAGGACTTTTTCACAACGTACGACAAAGTATGGAACGTAGATCACTTCGAGCAATTACAGTGCATGTATCGTTTTTGTGCCATGAATAGTACGTAAATCCGTGCATACCTCTGTAACGAATTATGAATTCATATGAAACTTATATAATGTTTTGCTGTGAAGAATAAATACGTTATGTTTCTAACACATGTTTTTATGCACCCTACAATGTACTTCACTGAATACTTGTTGCAATATAAGTAAAACATTCCTCTAATGTATTGCCTTTTATGCAATTTTTATAACATTTATGGTTGATAAGATAAAAATAAAATACAGGGTGAGTCAGGAGGAAAGGTATGTGCTTTGAGGGGTGACAGTATTAGCGATTCTGAACAAAACGCTTCATATGGACGTATACCCTATTCCAAATGGTTTCCGAGATAGAACACATTTAATATCACTTTTGTACATTTTTCTTGAATAACTCGAAAACCGCACCCTCCAGCGAAAACGTGTCGCAGTACAAAATGAAACTGTATTAAATTTCCTACAAAAAAGGCCTTATTAATTTTTTCCCTAGAACTAATGGCCTGTGCGAAGAGGGCGCGAGAACGTTGAAAAACTCGCTCGACGCGCATGCGCTGTAGCCTACGTGGTTCTTGTAGGCCAATTTGAGGTAGTTTCCCGACTTGATAGACCACAAGTGTCCCGTATCAAACTGTACGTCTCAACTTGATAGCTCAATATGCTACTTTAAATTGGCCTACAAAAACTGCGTAAGCTACAGCGCATGCGCTTCGAGCGGGTTTGCAACATTCTCCCAGTCTCTTCGCGCAGACCATTAGTTCTAGAGAAAAAAGGAATAGGACCTTTTGGACGAAATTTAATATAGCTTAACTTTGTACTGCGACACGTTTTCGCTGGAGCGTGCGGTTTTCGAGTTATTAAAGAAAAAAGTACAAAAGTGATATTAAATGTTCTATCTCGGAAACAGTTCGGAATAGGGCATAATCCATATGAAGTTTTCTGTTCAGAATCACTAATATTGTCACCCCTCAAAGCATGTACTTTTCTTCCTTACTCATCCTGTATGTACGATACGTATAAGGTGTTTCACAACCATACATACCTACATATTTTGATGAATGAATCAACTTATATGTATCATAAATAACTACACCACCGAGACGTGCTTAATTATTATACAGTGATGTGAGAAAAGTCATGGGATGACGATATGCATATATCCAGATGGCGGCAGTACTGCAAACACAAGCTATAGAAGGGCAGTGCATTGGCGGAGCTATTATTTATACTCTGGCGATTCATGTGAAAAGGTTTCTGGTGTTATTATGGCCGCACAACGGAAATTAACAGACATTGAACCGGGAATAGTTGTTGGAGATAGGCGTATAGGGCATTCCATTTCGAAAATTGTTAGGGAATTCTACAGTGTCAAGAATGTGCTGAGAATACCAGATTTCATGCATTACCTCTCAACATGGACAACGCAGTGCCCGACGTTCTTCACTTAACGACCTAGAACATCGGCGTCTGAGTAGCGTTGTCATTGCTAACAGACAAACAACACTGCGTGAAAGAACTCCAGAAGTTAATGTGGGACGTACGAGTTAGGACACTGTGGCGAAATTTGGCATTAATAAGCTACGGCAGCAGACAACCGACGCGAATGCCTTTGCTAACAGCACGCCATCGCCTGCAGCGCTTCTCCTACGTTCGTGACCTTGTAGTTTGGACCCTAGACGAATGGAAAAGAGTGGCCTGGTCAGATGAGTCCTGATTTCAGTTTGTAAAACCTGACGGTAAGGTTCGAGCGTGGCGCAGACCCATCGAAGCCATGAATCCAAATTGTAACGAGGCACTGTGCAAGCTGGTGGTAACTCCGTAGTGGTGCAGGTTGTGTTTACATGGAACGGACTCGGTCACTGACTGAAAATGGTCGTGTTCAATTACCTGGTGACCATTGGCAGCCATTCACGGTCTTCATGCTCCCAAAAAGTAATGGAATTTTTATGAATGACAATGCACCATGACACCGTGCTACAATATTTTGCGATTGTGTTGAAGATCATTCTGGACAATTAGAACGAATGATTCGGCCACCCAGATCACCCGACATGAATCCCATCGAACGTCAATGGGACATAATCGAGAGGTTAGTTTGTGCAAAAACTCCTTCACCGGCAACATTTTTGCAGTTATGGACGACAATAGAGGCAGAATGGCTCATTATTTCCGCAGGGCACTTCCAACGACTTGTTCAGTCCATGGCACGTCGAGTTGCTGAACTGCGCCGGGAAAAAGAAGGTCCGACGCGATGTTTGGAGGTATCCGTGACTTTTATCGCATCAGTGAATATAAACTGACGAAAAAAATGACAACACCAAAAAGTAAATAATGTGGATAGTGAAATTTCGGGCATACATGTGTATAGTGTGAAGAGGAGTTTGTGGCACAACTTGACGAGAAGAAGGGACCGGTTGGTAGGACATGTTCTGAGGCATCAAGGGATCACAAATTTAGCATTGGAGGGCAGCGTGGAGGGTAAAAAACGTAGAGGGAGACCAAGAGATGAATACACTAAGCAGATTCAGAAGGATGTAGTTTGCAGTACGTACTGGGAGATGAAGAAACTTGCACAGGGTAGGGTAGCATGGAGAGCTGCATCAAACCAGTGTCAGGACTGAAGACCACAACAACAACAGCAACATGTGTATAGGTGACATATTTAAGTGATAAACACTGCTAGATCACGTATTAATATAAGCGCGAGATAAGCCGTTGCATATGTGAAAGTTGGTACATTAATAATCGGTGTAATCTCCAGAATGGTGAATGCACGCATGCAAACGTGCATGCATTGTGATTTACAGGTGCCGAGTGTCAGTTTGCGGGATGCAGTTTTATGCCTGCTGCACTTGGTAGGTCAATATAGAGCCGGTTAATGATTTTTGCGGACGACGCTACAGTTGTCGTGCATTCGATTGGGCACAAATCTGGTGATCGAGCAGGCCAAGGCCACACGGCGATAGTCTGTATAGTAAGTGGGATTACAACAGTGGTATGCGGGCGAGCGTTATCCTGATGCAAAACACACCCTGGAATGCTGTTCGTGAACTGGAGCACGACAGGTCGAATCGCTAGACTGACGTACAAATTTGCAGTCAGGGTGCGTGAGATAGCCACGAGAGTGCTCCTCTTATATGAAATCGCACCTCAGACCATAACTCCAAGTGTACGTTCACTATGACTAGCAAGCCGACAGGTTGGCTGCAGGCCCTCCATCGATCTCCCTCTATCAGCTGTCAGAAATAGTGTGCAGTGGCTACATTACTGGTAAATCTTCCTACAATATCTCGTAGCCCAATTACACGGCGTCGTTTAAACTCAGTTACGTGTTGATAATGGCGTCTCTGTGGCCTTTTAGGCATTCTTGACTGACATAAGACTCACCACGTCCAATGTCCGTCCCTGGTAGCTGAGTGGTCAGCGCGACGGAATGTCATGCCTAACGGCCCGGGTTCGATTCCGGCTGGATCGGAGATTTTCTCCGCTCGGGGCTAGGTGTTCTGTTGTCCTTATCATCATCATTTCATCCCCATCGACACGCAAATCGCCGAAGTGGCGTCAAGTCTGAAGACTTGCACCAGGCGAACGGTCTACCCGACGGGAGGTCCTAACGACACGGCATTTCCATCACCACATCCAATCTCACAGGTAACTAAAGCTCACGACCGTTTGCAGCGTGTATTTAAAGCAAACGTGATTTGCATCCTCATCGCTGTGCTACTGGCGCCACGGTGCTACTGGCGCCACTCTTAAGCGGTGGGCACAAAACTTGAGTGGACATCATCTTTCAGGTGTAGAAACACGCCTACCAACCTTCGTTTACGTTGTACAACTCCGTCTTGGTGCTGTGATTTTTTACCATCAGTAAGTCTTCTTTCAGCTGCAAATATTGCGTTACCGAGAGAACACATACTTATAATTTTTTATTATTAAATTATGTAAATTCTTTATACACATCTTCAAACATTATTTCTCGCAGAATGGTGGCTTAAGCTGATTGCACAGGGTGAACAGACGAGTAAGCACGATTAGGGTGTAACATCCCTTAAGGAACGAGATTTCTAGAGACGGAATGCAAACTCGTATTGAGGTATGACAGCCAAGAAAATCACCAATGTCCTTTTAAAACGATGTAAGGGAATTACGGAAAATCTTAACTTGGAAGGCTGGACAGGGTTTTGAACCCGCCATCCTTCAGAATACGAGTCTAGCGTATCACCACAGCGCCACCTCGGTCGGTAATGGAAACAGAAATACTGAAATCCATAACAGTAACGGCAATGTACATTATGTAACTTTACACGTGGAATTTCAGAGTTATGTCATATGACTCGATGAACGTAATTTAATTTTAATGAAATAATTACATTTTAATGGACTCACAATGTGGCTAATTGCATTTCCTTTGCAAGAGCTTCACGCGGGCTCCTGGTACGTGTAGCGGCCGCATATGGCGTATGATTCCATGCGAACATTTCGGTGGCAGCTGCTCTAATTTTAATCTGCGGGCGAGGGCTCACAGATTTAACGGCTTAGGTACTTTGGATTACCTGTTAAATAGCATAATCCAATTGTCAGACAGGAAGTGCAGACAGTATTAGGCGCCATCTACGCTCACCATTAATTTAGGCATTACGTCACTGGCGTTACGTTTGACCTATGGACCATCAGATTCCCATTTCGGCTCGACGTACTCACGGATATCGCATGCGTGTTGCTGATGCCTTTCCGGAGAGAGCTATGTGCGTGTGACTGTGTGTATGTGATAGAGAGAGAGAGTGAGATAGAGAGAGAGGCTGAAAGAGCGTATGCAGGCGAGGGAAAGAGAGGGAAATAGAAAGTGAGGAAAAAATTAGTTTGTACATGAAATGTTTTGGCAGTTATGAATGCGAACAACCATCGACTGTATAAGGGAAGTACGACAGTGCAAATTTGTGTAGGACTGGGAATCGAACTCGGATTTCCCGCTTTACTTGAGCGGTCGCCTGAACCGCTTTGGCTATCCGTGCACGACTCACGGCCAGACCCAAACTTCCTGTTGTCGTCGTTCCCGCGTCACAACCTGTACTCGTACACACATTACGTAATTTAACTGAAAGTAGCTGCATGCTATCAGCAGAGCCTATGTTGTTAAGAACTACGACGCAATGTTCCTTCGGACATGCACGCCTATCGGAAGGAACACTGCTTTCATTTTCTTTATATTCGTTACAATACCTCTTTCCAATAACAAGGTACGTTCTAAAATCACCGTGAATGTTCCTCCGAATTTTCTGGAACACTCATTCAGTACGTGTAAAAACAATAGGAGTTACGAGGGATTGATGATTAACTGCCCCTACGATCCTCCAAGTCCTGTATCATCCCAGCAGTCGCGAATCGATCATACCATGAAGTGTTGTCAATTATGTGACGGCAGCCAGTGTTCAGGTCGCCCTTTGTAGTCCATGTGTGGTCACCTGCTGTCTTATGAAACCATTGGCGAGGAACCGGTAGTTCCCAGTCACACAGAAGTTGTAAGTAGGCTGTTTAGGTTTTTATGTTGGTTACGCCACGTAGCGCTCTGTATGAAAATCACTGAATGTGCTGTGTGCAGTCTGTGGCTAGTTTGCATTGTCGGAATATTTGCTATTGTAGTGTTGGGCAGTTGGATGTGAACAGAGCGTAGCGTTGCGCAGTTGGAGGTGAGCCGCTAGCAGTGGTGGATGTGGGGAGAGAGAAGCCAGAGTTTAGATATGTTAATATGAGCGGAAGAAAAAGGAAATGTGCCAAACTGGATGTCACAAATTATACATATACAGGGTGAGTCACCTAACGTTACCGCTGGATATATTTCGTAAACCACATCAAATACTGACGAATCGATTCCACAGACCGAAAGTGAGGAGAGGGGCTAGTGTAATTGTTTAATACAAACCATACAAAAATGCACAAGTGTGTTTTTTAACACAAACCTACGTTTTTTTAAAATGGAACGCCGTTAGTTTTGTTAGCACATCTGAACATATAAACAAATACGTAATCAGTGCCGTTTGTTGCATTGTAAAATGTTAATTACATCCGGAGATATTGTAACCTAAAGTTGACGCTTGAAACCTCCGACGTTCAGTTGCGTGTTGTAACAAACACGGGCCACGGTCGGCGAGCAGCATCTGCAGGGACATGTTTACGATGACGACCGTGTTTACGAGTGTGGCTGTAGTGCACTGTTGTGGTTTGGTCTAGCTGTCACAGCGTCCGCATGTAGCGCTTGCTGCTATTGTTATTCTGCATTCGTCTCCGCACGCAGACCAACTGTAGTACACCGTGTTACCAGACGCCTGTGACACTGTGTTGTAGGAACTGTGACCATGGTGTATTCGAACTCTGAAAAGGCGGAGATGATACTCATCTATGGCGAGTGTCGACGAAATGCAGCTGAAGCCTGCAGGGTGTATGCAGAACGGTACCCGGACAGAGCGCATCCAGCGTGCCGCACATTGCAAAACATCTACCGCCAACTGTATGCAACAGGTATGGTCGTAGCACGCAAACGGGTCCGTAACAGGCCCGTCACAGTAGAAGCGGGTGCAGTTGGTGTGTTAGCTGCTGTTGCCATGAACCCACACATGAGTACACGGGACATTGCGAGAGCCGGTGGACTGAGTCAAAGTAGTGTCATGCGCATACTGCATCGTCACCGCTTTCACCCGTTTCATGTGTCGCTACATCAGCAATTACATGGTGATGACTTTAATCATCGAGTGCAATTCTGTCAATGGGCATTAACAGAGAATGCGTTGCAGTTCTACCTGTTTACCGATGAAGCGGGTTTCACAAACCACGGGGCAGTGAATCTACGGAACATGCATTACTGGTCCGTTGACAATCCTCGCTGGCTCAGACAGGTAGAGCGACAGCGACCGTGGACTGTAAATGTATGGTGCGGAATCATTGGCGACCACCTCATTGGTCCTCACTTCATTGCAGGGGCCCAAACAGCTGCATCATACATCACGTTTCTACAGAATGATCTGCCAACGTTGCTCGAAAATGTCCCACTGGAAACGCGTCGACGTATGTGATATCAGCATGATGGTGCACCTGCACATTCCGCAATTAACACTAGGCTGACCTTTGACAGGATGTTCGACGGGCGTTTCATAGGACGTGGAGGACGCATAAATTGGCCAGCCGTTCTCCTGATCTTACACCTCTGGACTTCTTTCTGTGGGGTACGTTAAAGGAAAATGTGTACCGTGACGTTCCTACAACCCCAGAGGATATGAAACAACGTATTGTGGCAGCCTGCGGCGGCATTATACCAGATGTACTGCGGCGTGTACGACATTCATTACGCCAGAGATTGCAGTTGTGTGCAGCAAATGATGGCCACCACATTGAACATCTATTGGCCTGACATGTCGGGACACACTCAATTCCACTCCATAATTGAAAACGGAAACCACGTGTGTACGTGTACCTCACCCCTCTTGGTAATGTACATGTGCGTCAGTGAAAAAGACCAATAAAAAGATATTAGCATGTGGACGTAATGTGCTGTTCCAGTCTCTTTTGTACCTAAGATCCATCACCGTTCCCTTTGGATCCCTACGTAATCCGGTGCTCTCCGATACACACGATCGAACAGCGGGGGAGTGGTACTCAAGCGTCAACTTTAGGTTACAATATCTCCGGATGTAATTAACATTTTACAATGCAACAAACGGCACTGATTACGTATTTGTTTATATGTTCAGATGTGCTAACAAAACTAACGGCGTTCCATTAAAAAAACGTAGGTTTGTGCTAAAAAACATACTTCCGTGTATTTTTTTTATGGTTTGTATTAACTAATTACACTAGCCCCTCTCCTCACGTTCGGTCTGTGGGATCGATTCGTCAGTATTTGAAGTGGTTTACGAAATATATCCAGCGGTAATGTTAGGTGACTCACCCTGTATATTATAACTTTTGAACACTATTAAAGTAAATACATTGTTTGATCTCTATCAGAATCTTTCATTTGCTATCTACGCCTATCAGTAGTTAGTGCCTTCAGTATTTAGCTGGCAGTATTGGCGTTTGCTATATTGCAGTAGTTCGAGTAGCGAAGATTTTTGTGAGGTAAGTGATTCATGAAAGGTATAAGTTAGTGTTAGTCAGGGCCATTCTTTTGTAGGGATTATTGAAAGTCAGATTGCGCTGCGCTAAAAATATTGTCTCTCAGTTTAGTGTTGATCAGAATAACTAAAGAGAGAAATGTCTGAGTACGTTCAGTTTTACTCAGCTGTTTGAAAATCAAATAATGTAAGAGGTTTACCAGCACAGTCATTTATAATTTTTTTTCTAAGGGGATGTTTCAAAGTCATTATAAAAGAGAGAGAGAGAGAGAGAGAGAGAGAGAGAGAGAGAGGGAAAGTATGAGCGATATGTCTGAAGAACTATGGTTTTATTTATACTAGGGACGTTTCCTTAGTTCTTCGTGAGTACTTACGTTTTACATAGTTAGGAAGCACCTACCAATTAGTACTAACTACTGTGCTGCAATCTTTCCGCTAGTACTACGAGGGATGTTCAATAAGTAATGTAATACTTATTTTTATAAAAGAAGTTTGGTTTTATTCAGGATTCCAGCACACCATATTATTCCCCACTTTTTTGGCTAAAAGCCCTATTTTTAACATAATCTGCGTTCAATGTAACGGCCTTACGACCTTCACTGGGACTATCTGTATGCACGCATGGTACCATTCTATTGGCCGACGTCAAAACAAAAGTCTTGCTACATCAATAACCTCCCTATCGTCCACACACTGCTTCCCGTGGAGTGCACCCTTCATTGGACTAGACAGATGGAAGACGGAAGGTGCGAGATCCGGGCTCCAGAGTGGATGAGGAAGAACAGTCCAGCGAAGTTTCATGAGATCCCCTCGGATGCGCAGACATGAATGAGGCCAGTTGAGCAGCGAGGTGTTCGACTGTGATACGTCGATCGCCTCGAATGAGAATATCCGCGCGTTCCAACACTGCCAGGGATCACAACTGTGTGCGACCTGGAGGGAAGTGGGAGACCGGGTATGTTTGTACAGCCTTGTAGCGATGATGACAGTCGGTCCTCTCGCCCAATGACTCACCGTGTCTTTGTTCACTGATAAGTCTCTGTAGACATTTTCCAAGTGCCTATGAATATCTGTGATGCACTAGTTTTCCGCCAAAAGACACTCAATGTCAGTTCTGCGCTTAGAATGCATCTCCGTTACAAACCCGATTTTGAAGGCTACGTATAACGCCACCACTTATCGAAATTTCATGAAACTGTTACAGGGGCTGAAGTGGGAATATTCCACGATGTTCCATAACAAATTTTCCAGTTTTTTCAGCTGAAGCTGGCCGAATAAAAAATGTGATGCATTTTACTTATCGAACGTCCCTCGTAGAACATTACCACAGGCAACTACACCACGCTGAAACAGATGGAGACATTCCTCCGTCCCTCCCCATTACCCCTCACTCACAAACACAAAGCGACGCAGAGAAACAGAAGAAAGACCTTGTGAGAATGATTGATAGTTGGAGAAAACTCCATTTCCTATGAGAAATCTTTAAGTGACCGAGCCGTCTTCACCTGTAATTCTTCTTTGTTGTCCGATTTTATCCTCAGCATCATTTGTAAGACGTGGTGAAGGTAAATGGCAGCATTGCGATAGTGAATAAATATTTCCCTGAGAAGTTTTCTGCGAAAATATAGACCCAGATGAAACTACGGCCATGAGTGTGAATGTGTATTTCTTAGTGTATCAAATTGGGTAAACTGGATGGCTTGGTCCATACGTAGAGGAACGTCGCGTAAGATGATGAAGTGGGCAAGACGATGTATTTGATAACTCAGAAGATGGTACTATCTGAAGGGTCTACGCCTACATCATCTGTCACATCTTGCGCTTAGTCAAGTGTGTCAAGATGTCAAGACCGAACGTTTCATACTATCATTCGTGATAGTTCATTATAGGGGGCGAACAAGAAGTTCCCGTTTGAGGGAGTTTCTGCAACGTATATAGAACAAAGCGCGACTCTGATGCGGGTAAATAAGTACCGAAATATAGGCAAAGGATTAGAGTGGCATTCGGGCTCTCCAACTTGCATGCGGTGAATGCGGAAACGTGAACTATGAGGACGTTATTACCAACTGTGTCCAAACAGGATCAACATGCTGTTCTTCTTTTCTTGGCTATCCAAGGACGAACACTGGCAGACATCCATCGGAGAGTGAAGAATGTGTATGGGACAGCATGTCTGTCCAAAATCACCCTTGTGAAATGGTGCTGCAAGCGGCGCTGCTGCTTCGTGACAACCTACGTCCCCATATCGCAAACGTTGTAACGTTTGTCAAGTTACGCAATGGATTGATCCAACAAGTACCCTTTGGCTCCTGCAAGAAATAATTTCCACCTCACACTACTACAGAAATCAGACAGACGCTCCTAATTTACCAACAAGAAGTGCTTGGAAAACATTCAGCAACAAATATCTTCTGGAGTTATCTGCTGTAAGGAAAAGAGTGGCCGAGTGGTTCTAAGCGCTTCAGTCTGGAACCGCGCGACCGCTACGGTCGCAGGTTCGAATCCTGCCTCGGGCATGGATGTGTGTGATGTCGTTAGGTTAGTTAGGTTTAAGTAGTTCTCAGTTTTAGGGGACTGTTGACCTCAGATGTTAAGTCCCATAGTGCTCAGAGCCATTTGAACCATTTTTGAAAAGACACAAAAATATTCTATATTCTTACGTAACTAGTGGAATACTTGGGTACTGGAGTATTGCTAGTTAGTGTAAGAAAAACATTAAGTGAAAGAAAAATATTATTTATTGCAACAAAAAAAAATTCTGAGAAATCAATTGAAAGTTTTTCTTATAAATTAATAAATTTCCGCGTTCTTTTTGGAACAGTAGATTGCCTCTTATGGATAGGAATGCTATTATTTTACACAGTATGGAAAGGTTTTTTCTCCCTTTTCTGTAAGAATGTTATTTACTCGGCAGAATGGCTGAGATCCGCGCCTACACAACTTAAATAACTCTTCTGGGTACGGTCAAGGCTGTCGCGTGAGAAATGTAATGGTGTGCACTGTTATGGAGGACAGATGGGGCTCGCATACGCCGTAGAACACAATACTGTGAGCTGCGACGACTGCTGCCTGCATCGCTCGCTGTTGACAAATAACACAACTGTCTCTTCTATCTGGATTGACCTTTGCCAATCAAGGACTCCTATCCGCCCCTAGTCTAACTATTGGCGTGGTACACCAGTCAGATAAGCAGTCCACTGCCATGCCACTCAATATTCGCTCGCAGGCGTTTAACTAGAACTCTGTCCATGTTCACACCACACAATAAGTGTGGCCGCCAACACACTGAACAATGCTTAATCCCAAGCGACTCAACATAGAGTATCACTCCGATTCACTAACGACAGAGGTGCTCTCCCAGTGAAGTACTGAGGAGAGACTTTTTTAGTCGCTCTCTGAGTACGTGTATGAGCACACTCGCTCTCGTTACGTGTTCCCGCTCCAAGAGCGACAACGGAAGGGCGCCTTTTTCTGGAAAAAATGCAAGGGTGTATCCTTCCCTGTTTTCCCTCACTCCTCTGGCTCTTTGTGTCAGAAATATTCCACCAATTAGCGTTGCTCTTTTAGATGGGAGACGTTTCGTTTAAGTCGACCAGTGCGGAAATAGGTAGCATCTCCGTTAGGCGTATACTGTCTTCCTGTGAGAACTCTGTAACTACGCAGTCGGTCCGTCAAAAAAATGCATCTCCTGGGCACTCACACACAGTGTAGCGAAATTTCCTTTTAAGTCGTACATGGGGGTCGTTATCCCTTTGCTCTAGCAAAAGCTGTCCTCTCTCTGGACGGTCGTTCTGGCCGAATTAGGTGTGTGTTGACTCACCCCTCTGAAGGGACGGGCCTCCCAGTCGGCTGGTTGCCTCTTTAGAATGAAAATTCCTGTGGCCGTCTCGTTGTGTATGCCAGCCTCGGTGTGCACTTGTGATTTACTTATTAGACTTGCCTATAGCTTACATGAATTCATACAAAATTGACTCTGCCTTGTCGAGTTTGGGTTCAAATGAAGTGCCTTGATGTGCAGAATACGATTTGTCAGAAATGAAGGGCAGGAGACGACGCCACCTTACAGACTCACTCGCGGACCTGCACTATTGTTCCAATCTTTTCCCATGCGAGTATCACGCCTTCAGCCCCTTAAAACAGACCTTGAAGAGGTGGACACTTCCTGTCAGATGAGGATCTGCAGCAGGCAGTTATGTACTGATTCATGCAGCAGGATACGGTGTTTTACCTAATTGGTGTCTTCAAGCTGGTGGGTCGGTGGGATGAATCCCTCAAGGTTTTGCCTTATTGGCTTAGCGGTTCTGGATTGTATGGCCTTCCAACGGCAACTTGTTGATGGTCCCTTATTGAAGCAAAAACGCGTTTAGCAGCATGTAACATTTTATGACACTTTGAAGAGTATCTTTAATTTCCGCGTGATATATTCACGAAGTACTGATCAAAACACACCAACAGATTCAAAGCTTTTTCTTTCTAACAAATTGATAACCTGGAATGATGCTTTGCTTCAGTATGGTGATATCTGCCAAGACGACGAATTTACTGACGGGAGGTAAACTCGTTTGGTACAATTATGCTCTAGGGACTTGCAGTGGATCAGCGGCAGTTGCATTCAACGGAAAAAGCCGCACTCTCCGCCAAATCGGGGGGCTGTGGCTTATCACACACATTTACAAGAACTGCAGTGGCCTGGGGAACCATTTACCTTCTTCAGATCCTCTGTGACTGACCTTCTGTGGTCAACGCAGACCTTAGGGCGAACACCTGGACCTGCTCGTTTCTTAACAAGATAATATGAAGCCTCCTTCCACACTTATCAAGCCTTGCACATGTTTCAAAAATAGCCAAAAAATGAGTAGAAAAATTATCAAATAATGCTCAACGAAATGTGACGCTCATATTACCCCTTTCTTGTTGTCACCCCTATCCCCCTGGGCTGGAATATGTGTACCCTAACTATCTGTGTCTACTGGTATCCCATGTGAAAGTGCACCTCCATTCTCGAAGTGTTTGCGTGTGCTCTAATTGAGGCGGACGTCGATACTAGCCCGGTAGTGACCTAGTTGTATGTTGGCTGTGGGAAACTGTTTAAATACCACGTCCCAGGGTGGTCAGCAAGTAGGCCCTTGTCGTCAATCCATCGCACAGATGCGATCAAGCATCAGCCTGCCTCCATGAATCACCTAAGTAGGACGCTAACGCGTGTGCCTATCCAGGCAGGTTGGTGACGTAAATCCATTATCTGTTATGATTTTGTTTAGATCCCTCAGAAACTTTCACCTGATCTTCCATGGCCTAATGCTCTAACAGTTATCGGTTTCCTGGTTGATGATGCATTCACTGACTGCCTTCGCTGTCATCTAGGCAGAAACTGCGCTCATCACTAGACACACCTTTGTTCCTTCCACCTTTCTAGGTGTGTTTTCCGGGACTCCACCTGTGGCGTGCTGCAGTATAATGTGTGAGAGGAAGTCTCTCAATTGGCAACCCCGCCTCCAACAAGTGATTTCTGATGGTCCATGTCGCCCCTCTACGTACAACATGTCTTGTGGAGCAGGGAACTTATTACCCCTAATAGTTGCACTTCCGTCGTTGCCTAGGTCTGAATCATCACGCCGTGCGGTCCAGAATTGGAACGGGATCGTGCTTAGCTTCTTCGAGAGAAAAGCTGTTACGTACTTAATATCTCACGACCGACGTGCTAGCCAGTTCTTCAAATGGGTAGTCATGTAGTTTTAATTATAATTTCGAAGAACAAAAGTTAGGTGATTATTTTTTGTTTGTTTGTGGACCCTTTTTACAGCTCTGTTACACATTGAAATCCCAACACCATAGTGCTGTAGCACGCTGCTAGGGGAGATAAAAGAAAATGGCGAACGTATTAATTGAGTGCAGTATCGTGCTGCGAATCTTTGCCTGCATCTAAAGAGGAACAACACAGCAACTATCCATGCCCAGTTGGTGGAAGTGAGTGTCAATAACATACCATTGTATTGTATTGTATTAAACAGGGGCCCTAGATACGACGGAGAGGTTTCGTCTCGCCGTATCCCTCAGTGGTTCATAACCCCGCAACAGGCCAGAGCAGTCCACCCACCCAACTGCCGCCCCACACCGAACCCAAGGTTACTGTGCGGTTCGGCTCCCAGTGGACCCTCCCGGGAACGTCTCATACCAGACGAGTGTAACCCCAAATGTTTGTGTTGTCGAGTAATGGTGGTGTGTGTATGTGGAAACGGTGTTCGCGCAGCAATCACCGACACAGTGTCACTGAGGCGGAATAAGGGGAACCAGCCCGCATTCGCCGAGGTAGATGCAAAATCACCTTAAAAACCATCCACAGGCTGGCCGGCACACCGGACCTCGACTCTAATCCGCCGGGCAGATTCGTGCCGAGTACCGGCTCGTCTTCCCGCTCGGGAAGCAGCGCGTTAGACCGCGCGGCTAGCCGGGCGGTCAACGTACCGTTTTATGATAAAGTGATAATGTCGTCAAGCACGTCTGAATGTCGAAGAAATAAGTGGAAAATCATTTCTGTGTAAGGAACCGGGAATCACAAGGAAAGTCGGGTGCCTTGTTCTAGAAGTCCGGTGCGTCACATTCGAAGCGTTAGTGGAATAAACGAAAACCGGTCATGAATCAGCTTCCAGCATGTCTCACAACATTTTGAATATGACAACGAAGCTGCTGCAGGGTTCCGCATCTACTGGCAGCCACTCACCCTTAGGCGAAACGAGGTAGCACCAAAGATATTGCAGCTATGTATGGCCAATGCAGACGACTTCTTTATCCGCCAAATCACCATGGACGATTGCTGCCATGTTAATATCAGACCGAGACAAAGAAGAGAAGTGAGCAGAGCAAACTGTAAGTTTTCTAGCTTATTTTTGGTATTTAATGAAAGTGAATACGAGCTCTGTTCTTTATCAGGTGTATCATACTTCACATTCGTACACTGGACATTCTTCCATCAGTAGTATTCAATAGTCGATATGTTACGCCACAGATCTACTGAGTGGAAGCAATGCAATCTTTGGTTGTCAGTAGCATTGTCGGTGCCTGTAGCATTCTATGACAAGTCAGTGAGAGTGAGGCGTAGCGGTCTGAATCGTACCGGTTTAGATGGGACATTACAGCAGTGATCAGATGCGCAGTATGAGTCACGCACAGGACAAGTGGCGTTAGATTGCTTGAGTATTTGTATGTAGCTTCTATGCGATCTGAAAAAGGTCACTAGCTGACGGACACTGTTTGAGCTGCAGTCAAAATACTGTCAATTTTATATCCGGTTCTGTTTGTTTAATTTTCTAATTGTTTATTAATTTATACTGTAACGGTAGTAAGTTATCAGAGAGAATGAAGGTTTGAATGTGAAATACTGTTTTATGTAAAGTTTTTATTCTATACAGTGAAGTAACTGGTCACGCGGGGAAGTTCGAGAACGACGCGTGAGTTAGTCATTCGTAGCGGGGAATTTGTTATAAACTATTTCGTCAGTCCATGATACTGGGGAAAACGAAATTATGATTCGGTGAAGTAGTCCTGTTAAGAGAGAATTAATTTTATATTTGTGGGTCCAAAAATTTATGTTAATTTACTGTTCTGATTCAGTGACGAATTTTGATTGCTTCTGTATAAATGAGAGGGATTGAGCGAGTTTGATGCTGCTTTCCGACTGGATCTGATGTTTCTCTGCCAATCAGAAATCAGCATATTCGCGCGTTTTTTGGGGAACTAGAAACTTCTTTTGTGTAGGGAGAGCAGAGTCAGGGCTTGGAGCTCATAATGATCAAACCTAATGATATGTGCTACGTTGGCAATTAATAATGTTGTGATATTTCGATACCGTAATGTTTGAGAAGGCCGTAAAGTGTGGGAGTTCGATTTAAAGCACAGTGTGAAATTAGGAACATTTGATGATATTTCAATAACGAAATTCTGGCCAGCGTGTTGCTTACTTGCGGAGTTGAACATTTTGTTCCGTGAGACACATTACAGCAACATCTGAGCGAGCTATTCTAAAAGAAACAATTAGTTTGTAAACTTTTTGTGAAGAATAATTCATAATTACCATAAACTGCCGACGGTTATGAATGATGTGTGAGTGTGGACTCTTCAGACTTTGCACAGTTAAAAGTAAGGCTTCGTAGTGCAATCTTATCGTAATAGAGTGAAATATTACGGCTATAAAGACTTTTATTTATTATTCCGTCCACCGACAAAATAATTTTAATGCCACTTGTAGTTACGATATGTACAGCTGTTCTTTTCTATAGCTTTTTTTTGCGGATGTTAACTGCTTGGCTGTTAACTTCAAGGAGACTTGCTTGTTAGGAGAGATTCACGACGAGGTGAGTAGAACTTTGCAACGCAACGCAAACGGCGCATCAACGCTCGGGAAGTATAAAAAGTATAAAAAGTTGAAGAGAAGAGAACCGCCGTCGTGAATAAACGCGAAAATGAACAGTGTCGAACAGTGATCAAAAGACAGGCTAGAACAGTCTGTGACAAAGTGTAAACGACAACTGTAATCCTACGGCGGTAAGAAAAAGTACATTACAGATAGGAGAGAAGAAGCGGCGTGGAGTTAGCAGACGGAACGATTGATGTAGCGGTAGCCGCTATTTCAAAAACTGCGCAGCCCACGTCTACATCTACATGGATACTCTGCAAATCACATTTAAGTGCCTGGCAGAGGGTTCATCGAACCACCTTCACAATTCTCTATTACTCCAATCTCGTATAGCGCGCGGAAAGAACGAACACCTATATCATTCCGTACGAGCTCTGATTTCCCTAATTTGATCCTGGTGATCATTTCTCCTTATGTAGGTCGGTGTCAACAGAATATTTTCGCATTCTGAGGAGAAAGTTGGTGATTGGAATTTCTTGACGAGATTCCGTCGCAACGAAAAACGCCTTTCTTATAATGAAGCCCAGCCCAAATCCCGTATCATTTCTGTGACACTCTCGCGTATTTCGCGATAATACAAAACGTGCTGCCCTTCTTTGGACTTTTTCGATGTAATCCCTCAGTCCTATCTGGTAAGAATCCCACACTGCGCAGCAGTATTCTAAAAGAGGACGGACAAGCGTAGTGTAGGCAGTCTCGTTAGTAGATCTGTTACATTTTGTAAGTGTCCTGCCCATAAAACAGAGTCTTTGGTTAGGCTTCCCCACAACATTTTCTATGCGTTCCTTCTAATTTAAGTTGTTCGTAATTGTAATACCTAGGTATTTAGTTGAATTTACGGCTTTTAGATTAGACTGATTTATTGCGTTACCGAAGTTTAACGAATTCCATTTAGCACTCATGTGGATGACCTCACACTTTTCGTTATTTAGCGTCAACTTCCAATTTTCGCACCATTCAGATATCTTTTCTAAATCATTTTGCAATTTGTTCTGATATTCTGATGACTTTATTAGTTGATAAATGATAGCGTTATCTCAAAACAACCTAAGACAGCTGCTCAGATTGTCTCCCAAATCGTTTATATAGATAAGGAACAGCAAAAGACCTATAAAACTACGTTGGGGAAAGCCAGAGATCACTTCTGTTTTACTCGATGACATTCCGTCAGTTACCATGAACTGTGACCTCTCTGACAGGAAATCACAAATCCAGTCACATAACTGAGACTATACTCCATAAGCACGCAATTTCACTACAAGCCGCTTGTGTGGTAGTGTCAAAAGCCTTCCGGAAATCAAGAAATACGGAATCGATCAGAAATTCCTTGTCAATAGCACTCAACACTTCGTGTGAATAAAGAGAGAGTTGTGTTTCCCAGGAACGATATTTTCTAAACCCATGTTGACTGTTTTCTTCGAGGTACTTCATAATTTTTGAACACAATATATGTTCCAAAATCCTGCTGCATATCGACGTTAACGATGTGGGCCTGTAATTTAGTGGATTACTCCTACTACCTTTCTTGAACATTGTTGTGACGTGTGCAACTTTCCAGTCTTTGGGTACGGATCTTTCGTAGAGCGAACGGTTGTATATGATTTTTAAGTATGGAGCTGATGCATCAGCATACTCCGAAAGGAACTTAATTGGTATACAGTCTGGACCAGAAGACTTGCTTTTATTAAGCGATTTAAGTTGCCTCAGTACTCCGAGGATACTTACTTCTACGTTACTCTCGATTCGAATTCTGGAATATTTACTTCGTCTTCTTTTGTGAAGGCATTTCGGAAGGCTGTGTTTAGTAACCCTGCTTTGGCAGCACTGTCTTCGATAGTATCCCCTTGCTATCGCGCAGAGAAGGCATTGATTGTTTCTTGCGGCTAACATACTTCACATACGACCAGACTCTCTTTGGATTTTCTGCCAGGTTTCGAGACAAAGTTTCGTTGTGGAAACTGTTATAAGCATCTCGCATTGAAGTCCGCGCTAAATTTCGAACTTCTGTAAGAGATCGCCAATCTTGGGGATTTTGCGTCTGTTTAAATTTGGCATGTTTGTTTCGTTGTTTCTGCAACAGTGTTCTAACCTGTTTTGTGTACCAAGGAGGATCATCTCCGTCGTTTGTTAATTTATTTGGTATAAATCTCTCAAATGCTGCCTATAATATTTCTTTGGATTCAAGCCACATCTGGTCTACACTTATATTATTAATTTGGAATGAGTGGAGATTGTCTCTCAGGAAGGCGTCAGGTGAATTTTTATCTGATTTTTTGAATAGGTATATTTTTCGCTTATTTTTGGAGGATTTGGGGATTACAATATTCAATCTCGCTACGACATCCCTTTGTTCACTAATCCCTGTATCGATTTTCATGCTTGTTATTAACTGAGGCTTATTTGTTGCTAAGAGGTCAAGTGTGTTTTCACGAATTGGTATCGCTCGACGCAGAGAACGGACCCGCAGTTTCAGCGTGCCGAGACTACAGTCGACAAATGGAGTTAAGTTTAGTTCATCTCTTAGGAGAGACTCATCAAGAGGTGAGTGGAACTTTGCAACTAATCGCGCCGCCGCAAGAGAGTCGGGTGTTGACCACGCTACTGAGCAGTCTGGAAATAGTTTGCAGAACACAAAGATAAAGATGAAGAAGATGTTGAATTTTGGAAATATGATTTGATAATGAATGATCTGAGAAGTGTGAAGATTTTCGAATAATGTTGTTGCTGCTTTGCTTGCCTGCACGTAATTTGTCATGTGGTTGGAAAACGCAAATTTCCTCTGTTCATATAGTTTTCACTCAGTAGTTATAAAATTACCACCCTTTTACCATTTGATTATCTAATCTCTTGGCAGGGAAGCATACTTTTGTGTTATATAAGTGATTTTCCTAAAGATAATCGCAATTGCATGGCATCAGTATAGTTTCTGACTACTAGTCTCTTTTTGATGATTCAGTAAATTCAATCAGTTTAAATTCTTCAACCGTATCCTCACGAATATTGTAATCGTGTGCCGCCGCACCGCTCGTCAGCGACCAGGGTGGGTAAAACTGAAGGATGATTTCCTTAGAATATCTGCGTGTGCTGGCGTTGCGCTGAGTAAGGCTTATCTTTCTGTAGCTGGTTTGCTGGTCCGCTGTATGTTCATCACTTTCAGTGCTACCAATTTTCCGTTGCCGTATCTTAATCATAAAATTTGTTATGGCCAGTTTTACATCACAGTATGGACAATAAGGTCATGCACCATTTTACATTGCCTTGCAAACTTATCTTCTGGCTCAGTTTAGGTAAAATTTAGTTCAGATCTCGTTTACTTTGTCATACAGTCATATTCTCAGAGCGCAGTGTTGCATTCGCGTGTGTACCATTTCATGGTCGGAATTTTATTTACTCAGTTTTGGTACTTAAATTTACGGATTATTTTCATAGGATAATTTTGGACATTTATCCTTTCAAAATTCAGTTTGTGATTTTGTGTGGAATTTATATTCTGTTATGTTTCTGTGCTGGAACTGAACGTCAAGCACTGTGACGTCACGCTCTGTAGCGCTGTTCACTGCCGTGCCTTATCACAGGACAGCTCCCTTATTACACAGAGTCATGTTTTCTAATTATTTTGGTAAAAGTTGATTAAAGTATAGTTATACAGTTTCAAATTGATTTCGTGTCTTTTCTTATCGGATAGCGCTTTCGTAATGACAGCACTTACATTGTTCAGGATCACAGTAAAGAAACAGAAATCTCGAAGAATAGAAAACCAGTTCAGTTCAGTTGAGCTCAGTTTTCAACATCAAATTTTTAAAACCACGTTATAACAGATGTGGACACACTACAGCCGAAAAACATGAAGATCCAATAAATATCGGCCAAGATAGGGATGGGTGCTTACTGGAACTTCCATGACTTTCCTGTAACAGATTATGGTCTTAATGTGCAAATCATCACAGGACCATACTCCCTGCGACGAGGTTTGGGATATTGCCAAGACGATACGTCGAGAGAGATGTCCAAGGGTGTGTTTTTGGTCCACCATCCCATCCCCAAAATCAAAAGACCACCTAACCATTGACAGGATATGATTAATGAATTACTGATCAGCCTCTAACGAATAAAGAAACTGTTACATTCCTGTAGTCCCCGGTTCTCGATGTACCCTCGTCCATTGCGTAACAGAAGATAAAGCCCATACGACCATTTGTGGAACTTGTAAGTTAGTTACGTAGTCTCCAGACATCAAAAATACCAAAAACTATGTAAATTCGTTCAATATCATTAAAATTAATTTAATAATAATCAGTAATGAAAATACAACATAATAGCCTGAACAGTTTCTCAAAATTCAAAATAGTCATAGGAAGTTGTTATCCGGTCCATTGGCAAAGAAATTCTAGTAATTCTGCACAGGACACTGTCACACTCGCTCCTTCTTTGGGATATCAGCCGCGCTAAGCGGCCGCGCGGTTAGAGGCGCCTGCCGCCAGATGTTCGAGTCCTCCCTCGGGCATGGGTGTGTGTGTGTTGTTCTCAGCATAAGTTAGTTTAAGTAGTGTATAAGTCTAGGGACCGACGACCTCAGCAGTTTGGTCCCTTAAGAATTCACACACATTTGATTTTTGGGATAACAAGTTTTTCCTCCCCTGTGAAATGATCGTATGACATTCGGGGGAGTTCGGCAGACGTATTGCAAGTCCTCTTTAGTTGACGCCACATCGGCGACTTGTGAGTCAATGATGATGAAAATGATGTTGAAGGACACACGACACCCAGTTCCCTGCCGGGGATCGAACCCGGTCCCCCTGCGTGGTAGGCGATAACGCTACGGAGGCGGACAGTTTACACACAAATTGAGCAAGTCAATAACGGGCTGATCCACCTCTGGACCTTATGCAAGCTGTTATTCGGCTTGGCTCAATTTGTGAAGCTCTTTCTCTTTAATATATCATCCAATTTTTCTGAAACTGAAATTATAGGTTTATCTTTATATGTATATCACATGTATCAATTGATGTCCCATTCTGATAATTCGTTCGTGATGCGTCCTTTTTTTTGTCTCAGAGTGTATTTATTGCTTAATCGTGAGAGTCGTGTTGCTCATTTACCATTCGACACCCATCGCTGTACAAAAATCTTCTCTAGGCTCTGTCATGGTATTCAGAAACACGCAGCCATTAACAAATATGTTCTCCAGGTTTGTTCACTCCATCAGAGGTCTCATTGATTCCGGCCGACCGCCGTATAATTCTATTCCAATGGCGTCATTGGATGCAGTATGGAGGGGCATGGGACTAGCACACTGTTCGCCCGGTCATTGTGTTTTCGTAACACGGAGCGGCTACTACGTGACCAAGCAGTTCCTCAGTTGGCATCACGAGGCTAAGTTTTCCAGTCCTCCCACCGAGGAAAAATCCCTGCGAATACCGGGAATCGAAACTGTGTACACTGCACTGCAGTCAGCTCCGCTGCCCACTCGGATACAGTGGAGGCCTTATGCCCATAGTGCCGTGTCAGTCTGTATAAAAAATATCACAGGATAAAATCGACGTTTTGTCAATGGTCACAGCGGCCTTCTTGTAGGACTAACAGAGAATGTCACTATACATGTATCCAGAACGTCAGTTTTATCCAGTGACTTTCTGCAACATGTTGCGGCACAATACTACGAAATTTTTTGAGTTAGCTGTGGACGTTTACACAATTATATAGGCATCCATGTTTTCTGTTGCTGTCTTCCGACATCACCGAAACAATTCAGAGGCGTGTTGCCATATTTGTTGCCGGGAGATTCGATAACACGAGAGTAATACGTAAATTCTCCGTAAACTCAAACGGAATTCTCTGGAGAGAAGACGACTTTCATTTCACGAAACACTGTTGAGAAAATTTAGAGAACTGGCATCTGCAACAGATTGCAAAGCGATTATAATGCAACCAACATAGCGCATGAGAACCGCGAAGGCAAGATAACAAGAAACTATGCTCGTTCGGAAGCATATAGATTTCGTTTCCTCTTGCACTGTTTATAGGTGGAATAGGAGTGGGAACCACTAGCAGTGATACTAGGTACTCTCCGCCATGCTCCGTATGGTGACCTGCAGAGTGAGCGTGTAGATACTGGTGTAGATATTAGGATAATTATTTAACCTTTCCTAATTTCTTTCCAATCTGGCAATGTAGATCAATGATCCATCAACCATTTATATGACCTGTTTACCTACATTTCATTTTTATTACACTGACAATGAAGTCTTCCCTCTCAGTCTGTTCCTTGAGGCCTTTGTCTTTTCGTATACCTTCAAATAACTCGTATGAAGTATTTTTCTGCTTAATCCTTGAATGGGTGTTGCATCCAAATGAACATTGCTCACTGGTGTTATGTCTAAGCTGATAGTTCCTACAACACCTACCTACGCAAATTAAACTTCGTAACTATATTCCACTGTCCATTAATTCCTGTGGGAACTGGCTACCCTGCAAATAACACTCACGTGTCTGGCAGAAGGTACATCGAACCACCTTCAAAATAATTCTCTGTTAATCCACACTCTAACAGCGCGCGGAAAAGGCGAACACCTATATCTTTCCGTGCGAGCTCTGATTTTCCTTACAGTATTATAGTGATAGTTTCTTCCTGTGCAGGTCGGTGCCAACAAAATATTTTCGCATTCGGAGCAGAAAATTTCATGAGAAGATCCCTCCATCGATATCGATAATACCCTGGGTACAGACGCACCTCCACGAAGCTCTCGCTAAGTTAAATGATTAACATTGAAATAAGAGCTACTTTAGTTAATATTACATTGTAGACTAGTGCATTAACTTCTTCTCTAGTCTCTCTATTGAAGGTTTTACTCTCCTGAGCGTATTTAGATCGAAGAGAAATTATTTCCTTAAGGCCGGTAGTCATTAGTTTTATTTACATCTTAGGCGTAAATTTCTTGCGAATGTAGATCTTTATTTTTGACTAGACTTAGCGGTTCAAAGTTAAATTAATTCATGTCTGTCACATAGAGTTTAGGTAGTTCGTTTAGTTACGTATTGGTACATGTTACAAAACATCAGTGCTCTTGTACCAAGTTATTCTTCGCTTTTTCGCAAATTTTTCTATCGATCCGTGTGTGACAAATGTGGTGGTTGCCGTAGAAATCTGAAGGAAGGGTTGTTCTGTGAAGACTGTACGTTATAGTTTCACTGTGGTGAATGCAGAGACGAGGAAACGGGGATGGATAATGAGGCTCTTCCACGGCTATGTAGGTTACGTAGAAACGACAGAAAAGTCGCTGAATAGGAGGCAAAAATTTGTGCCCTTGAAGCTGAATCAGAAAAAGCGAATTCGGATTTATGTAGGCTAAGGGAGGAAAAAGTGATGGGGTGCTGGGAAAGGTGGCAAGCAAAGGACGAAAAAGGGACTCTGTTGAAAAAACTTGCGAAATTCAGTTAGTAAATCAGTTTGACTTAGTATCTGAAGTAGTGGAGGAATAGCCTCATCGAGACGTAGTTGAATTCAGGTTAAAGTAGAATATTAGGTTAAAGAAAAAGGACAGGTCGGGATCAAATCAGCATAGGAAAAGAAAAATTTTATCTTAGTTAGCAGTCATGGGAGCGATGTAGGCCAGCAGCTTCAAGAGAAATTAGGTGCAGGATACCATGTCACAAATTATGTGAAACCAAGTACTAGCCTCGGCCAGGTGATAAGAAACTTAGGGCAGGTATGCAGGGAGTTTGAGAATGAAGGTCAGGTAATTATAGTTGGGGGAGCAGGAAACAGCCTGGCCATGAATCCAAGATATAGTATTAGGAGTGACCTGGATAAAATAGGAGCAGAAAATGGGCACACAAGTGTGGGGTTTGTAAAAGTCTTTCAGCGCCATGATCGGCCCTAGGTAAACACTGCTGTAAGGCATGTTAACACTGAGCTGAACCAGAGTCTCCAGACACCGGCAAAATCTCATATGAGTGATGTTTTAGTCGATGCTATTGGTAGGTGGGGATACACTACACATGGCCTGCACCTAAACACGAAGGCGAAAGATAATTTAGCTTCTCTATGAGCAGATACTGTAAGGGGGGCCACAGTCACACAAGGAATAACCTCTGTCGTTAATGGAACCAGGCAGACAGGTTAAAGCAAAAGTCCAGACAGAAAAAATGAAGAGAAATAGAACGAAGGAAGCTTCAAGTACAGTAAAGAGGGATAATGCTTAGGGTTGTTTCAACTTACTTCATCGGAAAATCAAGAGAATAAAAAAATAAAGTAGATGAGTTGTTAGTGTGTTTAGACGATCTCAAAAATAAGAATGAGATTGATATGATTTGTCTGTCTGAACACCAATGTAACTATGGGGATGGAAATGGGCGGTATAAATGGGTTTAATTTTGCATCTTACACTAGCAGATCTAGCATAAATAAAGGAAGAGTTGCCATCTCGTATAGCTCAAGAGAGTAGCACTCTAATATATAATGTATTTGTACAGCTAGAGGATGTAAAACTAACACATTCTTTCCCTGTGATAAATGGATTATCAAACCATGATGCACAACTGATTAACTTATAAAACTAGCAGGCTGTACAGTTCAACAACCATTAGGTAAAAGTGCAAATGCTTATGATAAATGCAACATATTGGTTGATAAATTTATATCTATTTTTGAACATTGTTGCCCAAAAAAATTACCAAATGTAACACCAAACAGTTTTTCAAAGATACTGTGGATTACAACAGGTATTAAAGCGTCTTCAGAAAGAAAAAGAAATCTGTATGACACGGCAAGAATTACTAAGACCCAGAAGTAATTTTACACAAAAATTATTGTAACATATTGAGAAAAGTGGTCAGAGAATCAAGAAATATGTATGTTAGAGACGAAATTACCAACTCGGGCAATAAAATCAAACCAACATGGAGTCTTGATAGAAGGGAGACATGAAAAGTACCCACTGGGATACTTAGTATTACTGTTAAAGGAAATGGGACCATCATAACCAACAGTACACAAGTAGGTAATGTATTTAATAACCATTTCTTAAGTGTAGGTGAGAAACTTGGTGAGAATGGCTCAAAAGAAAAGCCAAGCAGTACACAGAAGAGTCAGTTCTGACAAATCTTCGATTAATTTTAACCTAACAACCTCTTGTGAAGTAAAGAAAATCATTAAATCTATGAAAAATAAATGTTTTGTGTGAGTAGATGACATCAATAACGACATATTAAAACAATGTGGAGCAGTTATGGCTGATGATCTGATTCACATATATAATGCATCACTAACTAAAAGTATTTTCCCATGCAGGTTAAAATATGCCATTGTCAAGCCTCTCTACAAAAAGGGAACACCACACATGTCAATAACTACCATCCAGTATCCTTGCTTACAGCATTTTCAGAAATTGTCGAGAAAGTAATGTACTCAAGTGTGATTAGCCATATCAACAGTAAGGGGATTCTTAGTACATCACAGTTTGGATTTCAAAAATGCTGTTCCACTGACACAGCAATATGCAATTTCACTGCCCACATTAAATACGAACTGTCACTAACAGGAATTTTCTGTGACTTATTCAAAGTATTTGATTGTGTGAACCATGTTGTTGTGTTACAGAATATCAAATTTTGTGGTATAAATGGAACAGCATATGAGTAATCTAAGTCATATTCACAGATGAGGAAGAAAAAAGTTTCTTTGCATGTTTTAAGTGATTTAAAGAAGTTTGCCACTACATTTAACTGGGATGAATTTACAGTAGCTGTTCCACAGGGTTTGATTCTGAGTCCCACTCTGTTCTTGACGTATACAAATGACCCTCCTACTTACCTGAAAGAAGAAGCTAGACTGATATTGTTCGCTGATGATACAAGCATCATTATTAATTCAGTAAAAGAAACTTCAATTGAAAAATGAGACAAATAATGACTTTGGAAAAGTTACTAATTGCTTTTCTGCAAATAGGCTTGCTCTGAACTTTGAAAACACAGTACATCCAATTGTGTGCTGCGAGGAGTACAGCTCCTTCAATAAATGTAACACATCAGCAGCAGTCAGTAACCAGGGTAGAGCACACTAAGTTTTTGGCTGTACGTTTAGATGACAAACTTAATTGGAAAATTCTTTTGTACCTCCTAGAGAGACCGGGTTCAGCAACTTTTGCAATCAGAATAATTGCCAAATTTGAGGATATGGAAATTAGTGAGATAACATACTTTTTATACTTTCATTCTGTGATGTCATACGGAATAATTTTTTGGAATAACTCAACACCTAGCATTCACCATTCAAAATAAAAGTGGTTAAATAATTTGTGGGGCTCATAGTGGCATATCTTGTAGGCATCTGTTTAAACAGTTAGGAGTTCTTACAGCAGCCTCACAGTTCATATGCTCAGTAATGAAATTTTTTTCTCAACAACATGGACTAATTTAAAAACGACAGTGACATTCATGACCATAATGCCAGAAGAAAGAAAGACTTACACTATCCTCTACTTAACCTATCTTTGGTACAGAAAGAGGTAAAATATGGTTAAATAAATCTATAGGTACAAAATATGAATTTTGTGTCATTTAAGGGAATGGGGTAGGAAATAAAAATTTTAAACTTTTTTTTTAAAGAAAACCTTGATTCCTGTGTGTATTTCTTATGCACTTGAGTCATAACAGTAACCATGAGATTGATCAATGGAACACACAACTAACTAAAGATGTTAAATGCCTTTGTTTCAATGACGTCCACCCCAAATCCTATATCATGTCCATGACACTCTCATGTCCATTACACTCTCTCCCTTATTTCTTCATAATATAAAAGGTGTGGCACTTGTCTGAACTTTCTCGAAGTACTCCATTAGTCCCATCTGGTAACGATCCCGCACCATGCAGCAGTACCCCAAAAGATGATGTAGACAGGCTCTTTAGTATCTCTCTAGCATTTTCTAAGTGTTCTGCCAATAAAACGCAGTGTTTGGTTAACCTTCCGTTTCCTGCGTTCCTTCCAGTTTGACTTGTTCATATTGTAATTTCTGGGTATTAAGTTGATATCGATAGTTCCCACTCGATATTGGCCTCTCTGGCCGCAATAGCTTCTGGAGCGATTTGTCGTCTACAGAGTGAAGGTCTGTGGGTCAGAGTTTAAGCCCTGTCGCGACCAGGAGGCGTCCTCATAGTGACAGGTGGTTGAGTGGTGTGTTTCACAGTAGCCATAGTAAATGCCATCACGTTGTGGCTGCCTGTAGCCTTGGCCCACTGTTAAAAGTTGCATTTTTGGTCATTGTGGGTTTGGTGACACTGGGTGTCAGGTGGGGCTGTGAAGACTGCTCATTGAAAAAGCTCTGATGCACGAATTGGATGGGTTGTCGGCATCTGAATTCGCACGAAGCCTGGGTCTACTTCGGTGCTGGGCTGGGTCCCTGTCTGTTTGTTTCAAGAACCGGGTGTGGGGGTATCTGCTAAATAGCATCCATTGGTTCCTGATTCTTAGCAAACTCGTTGTAACACTTACTTGATGGCAGGCCCTGGCTGTGCTTCAACCTGCAAAAAAGTATTGTGAGTGTCTGATTAATGCGTGCATGATCAAGTTGTTCTTAAATTTAGACAACATTATCCATGGTATACAACGACCTGGTGGAATATTTTGGTTAAAAATCAACAGTCGAGATCACATTAATATTTGTTTACTTACCAGTTTCGCGTTTTGTTAAAGCCACATTCAGAATTTTTTGGCCCCCTATGACTGGTGCTAATAGCACTGTATGTACCTGTATGTATCTTGGAATCACGAGAAAACCGAGGAGACGCCAGTACCAGCTATAGGGGATCAAAAGTTCTGATGATGGCTTTACGTAAACCAAAGCTGGTAAATAAGCAAATATTATTCCGATCTCGACTGTTGATTTTCAACCTGACAATGTTGTGTGGTACAGTGACTATTCTAACTCAACATGCTGCTTATCCATCATAACATATTAGCATATTCATTCACGAATACCTTACATGATCTCATTGAAGTTAGGTTTCTGTGGATGTGTGTGATTAAAGAAGTGGCACTCCAGTTGTATTACTATGTTTGGCTACACCTACAATTCAAATTTATAGTTTATTTTGGAAGCAGGTGCTTCATGCGAAATGTTTGCCTTCTTCGAGTTTAGTTAGAGTGTCTTATTTGTGTTGTTGATGCAGATCTTTAGAAATGATCACAACCCACACTTACATGAAGAAAGAGAAATTGCTTGTCTTTGCTACTCCCACTTGTATTATAATCTGAATTTAATATTGTTAGGCTACTCAACTTGCTTGGAACCAGTGGTCTTGGTTCTAATTATCTGCAAACAGTCACTGGGTTGATGTTAATGACCTGTTAGCTATTTTCACTATGTTTTTCGAACTTGTAATGTGGAATATGTAGGTTAACGTTACAGACTGTAAACCGATTAGACATCTGTGCTAAGCATCTATAGAACTTTTTTTTACCTTTACGTCATTCTCAATTTTTCTTCAATTTCATTCAGTCATTCTTGGAAGTTATGCAATGTCTAACAACAGTTGTGTTGTTGGAAATTTATTAAATCTGGGATAGTCTGCTCAGATTGTCTTGCATCATTTTTTGTGTTTTAATAAATTAATTTGTAATTTTAGTAAGTATGTTAATAAATTTGTGGTCCAGTCCCGTTCCACTTAACACCAGCTCCAAGACACACAGCAAATTTGTGGCTTTTAGGTTTGACAGATTTATTGTGTAACCGAAGTTTAAAGGATTCCTTTTGGCACTCCTGTAAATGACCTCACACTTTTCCTTATTTAGGATCAATTGCAAATTTTCGCACCATACAGATGTCTTAGCTAAATAGTTTTGCGATTTCTTTCGATCTTGAGATAACTTTACTAGACAATAAAAGACAGCATCATCTGGAAAACATGTAAACCAGCTTCCAGGTTACCTCCTAAATCCTACATACAGGTAAGGAAGAGCTGAGGGCCTACAACACTAACTTGGGGAATGCCAGAAGTCACTTCTGTTTAACTCGATCACTTTCTGTCACTTACTACGAACTGTGAACTTCCTGACAGAAAATCATGAATCTAATTGCAATACTGAGATGATATTCCATTTGATACAATTTGATTACAAGACACTTGTGAGGTGAGATGTCAAAAGGTTTCTGAAAATCGAGAAATACGGAATCTATTTGAAATAATTTGTCGATACCACTCAACAATTTGTGTGAGTAAAGAGCTAGTTGAGTTTCAAAAGAACATTTTCTAAATTTGTCTTGACTATGTGTAACTACACTGTTGTCTTTGAGATAATTCATAGTGTTTGAGCACAATATATGTTTCAAAATGCTGCTGCATATCGACATTAGTAGTATTTTTATGCGAGTTCTGGGACAAAGGGCATTTCTGAGTAAAAATTCCAAGTTGCAAACCTGTCACAGTTTTCAACAACCAAATTCTACATAAATATAACCAAAGCAAAATGACCAACAATGTTGGACTATGTAAGAACTAAGAAAATTATATTAAAGGAAATTTTAATACATTCTACATAAATATAACCAAAGCAAAATGACCAACAATGTTGGACTATGTAATAACTAAGAGAATTATATTAAAGGAAATTTTAATTTAAGTAAAAGGGAAATACAGAATTGGAAAAAAATTGTTCAGAATTAATAAAGTGAACACATCGATCTTTATTTGTTTTTATCACAATAAATAATGTGTAATGCAGCAATTTTATCTAATTTATCATCACTATTTGTGAAGACTTTACAATATCGATCTGGAAATGTAATTTTATATTTATCATCTAAAAGTAATAAAAGTTAATCACCAGTTTTAGTTGATAAATTTTCAGCTTTCGAAATAAAATAAGATTTATGTATTTTAAGTTCTGATAATTAAGTTATAATTCTGACCAACGATAAGGGTTAAATTCAGTTAACAGATTTTCAATGCTATCATTCATGGATATTATTATTTATATAGAATAAATTTAAAGACTACAACAATTAAAATCTATTCCAAATTTTTTACTGATTTATGTAACTAGAAATTTTAAGTTGACATTCTCTGTTATAAATCATAAGTTATTTTCTTTTCATCACACATAATAACATAAGCAATTGTATCATTTGGAATATCTTCATTCAAGATGTATATAATATCATCGTTGTTTTTTGAGTAGTTAAAAAATTCAGTGTTCTAGAAGTATAAATTACGTAAATAAAATAATTTTGAATAAAAATAAATGGATTTACAATTAAATCATTATTTAATCAGCTTATTCTTCTAAAATATCTAAAAGAATGATACACTTTTAAGAAGTAATTTGGTGGACCAGTATTCCGTATTTTTTTAAGTTTTAGCATCGTTATTTTGTAATTTAATATGATCACATAAAGGAGAATCTAGTAGTTGATAATTTTTTCGATTAGTTTGGAAAACAACAAATGTAAAGTAAGGCATATCAAATTTGTAGAATTATAATAATTCGTAGTATCAAGTTCAAATTTGTTTTTCCCTGTAAACCACCAAATTCAGTAGTTTGAAGTTTGAAGAAAGTAATTCAAATTTTTTGATTTTTCAGTCATTCTTCTTCTAATTCAAGTGGTTGTTCTGGTTCACATTTAACAGCAGGAACTCGAATTTCCATACCTTTTAAAAAAATTTACCTTGTTTTGGAAGTGTAGAATTATAATTTTCAATAGAATAGAGTCTTCTTGATCTTTTTCGAATTCGAAATAAAATTATAGTTGTATCACTTTGAAACATGATTCTTTTTAATCCTTAAAAAAATCCACTGGATAGTTCTAATGGATAAATAACTTCATTTTGTTTGCATTTCATTTTTCCATTGTTAAGAATGTGACCTTCCATATTTAATTCATTCGAATGGGAAGATATTAATCGAATTGGAGCTGAAGAAGAAAGAAATGGATGTTCCATTCTAGATAAAAATTAATTCCTTTTTTAATTGTAATAACATCAAACCATTTTAAAACATAATTATCAATATGTTTAGTATTTGATTTTCCAACATATACAGAAAAATCACTCCTATATATGTGAATAAAATTAAAAGGCATATAAAGTTATGAAAAATTAAGATGAAGCCAACCATTACCAATATTAATGTTTATTTCTGTTTGCTTGTTAGAAATATTTATATTATTGTTTGCTTCTCATTAACAGGAAATGAGTAAAATTGATAACTTTTGATCCGGTTGATGAAGACAAAGGAAAAATTTCGTAATAATTTCTAAAACTGATGTTACATATGCAGCATTGAGGTCAATAAATGATAATTTTCATTAGTTACAATTATTTCTAAATTTTTAATTGTATCAATAATTGGAATTTTTAGGACGATTTGGTTCATAAATTGTTGGTCCACCGTTTCAGAATTAGGTTTAAATGAAGAGATAATATTTGTTTCTCTATGAATATGATCATTATGTTTAACAATCATTCCATTGGCCAACTCAAATTTACATTAATTAATTCAAATTTAATAAATTTAGGAACATGTTTAGCAACATTTTTTTATTAGATTCAGTAATTTGAATACCATATCCTGAAACTTTTTTGGAGTTTGTAAATGATTGAATTTTTCTAACTGTATTGACTAATAGGGATTTCTATTATTAGTTGTTCACTATAATGTTTATTATTTTTCTATGTAATATATGTAGTTGAGTTGAATAAAAATCAACTACTGAAAGTTTCTCTTACTGGAACAGTTAATCATTTTTTTGGAACAGAAGAATTATCGCTCAACTAAAATAACCTACTTATTTATATTAATAAAAATCATATAAATAAATGGTTGACTGAGAACCAAAAATAACAATTCCATAAAAAAATTAAAACAATAAACAAAGCAAAATTTTACCAAATTCATTTTGATGTGCAATCATTGGACCAGGAGGTTGTGGGAAAACAACATTAATGTTTGATAATTGTTTTAGCATCTGGATGGTTAAAATCAATCATTTGTATGTCTACCCCAAAAGTTGAGATCCACCAAAATATCAAAAATTTGTAAAAAGATGTGAAAAAATTGAAGGTAACATTATTGAAACTTTTTCTAGTTTTGTAGAAAATAATGATGAAATTGTTATGTTGCATCAATATGAAGATAAATCATTTGTTGCTTTTTTATTTCATTATTGAAAATGAAGGTAGATAATATTTTACTAGAGGAAGACATAAATCAAAATATAGTTTTTCATTTCTCATTCTTATATAAAAATACCAACAAATTCATTAGAAATAATTTTATTTTTTAAAATATTTTTAGACAAGATGTAACAAACTGAAATCATATTTATCATGAATTCATGTATTTAAAGAATTGTGTATTAAATGTTGGAATAAACATAAATTTTATTTTATTACATCTGATATGACAAGAAAAATTAATGGAAGTAAATATAGAGAAATGATTAAAGATGTTTTAAACATTGAAAATAAACATTGAATGTAAGTGTTCAACTTAAACAGTACACATAAACATTGAACAAAAACATTAAATGTAAAATATTGAACATAAACATTCATGGCAACATGAAAAAGGTTATCATATATTTTATCCATCATAGATGTTTGCAAAATGCAATTCAGTAACTGTTTAAAAATGCCACAATATTTTAAAAAATAAAAGGGCAATTAAAATAGCTGTTACGGAATGAAAAAGATAACGAAGAACAGAATATGAAAAATTAAAATTTTAAACACAAGTTATGAAAATAGAGGAGTTGAATACCAAATGGTTCCTTATCTATCTATATCCGAATCCCGCTCCAGCTACTGCCGGGTCTGGGTGCTGACGAGTCCTCTCCATTTGGCTCGGTCCTCCCACCACTTTTCTTCCTCCACTTGCTGCCAGGTCACACCTCTCCTTTCAACAGATATTCTCACTCCCATTTTCCACCGTGTTCTTGGGCGCCCTCTAGGTCGTTTCCCATCCATCTTTAGTTCTTCCATAATTTTGGGGAGTCTCTGCCCATGCATCCTCTTAACATGCCCATACCATCTTAATCTCTTTCTTTCAATTTCTTCTCTCATACTTTCTTGTTTGAGGTCCTTTCTAATCTCTACATTCCTTACTCTGTCCATTCTTGTTTTTCCCTTTACTGCTCTGAGAAATTTCATTTCAGCTGCTTGCAGTCTGCTCCAGTCCCTTTCTTTCATTGTCCATGTTTCTCCACCATAGGTGACAATAGGGAAGTAATAATTCTTATACATCAGGAGTTTTGCTCTTTCTGGAACTTCAAAAATGGTTCCTTATAATTAAAATTATGTAGAAGAACGTAATGATATTCCTACAATTAAATATCATGTAAGTGAGGAAAGAGATTATACATTAAATGAATAATTTATTAGATAATGATGAAAAAGAATAAAAATTAAAATACAAGATGTTAAAAAATAAAAGTGACAGTATATTAGAATTTGTTAATGATAGTGAAGATAATGTTTTTGAGTTAGACATGTTCAACAATTGAAAAATTGAAAAATAGTTAGCTATAGAAATGAATGGTGAAAAATTATAAATTGGTGAAAAGGAATATGAAGGGATATATGAATTAATGAAACTTACAACTGGAAATCAAATAATTATGGATGACTTAGGAACAGATTCTCTTGATTTACAAAAATATACTAGAAGTTGATTCGATTCAAAAGCTGCATATAATTATGGTAATCCAAATAAAATGGAATCAAGTAGAGGAAATGAGTATAATAACATGATTAAAACCTTTGTTCACAAAGGTTTACTAAAAAAAATTAGAAGAACCAGTTGAATATGTTTGGATGAATAACAATAAAGATTTAATTGATAGATTAACAGTAATTCATGGTGAAGAATTAGAGGGAAATAAAAATTACTATAATGAAGAGGCTGGAATAACAGAAACGTTAACACATTAATTCTAGTTATTTTCTTATTAATGAATCAAAGGAATTCTTTTATTTAGTTAGATTTATGAATCATCTACCACATCCATTTTAGAAAAGTGAAAAATATGGAAAGTGCTTAGACAATACGATAATTATAAATTACTTTTTGGAATGAATTTACCTGGCTATAATTACTGAGGCCGAGGAACAAAATTGCAACAAAGAAGAAGCTAGAAATGATGAAGGAATTAATCCATTAGATGAAGCACATAAAAAATAAAATTGTTTGATAAAGACAGAGTGGACACAAATGATTCTTCACTATACAAACTAATTGCTGCAACTGCAGAAGAATTATATATGGAAAACGAAAATTAGGAATAGGTTTAGATATTGTGCCAGCTGAAGCAGGCTTAAGCATGCATCTTGATAAGAATTAATGGGGATTATAAAAATTCTCTTACTAAATTTTAATCTATATAAATGAATAACTATTGAACTGTTTATACTTTGTTACCTAGTGGCAAAACGGGACCAAAATCATTTAATATTAAACTCAATAATGAACAATTAAATATTACTGAACTAATAGTGAACTAAATAATAAGAAACAGAGAGAAAAAACTGGCAGAAATTAACTTGTTTTATTAACAATCCCAGTTCTAAAAAAATTTTTGAATATTTAACAAACAAAAAAGTAACACAACATGAAGGTGGATTTTATCTTTATTATTACCTGCATTATATGATTTAGAAACAATTGCTTCAGTTGTGAGTGGAACAGCAGAAATTGTCAATACAGTTATAAGTAAAAAAAGGTGATAAAGAATCAGAAAAACAAAATAGACATAATTTGGAAATGAGAATCAAAATATAAAAGGGAAAGATTAAAAGACATAAATAAAAATTTAATAATTACATATCTAATTCTTGCATAGAAGAATAAGTTAATCAATTAAAAATTAAATGTACTTGTGTGATTTTTATGATTGTTGAATTCCAGAATGCACCAAAAATTTTAGAATTTGCAATAATAAATCTAGATGTTTGTGTGCATGTTGGAACTCATTGGATTTGCTACTACAAATGAAAGATTTAAAATTTGTTTTTGAGTCACATGGAGGAAATATTTGCAAACAATTAGTTAACTATTTAAGAAAAAATAATTTATACTACAATGTCAAGAGAATACAAAGTTTCGATGAATTAATTTTTGGCCATTTGCGTTGATTTATTTTTATATTATTACATATAATTATACATTTAATGATGTTTTAACTTTAATAAATGGACATTTTTTTAAATAAATTCAATAATGTTTTAGGAAAAGAAAGATTTTCAGTCATTAGATCTATAAGTTAATAATAAATTAATTTGAAAATATTAATAAGAATTAAAAAAGTTGACTTGAAAATATCTAATGTGATGATACAATGTCAGATAAAATTATATGTTATTTTTAAAGAATCTAAACATTATATTGATGTTGAAAGTGGAAAAATGTTAATATCAACTTTCCACTTGGAGATTTTTATGCAGTTATTAAATGGTAATTGCAAACAACAATTTTAGTACCTAAACAACAATATTTAAATGTTTTAAAATGTTTCGAAATTATGGTTCGAAGAGAGATATTGAGAAACTTATGATAGATTATTTCTCAAAAAGAGATTAACTTCATATTTGAACTATGGTAAAAAATTATTGAATTTGGTTCTGTGACTTGAAGTGAACAAAAATGCACAATATAATGAATACTGTTTTATTCTTAGTACAGTTGTTGTTGTTAGTGAAAATATAAACTGAAATTTTACATTTGATATTTCGATTGGTGTTTTCGACAAACTTCATAAGAGACTCCTGAAATACAAGGAATAATAATAGTTCAAAAACTCAAATTTTCTTCCTGTTCATAAAAAGATTCTGTTAAAACTGTTCTAGTAATTGATTTAGTAGAATATTCTCATGCTTTTGTTCTTTAGAAATGAACATTAACTGCTTGAAGTGCAATAAGTTTACTGAAACACTTCATCCTCATAGATTAGGAACTAAAATGAAAAACAGAGAATTGATGGTCTTTGTTCAAGATTTAAAACTAAAAAGAGTGAATTCATAAAAAACTTTTGTAGCTGAACAACGAAGTATTTGTCAAAAAGTATTAATGAATTACATCTACCAATTAGAAAGAATTTTAACAGAAATATCTAATTTTTTTGGAATTAATGACATGCTTTTCTGATTTAGTCGAAATGGATTCTGGTAAGTTCAAAAGAATTTCTTAAATCAATGAAGGATATAAATATTTATGAACTGTTGTTAAAGATAGAACTGGTAAAATTATAATTGATGTTTTCAGAAAAAGTTAGAGTCAAGAACCCCAGAAAATAAGGAAACAAATAATGGGAAACAATTCTATGATAAAGAATATCAAGAATTAATGAAAAAATTAAACATTATTCATTATGAAATTTTTTGTGAATTAAAAGCAACTGTTGGTGGAAGATTTAAAAGAACATCGAAAGAAAAAATGTGGAGGAAATTTGTTCTTCACGGAAAATATAAATAGGCTTACTTAGTTCCTAAATTAGTTGATGAATATTATAACACAAAGCATTCAACGATAAAAATGTCCCTGAAATACGTAAATAATGAAACTAAAACAACCATATTGATGACTGATTATGTACAAAATTGTTAGATACTGATTCTAAATATAAAATTGGTGGTAAAGTAAGAATAACTAAATTAAAAAGAATTTTTGAGAAATGCTAAACAGCAAATTGGTCTACAGATTTATTGCAATTGAAGATATTCATTGGAATTGAACCACATATGAACGAAAAATTTTGAATAGCGAGTAAATAAAAGAAATATGTAGGAAGAAGAACTATTAAAAACGAATTTTCCAGATGTTTAGTCTGTTGAAATTGTTTTAAAAAAGAAAAACAATAAAGTTTATGTTAAATGCCTATTTGCTGTTAATTCACACAATAGATGGGTGAATAAAAGAAATGTAATATTTTGAAAATGTTAATAATTAATTTTATATATAAATAGAGTTAGTAACTCAAAACTTTAACATGTTTGGTGTTGTTTTAATATACATTATATTTATTGTTTCATGAAAAAATGGTTCAAATGGCTCTGAGCACTATGGGACTTTACATCTATGGTCATCAGTCCTCTAGAACTTAGAACTACTTAAACCTAACTAACCTAAGGACATCACACAACACCCAGTCATCTACAGGCTTAGAAAATCCCTGACGCTGCCAGGAATCGAACCCGGGGACCCGGGTGTGGGAAGCGAGAACGCTACCGCACGACCACGAGCTGCGGACTGTTTCATGAGAGAAGATAGAGTTTATTTTGATATTCAAATAAATGTCTAATTTCAAAAGCATTTGAAGTTTTAAAATTTGAGTAGATTGAATCATATTGTTTTAATAAACTTTGAGTGCATATAAAATCTCTTATGAATGTTACGTAGAATTTGATTAGGAAAAAAGTATTTGGAATTTTTTTATTCTAACAAACGTTTGCTAGGTTATTTATAGCTTAACACAATTGTTCTGATGAATATTCTTCCAAAGTATTAAATTATTTCGGTAGCTAACAATTCTTAAATCTTCTCTCTAAAGTGATATAAATTTACTGAATTTGGTACATGATAAGCCCTTAAAATACTTCATATTAATCATATTTGCTTCTGTTGATATCTATCTGATTTTGCTTAGTTTTTAATTGTGTCTGAATAACATAATATGCATAATGATACTCATGTAATCTTAAAATAACAAAAGTTGGTCTTAAATTTTGATCACTTAATTGAGGAACAATATGGTAATTATGTAGTTATTTCTTCATTTGTTTATTATTAAATTTTCGAAGTGAATTATTTTCTCTTTCATTTTATATTCACCATGTTTTCTAATAGGTGGTAAAACTTCTAAGTAGACCTCATCTTGAAAATTTTCTGCAACTTCCAAATATGAACACATAATTGAAGAATATAAACAAGGATCATTACAAATTTTATATGGGGATGAATAGTTTTAGATGGTGTAAAAAATGGAAATGATCATATGGCATTGTTGGCTGGTAGGCCCCATTTGTGGGAGTTCGGCTGCCAAATCGTTTTAGGTGACACCACATCGGCGACTTGTGACTCAGCGATGATGAAAGACATACAACGCTAAATCCCTTTATGGGAACTGAATCCAAGTAAATATCTAGATTGAAATTTTGATATATTTTACATCATTTTTCTTTGACATGTTGTTTTACAGTATCTCGAGGATGATTATATCCTAAAATATCAACAACTTGATCTGCATAGCACTCTGGATTGTTTCTTTCATCAATGATAATTAAAACTGGTTTGTTATTGTAAATAATATTATTATTTTTTAGATCTAATACTGTAGTTATATCATTTATATATAAAATGTTTTATATATTTATATTTTTATTTCAATTAATTTTTTTCTGTAAAAATAGAAAGTGGACACAAACTGATTTGTCCAGTTTGGAATCTAGAAAAAGATATTCATAAAAGAATTAAAATAACGAGACATAATTTGCCTTCAAAATCAGGTTCTACTGATTGTGAAAGAAAGAAACAGTGAGAACCATAATTGGCACATCAAAACATTTATTAGTGAAAACTATGGAGTGAAAGTTTAAAAGCCGGCCGTGGTGGCCAAGCGGTTAAAGGCGCTACAGTCTGGAACCGCGCGACCGCTACGGTCACAGGTTCGAATCCTGCCTCAGGAATGGATGTGTGTGATGGCCTTAGGTTAGTTAGGTTTAATTAGTTCTAAGTTCTAGGCGACTGATGACCTTAGAAGTTAAGTCGCATAGTGCTCAGAGCCTTTTGAACCATTTGAAAGTTTAAAATTCTCTAACTATATTCATAATTGTAATCATTCAACAGATCGTTAATTGGCTTTAAAGTATCACAAGATAAAGAAAGAAATCATCAAAAAGTCGAATGTTTTTGTAGTAAATTTGTTTGTAAGTTTTATCAAGATTTCAAAAATTACCATATCATGAACAATATTAAAAAATAATTAATTTTTTATTTAATCTTCTGTGCAACTGTTTAATTCTCTTAAGAAATAATAATTATCACCTTTTATTTTATTTGTATTTAATTTATATTTACAACATGGAAAATATCTTGATTCCACTTTGTAATAAATGTTCATCATCATAAGAACTTAAAATAATTTTATTTGATTCAACTGTAGACAATTATGTTTAAATAATCTGATACAATCATTTTTGTATGTTTTCTTGTCAGTGAAATATTTTTCTGAAAATTTTTTCTTTACTACTAGATTTTTTTTAAATTTCATAAAATTGCAGCCAAATAGCCATATATAGTTACTTTGCTTAACATTTTACATTTACATTTTACATTTTTGCATATTCATTTATGGATGTCCCTCTTTTACTGCACAGTTCTATGTGATATCGTTCACAGGCTTCGTTACACAGTTCACATACACATGTTGCAGTTGGGTCGTGATAAGTTTTTTTTTTGCAGATTAGATGATGAAAGCCATGAATAGAAAGTCTAGTTACGACATGTCGCTGTTCGAAGTTTGGTGCTGTCCATGAGTGGTTTGTCATTGCTTCGATGCCATTAAACTCTGGCCATATTACTAGAATTTTAAAATAATTCTCATTATCAATATAATTTATATTTGTCTCACCATCATTATTACTAATTTTATTTTCAGATCTGTTGATAAGACTGATTAAGTGTATTTTATTAAGTGTAGAATATTTTTCTTAATTTTTGTGTTACAGATTTTATGAAGATTACTTAAAGATTTCGTACTCAAATCGTTATCATTATTTATTTTACTTGCAGATAATATCAATTAATTTTCTTTTCTAAGTTTTGAATAATTTTTAATTTTTTCTATTTTACAGATTTTATGAAATTCTTTTAAAGATTTTTTTTGTTCATTGTGATTGTTGTTAATATTGTCAATAGGATTTACAATAAGTTTTATTAAATTTTGTTTATTAAGTTTGGAATAATTTTTAAATTTTCTGTTTTAGCAATTGATTTTCTTTACATTTTTTAAAATCTTTGTGACTCAATCCATACTTTCCTTTGCTATAATCTTATAGGTTCTTAAATAATTCTGGTTTGTTGGTCATTGTGTTTTCATTGTATTTATATAGATTGAAAATAGATTTTTTATTTTATTAAAACGCTTTCAGTTAAATGCACCTTTCCTGATTTTAGTTTTGATGGTTCTTGTTTTTTTAAGAATAAAATTTTTCAGATTAAAAAAATTTAAAATGAGGAAATGAGACTTTGATTTTTTCGGTATAGGAAAATGGGTTTTGTTGGCTATAGTTTATGAAGAATTAAATTTATTAGATTTGGAAATTTCTTTCTTTGTTACAGGAAAATTAGATTTTTTAAATGGGGAAAACTGCAAATGTAGATTCTTGTTTTGCAACCAGGAATTTTTGCTCAAAAATGCTCTTTCTCCCAGAACTCTCATAAACAGACTACTGACATTAATGATATGGGCTGTTAATTTAGTGGAATACTCTCACTACCTTTCCTGAATACTGGTGTGACCTTTGCAACTTTCCAGTCTTTGGGTATGGATCTTTTGTTGAGTGAGTGATTGTATATGATTGTTAAGTATGGAGCTACTGCATCATCATGGTCTGAAAGGAATCTATTTGGGATGCAGTCTTGGTAATAAACAGATCAGCCTCCTACTGTACTTTGCATATTTCCATTCAATAATGTCTTATGGAATAGCTTTCTGGGGTAACTCACCACTTAGACATAAAATATTGATTGCACAAAAGAGAGCAATGAGAATAATTAGTGGTGTAGGCACCTTTTCAAGGAGTTAGGTATTTTAACTGCACCATCAGAGTACATATATTCGCTAATGCAATTCGTTACAAATAATCCATCATAATGTAGTTCATGCGTACAACACTAGAGGGAAAAATGATCTTTCCTATCCGTTATTGAAGCTGTCAGTTGCTGAAAAAGAAGTACATTATTCAGCAACAAAAATCTTTGATAATTTTCCCAACAACATAAAGTGTCTGGCAGGTAGCAGATCAAGTTTTAAATCTAGCTTAAAATAATTTCTTTTGGACAACTCCTTCTAGTCCATGGACGAGTTTCTGTTTCAGAAATGGTAAAAATAAAATGTAGCTCTAAATGTAGTTCCATGTGTAGAACTAAAAATTTCAGTAATATTAATATTACTACTATTCATGTGTGTGTATATATATCTTGTAATCTGAATTGTTCCACATCATATCGATAAAATAATCCGAAAAATGATCTGTGGAACATGACATAACTAACTAACTAAGAAAACTTGCTTTTATTGAGTGATTTAAGTTGCTTCACTAATCTGAAGATATCTATTTATAAGTTCCTCATGTTGGCAGCTGTTCTTGATCCGAATTCTGGAATTTTACTTCATCTTCTGTGGTGTAGGAATTTTGAAAGGCTGTGTTTAGTAACTGTGCTTTAGCAGCACTGTCATTGATAGTATTTCCATCCATATAGCACAGAGAAGGCATTGATTGTGTATCAGATATAGCAGCATACTTTAAATATGAACATAACGTCCTTGGGTTTTCTGCATGGTTTTGAGACAAAGTTTCATTGTGAAAACTGTAACAAGCATCTCGCATTGAAGTTTGTGGCAAATTTCAACTAGGTGGTTTCCAATTTTTTTAAATTTGGCGTACTTTGATGTGGTATACATTGCTCAAATTCTGTCGATACTATTTCTTAGTCACATTTGGTCTACATCTACGTCGATAATATGTAAGGAGTGGAGATGGTCTCTCAGAAAGGCGTCAAGTGAATTTTTATCTTGTTTTTTGAATAGACGTATTATTCGTTATTTTTGGTAGATTTAGGAGTTGCAATATTTAGTCTCACTACGACAAACTTGTGTTCACTAATCCATGTATCCATTTCGATGCTCGTTATTAGCTCAGATTTATTTGTTGCTCTAAAGTCAAGCGTGTTTTCAGTACCATTCACTATTTAAGTGGGCTCATGAACTAATTGCTCGAAATAATTTTCAGAGAATATGCACCACACAATTTGAGATGATATTTTATGTATACCTCTGGATTTCAACATATATTGAGTGTAAATTGAAGTCACCACCAACAATGACTGTAAGAGTTGGGTACATATTTTAAATTCGACCTAAGGTTTCTTTGAACTTTTCTGCTATTGTATCACATGAACTGGGAGGTCGGTGAAAAGGATCCACCTTTATTTTATTCCAGTTGCCAATAATGACATCTACCCATACTAATTCAAAGGAACTATCTGCTTCATTTTCGCTAGAAGATAAACTACTTCCATCTGCAACAAACACACCACCACCAACTATATTTAGGCTATTCTTTGAACACCGTTACGTCCTTCACTCTAATTTCGGCTGAAGTTAACACCGGCTTTAGCAATATTTTAGTGCCTATAACGCTTTGAGCATCAGTGCTTACTGTTACCACTTGGAGCTGTGGTACATTCCCAACACGGCTACAATTTGCGATTGGTGTAACGATTTCCTGTTTCGACCTGCATCCTTTGAAAATTATGTCCTTTCTGTGTTTCTCCAAGGCCCTCTCACCTAAAAAAAACTTCCCAGTACACGCCACACAGCTCCTTTTACCCATGTAGCCGCCTCTTGCATGTAATGGACTCCTGAGCTATTTAGCGGAAGCGGAAACCCCACCATACTATGGCTCACGTCAAAGAATCTGCAGCCTATTCGGTTGTAGAACCGTTTATGCCGATGATTCAGATCCTATACTCGACTCTGTAACAGACGTCCGCAGTCAGTCCTGTCGACTATGCTGCAAATGGTGAGCTCTGCTTTTATCTCACAAGTAGTCCCTCGAAACCAGCGAGAATATCTTCCAATCCAAAGTGACACTTGTCATTGGTACTGACATGAGGCACCACCTGCAGCTGGCTGCAACCTGTGCTCTTCATAGCAAACGAGAAGGACCCATTCCACATCTGGAATGACTCTACCTCGTATGCACATATAGTGCACATTGGCTTTCTTCTTTCATCCTTTGCAGCGATGTCCCTAAACGATCCCATAACTCGTCTAATTGGGCAGGCGACTCCATCTTGCTGAGGGACAGTGTCAGCCACAGACAGCACCTGGAACCTGTTTCTCAAATTAATTGTGGAGGCCTTATGTTGGGCCCTCTGGGAAGTCTTTTACAATCTGCCACACCCTGAGGCGACCTCCCACTCGACCAGAGGTGAGGGATCAGTGTGTGAGAAGTAACTGGGCTGGCCACCAGTGCGGACTGATCTGTGGACTCGGGTATCTTGCTGGACATCTGTCGGATCCACACAGATGGCCCTCAACAGAGATGCTCATCCACTGCAGCCTCAAGCTGTGTAACCGAAGGTTTGGAACTCTTCTGTAGACGCTGAAGAAAACGCAAGAACTATGTCTAGTACATTTGATTATCGCACAGACGCTGAAAAATTTAATTCCCAAAGCACACAAGTGGGACTAAATAATTCGCTTTTGGTTAGGAACTTATAAAGTTTCACAAAATCGGTTACTTTCTGACACAAACTAAAACGCCAAAAGTGTGTCTATTAATTACTGAATTAACAAGCAGAAATTCAAAAACTAAACTACTAGAGCACACAAATGAAACTGTACAATTCGCTTCTGGTCAGGCATTCGTAATGTCACAAAATAGATTGCTGCCTATTGCTGCTCTGTCTTGGCTGGCGGCTGCTGCCTGAAAATGTAAATATACGATAAAGAGCCAAAGAAATTGGTACACTTGTCTAATATCGTTTAGAGCCCCCGTGAGCACGCAGAAGTGCCGCAACAAGGCGTGGTGTGGACTCGACTAACGTCTGAAGTAGTGATGGAGGGAACTGACGCCATGAATCCGGCAGAGCTCTCCACGAATCCATAAGAGTGCGAGGGGGTGCAGATCTCTTCTGAACAGCACGTTCAAGGCAACCCAGATATGCTCAATAATGTCCATGTCTGGGGAGTTTGGTGACCAGCGGAAGTGTTTAAACTCCGAAGAGAGTTCCTGGAGTAATCCTGTAGCAATTCTGGACGTGTGGGATGTGGCATTGTCCTGCTGAAGTTGTAAAAGTCCGTCGGAATGGACATGAATAGATGCAGGATGCTTACGTACGTGTCACCTGTCAGAGATTTATGAGGGGTCCTATATCACTCCTACTGCACATGTCCCACAACATTACAGAGCATGCACTAGCTTGAATAGTCGTCTGCTTACATGCAGGGCCCATGGATTCATGAGGTTGTATCCATACCCATACCTGTCCATCTGCTCGATACAATTTGAAACGAGACTCGTCCGACCAGGCAACATGTTTACAGTCATCAACAGTCCAATATCGGTGTTGACGGGCCTAGGCGAGGATAAAGCTTTATGTCGTGCAGTCGTCATGGTTACACGAGACGGCCTTCGGCTCCGAAAGTCCATATCGAAAATGTTTCGTTGAATGGTTCGCACGCTGACACATTTTCTTCTGATGGCGCAGAATTGAAATCTGCAGCAACTTGCGGAAGGGTTGCACTTCTGTCACATTGAAAGATTCTCTTCAGTCGTCGTTAGTCCCGTTCTTGCAGGATCTTTTTCCGCTCGCAGGGACCTCGGAGATTTGAGGTTTTACAAGACTCATGATATTCGCGGTACACTCGTGAAATGATCATACGGTAAATCTCCACTTCATCGCTACCTTGGAGATGCTGTGTCATATTGCTCGTGCGCCGACTTTAACACCTTGTTCAAACTCACTTAAATCTTGATAACCTACCATTGTAGCAACAGTAACCGATCAAACAACTGCGATAAACACTTCTTGTCTTATACAGGCTGTGGTATCGATCGTAAAGATGCCAAATAGTGTCAAAAGTTGGCACTACCACGAGAAAACGACGGCAGCACCTTCTAGCTGGTGCTGTGCAGCTCTACGAGCTCTGCTGCGGATTCTCCCAATTTCATCAGGTGCAGCCAGTCAGGACTCTTCTCTTCAGCTTCGAACCTCATTCCTAGTTATGTATTCTTATTGCTTGAGTAAAGGGGATTTAAATTCATACAGCAGTACCGACGTGTTGCATCTGTTCCTGTTCCTTACCCACGCGCCGCCTCCCAGTCAGGATACAAAACAGGCGTTGCCAACTGCAGCACATTATTATTCCTGTTTACATCTGTCTGTATTTGAATACGCATCCCTGTATCAGTCTCTTTGGCGCTTCAGTGTAAGATTGAAGTACTGAACTGAACAATTGTCACTGGGAAGTCAATGTCCAATAGATCACTGAAACAGTTCTGAGGCCCCAGCAGTACTTTGTTAATTATCTGATTATTAATGTTTTAGTTAGTATTACACCATCATGGGTTGCAGTGAAAGGAAGGACTTTTCTAAAGTTCGGCTCCGTTAACTTCTACGGACCAACCATTCACTCGCCGCATTTGCCCAAGTTATTCAACAGAATGTAGAGAGGGATATCCGTAATAAATGTCACAACTCACAATGGTTTCAAGTTCACGAAATTGTTAGATATATTTTCCTTGTGACACCAAGCAAGAAGTTTCATCAACTTACAAGGATGAATGTTTACCCCAGCTTTATCTCAGCTAGGTCCTCACTTACTTCAAGGCCTCAAAAAATTCTAGATGAAAATTGGTTGAGATTTAAGTTAAAATTCTCAGATGCTAACTGGCACAACTCACAAATTCGACTGCACAAACTAGATCGGTGGTAAAATTTCATAGTTCTGAATTGTCCCCTGACCAACAGATGCTCTAAGCCCACAACTCGAAAATATTATTATTTGTTCGCTGGCGACGAACGCGAAAATTGAAAATTTTGTAAGTCTACAACTTGGCACTTAGAAAAATCTCAATACGAGACGATCAACTCGCTGCCCATCCATCTCACGCAGAGACGGCTCGTGAATACTGCCCAAACCAGCCTGCCTGGGCCAAGACGGCGGCTAGGTATTTATACTCTCGCATATGTCACTTAAGTGAAATCAAGTATATTTGCCTCCTGATCATGTACAAATATAAATGTATTGATACACACAAATGTTGTACATGAAACACTACCAAATTTTATCAACGTTTCAGTGTTGAAATTAGATTTTTAGTACACACATTGATTTTTCACTTAAATTTCACTTTTATCATGAAAAACGTTAATTTTGTAATATTATTGTTAACAAATGTAAACATTTAGTTATGAGCCGATTTCTACTTTCCTAACTATTGTTATTCTTTAATTATGCCACTGCTTTTACTATGTAAATTAATCTTGTGGACAAATTCTCCGTTTTTTTCAGCAAGGAATACATGTTCTGGCCTATAGTAAAAATATGTTGATGTTTGTTGTAGTACTAGTAGTAGTACCTTTATTTATCTGTAGATCTCCTTTTACAAGGCTATGGGACATGTCAAAGTATTTACAAGTTTAGACCAATTTAAAATAAGCTAATTAGTGTACCCATACATTTACAGACTTCTAGTTAGAGACAATCATTAGATTTAATCCTGGTATACAACACCTTTTTTTACAAATAACTTATTACATAATTTAATGCCACACTGTTCACTCATGTCTCAATATGAGTCATTGCACACACTATACACACATTGTTTCATAACACTTCACTCACTACACACACAAATACACACATAGTAGTAATCTCTGGGCCATTTTCTGTACCTCAACTTCCCATTTGCTATCCTGAAAAACTGAATCAGCATCTCTCTATAATGAGTGAGATGTTGAGCCCAGAAAGGGGAAGAAGTGTTAATATTGTGCTATGTATAGCTTGGGGGTAAGTTTTTCTAGAAATGAAAAGCATAACAAACTCCGCGTTCTCAGCCGCGTGCGCTCCCAAAGCTTACACAGTGCTTTCTTGGGAACTGTACGGTCACAGAAAAACAAACACCATACGAAAAGGCCTTGAAGCCCCAACGGTACCGACCGGCCACCGCGTCGTCCTCAGACTTTAGAGGTCACTGGGTGCAGATACGGAGGGGCATGTTATCAGCACACCGCTATCTCGGCCGTTGTCACTTTTTATCACTAGTGCCACTACTACTCAGTCATCTAGCACCCTAACTGGCGTCACAAGGGCTGAGTGCGTCCCGTCTGCTGACAACTCTCGGCAGGCGTGGACGGTGATCCGTCGAAGTGCTCGCCGAGCCCGAAACCGCCTAACTTCGGTGGTCTGGCGGGACCAGTGTTACCATTCTGTCAAGGCCGTTGGTTTATACCGTCACAATCTTTATTTAAAAATCTCCTAATCGGCATATTGTCCGATTTCCTTATATATGATAGGCTTATAACGTATGTCATACACTGTCTTTTTTGTTAATGAACAATTAATAGATTTGTAATTAAATAGGTAAATAGATAAAATCCTGCAAATGTTAATAATCTCAACTGTAATAGGACTGAGAACTCTTTAATAATTTTTACATGCCCTAACCGCACTTTTAGTTATTTTCAAAATAGCCTTACGTTTTCCGACAGCCCTCATTTCCAAAGGCTACAAATAAAAACACAAAACGTTGTTACGTCGACCATCGATTACAGACGTAATATGATAAGCAGAATATGGTTTTCTAACTCACTAATGTTACGTCAATCATATAAAATTGTTCAATAGATACACTGTATCTTGTTCTCAATCACGAGACATGTGTGTACTGGCACCAAGAAAAAATTGGAAACCAAGTGGACTAAACCACTAGGCGCCGCGGGTTACGTGGTACACGCCGCATTTGTTTGTTCAAGTCTGCATTTTCATCGTTTCATCGTATAAAACATTTTCATCAATACACAATCATTGGAAATCACTTGGCAGTGTTTTACAAAAAAAAAGGTTTTTATGAAACAATGCATTACAGATCTTTTGAATGATAGAAAATAATAAATTGGGAATACCCACTGAGTGGTGTGGTGACCATTCAAGATTGCCTATGTAATTGAAAGTCCTTAATCGCTAATCATCACTTTAACTAAAGCACCATCCGAAATACAATCACGTAAAAGTCCTGTGCAATATGACTGCTAATGGGACATTGCCAAGTGTGCTATCTTACATAACTGGCTCAATTTTACTTATATTACACGTCGCAATCTTTTTCTAGGAATTCAACATAACTCTTACAGAAATAGGAGTAACTATATAACGAACCATGAGCTGTAATTGATACAAATTCAATATCAATTAAAATTATAGTAATTAGAAGAAGGTGGGAATGGAATAGGTTTAGAATTGGCACACTTAATATAGCACACGTATCTTCTGTGGTTCTAGGACAAAAAATTATTTTCTGTAAATAACAAGCATTGTTAAACGCCATGAAGCAATTAAAAAGGGGGTTATGGGAAAATAAGATTGATATCAACGAATTGAAAAATCCTTTAAAACACTTTGTGGTCTCATAACTACAAATGACAGCGAAGGCATTGTGCAACAACTATAGTAGCATTGCTGTAGAGGGTTACCTGATTGTGTCAGGCAGAGTCAATCTCTGAGTACAACTTACGAATACTCTGTCAACCTCTGACCAGCACGAGCGCATACCGCTGTGTGTATGGTGAATAATTAAACGTTTACTCTTATGGGAAAAGCAAAACACGGGGAGAAGCTACAGAAATTTGCACAGCCTTTGGAGTAAAATACAGAATGGTACGGCATTTATCGTAAAAAGAATACTGTGTAGCGGCAAACTGAAGTGTGTCGCCATCTACTGAGAGGCTAGGACGGCGGCAGAACTACAAGTGCTCCTTAAATAGACTGGAAAACCGTATCTTGATGAAATCTGTTTGTTCGTTTAGTATTTTTGACGAAATATTTTTATAGTCTTTGAAAACGACGGACTTTCGAAACGCGTAAGACGATTTTGGAAATAATAAGAAGTGTCGTCAGGATCTCTAAAAGCTATTAAAGTGCAGCCAAATGGCCGCTTCGCCTCACAGCATTTTCATGCAAATTTGCAACTGAGGAGTATGTTTGAGTTCTTAATATCTGTAACAGCGCTCCAGTACTTCCGTCGTTTTGAAAAGCCATTGTTAATGCAGCGCACGCAAGGGAGAGTCTACAGCAGATTCGCTCTTGACATAATGAGACAGTGCTTTTTGCCTCTGAGTTCGTGTGTAGTCTAAGCGCATTGCGCTGTTACTAAGTTTCGTTAATTACATTGTAAGTTTTAAGCACTGGAGATTTCTGAATGTCCTCTCATGTTGTTGAGCTCTTGTTTGTTTGCATTTGTACAAGTAATCCGCAGCGAAACCTATTTCACTCCCACAGGAGGTCGGGCCACCTAGTGGTCCTGCGTCTATGAGCCTAGTGTTCGTGATCAGCCTGTAGTCTTATCGCCGCGACTTTTAGAACTGTCGAGTAGTCAGTTTGAAACGGCGCAGCAGTACTGGGATGTCGTACGTTCATGAAGTTCCGTTGGTGGGAATTCACGAGGCACATGCAATGCGAGTCTTACCACTCGGCCCTTGCGGTAAGAGTCAACCGCGAGGCTCTGATCCCGTTCGTCGTTACCTTTCTCGTAACTTGGTGTCGATAGAATGACTCACTCATATTAAACTTTATATTGGTTCGACGGAGGGGTCCAACCACACGGAGACGCAAATGAGCGGGGATAGAATCATAAACGCACGGTTGTTGGGGGAGTACTGCAATGTTCCGTTAATGGACTGCCTTCGTACTATTTCCATGACAGAGATTGTTTTTGGATTACATGGTTGGCCACTCGTTTCCTCATTACCAAAAAAAAAAAAAAAAAAAAAACAAAAAAACCGTCAGGACAGTCAGTTTAATACGTAATAGGACAAATCGGGCTGGGGGGGGGGGGGGGGGGATACTCCACATTTGATAATTTTTGTAAAATAAAGGTGCACAAGAAAACATTTCTTAAAGGTATAAGAAATCACCTTGTAATGTAACCTAACGTATTTCACTTTAAAATTATTTATGACTTAATGTTATGTATTTTTTACATTTTTGCAAAGAAATGATTGCATGTCTCCCGTTCTGCAACGCCCATGGGGCACAATGGGATAAGGCTACTTTTTGCAAAATTATTGCATAAAAATTGGAATTGTTAGGAACATCAACATAAAAATAAGACACACAGTTGTTCAATGAGCAATTTAGACTGAGGAATATGCAGTTCTTTAAAAAATCATTAACAGTAAGAAGATATTGTAACGTCATTTTGAAAATGTACCGTTACTTTTAATGCTTAATACCAAGTTACTTATCTTAGAAGACAGGTTAAGGAAAGGTAAACCTGCATTTACAGCATTTTTCGAGTTAGAGGAAGTTTTTGACAATGTTGACTGACATAGTCTCTTTGAAATTCTGAAGGTTGCAGCCGTAAAATTCAGGCAGCAATAAGACTCGAGGGACATGAAAGAGAGGTATTGGTTGAAAAGGGAGTGAGGGAGGAGTGTAGCCTCTCCCCGATGTTATTCAATCTGTACGTTGAACAAGCAGTAAAGGAAACCAAACAAAAATTTGCATTAGCAATTAAAATTCAGTGAGGGAGAAAAAATAAAAACTTTGATGTTTGCCGATGACATTGTAATTGTGTCAGAGGCAACAAAGGACCTGGAAGAGCAGATGAAACGAGGATATAAGATGAACATAAACTAAAGCAAAACAAGGATAATGGAATGTAGCCGAATTAAAACAGATGTTGATAAGGGAATCAGAGTAGGAAACGAGACAAAGTAGCTGATGAGTTTTGATATTTGGGCAGTAAAATAACTGATGATGGCCGATTTAGATATACAAAATGTAGACTGGCTATAGCAATAAAAGCATTTCTGAAGAAGAGAAATCAGTTAACATCGAATATAGATTTAAGTGCTGGGAAGGCTTTTCTGAAGGTATCTGTCTGGAATGTAGCCATGTATGGAAGTGAAACATGGATGATAAACAGCTTAGATAAAAAGAGAATAGAAGCTTTCGAAATGTGGCGCTACAGAGGAATGCTGAAGATTAGACGGGTCGATGACGTAACTAATGAGGGAGTACTGAATAGAATCGGAGAGACAAGAGATTGGTGGCACAACTTTACATTAAGAAGGGATCAGTTGATAGGACGCATTCTGAGACATCAAGGGATCACCAATTTAGTATTTGAGGCAAGTGTAGGAGATGAAAATCGTTGAGGGAGACCAAGAGATGAATGCAGTAAGCAGATTCAGAAGGATTTAGGTTGCAGGAGTTATTCGGAGGTAAAATGGAAGTGTCGTGTGACTAGGGCCTCCTGTCGGGTAGACCGTTCGCCGGATGCAAGTCTTTCGATTTGACGCCACTTCGGTGACTTGGGCGTCGATGGGGATGAAACAATCATGTTAGGACGACACAACACCCAGTCCCTGAGCGGAGAAAATCTCCTACCCAGCTTGGAATCGAAGCCGGGCCCTTAGGATTGACATTCTGTCACAATGACCGCTCAGCTACCGGGGGCGGACATTCGGAGATGAAGAGACTTGCACAGGACAGGTGCATCAAACCAGTCTTCGGACTGAATACCAGAACAACAACAACCGAGTTTCTGATACTGACACTTTATTGTATATTATCGGTCGCACCGGATGTATTTTCTGCCTTGTGCAAGGACAAAGTAGGATGCCTAGTAATAATATAACGCAGTCCTCCCACACTTAACAAGTTTCTTTGTAAAATCAATGTGGTAATCTATTTATTTTTGCCAGTCAGTAGACTAATGGTTTGAGATTGAGATGTTTCATCCTTGGACTAAAAAAATCTGTTCTCCATCTCGTCTTCTTGCTCTGCAGTGAAAACATTTTTAAACTTTCCATCTGATTTATGAAGTCTGTAGTTGGGATTATTCTCGGCCTTACGAACATGTCTTTCCATTGTAGATTTGGGTAAGTTAGACTCCTTAGATGGTTTTAAAACTTCCATTTCAGAAGATAAAACGGCTGAAACTGCCATTTTCATTGATTTAATGTCGCACTGCTGCCAGTCGCTCTTCCTGATGTAAGTTCACACCATCTGGAAAAGCAAGGAAAAAAGAAATATGTAGTCTGAAATCTATCTGCGTCAAAGAGACATAAGACCCTATCGTATTCTGCCCCATACCGTTCCGCCCGAAGAGGACACTTGACGCTAACAGGGGGGGGGGGGGGGGGGTGGTTATGGGCGCTCAACATCAAGGTCATCAGCGTTGACGCTAACAACTTTTGTTTAGCATAACAACTGACGCATTTGAACGTACTATGTAACTAACGTATAGCGAACGGCATGAACTTTAAGATTACCTGTCACCTGTGGACATAAAATTAAAAGTTAATGGCTTATCTTGCGTAGAAATTCAGCAAAAATTATAAAAACGCAATTGGAAACACAAATGACATCCGTTTACTTACAAGTCACACTCGACAGCAAGTCGAAATGACTGTCGCATCTTCCCTTCCATTCAGAGACACAGATACGTGGCATTAAATAGGTTGTAGCACTCTTTAGAGAACGGCGTACTCCCATTGTGCCCCGCTATCCCGTTCTATACCGAATTCTACTTCTTCAGGGTGCGACAGCGAATCGAACGATTCTAAAAGTGTTATCAAGAGTGAACGATTAGCTTTATTTACGTGAAATATACAAGAACGCAAAGTGTACATAAAATAATTTCGTTTTGAAACTAATAACACTAAAAAAGTCTTTATTTTCGAAAAATAACGTCTTTCATACGCCCACAGTCACCCTGAGCGCATTCGGCAAGACTTCTGCTGACATCGCCCATTACCTGTTGCAGCACTCCTGAATTTTGAGTAGTGCTGGAGAACTAAGCACTTGGGATTTCAAGTAGGACCACAAAAAAAAAAAAAAAAAAATCACAAGCTGTAAGGTGGAGGGAAATGGCTGGTCATCCTATATCCCCAAGTCTGGCTGGAGATAACAAGACTGGTAAAGATTTAAGGTGGAATTTGGTGCTGCGTGGTGGTAGCGCCATCTTGTTGGGAGAATGTGTGTTTGTTCACAAGCACACGGACTATTGCAGGAGCTAACAAGTTCTCCAGTATGTGAACCTAACGTTCCCCTAACACAGCTAGAGCCCCTCCTTCTAGGACCGATAATTGCAAAGGAAGATATCGTACACCATGCAGTAACTTTCGACTGTGGAATGTTTGCTTATGGATTTCTTGCCGGTTTGTATTAGACCAGTATCGGAAATTTTGATTCTTAACAAATGTTGACACATGGAAATGGGCTTCGCCACTCATCATTAACTAGATTGTAGTTTGCGTTAACCCACTGCAGAAGTGTCCGGCAAAATTGAAGTCTGTTTCCGATAGTCCTGCTCCTGTAGTGCATGAACAGTTTGTATCTTATAGGCGACTAAATGATGATCTTTCTGTTAGATCCGTCGAACTCTATGGTCAGACAGCCACTCTCTCTCTCGGTTCTATGCACTGTTTTTCCACTACCGTCTCTCTTATTTACTGTGAAACAACTGGCTTCCCAAGTTTCGTACCAAGAACATGATAGCTTGGTCTGATGGGACAGTTTGATCAAAATAAATCTTGAACTCTTCGATATTCAATCTGAGCGCTCCTGTAGCTGTTGCAGTTTTTATAAAATGCCTTTACAGAGTAAGCACGTTGCACTCCTGTCCATTGCTCCCTTATAACTAACCGTGCTTCAGAGGTTCAAAAGGTTCAAATGGCTCTGAGCACTATGGGACTGAACATCTGAGGTCATCAGTCCCCTAGAACTTAGAAATACTTAAACCTAACTAACCTAAGGACATCACACACATCCATGCCCTAGGCAGGATTCGAACCTGCGACCGTAGCAGTCGCGCGGTTCCGGGCTGAAGCGCCTAGAACCGCTCGGTCACCGTGGCCGGCATGCTTCAAAGTTTTCTAACCGCGTGACTGCTACGGTCGCAGGTTCGAATCTTGCCTCGGGCATGGATGTGTGTGATGTCCTTAGGTCAGTTAGGTTTAAGTAGTTCTAAGTTCTAGGGAACTGATGACCTCAGATGTTAAGTACCATAGTGGTCAGAGCCATTTAAAGTTTTCTACAATGTGGCGATAACATCATTCTCTTCACTCCCGCCCAACCAACATACTATATGCGCCATACTATGTTGACACTCGCCGTGGTAGCTGGTGGATGCGTCCGTAAATGCATTTACCATTACAGTAGATCCCATCAGCCACCGCGCCGAATGTGAACTGAGTTTTAGCGTATAGTAAGCAATACTGCCAAATCGCCCTATTCACTGTCTTACCCCGTACAATGCTTCCCCCATTAGAACAAGTATCTCCAGTGTCCTGAATTTAAAATTTAGAATCGCTAGAAATTTTTTTCTTTGTATACACTTTGTATAGACGTTGATTAATTTTACAATTAAAATTTATAGAACTGCTAATGACATAATACGCTGCGTTGTGCTGGCCAGTCATTTAGATGATAAAATCACTGTCGCTGGTGATATCTGTTCCTGAAGAATATCCGTTCAAATTAACATGTTTTGCTCGTAATATGAGTGTGTTAGTACCAATGCCCGAGTAACTGTACTGACACGAATGTGTGAGAGGTTCAAATGGCTCAAATGGATCTAAGCACCATGAGACTTAACATCTGAGGTCATCAGTCCCCTAGACTTAGAACTACTTAAACCTAACTAACCTAAGGACAGCACACACATCCATGCCCGAGGCAGGATTCGAACCTGCGACCGTAGCAGCAACGCGGTTCCGGACTGAAGTGCCTAGGACCGCTCGGTGACAGCGGCTGGCGAATGTGTGAGTGGATGAGCCCTGTTTCGTTACTATTGTTACATCTGTATCTAGGAAATGGTGTTTGACTCGAAATGATTTCAATAGCATTAAGTTAATGTATATCGTGCCGTTACCGGCGTTGGCTTAAAGTATGTGGCTTATGGGCGCGTGCACATATAGGTGTTAGTTGTGGTATCCCTGGTGTGTTGGTTTTCTTAGAGTAAGTAATTAAATAACTCCGCTGTCGGACCTAGGAGACACCGCAATGGCGACCGGCCACCGTGTCCTTCTGTGCCACACCACGTCATTCGGAAGCGATGTGGAAGAGGAACCTGGGGCCAGCACACAGGTCCCCCTGGAGTTATCGGCTTTCCAGTCCGCGGAGCCCGCTACATTCGAACAGCTCCTGAGTTGGCATCGCGAGGCTGAGTGGAGCCGTTTCAGTCCTCCCAGCAAGCGAAAACCCCTGGCAGAACTGGGAATTGGACCTGAGTCCTACTCACTGCAGTCAGGCGCATTGACCACTCAGGTACGAAGGTGGACATAATTGATGTAGGGGGATATTAAATTTTACACACACTGAAGGAACAAAAACTGCGACATCGAAAAATAATTGATATAGAGTAAAGATATCTTGGGATGACATTCGTCTAGGTAATATATTTAAGTTATTAACATTGTAATATGACAGGTTAATGTAAGCGCGAGATTAGCAATTGCAAATGCATAATGCTCGTGCATTAACAACCGGTGTAAACCTCAGAATGTTGAATGCAAGGATGCAAACGTGCATGCATTGCGTTTTACAGGTGTCGGATGTGAATTTGTGGGATGGAATTCCATGTCTGTTGCATTTGGTCAGCCACAAGGACAGTTAATGCTGTTTGTGTCAGATGATGGAGTTGTCGTCCAGTGATATCCCATTGTGCGCGATTGGAGACAGATCTGGTGGTCGAGTGGGCCAAGGCAACATATCGACACACTGTAGAGCGAGATGGGCTACAACAGCGGTATATAGGTGAGCGTTATCCTGTTGGAGAACACCCTCTGGAATGCTGCTCAAGAATGGCAGCACAACAGGTCCAGTCATCAGATTCGCAGTCAGGGTATATGGGATAATCCACGAGAGCGCTCCTGCTGTCATACGAAATCACACTCGAGACCGTAACTCCACATGTATGTCCAATGCCCCAATTAATAATATGTTCTGTGCTACGGTGGTGGAATGGATTTCATCTTATATCGCAACGTTTCTTCCCCATCTGCGGAGGACATTTTCAAGAGGGATCGTAGCATCTTTCAATGCCCGCCACTGACTACAGCAAAATCCCGCTTTTACGTCACGTGTTTCGAAAGCGCGAGAGCAATTGTTCGTCATCCGCTCTTGCTATCACCCCATGGTGGAAGACTGATACACCTCTTCTTCAGCGCCAGAAACCAAATGTCATTCAAATTCAAGCCCTCCTCCTTCTTCCTACTGAAGTTCCTGGGATGTTTTATACAGTCCCTATGGCCTCTCTGTGTTATCTTTCATGGTATCCGCTTATGGCGGCCAGTAATTGAGTCCTATCAAAATGTATGTGGTGGTCTCCTGACTGCAAAGCAAGTTCCGCAACAACTGATCTTTCGATCTCCCCCATTCTGCAATTGCCCTTGTGCTCTTCTAGTCGTTTGTTGACCATTCTTTTTGTAGTACCCACGCTTAACCCCCCCCCCCCCCCCAATTCCTTACAACTACACGGAATCCTATAGTTCCCCGCTTTTTCCAGCGGTTGGCGAGAATCATTCGCCGATTTTAGATTATCTTTACTGAGGTTTCACCTACGTTTGAGCATCGCTATGATTTGTACGCGGTGGTCAAAAAACGGCCAAGGCTGCTCACCAATCATTGAAAAAAGCAAGAATATATACGATTTTGTGTAGTTGTCGGACGGTATACGTGGCTGCTACAAAAAGAACGGTCAAAAAACGTCTAGAAGAACACAAGGGCAATTACAGAAGAGGGGAGACTGACAGATCAGTCGTTGCGGAGTCAGGAGACCACTAGATACATTTTTATAGGAATCAATTACTGGCAGCCACAAGCGGATACCATGAAGGATTATACAGAGAGACCGTAGAGATCGTAAAACACCACAGAAATTTCAGTAGGAAGGAGGAGGGCATGAAACTGAACGGCATTTGATTTCCAGTGCTGAAGAAGATGTATACCAGTCTTCCACTGTGGCTTGACAGCAACTAAGGACGACGACAGTCGACAACGGCCAATGGCGCTAGCGCTTTCGAAACATGTGACGTCACATCACTGTTCGGAAGCACGTAGAATTTTACTGTAGTGAATAGCGAGTCAGACTGTGGATTGGGCATTCAAAGAAGCTACAATCACCCCTGAAAATGTTCTTCGTGGATGGGGAGGAAACACTGGGTTTTAACATGAACTGTATCTGACCACGGCATAACAGCCGGTACATTTTATTACCTGTGACACTTCCAGCAGTGACAGAACACATTTTACAAGTAGATCCAGTGTGTCTAGCATGCAGACAAGTTGGCTGAAGGCCTTCAACTGGCCGCCTTCTAAGCGACACACGGCCGTCACTGGCACCGAGGCAGAACCAGCTTGTCAGAAAACATCACAGACCTCCACCCTGCCCTCAAATGGGCCCTCGGTTGACACCACTGAAGTCGCAAATGGCGGTGGTTTGGGGTCAGCGACCACCGTAGCACAGTAACATAAACTCACCCCGTTCAACCTCAACGGCAACTAACTCTCACGAATGTTAAATCGCGTATTTAAAGCAAACCTGATTTGCATCCTCATAGTGGCACCAATAGCGTCACTCTTATGCGACTGGCACTAAATTTGAATAGACATCATCTTTCAGATGTAGAAACTCTCCTACCAACCTTCATCTATGTCGTACAATTCCTTCTTGGTGTAGCGATTTTTTTTCCCGTCAGTGTGTATTGATTGTCTTATGTAATTTTGCCTGTCGCTGTTTTCGTTAATCTTACTTGCAACCAGTGTGATTGTCAGGTACTCGCGCTCAGAGTGTTTCTTTACGCAACGCAGAGTGGTGGGATGGCGTCTTGCACGCGAGTGAGAAAGTAAAGGGCCAGTGCACGTGACAGACGGGAAGAGTGCTGCTACGGACCAGAACACCAGTCGAGGGACGCCATGTAAAGGCAGAGGGCAGGACAGGGCAACGTGCGAAGAGCGGCTTGCTGTTCAGTATGTGGGGAAGGCCAGCTAGAGGAACGGGCTAGGACGTCGCCGGTGGTGGTGTTTCTGGGAGCGATAGTGCTAGCGTGCGTGTGCCTGTCCTATTCCTCGATGCCTACCCACAGAAGCGCCAGCACATACGTACTTCAGCTTTAGAAACAGTGAGCACCTTTGTTAAACTGCGCTCCGAATTTCTTGACATTGTGGTAACCGTCATCAGTGATGTATGGTTGTCAGCCGCTATGCTAAATGATATTGCCACCATTCCATCCTTGTCGGTATTTAAAGTGTACTAAGTCGGGTTTACGAACTGTTGTGGGTTATTAGCGGTTTAGAATTTTAAAGGCAGTTCTATTACTGATGGTTTTTGAAAAGTTTTTGAAGATGCAGCGCTTCTCACCGGCTCCCTGAATACTGTGTCGATTTCCTCGAAGAAGGTTAGCGGCAGATGTGAGGCAAGCTAGGCAAGCTGTTTGCAGGTAATAATTTTAATTGCACAGAACCTTTTGTGCCGTGAATGTTGGTGTTTTTTTGGGGTAATCAGTGTTCAGGCTTTCCAAAGAGAAGAGGCTCTCCGCTAGCAAAATTAACTCAGCAGTATTTCTTTCTATTAGCCCAGTAGTTGTACTCTTGTAATTAATGTTTTCGTTTAAGTCAAAGAACGCTGGGCATTAAATGTAAGTGTGTAGTAATTTTCACTGTGCAGTAAGAGACTATGTTAACTATAGTTGTTGGTTAAAAGACAAACTTGGGCTGGGAGGATATGAATGTGTTTTAGCCTCGTGCAGTTTAAAGTGATATCAACCTTGAAACTGGTTGGTGTTTCTCTGTTTTAGAAAGTGTGTTTCTTTCTTGTTACACGCCCGTTCTGTCGGACGATGTCCTGTTTGTACAGTGAACTCTATTGGAGGCGCAAATTAGGCCACCTGAGTCTCAGTAGTGCGTGGTGGTTGCTAAGCAGATGTGTGTTTTATATTATTGCATGTTTTTTAGTTGTTTAATGGATTCACCTTCATTGTTCTTAAGATATTAAATGGTTTGCCAATGCTGCTCTTTGTATGGGTAATGTTTTAATGATGCTTGCGATATTTGCATTTTAAACGTAAGGATTAAGCTTTGGCTGTTGAATATACTACAGGTATGTAAAGATTTAATGAAACAACTTTTGTACTGGCCTCATTAACCAACTGTTGATTGCGGGGTTGCTTTGTCAGAAGGTATTAATTACTCCTACATTCAGATATTCGAAAATTCCCGTTGCAATCTTCCGGGACTTGCAGATATGCAATAGGGTAGTCTTGGTTAGGGGTGGTTACGTAGGTCTTGCTGATATCATTCGACGCCTGTACTACCTATCTGACCTGATTCAGGCCTCAATCACGTGTCTGTAAGTGTTAGAACATGGTTGAGTAAACGTTTGCAGAGTACATCGACATGATCCCTCTGAGTGGCGAAGCTCTCGATAATGGAAGAGCTGATCGTTGAATTTATAAAGATCGTTCTCCTCAACGTCCGATTTCATCGCATACCCTTTTAGCCAAAAGTAAGCAGTGGCTTCGAGGAAGTGGTACGTTCACCATCAGCAGGCCTGTATGAGGTGCTTCAAGGAGACGTCGCACACCCGAATTGGAAGAGACCGTAGCACACCACGTTGCAGATAGGCAACACATCACGCCGATAAATGCCAAACGACGCCTCGCCTGGCGTAAGGACCGTAAACTTTGGACGATTGAACAGTGGAAAAACGTTGGTGGAGTGACGAATCGCGGTACACAATGTGGGGATCCGATGGCAGGGTGTGGATGCGGCGGATGCCCGGTGAACGTCTTCTACTAGCGTGTGTAGTGCCAACAGTAAAACTGGGAGGAGTGGTGTTATGGTGTGGTCGTGGTTTTCATGGAGGGGGCTTGCACCCCTTGTTGTTTTGCGTGGCACAATCACAGCATAGACCTATATTGATGTTTTAAGTACCTTCTTGCTTCCCACTGTTGAAGAGCAATTCGGGGATGGCGATTGCATCTTTCACCACGATCGAGCACCTGTTCACAATGCACGGCCTGTGGTGGAGCTGTTGCATGACAACAACATCCCTGTAATGGACTGGCCAGCATAGAGTCATGATCTGAATCCTATAGATCACCTTTGGGATGTTTTGGAACGCCTACTTCGTGCCAGGCCTCACCGACCGACATCGATACCTGTCCTCAGTGCAGCACTTCATGAAGAGTGGGCTCCCATTCTTCAAGAAACCTTCCAGCACCTGACTGAACGTATGCATGAGAGAGTTGAAGCGGTTATCAAGCCTGTGGGCCAACACCATACTGAATTCCAGCGTTACCGATGGAGGGCGCCACGAAGTTGTAAGTCATTTTCAGCCAGGTGTTCGAATACCTTTGATAACATAGTATAGGTTAAGGAAAGGCAAACCTACACTTATAGCATTTGTAGACTTAGAGACAGCTTTTGACAATGTTTACTGGAATCACTCTTTGAAATTCTGAAGGCAGTGGCGGTAAAGCACAGAGAGAATAGGGCTGTTTACAACTTGTACAGCAGCAAGACGGTAATTATAGTAGTCACGGGGCATGAAAGGCAAGTAGTGGTTGAGAAGGGAGTGATGCAGAATTGTAGCCCATTTCCGATGCTATTCAATCTGTACACGGAGCAAGCAGTAAAGCAAAGAAAAATACGGGGAAAGAATTAAAATTCAGGGAAAAGAAATAAAAGCTTTGAGGTTTGCCCAAGACATTGCACTTCTGTCAGAGGCGTCAGAGGTCTTGGAAGAATAGTTGAATGAGATGGACAGTGTCTTGAAAGGAGGATATAAGATGAGCATGAACGAAAGGAAAACAAAACAGAACGTAGTCTAATTAAAGCAGACGATGCTAAGGGAATTAGATTAGGAAATGAGACACTAAAAGTAGTAGATGAGTTTTGCTGTTTGGGCAGTAAAACAACTGATCATGGCTCAAGCAGACAGGATATAAAATGTAGACTGGCAATGACAAGAAAAACGTTTCTGAAGAAGAGAAATCGGTTAATTTTGAATATAGATTTTAGGAAGTTTTTACTGAAGGCGTTTGGAGTGCAGTAATGTATGGAAGTGAAAGGTGGGCGATAAAAAGATCAGACAAGAAGAAAATAGAAGCTTTACAACTTTGGTGGTCCGAAAGAACGCTGAAGATTAGGTGGGTAGGTCATGTGACTAATGACGAATACAACTGTGGAGAAAAGGAATTTGTAGGACAACTTGATTAAAAGAAGAGATTGGTTGATTAGGATACGTTCTGAGACATCAAGGTATCACTAGTTTATTATTGGAGGGAAGTATGGGGGGGGGGGGGGTTAAATATTATAGAGGGAGACCAAAATATGAATACAGCAAACACATTCAAAAGGATCTAGGTCGCAGTAGTTATTTGGAGGCGAAGAGGCTTATACAAGATAGAGTAGCATGCGGAGTTGCATCAAACCAGTCTTCGGGCTGGAGACCACAACGGCAACAACACCTCTGACTCAATACATTTCAGCTGAATCATCGTAATCGACTAGCGTACTTACTTTGCTTTTTAGGCCTAGAATTACTACCGAAATGATTTCATGGTTGTGAGTGTTTTTTTTGATTCACCGCTTGAAGGGGCGAAGGTTCAAAGGTATCTTCTGGAATTTTCTCTCTGTTATTACTGTATGTGAAACCCGCGCTCTCGATTCATAAAAGCTTACCATTTTTTTGTATCCTATAATATCCTCCTGAAGACCTCTTTCTAAAAGTTTAATTTAATTTAGCGTTATTTATGATGTTTCTATTATCCTTTGCGTGCAACTACCGCCTTCTCTCTAATATTCGCCGTGATTAGCGAAAGGTCACCAATACAAAGTTGTGGGGTTCGGTTTCTGGTAAGCCATAGGATTTTTAGCTGTCACTTATCACTTCGTCGATCTCTGGTAATGTCTGTCAGTGTGAAACAAACCGAGCTGTTACATGAATCTAAGTCCACGTTAAAATTTGAGAGACCATAGAAATGGCTGAGTAGTTCAATTCAAAGGTTGTAGGAAACCAAGTGCAACTGGACCAAAGCCAGAAAAGCACTGAGGTTCGATACATTGTTATAATAGGCTCTAATATTAAGTGGTTGATAGAAATGTGAACGGGAGTAATGGTGTGAACAAGAGACGTTTGTGAGAAAAATCAGAAAAACAAGCCTCGTATAAAATCTTTTAGAGATTTTTGGCTCTGTAACAGAATAACTAACTACTAAAATTGGCAAACACGAATCAAAGGAATTGAAACATTCGCTGACCACAGTTAAGCCCGTATTAACAAGCTAGTTCACGTAACACACCAGGCATACATAACTCTCTGTTAGCGTAAAGAGTAGTTTTAAATCACTGCTACGTTTCGTTCCACACGCCTGCAACACTGCGCTAATCGACCAGAATACCTACATGGACCAATGTGCACAGTGTGTCGCCACTACAAACGAAAGAGATATTTTACTAGCATTCGATAAATAATGGAGGGTACATTGGTTATGGAGTGATTGACAACTTACTTTTTGTTATAATCTTATTAGTGATTCATTCTTTTTGTTCATATTGCAGTTCATTACAAACGTAGAGGGGGAAATCTGTATTCTGGAATGGGAATGTCTGATGTCAGGTATGGTCGTGTGGAAGGTAATGCTTTGCTTTTTACCTCGAATGACGGATGGAAACTACCGAAACTATTCCTTTTGGAGGGCAAGTTTTTGTATGTCGGGATAAAGTGGTTAAGCTACCTAAAAATGTTTGGTTTTGAGGCCACTAACACAGCAATCACTGAACAAGAGACGAAGTCCAGCATTCTTATATGAAGTGTAGAAGACTTTAATATTCACTGGTAAATTTGTTACAAAACAATTACAAACATGTTCCAGTTTGATCTGGTAATTCTGTCTGCAAGGGACAGTGTACAGACTTTTCGACTGTAGACACAGTAATGTGTCCCGGAATATTTGATGTACGAACCCACAAAAAAGCAATTCAACCTACAAGCAAGGTCCCAGATTTGTGTTTAGCATCTATAGACCCATAGGGTGAACATGGGATGCACACAAATAGCATTTACAGCAGTTTTCGAATTAAAAGCCTATATTGCAGCATTTGAGGATTATTAATTGTATTAGAGTGTGTTATAAAATTTGTGATCTAATGAATTCAGAGGATTAAAAATGAAAATAATTTAACTTACTACAGCATTAACATTGTTATGAGTAACTACACTGAAGGGCCAAAGAAATTGGTATAGGGATGCGTATTCAAATACATAGATATGTAAACAGGCAGAATACAGCACCGAGAGAGGTGGCGCAGTGGTTGGCTCACTGAACTCACAGTCGGGAGGACGATGGTTCAAATCCGTGTCCGGCCATCCTGATTTAGGTTTTCAGTGATTTTCCTAAGTCGCTTCAGCAAAGGTCGGGATGGTTCCTTTGAAAGGGCACGGCCGATTTCCTTCCCCATCCTTCCCTTATTCGATGGGACCGATGACCTCGCTGCACAGTCCCCTCCCACGAGTCAACCAACCAGCCAACCACCCGCAGAATATGGCGCTGCGGTCGGAACGCTTATGTAAGACAACAAGTATCTGGCGCAGTTGTTAGATTGGTTACTGCTGCTACAATGTCAGGTTATCAAGATTTAATTTAGTTTGAACGTGATGATGTAGTCGGTGCACAAGCAATGTGATACAGTATTTCCGAGGTAGCGATGAACTGGGGATTTCTCCGTACCACCATTTCACGAGTGTACCGTGAAAATCAGGAATCCGGGTAAGACATCAAATCTCCTACATCGCTGCTGCCGGAAAAAGATCCTGCAAGAACGGGAGCAACGACGACTGAAGAGAATCGTTCAACATGACAGAAGTGCAACCCTTCCGCAAATTGTTGCAGATTTCAATGCTGGGCCATTAAAAAGTGTCACCGTGAGAAGCATTCAACGAAACATCATGGATATGGACTTTCGGAGCCCAAGGCCTACTCGTATACCCTTGATGACTGCACGAGACAAAGCTTCACGCGTCGCCTGGGCCCGTCAACACCGACAGTGGACTGTGGATGACTGGAAACATGTTGCCTGGTCGGACGAGTCTCGTTTCAAATTGAATAGATCGGATGGATGTGTACGGGTACAGTGATAACTTCATGAATCCATGGACCCTGCATGTCAGTAGGGAACTGTTCAAGCTGGTGGAGGATCTGTAATGATGTGGGGCCTGTGCAATTGGAGTGATATGGGACCCATGATACGTCTAGATACGACTCAGACACGTGACACGTACGTAAGCATCCTGTCTGATCACCTGCACCAATTCATGTCCGTTGTGTATTCCGATGGGCAATTCCAGCACGATAATGCGACACCCCACACGTCCAGAATTGATACAGAGTGGCTCCAGGAACACACTTCCGAGTTTAAAAGCTTCCAGACTCCCCAAACATGAGTAATATTGAACACATCAGGGATTTATGGGCAGTCCAGCAGGATTCATGGTGTCAGTTCCCTCCAGCACTACTTCAGACATAAGTTGAGTCCATGCCACATGTTGCGGCGTATTTGCGTGCCTGCAGGGACCCTATACGATATTAGACAGGTGTATCAGTTTCTTTGGCTCTTCAGTGCATATTTTATTATGAAAACACCGAAAACTTGAGATTCTCAAGTCGTATGAAAAAATCAGCATTTCAGCTTCAAACATAACCTGTAGTAAATCTCAGAAAACGTTTTAAGCAAATGCAAGATAACAAAAGCAATGCAACAACCAATCAAATTTTATTTATATCAGTCCATTACAGTTGTTTCCCAAATAATCAGCATTAAAACAAAGGTTTCAAATAATCTTATTGGCTATTTTGATAGCGCCTACGCTTCATGTTAATGATTCTCATTGTAATATCTTTTACATAACTTATTTGCCTTAAAATATAACTTTGATTACTGAACTAATCCAAAACGTCCATTTTGTCTTCCAAATTGGAGCCTGTTTGTAATGAAATTCCATTATAAAAATGGCTTTTCTCCTCCTCTGTGTGGTATCACACGTGACAGGTAGGCCTATATTCTGACAGTGATTTCAAACACCAATATTTAACTTTTTATAAATCTTGGTTTGGATGAAATGAGTTTGAGGCGTGGTGGTGACATGCCGTTTCCCTGGCCACATTCATTTCCGAACCTGCCATTATGTAACATATTCAGCCGAAGAAAACCATAACGTGTACTTGAACAGAGCATATCTGTGTCTACATCTCCATGACAACTCTGCAATTCACCCCTAAGTGCCTGGTGGAGGGGCCATCGAACCGCTTTCACACTATTTCTCTACCATTCCACTCTCGAAAATCATGGGCGAAAAACGAACACTTAAATTTATCCCTTAGAGCTCTGTTTTCTCTTTTTTTTATTACGATTATTTCTCTCTATGCAGATGGGCATCAAGAAAATATTTTCGTATTCAGATAAGAAAGCTGGTGATTGAAATTACGCGAAAAGATCTCGCCTTAACGAAAATTGCCTTCGTTTTTACGATTGCTACCCCATATCGTGTAACATATCGGCGACATTCTCTCCCCTCTTTCGCCATAATACAAAACGAGCTGCTCTTTTTTGAACTTTTGCAGTGTCCTCCGTCAATCCTATTTGGTAAGCGTCCGATACCGCTCAGCAGTACTCTAGCAGAGAACGGACAAACGTAGTCGAGACAGTCTCTAGTAGATGTGTTGCATTTTCTAAGTGTTCCGTCCATAAAATACATTCCCCACAACATTATCTATGTGATCTTTCCACTTAAATTTCTTTGTAACTGTGGCGTCGATAGTTACGATTCCACAATCTACGTGCACGCTCTCGTAAGTTGGCACTACGAGAGAAGACTGACTACGCCGACCACAGCGGCCCCTGGCCGACGCTGTGGAGCTCAGCGAGTGCCGTCTTGATTTCTCCCCATTTCGTCAAGAGCAGACGGCCTGGAAATATAGCTTCTACTACCAAGTGGGCCAGCTTGCTATTGAGACTTTGTATTAGTGACGTTCAGTTGGAGTTTGGACAGCAACGAGTATTTGTTAGTTTTGAGATTATACAGAACAGTCATCCTAACTTCACAGGATTAGACATGGAAAACGGCTTCGCAGCTACGTGCTCATCCTGGCCAAATTTATGTATGCACTTCATATTTACTTGTGTTTTTGACTCTATTAGAAGTGTTAAAGTTACATGCAGTACCGAAGTGCTTTACTTCCCCTGCTCCTATTCGTCTCCTCCACTCTCAGCCTATACTACAGAAGCAGTTAACAGGAGCAGACCCAAGCATCGTCTATCCAGGCAGGACACCAAAGTAACTGTAATCCCTAGGTATTTAATTGAAATGACAATCATTAGGTTTGTGTGATTTATCGTGTAACCAAAATCTAACGGATTCCTACTAGTACTCATGTGGATGACCTCACACTTTTCATTAGTTTGAGTCAACTGCTACGTTTCGCATCGTATGGATATCTTACATATGCTTTACGGCTTTTCCAGTTACTGATGCAACCTGAATCTAAATCCGACTTTTTGTTCAAGAATAAGCTGCTGGAGACGTGAGATTGCCAACTGGGCAGAAGTGAGTTCCCAGATATATATATATATATATATATATATATATATATATATGAGAGAGAGGGTGGTGGGGGGCAGGGGCCGAAAGCGAGGCGTCTCCGGTGTTCTAGAAGCTTAGCGTAAGAAATTTGGGGACCGTGACGGTCAGGGTAGTTGACGCATGCCTTGGAGTGCACGTTGGGTGACACGGGATAGACGTAGACGTGCATTGTCGTGTTGGAAGAGCACATCGCCTCGTTGGTGCACGAATAGTAACCATGCTGCACTGAATGATGTTCCAGATGTACCGTGCACTGCTCAATATTTCAATTACGATCACCAAGAGAGAAGGGCCATTGTAGGATGTGGCTCCCCACACTACGATTCCAGGTGTTGGCCCTGTGCCCCCGTGTCATGTATACTCCAGACGTCGACACTCACCAACATGGCGCCACACACACATATGACTATCACTGGCACCAAGGCAGAAGCGACTCTCATCACTGAGACAACGAGTCTCCATTAGTCCTTTCACAAGCTCCTATCACGACACCACTGGAGGCGGGACGCAGGATGCTGGGGCGTGAGCGGAAGATGCCCTAACGGTGTGTAGAATCATAACCATGTTTCACGGAGATGGTTGCGATTGGTCGTCGATAATAGCGCCACAACACCAGCGCATTTCTACGACATGACCACCCAGCATCCCACAGACCCACTATACGTCCTCTCCAACAGCTGCATAAACGGTTCATGTTCACACTGTCGTGTTATGATAATAATGTTACAGACACAGGGGGAGCTTCGCACGCCACGGCAAACTTGTTTACCGCAGTAACTGCCCACCCGTAGCGGGCCCTGCAACAATGGCATGCCTTAGTTGCGTCAAGGTTGAAGCCCTAGGGAGTGGGTGGGGAGAGTTGTGAGGTGCTGGGCGAATAATATCTTGATTAAGTATGATAACCTTAATCTACAAAAAAATTCCAGATGAAAACTTACACTAGGCAAAAATATGAAATATGTACGGAAGCTTTTACCAAAACAGCAATACAATTTAATCAACCAAAGCTTTGACAAGACATATAGAACTGTTTGACTCAGTTAAGAATTTGTTACAACTGTCAACTGCCCAACAAGCAGGCAGTATCAACCAATCACTAGATTCCATGAAATAGTTTAGACACGTGATTAGCACAATGGGCAGAGGACCCTTAAAAATCGGATACATTAACTGATCCCATAAAATTTTGAAGTGAATCAAATTAATTTTTTAAATAATGTGCACCACATTAAATTTCTAAGCAGACTGGAAAACGCTGCGCCTAATAGTGGTATAACTCTTCAGATAATTGACGTCACAAAATTTTAGAAATAGGACAGAAATACCAAATGAATACATTAGTCCTTTAAAATAAAAAGTGGCACATTTTTTTAAACTGACATAGGACAAAAATACCAAATGAATACATTAGTCCTTTAAAATAAAAAGTGGCACATTATTTTTTAAGCTGACATATAAAAAATTATCTACACAGGAAAGATTGCAAATAGGAGTATTAATGCGAACAGCTCTACCATATTACTTGGTCATTAACAAGAACATTTGCATGAGAAAGCCGCAACAGGTGGCAGTGACGAAGTGATAGGTCTTTAACAGAAACTAGTGCTATGGCGCCGAAATGAACTGTCACACAGTTCAGTATCTACAGAAACCCAGCGAAGCAGTAGAACATGAAAATAGCACATATGCTTCGTGAACCAAAGATATAAATGAGCCTAGCTCAGATTTAGCAAAAGCAGATAAATGAAAGACAGTTCAGTAAAGACATACCAATAGGTATCACCAGCGGCCACCATTAACATCATGAGCTCTTCATTAAATCAAATAACTCTTACTCATTGAATTCATTAACAAGTAGACGGAAATTCGATAAACAGTGGGTGATAATGGACACACACGCCAGATTTTCCTAATTGAAACAGGTGATGGCGATAACAATTTTAATTCAAAAATGGCTCTGAGCACTATGGGACTCAACAGCTATGGTCATCAGTCCCCTAGAACTTAGAACTACTTAAACCTAACTAACCCAGGGACATCACCCAACACCTAGTCATCACGAGGCAGAGAAAATTCCTAACCCCGCCGGGAATCGAACCTGGGAATCCGGGTAACAATTTTAATTGATAGCAAGAACAGTCACGTTTTAACCTGTGAGGTGAGCTACTCTCAGAATGCAGTGTGCGCACAATACGTGATGCCTTCAAGCATACCGTTCAACTTTGAAGACACTTATAATTTTAATTTTCACTTGCTCTAGTCTGTTGCATGTTACCAATCAAAGGTCTATCTAAATGCACTTTACTTTACACAAAATAAACGAGCTTATTAATGACCTGAAATCCACAGATTTTACTTAGATAATTCGTGTACCAAATAACGTGTAACAGTTGGCTATAAAACGGCTTAATGAGTCAAAGCAAAAGTTCACCCAGAAGAGGGCAGGTCACCTGACCCAAGTGAACAGGTGAGTCACATATTAAAACAAGTAAATTTTCGGCTACTGCCGATTAACATTGAACAGAACAGGGATTGCCATGTACGAGTATTATCCGGAAACTAAGGTTACAAGGCTTATAGCTTTAGCATGGAATGTCCGTGGGGGAAGCTGAACCACTGTCGAGGAAAGAGAAGCCAGCAGAACGAACGAGCATTCCGAATAATCAGTAGCGCGCTCATAGATTAATGTTGTGGTGACTGTCAGAATTGAGCGTTCTCATTCCGGCTCCCGTTAAATGCGAAGTGCGCGCTGTAATTCGCTACCTAAATGCTAAGGGCATGGACGCCGCTTGAGATTCATAGCGACGTTGTTTCAATTTATGGAGAGAACGTAATGTCAAGGCAGCATATGACGGAATTTCAATTCTGGAAGCACAGAAATTTACGAAGAAGACACAAGCCGAAGGCCGTCTGTTGTCACTGATGATGTGGCGTAGAAAATTGAAGAACATCGTCTCTGTGATCTCTGATCGACAATTGATGATCTGCATGCAGTTTGTCCAAACATTTCACGAACTGTTTTTCATGAAATCGTAACTGATAAATCATCGCAAGTTGGGTGCGTGACGGGTGCCCTAGATGCTTATCGATGCACACAAAATGAACAGACTAAGTGCTGCTCGTGAATTTCTTGACCGTTTTGAGACTGAAGGCGAGGCTTCTCTCAACTCTGTAGTGACAGGACATGAAACATGGACTTATCACTATACTCCAGAGAGCAAACGACCACTAAAGAAAGTGCCGCCATGCCCATTCTCATTCCAAACTCAGCAAACAGCGAGAAAAATCATGGTGCTAGTGTTTGTGAAACAATAAAGACTGCAAGATATTGTGAGACCATGAAGAAACTTCGCAGAGAGATACAAAACAAAAATCGTGGGATGTCGACAACGGGAGTCTGTCTCCTTCATGATAACGCCCGTGTGTACACCACTCATGCAACACAAGACTTGACTTCATTTGGTTGGGATATTTTAAGCCACAGCTCTCGCAGCCCCATCTCGCACCTAGTGACTATCATCTATTCAGTAAAATACAGAAGAAACACCTTCGTGGAAAACGCCTTTCCGATGACGACGAGGTGAAAGTCGAAGCGAAGAACTAGCTGAAAGAAGAAGGGGGTGACGTCTATGACACGGGAATCAGAAAACTCGTCCCACGGATGAGAAAATGTTTTGAGGTAAATTGTGATTAGTGAAAAAATAATGCAAGACCTAAACTACAATGCATGTAAATTGTATTAAAATATATTCATTTTTTGTACTTAAAACTTTTTTTCTAAGCTTACTTTACGGATTAGCCTCGTACTGGCGCCTGTAATAAGACAAGGGGCGCACTATAGCTAGAAATCAAGTCATTGTCCCGCAGTTAGGCACTAGGTAACCAGGGTGGTGAGTTAAAATCCACACGAACACTTGAAGTTCACCAAGAAAGCCGTTTACCTTTAATTTCAAACACTGACAGTTAGCTTAAGTGCCGTCCTCCTCCTGCTTTAGTGTTCAGCCTCTTTCTGCTATGATCAGCTGTAGTCCAAAATAAACACGTCCACCACCGTCGTGGGCACCAAGCGTTGTCTCCGTATTTCAGGCAGCACACTCCATTCTGTGGAGAACCACAGCTACCTCTTCGTACGACTTGTGCTTGCCTCGATATCGGCCCGGCGCCCAGAGTCACTCTGCCACCACCTGCCAGGAGCTTTTCCGTAAGTTACCAGGAGACCAATCAGAGAGGTTCCTATCAAATGGAGTATACTGAAAGCAAAGCAAATCACTAATATAGCCTGCACGTGGTGCAAAGGAGTTCTTATAATGATTATGTTAATAGAGTGATACTTATGATTACGCAACGTTGGACAATATGTTGTCACTGGATTGTGAGGGAGAGGGGTTAAATAAACTGGGGTGCAGAGAGCGGCCTGCGTAGAGCACCTGGTGACGTGACATTGCATCAGGTACATAAGAAGATGGCTATTGGTCGGCTCCAGAAGAAACAAACCGGAGGGCTCTGATTGGCCCAAAACACAAGGAAGCACTTCCTTATCCAGTGACAAGGTAACAGAGCGGCAGACGGGAAGCGAAGGTTGAGGTGATCAGTAGGGCGTTGCTCTTACATCTCGCTGATCACGGTAAAATATGTCTTATCAGTTGAATTGTGGCACTTTTTGGAGTCTGTTGGATGTAACTGTCATTGTTTTGACGCGGCACGCGAGTGTAAGCCTATTGAAATCTGCACAAGGCGCAGATGGAAGAGAAATGATTGAGTAAACGTTTTTTTTTTGGTATGAATTAAAAATTGCATCCCTTCAAACAACTTGCGCGCTATTATTCGACCGCTAACTCCTGTCAGACTTCATATCATTCTACACTGTTACAGCCGATCATCCACTTTCTGAGTCCAGCGAATCCACTTCTAGCGCTTCTACTCTGAAAGACATAGGCCAGTGTATTTCAGGTACCTACAGTGAGGTACGACGGACGTGTATCTCTGCAGCAGCAACCTTGCCGAGTTCACCAGCAGTATATGTGGACGGTCTTGCTAACGAAAGGGGAACGTAGAAATCTTTTTTCATTTTCCAGTAATGTGTATATTCAGCGTTGTGGTAGATAGTAGCAGAAGGGCTTTTGGTGTTGGTTGCGTGTGGAAATTTAATAGCAATCGGGTATCCTGTGGGTTCAGGTGCAAAGCAGTATCAGAACTATTGCGGCATTTCACGCATAAGATACAGCACGGCAGTATAGTTTGGTTGACATCCGACTGTGGTAGGTACTTCGTCAGAGTTACGTTGGGAAGACCATTACCTCGAATTGGTGGCCTTTATGAAGGCTTCATGAGTTCTGGCGTGTTGCACCTTTACGTTTGATTTGAAACTGATACTGATGTTCAGCAATTTAAATGGAGGACACAGAGTCTTGACAGTACACTTTGTTTTCGCCAGATGTGTTGGGTACTCATTTGCTGGCCAATAAGCTTCTTCCCAGGCCAATCATTTAATTCTTGTATTGTGTATGTGTTACCAACTGGAGCCCAACGCCAGAAAGAGTGCAGACCCGGTCAGGGATATGAGATTCAACGGGTTACAGCGTCACTGATACAGACGGACTCACAGAAATCGTCATGTGGTTCCACTGTTGCGCTGTGTTGTGCGCGTCTGTTATTCCTCCAGTTATGGCTGCAAAGGGTTCATTTCGACAGGGAAGTTGCAAGTTTTTATCCTTTCTATCCATCCTGTAAAAATCGGTGCTCAAACATCAACAGACAACATGAAATAGGCTATATGTTACGGAAACACAGCGGCTTTCCGCAAACACTAACTCCCTTCAAATTGCCAAATTTCTGTTAAACATTCTTTTAAAAATCTTAGTCATATCTTCAACTCAGCAGGTTATGAAAAGTGAATGCTGACTTAACGATTATGGGCTGTCCACTGGAAAATTCAACGGAATTAGCCCATACAAAACAGCTACGCTTACTTCCTTTATGATTGTAAATATGAGGTCCTCCACCTATGTATTAAAACACGCACTTCTTTATAAATTTTTTGTACTGCGGGCTCCTTTATGGCGCAGGCTCCTTAGGCTTGAACCTAGAAAGCCTACGTGGAAATGTAGCCCAGCAAGGCGTTTTCAGTAGCACACCGACTTAAGAAGAGGTTATAGCATGAATCTTGTAAGTATCTGCTCGAGTCCCACAAACCCGAGGTACATCTATGCTGGCCTTTCTATGAGTTCTAAAGCCTCTCTAACGAAGTGACGACTATTCATATTGCCATAAATACATAGAAATCGAATGTGCAAAATATGCCACTTAACAATACAGGCTTCCATTGTCAGACATGTCCAAAATCGTTATATTGTGGCACTCAGTGTACTATATGATTAAACGAGCGGCTGTGTTCTATTGTCAGTGCTTTGGGCGAAGGAATACTGTAGATTGAAATATAAATGCTTTGGAGGGTGAGGAGTAGGTAAATTTCTATTTCGATACCAGTCCTTATAAAAGTACTCAGTACTAACTTAAATATGAATTATGTGATAAATGTGATCATATAAAAGTAAATATAAGTGTGTCTTAACTGATAAAAGTATCTCTTTTGAACTACAGAGGTTGAGAAAAGCACAGTGTATTACCATGCGTAATATGGTGTAGGAAAGCTATTGGGCTTCAAAACTCCTACTAGTCTCATAATGGATAAATACAGACCCTATGTATTTTTCAAGGAAATTGTGTGTCATTATTCCTGCAAAATAATGGCAGTTTCAGGTAAAGATGATGGAGGTGGATAATGATCACGTATGATTCTCTCCAAAGCGGACCACAAAGGCTCAGTAATATTATCTGGTGATTACAGTGACCAAAGGAGATGCGACAAATTATCCTTGTGCTTGAAAAACAAATCCTGGGCTGAAACGTCCTGGCAGATTAAAACTGTGTGCCGGACCGCGACTCGAACTCGGGACCTTTGGCTTTCGCGGGCAAGTGCTCTACCAACTGAGCTACCCAAGCACGACTCACGCCCCGTCCTCACAGCTTTATTTCTGCCAATACCTCGTCTCCTACCTTCCAAACTTTACAGAAGCTCTCCTGCGAACCTTGCAGAACTAGCACTCCTCGTTCTGGAAACATCCCCCAGGCTGTGGCTAAGCCATGTCTCCGCAATATCCTTTCTTCCAGGAGTGCTAGTTCTGCAAGGTTCACAGGAGAGCTTCAGTAAAGTTTGGAAGGTAGGAGACGAGGTACTGGCAGAAGTAAAGCTATGAGGACGGGGTGTGAGTCGTGCTTGGGTAGCTCAGTTGGTAGAACACTTACCCGCGAAAGGCAAAGGTCCTGAGTTAGAGTCTCGGTCCGGCACACAGTTGCCATCTGCCAGGAAGTTTCATATCAGCGCACACTTCGTTGCAGAGTGAAATTCTCATTCTAAATCCTGGGCTATTCGAGCTGTGTGATGGGTGAACATGGGCCCCGTCGTCTTGGGACACAGAATCACCATTTTGGACCGAACATAGTACCATGGGATGGACATGACAAGTCAAAATAGTAACATAATCCTTGTAACTTACGCGACCTTTCAGAGTTCCCATGTGGCTGCTGAAATGATCACCACACCCACCGCCGTGTTTCCGTCTTGGACGTAAACTCGGCCAGAAGTTGGAAGAGTGTGAAAGAAGACTTATCCGATTAGATGATTTTCTTCCATTGCTTCATAGCCTAGGTATTACGCCTTCGGCACCTCGTGTTCATGTTATGGGACTTGTGGCCAGCTACGCGCACGCAAAATGACCGCCGGAGGTAGTGCATCAGTACCCGAAACCGCTTTTCACGTGTGTCTTCCACTTTCAAAGTATTCAAATCGTGTGTAATCCCTCTTTTTTTAATGAAAGTATTTCTTTTTAACTACAAAACTATCAATTTGTAGATACTGTAAAAGCGGTGTTTGTCTTGTACGAAGCTTGATATGGTACATAATAATGTTTGAGTTACCAGAAAGTGAAAACTTCTACGTCGGTGGAGCCGCGGAAGAAACGTGCCGCGTATGCCGGCAGCTTTTACGACACAGCGGCACCCTACCCAGCCGCTACCTCGCTTATCGTCACAACAAATCGGCCTCCCTCTTTTCACACGTTTTCTCTTCCCAGAAAAATACTGCACGACACCGTTCTTACTGCTCTCGCTGATTTTAACAATATTTTACTAGGGATATTCGGAAAGTAAGGTCCGATGGAATGCGGAATGGAAACCTCAGAGAAAATCCAATAAAGCTTTGCACAGATGCGTTGGGCAATGCGTCTAGTATGTCCGTCGATCGCCTCACCTAGCTCTTTTCAGTTCTAAGCACACACTGAGCACGTGAAGATGCTTAGAACAATAGTGTTTGCCGCCATATGTGAGGGCCTGGTGTGAGATTTCGCCTGATGTCATGCAGCCCACATAACGCAGCTGTCATGCCTTTCCTTCTGCAAGACGATTCTCGAGTGCATTCTGCAGGGGCAATGAAGCTGCTCCTGCAGCGTTTTCGATGGGGAGTGTTCGATCACATGAACCGCTGGCTATGAAGACAATGTTCTGGCACAGACAACGAGCTATACACCAGTGTAGAGAATCGGCAGGAAGCACAGGCGGCTGCCTTGTATGACGAGGATATTGGATAGTTGGTACAACGCTACTACAAATGTAAAAATCGGAGCGGCCACTTTGTAGAAAACTTTCTATTAAAAATGAAGAAATTCCTCCAGCTGTATCTAAGGTGTCGATTTTATTTTGGCAACTAGTTTCAACGTTGTAACAACGTCATCTTCAGGCGCATACACTTGTTGACGTCAACTGCGTGCGGCTGATACTAGAAGTCAGTGGTGAGATACGGACGTGCTCCGTGTGGAAGGTGGTTAGTAACTAGTTAATAAATAAAATAAAATCAACACCTTAAACACAGCTGGAGGAATTTCTTCATTTTTAATATAAATTTATGCCAGCTGGTGTCCCACTGTCCTCCATTTCAACTATGGATGTACGAAGATTGTAGAAAACTAGCTGGAAGGTGTAGCTAACTGTTGGAAATGAAACGGTTTTATTTTCACAGCGGTTTCCATTTTGCCACCGATCGGAAATTACTTTTCGAATAAATCTCGTATAGCTGAATTGACAATTATAACCTGACAGAATATTGTTAACTCAAGGCACGAAATTTCTTTTGGCCTTTACCCGCAAGCATGATGTGGATAACGGGGCTCGATTTGCAGTAGTTTCCGTTCACATTAAAGAATATTATGCTAAATACACTGTACTGCCTATCTTGTAATTTGATCCGCACCACAGTAGAAAATGGATTGTGGACTGGTATAATCTTACCCCACCACAGGCCCTCTGAAAATAATACTAATACTGCAAATATTTATGGTCGTCTTCCTTTCGTTCCGTAGCCACTAGCATCAAGTTCACCCAAACAACAGTGGGTTGAAAGCCCAAAGTGGATTCCCTACTTTCTTAGCTACAGTGTCAAAATCACTTTAGCTTTTTTTATTTAACCTATGAATATTACAGTCAGTTTCCATACATAAAAGGAAATTTCAATACCGACTGACTCAACATGTCGCTATTAAAGCAATTTTGAAGCTAGAGTCACGAAAATTGATATTTTTTTGTCGGCCAGAGATAAAAAAATACGTATTTCAGCATTTTTGGAAATTATACCACTATGGAAGTGATAGTAGCTGAAAAATTTTTGCGGAAAAAAGTGATTATAAAGAGCTACTAAAACGTTTTTAAAGGTACATCTATGAAAATTTGTATTTGACTTCTGGATATTTTGTTTTACGTTTTTCTTTTTTTTTAAAAAAAAAATAACGAGTTTGAATGTTTTTGGGAACTGAACCCTATAGGTGATGAAATAGGTGATGGGAATTTGTATGAAACATTTCACTATGAAAGCATTTTTAAAGCTAAATTTAAGAAAGTTTGTATTTTTCTTCTCGTTTAGAAATAATTTCAAGAAATGACGTTTCAGTGTTTTTCGAAATTCAACCTCTAAGGGAGTAGCATAGGAGATGGAGGTTTTTACGGAAACATTTTATTGCGAAAGCATTTTTGAAACTAAATCTCTGGGAATTTGTATTTGAATTCTCGGTAAAAAAGAAAAAAAGAAATAAGAACGCGTGACAGTGTTTTGGGAAATTCAATCCCTAACAGGGTGAAATAAGGGGTGGAAAGTTTTATGAAAATATTTCGTTACATAAAAACACATTTAAGCCAAATCTATGCAAACTGGTATTTCAATTCTAAAGAAACATGGGATATGGGATGAAATTTTTGATGGAAATATCCCCTTGAGAACTCAAACGGTAGCATTAACGAAGATCTCAGACACCGGCTAGCAGAATCTAAGATTTTAATTAGGATGATAAGTTAAGAAGGCGAAACGTCCTGGTAGATTAAAACTGTATGCCTGGCCGAGACTGGAACTCGAGAACTTTGCCCCGCGAGGGCAAGTGCTCTGCGCAAGCAAGATATACAAGTCCTACCCACAGCTTTGCTTCCGGCAGTACCCCGTCTCCTAGTTTCCAAATTTTACAGGCGGACATGAGGTACTGTCGGAAGGAAAGCGGTGTGAATGCCTTGTGTGTCACGCTTGGGTAGCTCAGTTGGTAGGGCACTTGCACACGAAAGCCGAAGTTGCCGAGCTCCAGTCGCGATTCGGAACACACTTTTAATCTGCTAGAAAGTTTCACATCAAAGCACACTCACTTCCAGAGTGAAAATTTCGTTCAGTTTTTGAAGATTTTGCAGTTTTTGAATAACACAAAAACTGCCAAGACTACACAATCTACGCGAGCGAAGCAGCGGGAGCTAAGCAAGTGCGTTTAAAAAATACATTCTGTTTATGCTTTTGGTTTCTTTAAAGAATATCTACTACTGATATTTGCAGTCACAGTTTAATTGTTGTCCTCGACGGCGTGTGTTCATCGGAAACAGGGTAACATCAGGAGTGCCCAAGGAAAGTATGACAGGACCGTTTCTTAAAGTGAATGAGTAGGAAAAACAAACCTGTAATGTTCGGATAGAGCATGAGTAGTGTCCTGCTTGACACAGTCACGTCTTTTAAATATCTGGGCGGAACGTTGCAAAGCGATATGAAATGGAATGAGCGTGTGAGGAATGTGGTAGGGAGGGCATTGTCTACTTCGGTTTATGGGGAAAATTTTAGGAAATGGTTCATCTGTAAAGGATACCGCATATAAGACGCTGGTGCGACCTATTGTTGGGTACTGCTCGAGTGTTTGTGATCCCATCAGGTCACACTGAAGGAAGACATCGAAGCAGTTCAGAGGCGAGCTGCTAGGTTTGTCACCGGTAGGTTCGACCAGCTGGCAAGTGTTGCGGATGTGCTTCCGGAGCTCAAGTGCGAATCTCTGGAGGGAAGACGACACTACCGAGAAAGTTTAGAGAACCAGCATTTGAAGCTGATTGCAGAACGATCATACTACTGCAAACATACATTTCGTATAGCGACCACGAAGATAAGATACGAGAAATTCGGTCTCATACGGGGGCATCTAGATAGTCGCTCTATCTACGAGTGGAACAGGAAAGGAAATGTCTAGTTGTGGTAAAGGGTACACTCCACCACTCACCGTAAGGTGCCTTGCGGAGTATACAGGGTGGTCCATTGATCGTGACCGGGCCAAATATTTCACGAAATAAGCGTCAAACGAAAAAACTACAAACACCGAAACTTGTCTAGCTTGAAGGGGGAAACCAGATGGCGCTAAGGTTGGCCCGCTAGCTGCCGCTGCCATAGGTCAAACGGATATCAACTGCGTTTTTTTAAATAGGAACCCCTATTTTCTATTACATATTCACGTAGTACGTAAAGAAATATGGATGTTTTAGTAGGACCACTTTTTTCGCTTTTTGATAGATGGCCCTGTAATAGTCACAAACATATGGCTCACAATTTTAGACGAACAGTTGGTAACAGGTAGTTTTTTTAAAATTAAAATACAGAACGTAGGTACGTTTGAACATTTTATTTCGATTGTTCCAATTTGATATATGTACCTTTGTGAACTTATCATTTCTGAGAACACGTGCTGTTACGGCGTGATTACCTGTAAATACCACATTAATGCAATAAATACTCAAAATGACGTCCGTCAACCTCAATGCATTTGGCAGTACGTGTAACGACATTCCTCTGAACAGCGAGTAGTTCACCTTCCGTAATGTTCGCACATGCATTGAAATTGGGCTGACGCATGTTGTCAGGCGTTGTCGGTGGATCACCATAGCAAATATCCTTCAACTTTCCCCACAGAAAGAAATCCGGGGACGTCAGATCCGGTGAACGAGCGGGCCATGGTATGATGCTTCGAAGACCAATCGACCTGTCATGAAATATGCTATTCAATACCGCTTCAACCGCACGCGAGCTATGTACCGGACATCCATCACGTTTGAAGTACATCGCCATTCTGTCATGCAGTGAAACATCTTGTAGTAACATCGGTAGAACATTACGTAGGAAATCAACATACATTGCACCATTTAGATTGCCATCGATAAAATGTGGGCCAATTATCCTTCCTCCCATAATGCCGCACCATGCATTAACCCGCCATGGTCGCTGATGTTCCACTTGTCGCAGCCATCGTGGATTTTCCGTTGCCCAATAGGGCATATTATGCCGGTTTACGTTACCGCTGTTGGTGAATGACGCTTCATAGCTAAAAAGAACGCGTGCAAAAAATCTGTCATCGTCCCTTAACTCCTCTTGTACCCAGTGGCAGAACTGTACACGACGTTCAAAGTCGTCGCCATGCAATTCCTGGTGCACAGAAATATGGTACAGGTGTAATCGATGTTGATGTAGCATTCTCAACACAGACGTTTTTCAGATTCCCGATTCTCGCGCAATTTGTCTGCTACTGATGTGCGGATTAACCGCGACAGCAGCTGAAACACCTACTTGGGTATCATCATTTGTTGTAGGTCCTGGTTTACGTTTCACATGTGGCTAAACACTTTCTGTTTCCTTAAATAACGTAACTATCCGGCGAACGGTCCGGACACTTGGATGATGTCGTCCAGGATATCGAGCAGCATACATAGCTCACGCCCGTTGGGCATTTTGATCCCAATAGTCATACATCACCACGATATCGACCTTTTCCGCAATTGGTAAACGGTCCATTTTAACACGGGTAATGTATCTCGAAGCAAATACCGTCCGCACTGGAAGAGTGTTACGTGATACCACGTACTTACACGTTTGTGACTATTACAACGCCATCTATCAGGAAGCGAAAAAAGTGGTCCAACTAAAACATTTATATTTCTTTACGTACTACAAGAATATGTAATAAAAATGGGGGTTCCTACTTAAACAAACGCAGTTTATATCCGTTTGACCTAAGGCAGCTCCATCTAGCGGGCCAACCATAAGTGCCATCTGGTTTCCCCCTTCAAGCTAGACAAGTTTCGTTCTTTGTAGTTTTTTCGTTTGGCGCTTATTTCGTGAAATATTAGGCCCGGTCACTATCAATGGACCACCGTGTACATGCAGGTGTAGGTGGCTTTGTCTTGTCCTCTCTGCCCTATCCGTGTGTAGCTCGGCTACCGCTTGATGTCGTGGTCTCTTCCACAGGCGGCCCTACCGCCTTGTGGCTTCAGGTGTTTCTCTCCTTGGTTCTCATTTGTGCACTGATATCCAACTACCAGCAGATATAGCAACAGGCTGTTGCATCACTGATGAGTGGTTTTGGAATACCAGGTCTGCCTACAATTCGCTGCTTATGGCGTTCGCTTCGTGTTTTTTGGTGCTGAGAGGGTTTGCAAATTTGACATTCGGTTCTGCAATCACGCTTGCAGCTGTCGTCTCCATATTTTTTCTCACAATGACACTCTGCATGGTCACTGAACACACACTTTGATTTATATTGTGACCTGAGGGATGATATTTCTCCGTTTTCCCTGTAGGCTGTGTAAGTCTTCGATAGGGTGCCTCTTGAATCACCACACATTTTGGCTACATCGTTTACGTAAACATCCACCATGCAAACACCAAACCGACGCTTGCAACGTGTCGAGGACATCGCACAGCACAACCTGCAGACTCGGCTAGCATCTGTATCTATGTGGTAGCATGTAGTACTCTTTAAGTTAACATATTTTTATCCAACCCCATTTAGTCAGGTACAACATATCCGTATAACATATCGTAATAAAGGTTGTAAGAGGTCCGAGCAGATGTAATTTCGATGTATTGCTCATGCGCTGCCTGCGATATGCAAGGTCTCTGACCAGAGAGCAGTGTTGACTGCAGTAGGAACTGTGTAGCTGTAGCAGTAAGTTGTGGCTAGTCTAGAGTCTGCTCTGGTCTGGTACGGTGTATCGTGTTGGCTGGCCCGGTCGCGGTGCAGCGATGCCGGAGCCTGAGCATTATTGTATAAGGTAAAAAAGCAGCCTCGCGCATATGTAGTAATGTTATCTCAAGTCGCATGTAAATGTTTTAAAACTCTCGTAATAATAATTTCCCTTATAAAAAGTAACTTTTAACGACCATTCATTTCAATTTGAAGGATTTACTAATTTCTCCCATGCATGATCATCCCGATTATTGTAATAGAAAAATCAGTTGCTTCCTTTCATAAATGAGAGATATATCGGCCAGCATTGCACAGAGCTGTACTGGAAAAATTTATTGTAAGAGCAGATATATCCGGCGACTTCATTGAGGTAAGAATTTTTCCTTTTTTTATTCAGAATGATCTTTCAGGGCCACGACGCAGCACTGCTGTCGTCCAAAATGTACCAGGTTAAATTCACAGTGAATTATTGAAAAGTCATAAGTGAGCGATAATTTAATTGAGAGGTTAGTTACATTGTTTTATTACTAGGTTACTGAATTTATTTTTTTATTGGGACGTTACACTGAATGTGAACGACATAATTATAATTTTTTACTGTTGAGAGGTTTAGGAATGTTTCTGTTGTGAGGTTACGCTAAGTGTGAATGAATTTTGAGCTTAGATTAAATCAGAAAGAATTTTGTGTGGGAGGTCAAATGAGAAAGAATTTTGTGGGGAGGTTACACTCCATTAGAATCATACTATTATTATTATTTATTTTAATTCTGTTTTGAGGTTACACTAAAATAAGAATCATTATTCATATTATTCATTTTATTTTTTTGTGCGGAGGTTACACTTGGCGACAACCGGCCAGGATCGTATTTCTTTGTGAATCTCTGAGAAGTAGTCATATATCTGCTCTTATTTACTTAAATGTAGTTTGCATCTGGCGCAACGCATTTACTAATTTGTCACTCTTTCTTTCACAGATCATCGGCAATTTATTGCTCTTTGTTGTAATTGTGTTTGTTCCATTTTTGCTTCATCTTTGTTTCATTTTGTGCTTAATTTGGTTTGTGAAAAATGCCGCGAAAAACTGTTAACAGTACATCGCGATGTGCAATGAGTGAAATAGTCGACTCGAATAATTTGACGGATAATACTTGCGACACTCATTGTAATAATGAGAATCCTCCATTTACAGACAATCAGTGCGTACCGATCACTAATATTGATTTTGATCCTAATGATGAGCAAACAAATGCAATTATGTCCAGAGTAAATGTAACAATTGATGACGCGGCATGTTCCGCTAAAATGAACGCTGTCCAGTTTGATACGCCTAATTTGCAAAATTTACGTAACGAACAGGTAATTGTTTCTAACGAAGGTGAACAATATACACAAAACACGCCAAGTTTATTTGATTCCGGTGTAATGACCAACAGTGCACATCCGATTGGCAAACCTTTTGTGTATCAGACAGTAACCAAATGGTTACACAAAACGTGACACATGCAGATACACCATCACACAGTACAGAGCATAGAGCCGCTAATTTTGGCTGGGATCAAGTTATGGCATTATTACTACAAATCAATGAAAAAATAGACAATCAGCACAAACAATTTAATGAAAAACAAGACAACTATTTCAAACAACTGAGTGAAAAACTAGACAACAATTAAAAACAACTAAATGAATCGAACAAAGAACTTAATGAGAGTTTCAAACAGTCGAATGAAAAACACGACAATCTTAACGAACAGAACAAACAACTTAGTGAACAGATTAAAGCCGTTACCGTGCAACGTCATGATACTAAAGAACAATTACGTGAGGATACTAAGACTTGTGCTAGGAACAGTAGTGAAGAAATTAGATCTGTTGCACAAGAATTAAATAGTACACGTGTAGCCACAACGAAATTACATAGAGATGAAATTAGTGCAGTCACTGAACAATGTTCAGAAAACGCAACACAGATACACGACGAGTTTAAATTAATGTCAGCAGAAGTTTCACGCACTCTGGATACGGAAGTCGATAAGAAATTTGAACAACAGATCAGCCAAACCGACGAACGTTTTAAAGTGACAGAAATGAAAAATGTTTCAGTCACTAACACGTCACAGCATACGCCACGTTCCGAACATTTGTCACACTCACACAGCCAGTATAACTTAAGTAATTTACAGAGACCACGCGACTTAGAATCCGAAGAGACACAGACAAACAGATTCTCATGCAATCTTGAACCTGCTAAGACATACAGATACGGTAATTTTGATTACAAGCGCTTTCTATCCGTTGGGGAATTTAAAAATGACAGAACACAGATGCACCCTTTTGACTGGATAGGACAATTTATTTTTGTACTTTCATCAGTTTGTCCTGTAACGCAGAAACTAGAATTGGATTGGATACAACAACTTGCTTTTGAATTTTCACCGGCATTGCCTGTAACGCAGAAACTAAAATTTATTTGTAGCGCGTAATTGACCTCAGGGGATTCATTACACTTGGATGAATATGTGCCATAGCGTGCACAGGGCCCCGAGCCGTAGTAGTGCTGTTTCATCTTTAGTTTTCTGCACTGCTGCCTTCTCTTCTACTATCCTTTATATCTATCAAAACAGCTCTTCAACTATCGATCTATCTAGGATTAAGGATGAGTAAAGAAAACCTGATATGACAAGTTTTACCGAAAGTGACAATTTTCATTAGACACTCAAGAACTACCAACATAATTTTAATAACAGACAAAATTTTAATCATCAGTAACTACAAAATTTTCAGCTATCGCAGACGCATTTTGGAAACAATAGTGTCTTTTTCCCAACAACAGCAACAAAACCAGCCGGTTAGCATACCTAACCAACAATGTAATGTGCAAGGTCAACCAAGCTTTAATGTTTCGCCGCCTACACGTACAGCGTCGGCTCCGCCAAATAGTAACGCACAGCAACAGGGAAATCAGTACGTACAGAAAACACACCATTTCAACTCATATCGCAGTGCACCGTATAGCAATGATTATTATGACAGGTGCAAAAGTAATGAGCACAATTTTCAGTGTACGTTTAATAACAGTCGGTCTTACCAGCAGCAGAATCATCAGCCGCAACAGATTATCATGAATGAACCAGACAGTCGGTATCATCTCGAACGTAATACGTCAGGAAGAAGTAACAGAACAGTACAAATAGTTGAAATGCCACAGCATCCTCCCGAAAATAACAGTACGTCAGAAGGAATTTGGCTAGATACAGTGCAGAATGAATCTTCCAGCAACGCAAGCAATATTTTTGACACAGAGAATCTTGTCCACGAAAATGTTATTACTTTTGACGACATCTGAGACACACTTTTACATCAAAACCAATAGTCTGAATTTGCTAATCTGAAACAAGCTTTGTTGAATGCACCTCTTTTATCACATCCAGATCTTACTAGAAATTTTTCCATTGACACCGACAGTTCTAACACTGCTTTAGGCGTACACATTTTTCAGGAAATTGATGAAGATGGTTCTACAGTAATTAAAAACATCGCCTTTGCGAGTCGCATTCTGTCACCTGCTGAACGCAATTATTCTGTCACAGAACTTGAAACATTATATGTTGTATGGGCATTTACGAGATTTCGGCATTTTCTTTATGGAAGACATACGACCGTTTACACGGATCATAGAGCTATACAGTTTTTACTTTCCGCTAAATTTACACACGACAGATTAAGCAGATGGGAAGTTTATTTACAGGAATTTAATTTTACAATTGTTCACATTTCCAGTACACAAAATAATGTAGCATACGCACTATCCCGTTCCCTCAGCAACAATCAGCAAGACATCGCAACCAACCTCTGTCAAACAAATTTCAGCGTCATGTATATTCAACAAGTTGCATTGGAAAATTTTATTTCGGCGTCATTACGAGACATAGCACAAGAGCAGAGCAAAGACAACGTGTGGAAAGAAATTAAACACCTTTGGTAAGATAGGAATAATATTACCATCAGAAACCATTACACTGTACGCAATAATATTCTGTTTCGCCGCTCTCACCCTGACAGCAACAATTGGTTACTATGTATTCCTGACGAGCTTGTTAACAAATTAATTTGGTATACTCATTTATGTTAAGCACATTACGGAGCCAAAAAATGTTTTCTTATATTGAGAAAGAACTGTTATTTTGCCAACATGGAGAAACGTATTCGACGAGTTTTAGCGTCATGTAAAATCTGCCAGAAAGCTAAGTCAGACACGACTTCACATATTCCTCCGGTACATCCCATTGTACCTGTTAAATTGAGACACATGGCCGCTGTAGACATTTTTGGTCCGATTCCCAGATCTAATAGAGGTTTTTGCTACATCTTTGTCGCTGTTGAACTCTCTTCAAAATTTGTTACCTTCACTCCGTTACGCAAAGCTACTGCTAAATCTGTTTCGAAAGCATTCGTAAAACATTTTCTATTTCATGTAGGGCATGTACTGGAAGTAATTTCTGACAATGGACCACAGTTTCGATCTGCTATATGGACACGTATGTTACGAGCAAGAAACATTTCTCCGATCTATATATCCAAGTATCACGCTTCTTCGAACCCTTGTGAACGTCTAATGAAAGAAATTGGTAAACTATGTAGAATATACTGCCATAAAAAACATATTGATTGGGACACACACATACTCTCATTCCAGGATGTAATTAACTCAATACCAAATGAATCTACTATGCTATCTCCGACTGTTATATTGACAAATGTTGAACCACCTAACAAAATTAAAGAATTAGTATCCTTTCCTACATCTCGTCGAGTACGACACCATGAAATAATTGACATTGCGCTGAACAACATCAAACGTGCAGCAGAGCGCCGGAGAAGACAGCAAAAACAGGTTTGTACTCGCCGTGACTTTCACATTGGACAGAAGATATTAGTACGCACACATTATTTATCCAATAGAGGAAAGAGTAGATGTAGTAAATTTGAGCTTCTATACGCAGGTCCATATCGAATTCGGAGCATTCCTCACCCCAATGTAGTACACGTGGAAACTTTGAGAACCAGAAAAAGCAAGGGCAATCACCATGTCTCCAATATTAAACCCTTTATTGAATGAACATACTTTATGATTTATCACACTGTAACGCCATTTCCTGATTTTTATATGACCAATTATGCAATTCTATCTGTGATTACTTAGTGATTATTATCATATTTTTTCTTGGCAAGTGCCTGGCAAGGTAAGGTTAGCAGGCCGCTTTTCTTGTTGTTATATATCAGACCGTGCACATTTTCCATTTTTCGTGTATGTATGATTGTTTTCCTGTTTTGTTTGTATGCACTACGAAATCTTTAAGATATAACAAACACAAGTTGACTTTAACATTTTTCCTTATGATATCTCAATATCTTGACTATTCTACACTCTTGGCTACTGCATTATGAGACTGTGTGTACATTTTTGCACCTGAATACTCTCTATGTTTTTGACATAATACGTTTTCTGTCATGCTATGCTGTATGCTTAATTATATCACTAGAAACCAGTTTTTATTTAATGGGTATATGATTTAAATGCAAGATATTAATCCTTATTCATCATTTTCAGAAAGCAATAACGTGTAAAAGAAATAACTTAAACAAACCACAGTGGATTACTATGAAATGAGAATTTCACCTTCGGAATGAACGAAAGAAAATGGAATACCTTGTGATGAAGAGTAAATTGATCAGAACTAACAAGCATTAACAAGAATATACTATAGACATCGTATGATAGTAGTCTTAACTAATTATTTTTCTTTCAGAATACAAGGCGATTGCTGCAGGCTGTCAGACAGAACTACACATCATAGTTTTAGTGATGAAATATGCTAGAAATAAGAAACTCTATACTATGAATAGTTGTATGAAGTAAATGGTAATATGAATAATGAAGTGTCTTTTTTGCAGATGATAATAAATGACGATGAATAGTTATATGAAGAATATGCTAATACGAATAATGAGGTTTTTCTTTGCAGGTGATGATGGTGATGAATTTTATATGGCCACTTAACACACCACTTTTAAGTTTTTCTTTGCACATGAGAATAATGATGAAGTTTATATATTTACTGTTAATTAAGAAATGCTATGTAGTTATTTAAGTATTTGTTGCAGTTCGTTTTGACAGTATGTCTTATATCGCATGGTATAATGACTGAATGTTTTGGAAAGTACAGCTAGAGTACATACATATTGAGTATACGTTTTATTACCTGTTAATTCGAAGTTCACTACTTTTCAGCATAATATGCATTTCTTCTTTCAGCTTAATAATCCATTTTGTATTTTTTCCAGGAGAAGCTAGTCATGAAATTAATGTGCTATAAGCAGTTAGTTATTAAACCTGTTCCAGTACTTGCATTTTTTTTACCCATTTGTGTGTGTCCTTCATGAATGTGATCACATATACTCTACTTGTTTCATAACCTTGCTACAGTTGACTCATGACGAATGACGTTACTAATCCTTATTTGCAGCAATAAGTCAAAAGCAAATATTTTCATGCCCCAGCAATTAATTATCGATCCCAACGCAATGAATTGCTAACACAAAAAAATGTATTACCAGACCCAAATAATGCTACTAGTTTAAGAGATATTTATAGTACTAAATATAGTGCAGATTTGTCAGATGTATTAAATCCATTATATATATGTATTATTGGAACACAGACCTTGAGTAATAGTTACAATGTGTTACATTTTAAATATGTCCTATGTCACTTGAATGATGAGTTCTGAGTAATACTGAATGATGTTTTGTAGTAATGTATAAATGCTATGCCAATAATTTCTGTAAATAATATTTTTGTTATACTCTATAAATGCTATGCCAATAATTAACTCTCATTTTTAATGATTACTTTTGAATAATACTGAATAATGTTTTATAAAACTATATGAATACTTTGTAACTGGCCAACGAATGCCACTGTTTCTTATATTTTAAATTTGTCTTATGTCACTTACATGATATTATATATGAATACCAGTAGCTTAATGCTACACTCATTAACTCTTGTTTTGAATGATCACTTCTGAATAATGCATAAAAATGGTTTGTAACTGGCCAATGAGTGCCAATGATTACTATAACTAGATGAATTATGTTAATGCTATGCCATTAATTAACTCTTGTTTTGAATGATGACTTCTGAACAATGCATAAATATGGTTTGTAACTGGCCAATGAGTGCCAATATTCAGTGTAATCAGATGACTTATGAATAATGTTCTGTAATACTCCATACATAGTACAGAAATGTTTAGTAACTAGGCAATGAGTGCCAACAATTACTCAAATCGGTTGATAGACTAATGTAATTCTCAATGATGACTAGTATAATACTTAATGTCCTTCACCTTCTGACCTAATTACCAGAAATTACTGCAATATCCGTTTGTCCTGTCCATCCTCATGATCATGGAGCACTATATTTGGATTTTTGCACTAATTCTACGTTGGTGAAGAAGTATCAGTTCTGCAGGAGTGTGGTGTTGACACATCATGCTGTCCACCACCTTGAACGATGGAGATGTTATTATGGTCCCACTGTTTGGTGTACCTAATGTACTACCAAAATGATAACATTGAACAATGATACGACATTTCAGTGTCTTGGCTACACTGATTAATACTTCAGGGAAGAGAACTTCAGATTGTCTCACTTGGTGTTGTGCTTCTGTAGACAGATATGGACTTTCAGTGCAGCTATGTGAAACCTACTGTGCTACAACCATGATGCAATCCTTCCCTTTCCTTTCCTAGTTCTTGTAAAATGGTAGAGACATATACAGTGGGTGTGCACTTTATGTCATTTGTTAATATGTTTTGTACTCATTGCGTATCCTAGTTCTTGTAAAATGGTAAAAAATATATACAGTGTGTGTGTGCACTTTGTCATTTGTTAACATGTTTTGTACTCATTGCATATACATTTTGTCATTTATTGATATGTTCTGTACTCAGTGCATGCACACTCTATTTCATTTCGTGTTCTGTACTTGTATATATATGTATATACTCTGTGACTGTAAACTTAGTTAATTAAGTGGATTTTAGAAAAATTTGTTGCTCATGGCAAGTCTAATTGACTCACCATCGCTGCCAAACTTGCCCCCCCCCCCCCCCCCAGTGGAGGGTTATGTAAGAGGTCCGAGCAGATGTAATTTCGATGTATTGCTCATGTGCTGCGATATGCAAGGTCTCTGACCAGAGAGCAGTGTTGACTGCAGTAGGAACTGTGTAGCTGTAGCAGTAAGTTGTGGCTAGTCTGGAGTCTGCTCTGGTCTGGTACAGTGTATCATGTTGGCTGGCCCGGTCGCGGTGTAGCGATGCCGGAGCCTGAGCATTATTGTATAAGGTAAAAAAACAGCCTCGCGCATATGTAGTAATGTTATCTCAAGTCGCATGTAAATGTTTTAAAACTCTCGTAATAATAATTTCCCTTATAAAAAGTAACTTTTAACGACCATTCATTTCAATTTGAAGGATTTACTAATTTCTCCCATGCATGATCATCCCGATTATTGTAATAGAAAAATCAGTTGCTTCCTTTCATAAATGAGAGATATATCGGCCAGCATTGCACAGAGCTGTACTGGAAAAATTTATTGTAAGAGCAGATATATCCGGCGACTTCATTGAGGTAAGAATTTTTCCTGTTTTTATTCAGAATGATCTTTCAGGACCATGACGCAGCACTGCTGTCGTCCAAAATGTACCAGGTTAAATTCACAGTGAATTATTGAAAAGTCATAAGTGAGCGACAATTTAATTGAGAGGTTAGTTACATTGTTTTATTACTAGGTTACTGAATTTATTTTTTTATTGGGACGTTACACTGAATGTGAACGACATAATTATAATTTTTTACTGTTGAGAGGTTTAGGAATTTTTCTGTTGTGAGGTTACGCTAAGTGTGAATGAATTTTGAGCTTAGATTAAATCAGAAAGAATTTTGTGTGGGAGGTCAAATGAGAAAGAATTTTGTGGGGAGGTTACACTCCATTAGAATCATACTATTATTATTATTTATTTTAATTCTGTTTTGAGGTTACACTAAAATAAGAATCATTATTCATATTATTCATTTTATTTTTTTGTGGGGAGGTTACAAGGTTCGTTGTCAAGTCATTTCTTTTAAAATAAAGGCAATGATTAAAAACAAAAGGAGGAACTAGTGATCCAAATAATACGTTTTATTTCTTTATACTGTCTATTAAATACTTTCAATTTGTTCAGAAATTGTGGAAATTTCACAAAAGATATTTTACATTAAACATTATTACTTACTTATCAGTTTTCTAATTGTAATAGTGCAGGTAGTCTTATTGTAATTCTGCCAGACAGCAAAGGACTTGGAAAAGCAGTTGAACGGAATGGACAGTATCTTGAAAGGAGGAAATAAGATGAACATCAACAAAAGCAAAACGAGGATAATGGAGTGTAGTCCTGTTAACTCGGGTGATGCTGAGGGAATTAGATTAGGGAATGAGACACTTAAAGTAGTAAATGAGTTTTGCTATTTGGGGAGAAAAATAACTGACGATGGTCGAAGTAGAGAGGATATGAAATGTAGACAGGCAATGGCAAGGAAAGCGTTTCTGAGAAGAGAAATTTGTTAACATCGAGTATAGATTTAAGTGTCACGAAGTTGTTTCTGAGAGTATTTGTATGGAGTGTAGCCATGTATGGAAGTGAAACATGGACGATAAATAGTTCGGAGCCGGCCGCTGTGGCCGAGCGGTTCTAGGCGCTTCAGTCCGGAACCGCGCGACCGCTACCGTCGCAGGTTCGAATCCTGCCTCGGGCATGGATGTGTGTGACGTCCTTAGGTTAGTTAGGTTTAAGTAGTTCTAAGTTCTAGTGGACTGATGACCTCAGATGTTAAGTCCCATAGTGCTCAGAGCCATTTGAAATAGTTCGGACAAGAAGAGAATAGAAGCTTTCGAAATGTGGTGCTACAGAAAAATGCTGAAGATTAGATGGGTAGATCACACAACTAATGAGGAGGTTACTAGTCTATCCCGTGCAAGCTTCTTCAACTTTGCGTAGCTACTGCAATCCACGTCCGCTCGAACATTTTTATTCTAGTCAGTCCTCCGTCCCTCTATACAGCATTTACACCTCAGATTGCCGTCTCTTACGAAAAGTACTATTCCTTGATGTCTCAGGATATCTTAACAATCATCCCTTACGTTTAGTCAAGTTGTGCCCTAGATTTCTTTACCCCCTATTTGGTTCAGTGTCCTGCATTAATTATCTGATTTTTCCATCTAATCTGCAGCACTGCTTCGCCACGAATAAGTGGAAGGAAGCAATTTGGGCAGTTGGTGAAATTTTGTGCTGCTATGCCCTGAGATAGAAGTTGAGAGACCGATGGAGACATCGATAGCGGGCACTGGCAATGTTGTTGTTAACGAAGCGATTCTGCGAGGCAGGTTTACGACAGCACTCGCAGGCGAGGTAGTATGGCCTGGAACTAAAAACTTAACAGCGTCCGATCAAGTCTTGGAAGGCCCAACGGTGCCGACGGGCCGCCGTGTCATCTTCAGCCCACAGGCGTCACTGGATGTGGGTATGGAGGGGCGTGTGGTCAGCACACCGTTCTCCCGGCCGTAAGTCAGTTTACGAGACCGGGACAGCTACTTCTCAATCAAGTAGCTACTCAGTTTGCCTCACAACGTCGCTTGCCAACAGCTCTCGGGAGACTGGATGGCCACCCATCCAGGTGTTAGCCCAGCCGGAGAGCGCTTAACTGCGGTGATGTGACGGGAACCGGTGTTACCACTGCAGCATGGCCATTGACGTATGGCCTGGAAGGCACTATAAACAAATACGGAGATGGGTGTGGAGTAATCAGTGCAACACAGGGCGCTGACGTGCTGTGAGAAACTCGTACGTTGCAGTTACAACAACCCTAGCAACCTGAATGTGGGAGCCGAAGCGGTCTAGAAAAAGCTATTTCAGAGGGATAAGGAAAAAGAGTTTAAATAACGGAGCCCATAGGCTCGAGGTAGGAAATTGTGTCGCCATTCTGTCCCCGTCTGGAACCGGAGACGACTGTTTACATTGCAGGCCAGCCTTGGCGACCATCTGGTGATGACTTCCTACATCTACATCTATTTCGCAAGCTACCATACGATGCATGGCGGAGGGTATCCCGTACCACTACTTGCCATTTCCTCTCGTTCCACTGGCAAATAGAGCAAGGGAAAAACGATTGTCTCTTATGCCTCCGTATAAGCCCTAAGTTCTCGTATCTTATCTTAGTGATCCTTATGTGTAATGTATGTTGCGGGCAGTAGAATCGTTCGACAGTCAGCTTCAAATGCCGGTTCTCTAAATTTCCTCAGTAATGTTTCTCGAAAATAACGTCGCCTTCCCTTCGGGGATTTGTATTTGAGTTCCCGAAGCGTCTCCGAATCACTTTTGTTCGAACCTACTGGTAACAAATCTAACAGCCCGCCTCTGAATTGCTTCGATGTCTTCCATCAGTGCGACCTGGTACGGATCCCAAACACTCGACCAGGGCTCAAGAATAGGTCTCACTAGCGTCGTATATGCGGTCTACTTTACAGTTGCACCACTCTTTCCTAAAATTCTCCGAATAAACCGAAGTCGACTATTCGCCTTCTCTACCACAGTTCTCACATGCTCGTTCCACCTCATTTCACTTTTGATCGTTATACTCAGATATTTAAACGACTTGACATGTCAAGCAGATCACCAGCAATACTGCATCCGAACATTACAGGTTTCATCTTCCTACTCATCTGCATTAACCTACATTTTTTCATATTTACGGCTAGCTGCCATTGTTCACACAACTGGAAATTTGGTTTATGCCTTGTATCTTCCTACAGTCATTCAACTTCTTCATCTTACCGTACACCACGGCATCAGCAAACAACGGCGGACTGTTGCCCTCTCTGTGAGTCAGATCATTTATGTTTATTGAGAAAAAGAGCAGTCCTATCAAACTTCCCTGGGGCACTTCTGACGATACCCTTGTGTCTGATGAGCACTCGCCGTCGAGGATAACGTACTGGGTTCTATTATTTAAGGAGTCTTCGAGTCATTCACACATCTGTGAACTTACTCCATATACTCGCAAATTCGTTAACAGCCTGCAATGGGGCACTGTGTCAAATGGTTTTCCGGAAATGTATAAAAATGGAATCTGCCTGTTGCCCTTCATCCATAGTTCTCAGTATATCATGTGACGAAAGGGCAAGCTGAGTTTCGCACGAGCGATGCTTTCGGCTGCTAACCGGCCAGTTGAATCAGCCGCCATATTCTGCTGTACGGATGCGTCACAGCAGTGGCTCTCTCCGCTCTCTGGGTGACGTCGTCCGACGGATTGCAAGCTGGCGTCGGCGATGGCGCAGCCGGAGGTGCGAACTCGCGGTCTCTCGGGTCCAAGGCTGTCCTCAAACAACGACCGAGTCACTCAGGACGGGCGACTGGAGCTGCTGAGGCTATACTACAACGAGCGCTGCTGGCCGTTTCACTTCGGCGCTCTACCTGGAGACCGCGAGTAGCGCTTGAGGCAACAGCCAGCCGCGCTCCGGAGGGCCGGCCCGTTGCTTCCGCCTCGGCCGACACTTGCTGTCGACCTCGGTTCCCGGGCTGAGGCAGTAGCCGTTACGTCACGAGGACGGAGCGGACGGGTACCGTAGCAGCAAGTTCCGGCGTTGGCGTTTGCGTTGACTAACGTACACACGCCGGGCTGCCGTCGTCTAGATCAACAGAGGCACCATCTATTCTTCGACAGAACAAAAGTGAATGCAAAACTTGTCTGTGCATCTCAGCACGCCCTTGCTTGCTTCACCCCTCACTCCCAAACCATAATATTTGTCATCCTGGAGCTGGGGGTTCGTTACAGAGCACTTCCGTAGCATCACACTGCTAAAGCATCTATTCTCTACTTAACTGCTTAACGTACTCATTTGACTTCCCTACAAGGCTGCACTCTAGGCAAATACACTCCTAGAAATTGAAATAAGAACACCGTGAATTCATTGTCCCAGGAAGGGGAAACTTTATTGACACATTCCTGGGGTCAGATACATCACATGATCACACTGACAGAACCACAGGCACATAGACACAGGCAACAGAGCATGCACAATGTCGGCACTAGTACAGTGTATATCCACCTTTCGCAGCAATGCAGGCTGCTATTCTCCCATGGAGACGATCGTAGAGATGCTGGATGTAGTCCTGTGGAACGGCTTGCCATGCCATTTCCACCTGGCGCCTCAGTTGAACCAGTGTTCGTGCTGGACGTGCAGACCGCGTGACACGACGCTTCATCCAGTCCCAAACATGCTCAATGGGGGACAGATCCGGAGATCTTGCTGGCCAGGGTAGTTAACTTACACCTTATAGAGCACGTTGGGTGGCACGGGATACATGCGGACGTGCATTGTCCTGTTGGAACAGCAAGTTCCCTTGCCGGTCTAGGAATGGTAGAACGATGGGTTCGATGACGGTTTGGATGTACCGTGCACTATTCAGTGTCCCCTCGACGATCACCAGTGGTGTACGGCCAGTGTAGGAGATCGCTCCCCACACCATGATGCCGGGTGTTGGCCCTGTGTGCCTCGGTCGTATGCAGTCCTGATTGTGGCGCTCACCTGCACGGCGCCAAACACGCATACGACCATCATTGGCACCAAGGCAGAAGCGACTCTCATCGCTGAAGACGACACGTCTCCATTCGTCCCTCCATTCACGCCTGTCGCGACACCACTGGAGGCGGGCTGCACGATGTTGGGGCGTGAGCGGAAGACGGCCTAACGGTGTGCGGGACCGTAGGCCAGCTTCATGGAGACGGTTGCGAATGGTCCTCGCCGATACCCCAGGAGCAACAGTGTCCCTAATTTGCTGGGAAGTGGCGGTGCGGTCCCCTACGGCACTGCATAGGATCCTACGGTCTTGGCATGCATCCGTGCGTCGCTGCGGTCCGGTCCCAGGTCGACGGGCACGTGCACCTTCCGCCGACCACTGGCGACAACATCGATGTACTGTGGAGACCTCACGCCCCACGTGTTGAGCAATTCGGCGGTACGTCCACCCGGCCTCCCGCATGCCCACTATACGCCCTCGCCCAAAGTCCGTCAACTGCACATACGGTTCACGTCCACGCTGTCGCGGCATGCTACCAGTGTTAAAGACTGCGATGGAGCTCCGTATGCCACGGCAAACTGGCTGACACTGACGGCGGCGGTGCACAAATGCTGCGCAGCTAGCGCCATTCGACGGCCAACACCGCGGTTCCTGGTGTGTCCGCTGTGCCGTGCGTGTGATCATTGCTTGTACAGCCCTCTCGCAGTGTCCGGAGCAAGTATGGTGGGTCTGACACACCGGTGTCAATGTGTTCTTTTTTCCATTTCCAGGAGTGTAGATCAGAAAAATGTAGTGACCGTTAAGTTTATATTCATTGCTAATAATTTTCTCACTTTCATAAATGGTCGTCTTGCTGCTGCGAGTCCGTATTTTATATCCACTCTACTTCGACTACTGTCAGTTCCTCTGTTGTCCATATCAAAAAAAGTGCCTGTTTTATTTTTTCTCATTTCCTTATATGATACCCTCAGCGTCGTCTGATTTAATACCACCACATCTCACTGCCCCTGTTTTACTTCAGTTGATGTCCATCTTATAATCTCTTGTGAGGTCAACTTCCAATCCTTTCAATTTCTTATACCAATCCTTTGCCTCCTGACAGAATTATATTGTTATCGACAAACCTCGAGGTTTTAATTTCCGCTCCCTGAGCTTTAATTCCATTCCCCAATCACATTCTGCCGGCTAGAGTGGCCGAGCGGTTCTAGGCGCTACAGTCTGGAACCGCCCGACCGCTACGGTCGCAGGTTCGAATCCTGCCTCGGGCATGGATGTGTGTGATGTCCTTAGGTTAGTTAGGTTTAAGTTATTCTAGGTTCTAGGAGGTTTAAGTAATTCTAGGTTCTAGGATGACTGATGACCTTAGAAGTTGAGTCCCATAGTGCTCAGAGCCATTTTAACCATTTTGAACCCAATCACATTCTGGTTTCCTTCGCTGGTTGTTCGACGTACAGAGATCAGCCACTGCTTTCCTATCACGTCTTTTTACTCTTAAAATTTCTATTTGATTTCTGAACAAGGTCCCTGTGCCTCCGTCACCTTCAAAATTTTCAAAGAGTGTTTTCAAATTAACCTAGTAAAAAGCTTTCTCTAAATGTATGAATGCTACAAACATAGGTTTACCTTTTTTCATGTTATCTGCTAAGACAGGTCGTTCGGCCAGTATTGCTTTGCCTGATCCAACATTTCTCCGGAACCCAAACTTATCTCCTTCGAGAGGTGTTTCTACCAGTTTTCCCATTCTTTCGAAAACAAATGGTGTATTTTGAACCGTAATTTATGAAACTGACGATACATTTTCTGAATTACTGATGGAAACGCTACTGTTCATGTACAAAAACTACGATCTTCTGCACAAAATTACATATTTAATTAGATTTCTAATGACCTGCCACGCAACGGCATGGCGTGTTCTCATCCAGTTGTCGGTGAAGCATTCAGAAGCCAGGGCTAATAATCTATAAATGAAGTGAGCAACATTCCGCACGCATCTGAACGCAGTCCATCGCATAGTTGTAGAGACATTTCTGCACATAGAGGTAATTCGTTGGCCTTCTTCAATTTCGAGGTAGTGTCGCTGCGTCGTAAAGCGAACGTCGCGAGTTCGAAACCTGGCTAGAACATGGATGTTGGCATGAAGTGCTTATTTATTGCATAAGACATGTATGTACGTTACGATATTATTAATTACTTACACTGGCTACAAATTTCATGTGACATACAGCATACAAATGAAATATGAGGAAATCAATAACGATAAAACAATGCTATGTGCATACATCATCTGTCTAAAAGTTGCGAGACTGATTTTACTCTCGGTGTATAAGCAACGTTAGGTCAGTAACTACGGTGGCAGCATGAACTAATAACTGCAAACAACAGATGTGCTTCGACCGGTCAGTTGCGAGCAGGCGGTGTTAAGAACGGATGTGCCGCCGCTGTGTGTCCACATAGTTATGTAGAAATCACAATGGAGCAACATTTCTAAACAAAATGTTTAACATATTGTCTAGAATGTGTTGAAGAAGAGGAAAGAGTGTGCAACGTCTGTCCACAGACCTTGGTTCGCTATCAAACACGACGACGCCTGCCGCAACTTGATTGGAATACAAAACGCTTACCAAAACGTATGAAAATAACCATCACGAATGACGAGGCTTGGTATTGTCAACAAGCAAGTCGGGAAGCGTTTGAAAACACCTGAAGGCTTAAAACCGCCATTTCTACTTTTCCAAGTCTCGAAACTTTTTTCGGCTGACGGGGTAGATAAATGGTAGACCTGAGCACGGCGCACCATACATAAACATGGCTTCAGTATTCATTGCATGTGTGCAATCCATTGATATAGGAGCTACTGCAATAGGGATGGACTTTTCGATATGTCACGTGACAGTGACATTTTAATTCCACTGTTTTACTGATGAAAAAAGTTCATTCGCAAGTAATCAACAACAGTTGCAAATTTTACAAACTGGTCTGATGAAAATCATAGTACCACTGCGGGAAATAGTTTTCAGCGAAATTTCTCTGAACATTTTATGTGCAGCGTTATTGCTAACCAGGTCATTGGTTCAGTTTCTCGTTGGAATCTAGCCTCGGTGTTACAACTGTCGCGGTGGTGTTGTTATAGCTCCACGGTCACGCTTTACTGTTTGCGGGACTTGGTAAATGTCGAGGTCTGTACAGTAGAAGGAGATAACAAGATAAGAACTGTTTCCTTGCGTTTCAGGGGCTTGTATGCATAATGAATAAAGGAAATTTTATTGATTCTGGCTGTGGCATTTTTGAAGACAAACTGTAGAGTTGAATTTACAGTAAAACGTGGAACGTTAATTTACTATTATCTTTATGGTTCCAGTTCATGACAGTAGCCGCTCTTCGAACATCTTTAGGCATACATAATCTCACAAGGGCACTGACATACAAAGCTGTTTCTAAAAACGATGGGGCGTTGAGACTTCTATACATGCTCCTCTGTTGTCTTCTCTTCGGAGTATAACATAGCATCACTTTTTACTCCAAAGTTCCTTCCTCCTACAACAGTCTGTTGTTGAATTTTAGTGGCATATGCATACATTAAATCGACACTCTTCCAAGCTAATGAACCGTATACTGAACATCTAATGTAGGAGGGTTAGTAGGAAAGTTTCATTTATTAGGTTGAAGAAAAAGAGAAAAAAGAAAGCTGTGACCATGGAATTAGGTGATGGTGTTAACGTTCCGAGCTAGCTGGAGGGCCCTTCCCTTTATACTCCAGACGTTCACAGGTGAGTAGAGATCCGGAAACCTCGCTGGCCAAGGTAGGACCGGCAACCATGAAGACAAGCAGTGCAAACTCTCATTATGGTTGGCGAGCATGAAGGCAATCAATAGAAACTCTCACCATGTGGAGGTCATTAAGGGCAACAAAACGGGGCGTAGAATATTATCGATGTATGCTGTGTTGTAAAGATGCTGCGGATGACAACCAAACTGACCCTGCGATCAAATCAAACGGCAGTCCATACCATAACTCCTTGTTGTAGGACCATATGGCACCACTGTCCGCGGCGTCTCGAGACATGTCTTTGGCCTGAAAGCTCATCGAATGGAGTAGAATTATCTTCATTGATGCGTCCCGCTTAGAACTGAGCCGCGATGACCAGCGAAGAGGTTTTTGAAGACCCCTCAGACAGCGATGGGATACCAAAGTGACTGTCACCCTCCATATAGCTTGACAACCAGAAGCGATAGTCTGAGGTGCCATTTCTTTTCATGGCATGGTCTCTTTGTCTTCCGCTGCACTCTTACAACACAGTGGAACGTCGACGATATTGTACGCCCTGTTTTTTTGCTCTTTAATGCAATCCATCATTTGCTTACATTTCAGCAGTATAAGGCCCTTCCGCATACGGCGAGAGTTCCTACCGGTTTTCTTCTCGGTTGCCAAGTCCTACCTTGACCAGCAAGTTCGGCGGATCTCTCCAAAACGGAGAACGTTTAGAGCGTTACGGATAAAGCCCTCTAACCAGCTTGGAATTTTGACGATATAAATCGTCAGTTGGACATGATTTGGCACGATATCCCTCAGGAGAACGTCCAGCAGCTCAGTCAATCAATGCCAAGCCGAGTGACTTGTTACGTAAGAGCCATAGATGGAACATTGCGTTACTGACTTGTTGAATTTGTGAAACTGTTTGTCTTGAACAGAGCATTCAGTTCTTCTGAAACTGTAATCATTTCTTTGTCTGTACATGTACATCAAATCTACTTATTTCAGACCTACTCGGCTAATTTTTTGTGGTGCGTGGCTTTGTTTTTGTCTTAAAGTGTATGTACCGCCACACAAGTGGTTCCCTATTCAATAATGGTTCAAATTGCTCCAAGCACTATGGGACTTAACGTGTGAGGTTATCAGCCCCTAGACTTAGAACTACTTAAACCTAACTAACCTAAGGACGTCACACACAGGCAGGACTCGAACCTGCGACCGTAGCAGCAGCGCGGTTCCGCACTGAAGCGCCTAGAACCTCTCGGCCACAGCGGCCGGCTGTTATTGGACAGGACAGTAAAGCATTACCCGATGCAATGTGATTCTTCAGTTTCTCCCGGCGTATTTGTTGCTTGAACAGTCCACGGGTATATTGCCGGTTCATAGTGTCCAACGGCCACAATATTTAGGCGATCAGACATGTCGCCATCGTCAGGTGCGCTGACGAACTGAGCTCCTGCCGCGCTGCAGATTATATTGAGGCATCAAGGGTTGCCAGTCTGAAAATGGAAGTTCAAGCCATGCGGCTGCGCCTTCAATAATAAAAATTAACATTAAAACAATAGCTTTTTGGTTGTCATATTTTTTCTGCTTTTTAAATGTTTTAGAATGCGTTAGCTGTGTGGTAATTTTTTGTTTTTTTGTATTTTTTGTTTTTTTCTACCTTTTTTTCATTCGCTCACACATTCACACAATATATACATTGTACTCACACATACATATACAGTTAACACATTCTCACACTCATTATTCACCTTTGTTAAAATAATAATAATAAGTAAATAGATAATAAATACAATAAAATAAGGTTAAAAAAATAATAATTAAAATAAAATAAAATCTGAGTTAAAATAAATAAAATAAGAAAATAAAAATTTAAATTAAGGTAAAATATTAAATTGTTAAAAAATTAAAATTATTGGAAGTGTATAAAAAATATATACACAAGATGTGTAATCTCGTTATTCACGTAGGTCATCGGGCCATCTAGTGGAAGCCAGGTAGTGCACCCTGTGTCCAAGTTGTCGTACAAGTTCGTTATCTGACTGTTGCGTGTTTTCATAGAAGGTTTTTGCACTGGTTCTAAATCGGTCTATCAAATAGGGTACCCCTGCGAGTTGGTGAAGCTCATTCGTTGGGAACCGGTATGGAAGATGGAGTGCTCTTTTCAGAGCACGATTCTGAATTCTTTGTAGCCGTTGTCTGTGGGTTGGAGCAGCATTGCCCCACACGACAGTAGCGAAATCTAAGATTGGTCGCACCAGTGTGAGGTACAATATCACCCCCAGTCTTGAGGGTAGTGTTGACGCTGGATTTAATAATGGATAGAGCTGTACCATTCTTCTCCTGGCTTTCTCTCGAATATCTTCGCCTATCAAGGGTCACACCCAAGTATTTTGCTGCTTTTGACCACGTAACTGGGGTGCCCCTTATCTCAATGGGCTGGATGGTAGGTGGAAGTGGTCTTCTACAGATTGCTATTGCCTGCGTCTTTGTGGCGTTGAAAGACAGTCGCCATTTCGTTTCCCATTCACTCAGCTTATTACATGCTTGTTGCAGTCTTGCCTGGAGATGTGCAGCATTCATACTTCGGGAGTAAATGGCTGTATCATCGGCGTATAAGGATAGGTGTGTTCTGGCCGTCGATGGTAGGTCGGATGTATACAAGATGTATAACAGTGGTCCCAGAACGCTGCCCTGAGGTACTCCTGCTTTGATTGGACTGGTGGACGATATACCATCTTGAGTGCGGACATGAAAAGTCCGGTTTTCTAGATAACTCTTCAGGAGTGTTGCGTGTGACACGGGGACCCCTATATCTAGGAGTTTATAGAGGAGTCCCTCGTGCCACACGCAATCAAAGGCACGAGAAACATCCAGAAATACAGCCCCGAAGAATTCTTTCCTTTCCATGGCGCTGAATGCTTCCTCAACTAGGCGTAGTAGCTGCTGGGTGGTGGAAAGGCCTTGGCGAAAGCCGAACTGGACGTCTGGTATCAGATGTTCTGCTTCCACATGCTGTTGAAGTCTCTTTATGTATAAACGTTCAAAAAGTTTCGATATGGCAGGTAAAAGACTGATTGGTCTGTAACTAGCAGGTGATCGAGGGTCCTTTCCTGCTTTCGGTATGGCGACGACCTCTGCATGTTTCCATGTCAAGGGGAAGTCGCCAGTTGCCAGGATCTCATTGAACGCGGCCGCTATTATTGGTACTACAGTAGGTGGTAATTGCTTCAACAGCTCATTAGTTAGAATGTCTGGTCCTCCAGCCTTCTTTCCGTTTAATTCTTCGAGCTGTTTTGTTTCTGCTGTCGTGATCGGTTGAATGTGGTCTTCTTCGGCTCGACTTGCGAGGAATCTTGGAAGTCTCTCATTGACTAGGACAATGTGGTCAGCGTCGGCAGGGTCATTCATCGGTGTGAAGTTTTTTGCGAATACATCTGCCAAAGCATTTGCTTTGGCATCTGGTTCGCTGATTATATGGTTGCCCACATGTTGTGGGGGTAACTTCTGTCCGCTTCTTAGTAGAGACTTCGTCATCTTCCAGGCCGATTGATCTTGTAATTGTAGCAGTGCAACCTTATCTGCCCAGACTTGATTCCTGTGATTTTCTACTTCTGCCTTAATTTCTCGTTGTAGTCGATTTACTAGGCGCTCTGTGGCTGGATTGCGCGTTGCCTGCCATTCTCTGAATGCTCGTTTTTTTTCCCTGATGGCTGCTATGATAAGTGGGGACAGTTGGTGAGTTTTTGGTGGTATAGGCTGTTTCGGAGGTGTGGCTTCTGTTGCAGCGTCTAGTGCTTTAGATGTTAGGTATAATAGAGTGGCTTCTACTCCTGCTGTCCCTGGGTCTGGTGCATCCAGGAGGTCTCTTTCAAGCAGTTGACGATACATTTCCCAGCTGATTCCTCGAATATCAAGATAGTGTCTAGGCGGTTTATTGATGCCGACGAGGTCGACATAAAAAGTGACAGGTTCGTGGTCAGATGTAAGGGCCCTTCTGGTAGTGGCAGTAGCACCATTGGGAAATCCCTTAATGATGGCTATATCCAACACGTCACTCTGGCCTCTATTCGGAAAGCAAGTGGGGTCGTATGGTCCCACGATGATGGTGTGGTTTCTTTCAGCAACTCCAAGGAGCCGACGTCCGCTGATGTTATTCCAGTTGGTATTTTTGGCATTAAGGTCACCAGCAAGAAAAAGATTTCCTTGTTGTGACAGTAGCACCTCAAAGTCTGCTTCTTCTAGATGGCCACGGGGGGGCCTGTACACTGCAATGAATTGTATGCGGCCTCTTGATGTCTGGACTGCAACTGATGTGGCTTCTACTGTGGCTAATGCTGGAAGTGGCAGTTGGTGATGCATCAAGGAGTTTCTTACATATACTGCTGTTCCTCCAGCAGCAGTCGGCCGGTCCGTCCGGAAACAGCTGTAGTTGGCGACTTGTGCTTGGATGTCGGGTTTCAAGTGTGTCTCGGTGACCAGGCACACGTCGATTCTCTCATCTTGGAGGAATTGACGGAACTCTCCTACTTGATTGCGAATTCCACTGGCGTTCCATGTGCACACAGTTAGCCCAAATCTAGCTGCCATATTGGGTGGTGGAGGTTGGCTGTGGAATGGCCTGTAGGGCAACTTGAACTGCAGGAGAAATCTGTTGCGGAATAGTAGCCATGATAGCCTGAAAGGCATCAGTGATAGCTTTCGTCATGACTTGCATGACTGAGGTTAGACTAAACTCTTGGCAAGAGGTGTTGTGTTGTGCCTGAGTTGTTGGCGGTCCGGCACTGATTATGTGCTGCTGAGGTGCAGCAATGGTCGGAGGAGGTGGAGCTGGGCGATGGGGAGTAAACTGAGTACGCCTATGGTGGTGTAGGTTGATTCTCTGTATGCCTGCAGTGGAGGCATTGGCCTTAGAGGATGAAGCATTATTGGTGTTGGTTGTTGCTACATTTGTATTTCTCCTAGCAGCTGTAATAGCAGCATAAGTGAGACCCTGGTGAGTGGTTGCCTTTTGTCTAGTCCTATAGGCTTTAATGACTTCACAGCCAAGGTAGCTAGCAGGATGAGCTTTGTTGCAACGGACACATGTGGGAGGAGTGTCTTTGTCCTTAGGGAAATCTTTGGATGTGTATTCTTGGCCGCAGTTCACACACTTAAAGGGCATTGCACAGTGTCTGGCTACATGGCCAATGCCTTGGCATCGATAGCAGATGGTGGGGCCACGTTTGCCCCGAGGCTCCTCAATTGTGACGTCTGTGTTGGCTATGATCTTCATTGTCAGTAATTTTCGGTTATCTGGTGTGTTGGTGAGCACTACCATAAAGAGGGGGGTGTCTTTATGAGTTCTAGGCGATTGCACTCTGGAAATTGACCTGGGGACAATTCCGATGGCTTCCAGTTCTTCCCTCAGATAAATCACACGAGAAACTGAAGGGAACCCTCGAATGACTTTTTTGATGGGCTTGTCAGGCGAATAGGTATAAAATCCCCATTGCCTTTTTGAGATTTCTTCTGTGACTTTCATAAAATCTGGTGTGTTGGTGAGCACTACCATAAAGAGGTGGGTGTCTTTATGAGTTCTAGGCGATTGCACTCTGGAAATTGACCTGGGGACAATTCCGATGGCTTCCAGTTCTTCCCTCAGATAAATCACACGAGAAACTGAAGGGAACCCTCGAATGACTTTTTTGATGGGCTTGTCAGGCGAATAGGTATAAAATCCCCATTGCCTTTTTGAGATTTCTTCTGTGACTTTCATAAAATCCGTAGTATTTGCGGTTTGAAGCTTATAGAGGTCTTTACCGGCTGTTCTGAATTGAAAAGGGTTGCAAAGAAGGCCCTTAATAGTTTGCAATAGTATCTTATACGCCTCCTTGAATTCAATGATGATGGGAGGAGGTTTCTGTGCTTTTGTAGAAGTCTGGGCCGTGGTAGCCAAGGTGTCACTTTGGTCGGTTGGTTCGGCGTCCATAGCCGCGAAAGAGTTATTTGTTGATATAGGAGCAGCACTCGTAATCTTTCGGGCAGGAGCCGTCCGAGTGGCTGGAATGAATCCCTCCTCATCGGCGATGGGGCGGGACTTCTTGTGTCGGTTTTCGCTAGCTGACGAGTTCGGGGTTGTCTCGTCCGTCTTTTGCCTCTTGGCAGGTCCAGGAAGTTCTTCTGTTGGCGTAGAATAGTCGTTGGCATCAAGTCGGTAAGAAGCTTCAAGCTTTCATTTGGATCTTGCTCGGCTTGGTTGGAGTTTGCATTGCCAGTGTGATGCAAGTCAGTGTCTCTCTTGGCGTCGAGTTCTTGCTTCTTCTTCGAAGCCTCGGACAAGCGGGGCGCCTTACGCGTGTCGGACACAGTGCCAATAAAGGCGAAGAGATTTGCACATAGAGGAAGGAAAGCTAGCCTTGGCCTCTGCGAGCGCGGGCTTGTCCCATGCGAAGGGGGCTCTGACTCGCAAAATCCCTCACTAACGGTCCCTAGGTGTGCAGTGTTTTATTCCTGAAGAAAGCACTGCACAACCAACAGGTATAGGAACACAAGTTGCTTCCGCCGCGTGAACGGCAATAACGGCGTGCGTGGCGAACGGCGAACTGAGCTCCTGAGGGCGGGCTGCCGATTTAAACACCCCCCCCCCCCCCCCCCCCCCCGCGGGCCGTTCTCTTCGTCTTCCGCGCCCGCGCGCCGGCGGTCGCGAAGACGCGGGCGTCGGAATCTGTCGCAGCGTCGATGTGCTTGCTAGCTTGCTACGTCCGCCCTGGTCGCCAGTTCGTACTTCTTGCTGAGAGTCTTCTTAATTACATTCAATGCCGGGTCCCAAGCCTTGCTGAGATTGTAGCCGGAATCTCGGTTGATAATATCTTTCCTGGTGCGAATTTTGATGGCCTCCCTTATAACGATGTCCCAATCAATATTTAGAGGTCTGAGCAAGGATCTTGGTACGCTCATAATCCATCTCGTGTTTCTCGGACAAACAGTGCTCTGCTACCGCCGACTTATTTGGAAATTTTAGTCGAGTGTGCCTTTGATGTTCTCGGCAACGATCTTCAATGTTGCGTACTGTCTGTCCGATATAAGTCTTCGCACACTCACAGGGAATTTAGTATATGCCGGCCTTCCTCACACCGAGGTCATCTTTCACACTTCCCAGTAATGCCTGTGTTTCATTGGGCGGGCAAAATACGGTTTTAACTCGGTGTTTCTTTAATATACGGCCGATTTTCCCCGATAGTGCGCCATTGAACGGAATAAAGGCAGTGGCTACCTCTTTTTCCGTGACTTCATCCGTCTCCACAGGTTGTGCTGTGGTGGTGGGACGGAGAGCGCGTCTAATCTGCCATTCCGAGATTACCAGATACAGCTACAACTTACTGCTGCTTCTTCGTTTCAGCAGTCTTTTTAATTGGATGTGCCCTGTAGCCGAACCCAGCAGACGGAAAGCTCTTTCATATTCAGAATGCTGTACAAAATGTTGAAAGCTGATCCATTACATATTTTCAGCTTTTCTACTACCGCCTCGTTTGTGATACGGCAGTTTTCGAACACCAGGGATTCATCGTCACTTGTGTTTCCGCTTTATTCACAGACAAATTGTCTGAGATTTTGTTCTTTATCATTTAGACTTATTAGACCGGATTGTGCCACCGAGCCACAAGTCATATGATGGTGCATTGTCGTCTTACAGTTTCAAAAATTCAGCATGGATTGCTGCAGCGTTATTCTGCAAATGCATAAAACGAATTATCAAGCGATGGTCGATTTTATGCTAAGACTGCATGTTTTCGCTGTTTCCTTTTGGCTCCTCCAGCACCCTGCTCCAGTTCTGTGGTGCACGCATTCGAATGCGTGTCAGAACGACAGACATGAATCTGCTTACAATCATAAACTAATTAAAAAACTTTACTTTCTTTTCGAGATGGTGTTAACATTTTGTGACTCCATCTCTTAAGGCACTAAACGGACTAGTTTACAGGCATAGAGAGTATCTGACATTGATATATGATTGTGCACCCATGTGATCCACGCGCGTCATGGTAGTCAGCACAGTGCAAGATGTAGAGCCGTAGAAGTACTAGCGGCAAGTTTACAAGCAAACGACATGTTTATAGGATTGCGGGGTAGGAACAAGCATGAAGTAAGCCGGAGCAGGTAATCATATGGGTTTTTGCCAGGTGGAATTCCCAAAGAGCAGCGACGGTTGGTCGGCGTCCTGTTAGCGAGACCATAAAGATGGCAAAAGAGTGCAATAGTTCTGACGCAATCACATGGAAGTAACTTAAACCGTAGTAATAAAAAGGAGAGAAAAGGGCGAAAGAGCTCAAAAATACCATTAAGCACATATAAACAGGTGGTAGGTAAGGACACAGCAATGTGTCGAATAACCATGATGATTAAAATGATGTAGCTGGTAGAAACCTTATGTGACTACAATAATCAAAGTGTCCTTAGAGAGCGCGGAATCAGTGCAATAGGATGACCCGGTCATGTTGTCTACATACTATTATTTGAGTAAAAGATGTAAGCAGATTCTGATCAGCAAATAAGTAATAAAAAAATCACCTAGAAGAACGGTATTTATCACGGCAACAAGTAACTGAAAATAAAGTTTTGCGTCTATCGAAATAAAAAGTATTAGAAGATTAATTAAGATAATTCTAATTTTTATTAATGAAACAGATAATTAGAGAACGGTTTTTAGCCTAAGTGATCCATGCAAAACTAAAGGACGTCAAGTAAAACCTAGCTCAAAACAGTAGAGATTCTCATATTTCACAATATTAGCATTAAATTTCAATATTGTTTTTATTCGCTAAAAGGTCAAAATGCGCGTCAGATGACATTTACAAGTAAAATGATTCCGGAAATGCTGTCTTCATGGCGGGGCGGCTTGGTTGGTTGGTTGGGGAAGGAGACCAGACAGCGAGGTCATCGGTCTCATCGGTTTAGGGAAGGATGGGGAGGGAAGCCGGCCGTACCCTTTCAGAGGAACCATCCCGGCATTTGCCTGGAGTGATTTATGGAAATCACGGAAAACCTAAATCAGGATAGCCGGACGTGGGACTGAACCGTCGTCCTCCCGAGTCCAGTGTCTAACCACTGGGCCACGTCGCTCGGTGGGGCGGCTTGCATGTTGTAAAATGCAGAGAGCCCTACCGTAGGTGCAAGCACATCTGACGGTTATCTGAGACCAGATTAAAATGTGGTTCTTGAAGAGGTGCAACTGCCTTTTAAGTAGTTGCAAGGGCAACAGTCTGGGTGATTGTTTCAGTACTGAAACATTGGCCAACTTGGACTTGCTCCGCTGATACTGGGAACGGCTGAATCCAAAAGTAATCTACAGCTATTATTTTTACTGAGGATATACAGCTCTACCGTACGGTTTAATTATGATCGTATCTTCTTTACTAACATACTGCAATGATAAAATGGTCCCCTAATCGCATCTCCGGGCAGGAACTACTCAGGATGATGGCATAATCAGGTAAAACAAATCTGGCGTTCTGTGGATCGGAGCGTGGAATGTTACATCCTGTAATCGAATAGGTAGAGACCATAAAAGAGAGATACTGTTGGGTTTAGTTAGATGTAGTGAGAATTAGTGAAGTGACGTGTCAAGTACAATAGCATTTCAGATCAGGTGAATACAGAATATTCAGATAGGAACAGATGTAGTAATGATAAGAAAATAGGGATGCGGGTCAACTACTGTAAACAGCTTAGTGAACACAGACATAGCCAAGCTGGACGCAAACCCAAGACTACCTCAATACTCCAAGTATATATACCTACTACACAGATGATGAATAGATCTAAAAATTTGTGATGAGGTAAAAGAAATTCTTTAGTTCGTTACAACCAATTACGATGTGGGACTGGAATACTGTAGTAGGAAAACGAAGAGAAGGGAAAGCAGTAGAACATGGACCGAGAAAAAAGAAATGAAAGTGGAAGGCACATGGTAGAATTTCACACAGGGAAAATTTTATCATTACGAACAGTCGGTTTAGGAATCAAGAATGAAGGTTGGATACGTGGAAGATATAATTTTAAAACCATAACACAATACAATACACATACAGTTGTTAAAACCATTAAAATATAAAACTGAATGAAAAGTCCAAAACTCGGCTGTAGCTGTATTTATTGAAGTTGATTAGAGACTCACACAATCGATTCGACAACTTTAAATTGCATTTTCTGGTGTATACATCTAAAGAATGTTTTTTAATTAGTACTTTGGTACTGAGGAAATTATCTGAAGTATCTTAAAGTGATGAGTGAATTGACTTAAACAAGAAAGAAAACACTCACCTAGTTAGAAAACTAGGAGTGGATCATATATACCTCACAAGAATGGGTCTATACGTTTTTAATTCATAAGATTTGTAATTTCATACCAATAGAGGGTTACTCACAATGCTATGTTATGTGGTATAGAGATTTATTACAGAATGCAGCAGAGTAACAGCTGGCGTGGATAGACAAAGTCCTCAGCCTTCTTTATTTAATAAAAACTATCATCAGTGATGAATGTCCAGTCTATAAAACTGAAGGAGAAGGAATTAGGGAACAGAAACTGTTTCTTGACTAAAAAACAGCGAAGCAGCAATTAAAATGAAAAGGAGATGGGGACAGTCCACATATAACGTGGAACAACTGCCTAAAACGGGACTGACCAGTGTTAAAATCACGAACTGTCATCTCTTTACTGATATGTTCCTGTGGATCTACGTCAAACAACAGATGATGTCCCTCGTAAATGTTATCCAGGAATATATTGGGTCCTGGAGTGATTGAAGAATAAAAATGAAGTCAATGATTCAAACTAATAAAATTAGTATTTTATATTAGGAGGGTTATCCAGAAAGTAAGTTCCGATCGGTCGCGAAATGGAAACTACTGGGAAAATCCGGTAAAGCTTTGCACAGATGTGTTGCGCAGTGTCTCCAGTATGCCCGCCGATCGTGTAGCTTCGCTCTTTTCAGTTTTGAGTGAACAGTGAGCACGTAAAGATGAGTTGGGAATAGCGTCTCCCACCAAATTTGAGGGCCTGGTTAGAGATTTCGCCTGTGTCTTACAGCCCACATAACACAACTGTCGAGCAGTTCCTTCTTCATGCCAATTCTCGGCCGCACACTGCAGTGGCAATGAAGACGCTCCTGCAGTGTTTCCGATGACACAGTCCGTAAATTGCTTCCCCTGATTCGCATCTCTGCTCACACGAACCGCTGGCTATGAAGACAAAATTTTTCCACAGAGAACGAGCTGCAGACCAGTGCAGATAACTGGCCGAAAGCACAGGCGGCTGCTTTCTGTGACGCGGATATTGGAAAGTTGATGCACCACTACGACAGAACTCGAAGTTGGAGCGGCGACTATGTGGAGAAGTAGGTGGAAGGTGTACCTAACGGTTACAAATAAAACGTTTCCGGTTTTCACTGTGGTTTCCTTTTCGAGAGCGATCGGAAGTTACTTTCTGGACAACCCTCGTATATAACACATTATACACTGAAATTTTTTTTAACATGTTTTCAGGGCCAGCTGTTACTCGGCATCGTGTAATAACTCCCTATACCTTACGACACAGCATCGTGAGTAGCCATATTCTGGTATGAAATTACAGATTTTATGTATTAAATACAGATGAGCCCGCTCTTTGTGGGATGTTATGTGATCCACACCTAGTTTTCTAACTAGATGAATGTTTTCTTCCTTGTGTAAGTCTACTCACTCAGTGCTTTAATACACCTCAAAAAATGGTTCAAATGGCTCTGAGAACTATGGGACTTAACATCAGAGGTCATCAGTCCCCTAGAACTTAGAACTACTTAAACCTAACTAACCTAAGGACATCACACACATCCATGCCCGAGGCAGGATTCGAACCTGCGACCATAGCGGTCACGCGGTTCCAGACTGAAGCGCCTTTAATACACGTCAGGTAACTTCATTTCCCCCATCATCGAACATTATTTAAAAAAAAAAAAGAATTCTGTACGGATGTATACCAGAAGATCCAACTTAAAAGTTGCGAAACCGTTTATGTGAGCCTCTAATCGGCTTAATACATACAGATAAGGTGAACAATTGGACTCTTCGTTTGGTTGTATATTTTAATAGTTTTAACAACTGCATGTAAACACCTGTTTTACTGCGTGGACTGGTCAGTCAATCATGTATATGTTCAAGAGACCTGGAGGCACCGGAATATGTTAGGTACATTATATAATGATAAGTCGGAGATTTCGAAACCAGATTTTAAGCATAAAAAGATTTCCATAGATGTAAATGTGGACTCTGCCTATAATTTAAAGTTTACGAACTACAGAGTGAAATTTAAGGGTTTGCAACACAGTAAGATATTAAGGAAATGGAACCTGAATAGGGTGAAACAACCAGAGGTTGTTGATACTTTCAAAGTCATTGAATGACTGAAACATGCCAAAAGAATATCACAGAAATGTACCTTGGGAGAAGAAATAGTGAAGTCTGCAAAGGAGCTAACAGGCAAAAGGCAATACCCAATACAAATCTTTAGAAAACACAAGAGATATTGAATTAATCAACGACAGGAAAGAAGTGCTGTAACTTAAAGTGGCGAAAGGGAATACTAAGGAAGCTAAAGTCCGCAGTAAGGGTCGAGGGAATGCAAGGTGTCGACCGATAGCCGTGTGATCATCTACCATAGGCCGTCTTTCGGTCGGTACTGATGCGCACGGAGTCAGCACGCCTTTCTCCTGGCATTTCACGGATTTCCAAACACTATAGCCGCTATCCTCACTCAGGCGGCTCCTAAACTGACCTCAAGAACTTCTGAGTGCGCCTCGTTCCAGTCCTCTCACCGAGGAAAGTCCCTGGCAGTAGCGGGAAATGAACTCGGATCCTCCGCGTTGCATTCAGAGTTGCTGACCAGTCATCTGTACAGAGGGGGCAAGAGGAAATACGGAGATCTAAAAAGTGAAACTGACAGGAAGTGCTTAATGGCAATGCAGGAGTAGCAAGAGGAGAAATGCAAAGAAGTAGAAGTACATATGACTGTGAGGAACAGATGTCTTCCGCAGAAAAATTAAAGAAATCTTTGTAGGTAAGAGAAGCAGCTGTATGAAAGCAAAATTTCAGGTCGGAAGCCAGCAATAACAATGAGACTGCACGACTGCCGGATTTCTATACTTTTATATATTTATGATACATGAACTTCGGAATCCAAATGTCAATCAGACATCTTAAAAATTCTAGAGAAAATCGACTTCAAATTCTTCTGATAGTCTTTAATGCCCTAAACAAGTCTATACTTTTTTTCAGGTCGTGTGGAGCTTTTGTAGAATGCTTGCGTGCCAAATGACTGGCCTGCGTTGGATTCCTGGGTTTAGCAAACTTTTAAACAACGGTGCAAGTTCTACGAGACTTTTTCTGAGCAGTAAAATACACAAAGACGAAAAAAAAAATCAGCTTGAAAAGGTTATTTTTTAAGTAAACGATCCTTTATAAAAAAGATCGGTAGTTAAGAATCTATATTTACTATGAAAATTGAATGTTTGCGTGCGATATGTACAAGGGCTATTCGAAAAGTAAGGAACGAATGATCACGAAATGGAAACTGCACTGAAAATAAAAATTGTTTTATTTGCAACAGCTACACCTCCAAGCTACTTCCCTACATAGTCGCCGATCCAACTTATAAATCTGTCGTAGCATTGTATCAAGTTTCCAATACCCTCGTCACAGAAGGCAGCCACCCAAACTTTCTGACAATTTTGTACAATGAACTGCAGCCCGTTGTCTGTGCGAAAATGTTGTCTTCATAGCCAGCGGTTCATTTGAGCAAATATGAAAATCTGAGGGAGCTAAGTCCGGGCTGTGTAATGTGTGATCGAACACTTGCTGTCGAAATCACTGCAGGAACGTCCTCATTGCCCCTGTTGTGAAGAAGGAACATCATGACAGTTACTTTATATGGGGTTGAATGAAATCAGGTGACATCTCTCGAGAAGCACCCATACTTGGCGGGAGGCACAATTTTCTATGCATCTTTACATGATCACTGTACGCTCAGAACTGAGAAGAGCGACGTGATGCTATCTACGGGCATGCTAGAGACACTGCCCAACACATCTGTGCAAGACTTCACCGGACCGTTATTTACTTTCTGAATAGCCCTCGTAATAAGAAATAGAGAGATATACATATTTCATAAAACTGGCAATTATATAAGTCAATTATCATGTATTTGATGCACTTTATATATGGTAGTGTCCCAGAATAGTAAAGAGTTGGAAACGTGGAATATCGTCAAAGTTTCGTCGCCTATGCCGAGAGCCAGAGGCAGTAGGTTAGCCAAGAGGTAAGAGGATGGCACATGCATCGGAATGTGTCGTCACGCAGGGGCAATGGCCTGGTTACACACAATAAGCGAGAGGGAATTGCTTAGCATGCGGGTTTGTGTTAGATGGAGACTTTCATAGAGTGTAAGATAGAGGTATAGCGTCAGCTGTACTGCATTTCACAACTTCGCGTAAGTCTGCCGTAACAACATGTAACTCTGTCACAAGGACACCTAAGGGGCGAGTACGACAGATAAATCAGCAGTATAAGTGGAAAGAATGCGTTCATTACAAACTAGCATGACGTCAGGACATCGCTTGTGCTTCCTTTAAATACGCCAGCTTTGACAGCCACAAGGCACTCACAGTAAGACTTGCAGTTAGATGTGCACTGGGTCGCTGCGTAGTGCTCAGCTCGGTGATCGAGATGTTAATCTTTATTAAGGAGATGTTGCAGTAAGGGCGGCCTCTCCAGCAGCAGACGTGAGGGGATGGTGCCAGCACTGGTCCTCTCATCTGCCGCTGTCAGTCATCAACCCAGGATTAGCAGACATCGCGGCAGACTCGCTCGCCGCCAATGCTGACCACATCAATGAGCCGTCGTCAAGTTCGTGCGTGGCCCAGGCCCTGTGCATCCGCCGTCACAACCGGGTGAGCCGACGACACTGGGGGACTGCAGTCCGTTCCGCCCGTCCATCGCGGGTGAGCCACCAGGAGGAGCAGGGAAGAAGATGGGGTGGGATACACTCCGCACTACGAGAATTACTCTCATGCCGACAGCGCCAGGACTCCAACCCGGAGCCTCCTACGAGCAGCGGCTTCCTGTCTGCCGCCGAGCCGGCCGGCCAGCCGGACGCCGCCAGCCACGCGCGGCCGAAATAAGGGCATTCCCACGCTACGTCACAGCACGCGGCGCTGCGCTAGCAAGACTGGTGCGGCCCGGAACTGGTGTCATCGCTACGAGTCAGCGAAGGCTCGGGGAGGGTCGTTGATATCACCAAGCACAGCCAGCCTGTGTCATGCAGGCCACATTGTACTTGGCAGGAATAAAGGTGTTATGAATCAATAATGTTTCTTTGGCGTTTCTGACACATCCACAGTCATTTCCTACCATCGTGACAACTGGAGAGGTCACCACTCGGCCTCCAGTCCACCGTAGGCGATCGGGACCACTGGGGCGCCTACAATATAAATCGAATTAGAAAAGGAGACCAAAGCGAGACTAGAAACAGGGATTGCCAGTCTCGAGCGGAACAGACTTTTTTCGATCTTTGTGTATTTTATATGTCATGGAAGTGCTCGTATCATGCACCTTTGTTTAAAAATTTGCATTGGCTGGGAACTTGACCCAGACCACCAAAACAGCAGGCGAGCGTTCTACAACAGAGCCATGGTCCCTAGTTATTAACAAATTTTAGTTTGAGTGTTAAAGAGGCTTGAAATGTTTGACGGTAGTGACACACCAAAATCACAATTGTAATCCATTGTAGTTGCTACATATTTTATTACAATCAAAACATTATAAAATCACGATCACAGTAATACAGGAGACTATCTTACAAGGCCAGATCACTTGGACAAATAACAAATTTCTTTAACTGGAACAAGACCCATAAAACTTGAAATTTGAATATGACTAGGTAAATATACTCCGGTAAAGCTTTACTTAAATAGTACAAATGTCCACACAATTCCAATCACAACTCTCATTACTTCTAGTTAGCTGAGGAACAGATTAAGGGTCAGAACACAGATATTTTAAGGTTTGGCTATCCAACTGTAACAACAATGACTCTGTACTAGTGTACATTAAGTAATTCTTTTCATCTGATTTTACGATAAACTTGTGTAATTGATGTTCTGATTTCATTTCTTTTTGTTTCATGCCATTATGTTAAGAAAACTATAAATAAGTTTCAATGTGAATATTAATGTTTATGTCAAATGTCAACTAATATTGTAATAGAATTGAAATGTAACAAATGTTGAAACTGTTGTAAGTTGTTTAAAATTCTAACTTTGCATCTAGTCCATGCGTAGGCAATGTGTTAGGATATGTAGAATGCAAAACCTCGGGTCAATACCCGGTCTGTCAAAGAGCGGTAAAAGGTGGATGGCAGGAGAGCGCGGGAAAATGCGCGTGGGCACTGCACGGCACAACGGACAGAGTAGTAGTTGGAGTTTGGCCCTGGTTTGAGCAACACCTTCTGGAGCGAGGAGGCTCTCCTGGAAGACATAGCTTCACTGAGCCTCGGGTATGCCGTTCCAACGCCCACACAGCATGGAAAAATTCCATAGGCACTAAATGGAAAAGTATTGCTACGCTAAGAAGAATTAAAGTGCCGATACGTCAAGAGCCATAGCAGTGGTTGTATGTGTGCTATGTGCCTCGCCATCTCGCCACCCGCCAACCGCCGCATCGATACTAGCAGGTTGAAACTTTTAGTACGGTATTCGTATGGATCAGAGAGTGAACTGTGTGTGTTTGGTGCAATAATAACCTAAATTTTACCAGAACCTTTCCATCATTTGATTATCCTCACAACTAACCTAGACAGGGTCGTTTTGCAAACGTTGTGGAATCCGAGTGTCCCAAAATGAAAATTAAAAATTGTGTTAATAATAATTATTTGCAGAACTAGCTATATTAGAATGGAGTTTCAAGAAATGTTTTGTTAATGAACCAGTAAATGAATAGCGAGGGTCTAACGAAGTCGAAAGATAATTTTAGTATTGATATAGTAATGAAGTTTATTATTTCGAGACAGATTTAAAGGCATTTAAATGAGCGGTAAATAAGATGAAATGAGTAGTAACTTCTATACTGGAAATCGTGAATGAATAATAGCTTTAGTAATCATATTTTTTTAAATAAGCGATCATAACAGTTTCAGGGACCCCCCTTCATTCATTTGAATTCTGAAGTGTTCTAAATTGCTTTGACCAGCAAAAGTTAGTCAATATAAAAGTCAAAATTTATCAGTGTTTTATCTTTATCAAAATTGACATTTAGTGTGTGGCATGAAAGTACGATTTCTAGGGTAACCTATGCCCGATTTTAATCAGATTAATAGACAGTATAAAGTTTTTCAGTAAACATTATAGTGTAGTGTTGTGTATTCATGATTTTCCATATCAGTACAGAACGTGAAACTATCAGTTCAATTGATTTTCTGGTTCTAAAAGTCTATTATATTATGCAGTGTTACAACTTGTTTTGCATGAATATATACCAACATGTACAGGGAAGAAACTCAGTAAATGCCTAATTGGGCTGGCGACCGTATTATTGTCACTTTGGTATCATTTTCTGATTTGCTTTTGATCCATCCTGACGTGTGATTGCATTTCGAACTTACTTAACGGCGCATTGTTATTACTGAGTGGATGTAAGTCTGATTTGCCACCATTCAGGCACACGCGGTCGATATCTATGCGAAAATCCTTTCTCATAAGGTGAATCCCGCTCACTTACCATAGTCAGGTATTACACAACTTTCCTAAAAAAACTATATACAAATTACTAAAACAATTAAGGAGGTGCTTCAATTTTTGACCGAAACAATCTTCAAATTTACTTACTCAGTTGAAATGATTACAATTAGAACATGTCCAAATGACAATACCCTTAATGTGAGGTTGCTTCCATATTGCGTGTGAATTAGCGATAGCTGCGAGCAGACCAAGGTTTCAGATGAATACGAGAGATCCACGAGACAGGAAATGACATAGAAATGTACTCAACTTCGCACTGCAATTGAACTTCAGATGCTATAATTCTCTACCGGAAAGATGGAATCACGCAACATTGACAACATAACCCAAGATGTAAAGGAGAGAACAGGGCATTAAAAATCTCTCTGCCCCCGTGGTGCTCTGCCCCCAGTATGCTCGGTTCGACCGCTGCCAATTATCTGTAACACAACACACGTCAACGGCAGACAATATTCTGAGACATAAACTACACAACATTATCTACAGAACAGGTGATGAACACAACTGAATAGAAACAAATTAGCCTCCGTGAGTTACGTGGCCAGTGCCAGCACTTAAACTTTGATTAATAAGTTCGCTAAAACTCATGCCATAAAGTTAAGATGACAAGAATTATCTCGGCCACGTTTACACGCCAAGCTACCAAATGAACTACAAGGTAGAATAGAGGACGTATCTCGGCGTGTCTTGAAACGCCAGAGGCGGACTTACTATTCGTAGCATTTCTAGCTACGTCTTTAACCACGCTTGATGTCGGTTGGTTGGGCGTAACCACACTTCCTCAACTGCCGTCAAGATAGTTAGTCACTACACCGAGGTAAGTGGTAAACAATTAAAACAATTCCAAAGGATTTTTAGTACACTGGCACATTTAATTAAGCAGCACGCAACCCACCGAAGCATCTTAACGACTCCAATTCAGTCGGCCAGTGTAGCTTATAACAGACTCGAAGGAGCTTGTCCTTCCGACCTTTAGGAAAACCAAATTACCATGGGCGGTGGATCTGCCGTAACGACTCAACATGCCTAGCCGCTGGCCCCGCTCCTTCGTTGTCCGACTCGTCCTCTCGCCGTCCTGCCTACAGACACAGTCCCACGTGACTCTCGCTCACCGCCGATCCCGACCCACGTCTCCAGCAGAGTGCACGCGCCGCCATTAAATCCGCGCCGCCAAAGATGAGCAGAAGACAAATAAGCATCGAAGTGGACTCAAAGACCAAAATGACGACCGACGGAAACTGGCGCCAGAAACGCACCAGCTCAAGGCACAGAGAATTTCAAAAAGGATTATCTCCAGAAATTTTGAGAGTTACATTAGGCTGCTTTGGGTCTGAACTTCACGTACTATATACATAAATCTGATTGTTGTGTTGTTTCCTTCTAAGGAAAGAAGGATAGGATGAAAGGTGAAAGGGTCATACAAAGGAAACTAACTTGAATTTGAAGAAAATATGGAAAGTATACGAATATACTATTTCACAGAGCAGAGAAAGATCTAAGACGAATTTTCGCTGCGTGCTTTCCGAAATTTGACTATGAAGAATTAAGTGCTATGCCGGAAAGAAGTCGATCATATTTTTCGTCCAGCTGGTCTGTATAGTTCACTTAGAGTACATGTTTCACCGAAAGTTTCAGTATACCAAGGACGCAGATGCTTGTGCGCTGAATAATTTTAAATCAAGAACGCTGTTATTAAAATCTACTCACGCTCTATTCCGAGAACAGTCCATTGATTTTCGATTATGTGTTGAAATAACAATAAAATGTAATGTTAAGATTTTGTGCTATCTATACGAGATTCATCAGGTTGGCACGTTATATGTCATATATTTCCCGTTTGTTGTGTGTAAAAAAATTAAACTTTCTGTTTGTTGTATAGATAAGATATTAAGCTATTCGTAAAAGCTCCTCTCTGATATTACCATACAGAGAATGTAAAAGATGAAAGTGATCAACTACTTGTCTTTCACATCTCATACGTTAAAATTAAACCGTTTCAGTCGTCAGCATCACTAGAAATCGTAATAAAATTCATCGTACTTCTCATAGTGTAGACACGTCCAACGTTGTTCTCTGTGACCTATTCTGAGGTCTCTTTTGCTGCTTTGGCTTTGTTTCCATTGTGCCTGAAAGGATTTCCGTGCGGCAACTTAGAGTGTACGAAATGAAAAGTTAATTGCGCTGTTGCGCAGACAGATTTGCTGCGTGTCAAAACGCTCAGAATTAATTTTCGGTGGACTGTTGTAAATCTCTTTCAAGCCTTCTACAATGAGAATGACAGACGCCCACGAATAATAGCTTTGCATTCAAAGCAGGGAAGTGTTTTTTCTACACCATAGAGTCGTACTTATTGTGTGTCCGTTACTTGCAAAAAATGAGCCCTCTATGTCGGTGAAAATGTCATGACAGCAACTTGTTGATTTAAATCCGGTTTGCCGCTATGTAACGGTACCTCTAAAAGTGTTTCCAGTGGAAGAGGTAATAAGGTGTAGTTCTAGATCCAATAAGCATCGTAAGTAAACAACAAAAGCAAAGCAAAATATTACATTACAAAGTAGCAATATTTAGTTCAAAGTAATCACTTATAAAAGAAAGAACACTAAAACTACAACATACCGGCGATGAGAAGAAATATAAGAAAAAAAGTTGTGTTTGTTCGACAAGTTCTCAGTGACGACTCTTAAATCAATTGAGGCCATACTAAAAAAATATATGCTGTTGTTACTCACCAATACGGAATGTAATTTTACAAATACAAGAAATTCAGTTTGGAAAACTTCCAGAATTAGAAACAGTTACTTAGTTACTTAGTTATTTGTTTATTCATCCACAGAGCATTTACAAAACGATAAAAGACGTGTACTATTAATTTAAAACGGAAAAAATTAAATAAATTTAATTCAAGCACACACTTATGTCGATACAGACTAATATTCTGTGTTGTTAATTTTGAAATACTGTCTTTATCAGAATTTTAATGATTTTAGTTGTATCTTTAATCTTACTCGACCGTTTCAAATTGAAATTTTCTCTCTGCAGCAGAGTGGGCGCTGAAAAGGAACTTCCTTGGAGATTAAAACTGTGTGCCGGAACGAGAGTCGAACTCGAGACCTTTGCCTTTTCCGGGGAAGTGCTCTACCGAGTTTTTTTATTATCAGATTGACTTGGTATTTTCATGAAAATCAGATAACCATAGTCAAATCATCATTTAATATCAGCTGCAAAAAGAAAATCAACAAATTAGTTCAAGCAGAAACAATTATTAAATTCTGAACGGGAAGACTAACTCATTATCCCACCCTTCTTGTCATTTTTTTTTATATCCATGTGGGAGAGAAGAAGTGACAAAACAAAGCTACAAGTGAGGGGACTCAAGCTCAAGGAAGAAACAGGGATCACAGAGGAACTTAACCAACACCCTAACGGTTAAACAAGAGAAAAATCATATTCGCAGAAAGCGTTCGGTATCGCGGCAACCGCTGCCATTTCCAATGGTCAGATAATGATGAAAAACGCGGGGATCTGGCTCAGTTCCACTCTCAACGATATAGTGAACATAGTAACGCAAGAGCCAGACATTAGTGTTCGTTTTCGTCTGAGGAAAAAAAGGATATGTCCAGATGTAGGAGAATGTCATGGGGAAAGCGGCTTCAGGGCCTCGAGTAAGGAAAGCTAATTGACGGCAGACCCAAGGCCAATGATCCCATCCGCAAGGAAGAAGCCTGTGAAGTAAGGTGTCAGTTTAATGACATTCCTCACACTGATCAGTCGAAGGCCAATACGAAAAAGACGATCACCAGTAGGTATCAGACGGCGAATGACCTTATACCACGCTGAAGCAATCTCCATCGGCAATATAGGAAGACTATGATGAAACCAGACCGTTTTCGAAGACGTTGACGGGGAAGCAAGTTCAACAGAAGAAAGGAGACAGCCGGCCGGGGTGGCCGAGCCGTTCTAGGCGCTACAGTCTGGAACCGCGCGACCGCTACAGTCGCAGGTTCGAATCCTGCCTCTGGTATGGATATGTGTGATGGCCTTAGATTAGTTAGGTTTAAGTAGTTCTAAGTTCCATGGAACTGATGACCTCAGAAGTTGATTCCCATAGTGATCAGAGCCATTTGAACCATTTTTTTGAACTGAGTGGTCCCCGACAACCATCCTAAGTTGTGGCGGCAGAGGGCACTCGTGATACGGAGCTGCCAGAGGCGTGGTTCAGCAGGTGAGTCTACTGCGTGCCACATGACCACTATCGATCTCTGATGGGAACTTTTAATTCCATTGCCAACTTGAAGATACCTGTGGGATGGTATCGATATGTGATACCATAAAATGTGTCGGCCAGATGTGTCAGGTACGTCAAGACACAACATGCAGTGTAAGGTCTTGCATTGTCCTATTGAAAGATAAGATCATCAAGACTTCGAAGTTAAGAAACAGACATTGACTTTAACACATCAGAAGTTAAACACCTGCTGTCAAAATTATCTGTTATGCGAAACAGAGACGATCGTATTGTGAGCCAATCTCACCTCATACCATTACACCAGATGCTAGCGATATACGTCAGTGACTTAAGCAATTTGACAACTTTCATCCTCCTTGGAGCCTCTGTCCACAGGTATGTCCAACATAGTCCTTTACGCTGGTTTAGGACTCGTCTGACAAAATAGCGTGTGCCACACCAGTGCCCAGTTTTGTTGGGTGCATTACTCTCGTTGTGTCTATCCCTGCTTCCATGTCAAAGAAAGCCGCAACAACTGGTGTCGTGCTGACAATTTGTGGTGTTCCAAATGGCGTCACTCCTCCCATGTGTATATTCATTTTGCTCCAACCAAACCCATTTAATGACCAAACGTACGTGGCTGAGCGATAGTGCACAGCTGAGTGAACAAAGGTACGAGAGTAGTGTGTTTACATTTTTGCGGCGTGCAGTTGCAACTGTAACGGTTATAAAACTAAGTACTGACAAAGTTATTTGTGCACAGTAATACAGTTTAAATATAACAGTTTTTAGAGGCGTTTCGTGTTGTTTGTGGCGAAATAACGCTTTAATAAACTTTTGGAAACATTCGCTGGCTGTGTTTTTTAATTTTTCTGTGCGTAGAAGTCGTTTAGTAAATTTCATGCTTTAGTTATCAGCTGACGTTTCTTATTGTTACCAGTGAAATATTTCAGTAAAATTTTCAAAAAAAAAAAATGGTTCAAATGGCTCTGAGCACTATGGGACTAAACATCTGCGGTCATCAGTCCCCTAGAACTTAGAACTACTTAAACCTAACTAACCTAAGGACATCACACACATCCATGCCCGAGGCAGGATTCGAACCTGCGACCGTAGCAGTCGCGCGGTTCCGGACTGAGCGCCTAGAACCGCTAGACCACCGCGGCCGGCTAAAATTTTCATTCACCGTTTTAACTTCGTTGAGTGTTCCAGTGGCCGCTTGAATTTTTGGTTTTAGCTAATAATTTTGTGAAGTTTTGTTGGTACTGGTAGACCCTATTAGCTGTGATTTAGTGGTATTAATACCAGTAATTGCTTTCTTAGTAGCGAGAGAATTTCTAGACCGCTGTTGTCAGTTCTACAAATAGTTCTACTGGTGTAACTGAACATAGGTAACGTAGTTGCATAGTTTTTTCAGTAACTGTTAAATTTTACCATGAGTGACAAGTGTGGACTCTGTCGTAGGTTTGTGAGTAGTGGGTTACGTTGTGGGACTTGTTCGAAGTATTTTCATTGGGGCGAATGCAGCGGGGTAGCCAGCGGGCATTCTAGCGAGATCCTCTCCTGGGAATGCAGAATCTGTAGAAGAAATAAGTTGATAGAGGAGCAGGAGCCTAAGATCTGTGCCCTTCAGGTGCAGTTACAACACAAGGAGGAACTAGATAGGTTGAGGGGGGTGAAGGGGCTGGCGAATGGGAACTGGCAGTTGGCAAGAAGGCAGCTAGGAGGAGTAGGTATTCAGACAGTTATACTTTGCGTATATGCAATAGATTCGACCAACTGCCAGAGCTGAGTGGAGAGTAGCCTCTTGTAGCTGTAGGTGTAGGGAACATGCAGCGGTCCCAAGCAGTTAGGGGGCCCATGTTAGTTTCAAAGTCTAGCAGAAAGAAAAAGGTTATACTGCTAGGTAGTTCGCACAGTAGAGATGTGGACCAGCAGTTGCAGGAAGTGTTGGGGAGTGAGTATCAGGTCACCAGCATTGTGAAGCCTAGTGCAGGGTTGGCTCAGGTGACTGACAGCATAGTGAAGTTATGTAGGAATTTTACGGAGGAGGATCAGACAGTGACAGTGGGTGGAGCACTGAACACTCTCGTTAGGGACAGGGGATATGATGTAGGTGGTGGTGCGATAAAGATAGTTACTCAAACTGGTGGCACTAATGCGCAATTCGTGCAACTGTTTCAGCCTCATGATCGGTCTCATCTTAATGCGGCTGTTAGGTGCTTTAAAATGGGGCTGGAGAAGTCACTGATAGCGTAGGGAATGAGTGACATTTTAATGATGCCAGTTGAGTCTACCAGTAGATCGGGTTTCACTAGGCATGGCCTGCTCCTCAATAGGTATAGAAAGGGGAGGCTGGCAAACCTTATACGTGACCGTGTAGTGGGTGGTGGTGGGATCACTCATGGAAAAATCTTTGTAGTAGTTGGTGTTAGAGCTGCACCTTCCCTAGATTGAAGTCAGCTGATAAGTATACCTACTTAAAGGAAGTCCCTCTAAGGGCTCACCTTCAGAGGACGTCATGTTTTCAAGTAGAGAAGGAATTAACGTATTTCATCAAAATATAACATGTATTAGAGATAAGGTCAGTGAACTGAGTCTGAAATTATGTTGACTCTGAAATTATTGTTGTATAAGAGCACCACTTAAATAAATTGACAATTCAGAGGCTTCCTTTACCAGGATACAGATTAACTGGCTGTTTTTCAAGGAGTTCCTGGGGGGGGGGGGGGGGGGAGGGCAGGAGAGTGGCCATGTACGTCAAAAACAGTATTCCTTTTGAGTCCATATACGTTGCACTGAACAGATATTTGAATGTTATGCAGGGGCGGTTGAATTTAGTAAAACTAAACTTCTAGTTGTTTTTATTTATAGGTCCCCTAACTCTGACTTCAGAGCATCTCTGCTCAAGCTAGAGAAGGTTCTTGATTCACTTTGTAGGAAGTACCAGAAATTAGTTATACGTGGTGATTTCAATATAAATTTGTATATGATGGTGCAAGAAAAAGGATGTTGGTAGATCTCCTGAATTCATATAATCTGATGCAGGCTGTCTTTTTTCCAACCAGGGTGCAGTGGAATAGTAGCACAGCCATAGACAATATTTTATTCATTCTTCATTACTAGATGGGCATTCTGTTAGTAAAAGGGTGAATGGCCTTTCAGATCATGATGCGCAAATTTTAACACTAAAAGTCTTTTGTAGTCACGCAAATGTCATATATAATTACAAACTATCTAGGAAAGTTAATCCAGCAGCAGGTCGACGATATAAAGTCGGTTAGTAATAAAAATATATCTATTACAGATAAATCAGATAGATGTACAGTATTTAAAAATCATTTTCTGAGCATTGTTGGTGAATTAAATAAAAATTTAGTTTCTACAGGGAATCATATAACTCTCTTGCAAATGCCTTTTCCAGATTGATGTCTGAAATACTCCTCTGTGGTACAGACAAGGTTGAGATTGAGTCAATTATTAAAACACTAAAGACTAAGGACTGTCATGGATATGATGGACTGCCTAGCAGAAAATCTGCAGTACTGTGATGCACATGTTAGCCCTGTATTTAGCCATATTTGTAATTTTTCCTTTAGGAATGTTCAGTTTCCTGAGCCATTAAAGTACTCAGCAGTAAAGCCGTTTTATAAAACTGGAGAAAAGATAATGTAGACAATTTTAGACCTACCGTATTTCTATGCCATCAGTGTTCACTAAAGTTATTGAAAAGGCTGTGTATGTCAGGATAATTGATCATTTTTTATCACACGATTTGCTATCAAATGTACAGTTCGGCTTTAAAAGTCGTTTAACAACTGAAAAATCTACATTCTCATTTCTCTAGGAGGTACTGGATGGGTTACACAAAAGTTTTCTAACGCTATTCATATTTTTGATTAACTAAGGCGTTTGATTGTGTTGATTACAAAATATTGCTCCAGAATTTGGACCATTACGAAATACAGGGAGTAGCTCACAATTGGTTCAGTTCTTACTTTAGCAACAGACAGCAAAAGTCATTATTCACAGTGTTGAGAATGGACGTGATGTGGGGTCTGAGTGGGGTACAGTCAAGCGGGGGGTGCCCCAGAGATCAGTGTTTGGGTCACTCCCATTCCTTATTCATATAAATCATATGCGCTCTAGTATTACTGGTAACTCTAAAATATTTCTGTTTGCTGATAACACTACCTTGGTAGTAAAGGATGTTGTGTGCAACATTGGCTCCGTTTCAAACAGTGGAGTTCATGACATAAGTTCATAGCTTGTAGAAAACAAACTAACGCTAAATCACAGTAAAGACTCAGTTCTCAAAGTTCGTAACACACAATTCAACAAAACCTGACGTTTTAATTTCACAGAATGGACATATGATTAGTGAAACTCAACAGTTCAGATTTCTAGGTGTTCAGATAGATAGTAAGCTATCATGGAAACCCCACGTTCTTGATCTTATTCAAAGACTTAATGCTGCCATTTTTACTATTCGAACGATATCTGAAGTGAGTGATCGTTCAGCACGAAAATTAGTCTACTTTGCTTATTTTTATTCTGTTATGACATATGGTATTATATTTTGAGGTAACTCTTCCCATTGTATTGCTTTGGCTTGGAAACGGGCGGTTCGCGCAATGAATGGTGTAAGTTCACGAACCTCTTGTTGACCCCTGTTCATGAGTCTGGGTATTTTGACATTGGCCTTTCAATGTATATATTCCTTATTGTCATTTCCTGTTAACAATATTAGCTTATTCCCAAGAATAAACAATTTTAATTCAGTTAATACTCGGCAGAAATCAAACCTGCATTTGGATCGTACTTCCTTAACTCTTGCGCAGAAATGTGTGCAGTATACTGCTGCACCCATGTTCAATAATCTATCACTAGAATTCAATAATCTTAGCAGTATTCCACGCGCTTTCAAATCCAAACTGAAGAGTTTCCTCATGGGTCACTCCTCCTATTCTGTCCAGGAGTTCCTTGAAAAATTAAGGTAATTCTTGTGGATTGACTTTTTTAGGGTTCATAAAGATTTTATTTTTATCTGTTATTACTTTTATGTTGTAATTTCATGTACTGACACGTTCCATGACCTTGGAGATTTGCTCCTCAACTTGGTCCTACGGAACTTGACGTGTAAATACAAATCAGACAGAGACCTACAACTATCCTCTGCTGAATTCATGGTACATGTCAATGGCGGCAACCTTCAATACCTTGCCAGTCAGCTTCAGCGCTGCAGTAACCCTATCCTTAGGATTGGGAGCAGCCGCTCTGTCCACTTACTTGGTATAACCTGAGACCTCCAACACTCTCATTCTTCTTCAACAGTCAGTGAGGAGCCCATGAAGCTCGAACCTCTGCTACTGCTGCTGATCGCCAGGCTGGTATCTCAGGACACTTCTCCAATGAAGCTGGCTACTCTTGCGGCATATGAACAGATCCTGGAGGGCAATGTAGACGCCAACGTCAAAGGGGACTCTTCTCCAGAAGCCAACATGGTTGCACAACTACAGTCACAGCTTGTGTCCTCTGGGCTACCCACCAACTATCGCCATCCTTCCTTCCCAGATCACTGTTACTTCCAATGCCCTGGAAATTTTGGGCTGTATCAGGCCAATATGGGATGAAGGGATCATGTATTCTGGCCTAACAGCAACTCAGATGCCAACTCACACACTGATACCGACACTTGCGAAACCGCTTTGTATCGTGAAGTAACTAGTAGCCATCCCGCCCAGCTAGCCGCCCAGTCTAACGCGCTGCTTCCCGAGCGGGGAGGCATGCCAGTCCCCGGGACGAATCCACCCAGCGGATTAATATCGAGGTCCGGTGTGCCAGCAATCCTTTGGATGGTTTTTGAGGTGGTTTCCCATCCGCAACGAATGCGAGCTGGTGCCCTTTAGTCCGCCTCATTTACACTATGTCGGCGATTGCTGCGCAAACACTGTCTCCACGTATGCGTACATCATAATTACTCTACCATGGAAACATTTGGGGTTCTACTCGTCTGGCATGTGACGTTCGCGATGGGGGGGGGGGGGGAGGGGGGAGTCCACGGGGGGTCGAATAGCACAGTAATCCTGTGTTCGGTGTGGGGCGGAAGTGGGGTGAATGGACAGCTGGTGGCCTGTTGTGGGGTTGCGAACTGCGAACCACTGAGGGTTACGGCGGGACGAAGCCTCTCCATCGTTTCTAGGTCCCTGGTTTAATACACAACACACAACTAGTAGCCACCTGAATTGGTAGAGGAAACTTGCTGTTCGTTGTACTCTTGAACACATACTGGATTCCTAAGCTGGAGGAGTTGCTACTGCGCAAAATAACGGATTTCTGCACATTTAGGTTAAACAGTTTTCTGTTTTGGACTATAGTGGCCTTTGACTCAGTAATGATAGATAGTGAACTAATTCATTTGGTGTTATGACCGAATAAATCATTGTAGCCGTCAAGTTCGGTTGTGAAAACTTCACCAACGCTCTTTAACCATTGTACACAAAGCTGCTGCAGAACAAGTAGATATTTCCATGTGGAGAAAGAGGAAGTTTGGTTTTTTGTCGCCAAATTTTTGTTGGAGTGGGTGGGCGTGCTATCTGGAAGTGGAATGGAAGAATGTAACGCATGTACGACACTGTGAAGTAAGATATGATATTTTTACAATGAAACTGGTTCATCGATCTTTGGAAGCCTGTCTGGCCTGCGACTGGGGGCTTCAGAGAACTACCTTGCTAGACTGTGGAGCTTGTTTAACTAGCCCATCGACTCTGGGTAATATTTCCTAAGATTTTTTGTCTGATTTTTCTGTTAACTTTTACACTGGAATTTACTGAACACTTCTCGCGTCTTGCCCTCTACAGTCGTATCAGCTTAACTCAACTTTTAATTTTCAGTAACTTTTTGATTGTATTTATGTTTCTGATGAAGCTTTCTCTGTTTTCGGAAGTACTTCCCAACACGGCTATGGAGCCACATATACAAATCTATTGCACAATTCTTATGAACAAAACTCATTGAAACTTTTCATCTTCGTCTCCAGAATTTTTTTTTGTGTTGACTGCTCAATTATTTTCTGCCACAATTGCGAAGAAAAATACTTTTCCTATTTTTCTTGAAACTACCGTCATCACAGGACACAGGAAACTATGGCAGCCTTCGGGTCACTGCTTCTCTTCTCTACAGGATTAGCACACTGGACTCACACTTCGAAGAGTGACACTTGAAACACTCACTCGGCTATCTACATTTAGGTGCAAGGTGCTGTGCACGAACTGACCTCTTGGTTATGGGCCATAAATGTTCGATGAGAAGTATGTTGGGCTATTTGAGTGGTCAAATCATTCGCCCGAATCGTCTAGAATGTTTTCTAAACCAATTGTGAACAGTTGTGGCCCAGTGACATGACATCGTTGTTTGGGGACATAAAGTCCATTAATGGATGCAAATGGTTTCCAGGACACTGAACATAACCGTTTTCCAGTCAGTGATTGGTTCAGCTGAACCAAAGCACCCAGTCCATCCCGCATAAACACAGCCCAAACGTTATGGAGCTTCCAGCAGCTTGTGCATTGCCTTGGTGACGCTTGGGTTTCTGGCTTCGTGAGGTCTGCGCCACACTCGAACCCTATCATCAATTCTTACCAACTGAAAACGGTACCCATATGACCAGGCCACGGCTATCCACTTGTTTGGGTTCCAACCAATGTGGTAACAAGCCCAGAAGAGATACAGCAAACGCACTCGCGTCGGCCGTCTGTTGCCATAACTCATTAACGCCAAATTTCGCAACATTATCCTAACAGAAACGTTCTTCGCACGTCCCACATTTCTGCGATTATTTCACCACTGATGTTTGTCTGTTAGTACTGAGAACTCTACGCAAGCGCCGTTGCGCCGTTGTCCATGGTGAGAGGTAATGCTTGAAATGTAATATTCTTGCTACAGTCTTGACTTTGTAGATCTGGGAATATTGAATTCCGTAACACTTCCCGAAATTGAATCTTCCATGCATCTATCTCCAGCTACCATTCCGCGTTCAGAGGTTGTTAAATCGCGTTGTGTGGCCATAATCATGCTGGAAACATTTTCACCTTACGTGCCATAACAACGTATACCTTCTTTTACTTAATTTGCACCATAAATTCCTTTTGGTCCATTTCAGTTCGGCAAGTTGGCAATTGTTATTCGATCTACCCACCTAAAGTTCAATATTGTTTTACAGCACCACGTTTCAGAAGCTATTATTCTTTTCTTGTGTGAACAGTATCAGCCACGTTCCACTTCCACACAAGGCTACGCTCTATACAAGTAGCAACAGAAAAGAATTTCTAACCTTTAAATTTACACTGACTAGCAAAATAAATGGATAAACCCAGACGACAGGATTGGATTTTAATGTAACTTCATTCATATGTACAGCATCGGCGGGCATGTAGATGGCTAGAGTTGCAATTTTCTATGATAAGCAGAAGGGCCAGAAGGGCTCTTTAGTACTGTTCATGTTAAGTATTGTTACCAGAGCTGGTAGCTTATATACGGGGCGTGAGCAATGTCACATGTTGAGCGATCCTTGTGAAGGATACGTATAGGCCTTGTACTCGTGTGAGGCAGCGTTATCAGTGCCTCATAGCGTTTCAAAGAGACCTCCTTGTGGGTCTCCATTTACCCAGCTGATCCATGTGTAGGATTGTGTACATCCAAGCCAAAGGGGATCCGAAGTAATGCTCAGAAGTGGGAACATGCTGGCAGGCTCCTCCTAAATGTAATTTTGTAATCACAGTAATAACATCACATACAGCTCTCAAATTTCAGTTTCATTGCGGTTCCTCCTACCTTTCTGGGTGATTCGCTTTTTTTCCCAGGCAGTATAAATTCGACGTTATTTTTCACAAATGATTTTCTTGGTAAGGCCAATATTCATTTTATTTCTTCTCTACTTTGGCCATCGTTACTTATTTTGCTGCACAGATCACTAATTACTTACTTAAGACAGTAAATGGGTCATCACCTTTAGCGTCCAACGTACCCTTCCGATGCTTTTATTCAAGGTTTTAGTAAGCTTCCTGCTGTTAGTATTATGTAGGCATTATTACGATTAATTTGTGAGATAGTGAGTCCTTGCTGTGCTTGTACAGTGAAGTAATACCACACTAATTCCATCTTTCTGATTTGCAACAAGGAATGTTTCGTCAGCGATTAATATCACTGGTAAACTCCCTTCTAGGATTACGTCACGTGATTGAACGTCAAGCCTATGGCAGGGTTACCTTAAACCACACCTACTCCGCTACCGCATTGCAGCGTCCAGTAAGTTGGATATTTGAGTCTGCCAGAATCGTGTCTGGATGGCCGAAGCAGTTAAGGCAACCGTTCATGAGAAGCGGTAAATCTGGGTTCGAGTCCCGGTCCGGCACAAGTTTTCAGATTCGCTCTTCCATTACCACAATGCCCTGTGTGGCTAGGCGTCACGATCTCCCTCTCATCCTTTCCATTTCCTTCCCTTTCGTATATTTCACGTTTGCATCACCTAACCCTCTCCACGTTTCTGGGACGTAAACTTGGCTGGAACTGTAAATAGTGTGAAACTAGTCTCATTCGGCCAAATGACTGTCTTTCGTTGTTCAATAGACCATATGTTATGGCTTTAGCACCACAATTCGCGTTACGAACATTTGCATCACTGATGTGAGGTTTTGGAATTCCAGCTCGACCTTCAATTCCCTCCGCACGCAGCTCCCTTCGTGTTGTTTTGGTGCTAACAAGGTTTGCGAGAGCGACATTCAGTTCTGGAGTGGCTTTTGTAGCTGCCGTCCTCATATTCTCTTGTCACAACCCTTTTTAATGACCATCTGTCACCATCACCCAAGACACACTTCTTATCGAGCTTTGACGTAGCGGATGACGGTTTTCCCGTTTCCTTGTCATCATCATCGTCATCATCCTGGATAGTTTCCAGCCTCTGGCAGGGCCTGTTTGGAACATAAGCCTCTCCATCGTATTCTGTCTTGCCACCATTCCTCCGTCTTCACCTTCGTCCAGTCTTCTCCTTTCTTCTGGACGCATTCGTCCACTCCTTTCAGCCATCTGTCTCTCGGTCTTCCTCTTGATCTCTTTCCTTCCAGATGTATCCTCTTGGGTATCATTTTCTGCTGCATTCGCTTAACATGTCTATACCACCTCAGCCTCCTGTAATGGTTCCATCTTCATTAACTCTCTTATCCTGTCATCTCTTAACCTGTCTATCTTTGTAATTCCAATACCGTTCCTCAAGAATTTCGTCTCACTAGCCTGTACTTTGCTTTTCTCTCTTCTTTTCATAACCCAAGTTTGGGATGCATATGTCAGGATCGGGACATAGTATAGCCTTTCTACTGATTTGGAATACATCCTTGCTCCAAATCAGGCTTCTGACAGTCTTCCCAAATGCTTCTGCTTTTCTCCCCCGCTCCTTTATTTCTCTGTCGTTTTTCCCAACTTTCTGTGTCAGGTTTTCTAGGTACTTGAAACTCTCCACTCTCCTCAATCTTCCCCCCTTCCCCTCCGCAATTGTTATTCAAGTTGCTCCTCTCTCCTCAATTCTTGTTGTGATAATCATCTCACTCTTACTTATACTAAATTTCATCCCATATTCTTGTACATCAAATCGTCTACAAACACCATAGCTTTCATCTTTCCTTCACCAATTAATTGTGCTAATGTACTCATTATATCATCCATCACTACAGTGAAGAGTAAAGGTGAAAGTGCACTTCCCTGACTCAAGCCATCCTGCTGTTCAATCGAAGCTGATCTATCTCCTTCCACTTTTACACAACTCACACTTCCATGGTATATTTCCCTTATCCTTCAAATAATCTGTTTTGCTACTCCTCTGTTCTCCAGGGCTTTCCACACTTCGCTTCTATGTACACTATCATACGCTTTTTCAGTGTCCAGGAAGGTCATTAGTAGATATAATTCATATTCATAGTGCTGTTATGCAGTTGTCTTACAGCAAAAATTAGATTAGTGGACTTTCCTTTTCTGAATCCATGTTGCTCTTCTCTCATCCCACCTTTCTAGTTTCAACCGAATTCGTGCTTTCAAAATTTTCTCAAAAATTTTCGCACAGTCACTCAACAGTTTTACCCCCCAATAGTTCTTGCACTCTTTTCTATCCTGTTTCCTTGTATGTATTATAAATCTTCGGTATGGTGCCTCTTGAAAAGCCAAACACTTCGGCTACCTTGGTTACGAAAGCACTCACCATACAAGCACAAATAATTTTCCTGAGTTCAGATTCACTAAGCTACAACATAATGCAATTACAACTACAGAAAACACTATTCTGACCACTGGTGAAGCTTGCAACATATTGACGACATTGCACACTTGCCGGTTGTGGCCAAGTAACACACCTCTAACTATAAACTTCACTAGCGTTTGAATTTATCTTGAAGTAGACATATCTCGTGGTGTTTCCATTCTTTAGTCCACCCTCTCCATTCTCGCTGAGGCGTTCCATTACCGAGATAGTAGTCGGACCGGTTGGTCCAAAGCGCGTGCCTGGAAACCGAAATTTCTCGGGATCGAGTCCCAGTCGTACCGTTGAGTATTTCAGTGCCTTTTAAAGTGGCCTTCATCTCTCAGTGATCGGATGGTTCGACACGAGCGAACGTGGTTTGGATTCCACGTTAAACTATAGGTTCCCTTTCCTCGGTAGTATTACTGGGGTACGTTATAGACCCGCAGATCGCTGAAGTGACATGAATAGAAGATTTCACCAGGCAGTTGGGCTACGGGGAGTTATTACCCGAGAACAATCTGCTCTGCCTCTCTATCTGTCCGCATTTTGCCCAAAATGTGACTACAGACAAAAAAGACATGACATTCACTGCTAGCTCAGATGTGCTAACAAATGGCAGCACATCGTATCTCTTCGTAAGGCGTAAGGGGACAACTGTGCGGCTAAATGCCACATTCGCCTTCTTCTATGGATCAATAAACTCATCACAGTTCACCATCCAATATTGAGTGACGATGAACCGGTCGGGGCATGCGAGTCGGAATACACAACAATGTCTGGGGGTTTGCAGAGAAGCCGGTAGTGTTCCATCCTCCGCGAATGTGCCCCAATGTCTCTGAAGCTGAAGTTGACATCCTGAAACCCGACGACTGCAGCTTCTAGCCAGTTCCTGTTGAATCTGTACACAACAAATACAGCTGCTTTTAATGTTCCACCTCGAAGAAGAACATCCCACTAAATAAAACTTTAACATATACATTCGGGAGCTAACTGAAGCCTACGAGGCAACCGCGATAACAAGTGATCAAACTACTCTACTTTTTCGTTGCTAGAGGAACAGAGCTACACTAGTAACATTACTAGGTACAAGGAATGACCATTATAAAAACAAGCCATGGTGTCTCCAGACCACGATAATACTTAACCGTCACAAAAATACAAAAGCTAGGTACAGGATATGGACAGACATTGGCACTGAACAAACTCGGACAATCTGCATACAGTGGGTGAAACGTACCAATCTTTATTTCTACAGTGTAGTAGCTTCACGGAATCTGATCGTTGATGGGCGGCTTCAGCTGGATACGGCAAATGTGAAGAAACTTGTGGTCTCTCTTTCTCGCCGAATTGATGTGATTATCGAGGCTAGGGCAGTGTTACACGGTACTGCAGTGGCGTCTCCTGGGGGTTGACTAATTAATTCTCCGGCGTGCTTATGTTAGTCCAACAGTTCATGCTAAAAGCTATCCCAATTTAATTATTTGGAGAAGCTAATTCTAAGCTGGATATCACATAATTTAAACGATGTGTAAACAAAATCAAAATGGAGATATTGCGAAGGATAGATAAAGCACATATCATAAGGAAAACCCTTCTAAAAGAAAGAATGAATGGATGGGACTTATAATTATGTGACGAAGGGAAATATTGCTGCAAAAGCTAATTATTGGAATGTGTAACTGGGGTTATTGGGGGCAAAGAAATGTGAAAACCTGTAAGATAATTTTATTTGATGGAAAGAAATAGTGATAATTGTCAGCCAGTTAAGTAGCTGAGAAGAGTTGTAAGGGTACTGTTAAGGACAGAGCGATGCGCAAGTTAAACGGTGGGAGGTAAATTTCTGTTTTAAGAAGTGAAATGTAGAAAATGAGATACGGCTGCAGTTGGAACAACGCTGATGTACTCTTTTTTCCCCAGCGGAATGTCTTTGTTGGACTCGTTTGCATGGTAATCACTGCTCATATTGGTAGGGACTTTCATTGTGATCGGTTATTTTTCGGAATGTAGAGTCATATTTTATCCATCCATTTCATTTTCCGACATTTTCCTCTCCTATACGTTACTCAATGGTTTATATGTTGTTATTTTACTTAATGCGAGTCATAACATCCTCTGACTGCAAGTCATGATTATCGTGTCTAATGATCTGTTGACATGGCGTGCTATTGAAAAGCGAGCAGTTCCATTAAAGTACTATGAAATTAATACTATTTTATGCAGTTCAGATATTTATGAATATTAACCAGAATGAGTGGACTACTGACCATAAGCTAATTGGTCTTAATGATCTAGGAAGGAACAACGCGTCTGTGTAGCTCACAGGGGTTCTATGTGTGTGTGTGTGTGTGTGTGTGTGTGTGTGTGTGTGTGGGGCGGGGGGTGATTAATCGATTCAAAATTTAAGGCTACTACTTCCGAAAAGCGAAACCTAAAAAGATGAGGAAAATGTACATCGAATTTCGGAATAGATCAGTTTTGCCACCTTAGCAAAACGAAAAGAGAGAAATTTAGGTAAAATAGTGTAATCACAAACAACTGACACGGAAGATTATAGTCTAAGTGAGGTAAAATAGCACATATTTGAAATAATGCTTATCTATAATTATTTGAAAAGGTTAAAATTGCTTTTTTATACCTTCACAAGTAGTAGTTACAATGTCAAGAAAGCTCAGATGCAAGTAGTGAATAGTATTTATTGTCAAGCGATTATAAGAAAAAACTAGCTGCAAGTGGTAATACATCCTCACCCAGCCAGATAACTTGGCCAATACAACATAGGAGATATGGCAACAGGGAGTAAATGCCACTACCGAAAGAAGACATCAACATAAAGAACTTGTTATGGATAATAAGTTGACTTCAGAGATTGCTTCTTCTTTTTGGATACGATTTTACCACATCTTTGGCAAGTGATTACGAACAGGGAGCAGGCCTATACCTTTCTCCATATTCAACACACTCCGTTTCAACGTATCTAGAAGGGTGTTACTTTCGTCTTGATACTGAAACCACTGAGTCCTCATCGTTCACATCTGAACTTCGTTAAGCTTCTGAAGCTTGGGTATATTTTTCCAAAAATATTCTTCGTTTTTGCTTTCTTTTCTTTTTAGCATTGTTTGTGTTGTCATCCTCTTCATTTCAAGTTTACGAAGGTGAACGGCTTGTCATTTCAGCTACTCTTTTTCCTAAATTGTTCTTCTTCGTATTTTTTCCTTTCTTTTCAATAAGTGAAATGTGTTCCAGTGAAATCAACAGAGCAGCTACTTTTTTCTCGTTGTCTTGCGGAAGTGTCGAGCTTGGGTGTTAGTATATTTGTTATTATTATTTACTTTGTTTCAGGAAACACTTTGGTACCTCACCTAAGCCCGCTGGCGATTTATTGTTTAGATTTTGCACAGTTTTATTGACTACATGCTCTGTGTTTGGTAGTAACATCACTTACTTAGTTTATAGGTATTTACAGGTGCTATATTTGTTCTTGGGAATGTTCGTTGTGATTTCTTTGCAATATCTGAAAAATTCTCATTCACACACTTTAATAGGCGATCTGAATCATGTGTTACGTTATCCTCTCAGTTATCATATGTTATCATTCTTTTCCTTACTTCTTCATGTTTAATCAAGGACTGATTTTCTTTTATTCTCTGCATTGTATATTATTTGTTCATGAAATGACTTTTTTGAAGCAATCAACGGCTTTTGCAGCTGTGATAGAAGTTTGGGAGCTCTGGCACATTTTGATTCTTTTTTTATGTAACTCAGTTTCTTAAGGGCTTGGAACGGCTTCTTAACACCTGTTGCAGTTGACACATTCAGAGTTGAATGAGGGTCTTTTCTATGGGATGTTTCATAGTTTATTGGCTGGACGTCTGAATCATAATCTTCGTTTCGTTTCTTAGGTGCGTTCTTCATTGCTCTGATGTTTGTCTTTGATCAGAGACTTTGTAAGCTTCATCGGTTATGATGTCAGGATTTCTGTGAAATATTCGCATTGCACTAAAGTGTAGCGCAGTATTTTCAACTTGGCTGACTGTCCCCAGTTTTGTGTCAAGAGTTGCCTTAGGTTTCTTCCTGGGTGTCCTTTAGCCCGTTCTCTGCGAGGTTAGTGATAAACAACTTCAGGGATTTGATAGACGCTCTAGCAAGCGGGTGCAAATAGTGCACAGTATGCGCAGGCAAGCATAACAAAGCAACATTGTTTGCTTTGGATGTTTCTGAAAGATCGGAAGAAGAGCAAATAAATCTTCCCTCTCCCTTGCGCAGAAGGAGATGTTTTGTATACGAGCTTATAAAGATTTCTGATGTTGCATGATATGATTCTTGAGACGCCACAGTACCTGAACCAGGTGGCATTTAATCAGCCCACTTAGACTTTAAAATCTTGTTTTTTAAGATATAAAATGGAGGCAGAAAACAGGCTATGCATGAGTTACTTTTCTCCCTCGGAAGTCCCTATAACAACATCCTTACTCCGTTTTCTGGTACAACGATTGATTGTTCTCTCAGACAAGCCATTACTGATAAATATTACCTATGGAGAAAACAGATACTTGTTACACGTAAAGTGGTATTAAAATGTAGTCTCTCAATTCAAAATAAAATATATTTTTGGAAACTTGTTATCTGAACTTATACATTATATATCAGTATTTATGTTACCAATTAATGTAAAAGCAACACGTCCTGCAACTGTGACAATTTATTTCCTTAACTGGGGCTTAAATATCTTGTTTCCAGGAAAATAATCTGCCCTCATAGGTGCTACATCTGATCTGTATTGAGAAGACAGATGAAAGCAATCTGGTATAGATATCTTTCACGCTAGGCATTCATACGCATATTGAAAAGCACGCTTGTGTCTCAAAGAACCCATAGGCACTCTTACGCTAGTATTAGCTTTATCTGTTTATTTATTCTGTTTTTTTTGCAAACCGAAAAGGCATATCTTAAGTACGTCGCTGAGGTATGGAAATATGCGTCAGTCTGGGGATCGTGCACGGATATCCGAAGTAGGCGACCGCTTGTGATAAACAGGAAATCTGGATTCGAGTTCTGGGCTGCCACAAGTTTTCATATGTTACTAGTGAATAGTAGATCGATACCTTATATAGCTAACGTTAAAAAATTTGAGGTCAGCGAATAAATTTCAAAGTATTTCGTTCAGCTGTGGATCGTCAACAGTGTCTGTTCTTCAAAACTTGCGTGTAGGTACTCATTCCTTTGAAATAGTGTTAAATTTTAAAGTTCATTCACCCCAAAGAAGCCACTGTCGATTAAGCATTCCTACTCCAGCAAAATATTTCCGTCAATGCACTATAATGCAGCTTCACGTATTTTTGGCTCACATTCCTTTCACTACGTGTTCACATGACCAAGTCTGCCACACTACTCGTATTCGCTGCTAACTCGCGTTGCCTTGACACGACAATGCCATGTCCGCTGGATAAGGCGGGAGACTACTGTTATAATAGCTAAGACTCGTCAGCTGTTAATATTGAGAGCACGGTAAGACTGGGCAGGCGGAGGAAGCTGCAGTTCTAACTGTTGCCTATCCCATAATTATCCGTGGCTCTGGAGGTGACTCGGGGTTCTCCAGCAGCAGCAGCAGCAGCAGCAGCAACAATGGCAGCTCAGCATTGTCGTCGGTTACAGTCTCCGTCGTCCGGACAGCTACAACATCGTAAGACTGTAATATGACAGATATAATAATGTAGAGGCTTTACCCAGTTGATTTCCTTCACAACGTTTGATTAATTTGAATAATAACTTGCAATAGTTAAAACTTGTAGGGCACCTGTATTGTCATTGTCCTCAGACATTATTACCAATCAGGGTCCCTTTTCCTTTCCATGCAGTCATCGAGTGTCGTAAGAATATGGAAATGAATTAACTATATACTGCCAGTTTTGTGTGTTCGCTAATGACCAGTTTCAGTCTAATTTTCTCCCTCAGTAACTGTTCATTCTTGTATTGCATGACAGAGTCTTTTCAAAGTAAAATTTCACTAGAAAAAATTAAGAGAGCGCAGTTTGATTTATTCTCTATTTAGCTTAGCGAATGACTTCTGCTGGCTTGGTATGTATTTTATTGTTGTTATGTTAAAAGTGAAACCAATTGCTCGTTTGTTTAAAGTAAATTAAGTTCAATCTTCCAATAATCAAAAGTAAATTGCTTGCCTTTTTCTAAATTTTGCATTACGTTACACTGAGGTCGCTGAAAGTAATTTTTTTTACTTAACAGATTTTAAGTTAAGCCAGTCATTCATTTAACGAGTAACTCCATATAATTTTACTTTCAGAATTTAGTATTTCAGAATAAGTAACTACAAACTCAGTGCTTTCTGATTCATTTATTTTCTCGTGAACTGTTGTGCTATGGAAAAGTGTGAAAACCTTATGTTGCCATACCAGTAATTATTAGCTTAAGTTTCTTTGCCATTACCTTTCTTATGATTCTGGAGATTGATTGCCCTAGCGGGTTGGTGAGCGTTTAATTATCATTTGTTTTTAGTTAACCAGTGTTTTTTGTAGTAATCATTATGTGGTCCCCTCCCCCCCCCCCCTCCCCCTGTGCGATTCGTGAGTGACTGCACTATACTCCACCCATTTCAAAACTATCATCAGTATTTACCTTAAGTTTAGATTAGAGTCTTCCTGCAGAAGAGCCTGTTGTACACTTTCCTCCAACTAACCGGTGTTATTTTCCTTCTGTAACGATAGCCTTACCCACTATAAAATTTGATTAAGCATTTGCGATCACGATCAGTTATTTTGCAATCCAGTAGGCTGGATTAGGAAGGGGGAGGATACACATGGAAACGATAGTGACAGTATAATATCAATTTCGTATTGTTCTGGGCACAAATTATACGCTGTGCAGATTCGCAGCGAATTAAACACTTCCGCTACGAATAAAGTCGCTCACGCACGGTAGTAGTGGAAATAAGGCAGAAAATTTCTAAATTTGCATTTATCAGTAAAACAGGTAACATGATGGACACAAATGAAACTGATAATTTGATTGTACTTAACGGGGAACCATCGGTAGAACAAAGGGGAACGGTGGCAGGAGAACACATTGTTGCGGAACCGGCGGCCAGCTACCGCTCAAACACAGGAGCAAAGGAAAATGTAATTCCTGGCATTGAACGATGCTACAGAATTTGGAAAGAAATCAAAACCGAGATCATTGATTGTGGATACAAGGAAACCGTTAAGGAAGGACCTGAGTTAGACTCAAACCAGTAATAGCTGGAAATATAAACGATTTGTTGAGATGATCGGTACAATAAATACTCAGTCCGAATCAATTACTACTAAAATTAGTGCTCAGTCTGAATCAGTTACTGCTAAAATTAATGCTCAGTTTGAATCAGTTAATGTTCAATCCAAAGCAATAAGGACTGAATAATAATACTGGAGTTGTTAACGCGAAAGTAGATGGAAAAAGAAAGAAATAATGCTAATGAATACTGCAATCGGTAATTTTAAGCAGGACATGACAGAGGTACAGTTAAAAATAGGAAGTATAAATAGTCATTTTGAGAAGGAAGTAGAGGTGATTGATCAGAAATTGCAATAGACTGTTGATACCGTTATTGAAAATAAAGTAATTGAAGAGGTTGATATAGCGCAAAAAGACAGTATGGAAAAGGTTACGAATTTTGCTAACTTTAGTATCAGACAAGGACACTAGAGTGAAGAAACAGCTGACTATGTGCGATGAGTAAAAGAGGGAAGTGGAAACGTTAGCGACGACCACTTGCCAAGTATTTACAAAAGTAACTGAACTAGAAAAGAGATTAGACGAAAGACAGCACTGTGTGTCATGCCATGCACATAACACAGAAATTTTGGAGGAGGAGGAGCGTTCCGATCCCCTCACAAAACAGGGTTGATTGCACACTACCGACTTCATTAAATTACGAAAGGTTATTGCCTGAATCATGGATGGATCAAAGAAAAATTAACGCTGTAATCGACATTCTAGCCGGCAAGGCTACGCGATGGGGCTTAAACCTCGATGTTGTGGATTTGAGCTTTCAAGAATTTAAGAATGCATTCTTGAAAGGAATTTGGTCAGAGCAGAAGCACGAGATTGAATGGCGCGATTTCGTAGTGTCAAAACCCTAGGATGTGAACTCTGGCTGCTCGTTGAAAGAATTTTGTGAAAATAGGATCCGCAAATTAGAATATTTGCGTGATAGACGGACTGAATCGGAAATTGTCTGGGAGTTGTGGAAGAATCTTCCAGATGATTGCAAGAGGTATGTAGGTAGTAGTTGCATAACAATTACTGCATTCTTAGGAAAGGTCGAAGTGGTCGAAGTGGTACTGAAACAGAGGATGACAGCCTAAAGGCCGAAATACTACATGTCTTTTTCCAAAGCTGTTTCACAGAGGAAGACTGCACTGTAGTTCCTTCTCTAGATTGCCGCACAGATGACAAAACGGTTGATATCAAAATAGACGACAGAGAGATAGAGAAACAATTAAAATCGCTGAAAAGAGGAAAGGCCGCTGGATCTGATGGGATACCAGTTCGATTTTACACAGATTACGTGAAGGAACTTGCCCCCCTTCTTGCAGCGGTGTACCGTAGGTCTCTAGAAAAGCGTAGCGTTCCAAAGAATTGGAAAAGGGCACAGGTAATCCCTGTTTTCAAGAAGGGACGTCGAACAGATGTGCAGAACTATAGACCTATATCTCTAACGTCGATCAGTTGTAGAATTTTGGAACACGTATTATGTTCGAGTATAATGACTTTTCTGGAGACTAGAAATCTACTCTGTAGGAATCAGCAGGGGTTTCTAAAAAGACAGTCGCGTGAAACCCAGCTCGCGCTATTCGTCCACGAGACTCTGAGGGCCATAGACACGGGTTCACAGGTAGATGGCATGTTTCTTGACTTCCGCAAGGCGTTCGATACAGTTCCCCACAGTTGTTTAATGAACAAAGTAAGAGCATATGGACTATCAGACCAATTGTGTGATTGGATTGAAGAGTTCCTAGATACCAGAACGCAGCATGTCATTCTCAATGGAGAGAAGTCTTCCGAAGTAAGAGTGATTTCAGGTGTGCCACAGGGGAGTGTCGTAGGACCGTTGCTATTCACAATATATATAAATGACCTTGTGGATGACATCGGAAGTTCACTGAGGCTTTTTGCGGATGCTGCTGTGGTATATCGAGAGGTTGTAACAATGGAAAATTGTACTGAAATGCAGGAGGATCTGCAGCGAACTGACGCATTTTGCAGGGAATGGCAATTTAATCCCAATGTAGACAAGTGTAATGTGCTGCGAATACGTAGATAGAAAGATCCCTTATCATTTAGCTACAAAATAGCAGGTCAGCAACTGGAAGCAGTTAATTCCATAAATTACATGGGAGTACGCATTAGAAGTGATCTAAAATGGAATGATCATATAAAGTTGATCGTTGATAATGCAGATGCCAGACTGAGATTCATTGGAAGAATCCCAAGGAAATGCAATCCGAAAACAAAGGAAGTAGGTTACAGTATGCTTGTTCTCCCACTGCTTGAATACTGCTCAGCAGTGTGGGATCCGTATCAGACAGTGTTGGTAGAAGAGATAGAGAGGATCCAACGGAGAGCAGCGCGGTTCGTTACAGAATCATTTAGTAATCGCGAAAGCGTTACGGAGATGATAGATAAACTCCAGTGGAAGACTCTGCAGGAGAGACGCTCAGTAGCTCGGTACGGGCTTTTGTTGAAGTTTCGAGAACATACATTCACCGAAGAGTCAAGCAGTATATTGCTCCCTCCTACGTATATCTCGCGAAGAGACCATGAGGATAAAATCAGAGAGATTAGAGCCCACACAGAAGCATACCGACAATCCTTCTTTCCACGAACAACACGAGACTGGAATAGAAGGGAGAACCGATAGAGGTACTCAAGGTACCCTCCCCCACACACCGTGGGGTGGCTTGCGGAGTATGGATGTAGATGTAGATGATGACAATTGGTGGGAAAATTGCGAAAATTTTGAGAGTCGTGGTAATAACACCAATTACCACAAGAGCAAGAACTATAAAAACAACAACCATGGCAATAATGGTAACCACCAACATGGTAATAATAACTCACACCACTATAACAATAACTCTCGTAGTGGGAACAACAATAGTAGAAATGACAGAGGCCAGTATCATGTTAATGTGGTACGTGTTCTCAGCAGAATGGTTGCACGCAGGAGCAAAATCGGCATTTGCGACACCCGGATAGAAACAGGCCTGTCGTATTTAATCAGGGAAATAATTAACCGCGCCGGTTTAGGCCCCGCCGGGCGTGGGAAGATCCTGGCGACGCAAGAAGAAAGCCTGGGCAACGTCGCTATGATAGATCGGGATGTGGATAAATCGGCAATGGGAGAATGTGCAAGAAGACAGAGCGATTAACGCACCCACGTTAACAATAATGGAAGACGAAAAGGCAGTCGACAAACCGACCGACCACTGATGAAAATACAGTACAGGTCAACGAGGAAGAGGCGGCCACTGAAGACAATGGTACCGCCGGCTCCAGTACGGTGTAATTCGCCGGAGGAATTAAAGAAGCTGATATCGGGTAAAACTTCAGTTATCGCGCAGGGCAACGCGGAACTAGAGAAGGTGTGGCCAAGTCAGCTCAGTCGGATATACGACGAACTGAAGAATTAAGAGGTTTATATGGGAGGTGTGTTAATGGGGAGAGCAGGCAATATTTAACTCTTCTTAACCCGCCTGAAATTATCGTTTATGAAGAAACGGAAAGCTCTGTACTGAAGATGCAGGCTTATCCAAATACTGTTGTAATTGAAGTAGCCAACCCCAACGACGCTGCTCAGGAAACCGAGGCGACATTTCCGAAGACGAGCAAGACTCGTTTGCCGATGATGACCAGGTACAACTAATTGATGGCCACGTAGAGTACGACATCTAGGAAGTTAAGGCTGACCTCATACAGTCAGACGAGAGTGGTATGGGTTGCGTGAGCTCGGGAGAAGAATTAGAAATGGAGCACATTTTTCCAAGCAATTTGAAAGATGACAGCCGTTTTTCTGAAGAAAATTTACGTGACATGACAGTTATGGGATTTTTGGTAACACAAGGTCCGTTAATCGAAGAAACTGATAAAAAGGTTTCAGTGATTGGGTCAAAACAGCTTCAAGAACCGAAGAACAGGCAGATAGAAATTAAGAAAGTCCAAAAACAGAAAATTAAAAAACCACTGTCGGTGTCAGAGCCAGACGGAATTTTCAGAAATGTCATTGATGTGAATGAGGACTTGTTACGGGATAGCAAATCCGAAGCTGCACTGAAATTGTACTACATTCAAGACCTGGAAGAACGAAGGAAGACAGAGAATACTTGTAAAAATATGTTCCGTTATCAAAGCGAGAGCGAATGCTTGAAAATTGTGAAGACCAAGTATGACGAAAAGAATAAAGACGGAGAAAAGTTGAAAAAGTATTATAGAATATATCCTGTATATGAGCATAGATGAAAATAGTGACACTTGGCGAGTGTGTTGGCCCACTAAGTACATCACCAAAATAGTTGACTATTATCACTTAGCCTACGGTCGTTACGAACCATAGAAATGTACGGAGAAAATGGCTGAGGCTGTGCATTTTAGCCGGCCGCGGTGGCCGAGCGGTTCTAAGCGCTTCTGTTCGGTACCGCGCGACTGCTACGGTCGCAGGTTCGAATCCTGCCTCGAGCATGGTTGTGTGTGATGTCCTTAGGTTAGTTAGGTTTAAGTAGGTCTAAGTTCTAGGGGACTCATGACCTCAGATGTTACGTCCCATAGTGCTCAGAGCCCCCTTTGTGAATTTTAACAAGATGTTAAAGAGAATAACAGATAGGATAAAGACTTGCGACAAGTGTCAGAGGGTGAAAATGACCAATTGCACAAATCGTGGCACTAGGCAGAGCATAAGACCTGACGATGTACTAAAGTTAGTGTGTACGAACCTATATGGTCCTCTGCCAAATACCGCAGGTAATTTGACTTACACATTATTAGTGACGGAAGCCTTTTCTAAGTTCTTTACGTGATATCCGATAAGAAAGGCAACAGCTAAAGCCGTTTATAACAAACTTGCAAACGATTACTTTGTGCATATTGGCAAACCAAAAGGGATTTGGTCCTATAATGGGGCACAGTTTGCTTTGATATTATGGAATGAAGGTATGGAAAGTAAACGGGTTGAAGTGATACGCATCTCGGCCTATTGAGAGGACAGAAAATCAGCGGAACGATACATGAGCGAGCTGGGGCAATTTTGCCGAACGTATTGGCACCACAATCACAGAACGTGGGGCAAATAGATGAACGATTTTGAAAAGATTATGAATGCTTTGACCCACAAATCTACAGGATTCACTTCGAAGGAAATCCATTAGAACATACGTCTAAGAGTTTGGTGGAAGAGATAATTGATTTCCCTCAGCGAGTTAGTACTTGCTTTGAGGTTAAGCAAGAACGTTTCGAGAGGTAATGAAAAACAAGCCGAGGTGCGAATACGGCGTCATGAGGCGAAAGCGCGGTTACCTAAATTTGCAATTGGCGACCTGTTTCTAGGTAAAGGGAACGAAAAAACAAGCGAGATTGATAATGGGATTTAAAAAATTAAATTCATTTGTAATGGACCATTTAAGATTGCCAGTGTACCTCACGCTAACGCTTACTGTTTAGTTTTTCCTAATTCTGGCAAGCTGTTAAGTGTACGTCACGATGTTGACTTTAAGTTTTATCAGTCGAGAACTGATTAATCTGAGAAAGAATTTCCAGAAAACAATTATTAGTGTTATTTTCAAAATTTTCCCATGTTTATTTCTTGGACCAGAGTGTCGCCAACAAATTTTCAAAAAGTATCACGAGAAATTTAGCTTGCAGAGTAAATGTTCTGAAAGCAACTGAAATTAAAAAGAGAAACCCAAGCCATGACCAATGAGCATAAATGTTTCTCTGATATAGATATCATTTGTAAGTTTGTAAATAATATCTTGTAAAAATTATTTTACACCATGTATTATGTAAGTGAATATCGATGCACTCAGACAATATATAAGTTTCAAGTCTGTGTATCCTTTGAATATGGACAGTGTTGAGTTATCCACTGCGATGGAAATATGACTCCTTGCACCGCGCGGGATTATCCGAGCGGTCTAGGGCGCTGCAGTCATGGACTGTGCGGCTGGTCCCGGCGGAGGTTCGAGTCCTCCCTCGGGCATGGGTGTGTGTGTTTGTCCTTAGGATAATTTAGGTTAAGTAGTGCGTAAGCCTAGGGACTGATGACCTTAGCAGTTAAGTTCCATAAGATTTCATACACATTTGTTTGTTTTATGACTCGTTGCGATCACTCGGGAGTGATTTTTCTGGAATGCTACTGCACAGAGAGAACAAACGTGCCGCTGTGGCACACGCAACAATGCCATGTCGGGACTGAGTCGCTACCGACTCTTACAACGCTGCGGAGTCCTTTGTAAATACACGTGTGGAACGTGGCGTTTTCCTTTTCAGCACAACCAGTTAAAAACTTGTTGTAAACATTTAAGTATTATCGGGACGCTTGCTTGAAACACACAAACTCTCATAATGAGAAATGGGATCTGTTAATGATTATAATATTTATGAAAAACTATCTAAAGTAAACACTGTAACTAGTGAGTACTTATCTCGCTTCTTATCATTTTACTTATTTTCCTTCAGTAACGATGGCCTTAATCACTGTAAAATTTCTCTAGGCAAGTGAGATCACGTTCAGTTATATAGCAATCCAGTAGGACGATAGGGAGGGGGAGATTACAACCTCTCTTTAGCAGAGGTTATACTTTCTTATTTAAATGAAAATTTCAGCTAGCAACGTAAGTGTGGATTGTAGTGAAGCTTCAAGGCATGTGTGTGCAATGCGGAAGACGTGACATTTGACTCTGATACCACCTCATTTCAGTTTATTACGTATTGTAGGAACAATGCGTAGGTCCTTTTCAGTTGCACGAATTATTCATAAACTGTATCATTCATTAACATAGATGGAAGTGGCTACTTTAGATATGACGAAAGTGCTATGGTTTCAATTTTTTTTCTTTTAGTGCATGTTTAATCTCTTTTCATTATTCCGTTGTTCCATGAGAAAATTTCTGGTCACTACAGGATTTAAGGTGAGGCTAGTCAGACGACGTTCTGTTCAACCAGAGTCATAATGTAGTATGAACTCACAGGTTAAACATAAGTGTAGCTGCTGGCTTTCACACATACATGAACAAGATGACGGATATCGGGAATGGTGCTGCAAATGATTGTCTGTTTCTCGCAGTATGTACACAACAGTAATGATACAAAGAACACAAAGTATTTATGGAACATCCTATTTTCTGTTATAATATCCAGGTAGAAAAAGAAGCCACCGAGAGAAATTGTAAAATTCGTAGCATAATTGAAGGAAGAAGTTATTCCGGTATATGCTCACCTCTTCCAATGACGCATTGTAGCACCTTACTAATCTGACAATTCCCTGCTTCTGCCCAACTACAACATTGCGGAACACGCAAAGGACAGGATTTAGAAGGCACGCGGGAGGTCTATGCTTGGAAGTCAGTTTATATCCAGGTAGCTTGGAGGTCACTGGTTTTAGACGATCTAGTCGAATTCTGAACAACTCTGGAAAGAAGTCTGAGACAACACTTGTTGTGACGTTTCGAACTTCACGCTGATCTGTCAGGAGCATCTGATAACAGATGCCGGTTCCTCGACGTCAGCTCTCAAGCTGTCTGTTGCAGTCCGTATGTGACAGAGAGGTTCATCCTAAAATGGTTTTTCTGATGAAGCATGGTTAAATGTGAACACGAAGAAGATCATCAGCTCTTGCAACAGCTCCTACACGGTCACTGGATGTATCTTTCTCCAGCAAACTATTATTTCTGATAGACTTGTGAACAATATAATGACTACTTTGTTACGATGTAACAACTAACACAGTGACCAACGGTTATTTCGTGCAAGATGTCTAGCCTGATCCACTGCCTGTGGAAGATACATCCCCTAGTGCCCATGGCAAGGTTTGGATGTTATTAGTGCCCATGCACTTTTTGCTGGTCTCTCAGTGCGCCTTGTATATTGCATCTTCAATATCCCTTGACGTTTGTAAGCTTAATATCGCAGTACAATGCTCTGCACTTGAGCCTGGAATCCAGACACAAAAAAATTCCACAAGTTAATGTGAAATGAATATTACATCGACGTAATTTACATCAAAATCTATACTCCTAACAATCCCTAAGAAAAGCGAGGTAGACGGTACTTTTCATTCTGTCATATGCAAATTTTCTTCCCGTTCAGTTCAAGGATAGACCGTAAGAAAAACGACAAGTACGATTCGACATGTATGTTTATTTCCTTAATGTTACCTGCGTAGTCTCTATGAAACAGTTATAAAGGGGACGAAAGAATATATGTAGTTTCTTGATGTTTTCCTCTTAAGATATATGACAAAATTCTTCTCGTGTCTGGCGCTTTAGAGTATTCAGCATTTCTATTAGACTGTCTCTTTAGTCAAAAACACTGTAAACACTCTCTTCGCTCCATGTCCGGTGCGAGTTCGACTTGTTGTGAAACCCAAACGCTTCAGCTGTAAAATTGTTTTCTATGAAGTTTCTATTCGTAGACAGACTGAGGTTTTCTAGTACCGTATTGATGAAACGTAATCTGCTACTTATTTCCCGTACAGCTGAGGTTATGTGGTCGTTCCACTTCACATCTCTACTTATTACGATCAAATATTTGTATGAAATGACAATCTGTTTCAAACTACCGAAGAGCTAAATGAAAAACATCGCACCATACCCACAGACTATCAAGATATGACTGGTAATAACGACAATTTTTACCGATTAGAATTTTCTTAAGATAAATTCTTTATCAATAATAAGTAAGAATGTATAAAATGAACAACCAATTTTCTGTTACATTCTCTTGGGCCGCGGTAGGTGATGCTTCAGTATCTGTAGATGACTGTCTACTCGGGAATATGTTTTGTGTCCTGCCTATCAGGATAAAAAAATGGAAATGACCGGATGGCATTGTGGGCTGGGAGGCCCCTTTCGGGGGAGTCCTTTTTAGTTGACGCCACTTCGGCGACTTGCGAGTCAATGATGATGAAAATGATGATGAAGGACACACAACATCCGGGCCCCCTGCGTGGTAGGTAGTAACGCTACCGCTATGCTATGGGGACGGACGCCTGTCAGGATCTTTCCGATCCAGTTATGCACCTGATTGGACATCCTGTAGGAAGCTAATTTCTTTACAGGGTGGTACCGAATCCAAAGCCTTTAGGAAGACGTGTACAGATGAATCAACGTGAACCCTCTGCCCATGACACTGAGAATATTACGTATAAAAAGGGCGAATAGAGTTTCGCATGAATGGTAGTTTTGAAACCTTTGCTGATGTCCATGAATGAAGATGTTTTGTTCGAGGTACGTAATAATGCTTGAATTCGGAATACGTTTTGGTGTTTTGCGTTAAGCAGAGTGCCGGAATAAATGCAACACTCTCAGTGACTACGTTCAGTGCCACCATGGTATAATATGTGTATCCTGAGAGGCGATCAGATCAGATGTCGCTCAGGAGGTTTGGCGGTGTGTCCTCGATTTTTCTCTGCGCACAGTAACTGTACTGAGTTTGTATTTGAACAGTGACTGAAACATGCTCTCTAGGTCACAACAGTGTTCCACCGATTAGTACGTACTCCAGCTAAACAGTTATTTGAACGAGGTCGCATTGTCGGCCTACGGGAAACTGGATGGATGCATCGACGAACAGCTGCACATGTTGAGCAAAGTGTGTCGGTGGTGTGTCACCGCTTTCAATAGTGGTCTGTGGAACATGTAATCCAGGTTGTGGACGCCCGCTTAGTACAGACGCACGTCAAGATCGATGCATTGTATGCGCAGCAGTGGACCACCGAACGTCATCCACGAAGACATTCGGGAACATGTTGGACGTGCTGTGTCACCGAGGATCATTGGGAACCATCTGCTTGCAGCAGGACTAAGATCACATATGTCTCTGGCCAGGTGACCACCGCCAACCAAATGTACTCTGATATCGTGAAATAGTCAATGGTAGAGTGGAACGACACTCTGTCGTATCCAGCGATGAGATGTCGGTTCTGTTTGTATGCTGGTGATGGGCGTGTGTACGACGTAGATCAGCGAACAGCCTATTCCAGAGTGTGTTCACTCACGACACTTAGGTTCCACATAAGGCTTCACGGTGTGGGGAGTCATCACTTATAACTCGCAGTTACATCGTCACATCAGGTGTTTCTGCCGGGTAAAGTAACCAGTGCCCACTACATTTCACAGGTTGTTTCCCCGTGCTGCTGCTATTTCTTCGATATGAAAGAGATATGCATATTCAGCAGAATAATGCACGTCCACATACGGCTGTTCGTGGTCTACCATAACTGACATATCCATCCAGATCAGCATACCTCTCGCCAATTCAGTTCGTGTGGGTCATGGAGACCTGGGAGCTTAGCCTGCAAAAACCATTGCCGAAATGAAGTAAAAAGCGTAAGATACTTGAGACAATGTTTTACCTTTATGATGCTTGCATGTGAGAATACACGACTGCGTTGTCGCCATTGGGGCGATACACTCTTTGTGAACCCATTACTGTGACCTGTGTCTTCCATTTGGTGTGAACTTGTTACCTGCTCTTACAATGATGAACTCACTGTCACATCACCTGTTGATAAAATGAATTTGTCACTGTTAGTGTTGCGTTTTTCCCAGCGACGTAGATGTAAGTGGTGTATATTACCTTTTTTTGTAGATGGATGTGTCCTGTGCATTTTTCGAAGTCCGCGATCCCTACCCAACGATAAACACATTTTTGCCCCAGACAGATCGATGGTAGGCAAAATCGGTTGTCAAGTGCCACTACAGCTAAGTTAATGAAGCGTCATTTAGACGAGTCTGGGAAGAGTTCGAGTTTGTGGAGTCCATCGAGACTGGACGGAGCCTTGAGATACGCTTTGAGTCGTGCAGGCTGAGTCCCCACCGCCGTGGGTTGACCTCAGCAAAACATTGCCGTTTCGTGACAAATGATATCTACTGACAACTGATTTATAATGGTTGACAGTGTGCCGTATATTTTCATGTACATGCCAACCAAGGTGACCATTTATTAGATTGCAGTGAGGAATGTCTCCGTTCACCATTGTTACAGCATACGACGTAATACTAAGATTCTGACCTGTGACGAGATTTATCGTAAGTAGACTGTGTTTTCTCAGAATATATCATACAAACAATGTAAAACATGAAACTTCCTGGCAGATTAAAACTGTGTGCCCGACCGAGACACGAACTCGGGACCTTTGCCTTTCGCGGACAAGTGCTCTACCAACTGAGCTACCGAAGCACGACTCACGCCCGGTACTCACAGCTTTACTTCTGCCAGTACCTCGTCTCCTACCTTCCAAACTTTACAGAAGCTCTCCTGCGAACCTTGGCCGGCCGCGGTGGTCTCGCGGTTCTAGGCGCTCAGTCCGGAACCGCGCGACTGCTACGGTCGCAGGTTCGAATCCTGCCTCGGGGATGGATGTGTGTGATGTCCTTAGGGTAGTTAGGTTTAAGTAGTTCTACGTTCTAGGGGACTGATGACCACAGATGTTAAGTCCCATAGTGCTCAGAGCCATTTGAACCATTTTTTGCGAACCTTGCAGAACTAGCACTCCTGAAAGAAAGGATATTGCGGAGACATGGCTTAGCCACAGCCTGGGGGATGTTTCCAGAATGAGATTTTCACTCTGCAGCGGCCGCGGTGGTCTCGCGGTTCTAGGCGCTCAGTCCGGAACTGCGCGACTGCTACGGTCGCAGGTTCGAATCCAGCCTCGGGCATGGATGTGTGTGATGTCCTTAGGGTAGTTAGGTTTAAGTAGTTCTACGTTCTAGGGGACTGATGACCACAGATGTTAAGTCCCATAGTGCTCAGAGCCATTTGAACCATTTTTTGCGAACCTTGCAGAACTAGCACTCCTGAAAGAAAGGATATTGCGGAGACATGGCTTGGCCACAGCCTGGGGGATGTTTACAGAATGAGATTTTCACTCTGCAGCGGAGTGAGCGCACACTCCGCTGCAGAGTGAAAATCTCATTCTGTAAACATCCCCCAGGCTGTGGCCAAGCCATGTCTCCGCAATATCCTTTCTTTCAGGAGTGCTAGTTCTGCAAGTTTCGCAGGAGAGCTTCTGTAAAGTTTGGAAGGTAGGAGACGAGGTACTGGCAGAAGTAAAGCTGTGAGTACCGGGCGTGAGTCGTGCTTCGGTAGCTCAGTTGGTAGAGCACTTGCCCGTGAAAGGCAAAGGTCCCGAGTTCGAGTCTCGGTCGGGCACACAGTTTTAATCTGCCAGGAAGTTTGATATCAGCGCACACTCCGCTGCAGAGTGAAAATCTCATTCTGGAAGTGTAAAACATCTTGGGGCTGGTGATTGCAACATCCTTTATCACTGCCTGAACATCGTTGAGCACGCACATTTTCGTTAAAAACTACTCACGAAGCAACTAAATCCAATTGTCACTTATCCATTTAGGTCACGGTCAAATTAAAATTAAAAGACAAAGAACTTTGTCTCTGGCATAGTGTATACTAAAGTTATGCACTTATTTTATCCTTTGACTCGTTTTATAATTTTATGTTGACAAGAGCCTTTACCAGTGGGCATTTACCAGTGGGTATTTATTCTGTCGTACGCAGAATTAATCTGGCTGCTGTCTTACCCACGGCATGTGATGTTTCTAGGCTGAAGAGCCAAAGAAACTGGTACACCTGCCTAACATTATATAGGGGCTCCGGGAGCACACAGGTGTGCCGCAACACGACGTGGTACGGACTCGGCTAATGTCTGAAGTACTGCGGGACAAAACTGACACCATGAATCCTGCAGGTAGTCCATAAATCGTAAGAGCACGAGGGGGTGGAGATGTCTTCTGAACAGCACGTTCCAAGGCATCCCAGATATTCTCAATAATTTTCATGTCTGGGGAGTTTGCTGAACCGGGGATGTGTTTCAAATCAGAAGAGCGTTCCTGGAACCACTCTGTAGAAATCCTGGAATTGCCCAAGTCCGTCGGAATGCACAATGGACATGAATGGATGCAAGTGATCAGACAGGTTGCTTACGCACACGTCACATGCCAGAGTATTATCTAGAGGTATCAGGGGTCCCATATCGCTCCAACTTCATACGCCCCACAGCATTACAGAGCCTCCACCAGCTTGAAGGGTTCGCTGCTGGCATGCATTATCCATGGATTCATGAGGTTGTCTCCATTCCCGCACACGTCTATTCGCTCGATACAATTTCAAAGGAGACTCGTCCGACCAGGCAACAAGTTTCCAGTCATCAACAGTCCAATGTCGGTGTTGATGGTCCCAGGCGAGCAGTAAATTTTGTGTCGCGGCGTTGTCAAGGGTACATAAGAGGGCCTTCGGCTCCGAGAGCCCGTATCGATGTTTCGTTTAATGGTTCGCATGCTGTCACGTCTTGACGACCAAGCATTGAAATCTGCAGCAATTTATGGAAGGGTTGCACTTCTGTCACTTTGAACGATTCTCTTCAATCGTCGTTGGTCCCATACTTGCAGGATCTTTTTCCGGCCGCAGCGATGACGGTGATTTGATGTTTTACCGGATTCCTGATATTCGCGATACACTCGTGAAATGGTCGTACGGGAAAATGCTTACTTCATCGCCACTTAGGAGATGCTCTGTCCCATAGGTCGTGCACCAACTGTAGCACCACGTTCAAACTCACTTAAATCTTGATAACCTGCCATTGTAGCAGTAGTAACCGACCTAACAACTTTGTCAGACACTTGTCTTATATAGGTGTTGCCGACTGCAGCGACGTATTTTGCCTGTTTACATATCTCTGTATTTGAATACGCATGCCTATATCAGTTCCTTTGGCGCTTCATTATCGTTTTTAAGTTAGTTTTATGTATGATAAGAGCCATCTGGATTCAACTAATGTAATTTACCACCTAGTGATGTAACAAGGCCCGCTCCTGAAGAATATATTTTTAATAATATGGAAACCTAGGTCTAGGGCTAATAAACCTTTGTTTTGCAACTGGTTGGCTGAACTTTTCAAATTGTTCTGATGTTCAAAGTGTATTTTAAGAGTCTCTGTACAATCAATGTTAATTGGTTATAGCCTGAAGGATAACGATTCTAATGCACTTTCACGTTGCGGTACAGGTCTATATTACAAAGGAGAAATGACTAAATATGTATACATTTTGGAAGAGGGAGTGAGTTATATAAATATGCCACTAGGGAAGAGTATAACTTTCTTTCTGCAGAGACGCTGATATCTGCATTCCAAATCAGCACTCCACACAGTAATTAGACGTCAAAAACACGGGCAGGTGTAAAAATGATACTGCTTGGGGTAGAGGGAGTGGCACTTGAGGTCCTTGAGAGAAAAGAAAGATCCAAAGCAGAAACGATCGCACACAGAAGAAATAACGACCAGAGCGCGGCGTCAAAGAAACTGTTTAGCATCTCATAAATATCCGCAAAAATCTTTTGTGAAGTTGTCCATATGCCCGAAAGTTGACAAAGCCTTTCTTTGAAAAACTCATCAAAGGACAATCGCCTGCTTGAACGTGAAAACAAAAGTAATTGTTTTTCGCATTTATTGCTGGCCGTAGTTTCTTCGGGAAAAGAGTTGGTCAACGAACAACCTTCACGTAATGGAGCGTCGCCGAAGCCAACTACATGTCACTAAGTTTCGCAATGAGGTCTGTAGAATGGTTAGTCACTTACAACGCAAAGATGGTGTAACACTAAATAAATTTAGGTGAATTCCAAATACATCGTGTTGTAATATCTAGAGACTCCTCCCAAGCAATCTACAATATAAAAAATCATGACTTAGATTCAGATAACTATTTATCTCAACTGAAAGACCTCTGAATACCAAAAGAGAAGCCAAACCAAGGACTCTGAAATATGATATCGTGAAAATCAGGCAAGGAAGAAACTTTAGTGGTAAACAGAAAACTAAATATTCAGAAAATTGGGAACAACTAAAACAGTCTCTTGTTCAAACAGCAAAAGAAACATTACTCTTGACCAAAATCAAATTGCATGCATTGTGGAATGTACAATGTGATGAAGCAGTCACAAGACAAAGTACTCGTCAAAAAAGGAATAAAGACAACAACATAGGAAAGAGAACAAAATTCCTTGAAACTAGGAAGGCAACGTCAACACTAATCACGAATACTAAAAGAAATCAAATAGCGTGCATGGTGGAATTTGCAATATGATGAAGCAATCACAAGACAAAGTACATGTCAAAAAAGGAATAAACTCAAGAAGACACAAAACAGGATAAGACTCCCTGAAATTAGGAATGAATTGGCAACGATGATCATGAATACTAAAAGAAAATTTGATAAAAACATCTGAAAGAAATACACCACGAATTCAAAATGAACAATTCTGGAAATTTATGTAAGACTTTCAAATGAAACTTAAGTAAATATTTGACATAAAATCTACACTTTAAAAACAAAAATTGAAGAAATAACACATAATAACCAAGAAAACTCTGACATATTTTCACATATTTTGAAAATTTACTATATTGCAAACCTCCTAAGTCAGGATTTGACTTTTCAGGAAAAGCACACTCAGCACTCTGACTCGAATCACCTACTGGTATGGAAACTCAAGGAAACCATCAAATGCCTCAAAATGAATATAGGACCTGAAAAGGTTTCGTAATTACAGAACACTGGAAATATGCTCTTCTCCTTTTTATCTGTAGAATCCTATGAAAACCATTATTAGCTAGAGCAGTGAAACAACTTGAATCTCAAACTGATGAATATTCAGTGTGGTTCTAGAAGTAATAGATCATATTCGGACCAGATTCTCAACTTTAAATCAGTAAATAAGTACCTGAAAATAAGATCTAAAAATTAGGAAACCACTTTCGTAGGCTTGAGGAAAGCCTATGTGCCAGTCAATAGGAAGTCACTGTTTTAAATCTTCAAATCAACTGGGTTTAGATAGTAAAACCAGTGCACTAATCAAGCAGACGCTAACAAATATCCATTCTAAAGCGAAAACAGAAGTAAAATTTCTGGAAGGTTTGAGACAAAAACTGGAGACACACAGTGAGAGAGACTCTCTTCGCCGCTCTTGTGTTCTAGAAAAGGTCCTAAGAGAATGGAGACTGTCATTAGGAGAATGTTAAATCAATGAGAGAGTTCGATTATATATATGAAAATGGTATCTGTTCTTTCGGAACAGATACCATCGGTCACCATGCAGCCCGTTAGAATGAAATTACGATGAAACGAATACCCATAGCTGCATACAGGCGTTGATATAAGTCAACGGGGACAGTTGAAAATGTGTGCCCCCACCGGAACTCGAACGCGGTTTCTCCTGCTTACATGGCAGATACTCTATCCATCTGAACCACCGAGGACACAGAGGATAATGCGACTGCAGAGACTTATCTCTGGTTCGTCTACCGTGAGACCCACATTCTCAACTTATTGTCCGGCACTATATTCATAGTGCCCCTGCCCATTATACTCAATATTCACGGCTTGTTGCCGATTACAGTAAGAGTTCGGGCACTGTTTGTGCATCCACACAGAAGAAGATGGTCAAATGGCCGGTGAGCCTTAACTATGCCCGAAAGAACAGATACCATCTTCATATACAGGGTGAGTCACCTAACGTTACCGTTGGATATATTTCGTAAACCACATCAAATACTGACGAATCGATTCCACAGACCGAACGTGAGGAGAGGGGCTAGTGTAATTGGTTAATACAAACCATAAAAAAATGCACGGAAGTATGTTTTTTAACACAAACCTACGTTTTTTAAATGGAACCCCGTTAGTTTTGTTAGCACATTCGAACATATAAACAAATACGTAATCAGTGCCGTTTGTTGCATTATAAAATGTTAATTACATCCGGAGATATTGTAACCTAAAGTTGACGCTTGAGTACCACTCCTCCGCTGTTCGATCGTGTGTATCGGAGAGCACCGAATTACGTAGGGATCCAAAGGGAACGGTGATGGACCTTAGGTACAGAAGAGACTGGAACAGCACATTACGTCCACATGCTAACACCTTTTTATTGGTCTTTTTCACTGACGCACATGTACATTACCATGAGGGGTGAGGTACACGTATACACGTGGTTTCCGTTTTCAATTACGGAGTGGAATAGAGTGTGTCTCGACATGTCAGGCCAATAGATGTTCAATGTGGTGGCCATCATTTGCTGCACACAATTGCAATCTCTGGCCTAATGAATGTCGTACATGCCGCAGTACATTTGGTGTAATGTCGCCGCCGGCTGCCACAATACGTTGTTTCATATCCTCTTGGGTTTCATATCCTCACAGTACACATTCTCCTTTAACGTACCCCATAGAAAGAAGTCCAGAGGTGTAAGATCAGGAGAACGGGCTGGCCAATTTATGCGTCCTCCACGTCCTATGAAACGCCCGTCGAACGTGTACCTCACCCCTCATGGTAATGTACATGTGCGTCAGTGAAAAAGACCAATAAAAAGTGTTAGCATGTGGACGTAATGTGCTGTTCCAGTCTCGTCTGTACCTAAGGTCCATCACCGTTCCCTTTGGATCCCTACGTAATTCGGTGCTCTCCGATACACACGATCGAACAGCGGAGGAGTGGTACTCAAGCGTCAACTTTAGATTACACTATCTCCGGATGTAATTAACATTTTACAATGCAACAAACGGCACTGATTACGTATTTGTTTATATGTTCAGATGTGCTAACAAAACTAACGGGGTTCCATTTAAAAAAACGTAGGTTTGTGTTAAAAAACATACTTCCGTGCATTTTTTTATGGTTTGTATTAACCAATTACACTAGCTCCTCTCCTCACGTTCGGTCTGTGGAATCGATTCGTCAGTATTTGATGTGGTTTACGAAATATATCCAGCGGTAATGTTAGGTGACTCACGCTGTATATAAGGCTCACTGGCCATTTCATCATCGTCTTCTGTGTGGATGCACAAACAGTGCCCGAACTCTTACGGGAATCGGCAACAAGCCGCGAGTAATGAGTGTAATGGTCAGGGGAACTTTGAATATAGTGCGGGACAATAAGTTGAGAATGTGTGTCTCACGGGAGGCGTGCCAGAGATAAGTCCCTGCAGTCGCACTAGCCTCTGTGTCCTCGGTGGCTCAGATGGATAGAGCGTCTGCCATGTAAGCAGGAGATCCCGGTTCAGGTCCTGGTCGGGCCACACATTTTCAACTGTCCCCGTTGATTTATATCAACGCCTATATGCGGGTAGGGGTATTTATTTCACTGGAGTCAAATTAGTTTACAACAGTGACAATCTGCGTGTACACTATCTAGAGTTTATAGACGACCTACGTACTTCTCGCACTTAATGGAAACAGCCGCTAGTCAGAAAGAACTGCTGAATGAACAAGTAGCGCCCGCATCTCGTGGTCGTGCGGTAGCGTTCTCGCTTCCCACGCCCGGTTCGATTCCCGGCGGGGTCAGGTATTTTCTCTGCCTCGTGATGGCTGGGTGTTGTGTGCTGTCCTTAGGTTAGTTAGGTTTAAGTAGTTCTAAATTCTAGGGGACTGATGACCATAGATGTTAAGTCCCATAGTGCTCAGAGCCTTTTGAACCATTTGAACAAGTAGCCTTACAGGTCTCCTTTGATGAAATCAAATTTAAGACTAGCTTTAATGCACTTCCCAATATAAATAAAACTAAATATGAAAAAATGAGAGAACTACAATTTGAATTATGTAGAACAAGTACCTGAACAAGGCGCTTCGGAGAAAAAAAACATTAAACCTAAAGTTAATAAGATGCAAAAATCATACTAGCTGACTAAGGATGTACTCTGAGTTATCATAAGTTATAAGATACGTCCTAATATCGTATCGTACCTCTTTTCTCCCTGCTTAGTCCAACAACTCGGTGTGGAACAGATTCAACGTGTCTCAGGAAGTCCTTTGCAGAAATATTGAGCCATGCTGCCTCTGCAGCTGTTCATAACTGCGGAAGTGTTGCCGGTGCAGAATTTTGTGCACGAACTGACCTATCGATTATGTCCCATAAATGTTGGATGGGGTTCATGTTGAGAAATTCAGGTGGTCAAATCATTCGTTCGAATTGTCCAGAATATTTCTGAAACCACTCGCGAACAATTGTGGTCCTATGACACGGCTTATTGTCAGCCATAAAATATTCCATCGTTGTATGGGAAGACGAAGTCCATGGATGGCGGCAAATGGTCTCCAAGTAGCCGAACATAGCCATTTCCAGTCAATGATCAGTTCAGTTGGACCAGAGAACCCATTCCATTCCATGTAAACGCAGCTGACACCATTATGGATCCACCACCAGATTGCACAGCCCCTTGTTGCCAACGTAGGCCCATGGCTTTGTGGGGTCTGCGCCACACTCTAAACCTACCATCAGCTCTTACCAAGTGTAATCGGGACTCGTATGACCAGGCCACGGTTTTCCAGTCGTCTAGGTTCCAACGGACGTGGTCACAAGCCCAGGAGAGGCGTTACAGGAGATGTCGAGCTATTAGCAAAGGCGCTAGCGTCGGTCGTCTGCTGCCATAACCCATTGTAGTCAAATCTAGCCGCATTGTCCAAACGGTTATGTTTGTCGTACGTCGCACATTGATTTCAGCGGTTATTTCAAGCTGTGTTGCTTGTATGTTAGCACTGAGAATTCTATGCAAACGCCGCTGCTCTCGATCGTTAAATGAAGGTCGCCGGCCACTGCGTTGTCCGTAGTGGAGGTAATGCCTGAAATATGGTATTCTCGGCACACTATTGACGCTGTGGATCTCGGAATATTGAAGTCCCTAACGGTATCCGAAATTTACTGTCTCATGCAACTAACCTCAATTATCATTCTGTGTTCAAAATCTGTTAATTTCCGTCGTGCGGCCATAATCAAGTCGGAAACTTTTTCACATGAATCACCTTAGTAAAAATGACTTCTCCGCCAATGTATTGCCATTTTGTACCTTGTGTACGCCATGGAACCTCTATCCCATGGCTTTTGTCCCCACAGTGTATATAATAAGAAATAAATATCCCTCAGTGCTCAACATAAACACTACTATAAAGTAATTAGCCCAGGAGCACTTTTGGCAGCCTAATGTTTAATTGTAAACAAAAAGTAGATGATGGAAACTCTGGAAATCACAAAAAGAGAAATACTAAGGAAACTTTTGGGACCATAATAGTAAACCTTAAACACAGTTTAAGAAATTACAGACATGATTAGGATAGGAAGAATGGCTTCTATGGCCACAACCAAAGGATGAATCCCAACAGAGTGATAAAAAGACTTTTCACACATTTCTGTAAATTAAAAATGGGTAACACTTGGTGCAAAGAAGTTGGAATGGACGTGGAGGAATTCCGAAGTACTCCACAAGATACTGAAGAAATTACAGAATTCTAAAGATTTCAATTAAAAACCCAGGAAGACCGTATTCTGGAAACATCAGGGAGAGAGTAACATCGAGAAATGGTGAGAGAAATGTGTCAGGAAAAAACGGAATAACAGCTGGAATAACGCTACTCCATAAAGGCTCAGAGTAAAAGAAGAAGAAGAAGAAGAAGAAGAAGAAGAGAGAGTAAGTATCCGTATGCATCCATATTCATCCATTTATTGCTTGTAACTTGGTATTCGGCAGTTGGCCGCTGATAGCTGTATTTAAATTGCTGGGGCCAGCCTCTCATCATTGGTACAGCTCGGTCATGCCACGACACTCAGCCTCACCCTGTCGACGCCATATTCATGACGCAGCCGACACCGGGCTGCGAACCGCCGACCGCTGCCTGACTGTCCAGGACCCTTGCAGCCAGCACTCTGTCACCGACTCTTAGTCTGAGGCAGGAAGTGGGATCCAGCCAGCACCATATCTTGGCCGCCTGACGCCGCCCTACGCCTCTCTCCAGCGTATAGTTCCGTGTGCATTATCCTAGGGCAGTACTACTGGGTAGTCTGTCTAGCCTTCGCTACTGATCGTCGAGTTGCTCCCCCTCTGTCGGTACTAAGCAGCAGGCGTCCGATGCAATACAGAGGTAGCAAAGTTGTACGCTACCGTCTGTCTCCAGAGGAGACGCCTTCGTAAAGCGTGTTCAAACTGGCGCGCTCGGGTCCGAGGATCGTCCGTCATTTGTCATTTATATGCTGCATTTTTTATTATTCGAAATAAAGAGGTCTGGCAACTAGCTGGGTGGTTGCATCCTCTGCACCACCACCAACCTCCAGCAGAACGTCATTCACCTGCACCTCCCTCTAATACACTAGAAAAGAAGAGAATCGAAGTGTTCAAATGTGGAGGACGTTGAAAATTGTGTGGGGTGATAAGACAATAGGAGTTTTTCTGAAGAATCGACGAGGAGAGAAACAAATGAAAAACAGTTGGCAAGAGAAGGGACAGGATGATAGGACATATGTTAAGACATCAGGAGGAAAATTCCATGCTAGTAGGAGAAGCTGTAGAGCATAAAAACTGTACGGATAGACAGAGATATGAGTACACTCTATAGATAACTGAGGACATAGACAGCAAGTGCTACACTGAGATCGGAATAGGAGAGGAAAAAGTGGTGGGTCGCATCAAACCTGTCAAAAGACTGATTGTCCCCCCAAGCCATTCCCAGAAAAAGTATTTACCCTGTAGTTGGTACAGTATCAAGGGCCCAGCTGGCGGGCTGGAGTTTGAGATTAGATTGTAGGTGACACTTATTAACTAAGTTTCGAAAATTACAGTGCTTGTCATCAATAACACAGCATCAAGGCGGATACCAATAACCAAATTTCCATTCGTGTGCTTATAAATAATAGTAGGAAGTGTATATGTTTAAAATTGTAACCAATTTGTGGGTATACAGGGTGCAAAATTGAGTGCAACAATCTCCCACCTTCGGCAGCAATAATGTTACCAATCTGTCTGGGTATGAAGTTAATCAGAGCTTGGATAATAGGTACAGGTACGTTCATACTGCTGATATGCCAGAGTTTATCAATCATAGTGAATGGCGAGTGGTGCCAGTGTTTCAGCAACCCATGATCAGATATTTTCGGTAGTGAGAGGTCTGGAGATTTTTCTGGCCAGGTCAATACCAGAATACGGTGTGTAAAGAGATCTGTCAAAACTGTATGTGCAACAGTTGGTCTTGCGTTATTTTGTTGAAAGATAACGCCATGAACTCCTCAAACATAGGGGACAGTGTAATCGCTGTTGTCTGGCAGCATGAACTAGTGGTGTTTGTGTTGTGTACCCATTGGCAACCCACACCATCACGCAAGGCTATGGACCACTATGACGATAACAAAAACAATCTATCGACGTTCATTGTCCTCAGAGTCGTTTAATGTGATGTTGTACACAGAACTAGGACTCATTGGAAAGTAAATTATGACATTTATTTAGTGACGTCACTGGGCTCCTCAATAAAGGTACATCGATGAAATTTGAGACTAATGACATGGGGAATTAACCTAAGTGTTTGAAATTCTTACACATTTGTATTAACCATGTTAAAACTTGACACCTGAAGGCAAGTGCGGATTCTAACAATAAATTTACAATGTCTTTTTTTTTACCAATGTAATCCTGTTTTTACTAAATATGACGTCTCCCACGACCGTTTACAGATCTGTTACAAAATAGTGATTTTACATCTGCCACTTCGTGGGAAGTCAATATTTTTCTTAATTCATGGCCAACTTTGAGCTTGATGTGTTAAGTGTCCTGCAATACATCTTAAAGACATAAATTCAAATATTTGAAAATTGCATAAAAGGCCGAATCCTGAGTTGTACTTAAATTAACGATAAAACAGTAAAAGGAGGCGTGTTCCTTTAAAAAATATTGTATAACTGTTGCTCAGCAACATCAAAAATTGTTTATTTACAATTATGACCAAACACCTCGTGTTGTGAGATAGATTTTCTGCGATGTTTTTGATTCTGTTATCATATACTTTCACCTGTGTTACTTTTCGCAGTTAATTATAATTCACCCTGAATACTGTGAAATTCTACTTCTCAAGTAATGAAGGAGATTATGAAAAGAAAACCTGGAACTGTTTGAGTATGTTGTGTCTTCCAGGGGGAACTTCGGCAGTTATATATATGGTTGAGCCTGAGAACATGACCGGTTTGATTGAATGGAACTGATACAGAAGTTTGGAAGACCCATCAGTCTATCTAGTGAGGCGGCAGTCCCGCGAGACAACTGAGTTAGTGCGCCGCGGGTTGGCCTACATCGCGTGCCAGCAGGCGGGCACACATGCGACGACTCATTACCGACGAGCGCTCGGCATCCAACAGCGCGTCTGAATTACCTCTCAGCCCGCACTTCACCGTAGGGCGACTTCTGGCTTCTCATCGTTCGACCTCGCTCCCGCCGGCAAGTAATTTCCCGCTCATACCCCACCTCGCTACGTGTGCATCCTTCCCTGCAAGGCTTCGAAGTAGTTCAATTGCAGCAAACTTGCAGTTCACTCCCTAGCATCCTATTACTCCACACTCTGCCAGCTTTTATTGCCTGGCGTAAGACGTCAGTCTTGTCACTGCCGAAATCCTAGTGCCGTGAGAGGACCAACATTATTGTTGAAACGTGTCGTATCACCAGGAACAAATTTTTAATTTTTTTAATTTTAACTTCCGTGTCAAATAATACGTACAAAAATATATCGAAACCATTGAAAAATATCAGATGTCATATCTAGTTTCAAAATTTGTGGAGAAAATTAAGAAAATATTAAAATGCAAAAAAATTGCAAACAGCGATGACAAAGTTACCTCAGAAATTGAATAACTTTGGCAACTGTCCGAGAAAAAAAAATAAACCATAAAAACACTAGTGAAATGGTTATTCAAACTGTGAAAATGGAAAGATATCGACACACAATTACTAAAGACATTAAAAGTGGCTGCTTAAGGACACACTGTTTTACTGTATAAATTTAAAAGAAAATTTTTATATTTTCATAAGAAATGGCAAATTTTCCCAGATTTCGTTGTGCTAAGGGTCAGTTATATACAATAACTGAAATATTCATCAGATATATCAGGGAAGTTACGTTTCTTCTCTCAGTTTCCAAAAATATAAAATCTCAAACTCTCTGCTTCCATGAAAGTGGCAAATACTTCTTTGATCTCTCTTCTTTCTTGCCATTGGATAAAAAAGGAGGGCACACTATCGTCTTGATTGGAGGCCTTTGACTTTATTCTCAGTTATTGTGAGTGCTTTTCCGCTGCTCATTTTCATATATAACTCAGTGTCAGGAAGGTAGAAAATTTTAGTGACAGGGGAAAAGTCACAAAGGGATTCATACAGGGTTCAATTTTCGGTCCACCCCCCTTCGTCATACATGTGAATGACCTTCCACTTAACATTCAACATGCGAAAGTGCTAATTTTCAGACGATACTAGGTGTGGTAATGAATCCCATTAGAGGGAATTCGACAGAAGAGTTAGCAAATGACATTTTACAAAAAATTATTACATGGTTCTGTGAAAATGGACTGTCCCTAAATTTTGAAAAAATACTACATCATTTCTGTACAAGAAACAGAGTCATACCAACAACTGATGTACAATATGATCAGGAGTTAGTAAGTAGAGTAGTATGCTCCAAAATTTTGGGTGTACAAATCGATCGAAACTTGAACTGGAAGAAGCATATTACTGAACTTCTCAAACAATTCATTTCAGCTACTTCCGATCTTTGCATAATTGCTAATCTTGGAAACAAACTTATCAGCCAAGATACGCTGCGCGAGCCTCCAGACGTCAGACGATAGACCACATGAGATCGATGAGCGTCTGTGTCCTCTACACCACAGTGAACACAGAGGGGTGTGTCAGAGAGGCGGATGCGGTGTAAACGAAACTGGTTGACCTGTTTGCCATTGACGATGATATAGCAGGTGGACTGAACGCTGGTGTCGAGATAACCAGCATGCACCACTTTCCACACATAACGCCATATGATCTGCGGAAACGTGTGTTTGATGGGGTTGGGGGTTCGACACATTTGTAATGTCTTGTGTACAGTCTTTGTCTGGAGTATACGTGAAAGGGGTAAGGAGTGCAGGACGCAACTTAATTCAAGAAAGAAGTGCCGAAAGTGATAAAAAGGGGGGGGGGTAGAATGTCTGATAACATGACAGGGCTGACATGGAGACTGGCGCGTGTTGTGCAAAAGCAGTCCAGTCAGGCTCGTCGGGCAGTGATGACAGACTTCCAGTTGGGAGCTAACAAAAAGTGCTGTAACTCTGTCTAACACATGGAATAAGGGTACTCCAGTACCCTCCCACGGGATGGCAAGAGATTGAATTTTAAATAACATTGTGGTATAAACAAAGGATCCCATCGCCATCAGTATACTTCGTGCGATGGTAATTGGGACCGGAAATACTTGTGCCACATGGGGGATGCGTGAGGTGTGGTAAACATTCAAATATTGTGCAGTCTGCACAATGTCGAGGGATCTAAGCCGGTGGCCCACAAGGCCAGGCGCGATCGTTTGGAGGAGACGTGTACCGTTGGGTGCCGCTGAACGACGGAGGTCATTCATAAAATCAATGCTCCAACAGCGGACGCTGATGGTCGCACTTAGAGGAGCGACATGTCTCTCAAGTAAACCCTCATAAATGAGCAGAATCTTCGATTTGAAAATGTTAAGAGAACTCCCCGATACCTCACCATATGTCGCCACCCAAGTCAGAGCCGCGCGAGTATCGCCTTCATTGCGGAGGTAGATGACTAGATCGACAGTATAGGCTGTACAACAGAAGCGGTGCCCTTGCAATGTCAGGCCCACCAGGCGCTGGCGAAGCCCCTTGAGTAGGGGCTTTAGAGGCAAAGCATACAGTATCGTGGAAAGTGGGCAACACTGTCGGACAGAGCGCTTGATCGCTAGAGACGCGGTAAGGCGATCATTACAGAGTATTCTTGAAGTCGCGCCGATCAAGTGCCACTGGTACTATACGAGCCGGAAAACCCATGTGTTGGATTTCAGAAAGGTATGGTCGACACGGTCGAATGCCTGACTGAAGTCAAGCGATGCTAATGCGCCAGGTAAATGTATCGACGCGCGAGCGCGATCATGTCCCTGTAACGACAAAGGGCCGTATGGATGTTGTTGTCACCACCTAGCGATGTCTTATCAAAGGAGGTGACGTATCTTGATGCCTTCTTCAGTCGTGAGGCCAACAAACGGGTAAAAATTTTCAGTCACTGTTGAGTAGAGTGATGGGCCAGTAATCACAGATCTCTGATCGCCCATGTGGCTTAGGGACCACGATGATGACCCTATCAAGGAAGTGGCTGGGATCGGCCTTGTGGGTGACATCAGCTCGTGACAGATGGACGTCCAAGTAGGTACCAAAAGATAGCTAAAATACTGGTAAAATTAGAGGGGGAGGCCGTCAGATCCACGGACTTGTTCGCAGCTCCCACCTCGATAGCATCTAGCACTTCATCGGAGGTCACTTGTTCCTGAAGATCTTGAGCCACATCCCCTGGCATGGTGTTGACAGTCAGTAATGCTACCTCCTCAATTAAGATCGGGCAATATGAGACGGCAGCGTACAGCCGGCGGAAATGAGAACAAAAAGCGTGACCAATGGCGCATTGCGTAGTTTATCGTCGTCCGCGCGCGTCGGTGACGTCGTGGATGAGAGCTCGACGACGACGTCGGCGTTCTGTGAGGAGGTGGTACATCGATGGCGTTTCGTGAGGCATATGGTAGTGGGTGCAGGATCTGACAAGGGTCGCTTCCAAGCGTCGTCGCATGAGCGAAGTTCGATGGTTCAAATGGATCTGAGCACTACGCTACTTAACTTCTGAGGACATCAGTCGCCTAGAACTTAGAACTAATTAAACCTAACTAACCTAAGGACATCACACACTTCCATGCCCGAGGCAGGATTCGAACCTGCAACCGTAGCGTTCGCTCGGTCCCAGATTGTAGCGCCTAGAACCGCACGGCCACTCCTGCCGGCCATGAGTGAAGTGTTCTGCGCTTTAGCATGATGCACTATCGTCTGATGGACAGTAGAGAATGCCATAAAAGTGCAGTCAAGCTTTGAAGACTTTGCCATATCCCATCAGTGCCCTGCGTAGAGCTGGTTTCGCGCAGGGTAGTCAGCAGGATAAGGTGTATGTGTATGCGGGGCGACTTCGACGACAGAGGGCCCATGCATCCTAAACGATCCGTCGGCAATCGGGGACAGTCAGGTGGGAAACGTTTAACTTCCACAGACCGCGGTTGTGCCACAGCTGTTGGCGGGCGAGGGCGACATCGAAGATGTAGACGTCGTGGTCAGAGAAAGCCAGAGGCCATACTTCGCCATCTCGAGTGTCGGCAGCAAGGGAACGTGTGAAGTATATACGGTCGAGGCGACTGGAAGAATGCGCCGTATAGTATGTCAAACCTGTGCAGGTGCCACGAATCCTTGTCTAAGTGTCAACAAGCTGAAGTCTATCGATGATGACGGGGAGGTCCGCACACGGGGAATGACGTGGAAGTTGGTAATCAGGCCCTTGTATGGAGTTGAAATCGCCACTGAGGACCATTTCATCCAGGCGACCCTCAAAAAGCGGCGTTACCCCATTAGCAAAGAAGCTGTGCCGGCCACGACGTCGACTGGAGCCGGATGGCGCATATATATTGAGAATGCGGACGCCGAACAGCATGAGATCCTTACCTCTAGCATTAGCAATCTTCAGCAGGGAGTACAGAACAGAGGAGAATGGTGACTCCACTACTGCTGACAACAGTAGTGGAGTCGCCATTCTCCTCTGTTCTGTACTCCCTGCTGAAGATTGCTAATGCTAGAGGTAAGGCTCTCATGCTGTTCGGCGTCCGCATTCTCAATATATATGCGCCGTGATGGGAGATGTGTGCCGTGTAGCCAGTGGGGTGTAGAAATCAGCGATGATCACTACTTGGAGGAGGGCAACGTCGACATCAGCAACACAAATGGTCTCTTGGAACATTGCCAGTTTGTGAGAAGCCCGAATGGTGGTCAGATTCATTGTCGCGATGCGGTAGTGTTGTGAGGTTAAAAGTTCTCTTTAATGCTTTATTATGTAGTTCTTTTCATAAACAAATATTTGCCTGTGAACCATAAAAACACAATTTTGATTTAAGAACCTGTATTTTGTGGTACTGCCCATACTACCCGACACTTTAATAACATCTCCAGTTGTTAAGTCTCAGAAAATCTCTTCTTGCCGTGTGTCGTTTCGATTAGTAATCACTTTTTCATTCCTTACAGAAAAAAGTTCAAGTAAAGGTTCTATTATACTTTATATGAAAACAAAAGCAGAAGTTCCATACTGATTTTGGCTTAAGTGGTACATACCAGCGGCCTTCGCTTGTATAAGGAAAGATTACTTAGCAGACTACTCAACCTGAAATAGCATTTGAATGTAATTTGCTTGTGAAGAGATCGGGTTCTGTTTCCTGCAAGAAGCATAAACAGCTGGTAGCTGTTTCAACTAAATACTTAGTGATTACAATTACTAATATCCTAAACTGGAACGATCACATAGATAATGTTGTGAGTATAGCAAACCAAAGACTGCGATTCATTGACAGAACACGTAGAAGGTGCAACAGATCTCCTAAAGAGTCTGCTTACACCACGCTTGTCCGCCCTATTCTGGAGTATTGCTGTGCGGTGTGGGATCCGCATCAGATGGGACTGACAGATGACATCGAAAAGGTAGAAAGAAGGGCGGCTCGTTTTGTATTATAGCGAAATAGGGGAGATAGCGCCACAGACACGATACGTGGAGTGGCAATCATTAAAACAAAGGCGTTTTTTCGTTGCGACGGAATCTTGTCATGAAATTTTAATCACCATTTTTCTCCTCCGATTGTGAAAAAATTCTGTTGGCACCCACCTTCATAGGGAGAAATGATCATCACGATAAAATAAGAGAAATCAGGGCTCGCACAGAAACATTTCAGTGCTCGTAGAGACAGCTGGAAGGTGGTTCATTGAACCCTCTGCCAGGCACTTTATTGTGAATAGCAGAGTACCCACATAGATGTAGATGTAGAGAAGACATTGACATCCAGCTCGGCCTTCTGCATGGCTCTCATTAGCCCGTGGACTCCCTGTGTTTAGCGTTGCTAAAAATAAGTTCAAATCACCATTCAATAGTGTCCAAAATTCAACTTGTGGATTTCATCAACGCCATGTGTTAAATTTTAATGGCTGCACTCATATTCCAGGTTACGGAACCCAGACTTCACGAGTTCTAACAGATTTTTGTGTGTGCAGCGTAAATACTGATATGTCAAGTCATGTATTCGCAGCCCAATATTAATCAAGTAACCAATTCACAAATGTATTTTACAGTAACAACTGACACCAGACATCCTTTTGCATTTTTTTCAACCAACAATCTGAGGATTTTCTCAGAAGTTCGAAGTATTGTAGGTCTGAATGACCCACCATAAAAATCAGTTCACCCTGAACTGTTTTTTGGCATCTCTCTATAACGTATTTACAGACATTCACCCCACCCCCACCAATTTAAGCTGTATGAGGTCACAATATCGAAGTATAAACATGAACACCAGATGAAATCGATCGGGGGAGGGGGGGCTTGGGGGGGGGGGGATACCAATTCGTGTTTGGTATTTTAAGGCATACTTGCGTCGACGCTCGAACGCAATTATTAACTGGACTTGGATTTTGGAACTTACTTAGATCGCATATAGTTGGGTAACACGATTCCGGCTGTGTTCTTCGGTAGACATCTGGGTGAAATTACTTACAGTCGTAACGAGCGCTTGCTAATGCTTTTGCGGCTACTGAATTATCGTCGACCTTGATTCCCACGCGCTAAGTGGTTCGTGGCGATGATGTGTGTAGCTAGTGTCAGGCTACGGTACTGTCCACAAGCAGTATCTGGTTATGGACACAAAGCTGAAATTAATAGCGGAGAATTGAAAACACCGTTCATCTCTAAGTAGGTGATAGCAGATCAATTATATGTCTGAATATTTAAGTGCAACCAAGGCTGAAACAATGACAATATGATGATTATATTGTGAGCCTTCCTTGTGAATCGAAACTGTTTCTTTTGCTTGATTGTTTTGTTGTAACTGAAAAATTTCCAAGAGAGTTAGTGAATGACCTCCATATGGGTTCAAGAAATACAGACTATTATCTGCCTTTTCTTGCTTGGAAAATAGCTGAAAAATTTCCGTGCAGATACGATTATTGATATCTTGGACAGGAAGCCAAATAGCAGGAAGTTCTACGTACTGAATGAAACTTTTTTTTTGTGACTAACTGCTTCGTTAGTCATCGCAGGAAATTCAAAACTGTGTACAACTACATCATTGCATTTCTAAACCAAACTCTTTATTAGCTATTAGCCTAAACGAAAACAAACAGCAGATATACCATTTATTCTGTAGCTATCCAACTCTTCTGCAACATCTGGCGGCCCCTGTACAGTCGTGTATACCCACTAAGTACTGGGCAGTGTTTCAATAGCTCTCGTAATTCCAGGTATCCCGTTACGCAGAAACAAGGAAACCAAAGGCTTTCTCCATCAAAAGAGCGCCTTATATAGGCACGTACCAAGAGTATCACATTTCGGCTAGCATGCAGTGAACCACAAAGAGGCCACAAGTCTGCTGCCGCCAGGCACAGTATCCATTATACTCGCAGTGCGGTGTTTGATGAGAAATGTTTGATAATTACAGAGGTGATTTTGTGCGCAACTGTCAGGCGAAACGACGCTACTCCGTTATTTACCCATCAGTATATATTATAGGACTAGGAAGGGCAACAATACACGGTGAACCAGAACTACGGAACAAAATTTAGGAAATCGTGAAGGGATATTTTCGGAGTATTTTGGCTTAAGAGCCCCTTGGTCACCGGTAGCTCATTACAAAGTAACTGCATTTCATGTGATTTATTGCTCTTTTTCATCTTCGTATTTGTCCCGTCCTAGAAGTATCTACGCAACACCTAAAACGTTGACTGTACAAGCTGTGGGTTTCTTCTGGAAACAAACATCCTCCTTTCACTTGTTGTGTCAGTTACTTTACTCTTAACCCTCATTTTTACATTCAATATACTTCGGTTCAGTGTCGGATGTGTTTCCCGGGCAGTGTTGATGTTAACCACGATGCACTGCAGGATGTACGGATTTACTGATAAAGAGTTGCAAAATATGCAGGTGCAAAGTGATTCCATTTGGGGGAATAGCTCAGCGTAGCGTCTTGTGATGCTTTTCTGTTACAGTCGGTAAACCCGTACGCGAGGTGCATATTGGCCAAGTAGTGAATCAAAAACTGGTAATATATCTGACTGTAAATCTGACATTTCGAATAGATGAGAAACTAGATTTATGAAAACATCTTCGGTTTACCAAAAGCAGCGAGGGTCGCCTTCACTCCTCCGGTTATTATTTCTCCTATCCAGCCAGTCAGTAGGTTAAGCGCCATAAATTAAAAAACTTATTAACTGATTTTTGTAACTCTTTTGCTGGTCCGTGTTTGCATCAAAACAAAATGGGATTGTGGGTCCGCTTTGGAGAAGAACATTTTTGTTTAGTTCCTTACCCAAAAAGATTCTGCAACAATATTGCATCAGCAGTAGGTTTTTCTTTATTCCGATACATGCAAATTTAGCACTGCTATAAAACATTGCAAAATGTTATGACATGTGTACTCTTTGGTTCCACATACTGTTTTGGATAAATAGTTTAATAATAAATTTTTACTTCACTGTCACTGCATGGTTTCTATGGTTGTTACCGTGAATTTTCGGCATATTTTCTGTGATTGTTGCCTTTTTTTCGGGATCTGCAACGGTATGTGCGCTGCAGTTAACAAATATGAAAGTGTGAACTTACATACGTCATTGCCATACTATTTGGAACTCCAGTAGTGATGTGGATAGAATTTTGGTGGGAACGTGGTTGTTAACGTAATCTGCCATGTAGTCACATTCGTTGGTCGGCTTGCAATTTCCTTAGAAACACAGAGAAACAGAACTTTACACCTTTGTAGTAACTCAAAACGTTACGTCATTTTGCAATTCGCATGTGTCGCGAGACATATCGCGTATCGAAAGAAGGTTTTGTAAAGAGCGGTAGTGGGAGTTCTGATGACTTTTGTTCCTTATTTATATGTGTTTGTATGATGTGGGAGTTATCCTGTGTGCCTCTTTGTGTGTGTTTTGCGTGCGTGTGTGTGTGTGTGTGTAGTGAGTGTGTCAGTTTTCTTAAAGCCGTAAAGAGTGTGTCATTACAGAGTATTGTGTTTCCATTTACTACGTTTTTGCCTTCCACTACAGGCTTTTTCATGTAATAATGTTCTTCTGTTGCTATTTTTCTGTGTAATCTGTTGCTGTGTTTCAGACTATGAAGATCAATTACATTTAGTGTGGTGGTGGTTTTTATTTATTATGTATTCTGCTGAAATGGAATGTGTGCTGTCACTCTTCAGAGCTATCATGTGCTCTGTGTACCATATTCGGAACTGCGTCTTTATCCTGCACACACACACACACACACACACACACACACACACACACACACACACACACACATACACACATCGTTCCATTATCACATAAAGAGACATAAATAAGGAACGGAACAGAAGTCTTCAGAAATCCCGCTACAGTTTTCAAAACCTTCTTGCGATACGCGATACATCTGACCATACACGCGAACAGCAAGATGGCGTAATGTATTGAATTACTGGCAAGTTGTATTTTTCTGAGTGTTTAAAGCAATAGGAAACCGACCAACGAATGTTACTACATGACAGATTACGTTACAACCTAGTGCCCACCAAAACTGTATCCACGGCGCTACTGCAATTGCCAATGGTACAACACTGACGTATGTTAGTTTACATTTTCATATTTGTTAATAACAGCAGGACATACTGTTGCAGATGACATGCTGTATCATGAAAAAGACAACAACATTGAAAATATGCCGAAAAAACATGGCAAAATATATAGAGACTATGCAGTGACTCATAGGCAAAAAGTTGTTATAAAACTATTCAGGCCAATAAAGTATCTGAAACAGTACACATGTAATAACGTTTTGTAGTGCTTTATAATGGTGTTGATTTTGCATGTTTTAAAATTATGATATTGTCGCTGAATCTAGTTTGGAGACGAAATTTAAACAAAAGTGCTTTGTATCAAGGCGGAATTCACAATCCCTTATTGTCATTATCTGGTTCTAAGACTCCACTGTTAGTTTTGCCGATTTCCTTTTCGATATGCTGGCTGTAAGCTACTTATATTTTGGTATCATTGTAATTGATTTGCATCTAAGCTTTAGAACTTTATATTCCTTCCATACGTAGCTGGAGTTTATCTACGTTAAAGGCAAACAGTACAATGCGTTTAGAGACGGAACGAAGGTGGCTGAGACGTGTTTTAGTAAGACATATTTCTTCATTTTCCCACGCAGAGAATACTTTTCGTGCTACGGAATTTTCTTGGCAGAAGCGTCTTCCCATTTTGGATTTCTTATTATCCTGACGAATGGAAACAGAAGCTATAAAGTATATTTTAGCTTTGTAGTTACAAAGTTTACGCCGGGACATTGTTTCTGAAGGTCTCTTAGTACAGATTTCGTTGAAAACTGGTCAAAAACTTTCTCAAAATTTTTGAACCTCATAAAACGTAGTTATTCGTAGAGGAAACCCCCCTAACCATGTCTCTGCCCCTTCCTAAAGGGGACTCCGTGGTCTTCAGCCTCTACATCTTCATAACTCCAGGGTGTCCAAGTGTAAATAGTAGTTAGGCTTCTACCACTCTACAAAGGGGTCCAAAAGTAGCCCATTTCACGTGTTGCTTATCATTTCGCCATTACATGGTTTGACAATGGAGAAAGTATCACTCTGTTCTACAGTTTTCGCAATCTCTCCTAAATATTGGTAGGTAAGCTTTTCAGCTTATATGTGTTCTTGAATATAAATAATTGATTGACCACTTCACACAGTTTAACAGTTGTTTACATTCATGTGTCAAAGCTATGAAGAGCCAAATTGTCCTCCATAGCCATGTTTATTTCACTCGTTAGAGATTCACACAACCAGTTTCGCAACTTTTAAGTTGCATCTTCTGGTGTATATAATGCTATATCGTATGGTATAGGGAGTTAACATAGAATACTGCAGATTAACAGTTCGCGTGGATAGTCAAAATTTTTAGCCTTCTTCCGTTGATAAAAAACATCATCAATAATGAATAACCAGTCTGTGTTAAAATCACTGTACCGATCAAATTGTGTTCCTGTGGGACTATGTCAAGCCCCTCCTAAATGTTATACAGGAAAATTGTGGATCAAGAAGCCGACCCGCTTATACGTATGTATAATAGTAATTCGACATGGTACGGATCCCAAACACTCGAGAAATACTCAAGAATAGGTGACATTAGCGTCCATTATGCAGTCACCTTTACAGATGAATCACATTTTCCTGGAATTCTCCAAATAAACCAAAGCCGACTATTTGGCTTCCCTACCACAGTTTTCACATGTTCGTCCCATCTCATATCACTTTGCAACGATACGCCCAGATATTTAAACGACTTGACTGTCTCAAGTTGGACCCTAGTAATGCTGTAACCGAACGTTACAGATTTGTTCTTCCTATTCACCCGCTTCGACTAACATTTTTCGACATTTAGGGTTAGTTGCCATTCATCACGCGAAATAGAAATTTAGTCTACGTCATCTTGTATCTTATTACAGTCACTCAACTTCGGCACCTTACCGTACACCACAGCATCGTCAGCAACCAGCTGGGGATTGCTGCCCACCCTGTGCGCCTAATCATTTATGTCTACAGAGAATAATAACAGCCTTATCACACTTTCCTGGGGCGCTCCTGACGATAACCTTGTTTGACGAACACTCGCTGTCTAGGAAAACATACTGGCTTCTTTTCGAGCCACTCACATATCTCTGAACCTATTCGATATGCTCGTACCTTCTTTTACAGCCTGCAGTGATGAACCGTGTCAAACGCTTTCGGGGAATCTAGAAATATGGAATCTGCCTGTTGCCCGTCATCGATAGTTCGCGGTATGTCATATAAGAAAAGGGCAAGCAGAGTTTCGAACGAGTGATACTTTCTAAAACCTTGCTGATTCGTGGACATAAGCTTCTCGGTCTCAAGAAAATTTGTTATATCTTAACTGATAGTATGTTCAACGATTCTGCACCAAACAGATGTTAGTGATATTGATCTCCAATTTTGCAGTTCCGCTCTTTTGCCCTTCTTATACACAAGAGTCGCATGCGCTTTTTTCTAGTACCTTGGGTCTTAGCATTGGGCGAGAGATTCGTGATAATTGCAAGCTAAGGAAGGAGCCACTGCCGTAGAGTACCCTCTGTAAAATCGAATTGGGATTCCATCCGGATCTTTCAGTCGTTTGTCTATGCCAGGGATGCTTATTACTATGTCGTCCATACGGGAGTCTGTTCGATGGTCAAACGACGGTATGTTTGTACGTTCCTTCTGCGTGAACGATTTCTTGAACATGAAATTTAAAACTTCGGCTGTCGAACTGTCTTCAGTTGCCGCACCTGATAGGTCAACAAGAAACGGAATGGATATTTTAGACCCGCTTAGTGGTTTAACGTAAGACCAGAATTTTCTCGGGTTCTCTGCCAGATGCTTTGCTAAGATGTGACGGTGGTAACTGTTGTATGCTTCGTGTTGAGATCTTTCCACAGGCGCACGAATCTCTACTAACCTTTGCTTGTCGTCATTTATGCGTGTTTTGTTGAACCGAGAGTGCAACAGCCTCTGCTTCCTCAGCATCTTCCGAATTTTGTGATTGACCCATGGTAGGTCTTTTCCATGTTATCCACTTGCTAGGCACATGACTGTCCAGACCACTATTTACAATCTGTTTAAACTCTGCCCATAATTCCTCTACGTCCATCTTAATGGAACTAAGTGACGTCGGTTCAATGTCTAAGTGAGATGCTAACAACAGCTTATCTTATGTATCAAATAGAAACACTCTCATAGCCTGCTTGACTGATTTATAAACTTTCGTGACCAGATGTGCTAGAGATGCTATAGCGATGTCATGGTCGCTAACCCCTGTTTCTATACTGACATTATCGATAAGGACCAGCCTTTTTTGTAGCTACGTGTATACTGGTGAACTAACTGTTCAAGACAGTTTTCAGAAAACGTGTTCAAAGGCATTTCGCATTATTGTCTGTCTACAGCCCCCCCCCCCCCCCCCGTAATGAATCCATAGATATCCCAGTCTCTACTCGATAAGTTAAACTCGTCTCCGACGAGTATTGCATTATCTGGGTATTATCGCGCTACTGACCCTAGACTTTCTTTGAATGACCCTAGAACTGTCACAGCGGAGCCGGGTGTCCAACAATTAACTTTATTTCACCTACACCTCTTATACGCGATAGACAACTTACCGTCACATTCAACTTCGATCTCTATAGAGATAATATTTTTGTCAATTGCAATGAACTTTCTCCCTCCTATGGCCTCTAATCTGTCTTTCCAATATACGTCCCATAATTCGCTAAACATCTCAGAGCGTTCCAGTTCGGCCTTCAGCCACCTCCCATCATTGTCTCCCACTCGGACTCATAAGTTTGGAATACGACTCAAAGGTGCGTAAAGCCTTCATCTGTGATAGTACAAAATCGTAGCGCCCTGGGATGTCACCCTCAAACTGTTAGGTTTCGACGTGTGGGAAAAAGGGCTACAGCTGATAATTACCTGTGACGTGTTAGGTGGACTATTTCCGTCACTTTCGCACCAAATTTGACCAAAATTCTTCCCAAAGTCATCGTGAATGGGTCACACGATGGGAAGGTTTCCACAGCTCTTTCTTTTCTTTTGCTACAGCCTTTATCCCGCATTGTGCGCAGGGTCGACAGGGTTAAGTACGCAATTGGCATGGTTAATTTTTAAGGGGTGGCCGGATTCCATTCCTGCCGCCACCCTATATCCCCCGGACAGAAGTAGTGTACCCCAGCTGTCTGCATCCAGTGTAAACCGTGAAATAGTGTGAATGTGTTGCAAATGTCTGCGAGGCGTGTTCCTGAGGCGGGACGTGGGGACCAGCCCAGTATTCACATAGCAGGATGTGGAAAATCGCCTAAAAACCACAACCAGGCTGGCCAGCACACCAGGCATCGTCGTTAATCCGCCGGGCGGATTCGATCCGCGGCTGGCGCGCCTACCCGAGTCCAGGAAGCAGCACGTTAGCGCTCTCGGCTACCCTGGCGGGTGAAGGTTATCACAGCTCCTCCCACTCATATTTCACCCCTTCTTTTCATGCCGCTCAGATGGATATCAGAACCGCAACACCTTGCGTTGAAGTTATTCGGTTTACTTTTTGTTGGCCAAGAAAAGCATTACAGACACACCGCTGCTCAGCATCGACACGAAAAGCCCTCCGGAGTTGGCATAAATGGCGACAATGAAACCACTCCTTCCCTTGGGGTGTTCATTCCCAAACAAATTCCGCGGTCGGAAACGACAGGCGCAGTTGCGATGACGAAGAGGAGGACGTTGCTTCATACTGCTAACATCTCTCGGACGATTCAATCCTACTCTAAGGACAGTGTGGGGATGCAACCAGTATTAATGTGATGGAACCTCTTTGGAGTGTAGTGCAACCGCAATTTTTGCTCTGGTATACAGGGTGGATCTAACAGGGACTGTTCAAATCCGTTCGACGAAATTCGGACGTGACACAAAGCAGCAAATGGTGTTTATGCATTTATAGCCCTCCTGTGTCATGATCACAAATGGTTGCCACATTGACATGAAAATCAACAAAGGATCCTTCAAAGATTCCCACAGTTCCACAACGTCCCCCCCCCCCCCCCTCCCCGGTGCTGCTCACGTAGCTTTGTCGAGCACCTTAGAAATTTACCTGTCAGAGACTTCGACATCCAGTCAGCTGCATGGTGCTTCACAGCTGCTCTAGCTCCTGAGGGCAGGCAGCCCTACCCGAGGTCTGTCGACGGGGTTGCCTGCCTTCCGGTGCTAGAGCAATAAGACACGCCACTCAGTTGAATGGGTGTTCCTTCTGCGACCGGAACATTTTTAAGGTGCTCAACAAAGGAGCGAGGGTGTGCCCGAGGGTTTTAACGAAATGGTGGGGGGAGTTTTAGAGGGTCATTTTTCCGCTTTGTTCACTCACATGTCAATGTTGCACCCCTCTGTGATCCCACCACTGTAAGCTACGAAACAGGCGTACCCGTTGCTGTTTCAGACGGTTTTGAACAGTCCCTAGCGCTTCCACCCTGTATACTAGAGCATAAACTGCGGTCGCACAACACCCCAAAGCGGTCACATAACGTGCACTAAGAATTGCAGTACCATTGTGTCCTTAGGGTGGGCGTCAATCATCCGTGGCATGTCAACAGTGTCAGACGTTTCCAAGAAAGTCGTCCTGTTGCTCACCGCACTGTGACTACCGTTTTCGACCACGAAATGTGTGGGAATCAATGGCTCAAGGAAAGGGATGGTTTCATTGATACCTTTCATGCCACCTCCGGCGGGCCTTTCTCGTCGATTCTGAACGACGGTGTGTCTGAAATATTGTCCTCGGGCGCCCATAAGGAAACGACGTGCTTACAACGCTGTGCGTCGCGGTTCTTACCTCCACAGCAGAGGCGTCAAATAAAGCGGTGAAATGTGTGTAAGAAGGGCGTGACGGCCCTCCCCTCATGTGATACGTGCACGATGACATTGGGGAGAGTTGTGGCGAAATTTGGTGCCAATATGAGATCATTAACGCAGCTTACACCTTACACGAAGTTTCGAGCTGTAGTCTTTTTTTCGCATGTGTTGTCAGAGTGCTGTCTGAAGCGGGGCCGAGCCCGAGGTTGACATCGCAGGGCGCCGCGCTTTTCCGCCATTACAGAGGAAGGTTGTAGACATGTTTGACCCCAGGTTCAGTCACGAATTTTTGAAGGTTCAGATGGTTCAAGTGGCTCTGAGCACTATGGGACTTAATATCTGAGGTCATCAGTCCCCTAGAACGTAGAACTACCTAAACCTAACTAACCTAAGGACATCACACACATCCATGCCCGAGACAGGATTCGAACCTGCGATCGTAGCAGCAGCGCCGTTCCGGACTGAAGAGCCTAGAACCGCTCGGCCACCGCGGCCGGCCCGGAGTTTTGAAGAAGTAGTACTTTTTTGCGCAATTTACTCGTAATTTGTTTTCGTCATGCTTCCATTTTTGTCAGTTTTCATTGCATTTTCTCACATTGTCCCGAAGACATTTACATATAGCGTGCTTGTCTGCTCCGACGAACCAAACACAACTAATACTCAGAAATGACTGACAGGCTGAAGGCTTTTGTTCAACAACTCAATCTCGCACTTGGTCGAGTTTTTCATAGACCAATACTTACAAAGCTCTACTTCTTCCCTCAGAAGTTCCACAAGAGTTTACTTTTAGTACATGCACATTGCCATAGGTCCTTGGAAAAGCAAAAGACAATCAATGTTCTACCAAAATTCATGATCAAGATTACGAACCCAACCACGCGAACTGCTTCGACCGCGTGACCGTACGGTCGCAGGTTCGAAACCTGCCTCGGGCATGGGTGTGTGTATGTCCTTAGGTTAGTTAGGTTTAAGTAGTTCTAAGTTCTAGGGGACTGATGACCACAGATGTTAAGTCCCATAGAACCATTTTTTGAACTGCTTCGTACGACTGTATCTACTAGATTCAAAACCTGTCTTCTGTATACCCTCCCCCAATAGTCCCATCGATATTATTTGCAAAGCACGTTGCTAGCCCTACTGGTGACGTAACGCACTGACGTAATGCAATGGACCTGAACGTTGCAAGAGTAATGGTTGATATTGTGTGTGTGTTTGAAGTTTACGGGCGCTGAACAGCGTGGTCATCAGCGCCCAATAGTTGATATTAATGGATGAGACCTTTAGGGGAGGGTACACACAAAAGAAGTTTTGAATCTAGTAGATTCAGTGGTGCGAAGCAGTACACGTTCACGACGTGTAAAAGGTTTCTTTAAAAGCTGACCAATGAAAACCATTGTAAGAATCACTAAACCATTGTACTTCTATCTCTGTGTTCGTAGTACGTAACCGCAAATGTTTTGTAGAAGACTCACTGTACCCACTGTATGACGATTAAGACACCAGATACCGTACGACACAGGCTTCTTTTAGCAAATAAAAACAAATAAGTCTCAACCGAGAATCGAACTCTAGACTTCCTGTATGCTAAGTCAACACACTATTCACTACATCAACTGCACAGCACTACTTCTTTAACATGACAGAGATGGTTTGTATATACGTGACTACAGTGTTGCCAGATTGCCAATCTTTAACGTCCATTTACTGCCCAAAATATGCGCGGGACGAAATTTTGTGACAGACATTTCTGTACTGCTAGTATGAGAGGAATTACGCTGCGAAGTCCGAGTGCGCGAATTTTTCTTCACCCTGTATAAAACATCTCTGCAACTTCCTTACATTTGGTGAATGTACCTGGAACATACTCATAGTAATGAGGTTTTATTTAGGGCAGAGTACGGATTGAAGACGATTTAGTTTTCTTTTTTTCAATAAATGTTGTTGCGCACGTTATTGTATTATAGTCTCAGTAATCAAATGTGTCCCATATGTGTACCACTGTACGAGATTTAGATTACGTAGAAGTCATTCTGCACTGCAAAGAACATAGTCCCGCGTCAAGCTCAAGAAGATTTTCAATACTTATTAATCTTCCGCAAACAAAATTATAATGAACATTGCATGCTTTTTATCATCGTTGGATGTAGTCCTTTCGCGCAGGTGATGAAGTTCAAAAAGTAATTACGAATTGTCTATACATCTGTTCACATACTTCACCAAGTAACTTTAATGTCTGATAGCACAAACGCCATCAGTCATTCAGATTGCTGTTCTAAGTAAAGATGATGTTGATGTGCTTGAATCCTTCGATATAAGTTCCCTGTAATGTGTAACTGGTATGATAAACACTCGACTGTTTGAAACTGTTGCTTCGCCGAAAAGATTTACAGGATCCACATAACATAACGTGACATTCCGCAAAATAATTATTTAATAACATTGCAGCCAAATAGTCATATACAGTTACTTTGCTTAACATTTTACACTTACATTCTACATTTTTGCATATTCATTTATCGATTTCACTCTTTTACTGCACAGTTCTATGTGATATCGTTCACAGGCTTCGTTACACAGTTCACATGCATATGTTGTGGTTGGGTCGTGATAAGTTTTGTTTTTCAAATTGCATTATGAAAGCAGTGAATAGATAATCGAATTACGACATGTCACAGTTCGAAGATTGGTGCTGTCCGTGAGCGGTTCGTCATTGCTTAGGAGCCATAGAACTCCGGTCATACTTTTTCTTGTTTGTCCTCCATGATCTTCAGTAGATTTCTGGAAGCCCTGGTGTGTGGCATCATGTTTCGAAGTTTGATGTCTTCAATTAGGAATGTCTCTCTCGCTAGCAGGTACACTAGTCTAGATCTTGTTGTCTTTGAGAGACATAGTGCTCTTTTTAGATAAGTCGATTTTACCTTTTCTAGTGTTTCTAGATTTTTTCTGTCATGTGGTCCCATATAACCTCCATACAATAAGCCAGGATTGGCAAGATTTTTGCGTTGAATAATTTCATGGCTGTTTCTAGACTGAGTAGGCGGATGTTTTTAATGTCCTGTATTGCTTTTATTGCTTGGGCTGCACGTTCTGTTGTATATTTTGTGAAGCATTTTGCTGTTGGTTTAAATGTCACCCCTAGGTATTTAAAGACTGGTGAGAATTTTATTTTTTGTCCTCTGATGTTGATTTCCGCATTCTTGTGTGTTTTGCCTCCTTTTCTGAAAATCACCATTTCTGTCTTTGTTACGTTTATAAATAACCATTGTCGATGAAAGAAGCCACTTTGACTAGAAAATTAGATAATTTTTTTAAGCAAGATGGAGTCCTTACACATTCTACTCGTCTGTTAACGCCCCACCTAAACCTGACATTCCATGACTGAGCTTACCAAGAAAAACTCAATTAGATTTTAATCAGTGGGGATGAGAAAATATCTGATGAGAACCATAAACTCATGAAAAGAATTCGTCGCTCGTATGTTGGTCTACTTTAAAAAAGTACGCAAGATATTCTTAGAAGAGCTACCAGTAATCTTCTGAAGAGCACCCCCAAGTGTAATGAAGTCGAGGTGGAAGTTTTGGACATTAAAATTAAACAGTCATAGATTTATACGTTTATTTGTGCAGCAGTAGATCCCTTCAATAAGTTATAAACATGGCATTGTAATTGTTTGTATACATGTATTATGCATAATGTTGAAAGAGGTAAGTATATAACTATATCAACTCAAAATTGGCCATATGTGGATACAGGTATGTACACGATATCGAGTCATAGCTTACTAAAGTTCAAGGACACTATGATTTACTTATCGGCTTTATGACGCGCATATGACAGACAGTAGCCAGTAATCTACCTCTCATCGAAGACAATGATGCTCGAAGAGGAAACTACAGATTTGCCTGATACTAAACCTCTTGCCACCCAGTGTCAGCGAGCCAGTAGCTCTGTCTTAAAGGAAACTCTCTTTATACTTTCCGTGTCTTCATCCATACCTCTTTCTCTTCCCAGTTTTCATCTATCACCACCAAGTGTCTTTCATTAGGCACTAAACTTCTGTTTTCCCACGTTAATTCTCGGTCTTCCACTGACTCGTTAGCGTCTGCTCCATAGTTTACTCATTCCGCTCAGTTACCATGCCTCCTTGTTATATTTTAAGGCACAACTATTCAGACCTTCTACGCCTCATTTTGCAGAAAGCTTTCATTACAGTTTTTCCATGTTACTTACTGAATGCGAGCTTGTGTAATATCGGCAAAATTTTTGTTTCCAATCTTCTCTAGTATCATACTGCACGTTGTTCTTAAAAGGTCGCAATCGTCAGATGTGGCGTCAGTACGCGTTTATTGGAAGGGAGTGATATGTTATCTATGATATCTATAACTGACATCTTGAATAAACCCAATGCCTCTATCAGAGTACTCTTATATGATACTGCGGTGTATTGAAAGGTCAAAACGCAGTTAGTACACTGACGGAAATAATCGCAATACCAAAAAATAATGGAGGGTAATGAAATTTTGAGAATACTGTTGTACTGGTAACATATTTTAGTGATTAACATTGCAAGATCACAATTCAATGTAAGTGCGAAATAAGATATTGCAAATGTGAAATGCTAGTACATTAATAACCGGTGTAACGTTCAGAATGTTGAATGCAAGCATGTAAACGTGCATCCACTATGTTGCACTGTCAGTTTGTGGGATGGAGTTCCACGCTTGTTGCTTGTTGTACTTGGTCGGTCAGTACAGGGAAGGTTAATGCTGTTTGTGGATAATGCTGGAGTAGTTGTCCGGTGAAGTCCCATATTTGCTGGATTGGACACAGATCTGGTGATCGCGCAAGTCAAAGCGACATGTATACATTCTGTAGAGCGTATTGGGTTACAACAGTGGTATGTGGGGAAGCGATATCCTGTTGGAAAACACCTCCTGGAATGCTGTAAGTGAATGGCAGCTTAACAAGTTGAATCACCAGATTTCCAGATTTAGGCACAAATTTTGAGTCAGGGTGTGTGGGATACCCACGAGAGTGCTCTTGCTGGCATACCAATCGCACCCCGACCAGAACTCCAGGTATAGGAGCAATGTGTGTAGTACTCAGGCAGGCTTGTTGCAGGCCTTTAACCGGCCTCCTTCTGAACAAGACAGGGCCATCACTGGCACCGAGCCAGAACCAGCTTTCATCAGAAAACGCAAGAGACCTCCAATGTGTTCTCCAATGGGCTGTTTCTTGACACCACTGAAGCCGGAAATGGCACTGAGATGTGGTCAGTTGAATGCACGCTACAGGGCGTCTGGGTCGGAGCTGTCCTGGAAGTAAACCATGTGTAACAGTTCGTTGCGTCATTGTGATGTCAACTGCTGCTGAAATTACTGCTGCAGATGCGGTATGATGCGCCAAAGCCATACGCCGAGTACGATGCTCCTCCCTCTAGTTAGTGCCACGTGGGCGTCTAGAGTCCAGTCTTCCTTGTGACCGTAAGTCCTCATGATCATCACTGCCAGCAGTCACGTACAGCAGCTACATTCCTGCCAAGTCCTTCTATAATATCGCAGAAGGAACATACAGCTTCAAATAGCTCTATTACACGACCCTGTTCAAACTGAGTGGGATACTTATAATGGAGTTTTTGTCGTCTTAAAGATGTTCTTGACTAACATCAGTTCACCACCTTCAATCTCAAAAGTAACCAACGCTCTCGACCGTTACAGCGTGTATTTGAAGCAGACCTGACTGGCATCCTCGTAGCGGCGCTACTAACGCGAAATTGGAGCAGACACCAAGACACAGAAGTACGCCTACCAACTTTCGTTTTCGACACCCAACTCCGTCTTCGTGTTATGATTTTCTTCCTGTCAGTGTAATAAAGAAATGGAAGAAAGCCTGTAGACGTTCGACGCTTCATTCGGAGACGGGCAGCTGGTCATCAACATAAACAAACATGAAGTTTTGAGCGCAGATAGAGGGAGGAATCAATTCTTTTTGAATTGTAGCCTTGGTGTTCAGTCAAAGGAAAAATGTCTTTGCGTGATTCAGAGAAGAGCACACAAAATTTATTTAAGAAAAAGCGTGAGATCAAAAGAAAGCTCGTAAGAAACTACAATTCACATACGAAGGATGCAGCTTACAAATACTTTCTTAGACCGATCCTTCAATGTCTCTCGTCTGTCTTGGACCACTGCCTGGTGGGATTATTAGGGGAGGTAGAAGAAGGAGGGAAAGAAGATTAGAGTTTAACGTTTCGTCGACAGCACTCTCATTAGAGACAGAGCGCAAGCTCCGATTGTTGCAAGGATGGCGAAGGAAATCGGCCGCGCTCTTTTAAAGGAACCATCCCGGCGTTTGCCTGGAGCGATTTGCGGAAATCACGGAAAATCTAAATACGGATGGGTGGGCGTGGATCTGAACCGTCATCCCCCCGAATGCGAGTCCAGTGTGCCGACTACTGTGCCACCTCGCTCGGTGGAGGAGATCGGTGGTACTTTATGGTGACGCTTCTCCATTTCCATTGCCAAATACTAGTTGCTAGTGCAACTTGTAGAGAATTATTGTTAAAATTACGTCATTTTGAGCCGAGCACGACTACAGAAATGGCTCTGAGCACTATGGGACTTAACATCTGAGGTCATTAGTCCCCTAGAACTTACAACTACTTAAACCTAACTACCTAAGGACATCACACACATCCATGCCCGAGGCAGGATTCGAAGCTGTGACCGTAGCATTCGCGCGGTTCCAGACTGGAGCGCCTAGAACCGCCCGGCCACACCGGCCGGCGAGCACGACTACACTTAGTCGCTGTTGGAGTATTCTCCGCCAATCACCGGAAGAAGACATGTGAAGTACAGACGCAAATGCACATGTATGATTGCGACAAGAATGACTGTCTCCTGAAAGGCAAAATGCACAATGTTATCCTGGATGGCGATGTATTCGGAAACAGAACTAGTTTCGGGTGTATCTCAAAGTAACATGTCTGTGCTGTAAGGGTGTCGCGGGTGACAACCAAAGAGGTTCTGCTTGAAAAGAAATGGCACTCCTGACAAAAATCCTGTCTGTCGAGTTATATGGCGTGCAACCTGCCGAGGTAGCCGAAAGCGCTAACGCGCTGCATCCTGGACTCGGGTAGGCGCGGCGGCCCCTGATCGAATCTTCCCGGCGGATTAACGACGAGGGCCGATGTGCCGGCCAGCCTGGGTGTGGTTTTTAGGCGGTTTTCCACATCCCGCTAGGTGAATACCAGGCTGGTCCCCATGTTCCGCCTCAGTTACACGGCTCGCTGTCATCTGAACACATTCACACTATTCCATGGATTATACTCGACGCAGACAGTGGGGTACACTAATTCCGTCGCGGGTGGTACGGGGTGGCGGCAGGAAGGGATCCGGCCACCTCTTAAACATTAACATGCCAAATCCGACTAACGATGGCTGACCCTGCATAACTGTGGGACAAGGCTGAAGCAATAGAATAGAGTCATGTGGCTTGTGATTGATGGGGTGTCTCCAGACAAGACTTTGACCTGTAACCTCACTGACCGGAGAAGAATCGTCTTCAGTGATGAGTCCTGCTTCGACGTGAGCCTCGATGACCAGTGAAGACTTGTATGGAGACGGCCCGGACAGTGGTGGGCATAGACCTGACAGTCACCCTGACAGCTTGGAATGATTATCGGAGATGCCATTTCTCTTCATAGAAGGACTCCTTTGATAGTGATCCTCAACACCCTTGCAGCTCAGCATTATTTAGACGGTATTATACGCCCCGTTTTGTTGTCCTTCATGGCAAGCAATCCTGGACATATCTTTCAGCAAGACAATGCCCGCCCACACGGCGACAGTTTCTGCCGCTTGCCTTCCTGCTTGCAAAACTTTACCTCGGTCAGTAAGGTTACCGGATCTGTCTCGTGTTGAGAATTTGTGGAGCATTATGGGGAGAACCTTCCAACCAGCTCGGGATTCTAACGATCTGACACGCCAATTGGACGTAGTTTGGCACATTAGCCCTCAGGAGGACATCCAACAACTCTATCAATCAACGTCAAACCGAATAACTGCTTGCATAACGGCCAGACATGGGCGACTAATTCGTGAATTGCACAGTTTTTGAATCTTTTACTGTCGAAAAAAACATCCAAGTTTTCTGAAATTGTAATCATTTGTTTGTAAATACAAATCAAATCTACCGATTTCTATCTGAATCGGATAATTCCTTTGTGGTGCATTGTTCTTTTTGTCTATAACGTATTTTTAGTTTCATCTTTGCCTCAGCCAGCCAGACCAGAATGGAACTTGTGTATGCGTTCAAACAAAGGGAACTGAAACACCGTTTCAACAAAGGAAACATTTTCGTTCCTAATGTTTCGTTCAGGGCTGCGTTGGACATCTCCAGGAGTACTGAAAGAGTTGAAAGCATATAAGTCGCCAAGTCCCGATTGAATCCCATTTCGGTGTTACAAAGAGTACTCAACAGTACTAGCCCTGTAATTAGCTGGGAGTTATTCGCCTAGCGCGAAGTCCCAAGCGACTGAAGAAAGAAAAAATGGAAAAAAAGATACCGCTGGTAACTTCTGTGCAGGTGCCCCTCCTAAAAAATGGTTCAAATGGCTCTGAGCACTACGGGACTTAACATCGACGGTCATCAGTCCCCTAGAACTTAGAACTACTTAAACCTAACTAACCTAAGGACATCACACAACACCCAGTCATCACGAGGCAGGGAAAATCCCTGACCCCGCCGGGAATCGAACCCGGTAACCCGGGCGTGGGAAGCGAGAACGCTACCGCCGCCCCTCCTAGGGGGGGGTTGCCTGCTCTCAGTTGCTAGAGCAAACATGATGCACCACTCAGCTGAATGTGTGTCAGAATCTGTAACAGATATGTTTTTTACGTGCTCAGCGAATCAGAGTGGCACTAAGGTGCTGGTCTCCTTACTCCTCATTTGAACTTCTGAGCTGTCGCCATTTTTTTTCACGTTTCAGGGCGCCACGCTTTTGCAACATTACAAAGGTATGTTGTAGGCACCTTTGAGCCAAAGTTCAAAGTTATGCGTCCCTGTGTGAGACAATTACGGTGTTTCGAAGAAAGTGACAATTTGTGACAATTAATATGTCGTTCTTAAACTCAAATTATGTCAATTTTTTTAAAGATGTAAAAGATTTATCAGTTTTCAATGTAAAAAGTATCATATTTTCTACTCACAGATAATATCTGACGAAGATTAACGTATAACATGAAGGTGCACAACATTATAGTGAAAGTGAAAGCAAAGACATAACAACATAACTACAAATTAAATTAAATTTCATGACTCATGATTGTCAAAAGCGATTTTACTGGGCATAGGACGATATAACGTTAGATATTTTGTCTTTCTGTTTAACCAATATGTCTTTATACTCCTGCATGTACACCATGGAGGATGGTATCTGAATTGATTTTCGTAATTATATGTATTGTAAAATCATATTATTAACAACACTAGCACTGCCTTTAGTTGTAGTAGTTACATACAAGACAGCGGCTGCTCCCACCAAATAAGTGTTAACTCAATTGAAGGAGAGTTGAGCTAAGCAAGTAGCAGTGAGTTTGATGTTAGTATACGTCGAATCAACGTTGTTCAAATTTTCTAAAAAGTATTTGGGATCATTTAACTTCATTTAAAATTCAAAATAATATGTTCTTGTCTTCAGTGAAATGTCACTGTAATATTTACAGTATTTCAAGCTTATAAGTAAGCAAACTATGGAGAAGTTACTTCCGCCGCATTGTCATCGTATTCATTGAGATGCAAGATGACTATTTTATTGTATGTTATACCTATCAGCACATACTTCGTGTCTGATACGCTTCAATTCAATCATCCGAAAGAAATAATAGACAAGAGTTTTTAACAAATGTGAACTATTGACCTGGTACCATTGGTGGACGTGTTACAACATCCACATAATTTTGGACTAACACGAGATACAAGAGTGCTCCAAGAACTGTGAAAAGATACAGTTCTCACTTGCAACCATTAAAAATAAAGATGCTAGGGGGCTCAGTTTTGTAGAAGAGATAAGTAGTAACTTAAGGTCAAGATAAGTCTGATAGACATAAGAAAACCACAATTTAATATAAGAAAATATTTAAAAATATATCAGCAAAAGTTGAGAGAATGGGAGACGACGATTCTCAAGCAGCGCTGAGTCATTAGTGATGGTGTTGGTCTGGTTTCTACTAGCAAACCTGAGACACCTTTATAGTTCCTTTAAAATTGTGATGTGGCCAAGGATATACGCACTATGAGACACATATATTTTTCTCAGCAACGTATCAAACGTCTTGTTGTTCGTAACTTTGTGCTAATGCTTTTCTAGAAGTGTTAGTGGCGTAGCACTGTCAGGTAGAATGGTTATACTTACACGTTTTATTGGAGTGCTTACGCTCTTGGCAAACCCGTCGTAATATCAATTTTAATGTAATTGCCATATTTTTCACCCATTTCCCTGTCTTTACTTGTCCTCCGGAGCGTACAGGGGTGACCTAAGTATTAGCAGATGCAGTGAGGCAGCAGGCTTTCCTCACGCAAACCACGTACCCTTCTAACGGTAAAGTGAATAATCTTGCTTTTGTTTTGAATAGAGGAAGAATGGGGCAGAATTGATGAAAATTCTGAAGTAGACAACAGTTGTGGAAATACAGATAATACTGTACATCACTAAAAACTATTCAGAAAACGTCGAAAGCTATTCCACGGAATATACAAGTCATTTTCTTAAGCCCACTGCATAATGCATTCGCAGGCACCGTCAAGATAGACACTATTAAGAGATCGTGAAGAAACAAGTAAGACGTTATTATTCTCAACATTCATTTTCGTCGAACTTTGAATCCTTCTACCATGACTCTTTGTTCAGGGCCACTTAATGTACCCTCTTAGGTATTCTGCCAAAGAATCAATTTTTAACATAGTGCATTATTTTATCTACTCTTACCGCCGCTGAACTATTCTTTCTTAAAATATTAATTAATCTTTTATTACAGAAGAACTATGATCGTTTATTAAAGAAACATTGCCAAAAGTCACAAAAACCTGATTAACCTCTCATGGTTAGGGTTAAGAGTCATTTAGATTTTTTAAGAGACATCGTATTCGCCGTTGACTGCAGCGATCATTTATTTCACAACTGCAGTTTCGGCCTTAAGGTCATTATCACGTGGTACTGCAGAAGATTAAATTTGCTCCAGTACATGTCAAACTTCAAGATTCTCGGAAATGTATATATGCTATCGTCAGAGCTGAACCTCTTCAGTTTATGAATACAGCAGCATTCAACGAACGGAAGCCCCGTAGATGGTTAAATGATGTAAATTGCATGAACTATTGCGAATGTTAACACCATTAACACAGATCGTTAAGGATGTTACCAAGGACGATCGTTCATGTAGTTTACAGCATTTTACGATGTACAGAGCTTCATGCTTTTACAGTGCTGCTTTATTCTTCTAGTGAAAAGGCTCTGTTCTGACGATGACATGTATGTGTGTATTTATGTATGTATGTCAGTGGATTTTAAAGTATGTCTTGGATTGAAGCAAAATATTTTGCAGTACCACTTGGTAATGTACTTAAGACATAAGGCATAAGAAAACCACAATTTAATATAAGCAAATATTTTTAAAATATCAGTAAAAGTAGAGGGAGTGGGAGACGACGATTCAAAGTAGCGCTAAGTGATTAGTAATTGAGTTGGTCTGGTTTCTACCAGCAAACCTGAGACACCTTTGCAGTTCCTATAAAATTGTGATGTCTCCAAGCATATACGCACTATGACACACATATATTTGTGAAATAAGTAATCTCTGCAGTCAACGGTGAATACGATGTCCGTCGGAAATACAGATTATACCATTTATCTGTGTCGTGGCGCTCTAAATGAACCCATAAGTACGCACTTCACAGATGCTGCTGATATTGATACGCAGACTTGCTATCAAAGTGCTCGAACTGCTGTCAGAAGTTAACTTTGTAGTTTCCGGGAGTTACCACAAGTGTAATTACTTGAACGTTGTCTCAGCGGCACAGTTTGGATCCCATAATTAGTAGAAATATCACCTCAGGACTTGCTCCCACAAAACCTTATCAGCGAGCCGGAGTGCCTGTTAGCCTAAAGCTGGGACTTTAACGAAATGATCCGTCCGTCTCCGGCAGTCCCGGCAACATAGCAATTATGGAAGCTGCCTACGCACCAGCCAGATAACGGAGAACGCCAAACCCAGGTTTCTTGCCGTCTTGACTCGGGAGGAATATGTGACACTGTGCGCTCCGCAGCAGAGCGTTTACCATGTTTTCTGGCTCAGCTACGCCTGAACTACACCAGTGAAATTTTGGGCCAGTGCCCGACAAATATAACTGCTGGCGGACAAACTGCGACGACGCAGGCCAAATGCGATTACGAAATCATACGTAACTGCAATTTCGTGGCACAAACATCCATACGTTTGGCACAGTCTTTAATTTCATATGAAGGGGTAACAGGTTTTACTTTCTGTCCGACGCGGTTAACGAGGAAAGCTACTGCAGAAGACTGTTTCCTGGTTTTGGATTCTCTAGTTCTGTCATTTTCAAAATTGCTCATAAACTCGGCTGTATATTTTTTTATATTACACTACTGGCCATTAAAATTGCTACACCAAGAAGAAATGCAGATGATAAACGGGTATTCATTGGACAAATATATTATACTAGAACTGACATGTGATTACATTTTCACGCAATTTGGGTGCATAGATACTGAAAAATCAGTACCCAGAACAACCACCTCTGGCCGTAATAACGGCCTTGATACGCCTGGGCATTGAGTCAAACAGAGCTTGGATGGCGTATACAGGTACAGCTGCCCATGCAGCTCCAACAAGATATCACAGTTCATCAAGAGTTGTGACAGGCGTATTGTGACGAACCAGTTGCTCAGCCACCATTGACCAGACGTTTTCAGTTGGTGAGAGATCTGGAGAATGTGCTGGCCAGGCCAGCAGTCGAACATTTTCTTTATCCAGAAAGGCCCGTACAGGACCTGCAACATGCGGTCGTCCATTATCCTACTGAAATGTAGGGTTTCGCAGGGATCGAATGAAGGGTAGAGCCACGGGTCGTAACACATCTGAAATGTAACGTCCACTGTTCAAAGTGCCGTCAATGAGAACAAGAGATGACCGAGACGTGTAACCAATGGCACCCCATACCATCACGTCGGGTGATACGCCAGTATGGCGATGACGAATACACGCGGCCAATGTGCGTTCACCGTGATGTCGCCAAACATGGATGCGACCATCATGAAGCTGTAAACAGAACCTGGATTCATCCGAAAAAATGACGTTGTGCCATTCGTGCACCCAGGTTCGTCGTTGAGTACACCAACGCAGGCGCTCCTGTCTGTGATCTACATCTACATCTACATCCATACTCCGCAAGCCACCTGACGGTGTGTGGCGGAGGGTACCTTCAGTACCTCTATCGGTTCTCCCTTCTATTCCAGTCTCGTATTGTTCGTGGAAAGAAGGATTGTCGGTATGCCTCTGTGTGGGCTCTAATCTCTCTGATTTTATCCTCATGGTCTCTTCGCGAGATATACGTAGGAGGGAGCAATATACTGCTTGACTCTTCGGTGAAGGTATGTTCTCGAAACTTTGACAAAAGCCCGTACCGAGCTACTGAGCGTCTCTCCTGCAGAGTCTTCCACTGGAGTTTATCTATCATCTCCGTAACGCTTTCGCGATTACCAAATGATCCCGTAACGAAGCGCGCTGCTCTCCGTTGGATCTTCTCTATGTCTTGTATCAACCCTATCTGGTACGGATCCCACACTGCTGAGCAGTATTCAAGCAGTGGGCGAACAAGCGTACTGTAACCTACTTCCTTTGTTTTCGGATTGCATTTCCTTAGGATTCTTCCAATGAATCTCAGTCTGGCATCTGCTTTACCGACAATCAACATTATATGATCATTCCATTTTAAATCACTCCTAATGCGTACTCCCAGATAATTTATGGTATTAACTGCTTCCAGTTGCTGACCTGCTATTTTGTAGCTAAATGATAAAGGATCTATCTTTCTGTGTATTCGCAGCACATTACACTTGTCTACATTGAGATTCAGTTGCCATTCCCTGCACCATGCGTCAATTCGCTGCAGATCCTCCTGCATCTCAGTACAATCCTCCATTGTTACAACCTCTCGATACACCACAGCATCATCTGCAAAAAGCCTCAGTGAACTTCCGATGTCATCCACCAGGTCATTTATGTATATTGTGAATAGCAACGGTCCTATGACACTCCCCTGCGGCACACCTGAAATTACTCTTACTTCGGAAGACTTCTCTCCATTGAGAATAACATGCTGCGTCCTGTTATCTAGGAACTCTTCAATCCAATCACACAATTGGTCTGATAGTCCATATGCTCTTACTTTGTTCAATAAACGACTGTGGGGAACTGTATCGAACGCCTTGCGGAAGTCAAGAAACACGGCATCTACCTGTGAACCCGTGTCTATGGCCCTCTGAGTCTCGTGGACGAATAGCGCGAGCTGGGTTTCACATGACCGTCTTTTTCGAAACCCATGCTGATTCCTACAGAGTAGATTTCTAGTCTCCAGAAAAGTCATTATACTCGAACACAATACGTGTTCCAAAATTCTACAACTGATCGACGTTAGAGATATAGGTCTATAGTTCTGCACATCTGTTCGACGTCCCTTCTTGAAAACGGGGATGACCTGTGCCCGTTTCCAATCCTTTGGAACGCTACGCTCTTCTAGAGACCTACGGTACACCGCTGCAAGAAGGGGGGCAAGTTCCTTCGCGTACTCTGAGTAAAATTTAACTGGTATCCCATCAGGTCCAGAGGCCTTTCCTCTTTTGAGCGATTTTAATTGTTTCTCTATCCCTCTGTCGTCTATTTCGATATCTACCATTTTGTCATCTGTGCGACAATCTAGAGAAGGAACTACAGTGCGATCTTCCTCTGTGAAACAACTTTGGAAAAAGACATTTAGTATTTCGGCCTTTAGTCTGTCATCCTCTGTTTCAGTACCATTTTGGTCACAGAGTGTCTGGACATTTTGTTTTGATCCACCTACCGCTTTGACATAAGACCAAAATTTCTTAGGATTTTCTGCCAAGTCAGTACATAGAACTTTACTTTCGAATTCATTGAACGCCTCTCGCATAGCTCTCTTCACACTACATTTCGCTTCGCGTAATTTTTGTTTGTCTGCAAGGCTTTGGCTATGTTTATGTTTGCTGTGAAGTTCCCTTTGCTTCCGCAGCAGTTTTCTAACTCGGTTGTTGAACCACGGTGGCTCTTTTCCATCTCTTACGATCTTGCTTGGCACATACTCATCTAACGCATATTGTACGATGGTTTTGAACTTTGTCCACTGATCCTCAACACTATCAGTACTTGAGACAAAACTTTTGTGTTGAGCCAACAGGTACTCTGAAATCTGCTTTTTGTCACTTTTTCTAAACAGAAAAATCTTCCTACCCTTTTTAATATTCCTATTTACGGCTGAAATCATCGATGCCGTAACCGCTTTATGATCACTGATTCCCTCTTCTGCGTTAACTTTTTCAAATAGTTCGGGTCTGTTTGTCACCAGAAGGTCTAATATGTTATCGCCACGAGTCGGTTCTCTGTTTAACTGCTCAAGGTAGTTTTCAGATAAAGCACTTAAAAAAATTTCACTGGATTCTTTGTCCCTGCCACCCGTTATGAACGTCTGAGTCTCCCAGTCTATATCTGGCAAATTAAAATCTCCACCCATAACTATAACATGGTGGGGAAATCTACTCGAAATATTTTCCAAATTATCCTTCAGGTGCTCAGCCACAACAGCTGCTGAGCCAGGGGGCCTATAGAGACATCCAATTACCATGTCTGAGCCTGCTTTAACCGCGACCTTCACCCAAATCATTTCACATTTCGGATCTCCGTCAATTTCCTTCGATACTATTGCACTTCTTACCGCTATAAACACGCCTCCCCCTTCACTGTTCAGCCTGTCTCTGCGGTATACATTCCAATCTGAGTTTAGGATTTCGTTACTGTTTACGTCTGGTTTCAGCCAACTTTCTGTCCCTAGTACTATATGGGCGTTGTGATCGTTTATTAATGAGAGCAGTTCTGGGACCTTTCTATAGACGCTCCTGCAGTTTACTATTAGCACATTAATATTGTTATTCCCTGTTGCATTTTGCCTACTCCTATCTTGCCGCGTCTCAGGATGCGTCTTGTCGGGCCTAGGGAGGGGATTCTCTAACCTAAAAAACCCCCATGTGCACTCCACACGTACTCCGCTACCCTTGTAGCCGCTTCCGGCGTGTAGTGCACGCCTGACCTATTCAGGGGGACCCTACATTTCTCCACCCGATAGCGGAGGTCGAGAAATTTGCACCCCAGATCTCCGCAGAATCGTCTGAGCCTCTGGTTTAAGCCTTCCACTCGGCTCCAAACCAGAGGACCGCGATCGGTTCTGGGAACGATACTACAAATAGTTAGCTCTGATTCCACCCCGCGAGCGAGGCTTTCCGCCTTCACCAATTCCGCCAGCCGCCTGTACGAACTGAGGATGACCTCTGAACCCAGACGGCAGGAGTCATTGGTGCCGACATGAGCAACAATTTGCAGTCGGGTGCACCCAGTGCTCTCTATCGCCGCCGGTAGCGCCTCCTCCACATCTCGGATGAGACCCCCCGGCAAGCAGACAGAGTGAACACAGGCCTTCTTCCCCGACCTTCTCGCTATTTCCCTAAGGGGCTCCATCACCCGCCTAACGTTGGAGCTCCCAATAACTAATAAACCCCTCCCCCCGGGTGCCTGCTCGGACCTTGCTGAAGGAGCAGCCACATGTCCCCTCACAGGCAGAGCGGGCGATGCCACACGGCCAGCCTCCACATTGACCTTCCGCCTCGTGCGCCGCGAACGCCGCTGAACCCGCCACTCCCCTTGGGGAGAGGGTGGCCCAACCGCGCCCGGTACCCGCGAAGATGTCTCGACAGCAGGGACAGTGGGTGAAGCATGTAACACCTGTGGTGTACCTTGCGACGCACCAGACTCCCCACTGCCGCTACACTCCGAGGCAGCAGCCTGAAGACGGCTGACCGCGGCCATCAACACGCTCAGCTGTTCGCGAACATTGGCCAGCTCCTCCTGCGTCCGTACACAGCAGTCACACATCCTATCCATCCTAAGGAAACAATTTACTGAAGAGAGTTAATCAACCTTTAACTAGACTGCTAATTCACTAAAGGCGGCTGCTTATTCACTAAACTGTGGTTGCTAGCCACTTCTTGTAGAAAACAATGAAAATAGCACTACCTGTCTCTGGACTGTATTGAAAACAAACTCTAGCACTACTGACACTATGGCTGACTAAAGGGACTCTCTCTGACTGTATTCAAAACAAACACGAAATCTATGGAACACAATTAAGAGCACTCGAAAAATAAAGCTTCCTAAAAGCAAATACACACGGAAGAAGAAGTGACAAGTAAGAAAAATACAGTTAATACTTAAATTAAGGTAGCTCGCTGCACAGCAGACGTGAAGCAGGCGGCAGTTACGACGACACTGACACTACTGGCACTATGATGCAGCGTCAAGGGTAACCGCAGCCATGGTTTCCGAGCTGATAGTCCATGCTGCTGCAAACGTCGTAGAACTGTTCTTGCAGATGGTTGTTGTGTTGCAAACGTCCCCATCAGTTGACTCAGGGATGGAGACGTGGCTGCACGATCCGTTACAGCCATGCGGATAAGATGCCTGTCATCTCGACTGCTAGTGATACGAGGCCGTTGGGATCCAGCACGGCGTTTCGCATTACCCTCCTGAACTCACCCATTCCATATTCTGCTAACAATCATTAGATCTCGACCAACGCAAGCAGCAATGTCGCGATACGATAAACCGCAATCGCGATAGTCTACATTCCGACCTTTATCAAAGTCGGAAACGTGATGGTACGCATATCTCCTCTTTACACGAGGCATCACAACAACGTTTCACCAGGCAACGCCGGTCAACTGCTGTTTCTGTATGAGAAATCGTCTGGAAACTTTCCTCATGTCAGCACGTTGTAGGCGTCGCCAACGGCGCCAACTTTGTGTGAATGCTCTGAAAAGCTAATCATTTGCATATCACAGCATCATATTCCTGTCGGTTACATTTCGCGTCTGTAGCACGTCGTGGTGTAGCAATTTTAATGGCCAGTAGTGTACATTAAAGGAAGTTGTCTTACTTACTTAGGAACGGACCACAAAAAATGAAATTTTTCTTCTCATTACTTTTGTTACTCTACTCCCTATAACTGAAGTTCACCCTTTGTTGAATTTCTAGATTTTCTGTTAATTTCTCGTTAACTTTTTGTGTCAGTCTGCGACACTTTCTGGCAGTTCACCTACAGTACATCTTACACGTCATTGTCAGCCACACTGACAGCAGTGATGGTTACACCTCAGGGAAACAATGTGTAGTACACCACACCGTCGCAGTTCCCCCAGCTACATAATATTATCTTTTGTAGATGCGCACAGGTCTTTGTACGGGTAGTTGCTGCTTTGTTTGGACTCAGTCGTTCCTTTTTTTTTTCCTTTATTTCCTTATGACATCAGTGTCCTCCGGACAACTGGTTTGGCGCAGTCCATGCACCACGTCAATGTCGAGCGGTAGCGGGGAAGGCGTCGTTCGCAGGCTGTCCATGTCTCAGTGACTTGCTGGCGACAAGTCAGGTCATGCACATGAGAAGTATTTAGTTTCCACCTGCTTCATACAGATTGCGGCTGGAGGACGACTGTGCAGATGTAAGCACAATGGTCGGAAAAGGCAAGTGGCCAGCGTTCGGCGCTCCTCATCACAGATATGAGTCAGTGAGACCTATATCCTGTCTAGACGGCTTGCGGTATGACTGGTAAGAAAGGTATGGCCAGAATAGACACAATGTTGAATTTACCAGGTATCGTGAAGCAGGAGGTCCCGCACCACTATACGTAGTTCCTGGCATGCAGTGTAGTGTGGAACCAGATCTTTGGGGTGCAGAACGCAGTTAAAATCACTTGCTATTAGGCAGTGGTCGTATCGCCCTAAAAACAGGGCCGGCCGGTGTGGCCGAGCGGTTCTAGGCGCTTCAGTCTGGAACCGCGTGACCGCTACGGTCGCAGGTTCGAATCCTGCCTCGGGAATGGATGTGTGTGATGTCCCTAGGTTAGTTAGGTTTAAATAGTTCTAAGTTCTAGGGGACTGATGACCACAGATGTTAAGTCCCATAGTGCTCAGAGCCATTTGAACCATAGCCAAAAACAGGGTGGCGATTTGCTCTGAATAAAACTGGGCCCGTTCACGTCGCTGGTCGGTGCCTAAAGGAGCGTAGACATTAATGATACGTCTCCCCATGGCAGTGAGTGCCATGACCCGAGCTGATGGAAGGAAGGCGACGTCGGTGACAGAAATCCCCCGTGGCGGACGCAGATGGCCACTCCACGGCCCATAGGATCACTCGCGGAGGCGTGGGCTGTATAGCCTTTGATATCCGTGAGAATGGGCAAGTGGACTTCCTGCAGAAGAGCGAAATCAATATCAGAAGCCCAGAACATCCCCTGCATAAGGCGGTTTTTCACCCTTGAACGGATGTTGTTGGTGTGAATGGTTGCTATCCGGTAGGCCTGATTGAGGACTTGGCTCTGAGCACTATGCGACTTAACTTCTGAGGACATCAGTCGCCTAGAACTTAGAACTAATTATACGTAACTAACCTAAGGACATCACACACATCCATGCCCGATGGAGGACTGCTGGAGGCTGGTCTACTCTGGCGTCAGTGCAAGGGCGTGGGCGTCGCAGTCGAATGTTATCCCACTCGCCTGCAGGGGGTTCTGGCGAGGGTATGATTAGTGGATCGGCCTGCAACGGGTCCTGCTCCTCGACCTCCTCCTTGTGCCACGCCTTGCAGGTGGACACTGGTGTATCCTCCATTTTGTCTGAAGAGGATGATGCAGTTGTTCGTGGTGTAGTTTGGGCTGTGGTATGACAATTAAATAGTGCAACGTTGGCATGGGGCGTCGGGGAGACGGGTGCAGACACACTGATAGCTGTGAGACGACATAAGGGGGTCGCGTCGCTCTGGCAGGATGGCCGCCGTAGTGACGATGAGCGAGTCAATCTCCATCGTGCTGCCGAGGATTGATTCAGCGGCCGGTCGCGTCGGTACCGTCGGGCCGGGGTCGATGGCCGGCCGAGGTGGCGGGCCGTCCTAGGCCGTCTGGGTGTGGTTGCGCTCGTTTGTGGCGTCCGGGCGGTGCTGCGAAGCGGTAGGAGAAGGAAGAGCAGCGGCGTAGGTCACTGGTAGCACCGTAGTTTGCGACGCGGGTAGTCCTTCGGCAGTTGGAAGTTGCGTAATAAGCCGTTGTAGGCATTCGATTCTAAGGTGGCCTTCTTTACCGCAGCCGGAACATGTCCGAGGGTAGCCGTAATATATAATTATTTCACGGTATCAGCCGATCTGTAAGTAGGACAGGACGTGGCTTCGGAGATCAGTGGTGACCTGTCATACGCCGTTTAAGACAGGATATGTCCGAAACTGTGTCCACTTCTCCACAGTGTGGCCATAGACTGTGCCGTACGGTCGAACTGCCGCTACGGCTTCCTCTGCAGGAAGTTCGAATGGCAATGCGTAAATGTGTATCGTACGAATACATAAACCTGGGTGATCGACTGTTGCCACCCCTAAGTTGCCATCAGCGTGACAGAAGCGGAGCCTCTGTTTGCTCTAACGTAGGATGCGTTCGCACGCCGCGTCGCTAATGATTTTAACATAGACCGTGCTGCTAACGATCCACAAATGTATTCCGATAATATCGGTCGCCAGGATCTTCACTCCTCCTCGCAGTAAACGTTCCTCTTCAAGTGCTTTGGGTAGGGCATATCGATGCAAAAAGTAAATCGGAGTGTAGATTTACGGTAACGGTTCGCCATGTATTGTAGACGGTAAGCCGGCACTTAAGCAACGGCCGTCGGAATGTAAACGAGGCGAGTTCGCGCTCCGCACACGAAAAACACGGACGCGTCCGCTCTGTTGCCCTGCCAAAGGCAGACTTAGCTATTGCGCCACACTGGCAATCCAGCTACACCTGCTGCACGGATTACCCTACTACGTCTCCCAACCTGATACAACATCCAGCTCGTGCCCCAGCAAATCTAAACTTGCATCAGTATTGCTGAGACTCTACAATGTGTCTTAGATGCATCACGTTTATATGATTAACGTATCACCTGCACCTGACGTAAAAGCAGTATTAATCCCATTTCGATCATTGTTGAGATGCTACTCTAATACTGGAGAGCTTCAGCAATACTGATGCTCTATTTTGTCGAAAACTGATATGGTGGGAACGTGGCTGTGTACAATTAATGTAGGTTTATTCTTACAAAGAAGAACACAGCAAGCAGCCACTATTAATACTGCTATTTATTTAAGTAAATAGCGCCGTAATCGGTTTCGAACTGACAAGTTGACAGATGGCTGCTCACAAGATTTACAAAATGCACTTTACATAATCGTGAGTTTTCGATTTTTATTCTTCCACTGTAGCGAAATATTCTTGGTGTGTTGGTGCCATCGAAAATTCCGCGCAATTTTGTTACGAAGTTGCAGGATTGTATTTTTGAAATAATGCATGATATATGCAGCACTTATATGATTTGCATATCATCATATTGTGCAAAGCACTACACACACACACACACACACCTGGCCTTCATTTCTTATATATTCCATCCTCACAATCGTATTCTGCACATCAAGACGCTTCATTCGAACCCAAACTCGGTAAGACAGAGTCAATTTTGTGTGAATTCATGCAAGCGATATGCAAAACTAATAAGTAAATCGTAAGTGCGCACTGACCTTTAAAAAGTCGAGGCTGGCGTACACAACATGACGGCCACAGGAATTTTTGTTCTAAATAGGAAACCAGTCCACTGGGAAGACCGTCCCTTCATAGGGCTGGGTCAACAACATACCTACTTCGGCCGAAGCGACCGCCCAGAGAGAAGACAACTTTTACTGGAGCGAAGGGATATCGACCCTGGTGTTCGACTTAAAAGCAAATTGCGCTACATTGTGTGGCAGCGCCCAGAAGACGCATTTTTTCACGGACCGACTGCGTAGTTACGGAGTTCTCACAGGAGGACAGTATTCGCCTAACGGAGATGCTACAGATTTCTGCATTGGTTGAATTTGACGAAACGTCATTCTCCCGTTTAAAAGAGCAACACTGATTGGCGGAATATTTCTGACGCAAACAGCCAGAGGAGTGAGGGAAGACAGCGAATGATATACCCTTGCAACTTTTCCAGAAAAAAAGGGGCCATTCCGTTATCGCTCTTAGAGCGGGAACACGTAATGAGAGCGAGGAACAAAGTCTCTCCTCAGTACTTCACTGGAAGAGCACCTCTGTCGTTAGCGAATCAGAGTGATACTCTATATAGAGTCGCTCGCGATTAAGCATTCTTCACTGTGTTGGCCGCCACATTTATTGTGTGGTGTGAACGCAGACAGGGTACTAGTTAAACGCCTGCCAACAGGTACTGAGTGGCATCACGGTGGACTGGTTATCTGACTGGTGTGCCACGCCAATAATTAGACTAGGGACGGATAAGAGTCCTTCACTTCATCAAGGCATAGAGAGAGTTTGATTGGCGAAGGTCAGTTTAGATAGAAAGAAATAGTTGTGTTATTTGTCAGCAGCGAACGACACAGGCAGCAGTTGTCGCTGCTCAGGGTATTGTGCGCTACAGCGTATGCGAGCCCCATCTGTCCTCCCTAATAGGACACTCCACTACATTTCTCATGCGACAGCCTTGACCATACCTAGAAAGGTTATTCACGTTGTGCAGGTGTGGCTCTCAGCCATTCCGCTGAGTAAATAACATTCTTAAAGAAAAGGGAGAAAAGAACCTTTCCATACTTTGTAAAATAACAGCATTCCTATCCACAATAGGCAATCTACTGTTCTGAAAGGAACCCCGAAATTTATTAATATTTTATAAGAAAAAGTTTCACTTGATTTCTCAGAATTTTTTGTAATATTTTTCGTTCATTTAATGTTTTTCTTACACTAACTAGCAATACTCTCATACCCAAGTATCCCACTAGTTACATAACAATATATAGAATATCTTTGTGTCTTTTCCTTACAGTGGACGACTCCAAAAGATAATTGTTGCAGAATGTTTTTCAAGCTGTTCTTGTTGGTACATTAGGAGCGTCTGTCTGACTTCTGTTGTAGTGTGGGGTGGACATTGTTTCTTGCAGGAGCCAAAGGGTACTTGTTGGATCAGTTCACTGCACCACTTGACAGAATAAAACCCACACACTCACAACACACACCAAAAAGTATTTGCCATACGTGAATTTGACACAAAGATTGCAGTTTTACAATATTTGTAAATTTGGATATAAAATATGTCTGATTGGTAATTGTTGAAAGGTCGCCTAATGCTCCCAGTACTTGGCAAGAATGGGAAAACTTGTTGTCATACCCTTCCTGTGCAGGGCGCCAAATGGCATGTTCCAGTATTCTAATGCAAGACTCCACACTGCAGTTCTCACTACAAACGCCTACAGGAATGTACGATCGTTGACCCGTCCTGCTTACTCCACAGATTCTTCAACCATACAGCATGTATGGCATGTGATGTGAGGATGTATACTTTCTTCCGAGCCTAAAGGCAGTATTACTCATGAGCTGTAAAAGTACATGTTTCGGGCATAAGGAGAAATTCTTCATCATAATTTTCAGAGTTGATTGCTTTCAGACATACTGATGATGATGATGATGAAAATAGTTTCCGAGAAGAATGGACGTTTAACCATGTAATCCCGTTATTTGATGATCGTCTCCATGACGTTTGATAAGTAATGGTTTGGTGATTCATACTGTAACACTTTCCATTCCCATAAGCATATTTGTCTCTTCTACTTCATGTGGGAAATGTTCCTCATTATCGCCCCATTAAATACGTTACACTTACACAAACATGCATGCATGTCCAGAGGAACTTCGTATCGTAATCAGAATAATACAGGCACTACAGTATCGCATGTGAGAAGTGTTCATATTAGTCAAGCATGCCTTTAAGGGGAAAAAGGCACCGTTATCAATACCTCACTGACTTCGAACGAGGTTGTGTAATAGGTCTACGAGAAGCTGTTTGTTCCTTATGCGATACTTGGCAGGAATGTAGCCACTGGATATGATGGCTGTCAGCTCCGATCACGGGAGGTACGGTCGCAAGAAGACCAGGCTCTGGACGGCCACATGGCGCTACCGAGAGCGAAGACAGTAGTGTTCGGCGCATAACTCTGGCACAGCATATTACAACTGCATCAGCAATTTGAGCAGCAGTTGGGGCGACAGTGACACGACGAACAGACCTCACATATACGTACTTTGACGAGGTACTGTGTAACAAACTCAGATCATTTGCTGATGACTTGATAAAAAGTGTAAACAGGTAGTTTGTGCGATCTGACTCTGAAATCCAGTATCTGACTGAAAGTATCCAGGCGCTTCTATGTAATGTGGAACTAACCACTAAGTGTCACGAGAGGCGAACTACTCCTCCCCCCCCCCCAACATGAAAGGGAGCGGGGAGTATTGTGTTGTCAGTGGAGAAGCACTGAGAGCAGAATGGGTCCATCAGGAGAGTTCTGTAACATCGAACGTGGGCTAGTAATAGGACGTCATCTGAGTAACAAATCCACCAGGCACTTTTTAGTCCTACTCAAGCTACCCAAGCCGAATGTTGGGGAAGTGATTTTGAAGTATAAACGCGAATCAACAGCCAACCACAGCTAAACCAAGACCAGATAGACCTCATGTACTTATAGACAGGGACCACGAGCGTTGCGGAGGCTGGTTGTAAAAAATAGCATGCAATCAGCGGAGTGGATCACTAATTACACCAAAGTGCAGTCCAGGTAGCTTAGGGAGCTAGATGATAGTGGGTGCAATGTTCGAGCAGCTCCTCACAAGCTGTAATCCTTGCTAAGCGATGCTTGAGGTGACCCAAAGACCGGCGCCACTGGCGAGGGGATGACTGGAAACGAGTGACTTGGAGTGACTAACCGTGCTATACTCTGTGGCCATCTGCACCTGATGTAAGGTTATGGGTTTGACGAACGCATGGAGAACGTTACCAACCAGCAGTGAAATACGGAGGATGTTGTGTAGGGTCATGGAAGCGTTTTTCGTGGATACGGTGGCCTTCAGTCCAGAGACTGGTTTGATGCTGCTCTCCATGCTACTCTATCATGTGAAAGCTTTTTCAACTCCACGTACCTACAGCAACCTACATCCTTCTGAATCTGCTTAGTTTATTCATCTCTTGGTCTCTCTTTAAGATTTTTACCCGCCGCGCTTTCCTCCAGTACTAAACTGATGATCCCTTGATGCCTCAAAACGTGTCCCACCGACCAGTCCCTTCTTCTAGTCAAATTGAGCCACAAACTCCTCTTCTCCCCAATTCTGTTCAGTACCTCCTCATTAGTAACGTGATCTACCCATCTAATCTAAAGCATTCTGCTGTAGCACCACATTTCAAAAGCTTATATTCTCTTCTTGTCCAAACCATTAATCGTCCATGTTTCACTACCATGCATGGCTATACTATACACAAATACTTTCAGAAAAGACTTCGTGACACTTAAATCTATACTCTATGTCAAAGAATTTCTGTTCTTCAGAAACTCTTTCCTTGCCATTGCCAGTCTACATTTTACATCCTCTCTACTTCGACCATCATCAGTTATTTTGCTCCCCAAATAGCAAAACTCCTTTACTAGTTTAAGTGTCTCATTTCCTAATCTAATTCCCTCAGCATCACTCGACTTAATTCGACTACATTCCATTACCCTCGTTTTGCTTTTGTTGATGTTCATCTTATATCCTCCTTCCAAGACACCGTCCATTCCGTTCAACTGCTCTTCCAAGTCCTTTGCTGTCTCTGACAGAATTACAATGTCATCGGCATACCTTAAAGTTTTCATTTCTTCTCCATGGATTTTAATACCTACTCCGAATTTTTCTTTTGTTTCCTTTCCTGCTTGCTCAGTATACAGATTGAATAACATTGGGGAGAGGCGACAACCCAGTCTCATACCCTTCGCAACCACTTCTTCCCTTTCATGCCCCTTGACTCTTATAACTGCCATCTGGTTTCTGTACAAATTGTAAATAGCCTTTCGCTCCCTGTATTTTACCCCTGCCACCATCAGAATTTGAAAGAGAGTATTCCAGTCAACATTGTCGAAAGCTTTCTCTAAGTCTACAAACGATAGAAATGTAGGTTTACCTTTCCTTAATCTGTTTTCTGAGGTAAGTCATAGGGTCAGTATCGCCTCACGTGTTCCAGGATTTCTACAGAATCCGAACTGATCCTCCCCGAGGTCGACTTCTATCAGTTTTTCGATTCGTCTGTAAGGAATTTGTGTTAGTATTTTGCAGCTGTGACTTATTGAACTGATAGTTCGGTAATTTTCACACCTGTCTACACCTGCTTTCTTTCGCATTGTAATTATTACATTCTTCTTGAAGTCTGAGGGTATTTCGCCTGTCTCATACATCTTGCTAACCAGATGGTAGAGTTTTGTCAGGGCTGGCTCCCCCAAGGCTATCAGTAGTTCTAATGGAATGTTGTCTGCTCCCGGGGCCTTGTTTCGACCTAGGTCTTTCAGTGCTCTGTCAAACGCTTCACGTAGTATCATATCTCCCATTTCATCTACATCTACGTCGTCTTCCATTTCCATAATATTGCTGTCAAGTACATCGCCCTTGTATAGACCCTCTATATACTCCTTCCACCTTTCTGCTTTCCCTTCTTTGCTTAGAAGTGGTTTTCCATGTGAGCTCTTGATATTCATACAAGTGGCTCTCTTTTCTCCAAAGGCCTTTTTAATTTTCCTGTAGGCAGTATCTATCTTACCCCTAGTGATATATGCCTCTATATCCTTACATTTGTCCTCTAGCCATGCCTGCATAGCCATTTTGCACTTCATGTCGAACTCATTTTTGAGACATGTGTGTTTCTTTTTGCCTGCTTCATTTACTGCATTTTTATATTTTCTCCTTTCATCAATTAAATTCAATATCTCTTCTGTTACCCAAGGATTTCTACTAGCCCTCATCTTTTTACCTCTACTGCGTTACCTATTTCATCTATCAAAGCTATCCATTCCTCTTATAATGCTCTCTCTGAAACTCCCTACAACCTCTGGTTCTTTCAGTTTACCCAGGTCCCATCTCCTTAGATTCCTTCCTTTTTGCACCTTCTTGAGTTTTAATCTACAGCTTATAACCAAAAGATTATGTTCAGAGTCCACACCATGGGGGTTGCGGCGTCATGACACGGACTGCTCAGCCTCTCCCGCCAGAGATTCGAGTCCTCCCTCGGGCGTGGGTGTGTGTGTTGTTCTTAGCATAGGTTAGTTTAAGTTAGCTTAAGTAGTATATAAGTCTAGGGACCGATGACCTAAGCAGTTTGGTCCCTTCTGAATTCACACACATTTGAACATCGGAGTCCACATCTGCCCTGGAAATGTTTTACAGTTTAAAACCTGGTTCTTAAATCTCTGTCTTAGCATTATATAAGCTATCTGAAACTTTACAGTGTCTCCCGCCTCTTCCACGTGTACAAGCTTTTTTCATGATTCTTGAACCAAGTGTTAGCTATGATTAAGTTATGCTCTGTTCAAAATTCCAGCAGGCGGTATCCTCGTTCATTCCTTACCCCCTGTAGGCGCACTGGTAGTCCCAGTCGCTTACGGTGAACTGGAGGCCAAGCGGTGACCTCTCCAGTTGTCAGGATGCTAGGAAATGACTGTGGACGCGTCAGAAACGCCAAAGAAGCATTATTAATTCATAACACCTTTATTCCTGCCGAGTACAATGTGGCCCGCGTAACACAGGCTGGCTGAGCTTGGTGATATCATCGACCTTCCCCGAGTCCTCGCTGACTCGTAGCGATGTCACCAACTCCGGGCCGCACCAGTCTTGCTAGCGCAGCACCGCGTGCTGTGACGTAGCAGAGGAATGTCCTTACTTCGTACTTCGGCCGTGCGTTGCTGGTGGCGCCCGGCTGGCCGACCGGCTCGGTGGCACACAGGAGGCTCCCGGTTGCAGTCCCGGTGCTGTCGGCACGAGAGGCGTTCTCCTAGTGCGGAATGTACTCTGTGCCACCCCGTCTTCTTCCCTGCTCCTCCTGGTGGCTCGTCCGTGGTGGACGGGCGGCGGAACGGGCTGCAGTCCCCCAGTGTCGTCGGCTCACCCGGTTGTGACGGCGGATGCACAGGGCCTAGGCCCCGCAGGACATCGACGACGGCTCACTGATGTGGTCAGCATTGGCGGCGAGCGAGTCTGCCACGACGTCTGCTAATCATAGGTTGATGGTTGACAGCGGTGGCAGAGAGGACCAGAGCTGGTACTGTCCCCTCACATCTGCTGCTGGATGCAACATCTCCTTAATAAAGATTTACATCTCGATCACCGAGCTGAGCGCTACGCAGCGACCCAGTACACATCTAACTGCAAGTCTAACTGCAAGTGCCTTGTTGCTATCGAAGCTGGCGTATTTAAAGGAAGCACGAGCGACGTCCTGACATCATGCTCGTTTGCAATGAACGCATTCCTTCCACTTATACTGCTGACTTATCTGTCGTACTCGCCCCTCAGGTGTTCTTTTGACAGAGTTACTTGTTGTTATGGCAGACTTACGCGAAGTTGTGAAGTGCAGTACAGCTGACGCTATACCTATGTCTTACACTCTACGAAAGTGTCCGTCTAACACAAACCCGCGTGCTAAGCAATTCTCTCTTGCTTGTTGTGTGTAACCAGGCCATTGCCGTTGCGTGACGACACATTCCGATATATATGCAACCCTCTTACCTCTTGGCTAACCTACTGCCTCTGGCTCTCGGCATAGGCAACGAAACTTTGACAATATTCCACGTTTCCAACTCTTTACTATTCCGCAACACTACACCACATTCCATATTCACCTACTACTTTTTCTTCTCTTCACTTTCCGAATATCGAATTCCAGTCCCCAGTGACTATTAAATTTTTGTCTCCCTTCACTATCTGAATGGTTTCTTTTATCTCCTCTTACATTTCTTCATCTGCGGAGCTAGTTGGCATATAAACTTGTACAAGTGTGGGAGGCGTGGGCTTCTTGTTTATCTTGGCTACAATAATGCGTTCAGTATGCTGTTCGTAGTACCTTACCGGCGCTCCTATTGTTAGATTCATTATTAAACCTACTCCTGCATTACCCCTATTTGATTTTGTATTTATAGCCCTGTATTCACCTCACCATAAGTCTTGTTACTTCTGCCACCGAATTTCACTAATTACCACTACATTTAACTTTAGCTTATCCATTTCCCTTTTTAAATTTTCTATCCTACCCGCCCGATTAAGGGATCTGACATTCCACGCTCCGATTCGTAGAATACCAGTTTTCTTTCTCCTGATAACGACGCCCTCCTGAGTGGTTCCCGCCTGGAGATCCGAATGGGGAACTACTTTACCTCTGAATATTTTACCCAATAGGACACTCTCATCATTTAACCATACAGTAAAGCTGCATGCTCTTGGGAAAAATTACGGCTGTAGTTTTCCCTTGCTTTCAGCCATTCGCAGTACCAGCACAGCAAAGCCGTTTTGGTCAGTGTTACAAGGCTAGATCAGTCAATCATCCAAACTGTTGCCCCTGCAACTATCAAAAAGGCTGCTGCCCCTTTACAGGAACCACACGTTTGTCTGGCCTCTCAACAGATACCCCTCCATTGTGGTTGCTCCTACGGTATGGCTATCTGTATCGCTGAGGCACGCAAGACTCTCCACCAACGGCAAGGCCTATGGTTCATGGGGGTTTATTGTGCTCAAGAAAACCATCATGCGGAAGAATATGAACTCAATTTACAGCGCTAATTATTGTGTGCGGTAGTGGAACGGTCCTGAGACGATTATTGTTTGTAAGCAATATTTCTGAAATGATCTGAGCTGCTCAGAATCCCAACCTGCACCTATTGGAACAACTTTGGGATACGTCAGGACGCCGTCTTCTCTCCAGAGCTCAGCATTTAACATCACAGCCTTGTGTGGTTTCAGATTTTTAGGAAGAATGGTCTGCCATTCCTCCAAAGATGTTCAGATACCTCACTGAAAGTGCCTCGCAGCAGATTTCAAACTGTCATAAAGTAGAACGGTTGACATAACCGATATTAATTTCTAGTAATAGGTGTCTGGATACTTTTTATCAGATTATTTTATAAAAGAAAAAAAGGTATCGTTTGTGTGATGGTCACTGAAGCCCCTGAAGGGATTGTGCCTCGTCTCGGAAACTGTGTTGTCACGTTGTTGTGTAGTTCCCTAAGTCAATTATCTGCTACCTTCTGGCCATATCTGAGAAGTCAAATAATTAGCGTCATAAGGATTCCGTTGTTAACAGTTAAGATATACCATTACATACTATGACGTATCTACGATCTCGTCTCTATAAGAGGTTTTGTGACGTATGTACCTAATGTTCCACAATTAACGGAAACGGGGCATCAGTGCCGAAGAACAGTGTTTAACGAATGGATAGGGGTTGTTATATCCCTATCGTTACCACACAGAGTTTTGTTAAGTACAACAACAACCGAAATGCAGAAATGATAATACTTTACTGCTTCACTGTAGATAGCAATAATTGTACGGTTGAATAAATGTAGATTGTAGAACAACGGAAGTTACCAGCTTAGAAACGAGCGAAAGTTAAATTCGGTTAATGACTGATGCGACTTTGAAATCACAGGTTAAATGCTAGTGAATAATACACTATGCGATCAAAAGTATCCGGACACCCCCAAAAACATACGTTTTTCATATTAGGGCCATTGTGTTGCCACCTACTGCCAGGTACTACATATCAACGACCTCAGTAGTCATTAGACATCGTAGAGAGCAGAGTGGGGCGCACCGCGGAACTCAAGGATTTCGAACTTGATCAGGTGATTGGATGTCACTTGTGTCCTACGTCTGTACGCGAGATTTCCACACTCCTAAACATCCATAGGTCCACTGTTTCCAATGTGACAGTGAAGTGGAGATGTGAAGGGACACGTGGAGCACAGAAGCTTACAGGCCGACCTCGTCTGTGGACTGACAGTGACCGCCGACAGTTGAAGACTGTCGTAATGTGTGATAAGCAGACATCTACCCAGACGATCACACAGGAATTCCAGACTGCATCCGGATCCACTGCAAGTACAATGACAGTTAGGCGGGACGTGAGAAAACTTGGATTTCATGCCCGAGTGGCTGCTCCTAAGCCACGCATCACGCCGATAAAAGCCAAACGACGTCTCGTTTGGTGTAAGGAGAGTAAACTTTAGCGATTGAACAGTGGAAGAAAGTTGTGTGGGGTGACGAATCACGGTACACAATGTGGCGATCCGATGGCAGGGTGTGGCTGTGGGGAATGCCCGGTGAACGTCATCTGCCAAATTCGGAGGCGGTGGTGTTATGGTATGGTCGTGAAGGAGGCTTGCGCCCTTTGTTGTTTTGTGTGGCACTATCACAGCACAGGCCTACATTGATGTTTAAAGCACCTTCTTGCTTCCCACTGTTCAAGAGCAATTGGGGATAGTGACTGCGTCTTTCAACACGATCGAGCACCTGTTCATAATGCACGGCCCGTGGCGGAGTGATTACACGACAATAACATCCCTGTAATAGACTGATCTGCACAGAGTCCTGACCTGAACCCTACAGAACACCTTTGGGATGTTTTGGAACGCCGACTTCGTGCCAGGCCTCACCGACCGACATCACTACCTCTCCTCAGTGCAGCACCCCGTGAAAAGTCGGCTGCAATTCCCCAAGAAACCTTCCAGCACCTGATTGAATTTATGCCTGCGAGAGTGGAAGCTGTCATCAAGGCTAAGGGTGGGTCAACACGATACTGAATTCCAACTTTACCGATGTATAAAACACTGCAACTGGATATACGTAGCTTGTGCGATCGAATACCAAATTTGGTTTATTACGCCCTATGCCCGAACATAACAAATAGTCCTGTCACGGAAAAGCCACGGATAACACTACCGTCCGCTTTTACTATACCATAACCTCAAAGCTGAAGGCAGTTCGTACAATGAAATTATTTTTATTCAAGCAATTATGGTATAGAGCAACAGAACAGTGTTACCCTCTGAGAGGAATTTCGTTATGTTGACCGTGTTGTACCAAACAGAGCTGGCTTATCGGAAGTGAAAGTCAAAATTACGTAAATATTTAAACAGTAACAAACAATGTTTTACCTATTTACACCATTCAAAGAATAAAGAGAACGGTCGCCAGCCTAATTAGGCAAGAGGATGATTGACATTCTTCTTCAAGGAAATAGGTATGAGTAACTTTAACGGACAAACACAACCTATACTTTGCCACACGCGAGTGCAATCAACTCTGCCACCTGAATACAGTATGTTCACGTTAAGGTTGGAGCTAACAGATTAGAACAAACTATTTACATAAATATAACAGATAACAAAACACACTATTACCTTGAGGACTTAGTCAAAGTAAATGGTATCAATAATGTTACTATTAATATTCACTGTATAATCCTAAATTGGACATAGGTTTAATATTAGTTTTCAAACAAATTCCTATCTGACATGAAATATGGATATAGATTAAGTCTTTTACTACTAAACACCTTTCTACTTAGAATGAAAATTAAATGGAATTCACTAACGGATTACTTCTCACTGTCTTTTGAATAAAGAAGTTACTGTTTTCATAGATAGATGTCTTTCTATTAATTGTTATGTAGCATGAGCACAATAGACAAACTGTGGATCCTGTTACAACATTAATATGCACTTTTAATACACAAGAGGAACCCAATATTGTACAGAATTTGACTTGAATAGCAAGAGTAATTGAAACTTCCTATAATTAAGTAAATTTTTGCACTTGAACTACATTCAATGGAGGGGGGCCCTTACTCTTGACCACTGTAGCAGAGCATACTAAAAACACTTTCATTACATCAGTGCAACAAGTAATTAGCAAGCATGAACATTTAACTCTCATCAGTTGCAGTGCCGAACTTTTACTGAATTGAAACACAAAATTGATATATTTGTAAGATCCTTTCAACAAACAATATTAAATTTAGCAAACTCTATTGCCATATTAATTGTAATATGCCTTCAATAAAGGACACTCGGTAATCACTTTAGCATGGGAAGGAACCTAAGTGGTTGTATGACTAGGGATAAAAAATCAAGGTAGGTAAAGAGTTTGAGTATAAGTTACTTTATACACTAAAAGATCGAATGAGCTGATCCTTCACTGTACATTACTATTGTGTTCCATTACACTGATTGCACAATGTGGTGGCGATTGCATGTTGGTAGGTGGATTTGCAGGTAGAATTTCTGGACTCTGTCATTTCTTGGTGCTAATGATAGATACCAATTTCAGAATAGTTCCAGCTCTTTATCCATCCATCTGAGGCATTGGTGAGCGTCAGGAAAAGCCTCTCTTGCAACCAGCCCAATACACAACTTTTACATGAGTAGTTGATAGTTTGGTAGCTCGTCCCCATCTGACTCTTGGTTCTACCTTTCTATCCATGCCAACGACATTTTTAGCGCGCTACTAAGTTCCGTTCCGGAGGGGAACCATACCATCTTTTACATACAAATAACTAAGAACCCTAAGCGAAGGTCAGCAGTTCACATAACCTCAACCAAATATATTAAATCAAAGAGAACATTCGCACATATTGATATTTCTACAAAGAAATTATTCATATAAAATTATTTAATATTAAAGATAGCCAAAGAGATTATATGACAAAGACAAAACATGTAATTTGCACATATTGTACATATTATAGAGATTACACTTCCTACACTCTAAAAGACATCAAAGTTTTTACAAAGAAAGGAGTATACAATTTTGTGTTATCGATTCAATCAAACACATTTACAGAAGCTCGACGATGTAACATTAAATAAAACGAAAGGCAAAATAAATCAGTAGAGCATTAGAGCTATGGTGTTACAGATGGAGGGCGACTTGAACTTGTAAGTCATTTTCAGCCAGGTGTCCGGATACTTTTTGTCACATAGTGTACTGCAGCAACTGAACAAAATCCACTGGCACAGTACGACGCTAATATAGAATACACAAATAATGAGTAATGTGCAGCAACAATGGATGGAAACTTTACTGAATTACGTAACTCACGACGTTGCTTTCCATTTGAAACTTTGCAAGAAAAATGACCAAAGCTAATTACTGTTTCTTGATTGTTACTACTCAGATTAAGGTCATAAATAGTTTTGTTTATAGCAACAACCATTTAGCAGTGCCATTATTAGAAGGATATAATTACGTGAAATTATTTGTAAAAACACAACATAATATCATAAAATTACTGTGGCTGCAATAATGTCAACAGTTATTTGTCATTGAAATATAATTGCTGTCAAATAACATCTGGTTTGGTTGATTGCCTGTAATAGTGGAACACTGTGTGAAAACTGTAATTACTCCTGCCTCCGATTCCAATAATTATTTGGATGAAAGATAAGTGTGAAATTAATTGACTTTTTCATCTTGTAATTATTTAATTGGCTTGTGTCCTTCCTGGAAGTTTTGCGAAAGGATGGGACCCTGCTGATGGTTAATGACCTTTGTCAATGATTGGACTGAAAAAACACCACAATTCTCAAAATAATTAACTAGTACGATGGCAAACCTTGTACACGGGTACAAAATAGCTGACTAGATCTTACGTTGCGACGAGTTGCTTGTTGTGTTACGAAATCCTTTTATAGTATCAATTATTGGCAATAGGCTCTCTTTGGTTAGTGAGCAACTTCAATAACTTTGGGCCACACAGTAATCTTTCTTAATACTCAAATCTTCTTGTAACTATGTGCTTTGCCCATGCACATTTTTGTTCACTTACATACATTTTGCTTTGCCACATATTACCAAACCAACTGGAGAACCGTTTGCATTTGGCATTAGCGCGCCAGTGCTTCACATTCGTACTCCACCACAGATGATTCGGAGCTCTCTTCTTTGCGTCTTTGCGCACTCGTGCCAACGATGTTATTGTTAAATGAAAAGATATTTTTTGGGCTCTGTGCAGTATGTATTTCCCTGACATTGCCAACATATCTACTACAAAGTTTTAGCTTAATTATTTCTTACTTGTTCTTCTAGCATCATATTACAGATTCATAAACATTAATTACTGAGAAAACACATAAGCAAATATAATTACCAAAAAAATTGTTTTAAAATCAGAATCAAATAGCAGCCGAACCCACTGATTGCAGTTTGTGACCGATTCGCGTAAATTATTGAACTACAAGAATCGTGTGCAATCGAACTCCTTGAAATTTTTCGTAGTAGCGGAGATGGTCAATATCTAAATCTATATCAAACTCCGCAAGCCACCTAATGGTGTGTGGCAGACGATACTTTCGGTAGCACTTTATGATCCCTCCAACCCTGCTCCAATCGCGAATAGTGCGTGGGAGAATGATTGTCGGTAAGCCTCTATATTGGCTCTAATTTATCGAATTTTCTCCTCATCGTCAATACGCGAGATTTATGTGGGGGAAGTAATATGTTGACTGACTCTTCCTGAAAAGTGCTGTCCCGAAATTTCAATAGTAAATGTCTCCGTGATGCACAACGCCTCTCTTGTGTGTCTACTTTTCTCACTATCTGTTTTATGTGGTCATTCCACTTAAGATCGCTCTGGATGGCTACACCTACGTATTTTATGGCAGTTACTGTCTCCAGCCGTTTGTCATCAATAGTATAGCTGTGCAGTAGTGGATTTCTTTTCCTATGTGTGCTCATTATGTTACATTTATTAACGTTCAGGGTCAACTGCCAGAGTCTGCACTAATTATCAATTCTGTGCAGGTCGTTCTGCAAATTCTTACTATCTTCTGACGTTGCTACTCTGGTGTAGACAAATGCATCATCTGCGAATAGCCTTAAAGAGCATCCGGGTCAACTGCCAGAGTCTGCCCAATCATCAATTCTCCGCAGGTCATTCTGCAAATACTTACTATCTTCTGGCGTTGCTACTTTGGTGTAGGCAACTGCATCATCTGCGAATAGCCTTAAAGAGCATCCGACGCTTTCTGCTAGATCATTACATATGTTGTAAACAGCAACGGTATTATCACACTTCCATTTGGTACTCCGGATATTACCTTTACATCTGTCGATTTAGTTCTGTCAAGAGCGACGTGTTGAGCTCTATCTGCAAGAAAGTCTTGAGTCCAATAACAAGTCTGCTCTGATACTCCGTAAGCTCGTATTTTTTTTTTCGTTAAACGGCAGTGCGGGACGGTGTGAAACGCCTTACTGAAATCAAGGAACACGGCATCAACCTGAGCGCCTTTGTCCACTGCGCTGTGGATCTCATGGAGGAACAGAGCAAGCCGAGTTTCGCAGGATATCTGTTTGCGAAATCCATATTGATTTTTGTGGAGGTGATGTTCATTTTCCAAAAACGTCTTAATTCTTGAGCATAAATCATATTCCATAATTCCCCAACAGATTGAAGTCAACGTTATAGGTCTAGAATTGTGTGGATATGTCTTACGACCTTTCTTAAAAACGGGAATGACCTGCTCTTTTTTGCAGTCGTTAGGTACCTTTCGTTGCTCAAGCGATCTACGATAAATTACTGCTATAATGGGAGCAAGTTATTTCGCATAATCCTTATAGACTCTTATAGGTATCTCATCTGGTCCTGACGCTTTTCCACTACTAAGCGATTGTAGCTGCTTTTCAATTTCGCGATCGGTTATCTCAGTATCTGCCATTTCGACGTTCGTACGACTATTAAAAGAAGGGACAGTGTTACTATTTTCCATGTTGAAACAACTTCGGAAGACTAAATTCACGCGCTTCTTTTCAACTACGAACATCGTAATTTAAAACTAATATAAAAGATTTGTTGCTCTAGAAATGTCGACACATGCAGAAAAATAGTTATGTCACTGGAGGAAACCTGATTCGACGGCTTATTGTGTTCCTAGAATTTCTGGCGCTGGTCGCTTTCTGCGGCGACCGAGCTGCTAGCGAGCTGACCCTATGCCTTGCGTCACACCAGTGACAGAAGGCTCCCTTCTCCCAGTGAAACCGGAAGGTTTTACCACCCAGATGAGCATCAACATTTACTCTGCTCTCCAAAATTGTTAATTTTGTAGTAACTTAAAGAATGTTTAATTGCTTGTGACCATGCGTAAAGTTAATTTTTAGGCTTGTAATTTATTACCGACCTCTCTTCAAAGCTATACGTGGATAACGGGGCTCGATTTGCACTTTTGACATACAAGAAAGGGAAATGCACTGTACAATCACTTCGCTGCCTTCCTTACAGTTTCATCCGCACCTCGGCATTGGGTTGTAGACTGGTTGTTATCTCACCTCACGGCAGTCCCCCTGTAAAAAACACAATTACAAGGAAAATTTGCGGTCACCAGCCCAGCTCTGATGGAGCAATTTAACGTCACTGTTTCTGAAACTATTTTACTTCAGTATGTAATGAATTTACTTTAAAAATTGTCTGAATTATTGTGCTTTGGAATCAAGATAGATGCAGGCTCAGAGATTATGATGTAGCACAATGGTTACCATCTTGAATTCTGACTGTTATTAGGAAATGGGAAGTTTATAACTTGAAATAAGTGATGTCTATCTCAAGAAAAATCTTAGCAAATACTTTAACAAAGCGATCATTGTTTTTATGTTTAATACTCTTATAACTTTGAAACCGTGTTTACTGGCTTCGCTAACTTCCTCTGAAGTTGGGACACTCTTTCCTTATCCTGATTCTGAAACATTTACTAACGAGCTTCTGGTCGTTAGAATTTACACAAAATCAGTTAAAACCACTGATAAAGATGTGAGAATACATTTTTTTGGTAATGTCAGTGAAATAATTGGGAACAGAACTTTTAATGTCACAGTTTATATTCAGAAATGAACACATAAGAAATTGACAGTAATATTCATTTACAATCCTACCCACTTAGATTAAAAAAAGAGTTCTTGCTTTAGTGAACATATCGCTGGTAGTGCTATAGTGGTAGATTGCAGTATAAGAAATGGTTGGGCCCTTTCCGTCTACAGTAATACGGGTTCAATACACTGCTATCACACCAATCACGGTAGCAATTTTCTTGATATTCCAAAATTCCGACATAGATTAACCTTGAACAATCTTTCTTACCGAGAGTCGTAATTTCCAGCGACGACTTTAGTACACAAATGAAACTTCCACACCAACTTTTACACCAATAATCAAAGTTTTAGCATTTTTTACCACTCAACATCGCCCGACATTATCGACTATGAACACATGCCAGGCTTCCTCGCCTGCGACTCAACTATGGCTATCTTCCACTTCCCTCTTTTCCGTTCTGCCCACGCACCCTGTGCTCCAAGGTCATCCACACTTTTACAGGTTGAAAACCCATAGTGGATCCTCTTGATTTCTAGTAACGTAGGTGAAAATTTTTACATTTTTAAACTGAGTCATGAATATTACAATCTTTATATTCATAATAAACATTCATTATCTTATTGTTAGTTTAATAAATAAATATTCCTTTGTGCTTCCTTCAACTGCCTGGCAAATACTTTTAATATCTTGATATAACTGACACATGATGTATCGATTTTCAAAGCGTTTGCCTAGTAAAGACAAAAAAAAAAAGGAGTGACTATTACATAGGTGAAGCGCAGCACTGTAGTGTTACAATACTAGTCTACATATGAAGTTTTTGTCATTACCACACATTAGTCCTTCCACATACCGTAGGCCCTGTTTGTGTGTTTATTGTTAATTATGTGTCAGTTAATGAGTTCATTTCGTTAGTAGTGTACCACATCTGATGACTAATTAACACAGATCATTGCAAATATCTGCACAATAGATGATTAAACTTTAGAAACGTAACCAACTGAGACCTGACCTTTCACTATATGAATATTGGTATTTTAAATGACAACTTTCTAGAGGATAAAGCATGTTTTTCAATACTATAATGTATCATAAAGTTATATTCAGATGAATTGGATCTTGGCACAGGAGTAACACGTTAAAATTTAAAATTTCCTTTCAAATTAACGGTATTCTACATAATGCTGTAGCTGAATCGATACCGGTAGCTCATGGCGAAGCATGCTACATATCAATGAAGCAGAGGTCTATGCTGTAACAAATAAAGCAAAACCTTTGCTCAAGAAAACATTTTTTACTATAAATTATCGGTGTCAACTGACGATATGTCTAATTCCGAAAATGATTCACTTATTCAAAAAATGTGTTTCGTTGCAGTTTTTTCTTCAGTGATATGTGTAACGTTACTTTAAGAAAAAAAAACTCAAATTATATTAATGTTATTCTTAGGATACTTCCCGCAGGGTATAATATGTCTGGGACTGGAGATTTTTTATTCAATAGGATAAATGCAGCCCATTTTTAGGGGTCTGTACCCCAGTCTGTAAAAACTGAACCCTTACAGGATCGCTTTGTTTTCCATCTGTCTATCTGGCCGACTGTTAAGAAGTCTTTTTCTCAGGACACAGTATCTATGGACTCTAGGCAGAGCAAAAATTTTGAGCTTCTAAATCTATTCACTCACAAGATACGGCCCTTAACATCACATATTTTGATACTCGAAAGCTCACTCGTCAAAACATAGAATGATGAAACTGGGCAGGAAGGAAGGTTTCACAGTACAAGTGAAGTAAAAGACCCTGTAAATTTTTAATTTTGTAATTATATAAATATTTTTTACATTTCGTCTGTTCATCTGTTAAGACCCCTTTTTCTCCTAAACTGGTTGGCGTATCACTTGCAGATCTGTGTCACATGTAGAGTATGTGGTCTCTTAGCGGACCAAAAATTTTAGGTTTCTAAGTCATTGCAAAGGCGCATCAACTTCAAATTTATTTCTCATAGTAAAGTCCATGATCTCTTGACGATGTAAAACATTTAAGCTTCTAAATCAATTCAGTCAAAAGATTCGGCCATTTACGTCATATATTTCGAAAATCGATAATAGACTCACAAAAATACACTGAAATTTCTTTATTGAAATGAGTGTGTCTGTACTTAAACTGCAGAATGACTGAGAAGATGAAGCTTCTGTGTTATTTGCTTCTGAAACAGCTGAGTAAAGCTGAACTTACTTAGCCTAGTTTCTCTTTATTTTTTCTCATGATGTCAACACTGACCCACAATATTCTAGCGCAACGCAATTCGACTGCTCAAAAAAATTGCAACCTGACTTCAAATAATTCAAAAGAATGGCCCTGAACAAAAAAAAATCTTAACAAATTGGTTCAAATGGCTCTGAGCACTATGGGACTACACATCTGAGGTCATCAGTCCCCTACAACTTAGAAGTACTTAAACCTAACTAAACTAAGGACATCACACACATCCAAGCCCGAGGCAGGATTCGAACCTGCGACCGTAGCGGTCATGCGGTTCCAGACTGAAGCGCCTGGAACCGCACGGCCACACAATAACCTATACATTTCATTAAGCACTTACCCCACAAAAATGTTCATTACGCGAACTACTGCAACACAGCGAACGTCAATATTGCCAGCTAAATAAAAGATTCTAACTACTAAAGCCACTAACTACTAATAGGCAAGAGGTTAGCAAAGGAAAGATTTCGTTGCAAACCAAATATATATATATTTTTTACCTTAATAATGTGACATCCAGTTCAAACACGAATATAAATCGCCATTGACATCTAGTACAAAGGTATATAATCATGAATAATTTTCAGTCTCCAAGTCGAACATGTACAGATCGTTAGCCTACGCTAACACTTCAGACCTCTACCCTCCATCAGTGCTATCCTCTCACATCTAACTTCCATCACTGCTAGCGACTAACTTCCAACTGCCCAACACTACTGGCGATTAACTTCCAACAACGAGTCCAACCAGCCACAGAGTCTCTTACAAAGAAAGCGCAGTCAGAGATCCAATGCAAAGCGCTACACAGCGCTGTCAACACCGAAGCAGCCCACTTACACTACAAGGTACCTCATGTTGACGAAGAATCATGAAATTCGGCCCAAGAAGCAAGATTTACAGTACAAGTAAAGTAAGAAATCTGAAAAATGCTAAATTATAAGTGTATCAGGTAAAAAAATACCTTTTTGCCATTAGAACACACGTTGCATTCATCATCCGTCAACGGCGTAGCAGAAGAACATTACTGCGAGCAAATAAAATGTAAGCTGGAGTCATGGTTTCGTAAGTACGTAAAATTTTTTTATTACATTATTTATATCTTCGTATATAAACTGAAATCCCCTGCTCGCTTCTCTTTGTGTGTCCGGGCTAGTCTTAGAAATTGCTGCAGAGGTTCTGATACTGACTTGGAATTCAAGAGACGGCTATCTTGCCATATCTATATCGAAAACAGGCAAAAGTCGTCGACATCCTCAATTCGCCGGATGTATGAACTATCTATACTCGCAGTTAAGTTTTCCCGGAATCCTCAATGCGTGAACCTTACTGCCACTTGGCCAATTTTTCCCTTTTTGGCAAGAGTTGTTCATGAAGACTGGCCTCTGACGCCGCGCGCCAGAGGCATCTCCCCACCAACTTGGGTCATAAGGGACGCCAGACCACGTCGTTCAGTCCCGCAACGGCTATCCTTTATACCGCAACGAAGCGAGCTGCAGACGTCAGGCACTTCATTAGGGTGTTAAAGTGGGTCGGGCTCTTAAGACTGCTCAATAACGAAGGCCAGTCTTCGCTTGAACGGTCACTACATACAATATGTGCCGGCATCCTAGTTGAAATTGCACCATTGTAACGGCGAATGTTTACTTCCCGCAATGGCACTATATGGCTCCACACATTATATGGCACTTGTGGGCAATTTCGCACAAAGAATTCTGAGGAACCTTTCTAGAACGTTACTCATACTAATAAAATTCTGGCTGGATGGTCCTGGCGAGCTATAATTTGTCATTAATGTTCCCTTGTCTTAAATACCACAGTACTAAGTGCCGTTTTGAATAAATCACAAGTGTCAGTAGAGCAGTAAATGAATCTATAAAGGTGGTGGAGAAGTTTTGATGTAGCGCGAGGTTCGTCTGCAAATTAATCTTCTTCCCCGTCTGACCACATTGATGGTTCTCATCTACTTCGGCAATTGATTGCATTGTCCAGTTTTCTTTTTAGCGTCCTAGACTGCAGTAATTACAAAAATTAGGAAAAACATTAACCACCAGCGAGGAGAAAACACTTCTGTCAACTGCGAACAGCTGTATCAGTAGCGTTTGCCAGTACGTCCAATGTGAATGAGCACAAAATAAAATAGTTTTATCCTGATTCCAACAATGTATCATAGAAGTTGGATTCACACTTTCCTTTCTGCTTCGTACTTCCGTCTGGCTCGCATCGTGAGTTGCTTACAGAGATTCAGATATACTCCGGGAAAATAAATGGGAATTGGTAGAGCTGGAGTGAAGGCGGTTCGATGAACCCTCTGCCAAGCACTTAAATGTGATTTGCAGGGTATCCATGTAGATGTAGATGTAGATACTTTGCAATCCCATTTTGTGCAAAAGGTAATCATCGAAGTAGTTTTCGCAGAACTACAATATAATAAACGAGTTATGACCATATCTATCGTAGCTGCAGTGCTGATGATGTCCGCAGCTCGTGGTCGTGCGGTAGCGTTCTCGCTTCCCGCGCCCGGGTTCCCGGGTTCGATTCCCGGCGGGGTTAGGGATTTTCTCTGCCTCGTGATGACTGGGTGTTGTGTGCTGTCCTTAAGTTAGTTAGGTTTAAGTAGATCTAAGTTCTAGGGGACTGATGACCATATCTGTTAAGTCCCATAGTGCTAACAGCTATTTTGCAGTGCTGATGATATCATCGTCCATCCGTTACAACCATCGCTGGACAAAGGCTTTTTCGCGTATTACATTGTTACATAACACATATTAATATTACTCTTGTCTCTGTTCTAATGTTAGTTACCTATTTTGTTGCAACCCAGCAAAGAACTTTCCTACGTATCTACCATCCATTTATCTCGGAGCATAATATCTAGCCCACATCTATTGAATTTTTATTGTGACAAAGATTGCGGTTTCAACTCCAATCTGCTTCCCGAGCTGTTTGCTTGTATTCCTCCATTGTTGAGTAATTTCCAACCTACATCTATCCATTGCACGTTGAGCGAACCACAGCGTTCAATTTTCGTATTAAACGGTCCATGTATGTCACTGCAGCAAGTCATAAAAAACTCTAAATTTTCTGATTAGACGCAACATAAATTTACATTTACAGCTACATTTGCACCTGCACTCCACAAACCTTTTGCTAGAGTTCAAGTCACGAAAGGTCCGCGGGATGATTGATTGTTGGTAAGTCTTTGTGTGAGTTACACTATGAAATCAAAAGTATCCGGACACCCCAAATAACATGCGTTTTCCGTATTAGCTGCACTGTGCTGCCACCTACTGTCAGGTACTCCTTTTCAGCGACCTCGGTATTCATTAGACATTGTGAGAGAGCAGAATGGGACGCCCCGCGGAACTCACGGACTTCGAAGTGGTCAAGTGACTGGGTGTCACTTGTGCCATATGTCTGTACGCGAGATTTCCACAGTCCCAAACATCCCTAGGTTCATTGTTTCCTATGTGGTAGTGAAGTGGAAACGTGAAGGACACGTACAGTACAAAAGCGTACAGGCAGAACTCATCTGTTGACTGACAGAGAACGCCAACTGCTGAAGAGGGTCGTAATGTGTGACAGGTGGACATCTATCCAGACTATCACACAGGAATTCCTACCACTGCTAGCACTATGACAGTTAGGCGGGAGGTGAGAAAACTTGGATTTTATGGTCCAGCGGCTGCTCATAAGCCACACACCACGCTGGTAAATGCCAAACGACGCCTCGCTTGGAGAAAGGAGCGTAACCATTGGACGATTGAACAATGGAAAAACGTTGTATGGAGTGACGAATCACGGTACACAATGTGGCGATCCGATGGCAGGGTGTTGGTATGGCGAATGCCCGGTGAACATCTGCCAGCGTGTGTAGTGCGAAACAGTAAAATTCGGAGTCGGTGGTGTTATGGTGTGGTCGTGTTTTTCATGGAGGGGGCTTGCACCCTTTGTTGTTTTGCGTGGCACTATCACAGAACAGGCCAACACTGATGATTTTAAGCAACTTCTTGCTTCTCACTGTAGAACAGCAATTCGGGGATGGCGATTGCATCTTTCAACACGATCGAGCACCTGCTCATAATGCACTGCCTGTGGCGGAGAGGTTACACGACAATAACATCCCTGTAATGTCCTGTCTAGAACAAAGTCCTGACCTGAATCCTGTAGAACATCTTTGGATGTTTTGCCAGGCTTCACCGACCGACATCGATACGTCTCCTCAGTGCAGCACTCTGTGAAGAATGGGCTGCAATTCCCCAAGAAACCTTGCATCACCTGATTGAAGTATGTCTGCGAGAGAGGAAGGTGTCAACAAGGCTAAGGGTGGGCCAACATCATATTGAATTCCAGCATTACCGATGGAGGGCGCCACGAAGTTGTAAGGCCGGTGTCCGGATACTTTTGATCATATAGTGTAGAATCTTGCTAATTTTATCTTCATGGTCTTTCCGTGAGATATGCGTAGGAGAAAGTAATACATCGGCTAACTCTTACAGGAACATATTTTCTCGGAAATTTGACATTCTACAGCTACATGATTACAAATACACAATTACGTGCCTGGGAGAGGGTTCATCATACCACTTTCAAGCTATTTCTCTAGCGTTCCACTCTCGAACAACGTGCGGGAAAAACGAACAGTTAAATCTTACCCTGCGAGCTATGATTTCTCTTATTTTATTAAGACGATCAGTCCTGCCTATGTAGGTTGGCGCCAACAAAACAGTTTCACAGTCTGAGGGCAAAGTTAAGATCCTACCGCAATGAAAATAGCCTTTGCTTTAATGCTTACCACCCCAATTCGTGCATCATGTCCGTTGCACTCCCTCCCCTATTTCGCTATAATACAAAACGAGCTGCTCTTCTTTGAACTTTTATATGCCCTCCGTCAGTCTTATGTGGTGCGGGTCCCACATCGCACAGGAATACTCCAGAAGAGGACGGTTAAGCTTAGGGTAAGCAGTCTCTTTAGTAGAACTGTTGCATTTTCTAAGTGCTCTGCAAATAAATCCCACTCTGGTTTTCTTTCACCACAACATTTTCTGCGTGATCCATCCAATTTCAGTTATTCGTGCCGGCCACTGCGGCCGAGCGGTTCTAGGCGCTTCAGTCCGGAACCGCGCTGCTGCTATGTCGCAGGTTCGAATCCTGCCTCGGACATGGATGTGTGTGATGTCCTTAGGTTAGTTAGGTTTAAGTAGTTCTAAGTCTAGAGGACTGATGACCTCAGATGTTACGTCCCATAGTGTTTAGAGCCATTTGAACCATTTAGTTATTCGTAATTGTACTCCCTATGTATTAAGTTGAATTTATAGCCTTTAGAATTGTGTGTTTTATTATGTAACCGAAATTTAGTCGATTACCTTTGGTACTCAGGTGGATGACTTCACACTTTTCATTATTTAGGGTCAATTGGCATTTTTCATACTACACAGATATCTTGTGTAAAACATTTTGCAATTTGTTTTGATCATCTGATGATCTTATAAGACGGTAAACCACAGTATCATCTGCAAACAACCTAAGACTGCTGCTCGAATTGTCTCCTAAATCGTTTATAGAATTAAGCTGAGGGCCTATAATACTTACCAGGGGAAGGTAAGATATTGCATCTGTTTTACTCGACGACTTCCCGTCAGTTATCACACAACTGAGACGATACTCCAAAGGCATGCATTATTTTTAGAACTCGTGTGTGAGGAATAGCATGAAAAGCTTTCTGGAAGTCTAAGAATATGAATCAATTTGACATTCCCTGTCGATGGCACTCTTTATTTCGTTGAATGAAGAGCTAGTTGAGTTTCACAATAACGAAGTTTTCTGGATCCGTGTTGGCTTTTTGCTACTAAATCATCCTCTTCGAGGTTACAATATTCGACCACAGCATACGTTCCCAAATGCAACTGCAATTCGATGTTAACGATATGAGTCTGTAATTCAGCGTATTACTCCTGTTTCCTTTCTTGGGCTATGTGTGACTTGCTCATGTTTCCAGCCTTTAACTACGGTTATTTCGACTAGCGGACGGTTCTATATGATTGCTAAATATGGGGCTATTGTATCGGCGTACTGTGAAAGGAACTTGACTGATATACAATCTGGACAGGAGACCTTACTTTTACTAAGTGGTTTCAGCTGCTTCACTACACCGAGGATATCTGCGTCTAAGTTACTCATGTTGTCAGTTGTTCTCCATTCTAGCTCAGGAACATTTAAAAAATGGTTCAAATGGCTCTGAGCACTATGGGACTCAAAATCTTAGGTCATAAGTCCCCTAGAACTTAGAACTACCTAAACCTAACTAACCTAAGGACATCACACAAACCCATGCCCGAGGCAGGATTCGAACCTGCGACCGTAGCAGTCCCGCGGTTCCGGACTGCAGCGCCAGAACCGCTAGACCACCGCGGCCGGCTCAGGAACATTTACTTCATCCTCTTTCATGAAAGAATTTCGGAAAACTTTAGTGGCAATGTCATCCTAACATCACCACTGTTACCGCACCGTGCAGTTATTGGTGTGTCATTCTGCTGGTGTACTTTACACACACCAGAATCTTCTTGGATTTTCTGCCAGATTTCGAAAAACGTTTCATTGTGGAAAGTGTCAAATGCATCTCGCATTGGAGTACTGGCTAGATTTCGAGCTTCTGGAAAGCTTTTCCAGTCTTGGGGGTTTTGCGTTCTTTGAAAATTGGCATTCGTTTTTTCAATTTTTTCTGCAACAGTGTTCTGACCTGATTTGTGTACCATGGGGGACCAGCGCTAACTCTTACGAGTTTATTTGGTGTATATTTCTCAATTACCGTCGATATTTTTTCTTAAATTTAAAGCATATCTGGTCTACACTTACACAGTCGGATTGGAACGAACGAAGACTCTCTCTTGCGAAGGCCTCAAGCGAATTTTTATCTGCTTTTTTAAATAGATGTATTTTGCGTTTATTTTTGGTGGGGTTTTATGTTACAGTATTTAGTCTCGCTGCAACAACCTTGTTGCTTCCCATTTGCTCAGGATTATTTGTTGGGAAGTGGTCAAGTACACTTCATGTGGGCTCCTGAACAAATTATTCAAAATAATTTTTTGAGAAAGCAATCAGAACATTTTCGGAACTTGTTTTATGCCTGCCACCAACTTTAAATATGTATTTTATGTATTTTTGCCAACATATCGAGGGCAGATTGAAGTCGTCACCAGCTATAACTGTATGAATAGAGTATCAATTTGAAATGTAAGTCAAGATTTTTTTTAACTGCTAAGCAACCATATCATCTGTGTCATTAAAGAGAACCAATTATTAATTTACTCCACTTATCGAGTATAATCTCCAGGCGTACTGTCAAGAACTATCTAATTCAATTTCTGACACCAATAAATACTCTACTTCCAAATGCATTTAATCTGTCTTAGACGTGGGACTTAGGGAAAGCAGGAAAAGGTGTGGACGGCACCTAATCAGATACCGTTGGTTGCACAGTGTTGTGTTGGCTGAAGAGCCAACACCGTGTTACTAATGGAGGCCGAAATGCACGCGTTTTAGCTCACGCAGGCTGGCGTGAAGAGGGAAGAACTATACTGACGTGAGGTCTGGAACATGACAAGGAATGATAATTCAAAAAGCGGACATAATTAGTTTGATACTTAACTTTAATCTATTACTGATGAACGTCTCTCTTGACGGTACATGATTCACAATATTATCTGTTCAGATTATAGTAACTGAATATGACGCCTTGCTAGGTCGTAGCAAATGACGTAGCTGAAGGCTAAGTTAAACTGTCGTCTCGGCTAATGAGAACGGATGTAGTCAGTGAACCATCGCTAGCAAAGTCGGCTGTACGACAGGGACGAGTGCTAGGGAGTCTCTTTAGACAAGACCTGCCACGTGGCGGCGCTCGGTCTGCACTGATAGTGGCGACACGCAGGTCCGACGTAGACTAATGGGACCGCGGCCGTTTTAAAGGCTACCACCCAGCAAGTGTGGTGTCTGGCGGTGACACCACACACAGTAAACACATACACTTTATTTAAGGAAATAATTTAAAAAAAAATCGTTTTTTTTAAGATTGACTGCAAAACAAGCTACATTGACGGCTGGAGACCTTAAGGAAGAATCGAAAATAATTTGTCGGCTGAAGGCCACAAGCAGTAGGAGTAATTTAAACAAAATATTATTTTTAAGCAATTGGCACGACCAGTCCAAATAAAAAGAGAGTGATCTACAGACAGTGCTCCAAGGATCGACCTGAGAAAAATCCATACAGCTGCGTAAGCGGTGATACAGGCAGCCAAGAGTTATGCTCACATAACAGGATGGCAACCCAAACTAGGGACAGCTTAAACGCCGACCAGCACACTCGCAAACTCCACCTAAGATGTGATAACCACTGCCATTATAGAATAACAATTAACAACGTCAAATGACAAGCACTTAATTACAGAAGTCGGCTCCACCAAATCCTAGTACGCAGACAGGGTTAATACCAAACTGCCTATTCAAAATCTGACTAGATGCACATGGAACCGCAGAAGACAATTCCACAAACGACTCAAAAAAAAAATGCTAAAAAAGTCACTACACTATACAGCAACAAGACTAATTGCACGTAGACGTGAACGTTAAGAACACAGAAACGATCGAAAGTCCAGAATAACGTCGTCCTCTGAGACGACCAACCGAACGACCAACCATCGGTCGTTGCCAATCAAGTCAGGCAATGGAAACGTCGGAGTATAAAAAAACCACCAATGACAGCTTGATGGCATGAGGTCACTTCGACGGACGGACACACACACACACACACACACACACACACACACACACGAGTGAAAGTTGCACAACTCTAATATAACGATCCATCCAACTTAAACTCGCTGAATGCGGACCTCGACGTGGTCGTGCACTCTCGCTACCGCATCCTTCCATCGGGCAGTGCATATATCGCCAGCTCCCTCGGCGAGTACTGGCACTGTCGAACCTCACTGCTGCTCCGTCCCCCCAATCCGACACACGACGACCCGTAAATACTGGAGGTGAGTCCAAAAATAGTACCACAGAACTCGCTATCGCTAAACGCCGCTGCTGCCACTCAAGGACAGGCAACGCGAGCAAACGTAGGGGCACCAGTGAACGCACCAAGAAAATGAGAGGTCACGATCCAAATACACGACGCCATCCTGTCAACAGCACTAACGCGAGCCGGAGCACGGCTCACTGTCCTTTCAGAACATGGTTTGGTCTTTGTAAAAATTTCTGTTGACATTATTTCCACCTTTAGCCAGCTTTCCGTACCTACACCGATTTGAGCTTCAGTGCTTTCTATTAGCGATTGGAGCTCTCCTTCTTTTCTAATTTCTAACACAGCTACGACAGTTTACAGCAACAATAGTGATTGTTCCTACGTCTGCCCTCTTACGGTGTTCGTCCTAACATTCTTAGACTGACGCCCTTCTGTAGTTCACGAGACCCTCTAACCCAAAGAAAAAAAGACGCCCATTCCTCTCCACAGTCCCCACTACTGGTATTGCCGTGCGTAGTGCACCCCTAATCTATTAAGTGGAACCCGGAAATCCACCACCCTGTCGTGCAAGATGAGGAGTCTACAGTCTACACGGTCACAGAAACGTCTGAGCCTCTGATTCAGTAAGCCACACCGTGACGCTGTACTCATCTTTTGAACGTCTGCCTCTGATATGTCTCAGCATCTCTATGGTCCTTTCGCACATATCAAATGAATCTGCAATGCAACGCGCAGCTTGTCTCTGGATCTTCACTCGATCAATCCTATCCGCTATGGATCCCAGACTGACGAGCAATATTCAATACTGGTCAAACAGAGGTTTAAGCTATCACCTTTGTGATTGCTGTAATTTCCTAAAGATTTTTCCGATGAATCTCAGTCTAGCATTTGCCTAATCTGCGATTACTTTTATTTGGTCGTTCTATTCCAAATGGTTCCGTACGAAAACTGCTAGATATTTTGTAGATGTGACTGCTTCCAGTGACTAACTCGTGTAATATCTGTTTGTAAAAGGCAGTGTCCTGCCTGACTGTCTCATCATCGCCCAGCTCAAACTGCTAAGGATAGATATTTGAAGTGTGGAGAGGGTGTGGATCTTATGCTGCAGGCACTGTTTAAGACGGGACTGTCCGAAATTCCTCTCTTAACAGGTTAAATACGGGATGAAAGGCTTTCTGAAAGTATGTCGCTACTAAGAGAATTTTGAAGCTAAAACTACGAAGAATGGTATTTGGTTTCCCAATTAAAAAATAAAAATTACGTGTTTCAGCGTTTTTGGAAATTTAACTACTAGGAAGGTGAAATAGTGGTCGAAAGTTTTCTTTGAAAATAAATAATTACTAATGAACTGCTAAAGGCTACGTCTATGACAATTGGGATTTGACTTTTCGGTTAGAAATTAAAAAAAGACGTGTTTTACTGTTTCTGGAATTTCAACCCCTGATGGAGTGCAAGAGGGGAAATAAATTTTTAAGAAAATATTTCGTTACATTAAAAAATTTAAAGCAAAATTTTTGAAAATTGATATTTCACTTCTCGCTTAGATATAAAGAAATATTTGTTAGGGGATGAGGGTTGATATGGAAATATCTCCACAAGGACACAAAAGGTAGGGTGAACGAAAACTTTGGAAACCAGCTACCAGAATCGCTTTTTGGACAGAGGCACATTCGGAAAAGACCACGCTTGTAAGGCCTTAATTTGTGTGAGAAGCTTACAAATTGTTACAATTTGTGAACAACATAAAAATCTCTCTGTCCATACACTATTGATTCTTTGGTGTGACGTTATGTGTGCTGGACTGCTGTTGAAATTGCCCGTCAATATTTCATAAAGTTTTAGTCTTCAGTTACTTATTTTAAAGTTTATTTGTATTAATATTTGCTGTTAAAGTAACTTATTAGTGGATTTTCATCAATCTCAGTCTTTCTTCCTGTGTTATAGACTCGAGTGGACTGTTATGCTTGAGTGTGGTTACGTCGTTCATCCACGCCTCGGTAGTGTGTTTACATTTAGCAGAGTGTAGTTGCAGCTGTAGCGGTTATAAAGCTAAGTACTGATAAAATTATTTGTGCACTGTTATACAGCTATTAAGTTTAATAAATTCCAGCGGTTTTTCGTGCTGTTTGTGGTGAAATAACGATTTAATAAACTTTTGGAAACGTTCGCTCGCTGTGTTTTTTTAGAGTTGCCTTGCGTTGAAGTCGTTTAGTAAATTTCGTGCTTTACTTTTCAGCTGACGTTTCTTATTGTTTCTAGTGAAATATTTCAGTAAAATTTTCATTCCCTGTTTTAACTTCGTTGAGTGTTCCAGTGCCCGCTTGAAATTTTGGTTTTAGCTAGTAGTTTTGTGAAGTCTTGTTGGTATTGGTATTAGTTGAGGTTTAGTGGTATTAATACAAGTAGTTGCTTTCTTAGTAGAGAGAGTTGTAAGGTCTACAAATATTTCTACTGGTGTAACTGAACTTAGGTAACGTAGATGTATAGTTCTTTTCAGTAACTGTAAAATTTTACCATCAGAGAGAAGTGTGAGCTCTGTCGTAGGTTAGGAGGCCTAGGTCAGTTGCAATGTCTGCCAAAAAGAAGGTTCTGCTGCTAGGTAGTTCGCATGGTAGAGGTGTGCGCCAGTAGTTGCAGGAAGTGTTGGGGAGTGAGTGCCATGTCATCAGCATTGTGAAGCCTAGTGCAGGTTTAGCTCAGGTGACTGACAGCACAAGGGAGTTACGGACGAATTTTACGAAGGAGGATCAGGTAGTGATAGTGGGTGGAGCAGGGAACAGTCTTTATATGGATGGGAGTATGATGTAGATGGTTACCTGGTAAAGATAGCTACTGAAACTGGTGGCACTGTAAGTAGGTTGTTTAGGTTTTTATGTTGGTAACGCCACGTAGCGCTCGGTATGAAAATCACTGACTGTGCTGTGTGCAGTCTGTGGCTGGTCGGACTCATTGCTGGAATATTCGATTGTGTAGTGTTAGGCAGTTGGATGTGAACAGTGCGTAGCGTTGCGCAGTTGGAAGTGAGCCGCCAGCAGCGGTGGATGTGTGGAGAGAGATGGCAGAGCTTTGAGAGCGGACGATCTGCACGTGTGTCCGTCAGAAAAAGGAAATTTGTAAAACTGGATGTCACGAACTGATATATATATATATATATATATATATATATATATATATATATATATATATATATATATATATATTGACTTTTGAACACTATTAAGGTAAATACATTGTTTGTTCTCGATCAAAATCTTTCATTTGCGAACTATGCCGATCAGTAGTTAGTGCCTTCAGTAGTAGAATCTTTCGTTTAGCTGGCAGTATTGGCGCTCGCTATATTGCAGCAGTTCGAGTAACGACGAGTTTTGTGAGGTAAGTGATTCATGAAAGGTATTGGTTATTGTTAGTCAGGGCCATTTTTGTAGGGATTATTGAAAGTCAGACTGCGTTGTGCTAAAAAAAATTGTGTGTCAGTTTAGTTATGATCAGAATAATTAAAGAGAGAAATGTCTGAGCACGTTCAGTTTTGCTCAGCTGTTTGAAAATTAAATAACGTAAGAGGTTTAACAGCACAGTAATTCATAATTTTTATAAGGGGACGTTACAAACATAGCTACTCAAATTGGTGACACTAATGTGCATTTCGTTCAACTGTTTCAGCGTCATGATCGGCCTCATCGTAATGCGGCTGTTAGGCGCTTTAACATGGCGCTGGAGAAGGCACTAATGCCAGAGGGAATGGGCCAGAGGGTCACATTTCAGTGGTGTCAGTTGAGCCTGTCAGTAGATCAGGTTTCTCTATGCATGGCCTGCACCTGAATAGGTATGGGAAGGGGAGGCTGACAAAACTTATAGGTGACAGTGAATGGGTGGTGGTGGGATGACTCATGGAAAAATTCCTGTAGTATTTGGTGTTAGAGCTGCACCTTTTTTAGATTGAAGTCAGCTGATAGGTATACCTGCTTAAAAGAAGTCCCTCAAATTAAGGAATCACCTTCAGAGGACTTCATGTTCCCAAATAGAGAAAGAATTAGAATATTTCACTAAAATAAGAGATATTAGAAATAAAGTTAGTGAACTGCTTATAGATGTTGACTCTGAAATTATTGGCATATCGGAGCACCACTAAAATAATTTAACAATTCAGAGGCTTCCTTTACGAGGATACAGATTAGCTGGCCTTTTTTTTTTTTTTTTTTCAAGGAGTTCCTTGTGAAGTGGGGTAGTGGCCATGTACGTAAAAAACAGTATTCACTTTGAGTCCATAGACATATCACGGCACTACACTGACCAGATATTTGAATGATAACTCTGACTTCAGAGCATTTCTGCTCAAGCTAGAGGGTTCTTGATTCACTTTATAGGAAATACCTGAAATTAGTTACATGTGTGACTTCAATATAAATTTTGTATATGATGGTGCAAGGAAAAGGATGTTGGTAAATCTCTTAAATGCATATGATCTGATACAAACTGTGATTTTTCCAACTAGGTTGCATGTGGACAGTATCACAGCCATAGACAATATTTTTATTCATTCTTCATTACTAGACAGGTATTCTATTAGTAAAAGGGTAAATGGCCTTTCAGCCATGATGCACAAATTTTAACACTAAAACGCTTTTGTACTCAATTTTGACATATAATTACAAACTATGTAAGAAAATTAATCCAACGGCAAAACAGAGCTTTTTAAACCTCGTCAAGGAGCAAGAGTGGCAGGATGTTTATAGTGCCGATTCCATGTTGTTGTTGTTGTGGTCTTCAGTCCTGAGACTGGTTTGATTCAGCTCTCCATGCTACTCTATCCTGTGCAAGCTTCTTCATCTCCCAGTACCTACTGCAACCTACATCCTTCTGAATCTGCTTAGTATATTCATCTCTTGGTCTCCCCCTGCGATTTTTACCCTCCACGCTGCCCTCCAATACTAAATTGGTGATCCCTTGATGCCTCAGAACATGTCCTACCAACCAATCCCTCCTTCTGGTCAAGTTGTGCCACAAACTTCTCTTCTCCGCAATCCTATTCAACACTTCCTCATTAGTTATGTGATCTACCCATCTAATCTTCAGCATTCTTCTGTAGCACCACATTTCGAAAGCTTCTATGCTCTTCTTGTCCAAACTATTTACCGTCCATGTTTCACTTCCATACATGGCTACACTCCATACAAATACTTTCGGAAATGACTTCCTGACACTTAAATCTATACTCGATGTTAACAAATTTCTCTTCTTCAGAAACGCTTTCCTTGCCATTGCCAGTCTGCATTTTATATCCTCTCTACTTCGACCATCATCAGTTATTTTGCTCCCCAAATAGCAAAACTCCTTTACTACTTTTAGTGTCTCATTTCCTAATCTAATACCCTCAACATCACCCGACTTAATTCGATTGCATTCCATTATCCTCGTTTTAATTTTGTTGATGTTCATCTTATATCCTCCCTTCAAGACACCATCCATTCCGTTCAACTGCTCTTCCAAGTCCTTTGCTGTCTCTGACAGAATTACAATGTCATCGGCGAACCTCAACCTTTTTATTTCTTCTCCATGGATTTTAATACCTAGTCCGAATTTTTCTTTTGTTTCTTTTACTGCTTGCTCAATATACAGATTGAATAACATCGGGGAGAGGCTACAACCCTGTCTCACTCCCTTCCCAACCACTGCTTCCCTTTCATGTCCCTCGACTCTTATAACTGCCATCTGGTTTCTGTACAAATTGTAAATAGCCTTTCGCTCCCTGTATTTTACCCCTGCCACCTTTAGAATTTAAAAGAGAGTATTCCAGTCAACATTGTCAAAAGTTTTCTCCAAGTCTACAAATGCTAGAAACGTAGGTTTGCCTTTCCTTAATCTTTCTTCTAAGATAAGTCGTAAGGTCAGTATTGCCTCACGTGTTCCAGTATTTCTACGGAATCCAAACTGATCTTCCCCGAGGTCGGCTTCTACTAGTATTTCCATTCGTCTGTAAAGAATTCGTGTTAGTATTTTGCAGCTGTGGCTTATTAAACTGATTGTTCGGTAATTTTCACATGTATCAACACCTGCTTTCTTTGGGATTGGAATTATTATATTTTTCTTCAAGTCTGAGGGTATTTCGCCTGTTTCATACATCTTGCTCACCAGATGGTAGAGTTTTGTCACGACTGGCTCTCCCAAGGCCGTCAGTAGTTCCAATGGAATGTTGTCTACTCCGGGGACCTTGTTTCGACTCAGGTCTTTCAGTGCTCTGTCAAACTCTTCACGCAGTAACGTATCTCCCATTTCATCTTCATCTATATCCTCTTCCAATTCCATAATATTGTCCTCAAGTACATCGCCCTTGTATAGACCCTCTATATACTCCTTCCTCCTTTCTGCTTTCCCTGTCGATCTCATTTTTGAGACGTTTGTATTCCTATTTGCCTGCTTCATTTACTGCATTTTTATATTTTCTCCTTTCATCAATTAAATTCAATATTTCTTCTGTTACCCAAGGATTTCTACTAGCCCTCGTCTTTTTACCTACTTGATCCTCTGCTGCCTTCACTACTTCATCCCTCAAAGCCACCCATTCTTCTTCTACTGTATTTCTTTCCCCCATTCCTGTCAATTGTTCCCTTATGTTCTCCCTGAAATTCTGTACAACCTTTGGTTCTTGCAGTTTATCTAGGTCCCATCTCCTTAAATTCCCACCTTTTTGCAGTTTCTTCAGTTTTAATCTACAGGTCGTAACCAATAGATTGTGGTCAGAGTCCACATCTGCCCCTGGAAATGTCTTACAATTTAAAACCTGGTTCCTAAATCTCTGTCTTACCATTATATAATCTATCTGATACCTTTTAGTATCTCCAGGGTTCTTCCATGTATACAACCTTCCATCATGATTCTTAAACCAAGTGTTAGCTATGATTAAGTTAGGTTCTATGCAAAATTCTAGCAGGCGGCTTCCTCTTTCATTTCTTAGCCCCAATCCATATTCACCTACTACGTTTTCTTCTCTCCCTTTTCATGCACTCGAATTCCAGTCACCCATGACTATTAAATTTTCGTCTCCCTTCACTATCCGAATAATTTCTTTTATTTCATCATACATTTCTTCAATTACTTCGTCATCTGCAGAGCTAGTTGGCATATAAACTTGTACTACTGTAGTAGGTGTGGGCTTCGTATCTATCTTGGCCACAATAATGCGTTCACTATGCTGTTTGTAGTAGCTTACCCGCATTCCTATTTTCCTATTCATTATTAAAGCTGCTCCTGCATTACCCCTATTTGACTTTATGTTTATAACGCTGTAGTCACCTGACCAGAAGTCTTTTTCCTCCTGCCACCGAACCTCACTAATTCCCACTATATCTAAACTTAACCTATCCATTTCCCTTTTTAAATTTTCTAACCTACCTGCCCGATTAAGGGATCTGACATTCCACGCTCCGATCCGTAGAACGCCGGTTTTCTTTCTCCTGATAACGACATCCTCTCGAGTAGTCCGCGCCCGGAGATCCGAATGGGGGACTATTTTACCTCCGGAATATTTTACCTAAGAGGACGCCATCATCATTTAATCATACAGTAAAGCTGCATGCCCTCAGGAAAAATTACGGCCGTAGTTTCCCCTTGCTTTCAGCCGTTCGCAGTACCAACACAGCAAGGCCGTTTTGGTTATTGTTACAAGGCCAGATCAGTCAATCATCCAGACTGTTGCCCTTGCAACTACTGAAAAGGCTGCTGCCCCTCTTCAGGAACCACACGTTTGTCTGGCCTCCCAACAGATACCCCTCCGTTGTGGTTGTACCTACGGTATGGCTATCTGTATCGCTGAGGCACGCAAGCCTCCCCACCAACGGCAAGGTCCATGATTCATGGAGCCGATAACATAGATGCCAAATATAATTCTTTCCTTAACACGTTTCTCAAGCTCTTTGAAAGTTGCTTTCCATTAGAACTTTCTAAAAGGGATACTAGCAGTAAAAGGCAGCCCAGATGGCTGACTAGTGGGATAAGGATATCATGTAGAACAAAGATGGGAATTACATCAAAATGTTAGAAGTAGTCACACACAAGCTACAGTAGCCATATACAGACTGCTGTAAGGTGCTTAAAATGTTATTAGGAAGGCAAAGAGTATGTGGTATGCAAATAGAATAGCTAATTCACAGGATAAAATTAAAACCACATGGTCAGTTGTTTAGGAAGTGTCTGGTCACCAGCACAAGGTTGACGATATAAAGTCAATTCGTAGTATAAATCAGATGTCTGTACAGTATTTAACAATCAGTTTCTGAAAATTGCTAGTGAATTAAACAAAATATTTGTTTCTACAGGGAATCATATAACGCTTCTGCAAATACCTTTCTGAGATTGATGTCTGAAATACTACTGTGATACAGACAATGGGGAGACTGAGTCAATAATTAAATCACTGAAGACTAGGGTACTCTCATGGATATGATGGAGTGCCTAGCAGAACATTAAAGTACTGTGCTGTACATGCTAGCCCTGTATTTAGCCAAATTTGTAATTTTGCATTTAGGAACGGTCAGTTTCCTGCATGATTAAAGTACTTGGTAGTAAAGGGAGAAAGGAATAATGTAGACAATTTTAGACCTATTTCTATGCCATCAGTGTTTGCCAAAGTTATTGAAAAGGCTGTGTATGTAAGGATAACTGATCATTTTATATCACGCTATTTGCTATCAAATGTACAGTCCGGCTTTGGAAGTCCTTTAAGAACGCAAAACGCTATATTCTCTTTTCTCTGTGAGGTACTGGACGGGTTAAACAAAAGGTTTCGAACGCTAGGCATATTTTTTGGTTTAGTTAAGGCGTTTGATTGTGTTGATCACAAAATATTGCTCCAGAAGTTGGACCATTATGGAGCTCACAATTGGTTCACCTCTTACTTTAGCAACAGACAGCAAAAGGTCATTATTCACACTGTTGAGAATGATTATGATGGGGTATCTAGTGGAGTACGGCCAAGTGGGTGGGGGGGGGGGGGGGTGCCCTAGGGATCAGTGTTGGGGCCACTCCTGTTCCTTTTTTATAAATGATATGCTCTCTAATATTACGGGTAACTCTAAAATATTTCTGTTTGCTGATGGCACTAGCTTGGTAGTAAAGGATGTCGTTTGCAACATTGGCTCGGTTTCAAATAGTGCAGTTCATGGCATAAGTTTGTGGCTTGTAGAAAATAAACTAACGCTAAATCACAGTAAGACTCAGTTCTTACAGTTTCCAACAAAAAATTCAACAAAACCTGACATTTTAATTTCACAGAATGGACATATGATTAGTTAAACTGAACAGTTCAAATTTCTAGGTGTTCAGGTAGATAGTAAGCTGTCGTGGAAAGCCTATGCTCAGGATCTTGTTCAAAGACTTAATGTTACTATTTTTATTATTTGAACGGTATCTGAAGTGAGTGATCGTTCGACACGAAAATTACTCTACTTTGAAGCCATATTGACTATTTTTCGACCGTGACGGTTCAAGATATACGTAAAGGTTTTTTTTTTCTTTTTAAATTACCGCTACCAGTCAGAAACTTTGTCAACTATTGTATTACTTATTAATAGCGTCATGTTTCGAGGGAATACGTCATCTTCAGGCTAAATGGCATTACAGAAACAACTTTACAATACGGTCATATTGACGTGACATCAATATGACCTTATTCTAAAGTTGTTTTTGTAATGCCATTTAGCCTGAAGATGAGATATTCCCTAGAAACATGTCGCTAAATAAATAATACAGTCGTTGACGAAGTTTGTGACTGGTAGCGGTAATTTAAGAAAAACCTTTACATATTCGTCTACTTTGCTTATTTTCATTTGCTTGTGTCGTATGGTACTATATTTTGGGGTAGCTTTTCCCATTCTAAAAGGATACTTTTGGCTCAGAAACGGGCGGTTCGGGCAGTAGGTGGTCTCTCTCTCTCTCTCTCTCTCTCTCTCTCTCTCTCTCTCTCTCTATATATATATATATATATATATATATATATATATATATATATATATATTTTCCTTACTGTCATTTCTTCTTAACAATATTAGCTTATTCGCAACAATAAGCAGCTTTCACTCAGTTAATACTCGGCAGAAATGAAAGCTGCATTTGGATCGGACTTCCTTAACTCTTGTGTAGAAAGGTTTGCAGTATACTGCTGCGTTCATATTTAGTAAGGTACCGCTAGAATTCAAAAATCTTAGCAGTAATCCACGCGCTATCAAATCGAAACTGAAGAGTTTCATCATGGGTAACGCCTTCGATTCTGTCGAGGAGTTCCTTGAAAAAATTAAGCTGATTCTTGTTGTATTGTTGATTGCGTTTGCTTAAACTTACTGCTTGATTTTTTCAGTTTCATGATCATTTTATTTTTATCTGTTACTACTTTTATGTTGTAATTTCATGTACTGACACGTTCCAGGACCTTGGAGATTTGCTCCTCAATTTGGTCCTACGGAACTTGACTTGTAAATGAAATAAAATAAAAGCAGTTTTGCGATATGTGTCAAACGGTCAGCTTTAGACTGGGGGCAGAGCTGCTGTGGCGTGCCTTTGTCTTTACTACATGCTTCTTTGATGTGGCTATTCCAGGTTCATTTGTCAATTTCGAGAGCTAAATATACGCTAAGTTCACCCAAGGGAGGTTCGTACCACCAAAAGCTATTTGACGATTTGGTAGAGGTTCCTCAGGTGGACATTAAATTGGCTTTATTCAGGTTAATTTTACAAAGAAACTTGTGATCTGAGGAAAGAGCGCACCACCTTTATCAAATGTCTGGGCACCGTATAGTCAGCAAGATTGTGGATGGGACTTCTATTCCCAGATGCGTCCTCTATCTGCATCTGCATCTACATCTGTTCTTACAAACCAGTGTGAAGGGCATGGCAGAGGGTATGTTCCACTTTACCAGTTACTGATGTTTCCACAAGCTCGGTTAACGTATAGAGAATGGGATGAATGATTGTTTAATGCCTCTGAGAGTGCTGTAATAAATGTAATGTTGTCTTCACGATGCCTATGGGAGCGCTGTATAGGTAGTTGCAGTATATTCCTACAGTCAACATTTCAAGCCAGTTCTAGAAATTTTGTAAGGAGGCTATCTCGGGGTAATTTACCTTTATCTTCAAGATTCTGTCAGTTCTGTTCCTTCAGCTTATCTGTAACACTCTTCCACGGGACAAAGAAACCTATGACCATTCGTGCTGCCTTTCTATGTATATTAGTTCAACATCCATCGTTAGTTGTATCTTGTATGTGTCCCAAACACATGACCATTTAAAGGCACATTTGCATGCTGAGATTTTATTAGCAGAAAACGTAATTATAATTAATGAAATAAAGAAATAATCTGAGCCATAGAGACAGTCCGAGGTTGTATGCAGCTGCTGGAAACATTTGATGATTTTTGATCGTCAGATGACTGGCAGAATAAGATGCACCTTTTGTTTTCTAGGTCTTGTCCAGATCGGACGTATTTTGGCACACCGCCATTAAGATATGTCGCACCAGTGTTTAAGAAGGGTAGTAGGAGTAATCCATCGAACTACGGACCTATATCATTGACGTCGGTTTTCAGTAGGGGTTTGGAGCATATACTGTATTCAAACATAATGAATCACCTCGAGGGGAACGATCTATTGATAAGTAATCAGCATGGTTTCAGAAAACATCGTTCTTGTGCAACGCAGCTAGCTCTTTATTCGCACGAAGTAATGGCCGCTATCGACAGGGGATCTCAAGTTGATTCCGTATTTCTAGATTTCCGGAAAGCTTTTGACACCGTTCCTCACAAGTGACTTCTAATCAAGCTGCGGGCTTATGGGGTATCATCTCAGTTGTGCGACTGGATTCGTGATTTCCTTTCATGAAGGTCGCAGTTCGTAGTAATAGACGGCAAATCATCGAGTAAAACTGAAATAATATCAGGTGTTCCCCAGGGAAGCGTCCTGGGATCTCTGCTGTTCCTGATCTATATAAATGACCTGTGTAAGACGTGTACATTGCCAGCGATGGGCGAGGCATGACAGAATCTCTGACCAGAGAGTAGTTTATCGTTAGTTGTTCCTTGTCGCTAGTCTGCAGTTGTCTGTGCGAGTCGACAGTGGTCTGTAGTAGTCGCAGTCCGTGCTAAAGTCGGAGGGAGTCAGCATGCGTCGGCTGTGTGCTCTGCTCGCGACTCTGGTCAGGGCTCTGGAGGATGAGTATTGTTGTAGAAGGTAAAGAAGCAGCCTACACATATTTAATAATGTATGTTAATTCTAATTTAATTTGTTCCAAAAAAATACCCCAATAATACATTTTATAATATAAAGCAACTTTTTAAAGAAAAGCAATCATTTCAATTTAAAGAATATTTCCAATGCATGATCATTCCTTCCAATAATAATAATAAAAAAAAATGTACGCCAGCATTGCACGAAGCTTTGTCGAAAAATTCCAGATATAATTGCGGTTTTTATTGAGGTAAGAATGTTTGCTTTTTTAATACAGAATACAGGGCCGAAGGGCAGCGCTGATGTCCTCATAAAATTTATCAGGTTACAAAACTTTTTCATTATTTCGGTGTTTAGGAATTGAATTTTGTGGTTACATTAAATGTGAATGCATTTCTGCACACATACTATAAACGGGAGCCAATTTTGTTCAGAGGTTACATTAAAACTAATTTTGTTCAGAACTCACAATAACTAAAAATTCATTTAATTATAAATTATATTTTGTGGGCAGGTTACTCTTGGCTCATTGAATTTAACATTTTGTGTGGGGAGGTTACACCTGGGTGACAATCTGAGCAGTTCTCTTAGCTTGTTCGCAGATGATGCTGTAATTTACCGTATAGTAAGGTCATCTGAAGACCAGTATCAGTTGCAAAGCGATTTAGAAAAGATTGCTGTATGGTGTGGCAGGTGGCAGTTGACGCTAAATAACGATAAGTGTGAGGTGATCCACGTGAGTTCCAAAAGAAATCCGTTGGAATTCGATTACTCGATAAATAGTACAATTCTCAAGGCTGTCGATTCAACTAAGTACCTGGGTGTAAAAATTACAAACAACTTCAGTTGGAAAGACCACATAGATAATATTGTGGGGAAGGCGAGCCAAAGGTTGCGTTACATTGGCAGGACGCTTAGAAGATGCAACAAGTCCACTAAAGAGACAGCTTACACTACACTCCTTCGTCCTCTGTTAGAATATTGCTGCGCGGTGTGGGATCCTTACCAGGTGGGATTGACCGAGGACATCGAATGGGTGCAAAAAAGGGCAGCTCGTTTTGTATTATCACGTAATAGGGGAGAGAGTGTGGCAGATATGATACGCGAGTTGGGATGGAAGTCATTAAAGAAAAGACGTTTTTCGTCGCTGCGAGATCTATTTACGAAATTTCAGTCACCAACTTTCTCTTTCGAATGTGAAAATATTTTGTTGAGCCCAACCTACATAGGTAGGCATGATCATCAAAATAAAATAAGAGAAATCAGAGCTCGAACAGAAAGGTTTAGGTGTTCGTTTTTCCCGCGCGCTGTTCGGGAGTGGAATGGTAGGGAGATAGTATGATTGTGGTTCGATGAACCCTCTGCCAAGCACTTAAATGTGAATTGCAGAGTAATCATGTAGATGTAGATGTAGATGTATCAATGCATTCACGAGTTGCAACCAAACGGCACTCGTAATTGCATGACACAAGTCTCAATGTAAGTGTCGTAATTTAATTGTTACATTTCAGAATATACTGTTATTACTAACTTATGTATGATTAATTTTGTATCTTTAGTCACTGTTAGATTGTTAGGTAACTTGGCATAGCAAAAGGTTCCGTACTTCTAAGCAAAAAGTCGTCCAGCTCGATCCACCGTCGTCTTCGGGTGCTGTCTTATTACGAAGTCCGATTTTAATAAAAACACAGATAGAAGAAACACGGTTAAAAATACATGAACTGACCTACAACAAATATTTTCACATGACATATTCAAACCACTAGCCGAGGTGCCTGTTATTAACGGTGCTATAATCCGAACTGTTATGATATCAGTATACCGTGTTTAGTAAAGTGATTTTCCAGGGGGGGGGGGGTGACCCATGAGACATTCTAGGACCTCGCCTAGAAAACTAAGAAGATATATTCGTCTGTATTGGTAAGAAGAGATTAAGGGAACCGGGAAGCTCTGACACATCTGTGAATGCTGATAACTTTGCTATATTCCAGGTTGTGGGAACCTGGCAAAAGCCAAGTTGGAATTGCAGGTGTTTGTCATGCGGCTATTGCAACAGCTGGGAGAATTTTCAGTTGCGTTGATCGAATGTTGCGGCGACCGGGGGATTTTGGCTTCCATAGTTGAACAATGATCGTAATCGCTAGAGGACTATCATATCTTTTGTACCTGACGATTATCCCTTCCTTTCGGCTTTCTGCTATCGTGTCTCCTGTGTTCCAATTTCTATCCGCTGCCAAGCGCTCCTCGGCCCTCGGCCGGCCCCCTACTGGTGGTGAATGGCATCCAGGTAGTTTGAAAGTGGTTGATATCGCTGTTTGTAACTTGAATTGAGTTTTATGGCGTTGTTTCATTGATTTGGATGCACAATCCCATGTCTTGCTCAGAATATAGCAGGCGTCTTTGTAGGTGAGAATTTCCTCCAACTTAATTAAATCACCTGTTATACATAACTGTACTGTTATACATAACAGTACTGTCCTAGAACTTCGGCGGCACTACTGGGATTTTTGAAGTACATTAACCCACGGACTGATAATATTTTATCCAATATTGTCAACTGACTTGCTTTGTTATTCCAGACATGTGTGGCGAATTTGTTGTCAGCATTGGGCATCTACTTTTCCATTTGTTTGCCCGATAAATGGCATACCACACTGACACGGAATGCTGCAACTTTCTGGTCTTGCGTAGCTGTGTCATCTTTAGCGTTCCCAGTAAGTCTTGTTCACGGGGCATGTCACACACTTGATGCCACAACTTTTTAAGATCCTGCTGATGTCTGAGAGATCGACTCTTGATTTGAAAGCTTTCGCTTTTCTTGCTATCATTCAGTGACTCCACGCTGTAACGCTCTCAATCTGAGTGGAGTGCTGATCCGTGTGATAAAGGAAGAGTCTGTGTTTTAATTCTCGTCGTCTGATAAGCTATGTGCTCTGTGGATCAAGGTCCTTCGGACGGCATTCCTCTGCGTTGATCGGCGACAGTTGTTTATCTACAGGTGTAGGTCAGTGTACGAGCTTTCGATATAGGCTGTGGCTATGCACATCAACTGATCACCATGTCACAAGGAGATCCAAAGACTCACCCATTTCAAATTCCACTGCAGTTGTGTGGTGGCGTGATTTATCACGAAGCTTCTCCATACCATGTGGCTGTATGACAAATGTGTCGCCTGCAGATAAAAAGAAACAGATAGGCTTTTGTGTTGATAACCCCAAGTCTCCTCTGTCCATCTGTTCGAAAGTTGACTACCTCTATCTATTAGAAATTAGAAACGTAGAAAGTATGATATTGAGCTTTGCATACACTAGCAATCAAGGCGCTGTGATTATGTCAGTGCCATACCAGCTTTCTTTTCCCACTGCTGTTCGGCGAGTCTGACGAGTTTTGAGAACAGTTGCGCTGCTATCGCTTCCTACTCGTCGACTCGTTCTCTCTTGCTGCATCTCGCAGGAGAGAGGCTAGTGACTTCGTATGGAAGTTGCGTAGACGATCTTGCTGTTGTAAAGTGGTATTAACAGCGCAAAATGACACATTGTGAGGTCAGATGCCCTCTAACGAAGTTACATTTTATGAGACAGTGAAGACTGTAAGCCGAAAAATAAGTGATGCAGTAATTGCAAATGTGCTTCATTAGAGTCGGCCGGGGTGGCCGAGCGGTTCTAGGCGCTTCAGTCTGGAACCGCGCGACCGCTACGGTCGGAGGTTCGAATCCTGCCTCGGGCATGGGTGTGTGTGATGTCCTTAGGTTAATTAGGTTTAAGTATTTCTAAGTTCTAGGGGACTGATGACCTCAGATGTTAAGTCCAACAGTGCTCAGAGCCATCTGAACCATTTTTTTTTTTTTGCTTCATTAGAGGTAGAGCGACATGTGCAAAACGTTCGATGACATAGCCCACTTTTCACAGAAAAGCATACGAAGTTCGTCCATTCCAAGTAATTGGATGTATTCAGGATCAGTCCACCTTCGCAATCAGAAAACACACGTACTCCATAAAACGAAAACTGGGCATAGCACAAAGCTGTTGTTATGTCTCTGAGGTGAAAAAGCGCTTGTTGTATGTTTCTTTAGTCATGGCAATCTAAGTTTATGGATTAGTGGACTAATAGCTAGGTGCGTCGCTTATCAATCATTTCTGTAACTTTTTCGAAGACTGCTGTAAGTTTATTTTTAGTAGTTAATAACCATTCAGAGAATACACTTTATTTACATGTCTTATTTACGTGTACTATAGTCACAGTCGAAAGTCTCGGTATGTCAACGTAAATCTTAGATATTCTCTGAATAGGGTTCAAATATAAAAATAAAAATAAACTTACAGCAGTCTTCGAAAAATTTTTACATGTAAACATGAATACACACATACATCTACACATGGACGTATTCAAATACATCAGTACAAATTCATAAGCCCACATATACACTGAAGCGCCAAAGAAACTAGCATAGGTATGCGATTCAAATACTGATGGCAACAGGCAGAATACGGCACTGCGGTCGGCAACGCCTATATAAGATAACAAGTGTTTGGCGCAATTGTTGGATCGGTTACCGCTGCTACAATGGCAGGTTATCGAGAATTGAGTTTGAACGTGCTGTTATAGTCGGCGCATGAGCGTTGGGACACAGCATCACCGAGATAGCGATGAAATGGCGATTTTCCCGTACGACCATATCACGAGTGTACCGTGAATATCAAGAATCCAGTAAAACATTGAATCTGACATCGCTGCGGCCAGGAAAAGATCCTGCAAGGACGGGACCAACGACGACTGAAGAGAACTGTTTAACGTGACACAAGTGCAACCCCTCCCAAATTGCTACAGATTTCAATGCTGCGCCATCAACATGTGTCAGTGTGCGAACCATTCATCGATAAGGGATTTCAGAGCTGAAGGCCCGCTCGTGTACACTTGATGACTGCACAACACAAAGCTTTACGCCTCACCTGAGCCCGTCAACACCAACAATGGACTGTTGATGACTAGAAATGAAGGGCTTATTTCAATAGTGGTACAAGTCCATTTTTGTTCATTCTGAGATACAGAGTACTAAAGTTAAAAGCGCAGAGAAAAATCTGTAGTTGAGATACCAGAAATATTCAAGTATATATACTTGGAGTTCCAAGACTGTTGCACCTGGTCGGTCAATACAGGGATGATTAATGCTGTTTGTGGATGATGCTGGAGTTGTCGTCCGATGATGTCCCACATATGTTCGATTGGAGACAGATGTGGTGATGGTGCAGACCAAGAAAACATGTCGGCACTCACTGTAGCATGTTGAGTTATAACAGCGGATGGGGCCGAGAGTTATCCTGTTGAAAACAACCCCTAGAATGCGGTTTATGAATGCAATCTGAACAGGTCGAAGCACCAGACTGACGTACATCTTCGCAGTCAGGGTGCTGTGAATAACCACGAGAGTGCTCCTGCTGTCATACGAAATCGTCCTTCAGACCATAGCTCCTGAAACAGGTCCATGTGTCTAGCACGCAGACAGGTTGGTTGCAGGCTCTCAAATGTCCTCATCCTAACCAAAACAGGGCCATCACTGGCACCGAGATAGAACCAGCTTTCATCAGAAAACAGAACAGACCACCACACTGGCCTCCAATGAGCTCTCGTTTGATACAACTGAAGTCGCAAATGGCGGTGTTTTGGGGTCAGTGGAATGCACGCTACAGGGCGCCTGGCTCGGAGCTTCTTTGAAGTAACCGATTTGTAACATTTCTTTGTGCCTCTGTGGTGCCTACTGCTGCTCAGACTGCAGGTGCAGGTGCAGTAAGATGCGCCAAAGCCATGCGCCAAACAGGGTCTTCTCTCTCGCTAGTCCCCTGTGGCCGTCCGAAGCGGAGTGGTCTTGTGACCGTACATTCTCGTGACCACCACTGCCAACAATCATGTGCAGTGGCTACATTCCTGCCAAGCCTTTCTGCAGCGTCGCAGAAGGAACATCCAGCTTCTCATCGACCTATTACACCACCTCGTTCAAACTCAGTGGGGTGATGATAAAGTTGTCTTTCTCGTCTTAAAGGAATTCTTGACTAACATCAATTCACCATGTCCAGTCTCAAAGATAACTAACTCTCAAGGTCATTACAGCATGTATTTAAAGCAAACTTGATTTGAATCTTCATAGTCGCGTTACTAGAACACTTGTATGCGACTGGCGCGAAATTTGACTAGACATCACCTTTAAGTGCAGAAACAATCATACCAACTTTCGTTTATGTCAAACAATTCCTTCTTGGTGTTGCGATATTTTATTGTCAGTGTGAAACATGTCTGACAAAACAGTGAAGCATCCAGAATACATGGCCGGAGTTCCTACAGGTACATATCATGGAGAGGTATGTAAATAACAACAGCTGCAATTCTGTGTGACAGGTAGAACGGCCAGCACAGTGCATTACTGTTGTTCATGTTTAGTGTTTTCATTAGGCCTCGTATGGTATACAGGGTGGTCCATTGATTGTGACCAGGCCGCAGATCTCGCGAAATAAGCGTTAAACGAAAAAACTACAAAGAACTAAACTTGTTTAGCTTGAAGGGGGAAACCAGATGGCGCTATAGTTGGCCCGCTGCATGGCGCTGCCATAGGTCAAACGGATAGCAACTGCGTTTTTTTTAATAGGAACCCCCAATTTATTTACATAATCGTGTAGTACGCAAAGAAATACGATTGTTTTATTTGGACCACATTTTTCGCTTTGTGATAGATGGCGCTGTAACAGTCACAAACATATGACTCAAAATTTTAGACGAACAGTTGATAACAGAGAGGCTTTATAAATTAAAATACAGAACGTAGGTACGTTTGAACATTTTATTTCGGTTTTTCCAATGTGATACATGTACCTTTGTGAACTTATCATTTCTGAGAACGCATCCTGTTACAGCGTGATTACCTGTAAATACCACATTAATGCAATAAATGCTCAAAATGATGTCCGTCAACCTCAATGCATATGGCAATACGTGTAACGACATTTCTCTCAACAGCGAGTAGTTCGCCTTCCGTAATGTTCGCACATGCATTGACAATGCGCTGACGCATGTAGACACGCGTTGTCGGTGGATCACGATAGCAAATATCCTTCACCTTGCCCCACAGAAAGAAATCCGGGGACGTCAGATCCGGTGAACGTGCGGGCCATGGTATGGTGCTTCGACGACCAATCCACCTGTCATGAAATATGCTATTCAATACCGCTTCAACCGCACGCGAGCTATGCCCCGGACATTCATCATGTTGGAAGTACATCGCCATTTTGTCATGAAGTGAAACTTCTTGTAGTAACATCGGTAGAACATTACGTAGGAAATCAGAATACACTACACCATTCATATTGCCATCGATAAAATGGGGGCTAATTATCCTTCCTCCCATAATCCCGCACCATACATTAACCCGCCAAGTTCGCTGATGTTCCACTTGTCGCAGCCATCGTGGATTTTCCGTTGCCCAATAGTGCATATTATGCCGGTTTACGTTACCGCTGTTAGTGAATGACGCTTCGTCGCTAAATAGAACGCGTGCTAAAAATCTGTCATCGTCCCGTAATTTATCTTGAGCATACAATACCTGATGCATAGAAATTTGGTACGGGTGCAATCGATGTTGATGTAGCATTCTCAACACCGAAGTTTTTGAGATTCCCGATTCTCGCGCAATTTGTCTGCTACTGATGTGCGGATCAGCCGCGACAGCAGCTAAAACACCTACTTGGGCATCATCTTTTGTTGCAGGTCGTGGTTGACGTTTCACACGTGGCTGAACACTTCCTGTTTCCTTCAATAAAGTAACTATCCCGCGAACGGTCCGGACACTTGGATGATGTTGAGGATACCGAGCAGCATACATAGCACACGCCCGTTGGGCATTTTGATCACAGTAGCCATACATCAATACGATATCAACCTTTTCCGCAATTGGTAAACGGTCCATTTTAACACGGGTAATGTATCACGAAGCAAATACCGTTCGCACTGGCGGAATGTTACGTGATAGCACGTACTTATACGTTTGTGACTATTACAGTGCCATCTATCACAAAGCGAAAAAAGTGGTCCAACTAAAACATTCGTATTTCTTTACGCACTACACGAATATGTAATAAAAAGGGGGGTTCCTATTTAAAAAAACGCAGCTGATATTCGGTTGATCTATGGCAGCGCCATCTAGCGGGCCACCCAAAGCACTGTCTGGTTCCCCGCTTCAAGCTAGACAAGTTTGATGCTTATTTCGTGTGATATTTGGCCCGGTCACTATCAATGGACCACTCTTTATAAGGGGCCTGAGTAAAGGATTAAAAATTGGCGCGTACTCGTGTAAGACAGAATACCTGAAAAACTTGGAATTGGACCTCATTGTGAGTCTCCATTTGGCCTACTGGTCAAATGGTCCAATATCCAAATTTGCGGGGCATGTGGATGTAACAGTGGCCCAGTATTGAAATGCATGGGAAAGTAAGGGCAGACGTACTCGTCGTCAAGGTTCCGGGAGACCACGTTTGAACACCGCATGGGAGGATCCCCTCTTCATATCTACGTCCAGAGGCCGGGACCAGCAGCAGCTGGGCTAGAAAATTACTGAATCATGCGTAGGCCGTCCTTCGCGCCACAAAATAGACGGCTGCGTTAGGAGTGTTCCGTGACCGGAAGTCATCTACTGCTGATGAATGGCGCCACATTGTGCTCAGCAATACTGCCCTGGGTGATCATTATTGGGCAGTACGACGACGACGTAGGAGAGGTCTCCTTCGTCCAATGCACAGCGGAGTTATTCCTGACCTCATGGTGAGGGAGACGTCAAGTATGATTTCGGGTCACAGCTGCCAGTGATTGAAGGACTTATGACTGAACAATGATACGTCACCTACATCCTGCGCCATCACGTGTTTCTCACGTGAAAGTGTCGTGGTGTCTTGTTTCTACAGGGCAATGTTCGTCTACGGATGGCACGTGTCTCTGTAAGCTGGTTATGTGATACTGACGCACTGACGACCCAGCAAGGTCCCCAGATCTGTCCCTGATAGAACGTGCGTAGGCCCAACTGTACGTCAACTCCGCCCTTGTACCAGTATCCATGATTTCAAAGACCAGCTACGATAGTTGCGGGCCAGGTTGCCTCATGAGAGACTATAACGGAGTGATGACACCCTCACGAAGAGAATCAGTGTATATTTTGAGGCCAGAGCGGGTGCAACCTTATACTGATAAGTGGACTTATGCTACCGACTTCCTTGTAAATATGACTCGATTTTGTAATCATTGAAATAAAACCACATATCCCCTAAACCCATAAAGTTTCATTTCATTTTTCCTCCCTTCTGGGCTCTTCAGACTTTTTGTCGGGCATTGAAAGTGGTTGGTACATTTTGTAATTCCAAAAACATTATCTTAATTGAAGAGAAATGATACAAACAAATTTCATTTCTGAGTGTAGTAGGAGAAACGTAATAACGAGTTCTTTCAGTGTATTATAAGCCTCTTTACTGTTCGAAACAATTAAATCTCTTTCTTTAACATCATGTTCATCTCTTAATTTATATCATGTCACTCCCAGTCGCTAAATGGGGTTGTGGTACTTTGTTTTCCCAAGGTAAATAACATTCCTTGAGGTTTCGGAATTGTAACTGGATGATGTCGATATCTCTCCAGGATATTTCCGCCGGTAACAATTGAGCCGTCTTCAGAGTTTTACGGTGACGTACCTGAGAATGATTGGCAGATGAAACATCGTGGCAGTGGAGGACAGACTTCACGTTGGTGAAAGCCTGAAACCGCATAAAATTCTTGTGGGCGTTAGGGACGCAAAAGCCAGTATATAGCATCCAGTGGAATGGAACATAGCTCAGCCTGGAGCTATACACATTACTGTATAAGAAGGGTAAAAGAACAGACCCGCAGAATTACGGACTAATATCCCTAACTTCGGTTTGCTGCAGAGTCCTTGAACATTTTCTGAGTTCGAATATAATAAACTTCCTTAAGACTGAGAAGTTTATGTGCACGAATCAGCATGGTTTTAGAAAGCATCGCCTGAACGAAATGCAGTTTACCCTTATTTCACATGATATACAGAGAACTATAGATGAAGAGCAGCAGGCAGTTACCATATTCCTAGATTTCTGGAAAGTAATTTACACTTTGTGCCACATTGCCGGCTGCCAACAAAGTTACGAGCATATGGAATTAATTCACAGACCTGTGAGTGGCTCGCAGTCTTCTTAATTAATACAACTCAGCTTGTTGCCCTCGACGGCGAATATTCATAAGGGACAAGGGTATCGTCAGAAGTGCCTCAGGGATGTGTGTTAGGACCGCTGTTGTTCTCTTTATACATAAACGATTTCGCGGACAGCGTGGGCAGCAGCCTGCGGTTGTTTGCTGAGGATGCAGTGGCGTACGGTAAGGTGTCGAAGTTGAATAACAGCAGGAAGATACAACACGACTTAGACATAATTTCCAGTTGGTATGATGAATAGCAGCTAGCGCTAATTGTGGAAAAACGTAAGTTAATGCGGGTGACTCGGTAGATCCAACCTAAAATGTTCGGATGCAATATTACTGGTGTCCCGCTTGTCACAGTCAAGTCGGTAAAATATTTGGTTACAATGTTTCAAAGTGATATGAGATGGAACGACTATGCGAGAATTGTGGTAGGGAAGCCGAATGGTCGACTTCGGTTTATGGGGATAAATTTAGGAAAGAATGATTCACCTGTAAAGAAGACAGCATATAGGACGATGGTGCGACCTATTCTTGAATACTTTTCGAATGTTTGGTATCCATGCCAGGCCAGATCGAAGGAAGACATCGAAGCAGAAGCGGGCTACTAGATTTGTTACCGGTAGGTTCGAACAACATGTCTAACTCAAATGGGAATTCCTTGATGGAAGGCGACGTTCTTTTCTAGAGGCACCATTGAAAAAATTTAGAGAACCGACATTTGAAGCTGACTGCAGTAAGAGTCTACTGCCGCCAACATACATTATGTGTAAGAACCACAGATAAGATATGAGAAATCAGGGCTCATACGGAGGTATACAGACTGTCGTTTTTCCCTCGGTCTGTTTGCGAGTGGAAGAGGAAAGGAAATGACAAATATTGGTACCGTGCACCCTCCACCACGCACCGTACGGAGGCTTGTGAAGTGTCGATGTAGATATAGTGGGCTTTCTTTCTAGCCTGCCGAGAGTGCATTGTGGTCGGATCCAATTAGGCTAATGAGCGGTGGCGGGACCGGCGCCATCAGTATCTCTGACATGAGTACGATCGATTTCCTAGTACAGAGGTTTGTCTTGGGGCTTGGATCGGCTCGGGATATAAGCGAGTTCCAACCACGAGTAAAGGGGAACAACGCTTTGAGAAGGGAAGGCGGCGGTGCGAGAGTCTGCGATTGGCTGGCGGGCAGAAGCGAAGACGGCGTGCCTGAGGCCGGGCGGCGGTAATCACGTGGTTATACTGGAGGCGGCGGGAGTTGGCCGACGCTGTGCATTCTCCGGCGACCTTGTGAGTTGTGGATGTGCGCGCTTCCTTGGAGGGACACGCTGTTAAGGTCTTGCGAAGTGATGGTCTGACATCGTTGCAAAATCGCCCCAGCATCAAGACTCTAAGTACTCTAATTACTAAGAGCGCTTAGTTAACTGTGATTGTGATAGCACTTGGTATAGTAAGACGTTGTCGGACGAGTGATGTTATGTGTGTTCGATTTCAATTTGATGCCTCTTACTAAGCTTGTGCTCTGCTTCTGCATGACATTGATGTTTTTGCAGAATGTTAATTCATTAGCTGTTATTAGTAAGTGTTTAATTTGCGTACTGTATCGGTTAAACCATGTCAATATGTCCTCTGCGGGCAATCTGAGTTTTTATTTCTAAAGGTTACAGTGTTGAACTTTGCAGCCTCACTTAAGGTGGCCAGTATGTGTGTCATTAAGTACTAGTGAGTGTCTGTTCTCGTGAGCCAGTTCATTTCCCACTTTTAGCGTTGGTTTATCAGGTACTGTTTCACTTAAAGAAAGGACTTGCTAGTGAAATCAGTTGTTTAGCCTTGATATTATAGTGTTAATTTACTGGTCAATCTTGAATGTTAAAGTTGTTGTTGTTGTTGTTGTTGTTGTGGTCTTCAGTCCTGAGACTGGTTTGATGCAGCTATCCATGCTACTCTATCCTGTGCAAGTTTCTTCATCTCCCAGCATCTACTGCAACCTACATCCCTCTGAATCTGCTTAGTGTATTCATCTCTTGGTCTGCCTCTACGATTTTTACCCTCCACGCTGCCATCCAATACTATATTGGTGATCCCTTGATGCCTCAGAACATGTCATACCATCCGATCCCTTCTTTTAGTCAAGATGTGGCACAAACTTCTCTTCTCCCCAATCGTATTCAATACCTCCTCATTAGTTATGTGATCTAACCATCTAATCTTCAGCATTCTTCTGTAGCACCACATTTCTAAAGCTTCTATTCTCTTCTTGTCCAAACTATTTATCGTCCATGTTTCACTTCCATACATGGCTACACTCCATACAAATACTTTCAGAAACGACTTCCTGGCACTTAAATCTATACTCGATGTTAACAAATTTCTCTTCTTCAGAAACGCTTTCCTTGTCATTGCCAGCCTACATTTTATATTCTCTCTACTTCGACCATCATCAGTTATTTTGCTCCCCAAAAAGCAAAACTCCTTTACTACTTTTAGTGTCTCATTTACTAATCTAATACCCTCAGCATCACCCGACTTAATTCGACTACATTCCATTATCCTCGTTTTGCTTTTGTTGATGTTCATCTTATATCCTCCTTTCAAGACACCATCCATTCCGTTCAACTGCTCTTCCAAGTCCTTTGTTGTCTGTGACTGTTAAAATTAAGAAAAGGTTTTTTGGCCTTCTATTGTCGGGTGTGGTCTGTTTTTAAGTGAGCTGAGGCAGGCGGCAACCGAAGCGCAGAGCTTCCCTTCAGATTACAAGTTTGGCTTACGGACGGTGGACTTTGCCTGAGCTCGAGTGTTCCTCTTCGGTAGCGTTTGCTGGGTTCACATTTCAGTGGCCTACTCGATGTTGGGTTGCAAACGGAGCCATGTCTTGGTTCTATGTTAAGTATTACTTCCCTCAGTCGGCTCCACAGTTCGTGGTTAAACTTCGGCCTTACAAGCTGGAGCCATACTTCGGTTGTTACAGATTTATGATTGTACAAAGTTGTAACTTTCTATACCCTAAAAGCCCATCTTACAAGCCAATGAGCATTTGAATAATTTTGCGGTTCGCTCTGCGAAGTTCTCTAGACTAGAAATTTGCAAGGTTACCTTAGTTATGTTTTAATAAATATGTTCTAATTATCCGTGTTAAAATTGAGGCTGTGTGTCCACCGTTATTTTACACGTAATTTTAATGAATTGGAACTGAAAGGGTCTTAGATAACGTGTCTTAACTAGAGTTGTTCTGTTAAAGTGACAATCAAATTGCCCGCATCTCGTGGTCGTGCGGTAGCGTTCTTGCTTCCCACGCCTGGGTTCCCGTGTTCGATTCCCGGCGGGGTCAGGGATTTTCTCTGCCTCGTGATGGCTGGGTGTTGTGTGCTGTCGTTAGGTTTAAGTAGTTCTAAGTTCTAGGGGACTGATGACCATAGATGTTAAGTCCCATAGTGCTCAGAGCCATTTGAACCATTTTGACGATCAAATTCTGCCTTAGTAGCGTTTCTCAATGTTTATGGGAGATCGTTGGTTAATAATTTATTAACTTGCATATGATTTTATGTAATGAGTGTTTCGTAAATAATCTTGCCTGAGTGGAGTCTGTCAGTTTTTATGTGAGATTCTTTTCAGTAGTTAATAAACACATTGGAATTGAAATGTTCACTTTATTGGGGCAGCCCTTCCACTCCCTTTAAATTTAAAGGTTAAATAAAGCGGGTGTTAAGTAGAAACGTTCTAGATAGTTTTAGCATTAATGATTTTCTCACTGAGACAGATGTCTTCATATTGGAAATAAACTTGCCAACACCCTTGGAAGGACGCAGAACCTCTCAAGCAAATGCTTTTAGTAGGAAATGACGAACAATATGTTCACACGTGGTAGTTAGTACTCCGTAAGGTTTTGGACTGCAATCAGATTACGTCGAAATCTAGCCACGATGTCTCTGCTGACAACCACTCAGTCATCGTCAGATGACAAACTTTCAGCCATTGTCAGGTGACGTCTTTGCGTAACTCACCTGATGATGGCTGAATGGCTGTCAGCCGAAATATCTTGGCAGGATGTCGACTACCCTTATTACTCATTGACTGAAAGATCTAAATGTTTAAACATTTCCAGGACTTATTGGTAGCTTCCAGGAACAGGAATGCGAACAACCCCCCCCCCCCCTAAATATAGGAGATGCCTTATGTGGGGCAGGTGATGTTTTAGAGCGTTTAATACTACTGTAAACGGGAGGTAACGATCCTTGGTGTTCAGCGAAATTGTTCTGCAAGCATAGGAAGGTTCTGAGATTTCCGAAGTACCCGCCGGAGCTCGGGTTTGGATTTATGACCCGCTGTTTTCATATTTTCTAGACGAGTTTCTGGTTTCGTAAGCATGTTCGTGTTCGACAGGCAGAGGCATCACACCCGACTCTGTAGCCATTATTCAGAGGGAGTAACTATATTCCTTTCTGCCTCTTTTTTTTCTTTAGTTTTTAATCCCTAGATGTAGAAGGTTGTTCAAGTAATGACTCACTGCAAAGTCAGGAGCTCTTCAGCCAAATATCAGGCGATGTTGTAATTAGCCAAAGAAAGTCCCACATGCGAATACCTGCAACCGATTTCCAGTTCGCCGTTTACCTCGCAACCAATTTCCAGTTCGCCGTTTACCTCGCAACCAAAGGAAACCGTTCGAACTCCTTGACTGAAAACAGAAGATGGTAGAGCACTGGCCCGCGAAAGGCAAAGGCCCCGAGTTCGTGTCTCGGTCGGGCACACAGTTTTAATCTGCCAGGAAGTTTCATATCAGCGCACACTCCACTGCAGAGTGAAAATCTCATTCTGGAAACATCCCCCAGGCTGTGGCTAAGCCATGTCTCCGCAATATCCTTTCTTTCAGGAGTGCTAGTTCTGCAAGGGTCGCAGGAGAGCTTCTGTAAAGTTTGGAATGTAGGAGACGAGGTACTAGCGGAAGTGAAGCTGTGAGTATCGCGAGTGAGTCGTGCTTCGGTAGCTCAGATGGTAGAGCACTGGCCCGCGAAAGGCAAAGGTCCCGAGTACGAGTCTCGGTCGGGCACACAGTTTTAATCTGCCAGGAAGTTTCAGACTTCATCCAATTTGGAGGAACTGCGAGAAGATGTTGCAGCTCAGAGTAGAAAATTTAGCAGTGATCGGGTAGAACAATGCAGAAGGTAGATAACGGGGTCAACTTAATGTGAAACACATATTGTAATATGTAACATAAAAATACTTACTATGCTAACTCGTCAGATTAGCTGAAGACAAAATGTACGTGGTATTAAGAACGGCTTCTCTTCCACACTGAGTGGCTGAAAGGTAAGGCACTGATGTGGTTTTGGTCTTCAAATACTGAGGACTTTGCAGCGGTTTTGACTCATGTAGTTCTGCTAGAAACGGTTTGCTGACGCCGCACATTCATATCGGCGACGAGCTGGAGCATGGCTACATCTACATTGCATATGTATTTCGCAAGCCGCTACATGGAGTATGGCACAGGGTAGCATGTACCACTACTAGAAATTTTCTTTCCTTTAATGCCAGTCGTAATGAAACGGGTAACATTCTCAGCCTTGAGTTGTTTATAGAAGGAACTGTTTGGGAGAAGTGGAGTATGAAGTGGTGGGGTTGCTGCAAATATTTCTGGTTACATCGGGGTATAGTTTATAGCAGCAAAATATGTGCATGAGGTGTTTCCAGAAAGTTAGTACAACATTTTCATAATAGCTAAAACATGTGTGTGTGTGTCTCTTAAATAATGGATATTTGTGCAAAATGTGCTGCAGCTGCAAACAGAAGCTGACATTAAAAATGGTTCACTCGGTTAGGAAAACAACTTAATAGTTTGATTAACCATCTTTGAGGTGAGTCGACTTTACTCATCAAGAATGAAATATCACTCTTTTAGAGAGGTCTAACCTTAATCTGCGTTATCAAACCAACTACATTTCTTTAGATATCATACAAAGGATCTGGGACCGACACGTAGCATCATCAAATTTTTCCAACTGCAAGAAACGAACAAGGGTCACTCCACCCTGTAAGATGAACATTGTATCTAAGTGAAGAACCATCGTCGGCTAGTATGACGGCAACCTGAGCACCAATTTTCAATAAGAAAATTTTTATTTATTAGGTTGTGTAGGTATTAATTTCCTGCAAATGTGGGGCAAAATACATTGATTATTGCCGGAAAAAACTTTCTCTTGACTAATGACATACAGATGGTGTGTTAGACATAACACACATTTTTAAAAAGAACAGAAAAAATAACTATATTACATTATTTTCATTAAATACTTTAAATAACATCATTCTTGTTATGTCTTCTATTTTGTTCCCACTGTCTGATTTGAAGTTTCAAGAAAAGCCATGGTGAACTGGTGGTAAAAACTTCAAAATCGACATTATATTGCACAGTTTGGCATGAGGTATCAGAGAGAGCTGGATAGCCCCTTATTCCAGTAAGAAGTTTGAGACTGCTTTGGAAGGCCTTTCATGTTACCACTTTTAGTATTGACATGGATCTTGCGGGCTTTCCAACAACTACGCACCCTCCGACTCAACGTTGCAACATTAAAAGTATATGCTGGTTTTGTTGTTCAGGGGCTGGGATACGTAGTTGCATTACAAGCCAAATACTGCTGAGTCTACAGTACACAATATGAACAGACACATGAATCGAAAAGTCGACGGTTCCTATCACTCGGCAATTGCGGATTTAGAGCGTAACAAAGACGTTTGTAAATGTAAGTTTGCAATTAAATAATATCTGCAGGTACTTTCTTAAATGATGAGTAAGACAGTAGAAGTACTTTTGAGAATGCGGTATATTTCTGCAGAACACTTATTGGTGTCGATGGTCCAGCAATTAAATAAAATACTAGTTGAATAACAGGGAAACAATAGATTCCAAATGGTTCAAATGGCTCTGAGTACTTTGGGACTCAACTGCTGTGGTCATCAGTCCCCTAGAACTTAGAACTACTTAAACCTATCTAACCTAAGGACATCACACACACCCATGCCCGAGGCAGGATTCGAACCTGCGACCGTAGCAGCAGCGCGGCTCCGGACTGGAGCGCCTAGAACCGCACGGCCACCGCGGCCGGCAACAATAGATTCTACAGCACGTAATTAGTCATGAACAACAACACAGCTCGCGAGATATTCACTTCAAAAGGCACACTACGTCTTCACTGTAGAAGCCACGGAAATCTCACAAGTGCCCAAGTCGGCACTACGAAATATTTCTATCTCTCGCGTCACGCGCAAACTGCTCTACTCCAAGTCTTTCCTGCCACTGCGCGTCCGTCGCGCCTCACGTGCGCTGTGCCGTACTGTCCGGAAACGATGCTCCCATCCAGTCTCCCCATTCACGAGCGCTGTGAATGGCTAGAGCGCTTGCGCCAACGCACCCACACACATATTTAAGCACATACGAAATACTGGAATTACATTTAAATAACTAAAGTTAAATATTCCTGCGGCAGGACCATACACACGCTCTAACACACATTATTGAATACATAAACAATTAAACACATATCAAAAGAAAAGAAGCAAAAGGTAGGCCAGGGGCCTAATGTCTCTATGCTTTCTAAAACACAGTAAATATTTAACCAATTTCTTCATGAATAGTATATATCGAAAATATACGAAGACATAGATGAGTAAATATATTTATAAGCATGCTGCTACCGTATTTTCGCGTAACTGTGGAGTACTTATGGCCTGACGTGATCGATAGTAACCAGCTACTTTGACCTCCAATAACTAATGTACTATTCAAGTTACATGCCTGTAATTTATACCAATTTAGGTTTACACTAATAGCTTTCTAAAGACACGTCGGCTGGCAATGGCAAGGAAAGCGTTTCTGAAGAAGAGAAATTTGTTAACATCGAGTATAGATTTAAGTGCCAGGAAGTCGTTTCTGAAAGTATTTGTATGGAGTGTAGCCATGTATGGAAGTGAAACATGAACGATAAATAGTTTACACAAGAAGAGAAGATTAGCTTTCGAAATGTGGTGCTACAGAAGAATGGTGAAGATTAGATGGGTAGATCACATAACTAATGAGGAAGTATTGAATAGGGTTGGGGAGAAGAGAAGTTTGTGGCACAACTTGACCAGAAGAAGGGATCGGTTGGTAGGACATGTTCTGAGGCATCAAGGGATCACCAATTTAGTATTGGAGGGCAGCGTGGAGGGTAAAAATCGTAGGGGGAGACCAAGAGATGAATACACTAAGCAGATTCAGAAGGATGTAGGTTGCAGTAGGTACTGGGAGATGAAGAAGCTTGCACAGGATAGAGTAGCATGGAGAGCTGCATCAAACCAGTCTCAGGACTGAAGACCACAACAACAACTACTAAACTTTAAACTAATAAAGATATTGAAAATCTGATTACGCCGTCGGAATCGTCTTGCAAATGATGGTAATGTATATGTTTTTTTTTGAGGTATCATGATGCCTCTGGCTGTTATTAATTTCTTTATGAACTGCGAAATGTCTGCCATTATGGTTTCACGAAGTCCGCCATCTTTGGCGCTCTCGGCATACAGCGTCACCATGGAATTCCCAGCCACGCGGCTGGGCCGGCTGTTGGGGCTACCCCTCTCGTCCGACTAACGTTTCGTACCACGTGTTTGCTAACGAGCGGCCCGCGCACGCCGACCCGAGCGGTGGCCGCCAACTCTGAACTTAGAATATTTCCAGGGCGCCGCACTCGCCCGTTACCTCACAATCTGTCCCACGCTCTGGTAGTTCAATGAACCGATGCATGTGGGCCCAGCTTACATAATAGGCACCTAGTTGTTTTCACCGGACTGAGGCATACCCCGCTATTCCACTAAACCCTTCAATTCCCTGTAACAGGTAAACAACCACGAGAATGAATTAGTGTTGCTCATGTTTAGTGCTGATACTTGACCAGATAGGATATATAAAGGGCATGAACAGCGGGAGATGTTGAGTGATTACTATGAAGGACACGGACACGCGGTGTACATGTTGAGACAGAGTTATCAGCACCTGACTGAGTTTAAAAAAGGCCTTACTCTGTGTGTCCATTTGGCCGGCTAGTCGAATTGAGCGATATCTGGAAATGTGGGTCATTTGGATATGACCGTGGCTCAATGGTGGACAGCATGGGAATGTAAGGACAGGCATACTCTGCATCAAGATGTCGATCGACCACCACAAGGGAGGATCGCCGTACTGTGCACCAAGCTCGTCTTAACCCTCACAAGTCTGTGCCTGACATCCTGGAACACGTAGTGGACTTCCTGCAACCTCCTGAATCATCTTCTGCCACTAATTGGAGAGTATTAGGAGCCAGACGAGAGAATTACCTCCACATGTGTAAGCTGCTGTTAGCACCGAAACACAGTTGGCTATGTTAGGAGTTGGACCATGATTACGAATCTTGAACTGCTGGTGAATGGCTTCGCATTATCTTCAGCAAAGAACTGCGTTCCTGTACAACCCTGGTTGACCATCGTCGGCGAGTATGCAGCGACTTCGGATGAGCCCCATTCTTTCAATGTTTTGGAGAAGGACAGTGGTGTTAGTCATGGTGTGGGGAGGCATTTAGTATGACTTCAGTTCATGGCTGGTAGTGATTAAGGGCTTTCTGAGGGCAGAGTGGCACGTCACGGACTTCCTGCATCCTCGAGTGTTAACTCTAATGTTGCAGTCTCCTTGTACGATACTTCAACGGGATGATGCTCGTCCACACATCATATGGGTCTCTATGAACTGTCTGTGTGATGCTGTAAGATACCCCTTATTTGCAGATAAGAGAACATTTTACTTTATTTCCAGTTCTACTATTTTACATACCTGAAGTGAATGTATCAGTGCTGCAGTACGTACGGAGTAAGGATCGATCGGTAGGTTCCCACGCTGGTCAGTAAAGGCGGTTGGCCATCTGGCGCTTTCAGAGCAAGTAGGATTAAGCGCCGATGCAGAAATCGCTCGTGATGTCAGCAGAGAGATACGTAGGGAAAGTACATTTATTCTGGCGTGAATCAGGTAACAGTTATTAATAGTCCGCAGCTCGTGGTCGTGCGGTAGCGTTCTCGCTTCCCACGCCCGGGTTCCCGGCTTCGATTCCTGGCGGGGTCAGGGATTTTCTCTGCCTCGTGATGACTGGGTGTTGTGTGATGTCCTTAGGTTGGTTACGTTTAAGTAGTTCTAAGTTCTAGGGGACTGATGACCATAGATGTTAAGTCCCATAGTGCTCAGAGCCAGCCAGTTATTAATAAATATTTGCTAACAGAGGTTGCCTTTTGCCACTCAGACATAGGAATAGTCTATGGATCATAAATACGCTCTTTCATTAATTTTACAACGCCAGGAGACTTTGATACTAATAAACGTGTGAATATCTTAGGCATAACCGAAGAAGTACAATCTTATAAGAGCTTTACCGATTGTGCGCTCAAGTTACAGACTGTACGCCATTATCGGCATGCCTTTCGATCTAGCCATGTGGTAGACAATGCTCTTGTACCGTTAATAGTTTGCTTATGACCATGTAAACAAGTTCATTTTACGGCGTTTCTTAAATAAACGCATCATAATGGCATCTCATGCAAAAATTATTTGCGCAAATGAAACTTCTTCCCGCTTCATTACGTAAAACAAACTCATTACTATTGCACTTCCAGAATCCGGCGGCGCTCTTACGGCTTTGCAAGGAGCATCTTCACATAACAGGTAGCAAGAATTCCTACGCGGCGGCTCCCTAAGTCAGTTCCAGGATGGACTGGCATAATTTTCGCAAAACACTGATGGGAAAGCGTGGCCAGTTATGCCGTGCGCCACTTATATCACCATCTACGGGCTCAGTGGCTAAACTGAGACATTTGTGGAGATTTAGTAGGAGTCTGGAGCTCTTGCAATGTTGAGGTATTTCCGTGGCCAGCAAGATCCAAGCATATGTCTCCGATAAAATGTGTGGGACCCGCTCAGACGTCAAATCCATCTCACTGCCAGAATCCAGGACATCAATGGCCAGTTACAGCCACTGTTTGCCAGCTTGTTTGAGTCAGAAGAGAATAAAAAGGCTTCTTGACACCCTACGCAACCCAAACAGGTCATGCATCGACGCCTGAGGGGGTGCAGCGTCATACAGGTAAGGGGCTCGTACTGACAAGTTCTTTTAAAATTTGTCATGAATGAAATAACATCATGTAGGCCGTCAACCAGCAATGTTTCATTTCCTTTCCTCCTCCCTTCCTCGGCGTTTCACCATTTTAAGTCAGGTAGTATCTTAAAATTTATATCAGTACTAAATTAGAACCTAAAGGCTTCAATAATCACCAAGCGAGGTGGCGCCGTGGTTAGCACCCTTGACTCGCATCCGGGAGGACGACGGTTCAAACCCTCGTGCAGCCATCCTGTTTGATGTTTTCCGGGATTAACCTAGATCGCTTCAGCAAATTCCGGGATAGTTCCTTTGAAAGTGCAAGGCCGATTTCCTTCCCCATCCTTCCCTACTCCGAGCTTGTGCTCCGTCCCTAATAATCTCGTTGATGACGGCACGTTAAACACTAATCTACTTCTCGTTCTCCGCTTCAATAAGTTTCTTCGTCGGTTTAGACATTAGAAATTTCTTATTGGAAGGCATCTCGGGAATGAGTGTGAATTCAAAATGTGTCAGTGTTGAGAGTATCCTCCAAATTGCTAGAAAAGAGTGATAGACATAAACACATCCGTGTACGTAATTACTGTAAATTATCATGTGCGCCTTCCCATCTCGACGTACCATTTAGTGCCGGCTGGTCGCGTATCATCCTCTACAATCAACGTCATTTGCATGCGGTATTGTGTGGTGTGACGCCACCGGTAACTCTCTCCCGGCCCTTGTCAGCTTCCCAGACCTTGGTACCTCTACGTTCACTGAAGTAGCATCGAAATTGGTATCATGAAGCTGTGTATACTCCGTTCCACTCCTCCTCCAAACAAAAATGTTTAGCAGTACCGAGAATTGAACAGTGATCCTCTTGATACACTGACATCTCATCTATGAAGACAAATAATTATTGCAACTTGTTGCAGGGAAAACTTTAAAAAATGCAAAGTAACATCAAAAGTATGCAACTTTTAACGGAATACTTGTTTTTCACGACTTATCGGATTTTTCTGTTTGACAGAGGTGTTTGAAAGGGAAAGTAAGATGGTGTTTTCTTTATGTAGAAATGTTCGATTTTTAAATTGCCCAAAATTCTACGCAAAATTGCTTATTCTTATAAAATAAACCTGCCAAATGCTATGTGTTCTTAACTACGTCGTTTACACTAGCAATACAGGCTATAACCTCTAATATGCAAAACTGTTTGCATTGATTCTCGTGCTGTCAGATAAATTGTATTTACATCTACAATTAAATTACAACTCAGCAGTATACACTTTGGCAGAGAGTTGTCTCAACAACTTCCAGACTATTTCCCTATTTCACTCGCCGGCCGAAGTGGCCGAGCGATTCTAGGCGCTGCAGTCTGGAACCGCGCGACCGCTACGGTCGCAGGTTCGAATCCTGTCTCGGGCATGGATGTGTGTGATGTCCTTAGGTTAGTTAGGTTTAAGTAGTTCTAAGTTCTAGGGGACTGATGACCTCAGAAGTTAAGTCCCATAGTGCTCAGAGTCATAGCCTATTTCACTCTCGAATAACACGCGAGATGAAATAACAGTTAAATCTTTCCATGCGAACTCTGATTTATCTTATTCTATTACCATGGTCATTTTTCCCTACTTAGGTGGGAGTCGCCGGCCGTTGTGACGAAGCGGTTCTAGGCGCTTCAGTCCGTAACCGCGCTGCTGCTACGGTCGCAGGTTCGAATCCTGCCTCGGGAATGGATGCGTGTGATGTCTTTAGGTTAGTTAGGTTTAAGTAGTTCTAAGTCTAGGGGACTGATGACCGCAGATGTTAAGTCCCATAGAGCTCAGAGCCATTTGAACCATTTTTTTTAGGTGGGAGTCAGCAATATACTCTCGCATTCGGCGGAGAATGTTGCGACTAAGTTTCGTGAAAGATCCTGCCGCAACGAGAAACACCATTGTTGTAATTACCACCGCAACTCGCGTATCAAATCCGTGTCTCTCCGTTTTTTTGTTGTTGTAATACAGAATGATCGGTCCTTCATTGAAGTTTTCCGATGTCCTACGTGTATCAAATCTAGTAGGGATATTCTAGAACTGGACGCACAAGTGTAGTGCAGGGAGTCTCTTTAGTAGATCTGTAACCTTTTAAAACGCAGTCTTTGATTTATTTTCCCTAAAATATTTTCTATGTGATCATTCCCATTCATAGCTATTTAGTTGAACTGACAGGCTTTAAATTAAGGTGATTGATCGTGTAACCGAAATTTAACGGATCCCTTTTAGTAATCATGTGGATGACCGCTTACCTTTCATTGTTTAGAGTCAACTGCCATTTTCGCAACATAAGCATATATCGTCAAAATCATTTCGCAGTTGAATAAAATAATTTTGGGTATTGGGCTTCATAATTGAATCTGGTTTTAATCTACTGGAGATTTTACCAGATGTTAAACGAAAGCATCATCAGAACTGCTCTCATTGTCTCCTAGAACGTTAGTATGTATTGGGAACAACAGAGCCTATATCACTTCCTTGGAAATGCCAGTATCACTGCTATTTTACTCGATGTCTTTCCATCGCTAAGAACTGTAAAATTTGTTACCTACTACTTTATACTTACTGTTTGAGTATTCGGAGTCCCTTGTCGGAGAAACTGATCGTGGATTCCGCATTCGCTGTGAGGGAAACCGCCGACCCCAGCGTACACATTCGTGCATGTGTACGCTGTCCTGACTCCCCCCCCCCCCCCCGTCTTGTTTTACTTCGTTGCTTTCGATTGTCTGCCACTAACGCTATTTCCCACGCTTTGTTGGGCCCCCGTGTCATTAGACGTACGCATTTCGCCTACTTCTTTAATGGCGGAGTCCCGGTACGCCGAGGCGGACGAAAGGATCTAGGTCTCCCCATATTTCTTGCAGTGTCCCGCATCAAGACAGTGTTTCCCAACAGCAGATTTTCTAGATGACACAATCTGATATGATTATGTTCATCGCATCTGTCTTTCATAGCGCGGCACGACTGGCGACATAAGATTTTCTATATTTTTCTGGTTTCCTTAGACCTAGGTCGTTTGTAACAGAAAGCAGGGCCGTTTGCACTCGCGCTAGAGGGCCTAACATACTTTTAATTCGATGTTCTTTGAATATCCCACCAACTTTCAAGGACACATCAAAAACATAAGGTAGAAAAACCATGTTCGTGAAGTTCTACGTGTCTTCTGGCTAGTCTTGATGTTTAGTGAATGCTGGTGGACATGCATTGAGAACCCGCTCATCAAAGTAATCGTTCTGGGCAAACACAGAGGGAAGATACTAGGTTTATGCAGGACACTCTGAACCAGGGAGCTGTCTCCTTTCTATCAACAACAACGTCCAGAAACATTTTTCTCCACTTCCATGGAGAAACAGCTGTTCGGATGTAGACAGTTAAATTGTTCTGTAAATGAAGAAAACGTTGCCTTCCCATGTAGTCATACAGCAAAGGTATCGCCTACGTACTTCCAAAAACAATGTTTCGACCACCGACTAAAGTGATTCGTCCTCGAAGGCTTCCTTAAATAGCAACTACGGGAGACGGAGGGCCACCCATAGGAACACAGTCAGTTTGGTTAAAATATTGATCGTCAAACAAAAAGTGGAGGTAAGATAATGTTTGAAAAACTGTAAGATGTCCTCCTGCAGTTTAGCTCCTATGAGTTGTACTGAATCCATCAGAGGCACTCGTGTGAAAAGAGACAGCATCGAAACTCACTAATGCGTCGGCACTTAAGTAACAGCTACAGGGGATTTACATTCAGTGAAGCATGGGCCCTAGCACTAGAGGCATTGAGGCATCGTCGGCCACAGACAAACAGGAGTAACGAGCTTACACCGACGGGGAATCGAAGCCAAAACAGTTAAGCCGGAAGCCAACGCCTTGTTATTACGCGAACGCTGGGGTCCTGGGCTCGCGAACAGGCTTTCAAGTGCCGCGCATGCAGAGATCGCAACCTGTTCCTCCGGCAGATGTCTCTCAGTGACGGTGACGTTACAGACACGCTCCTCGCAGCGTGTGCTTTCCTAGAGACGCAGGGACCAGATTCGAGAAGAGTGAATATTACGAGCAGCTGTCTCGCTGATATATTCTGCAATTTAAACAATGCCAGCTGAAGCAACTCCCGTGAATCTTTCAAGGTGCTGTAGACTGGGTTTAAGTGACTAACACATTAAAACAGAATTATTCAAATTCAGTGTTGTCTTTAATTTATGCTTCCTTTGCAGTTTAATCTGTGGAGACCAAATCTGTACTTTTGCTCAAAATATTGAAACACCAAAATTATCGAATTTCATTTTAGATGACAGTCAAAATGACCTGCACAGTGCAACAGGATTAAAGGATCACTTTTTCGAAATCCCAGAACTGCCTCCTTTAGTTCAAAGATGCCTCAAAACTTCCTCTCGAGTGGTGCAAATGCGTGGCGCCCTACGACGTCGACACATGCGAAGAAAAGGCCACAGTTCAAAAGGTCATGTTTGCTGTAAGGGGGGGGGGGGGGGAGTGATGTCACATTGACACCAAACCTCACTAAAACTCTGCACAACGTGCATACGTTGGGAGGATCTTCACACCCCCTCTTCCCCATATTTCACACCGTCTTTTGACTCCTCTGCCATGGAGGTCAGAACCACTACACGCAGCATTGGAATCGGGCGGTTTTCTTCTGGATGGCCGAGGAAAGCATTTCAGACACACCACCGCTCAGCACCGACACCAAAACATCTCAAGGTGTGGCATGAAACGCGTCTATGAAACCATCCTTTTTCCTGAGGCGTTGATTCCCGCGCATTTCGCTGTCGTAAAGGGCACCTCGCAGTGCTACAAACGACAGGAAGATGTTTTTTTACATCCTTTGACACTACTGTAACACTTGAACTTTTCAGCCATTTTCTGAAGACATCGTTGGGCTGCATCTCTATTGGACGTGATCTTACCCTTTTGGAGTGCAGCGCGATTTCAATTTTTGGTTTCGTGTATGGGTGGGAACCACTAAGGATCAGAACCAGTAAAGAGTATTTACGCTTTTTCAACCCTCTTGTTTTCCACCCTCCTTTGGCGTCATCAGTCGGGAGTGCAATGTTGACATGCGTATCAATAAAACGGGAAAGGTTCGCACTAAGACCTCCCTCCCCCCACCCTCCCTCAAGTTAGGCAACGCCCTCGGGGCCACCCCGCTACTTTTTGTTCTGTACCTGTGAGAAACAGTGACGCCAATTCATCCTGATGGATGCCCTAGCGCTAGAATGTAGGCAAACCCCACCCAAAAATGTCGAAGAGGTTGCCTAACCTAAGCATAATGAAATGAGCAGAGGCCTTTTTTTCGCATGTGTCGACGCCACTTCCTGTTTCGAGCGTTACCGAGCCCGAGGGTGGTGTCGTACGACGCCACGCTATTGCACCGTTACAGAGGAAGGATGGAGGCACCTTTGAGACAAATTTACAGCTCATGCATCACAATGGGAGATAATTGCGGGATTTCGAAAAAGTCATCCTTCAATTTTGTTGCAAAACCTGTTTTCCTTTGTTTTGACAATATAAGTTTTACTTTGCCAGTTTTTCAACACTCCTTTTGAGTTTGATAACTAATATTCCTAAAATATTTGACTGCGATAGTCTTATTTTATAATGGACAGAAACCTGCGAACGAATTAATAAAATGTAGAATATAATATTACAGTTTTCTATCAATTTATGATTACCGAAGTGTATTGCTTTTTCACTTTGTTTTGGTATTATCTTTTACTGTATTGAGTTAATATTAACAGTACTACATTCTTTATACGTCTGAATGACTCAAATTTACTTATCACGACAAAGAAGTACGATTTAATTTAGTGCGAAACCAACCGAGTGTAAATGATGACGGCCATCTATGTCGAAGAACGGTCGCAAGAGAATGGTAAAATAAAGAATGACTGCTGTTCTGAGGTACTGTGTTGCGCTGAATTTAATTTTGTTCCCTCCATTTTTTCACGGTCGCGGCGAGTAAGGTAGAGACAGAGGAACGGAAATGAATCTCTTTTGATTGGAGACTGGAGCAATTTCCTGCCAACAGTAACGTTCTACGGGGCATAGTCCATTTCGTTGTGGTGTGTCCCCTGAGATCTGGAAGGAATTGGAGCATGACGGTAACAGCGTTGTGAGAGTAATGGGATTTTTTTGAACGTGTACCTTTCTTTTCATTTACGCAGAGAATTGTATAGAAACACGAAGAAATAAGAGAGAACACGGGCGACTCGGTGGATTTTGCGTAACTACGTACACCAGTGCTGTTTTATTTTGTTCTTAGGATTTTACCACTGAAGAAACTTCCGTCGTGTTCGGCTGTGCGTCATCCGAAGAGCGCGTATACAGAGAAGAAACTGAAGCAGTTGAGTAAATACTCGTAGATGGCCGATTTTCAAATTAATTAGTTTTAACACTCTACGGTGTTATACCTATTTTCTGTATATGCCCAACATTTCTACATTCATGAGTTGGTAAATACTGTGGATAGTTCTACAAAAATTTCAGTAAAGACAGCACAGGAGACTTAACAGAATGTAAGTTATCCCAAGTAATTCATTTCCCTACAGCATGATAGCATCCTAGTCGTCCATTACCTCATTGAGCACTTCTGAGAACTTCGGTTATGCTGTAGATGTGGTGTAGTTTGAGTGCTATTGTTGATAAATGAAAATGAAGAGTGCAAAGTAAATTATACTGAAGATTTAAAATAACATGTTCTGAAAATGTTACATGGATAATTGGGCATTTAAACATAAATTAACACCAGATTAATTAGTAAAGCTTCCAGCTCAATTACTATTAGTATCACCGCAGTATGTACTCCAGCTAAGATTTTCTCGATAGGAGCAGCCCAAGGAATCATAGTCATATGTTTAGTTAAAAGGAAAGTCAGCGTTGGCCGTAATATTGATCTTTTATTGATAGAAGAATCGATTCTCGACCACATAGTGATGATCTTCAGTGCTGTACAAATTAAACTCAGACACTGGTATCAAGTTATCAATAACCAAAACTGAGAAGCGATTGATTGTGATCGCTTCTCAGTTTTGGTTATTGATAACTTGAAACCAGTGTCTGAGTTTAATTTGTACAGCACTGTATTTCGGGCAAAGTAGAGGAGGGCCGGAGGAGATTTGGTGGCGTAGAGTTCCGCAGTGTCTCATAGGGTGGGGACATATGACGTTGTTGATGATGACGTTAAGCTCGGTGGTCCCCATGATGTTATTCGAGAGGAGTACGCATTGGGCTTCACCCACTCCGTTCTCTCATCATCAAACGACGCAAACGTGATACCTCACTACACACATACCAATGAAAATGAAATGATCGTGTGGCATTGATGGCCAGGAAGCCCCAACCAGCGAAGTTCAGCCGCCGGGCTACAAGTCTTACTTCAGGTGACACCACATCGGCCTACTTGCGTGTCGGTGATGATGAAATGATAACACAACACCCCAGTCAACGAGCGGAGAAAATCTCCAGTTCGGCTGGGAATAGAATCCAGGTGCGCTGCATGGTAGGCAAACACGTTATCACTCAGTTAAACAGGCGGGCATACATAACAATTACGACCACCTACACATTACACACACTTAACAAACAACTCACACTTCGACAATGAAAATTATAAGTGAACCCAAAGGATAGGAAAAACCTTTCCAATTCGGCGGATGAACCTACCCTTCGTGGTCTTCCAGCCAATCATGCCACATGTTACTTTACTTTTTACAACAGACAACAACAACTAATCCATAACTTCTAGAACTTCTGATACAGAAAGATATTATCACCTATCTACTCCTTCCTATTTCTTTTCTCCAAGAAACAGTGAAGCTCATAGATTGGAGAATTAGCGATGAAATGCTTCTCAGGAAGAATTCTTGCAACTACTCAAAGTTTATATACACTGAAATTGACTTAGATTCTTTTCTGTTCCGGTTTTCCATCAGTCCATGTTTAACTACCATAGAATGCTGTACTCCAGACGTACATTATCAGGAATTTCTTCCTCAAATTAAGGTCGGTGTATGATCCTAGTAAACTTCTCTTGTCCACGAATGCCCTTTTAGCCATTGCTAGACTGCTTTTGATGTCCTCCTTACTCCGTCCGTCATTGGTGATTTTACTGCCTGCATAGAAGTCCTTAACTTCATCTACTTTGCGACCATCAACCCTGATGTTAAGTTTCTCGCTGCCGGCCGGTGTGGCCGTGCGGTTCTAGGCGCTTCAGTCTGGAACCGCGTGACCGCTACGGTCGCAGGTTCGAATTCTGCCTCGGGCATGGATGTGTGTGTTGTCCTTAGGTTAGTTAGGTTTAAGTAGTTCTAAGTTCTAGGGGACTGATGACAACCGATGTTAAGTCCTATAGTGCTCAGAGCCATTTGAACCATTTATGAACCGAATCGTATCACTGATATCCTTTCACCTTGAATTTTAATTTCCATCTTGAACCTCTCTTTTATTCCCATCATTGTTTCTTAAGTGTACAGACTGAACAGCAGGGGCGAAAGACTACATCTGATACCCTTTTTAATCCGAGCACTTTGTTCTTGGTCGTTCACTCTTATTATTCCCTCTTGGCTCTTGTACGTATTGTATGTTAGCCGTCTCTCCCTATAGCTTACCCCTAATTTTTCTCAGAATGTCGAACATCTTGCATCGTTTTACATTATCGAACGCATTTTCCAGATGGCCAAATCCTATGAACGTGTCATGATTTTTCTTTAGTCTTGCTTCCATTGTTAACCGCAACGTCAGAATTGCCGCTGTGGTGCCTTTACCTTTCCTAAAGCCAAACTGATCATCATCTAGCACATCCACAATTTTCTTTTTCATCCTTCTGTATGTTATTCTTATAAGAAACTTTAATGCATGAGCTGTTAATCTGATTGTGCGATGGTTCTCGCGCTTGTTAGCTATCGCAGTCTTCGGAATTGTGTGGATGATATCTTTCCAGAGGTCAGGTGGTATGTCGCCAGACTCATACAGTCTACACATCGATGTGAGTAGTCGTTGTGTTGCCACTTTCCCAATGATTTTAGAAATTCTGATGGAATGTTATCTATAACTTCTGCCTTATTTAATCTTAATTCCTCCAAAGCTCCTTTAAATTCTGATGTAATACTGGACGACCTATCTCTTCTAAAGCGACTTCTGTTTCTTCTTCTATCATACCAGACACATCTTCCCCCTCATAGAGGCTTTCAATGTATTCTTTCTACCTATCCGCTCTCTCTTCTGCATTTAATACTGGAATTTCCGTTGCTTTTAATGTCACGAAGGTTATTTTGACTTTTCTCTTTGATGTGTCAGTCCTCCCGATTTGTCTTCATGCGTGCTTAGTTACTGTTGCGTATCGTTCAGGTTTGTCAGGTTGTGTGTGTGTGTGTGTGTGTGTGTGTGTGTGTGTGTGTGTGTGTGAGAAGTTGGCTTTATTTCCACTGACGACTGTTTTACATGTTGTCGGCCTTCTGAGGCGAGTCGGTCGGTTTCTGCGGACCAGGGAAGTTATCTCCGCGCGGTGCAGTCGGCTGGGTCCTCTGGCGGTCCCTGCGCAGTGCTGGAGCGTGTGTGGAGCTGTCCGATCGCTACAAGCTTCGTGGTTCACCGACCCAGGACGTCAAAGTTGAGTAGTGGTTTCAAATATCCAAGCCACGTCCATTAATGTTGTGGTTCGTTTCAGTGGTTCGCTGTTGGGGAGGTTTTCCTGTGAGCAACACCGAGTGTTTCTATTGCTGAAATTTAGCCGCCATGCAGTGCAATTAACTATATTGGTTGACTACAATTAAATTGCACCAGCGGAATTTTCTGCCTTGTTGCCGTTAGTGTTCCGGTTACCTGCCCTGGCCACTAACGTAGTCTCAGTCAGCGTCCTTTCCTCACCTGCTGTTGCTGTCCAACATGTTGTTTAGTTTTGACAGATTAATACATATTTCACGTCTTGTGCTTGAGTTCTCATGTACTGGTTGGTGGCAAGCAAGTCGTTGTGTCGGTCGGTCCGTGACTGTCCCCTGGTTGGGTTCTGACGGATCAAGTGTAGTTGGGCTCATCACCTGTCTCACCTAAGTGAACGAGGGCAGACCGACATCCCTGGAGGCTTCTGAGTGAAATTTTCTTTATTGTCCTTCTCACTGGTGTTTAACTGTTTATAATCTATCATAGCTAATGATTTAAAAGATTCTTGCTTTTACTGAATTTTATGTATTTTTTTTTAAATTTTGGAAAATCAATTGTGGGCCTTCAGGCACTTAAATCCTTATTCTAAAAAAAACATTGTGGCCTTCTGCTTTTTTGAAAGGTTGTGGTAATTTATTTTTATATCTTGAAAATTTTAGTGTGGGTCTTCAGCCGTTTCTATTGTATCTTGTTTATGTTTGTCTACTCACCCTTGCCTTGAGGCTCTCAACCTCACACACACACACACACACACACACACACACACACACACACATATATATATATATATATATATATATATATATATAGCGTGTTTCAAAAATGACCGAGCAGCGATAGAAATACACCGTTTGTTGCAATATGCTTGGGACAACAATACATTTTCAGGCGGACAAACTTTCGAAATTACAGTAGTTACAATTTGCAACAACAGATGGCGCTGCAAGTGATGTGAAAGATATAGAAGACAACGCAGTCTGTGGGTGCGCCATTCTGTACGTCGTCTTTCTGCTGTAAGCGTGTGCTGTTCACAACGTGCAAGTGTGCTGTAGACAACATGGTTTATTCCTTAGAACAGAGGATTTTTCTGGTGTTGGAATTCCACCGCCTAGAACACAGTGTTGTTGCAACAAGACGAAGTTTTCAACGGAGGTTTAATGTAACCAAAGGACCGAAAAGCGATACAATAAAGGATCTGTTTGGAAAATTTCAACGGACTGGGAACGTGACGGATGAACATGCTGGAAAGGTAGGGCGACCGCGTACGGCAACCACAGAGGGCAACGCGCAGCTAGTGCAGCAGGTGATCCAACAGCGGCCTCGGGTTTCCGTTCGCCGTGTTGCAGCTGCGGTCCAAACGACGCCAACGTCCACGTATCGTCTCATGCGCCAGAGCTTACACCTCTATCCATACAAAATTCAAACGCGGCAACCCCTCAGCGCCGCCACCATTGCTGCACGAGAGACATTCGCTAACGATATAGTGCACAGGATTGATAACAGCGATATGCATGTGGGCAGCATTTGGTTTACTGACGAAGCTTATTTTTACCTGGACGGCTTCGTCAATAAACAGAACTGGCGCATATGGGGAACCGAAAAGCCCCATGTTGCAGTTCCATCGTCCCTGCATCCTCAAAAAGTACTGGTCTGGGCCGCCATTTCTTCCAAAGGAATCATTGGCCCATTTTTCAGATCCGAAAAGATTACTGCATCACGCTATCTGGACATTCTTCGTGAATTTGTGGCGGTACAAACTGCCTTAGACGACACTGCGAACACCTCGTGGTTTATGCAAGATGGTGCCCGGCCACATCGCAAGGCCGACGTCTTTAATTTCCTGAATGAATATTTCGATGATCGTGTAATTGCTTTGGGCTATCCGAAACATACAGGAGGCGGCGTGGATTGGCCTCCCTATTCACCAGACATGAACCCCTGTGACTTCTTTCTGTGGGGACACTTGAAAGACCAGGTGTACCGCCAGAATCCAGAAACAATTGAACAGCTGAACCAGTACATCTCATCTGCATGTGAAGCCATTCCACCAGACACGTTGTCAAAGGTTTCCGGTAATTTCATTCAGAGACTACGCCATATTATTGCTACGCATGGTGGATATGTGGAAAATATCGTACTATAGAGTTCCCCAGATCGCAGCGCCATCCGTTGTTGAAAATTGTAACTACTGTAATTTCGAAAGTTTGTCTGCCTGAAAATGTACTGTTGTCCCAAGCATATTGGAACAAACGGTGTATTTCTATCGCTGCTCGTTTAGTTTTTATTGCTGTTTCAAATATACCGGTCATTTTTGAAACACCCTGTATATATATATACATATATATATTAATTAATATGAGTAGAATGGGATAGGAACGATGATGGAAATAGGATCACATTTGAGGAAGTGGAGAAAATGGTCAATAAATTGCAGTGCAATAAAGCAGCTGGGGTGGATGAAATTAGGTCAGAACTCATCAAATACAGTGGAATGTCAGGTCTTAAATGGCTACACAGGATAATTGAAATGGCCTGGGAGTCGGGACAGGTTCCATCAGACTGGACAAAGGCAGTAATCACACCAATCTTTAAACATGGAAACAGAAAAGATTCTAACAACTACAGAGGTATCTCTTTAATCAGCGTTGTGGGTAAAATCTTCTCAGGTATTGTTGAAAGGAAAGTGCGAGTATTAGTTGAGAACCAATTGGATGAAAATCAGTGTGGGTTTAGGCCTCTTAGAAGTTGTCAGGACCAGATCTTTAGCTTACGGAAAATAATGGAGAAGTGTTATGAGTGGAACAGGGCATTGTATCTATGCTTTATAGATCTAGAAAAGGCATATGACCGGGTTCATAGGAGGAAGTTATTGTCTGTTCTACGACATTATGGAATAGGAGGCGAACTTTTGCAAGCAATTACAGGTCTTTACATGGATAGTCAGGCAGCAATTAGAGTTGACAGTAAATTGAGTTCATGGTTCAGAGTAGCTTCAGGGGTAAGACAAGGCTGCAACCTGTCTCCACTGTTGTTCATATTATTTATGGATCATATGTTGAAAACAATAGACTGGCTGGGTGAGATTAAGATATGTGAACACAAAATAAGCAGTCTTGCATATGCGGATGACTTAGTTGTGATGGCATATTCGATTGAAAGTTTGCAAAGTAATATTTCAGAGCTAGATCAGAAATGTAAGGACTATGGTATGAAGATTAGCATCTCCAAGACGAAAGTAATGTCAGTGGGAAAGAAATATAAACGGATTGAGTGCCAAATAGGAGGAACAAAGTTAGAACAGGTGGACGGTGTCAAGTACTTAGGATGCATATTCTCACAGGATGGCAACATAGTGAAAGAACTGGAAGCGAGGTGTAGCAAAGCTAATGCAGTGAGCGCTCAGCTACGATCTATTCTCTTCTGCAAGAAGGAAGTCAGTACCAAGACTAAGTTATCTGTGCACCGTTCAATCTTTCGACCAACTTTGTTGTATGGGAGCGAAAGCTGGGTGGATTCAGGTTACCTTATCAACAAGGTTGAGATTACGGATATGAAAGTAGCTAGGATGATTGCAGGTACTAGTAGATTGGAACAATGGCAGGAGGGTGTCCACAATGAGGAAATCAAAGAAAAACTGGGAATGAACTCTATAGATGTAGCAGTCAGGGCGAACAGGCTTAGATGGTGGGGTCATGTTGCACGCATGGGAGAAGCAAGGTTACCCAAGAGACTCATCGGTTCAGCAGTAGAGGGTAGGAGGTGTCGGGGCAGACCAAGGAGAAAGTACCTGGATTCGGTTAAGAATGATTTTGAAGTAATAGGTTTAACATCAGAAGAGGCACCAATGTTAGCACTGAATAGGGGATCATGGAGGAATTTTATAAGGGGGGCTATGCTCCAGACTGAACGCTGAAAGGCATAATCAGTCTTAAATGATGATGATGATGATGATATATATATATATATATATATATATATATATATATATATATATATATATATTAATTATAATTTTAACTGCCTGTTTTTACCACTTCAGATTTATCTTGTTGCTGTAAGATTTCTTGTTTGGAGGCCTTCGGCCGTGAAATAATTGCCTTTTGAAACTCATAGTTCTAAAGGTCCGGCTATGTGCCGGTTTGGTTTAAAGGTGTTACTAAATTACAATAAATTACAATATTTTGTGAACGTGACCGACACCTTATTTGGCACTTCCCACAATCCTAATCACCTGTTCTGCCCAGCGGGTTTAGCGGGCGTTCATAAGCGTTCCAAGTGTCAGTACAATGCAATGAAGTATGATCATAAGTCGTTCACCTCCCTGGCTACACCATGGGAGGAACGCAAGGCTAACGATGGCAGTGAACCTTATTCGCCCCGGTACCTCATACGTATGACAGATGATTGGGACTCCTTTGTCTCGATGAAACGCAGTGTTCCTTAGAGCATTTAGAGGAAAAGTTTGGCGAGGTGGAGAGCTTGTCCAAAATGCAGTAAGGGATAGTCTTGACCTTCTTTTGCAGTCTGGTGACAAGCTGCGCGCCAACTTAGAGCGACAAGGAGTTCATTTCGTCTGGCGAGTCCATCAGGGTCCGAGGAATAATCAGGTTGCCACTGGTGCTTTAATCTTGGCCTTTGAGGGTAACATTAACCAAGAAGGTCAAGGTGATGGTCAACTGCTGTGATGTCGAGCCATATATCCCTCCCTCAATGCAGTGTCTTAGGTGCTGGAAGTTCGGCCATATGTCTTTCCACTGTACTTACAGCACCACATGTCAAGATTATGAATGTCCATCTCACCTCAATACTCCATGTGCCCCTCTTCCCATTTGTGTCAGCTGTGGATAGCATCATTCCCCTTGCTCACTGGCCTTCAGAATTTTACAGCGAGAAAGGAAAATCATGGAATACAAGGCCCTGGACAGACTGACCTACACTGAGGGCAAGAGGAACTTTGAGCATCTACATCCTGAGGCTATGACCTCCTCTTATGCCATCGCTACGAGAACAGTTGTAGCCCATTAGCTCGGCAAGATACAGTCAGCTCTTAGAGCGGGAAGACTGCACTTACCCCCTTGATGGTGGGGGCCACTTTCCTCCCTGTTGCTCCTGCACCAACTACCTCATGAGCACTGTGCTCCCCCCCTCCCCCCAACCATCAGGGACACCAGTCCCCATTTCTCAGCTGGCTCCTCTCGCTAGGAAGGGGTCCCTTGGGTCACTCCTTTCCCAAGTTTCTGCTAGTGGGGGAGATGACGACCGCCAGTGGCATTAGTGCCTAAAAGCAGCTGTGTGTGGGGCTTCACGATCATCCTCAGTCCTGGAGACTGAATAAATGAAGCCCTCCCAGCCAGCGAAACCCAAGCATCAGTGAGAGAAATCCAGAAAGAAGGCCCCCAAGACCAAGGGAATTGCAGTGCACCCACACCACTACTGCCTACAAGCTCTGCGTCTGAGGATGAGGTGAAGATTCTGGCGTCTGCTGAGGACCTAGATCTCGCCAGACGACACAATGGATATAGCCTTTTCAGGAAATAAGTCGGTAGTTGTATGTGACCCTGAGGGGTAGACTGCCTCATTGAGTGTTTCATGCCTTCCCAGTCTCACGATCACGTCACCCACCAGTGGAATTGCGGCGGTTTTTTTTCACCACCTGGCTGAGTTACTGCAACTGTTACGGTTTACACCTTCTTTCTGCATTGCTTTCTAGTAAACCTGGTTCTCTGTATTGTGGACCTCTGCTCTTCGCAGCTACAGGGGATATTACAAGAACTGTAGTGAATATAATAGTGCCAGGTGGTGTTTGTGTCTATATTTTGAACTCGGTATATAGTGATCCTATGCCCCTTCAAACTCCTCTTGAAACTGTGGCTGCGAGGATACGGACGATCCAGGAAATAACTGTCTGCAACATATATCTCCCTCCAGATCTTACGGTACTCCTGAATGTATTAGCTACACTGATTGATAAACTCCCTAAATCTTTCCTACTTTTGGGGATTTTAACGCCCATAAACCCTTGTGGGGTAGCACCATGATTACTGGACATGGCAGGGACGTCGAAAAATTACTGTCTCAAATCGACCAGGACTCCTTTCATCCACCTACTGTAGAGCACATGGCGACCTGTGTGGTAGTGACCATGTCCCCATCTTCCTGTCACTCCTCTGGCGTCATGCCCATTGACGCCTACCCAGATGGGCTTTAAACAAGGCAAACTGGGTAGCCTTCAGCTCTGCTGTCACTTTGAATCTCCCCCACGTGGTGCCATCGATGTTGTGATTGACCAGGTGACTACAGCGATAATTTCTGCGGCGGAAAACGCTTTCCCTCGTTTTCTAGGGTTCCCGACGAAAGACAGTCCCTTAGTGGTCGCCGGAAGTATCTGAGGCAATTAAAGAGCGCCGGCGAGCTCTACAGTGACATAAGCAGCACCCTTCCCTAGAGCACCTAACAGCCTTTAAGCGGCTCCGTGCCTGCCTTCGCCTGCTTATAAAACGACGGAAAAAGGAGTGTTGAGAGATGTACATGTCGACCATTGAGTGCCCTACGTTACCTTCCCAAGTGTGGACGAAGATCAGACGTCTTTTTGGGTACCAGACCCACAACAGGTGTCCCTGGAATTAACATCAAGGGCGTGCACTCTACCGACGCAAAAGCGATTGCTGAGCACTTTGCTGAGCACTATTCTCGAGGCTCTGCAACGGAAAACTACCCCTCCCCCCACCCCCCAGCCTTTCGCACCCTCAAATGATGGATGGAAAGGAAAATCCTCTCGTTCACTAAACGCCACAGTGAATCCTATAACGCCCCATTTACAGAGTTGGAGCTCCTCAGTACCCTTGCACATTGCGCCGACACAGCTCCTGGGCTGGATTGGATCCACAGTCAGATGATTAAACATCTCACGTCTGACTACAAGCGAAATCTCCTCGTCATCTTCAACCAGATCTGGTGCGATGGCGTCTTTCCATCGTAATGGCGAGAGAGCACCATCAATGCGGTACTAAAACCCGGTAAAAATCCGCTTGATGTGGATAGCTATCGGCCCTCCAGCCTCACCAACATTCTCTGTAAGCTGCTGGAAAGTATGGTGTGTGAGCAGTTGGGGTGGGTCCTGGAGTCACGTGGCCTACTGTCTCCATGTCAGGGCAGCTTCCGCCAGGGTCGCTCTTCCACTGATAATCTTGTGTCCCTCATGTCTGCCATCCAAACAGCCTTTTCCAGATGCCAGTATCTGGTTGTCATCTTTTTTGACTTAAGTACAGCATACGACACAACCTGGCGACATCATAACCTTGCCAAATTGAATGAGTGGGGTCTCCAGGCCCCGCTCCCGATTTTTATCCAAAATTTACTGTGTCCATCATGGTGCCTCCCATAGTCCCCCCCCCCCCCCCCATATTCAGGAGAATGGCGTTCCGCAGGGCTCCTTAGTGAGTGTATCTCTATTTTTAGTGGCCATTAATGGCCTAGCGGCAGCTGTAGGGCCGTCGGTCTCCCCTTTCTGTATGCTAATGACTTCTGCATTTCGTATTGCTCCTCCAGTACTGGTATTGCTGAGCGGTGCAGACAAGGAGCCATTCACAAGGTGCAGTAATGGGCTCTAGCGCATGGATTCCAGTTTCCAGTGTGTCATGCACTTCTGTCGCTGTCGTACCATTCATCTGGAACCAGAATACAGAAACCTTAATGACGATCCACTCCCTGGAGTGGAGACATATCGATTCTTAGGACTGGTTTTCGACACCCAATTGACTTGCCTACCTCACGTTCGTCAGCTTGAGCGGAAGTGCTGGCAGCACCTCAATGCCCTCCGCTGCCTGAGCAACGCCAACTGGGATGCAGATCACTCTACGCTGCTCCTGTCTACAGAGTCCTTTTTCAATCCCGCCATGACTGTGGGAGTCTGCTGGTCACGTAGACTTTGCGTATGTTCATGGAGGGCATATTGAACAGCACTCCTTGCCAGCTGGCTGCAGTGTTTTCGCTGCAGAGCTGGCGGCCATATCTCTTGGTCTTGAGCACATCCGCCATGTCCTGGCGAGTCATTTCTCCTGTGTACTGACTCCTTGAGCAGCTTACAAGCTTTCGACCAGTACTACCCTCGCCATCCTTAGGTAGCGTCCATTCAGGAGTCCATCTCTGCCCTGGAACGTTCATGTTGTTCAGTGGTGTTTGTGTCTTTCTGTCTTACGCCGCAAGATTTTTCGGCTTTGGGAGATCGAGTGGCACAACAGTATGCACAACAAACTGTATGTCATTAATGTGAGTGCGAATGTGTGCTACCTCCTTTGTCTTTCCTCTGTCTTGGGGACCCACCTCAGTGTCGCTGTGGCTCCCAAATGACAGTCGTCCACCCCTTGCTGGAATGCCCACTTTCAGCCACTTTGAAGCGGACTTTTAACTTTCCCAGCACCCTACCTTCGGTGTTGGGCGACAGTGTCTCAACAGCAGGTTTAGTTTTACGTTTTATTCGTGAGGGTGGGTTCTATCATTTGATCTGAGTTTTAGCGCATATCCTTTGTCCCTCTGTGTCCTCCATCCAAGGACTTTTAGGATGGAGGTTTTAATCTGCTGCAGAGTGGCTGGCTTCTCTTATTTTACTCTTATGGTCAGCCAGCCATGGTAATCTGCTTTCTTGTTTTTAATATCTTCTCTCTGTTTCGTGCGTCCCTCTGTGGTTTAGTTGTACTGTTTTGTCCATTGTAGTGTTTGTTGTCCTTCTGTCTTCTGGTTCATCCTTCTCCTGTTATTGTGCCGTACATCTTCTTTGCTTTCTTCTTTCACTTGGGTGATTGTTCTACTGGGAACAAGGGAACCGATGACCTTGCGGTTTGGTCCCTCCACCCCACCCCCTCCCTCCTTCTTTTAAACCAACCAACACAAGAGGCCTTCTACGGGCACTTCTGCCACCATCTCCAGCAATACGTTAGTGATAGCCAGTGGCCGTGAAATGTAAATGAAATCAGAACAAATATAGACGTAGAGTGCACTATTTAGGTCACGACTACAATCTTAGACAAAAAAAAAATAATTTGAGCGAAATACAGGTGAAAGGAAATTAATAAAGAAACATACTGCTGACGCTGGATTTAAACACAAGGTGCTCTCTACGAGGACTTGCGCGAAACATATGGATAGGAATCATGGTTCGGAAAGGACGTAATCTGTACGTAACCGAAGTAATCGGGTAAACAGGTGTTCAGATTACAAGCCAAAGAAAAAAAAGGTCTATTATTACAATTTGGACTCGGAACAAACTATGAGCCGTCATGCACTCTCGAAAACGACGCACAACGATTATTTATTCAAGAGTAAGAGCGTCACGAACTGTGCAAGCCAATAACGAATTGCTCAACCTCTGGCCCTGAATGCAAGCAATTATTCGGCTTGGCTCTGAATGATTGTCCTAAGGCATATCTTACAAAATTCTGTTCAAGTGGTGCGTCATCAGAGTTCCAAAATGGTTGGGGGATCCTCCAAACTCTCGTCAGAAGAGAGATCCGGAGACGCTGCTAACCAAAGTAAGGTTTGGGAAGCACGAATGCAAGCAGTAGAAACGCTCACCGTGTGCGGTTGGACATTGTCTTGCTGAAATGTAGGCCCATTACTGTTTGCTATGAAGGGCAGCAAAACGGGGCGTAGAGTATCGTCGACGCACCGCTGTACTCTAAGGGTGCCGCGGATGACAACCAAAGGGTTCCTGCTACGAAAATATATGGTACCACAGAAGATCATTTCTAGCTGTCGGGACGTATGTCCTCGACAGTCAGGTAGGTATCCTACAGTGTTCTGGCGTCTCCAGACACGTCTTCGGCCTGTCTTAGGGGTGACTCTCGCTTAGAACTGAGCCCCGATGACCAACGAAGAATTACGTTCAGGGTCTTACAATCAGCTCGAGATTTTAACGATCTAACGCGTCAGTTAGGTAGAATTTCGCACGATATTTGTCAGAAGGACATCCAAAAACACTGTCAATGTACACTCCTGGAAATGGAAAAAAGAACACATTGACACCGGTGTGTCAGACCCACCATACTTGCTCCGGACACTGCGAGAGGGCTGTACAAGCAATGATCACACGCACGGCACAGCGGACACACCAGGAACCGCGATGTTGGCCGTCGAATGGCGCTAGCTGCGCAGCATTTGTGCACCGCCGCCGTCAGTGTCAGCCAGTTTGCCGTGGCATACGGAGCTCCATCGCAGTCTTTAACACTGGTAGCATGCCGCGACAGCGTGGACGTGAACCGTATGTGCAGTTGACGGACTTTGAGCGAGGGCGTATAGTGGGCATGCGGGAGGCCGGGTGGACGTACCGCCGAATTGCTCAACACGTGGGGCGTGAGGTCTCCACAGTACATCGATGTTGTCGCCAGTGGTCGGCGGAAGGTGCACGTGCCCGTCGACCTGGGACCGGACCGCAGCGACGCACGGATGCACGCCAAGACCGTAGGATCCTACGCAGTGCCGTAGGGGACCGCACCGCCACTTCCCAGCAAATTAGGGACACTGTTGCTCCTGGGGTATCGGCGAGGACCATTCGCAACCGTCTCCATGAAGCTGGGCTACGGTCCCGCACACCGTTAGGCCGTCTTCCGCTCACGCCCCAACATCGTGCAGCCCGCTTTCAGTGGTGTCGCGACAGGCGTGAATGGAGGGACGAATGGAGACGTGTCGTCTTCAGCGATGAGAGTCGCTTCTGCCTTGGTGCCAATGATGGTCGTATGCGTGTTTGGCGCCGTGCAGGTGAGAGCCACAATCAGGACTGCATACGACCGAGGCACACAGGGCCAACACCCGGCATCATGGTGTGGGGAGCGATCTCCTACACTGGCCGTACACCACCGGTGATCGTCGAGGGGACACTGAATAGTGCACGGTACATCCAAACCGTCATCGAACCCATCGTTCTACCATTCCTAGACCGGCAAGGGAACTTGCTGTTCCAACAGGACAATGCACGTCCGCATGTATCCCGTGCCACCCAACGTGCTCTAGAAGGTGTAAGTCAACTACCCTGGCCAGCAAGATCTCCGGATCTGTCCCCCACTGAGCATGTTTGGGACTGGATGAAGCGTCGTCTCACGCGGTCTGCACGTCCAGCACGAACGCTGGTCCAACTGAGGCGCCAGGTGGAAATGGCATGGCAAGCCGTTCCACAGGACTACATCCAGCATCTCTACGATCGTCTCCATGGGAGAATAGCAGCCTGCATTGCTGCGAAAGGTGGATATACACTGTACTAGTGCCGACATTGTGCATGCTCTGTTGCCTGTGTCTATGTGCCTGTGGTTCTGTCAGTGTGATCATGTGATGTATCTGACCCCAGGAATGTGTCAATAAAGTTTCCCCTTCCTGGGACAATGAATTCACGGTGTTCTTATTTCAATTTCCAGGAGTGTATATTAATCAGAATAACTACTTGCCTAATGGCCAGAGGTAGACCAACGTATTATTGACTTGTTCAGTTTTTCTCTTGAACGAATCTTCCAATTTTTCTGAACTTCTAATAATTTGTTTGTCAGTACAATTTTTTTGTCTTAGACTGTAACACTTTTTGTTCCAAGTTAAAGTTGTAATAACAGCCCATTACTTCTTCATGTTTGACTTGCAATCGGAACATAGAGATTACACCGTTGCCTCAGTAACTGAGGGCATTATTTGTGAACCATCTTCACTCTCATACATTTCGTGCAATTTCCCGTAGAGGGTCTCTTCTGCCTCAATCCTACGTCAGTGGTATGTTTCTGTTTTATTGCACGGGGTCCCGGGTTCGATTCCCGGCGGGGTCAGGGATTTTCACTTGCCTCGAGATGACTGGGTGTTTGTGTTGTCCTCATCATTTCATCATCATCCAGGAAAAGTGGAGAAATTGGACTGAGCAAACGTTGGGAAATTGTACGGGCGCTGATAACCACGCGGTTGAGCGCCCCAGAAAACAAACATCATCATCATCACATCATCATCTGTTTTATTGTTTTTCACATGGTAGTTCTTTATATTACTGTAAGATGTACGTTTCTTTGTGTTGTGCAGTAGTCTTGACCTAAATGTTTTACTCTACATCTGTAACTGCACTCATTTCATCCACGGCAATTGCCTATCGCTGACGTAAGGCCGGAGGCGGTGGATGGAGCTCTTGCTATTTATACGATGGCAACTGCACGCCATGTAGCAGTTGACCTTCATGCTGTTTCAGAACGGTTCCCCCTTCGCGCCACCATCTCCAACAGTCATAACGTGTATGTCATCTGTTTCTGTTACAGCTACATTGTCTTATTATTGTGTATATTTTTATGTCTTCTCTAAAATATTGTTACTCCTTTCACAAAGTAACAGGTCTGAACCTGTATTTGCCACAGATTGAAAACGGTTACTTTTCAAGATATAAATACATTTTTTTAGGTGTCAACACTGCTTTTAACTACAATTTTTCAATAGTGATTTCCCACCGTTATTTTCAGAAAAACGTTTCAAAAATGTTTAAATCTGGTCGTCCGGACGCAGAACTGAACTGTCGCCCTCCTGAATGCGACTCCGCTGTGTGACATTTCAGTTCTTTCAGTATTTATTGGCCCCTCTCCCACAGCTCACAGAAACTTCAGACACTTTATGTTGCTCTTTTTCGTGTCCGTTCAGTATCCCATGGTAGTTCCATGTCGCACGCGTCGTAGAACAAAAGTTTCCATTCTTTTCAAATGGTGGAGTTTGTGTACTTTAGACTGAATGTTAACTCAAGCCACGAGCACGTACTTACACTGCACTGTCTCGCTAATCTGGACCAGTGTCACATTCTCTCTCTAAGGGTATGTAAATCCGAGTCCAGACACGTAACTCGCATAACTCTGGTTTTTCAAATACGCTTCAAGCCTCATACTCTATCCTCCCATTGCTCCGTATCACTGTAGTTTACATTGCTGAATAGATTTACGATAGTTTGATATTTCCTAATTCTTTACTGTTCGACAAGTCCCTTGCTAATGTAGAAGTGGGTGAGTCACGGAGAGTTGCATTAAGAAGTTTGACAATTTTGAACCTCCGTCAGGCATTACGAGCTCTCCTGTTTCACACATTCATCTGCCATTGTCCTGAAGAACATCGCCCTTGTATACACCCTCTATACACTCCTTCCACGTTTCTGCTTTCCCTTCTTTGCTTAGAACTGGGTTTCCATCTGAGCTCTTGATATTCATGCAAGTGGTTTTCTTTTCTCCAAATGTCTCTTTAATTTTCCTGTAGGCATTATAGAAATGGAAGAGAATGTAGATGAAGATGAAATAGGAGATATGATACTATGTGAAGAGTATGACAGAGCACTGAAAGACCTAAGTCGAAACAAGGCCCCAGGAGTAGACAACATTCCATTAGAACTACTGACAGCCTAGGGAGAGCCAGGCGTAAGAAAACTCTACCATCTGGTGAGCAAGATTTATGAGACAGGCGAAATAACCTCATTTACAGCTGAATAGAACTACTCCACAAACAGTGCGGCAATGCAAGGAGACTGTATTATTATTATTATTATTATTATTATTATTATTATTATTATTAGGGAAAGAACGAAAAGTACTAGGTGAATATGGATTGGAGGGAAGAAATGAAAGAGGAAGCAGCCTGGTAGAATTTTGCACAGAGCATAACTTAATCATAGCTAACACTTGGTTCAACAACCATGAAAGAAGGTTGTATTCATGGAAGAAACCTGGAGATACTAAAAGGTAACAGATAGATTATATAATGGTAAGACAGAGATTCAGGAGCCATGTTTTAGATTGTAAGACATTTCCAGGGGCAGATGTGGACGCTGAAACTGAAGAAACTGCAAAAAGGTGGAAATTTGATGAAATGGAACCTGAAAGAACCAGAGGTTGTAGAGAGCTTCAGGGAGAGCATTAGGGAACGATTGACAAGAATGGGGGAAAGAAATACAGTAGAAGAAGAATGGGTAGCTTTGGAGACGAAATAGTGAAGGTAGCAGAAGATCAAGTAGGTAACAAGACGAGGGCTAATAGAAATCCTTGGGTAACAGATAGATATTGAATTTAATTTATGAAAGGAGAAAATGTAAAAATGTAGTAAATAAAGCAGGCAAAAAGGAATACAAACGTAAAAAAAAAAGTGATCGACAGGAAGTGCAAAATAGCTAAGTAGGGATGGCTGGAGGATAAATGTCACTAAGGGTAAGATAGATATTGCCTACAGGAAAATTAAAGAGACATTTGGAGAAAAGAAAACCACTTGCATGAATATCAAGAGCTCAGATGGAAACCCAGTTCTAAGCAAAGGAGGGAAAGCAGAAACGTGGAAGGAGTGTATAGAGGGTGTATACAAGGGCGATGTTCTTCAGGACAACATTATAGAAATGGAAGAGAATGTAGATGAAGATGAAATAGGAGATATGATACTATGTGAAGAGTATGACAGAGCACTGAAAGACCTAAGTCGAAACAAGGCCCCAGGAGTAGACAACATTCCATTAGAACTACTGACAGCCTAGGGAGAGCCAGGCGTAACAAAACTCTACCATCTGGTGAGCAAGATTTATGAGACAGGCGAAATAACCTCAGACTTCAAGAAGGATATTATAATTCCAATCCCAAAGAAAGCACGTGTTGACAGATGTGAAATTATCGAACTATCAGTTTAATAAGCCACGGCTGCAAAATACTAACACGAATTCTTTACAGACGAATGGAAAAACTGGTAGAAGCCGACCTCGGGGAAGATCAGTTTGCATTCCGTAGAAATGTTGGAACACTTGAGGCAATACCGACTCTACGACTTATCTTAGAAAATAGATTAAGGAAAGGCAAACCTACGTTTCTAGCCTTTGTAGACTTAGAGAAAGCTTTTGACGATGTTGACTGGAATACTCTCTTTCAAATTCTACAGATTTTAGACTTCAGAAAATAAATTTATAAACCAATGTGAAATGCCGGCTACTGCCAAGACAGCGCCACTGTCTATCACTGACCTTTCCGCTAAATACGTTAAACTCTGATGGAGAAAACCAGCGCATAAATCATAGCTGTAATCGTGTCCGACTATAGATTGCCGGTATCATCGTGGAACTGGAGAGCCCTGTGGGACTTCGGTGCGGATGTTTTCACGAAGGGATACATCCAATCCAGTGCGGGCGTGGAAGGACCGCTCCTACTGATAGGCATGAGACAACTGGACTTGTGATATGGGGACACTGAAGGCCAGAAGAGTCTGCAGCAGAACTTCGTGCCTCATGATATAAACAGGTTGGGAGACGTCGTGTAGGAGAATTGGAGTATAAACGGGTAGCTAAGAATTCAGCTGGGTAGCAATGACACTTTTCATTGTTGTTGTTGTTTTTGTTGTGGTCTTCAGTCCTGAGACTGGTTTGGTGCAGCTCTCCATGCTCCTCTATCCTGTGCAAGCTTCTTCATCTCCCAGTACTTACTGCAACCTACATCCCTCTGAATCTGCTTAGAGTATTCATTCATATCTTGGTCTCCCTCTACGATTTTTATCCTCCACGCTGCCCTCCAATGCTAAATTTGTGATCCCTTAATTCCTCAGAACATGTCCTACCAACCGGTCCCTTCTTCTTGTCAAGTTGTGCCACAAACTCCTCTTCTCCCCAATTCTATTTAATACTTCCTCATTAATTATGTGATATACCCATCTGATCTTCAGCATTCTTCTGTAGCACCAAGTTTCGTAAGCTTCTATTCTCTTCTTGTCCAAACTATTTATTGTCCATGTTTCACTTCCATACATAGCTACACTCCATACAAATACTTTCAGAAACGACTTCCTGACACTTAAATCTATACTCGATGTTAACAAATTTCTCTTCTTCAGAAACGCTTTCCTTGCCATTGCTAGTCTACATTTAATATCGTCTTTACTTCGACCATCACCAGTTGCTCCCCAAATAGCAAAACTCCTTTACTACTTGAAGTGTCTCATTTCCTAACCTAATTCCCTCAGCATCACCCGACTTAATTCGACTACATTCCGTTATCCCCGTTTTGCTTTTGTTCATGTTCATCTTATATCCTCCTTTCAAGATACTGTCCATTCCGTTCAACTGCTCTTCAAAGTCCTTTGCTGTCTCTGACAGAATTACAATGTCATCGACGAACCTCAAAGTTTTTATTTCTTCTCCATGGATTTTAATACCTACTCCGAATTTTTCTTTTGTTTCCTTCACTGCTTGCTCAATATACAGATTGAATAACATTGGGGAGAGGCTACAACCCTGTCTCACTCCCTTCCCAACCACTGCTTCCCGTTCATACCCCTCGACTCTTATAACTGCCATCTGGTTTCTATACAAATTGTAAATAGCCTTTGGCTCCCTGTATTTTACCACTGCCACCTTTAGAATTTGAAAGAGAGTATTCCAGTCAACATTGTCAAAAGCTTTCTCTAAGCCTACAAATGCTAGAAATGTAGGTTTGCCTTTCCTTAATCTTTCTTCTAAGATGAGTCGTAAGGTCAGTGTTGCCTCACGTGTTCCAATATTTCTACGGAATCCAAACTGATATTCCCCAAGGTAGGCTTCTACTAGTTTTTCCATTCGTCTGTAAAGAATTCGCGTTAGTATATTGCAGCTGTGGCTTATTAAATTGATTGTTCGGTAATTTTCACATCTGTCAACACATGCTTTCTTTGGGATTGGAATTATTATATTCTTCTTTACGTCTGCGGGTATTTCGCCTGTCTCATACATCTTGCTCACCAGACGGTAGAGTTTTGTCAGGACTGGCTCTCCCAAGGCCGTCAGTAGTTCTAATGGAATGTTGTCTACTCCCGGGGCCTTGTTTCGACTTAGGTCTTTCAGTGCTCTGTCAAACTCTTCACGTAGTATCGTATCTCCCATTTCGTCTTCATCTACATTCTCTTCTATTTCCAGAATATTGTCCTCAAGTACGTCGCCCTTGCATAGACCCTCTATATACTCCTTCCACCTTTCTATATACTTCTTCCACCTTTCTGCTTTCCCTTCTTTGCTTAGAACTGGGTTTCCATCTGAGCTCTAGATATTCATAAAAGTGGTTCTCCTTTCTCCAAAGGTCTCTTTAATTTTCCTGTAGGCAGTATCTATGTTACCCTAGTGAGATAAGCCTCTACATCCTTACATTTATCCTCTGGCCATGCCTGCTTAGCCATTTTGCACCTACAGTCGATCTCATTTTTGAGACTGTTTGTATTCCTTTTTGCCTGCTTCATTTACTGCATTTTTATATTTTCTCCTCTCATGAATTACATTCAATATCTCTTCTGTTACCCAAGGATTTCTATTAGCCCTCGTCTTTTTACCTACTTGATTCTCTGCTGTTTTCACTATTTCATCTCACAAAGCTACCCATTCTTCATCTACTGTATTTGTTTCCCCCATTTGTGACAATTGTTCCCTTATGCTCTCCCTGAAACTCTGTACGACCTCTGGTTTAAATAGTTTGTCCAGGTCCCATCTCCTTAAATTCCCACCTTTTTGCAGTTTCTTCAGTTTTCATCTACAGTTAATAACCAATAGATTGTGGGCAGAGTCCACATCTGTGTCTGGAAATGTCTTACAATTTAATACCTGGTTCCTAAATCTCTGTCTTACCATTATATAATCTCTCTGATACCTTCTAGTATTTCCAGGATTCTTCCATGTGTACAAATTTCTTTTATGATTCTTGAACCAAGTGTTAGCTATGATTAACTTACGCTCTGTGCAAAATTCTACCAGACGGCTTCCTCTTTTATTTCTTTCCCCCAATCCATATTCACCTACTATGTTTCCTTCTCTCCCTTTTCCTACTCCCGAATTCCAGTCACGCATCACTATTAAATTTTCGTCTCCCTTCACTACCTGAATAATTTCTTTTATCTCATTATACATTTCATCAATTTCTTCATCATCTGCAGAGCTAGTTGGCATGTAAACTTGTACTACTGTAGTAGGCGTGGGCTTCGTGTCTATCTTAGCCACAATAATGCGTTCACTATGCTGTTTGTAGTAGCTTACCCACATTCCTATTTTTTTTTATTCATTATTAAACGTACTTCTGCATTACCCCTATTTGATTTTGTATTTATAACCCTGTATTCACCTGTGCAAAAGTCTTGTTCCTCCTGCCACAGAACTTCACTAATTCCCACTATATCTAACTTTAACCTATCCATTTCCCTTTTTAAGTTTTCTAACCTACCTGCCCGATTAAGGGATCTGACATTCCACGCTCCGATCCGCAGAATGCCAGTTTTCTTTCTTCTGATAAAGACGTCCTCTTGAGTAGTCCCCACTCGGAGATCCGAATGGGGACTATTTTACCTATGTAATATTTTACCCAAGAGGACGCCATCATCATTTAACTATACAGTAAAGCTGCATGCCCTCGGGAAAAATTACGACTGTAGTTTCCCCTTGCTTTCAGCCGTTTGCAGCACCAGCACAGCAAGGCCGTTTTGGTTATTGTTACAAGGCCAGATCAATCAATCATCCAGACTGTTGCCCCTGCAATTACTGAAAAGGCTGCTGCCCCTCTTCAGGAACCACACGTTTGTCTGGCCTCTCAACGGATACCCCTCCATTGTGGTTGCACCTATGGTACGGCCATCTGTATCGCTGAGACACGCAAGCCTCCCCACCAACGGCAGGTCCATGGTTCATGGGTTTTCATTGTCAGGACTTCAAATTTATTTCAGTGAAGGATAAGCCATGAACAACTTATGTGAGCTATAGGAATTTATTTTGTTGATTTAAATTATATTTGTTGCAACTCATCATAGGGTAACATATGGTTATGCCCTACGCCTTGGGGTAAAAGCAGAAATTCAAGAGGCACAACTAGACACTGTTATATTCTCCGTCTAAGGCATGGCACACACATCGATACTCGTACAAGTGATCTCCACTCCACCTCAGTCCACGTTGTACAACCTTCATGGAACCACTTCTTACACCCTGAACACTTTACACAACTGTCTCATTTTCTTGTTGATGAGTTGGTCTCTTTGCAAAGCAGACAAGGCATTACATTCCCATCTTCAGAAGGGCTGTTTACGTCACACGTTTTCTGCTTCCTCTGACTCTTTTCTGGTGGTCTACTCGTCGAACACATCGTTTTGGACGTGCCGGGAAGATGCTTTTCTTCCACTGAGCTCATTTCTGTATGGCCATTCGTAAGCACGGCGCATTTTCCTGTTTCTCTCGGTTATATCAGTCTCTCGTAATGACGAACTGGCTTCACTGGCGGTGGTACAGTGAATGAAGACCGTGTCTGCACATCTATCTGTAACCTCCCCCTCACTTATCGACCTTAATGACTGTGAAAAATTAAACCGCGTGTACCTAATGGAAATTAGTAAAAGCAATCGTCACCAAAGTTAATCTGTCGGTAAAGAGGGAGGAAAGGGTTACATCTAAATGGAAGGAAAAATGCAAATGAAACTGGTGAAAATTAATTTTGAAAAGGGGTAAAGTTAATAAAGAAAGTAAATGTGCGGCCATTACGTTAACAATTAACTAGCGGTAATTAGATATTTGAGATTTGGGGGAAAATACGGTCGCCAGTCCTATGGACAATTGCTATAGTAACTGACAAAGAAAGGTTATTACACATATAATTAGCACTAGAAGCGTGGCAACTGAAGGTTGACACATGTAGTGTGAAAATTGAAAGTTTTTCAGAAGTAATAAATTTCGCTACACTCTGACTTAATTTAGCAAAAGAATTAATAAAACCGGAAAATTGAAAGTTAATTTAGTGACTGAAATTAATAGTGAGCTTTGTTCCTGAAGCACATCGAAATTCAGTAAAATATGGTTAGTCTTGGAGTACAATCATTTCAATAGCTACTTGAATCTACGCAATTTAGAAATAAGAGATTTAACTTTGAACTTGAATTAAATGATTCTGAACAATTAACAATAGTAAAATTTAGTATGTACCAAGCTGAGCTGCAGTCACAGGTAAGCTAAAATATGGTAACAAAACTCGCACTCTTAATTTGTGCTTGTGTAATCTAAATATTGTAGCCAGCTATGAATACCTTAACTGAACTTTGAAATTAACACAGTGAAATGGAATGATATTACTTTAATGCTGGCGTATTAATTTCGACGACACTCGGGTTCATTCCGGAAAAGGAAGGGATCGTGCTTGGTAATGCAATTGGGACAATGAGCAACAAAGGTTCATGCTACGTTGCCATAATTTAGTGAGAAAAATTTAACAGTTTGAAAAGCTGAGGTCTGCCATACAGTTCTAAACTTTACATGCTACCAGTCTTCCTTGTTGGTTGATTGAAGATTTGAAGTCGTCGATCGAGGAGGTGGCGACAGTCACTCATTGTCGGCCGTCGCTGTTGCAGAAGCTGGATGTTGGCGCGCCTTCCTCTCGGCACGGTCTCCAGCCGAAACGGGCTCTTGATGTGTGCTAGCTAACGCTCCCGTCCGCGACACCATGTCAGAGGCTCACACAGCAAGTCGACAGCAATTACATGCTGCCAAACCCCGAAAGCGCGGCAACTCGCGGGAGCGTCACACAACACACCTGCTCCACTGCCCTCCTCCAGCCAGACTCTCTCTGCTCTGCCCGCGCTCCACGCGGCAGAGTTAACACTACCAAAGATCCTAAACACTTTGGTTCTCCACACGACTTATCGATGTAATCGTTCGATAGCATAGTTTTCCCTTGGCAAGACCCAGCGTAAAAATACAAATAGCATTTACAAAACAAACCAATTATACATCGACATAAATGCATAAATATGTATACAGGGTGAGTCACCTAACATTACTGCTCGAGATATTTCGTAAACCACATCATGTACTGACGAATCGATTTCACAGACCGAACGTGAGGAGAGGGGCTAGTGTAATTGGTTAATACAAACCATAAAAAAATTGCACGGAAGTATGTTTTTTAACACAAACCTACGTTTTTTAAATGGAACCCCGTTAGTTTTGTTAGCACATCTGAACATATAAACAAATACGGAATCAGTGCCGTTTGTTGCATTTTAAATGTTAATTACATCCGGAGATATTGTAACCAAAAGTTGACGCTTGAGTACCACTCCTCCGCTGTTCGATCGTGTGTATCGGAGAGCACTGAATTACGTAGGGATCCAAAGGGAACGGTGATGGACCTTAGGTACAGAAGAGACTTGAACAGCACATATCGTCCACATGCTAACACCTTTTTATTGGTATTTTTCACTGACGCACATGTACATTACCATGAGGGGTGAGGTAACATTAGATGACTCACTCTGTATGATGTGATGATGTGACCTACCAAATGAAAGTGCTGGCAGGCTGGCAGGTCGACAGACACACAAACGAACAGAAACACACACACAAAATTCAAGCTTTCGCAACAAACCGTTGCCCCATCAGGAAAGAGGGAAGGAGAGGGAACGACGAAAGGATGTGGGTTTTAAGGGAGAGGGCAAGGAGTCACTCCAGTCCCAGGAGCGGAAAGACCCACCTTAGGGGGAAAAAAGGTGGGTCTTTCCGCTCCCGGGACTGGAGTGACTGCCTACTGTTTCTGGCAGAGCTCTATCTAGAAGTTCCGCTTTCATGTTCGCTGTAGGAAATAATAGAAGCGTAATGGCCTGCTGCAGAGAAACAAATTGTTGTTGATACCAATTGCCCTCTCTCAGTAGTTGTCTAGACTCCCACCTGCTATGGCAGATTTTACGCTTAATTATAATACTCCCCCCCCCCCCCCTACTCTCAGTGTTAGGAGTTGTTGTGGGGGGCAAGAGCCTTCCCATGCAGCGGGTATACCACATGCGACCGCAGGTTACTTTTTTCCCTCTCACCTTGTTGTGCCTTTAGACCCTCGTGGGCTCGATTCAGCCTGGGTTACCTCTATTCCCTTTTACCTATCGTGTTACAACTACTGTCACGCCCTTTTTAAAATTCTTTGACTTGCTTATGTAATTGGAGCAGCAAAGTACTTATTTTTGATTTTTGTCTTTTTACTTGTTTCTCTTATGAGAGGGAGCGACTGATGAGCAAGCAGTTTAGTCCCTTTAAACACACACCATTATCAAATAAATCACTATGGCTATGGTCCTTAATGCTGTTTTGATGCTGTTGTCAATCACGTTTTAAAAACATTACAAATTTTACAGGGTCAGCATTTGTACTTCCTGAAGACTTTGGATAAGTTTGCAACAGCTGTTTAACGCAAACTCACTGCACGTGAAGCCGAATTTGGTCACTTTTTTCTGAGCGTGAGAGAATTACTTAGCCAATCTAGTAAAACCATTTTCTGTTCCGTATTGAACTTGTGGTTAACACTATTCTTCTCCACCAATTCATATGGCAAACGTCTGAAATCTTTCGTTTTCATGGTAGTTCCTGTTTCACCCCATTGCTTCTACTCAGTTTTACGCCAACTGTACTATTTCTGTACATTTCTCTCTGCATAAGAAACATGTGGTAAACAATCATTTAACCTAACGTAGACTCATAACGCTTGTTAGGTGTTAATGATTTTCAGCTTATAATGAGACGATGTAAGTTCCTTATGGAACCCAAAAAAATTGCAGAATAAGATAAAAAACAAAACAAAAATTCAACAAATTGTTTTGCTCAACAACAACGCTTGACGCTAGCAAGTTCCAAGGCGGTACTGAAGCTGCCGACTGCATTCAAGTCTGACAGTCAAGAAACAATGTTACTAACTCGCAAAGAGAAATATTAGGGGTTTCTGGTGTCACCGCCGTAGCTGATTATATCCCAATTCCCCACAGTATAGCACTCATACTACTCTTGATGCTCCGTAGTGTATTCTGCGAGTCCCATCAGCTGGTATGTTGTGCAGTTGCTGTGGCGGTTTCCGATTGTCTCATGGGGGAGGAGTCACTCTTCCTGGATGTGCTCCTGCAGCCTCTTCAGCTATAACTGCACAAATATTTTGTAAAGATCCGGAAAGAGGTTTATGGGGTGGTGGGGTGATCGTGGATCCTGCCCAGATTTGGAAATTTCCACGACCTCTGGATGCCTCCATGCTTCTGGGTAGACTTCAGGTCTCAGGACTGCATTAGCAACGGGTGATATCATCTCTGCAACGATGCGCGATATTTGTCGGAGCATCTGATTCGTCACCAAGTCTGCCACTCCAACCTTTCACGTGTTGAACCTCTGGATCTTCAGTTGGATCTCTTCTGCCCTGATGGGCTTGATGTGGTCGTCCTGTTCCCGTGATGCCACACGTTGTTCACCGCAGTGTGGGAGAAATCTGAGTATGTACCATCGGGATGATATTTTCAGCAAACATGTCCGCTGGGTCATCTGATTAGACCCCTGGATAGCTGATGTTGACGTTGTTCACCAGACGATATTAGATTGACTTTGCAAAGGAAACATCACGCATCTCTCCAAGCAGTTCCACGTTTCATACGTAATGCAAAAATGGTTCAAATGGCTCTGAGCACTATGGGACTTAACATCTGAGGTCACCAGTCCCCTAGAACTTAGAACTACTTAAAGCTAACTAACCTAAGGACACCACACACATCCATGGCCGAGGCAGGATTCGAACCAGGGTCCGTAGCGGTCGCGCGGTTCCAGACTGAAGCTACGTAATGCAAGTTTTCGGTCTACCCACGACTTGTTCAGTGGTCCTCTACCATCGCCTTTATTTCCTACCGCAGGCTATGCAGTAACCTCTTGGTGGTAGGACTGTGTGCCAGCTGTCCTGCGTGGAAGACCTGGTTCTTCCCTGCTGTTCCCTGTAACATGTGCTGCAGAAGGAATCACAGTTTGTCCTGAGGCTCTTCTTGCTCCACCCGCAGACGTCATGTTAATGACTGCTCATCGTATTCCATTAGACACATGGTGTAGAGCTGTGTCTGCACGCAACACCTCAAGGTCCAGAAATTGTTGCAGCGAGTCAGCTGGTTCCTGACGGTGTGCCCTGCCACGCTGTCGGGTAGCAGTGTCACTAGCGTCAGGATCAAACTACACAGAAACGTGGTCTGACGATAACACATCCCTGATGGTCGCTGACAGCACATGTGGCGAGGTACAGGACATCATGATGTAGTCCTAGTATCTGACCGAATCGGGCCATTGACGACTGCTTGTTGTTATTCGACCTGCTGCAGCAGCTGTCTCTACTGGTGTTCTTGCCATTGAAATCTCCCCCAGGAAAGATCCTTTCAGGGTGAGATAGCAAGGTAGAGATTAAACCGATTTAGGGTCCCTTTGGGTGGAAGCTGTAAAATAGATCCGGCTGTATCAACTGCTATCCTCGCATCTTCCACCATCTGGATAGGCGGCAACTGTTCTTCGCGGTGGCGTAGCTTGGTATACACGTAAATAGCTGTGTCGCCGCCTGCTGTAACTCTTGTTATTGCGATAGCAGTGGAAATTGACAGCACGGAAGTCCACGCTCGCCTTCATTCGAGAGTGGAATGGCGGAGAGACAGCTTGAAGGTGGTTCATTGAACCCTCTGCCAGGCTCTTAATTGTGAATAGCAGAGTAATAATGTAGATGTAGTTTCCGTCATCAGACTGGTGTCAACTGCTTAGTCTTGGAGGAGCATCTTAACTCCCCTTGTTGCTTGTGAATACCACTGGTATTCCACACACAGGCGAACAGTCGCATATAGTCGGCAACCACGTTGAGGTTGTAATTATTGACTGGTGACTGCTCGGACTGATCGCTGTTCTGCATCGGTGATACGTCGTAGAAGTAGCTTTAGCTACTGGATGAAGTTGACGAGTGGTATCGTTGTGTTAACGGTTTTCAGCAGGTAGAGGAACTCGTTGTGTGGGATGTTTCTGCCTCTGTTGCATGGCTGTATATCTTGTGCTGCTGGGTGACCCATCATTGCCGGACTGGCTGGAGACGCTTAGAGTTGCCTCTTGTGCTTCATTGTTCCTTCCTCGGTGAGTTCTGGCAAGCTCCTTAATTGGGTGAGTTTGCGACGGCGTCTTCTTATTGCCGGATGGAACTGTTGCGAAGGAAATACCGTTTGACATCTGTACAGATCTATTTTTTTGCAGGTGTTGTGCTAACATTTCATCGCCTTAACACGACGTGCTTGAAAGGTAAATAACGTTAAATGAGGAACTCCTTGTATGCTAGGTCACAATTTCAATCTTCAGTTAGGCTCGTCTGAAAGTTTTGGTTTAACAGTTCTGATAGGAAAAGTATAAGCTGCTAAACATTCATCATTTGTATCAGAGGGTGATAGAAAATGAGTGGCCGGGAATTGCAGAGATTTGCATTTCACAAAATGGACATCACTGACATTCAAGAAATGTTCAATATAAACCATTAAGTCCTACAATGAACACCGAATGAAAAATGCGCAGACTGCGATCAAGAATGTTCGCATCACCCTTGGGAGTTACAAACAGTGCAGGACCTTCAGCTAGGTATCCACTCATAAAAAATGCATATAGAATCATATTGTTGTAACGGGATGATGAAAACTGATGGGATGTGATGTCATGTAACCAAATTCGAAACAGTCTGTCTTGAAGGTTATCGTGAAACTAGCTACCCTTTAAAGCGTTGCTACAAATAGTGTAATAATATATTTTACATGCACAGGAGAACAAACATCCACAGCGAATTTGTCCAGTGGTTGAAGGTGGTATGAATTTCAGTCACTTTTCTGGAGGGACAGCTCGCTCTAAAGAAACACGAATTTCATACATAGGCCAGGAACAAACAAATGTAAGTTGTTTCGAACAGCTATTAGCCAAAAGCTATGCTCATACGATATCTGCAATTCTCATACGCCCGTTTTCGCAGTCTTGCTTGCTGTAACGCAAATATTCCCTACTGCCCTTGCATGATCACGACACAAGAGAGAATCGTAGAGAGCAGAGCATCTCTAACTTCTCGCAGCGCAATAAATCACTTTCCAGGCAATTTACCATACAGATTAACAGTGGGCATAAGTGTATATGAATGCGTTAAGGCATTGATGTTAGTTAATCTTGATACGATTTTCTTGCTATCTCTAATTTCCAGACTTCCTTTCGTATGTCTTTTCTCTTCAAATCCCTATTGGTCGGATTGAAAAGAAATTCCTTACTGGACGATGAGATAAGTTTATCTCATCTACAAATTTTCGGGCCGATTCTGCAGTTTGAAATTTCGTTATCTTACGACTCCAAATTCTGTAGCAATGTTTGAAGTTATGCAACCATCCACTGCCTCCCTTGAAATCACTGTAATCTACGTCCCGCAATTTGATGTGCATAACGTAGTTGGACATTATCACGAACATCCTATAAATTGTATCGATCATCCTTGAAACGTGTCATAAATGTCCACCCTTGAATATCCAAAGTTCTTTTTTCGTAGGCACTGCGCATTCAAATCACTGCGAAATTAGTCGAAATCTGTTCTTAATTGTTTTTTTATGTTGGGGATGATTTTCCATGTGCGTAATTATATTTAGCACCTGCTTCTTTGAGAACGATTATCCTTTACTATGTTTTACTGGAGTCGGGATTTGTGGCTTCCTGTCGGACGAGTATGATTAACTACATGGCTGTTTCGGTATCACTTTGACTCGTTAAGCATGTATCGTCGTCATTGTACTCATTTACATTGTTTGCACAGTCGAGCGTGTACGACACCTCACATTCCACTGACTCATCTTGTAGAAACGCTAATATTTCATCTGCCACTTCTTTATCACTCTGCGAAATTCCTTTGGTTACTTTCTGACGAAATATCAAATTCGGAAACCGCTGTTATAGAAATAATGCTATTTTTGCTTTCTCTATCGTTGCCATTGCTCTGTTTTGTATCACCACCACTAGGACTGCACGACTCTTGGGAGCTACTCGTCGACTAAGCAGTTCAACAATGATCCCTACCTAGCCTTACGCCGTACACATCACTGGATACCTTCTCTCCCGCCCCACGTTGCCATAAGCAGCCAATATTGCAGCTGCATGGTAGTCAATATGTGCGGCTTCGAATGACGTGAGCATCATTGGCCTTCTGCAACCACTCACTCAAGGGGTTCCTTGGAAGATGTATGCGCCACCGCAATGGACGCACTCTGGAGTGTCATTTCCTTTTTGGAGAACGCAATCGGTACTGTAATGCGAGCCTGTGCATCTAGCAAATCTGCCTGGCATGCCTCAGTGTCGGACCACATGGCCAATCCCTTGGCACCTGAAGCAGTGTGGTCAGACAAGTTTGGTTTGTAGGTCTTTCTCCGTCACTTCAGAAGCAGTTTTGTAGGTGACGCTGGTCGGCTTCTCACTGAAGTCCATGTTGAGGGCCACTAAAAGGGATGGTGGTGCGTGAGACTTCATTCGCGTAGCAGTTGTGATACTGCATCCTCCCTCAACTGGGATAAACTGGATGTCGCAGAGAGAGATTTCGATTGGAAATCCGCGCAGGACCATCTTCAGTGCTTTCTAAGGAACTGTTGCGTGTGCTTAGTATGGCAGGTTGTCTTGTGAACAGAACTCTTCCATCTCGCGATGAAATTCTGTTGTTGGCAGGTTCTTATGTTGCCGCAGTTATGACGTAATTCGCAGGTGTCGATGAGATCTTTGACTGTGTGGGAGATATCGAGGTACTAACACTTGAACTGCGTCGCCAGAGGAAGGGGTTACAGAGCTTTGGACGCCGTTACAGCTTCTGACACAACCGTCCGACAAACGCATTCAGCCATAACTGCAAGGAAAATTGACGTCTGTCGCTAGCATTAACATTGCGTTCAAATTCCGCTTATTGTCCTCTTTCTTAGTCTGAGTTCTCACAATGAACGGCAAACTGCGGCTTCCAATAGACCAGAGCCCGTAGGTTGCTGACCATCCGATCACCTGACGTATTCTACATAAACTGTCTCCGCCGGCTGTGGTGGCCGAGCGGTTCTAGGCGCTTCAGTCCGGAACCGCGCGACTGTTACGATCGCAGGTTCGAATCCTGCCTCGGGCATGGATGTATGTGATGTCCTTAGGTTAGTTAGGTTTAAGTAGTTCTGAGTTCTAGGGGACTGATGATCTCAGATGTTAAGTCCCATAGTGTTCAGATCCATCTGAACCATCCATAAACTGTGTCCAATTCGCTCGTGTTAGCTGTGAACGACATTTCGCTCTCGACTAGGGCTGAACTTACCGCTCTTGGCTTCGGAGCTCTATTTATTGGTACTAAGTATTATGATGACAGCATTATCTGTTGCTACTACTTCGAAAGCTCTATATAAAAGTCTTAGCTTTTTTCACAATAACCGTAACGTTTGTTGCATACTTCTCTACACAATGGTTTCATCTTATTTAATTTTAAAATCAGGGACTCTTTTGTTGGACATTGTGTACGAGGAAGCTAGGCTGTATCTTCAATATGGTAGTCATCGATCGAATGCGAGAAATAATGTTAGTTCTACAGTTTTCATCAGTTTAATTTATTCGAGCACTGTGTTCGCAATTATAACATTATTTGGGAATTACGCCTTGACGGTAATTTCTGTTAATTAAGCCATATTCTTTGCTGTGCTTTACTTCCGGGTGGCGGAAAGAATTCTGGTCGAGCTGCAGAACATTCACACTACTTTGTAAGGCCTCCACTGAATGGGCGTAGCATGTACAGGTGGCATAATTAGCCAAAAAGACTCATTTCATAAACGACAGCGACGGTAACTTTGAAAAGAGACGGACATACAGTTTCATGCTTGTTGCTCGGGTGGGATGTGTGGAGTGTGGGACAGGTTGGGCTCTGCGGTAATGAAAGAAACAAACTGACAGCTATCCACCAGCGCGCTCTGTCCATTATTTCGACAAATTTATCTTTTCAGGAGATTTATTATTTTTAACAATGTTTCGCCAAAATTCTGAGCATACTCTCTTGTATTTCAGTTTTATGGCACATTTCCTTTCGTTTGTAGCATTAATGAGTAAAAAAAAAACATTAATGGTATAGAAAACTTACAGAGGATTTTATTCAGGCAAAGGAATAAACCGGAACAAGAAAAGAGTAGTGAACAATCGACTTCTTAAAAGAGGTGTGGAAGAGAGAAGGGTATCAGTCACATGGGATTAATAGCTATGGAAAGTTTTGTCTCTGTTTACAAAATCAGTACTTACAAATGGTTCAAATGGCTCTGAGCACTATGGGACTTAACATCTATGGTCATCAGTCCCCTAGAACTTAGAACTACTTAAACCTAACTAACCTAAGAACAGCACACAACACCCAGCCATCACGAGGCAGAGAAAATCCCTGACCCCGCCGGGAATCGAACCCGGGAACCCGGGCGTGGGAAGCGAGAACGCTACCGCACGACCACGAGATGCGGGCTCAGTACTTACAGATTCCGAAAAACAGACAACTGATTGAACCCGCTATTGGTATAACGGAGAATGAACACGTAAACACTATACCTTCAGCTACTTTTAATGAGGATAGTGGAAAATTCAGAATTTAAAGAGAAGTCGGGTAAAGATATTTCCTTTCACCAGATCATTTCCCAGCAGCCCTGGAACGAGTTTTCAGATCAAGCTGGAAAAATTAATAAAAAACACAGTTTCATGTAAAATATAAGAACTACCTTCGTTGCGCTTACGATGTTGTACTGCTAACTTTAGTTGTGCTAAACTTCAGTCTCTGTATGGGGTGGTTAGAAACGCTCTGGAAAGTTTCTAATGTTTTTACAAGGTAGGATATGCTAAGAAATAATAGGTAAGAGAAAAATTCGGAACGTTGCAGCATTTACGAGTAAATTAGCACTGAAATTAGCCAATGAGACCGTTGCGCGCGTAAATTCAAGCCGCCCGCAAGATGCTCTTAGTATCAGTTAATCTCACAGAGTAGACGGTAGCGCACGGGACTGCGCGATCTTTGGCTCAGGTTAGATCCTTATTGCCGTCCGATGTCCAATTGTAGCATCGCTCTCTCGTTCGGTTCAGGAAACCAAACGAAGCGCCGTCTCTGGCGGGCGCTGGAATCTGAGCGCGCAACGGCGTGATTAGCTAAATTCAAAATGCTAATGAATTCAGGAAAGGCGCAACGTCTCGAATTTTTGTTTCTTAACAATTATTTCTCTGCACAATCTACCCTGCACCACTCTTACAACCTTTTCAGGTTGTTTCTGACTATAATGTATATAAAAGTAAATGTCCTGAGCTGTTCACTAACTCATCATCGCCAAGTCCAAACCGCTAAGGATACAAACTTAAAATTTGGAAAGGGTGTTGATATTATATTGTACGCATCGTTTAAGAAGGTTTTTTTTCGAATTTCTTTCCCTGTAGCGATGAACTAGGGGATCAAATTTTTCAAATGTTGCAATTAAGGTAATTTTGCAGGTAGAGGCACGAAAAGTGGTATTTTCTCTCTCGGTCAGAACTAAAATGATACATGTTTCAGTATCTTTGGACATTCAACCCCTAAAGGGGTGAAATATTATGAAAAGGCTTTATTAGAAAATATATCATTATGAAAAAACTACTAAACCATTTTAAAGCTAAATCTGTGAATATCTACATGTGGCTTCTTGGCTAGAAATAAAAAAGACAAACACATCAGTTTTTTTCTTGTAAATTCAATCGCTAATGGTGTGAAACAGTGTGTAAGTTTTCTTTTTCGAAATAAATAGTTATTGCAGAAGTAACAGAGTTCTTAAAGCAAAATCTTTGAAGACTTCTTGGCTGTAAATTTAAAAACAATACATTTTTGAGTGTTAAAGGTGTTAAATAAGGAATGAAAGTCTCATGAATATATTTCATTATGAAAGCAGAATAGCTTTTTGGTCAGATGCATATTCCGAAAAGACCATGCCTCTATGGCCTTAATTAGTGTGGAAAGATTAAAAGGTGTTGCAATATGGGAACCATATCAACAATAGCTTTTAACAGTTAAGACGACAAATCGGCTTTGTCAGAATTGCATTGGACTTTTTCAGTAGATTAATACACGTTTACAAAGTTCTTTGTTGTAAGTACTTCAAAAACTAACCATTACAGATGACAAAATACACTCCTGGAAATTGAAATAAGAACACCGTGAATTCATTGTCCCAGGAAGGGGAAACTTTATTGACACATTCCTGGGGTCAGATACATCACATGATCACACTGACAGAACCACAGGCACATAGACACAGGCAACAGAGCATGCACAATGTCGGCACTAGTACAGTGTATATCCACCTTTCGCAGCAATGCAGGCTGCTATTCTCCCATGGAGACGATCGTAGAGATGCTGGATGTAGTCCTGTGGAACGGCTTGCCATGCCATTTCCACCTGGCGCCTCAGTTGGACCAGCGTTCGTGCTGGACGTGCAGACCGCGTGAGACGACGCTTCATCCAGTCCCAAACATGCTCAATGGGGGACAGATCCGGAGATCTTGCTGGCCAGGGTAGTTGACTTACACCTTCTAGAGCACGTTGGGCGGCACGGGATACATGCGGACGTGCATTGTCCTGTTGGAACAGCAAGTTCCCTTGCCGGTCTAGGAATGGTAGAACGATGGGTTCGATGACGGTTTGGATGTACCGTGCACTATTCAGTGTCCCCTCGACGATCACCAGTGGTGTACGGCCAGTGTAGGAGATCGCTCCCCACACCATGATACCGGGTGTTGGCCCTGTGTGCCTCGGTCGTATGCAGTCCTGATTGTGGCGCTCACCTGCACGGCGCCAAACACGCATACGACCATCATTGGCACCAAGGCAGAAGTGACTCTCATCGCTGAAGACGACACGTCTCCATTCGTCCCTCCATTCACGCCTGTCGCGACACCACTGGAGGCGGGGTGCACGATGTTGGGGCGTGAGCGGAAGACGGCCTAACGGTGTGCGGGACCGTAGCCCAGCTTCATGGAGACGGTTGCGAATGGTCCTCGCCGATACCCCAGGAGCAACAGTGTCCCTAATTTGCTGGGAAGTGGCGGTGCGGTCCCCTATGGCACTGCGTAGGATCCTACGGTCTTGGCGTGCATCCGTGCGTCGCTGCGGTCCGGTCCCAGGTCGACGGGCACGTGCACCTTCCGCCGACCACTGGCGACAACATCGATGTACTGTGGAGACCTCACGCCCCACGTGTTGAGCAATTCGGCGGTACGTCCACCCAGCCTCCCGCATGCCCACTATACGCCCTCGCTCAAAGTCCGTCAACTGCACATACGGTTCACGTCCACGCTGTCGCGGCATGCTACCAGTGTTAAAGACTGCGATGGAGCTCCGTATACCACGGCAAACTGGCTGACACTGACGGCGGCGGTGCACAAATGCTGCGCAGCTAGCGCCATTCGATGGCCAACACCGCGGTTCCTGGTGTGTCCGCTGTGCCGTGCGTATGATCATTGCTTGTACAGCCCTCTCGCAGTGTCCGGAGCAAGTATGGTGGGTCTGACACACCGGTGTCAATGTGTTCTTTTTTCCATTTCCAGGAGTGTAGATATCACGTTTAAAGGCGATTCTATGTGCAGGAATATTCGTTTGAGAAGAGAGAATTCAGTACCAGGTGGAAGAGTGGAACTAATAATTATAGAACGACTCATCAAAATTGTCTCTTTCTTTGTTAATTCGCTGTATGAATAATCAAGTTGAGGTTTAATTTCTTCTGTCCGTGTTTGCTTGCAAATATATTTGTTTGTGGAGAGGGACTACCTTGAGCAAAAAACAACTATCTATCTTTTCTCTTATTTTCCAGACAAGTTTCGGCAAAGTTTCAGCGTTACAAAAGGGCTTCAATTATCTTTATATAAAACACGAAAAAAGCTCTTTACTACTTATACAAAAATAAATTTGTAAAACAGACAAAATTTTATATACAGGTTGGAGAAAAATTGTCACGAAATTTTAACCCTGGATAGCTGATGCCAGTAGGAACGAAAATGTGTTGTGGAGGTCGACAACACACCATTTTTAAACTACGGAAACTTGGCGGCATGCTGTCCGATTGCCCGTGGTATTGCCCTGTTGCCGTTCGTCGGTTGAGGGGTAGCACTATGGTTGTCGGTTCACACATACAATGGTCCCTCGTCCTGTCACTGCCCCAACGTGATACGCACACATGTCGAATAGGTCTTGCTGTTTGTCTCCACTTCAATGCCACGACCAAACGAAGCATGTGGCACCAAGTTTCCGTAGTTTAAAAATTGTGCGTTGTCGGTCTACGCAACATTAATAATTTTGGTTCTAGTGGATGTTTTCAGGGCACGTCATAAATATTCAATACTCTCACCCAGAAACATTCAACCGTTCAGTTGTCAACCATCTTGTTTCTGCAGTTTGTAAACTGAGACGGGAAAAGCTACTTAGTGGTGTTTTCACAGTGGAGATAATCGGAAAAAAGTGAAACACATTAGCAGGAGTACAAAATATGGAATTATTATTACTTAACTCTGTTGTAGTCCATGATCTGTTGGTTGATAATTATAGAAGACGCGACTAGATTAACCGTCTGTAAATGGCTCTGAGCACTATGGGACTTAACATCTGTGGTCATCAGTCCCCTAGAACTTAGAACTACTTAAACCTAACTAACCTAAGGACATCACACACATCCATGCCCGAGGCAGGATTCGAACCTGCGACCGTAGCAGTCGCGCGGTTCCGGACTGCGCGCCTAGAACCGCTAGACCACCGCAGCCGGCTAACCGCCTGTAGAATGACATAATTTACAAGTCAGAAATCTTGCAGTGACGAATTAATCTCTCGTATTCTTGAATGTCGAATCCGCTGAATTTGAAGACTAGCTTGGAACGGAGCTACAAATACTTGATGGCAGCAATGACTCAGCTGCAGACGATGACTAACATCGGTGCTGGCTGACCACTGAGCGCGGCTACGAACTGTAGACTGGCACTACTGCACTACTCTCCTGCTGCACAAGAAGTGACCTCGCGGCGACTGGCTGCGAGCGTCAGTACTGTGACTGGCTGTGTACTCTTTGGCTAGCACAGCCGTACTTCTGTTCCGTCTATCGAGAGAATCCCACCCGTCGGATCGAACTCTCAGGCGGCGGTGTGGTCGTATGACTGACGACATCACACATATTAAATACTATTGCGTTCTAAAGTCATAAGTCTTAAATTCTGTCAATGTTCGCCAGTGCTGTATATGATTCTGCTGTGTTCATAGATGTGAAGTGGCAAAAATGGTTCAAATGGCTCTGAGCACTATGCGACTTAACTTCTGAGGTCATCAGTCCCCTAGAACTTAGAACTACTTAAACCTAACTAATCTAAGGACATCACACATAAGATTCGACCTGTCGCGCGGTTTCATACTTAAGCGCCTAGAACCGCTCGGTCACAGTGACCGGCTGAAGTGACAGAGAGAATATTATTTCACCAGTGAATTCACACCCAGAGTCAGGTAAACCCACAGATTTTCAAATCGTATACAGAAGAAAAACTTAAATTTGCTGACTAGTATAATCAGTAACTAAAATTAAATTAAGAATTGTTATCAAAAACCACTCACAAGTTTGAAACATCTGAAGTAGAAGCTCTTTGAGACTGACACGAATTTCAACTTTAAAGACAGTTCAGTATATTTGGAAAAAAAGGAACTTCTTCCGTTTCAAGATACAATATGGTGAACTACCATCGAAGTGTGGCTTAACCTATGCAACTAGTTTTAAAAATATGGAGAATGTACTGACCATGAAAATTCTACAATATCTCTCATACATATCGTACTGTACGTAAGTGTTTAATCTCGTAATATTTACGAATGTTGTCAAAAACACAACCTCATGTCTCACAGAAACAAACTAGAGAAGAAAATTCCGGCAAGTACTAATGGCGCTTTCTAATGGTCTTTTCTTCACGGTACGCTGAAATCAGTCACTAAGTTGAAACACATGTGCTCCTAGGTATACTATCGCCCAGTTAAAACACTGTCCTATTGGTGACTACGACGTGCAGCTGTTATGTTCCCCACATTCTGAAGTTGTGGCAGTTCAATTTTCCAGTTAAATACACTGAAGCTACAAAAAATCATGGGACAGCGATATGAACAAATTAGGATGGCGGTAGTAACACGTACACAAGATATGAAAGAGCAATGCAACGGCAGAACTGGTACTCCTACCCAGGTGATTATGGTTGCTCGAGGGGAAATAACAGACTGTGAACGCGGAGTGGTAGGTAGCTGCAGCTAAATGCGTGGCACGTTGCACTTCGGAAATGGTTATTCCGAGACTCACATTGTCAAGAGTGTGCCGAGAATGCCAAATTTCGGGCATCACCTCTCACCACGGACAACGCAGTGGACGCCGGCATTCACATAACGGCCAGGAGCGGCGGTGTTCGCGTAGAGTTGTCAGTGCCAACAGACAAGCAACACTATGTGAAATAATCGCAGAAATCAGTGTGTAACGTACGATGAAAGCATCCGTTAAGGCATTAAAGGGCTATGGCAGCAGACGACCAACGCGAGTGCCTTTGCTAACAGCACGACATGGTTTGCAGCGCTTCACATGCGCCAGTGACCATATCCCTCGGCCCCTAGACGCCTGGAAAATCGTGACCTGATCAGACGCGTCCCGATTTCATTTGGTAACAGCTGGTAGGGTTGAGTATGACGCAGACCCCACATAGTCATGGATCCAAGTTGTCAATAAGGCACTGTGCATGCTGGTGGTAACTCCAAAATGGTGTAGGCTGGGTCCTCTCGTCGAACTTAACTGATCAGTGATTGGAACGTTTATGTTCGCGATTTGTTTGAAGAATATTCTGGACAATTCGAGCGGATGATTTTATGATCCTGATCGCCCGACATGGATCCTATCGAACATTTATGGGACGTAATCGAGTAGTCAGCACAAAATCCTGCAACGGCAACACTTTCGTAATTATGGACGGCTATAGAGGCAGAATGGCTTAATAGTTCTTCAAGGGGCTATCAACGACTTTTTGAGGCGATGCCTCATGGATTTGGTACACCACGCCAGGCAAAAGGTTGTCCGACATGATATTATCCCTTGACTTTCGTTACCTCAGCGTAGCACATAGTGTTATCACGAAAAAATAAACGCAACAGAAAATTTTTATTTTTCACTTCCGCGCCGATAATTATTTCGCTATTTATCACCGTCATGAATTGCTGGTAGCTGTACAATCCTGTATAGTTTACATCTACATCTACATCCATACTGCGCAAGCCACCTGACGGTGTGTGGCGGAGGGCACCCTGATACCTCTATCGGTTCTCCCTTAGAAAGAAGGATTGTCGGTATGCTTTTGTGTGGGCTCTAATCTCTCTGATTTTATCCTCATCGTCTCTTCGCGAGATATACGTAGGAGGGAGCAATATACTGCCTGACTCTTCGGTGAAGGTATGTTCTCGAAACTTCAACAAAAGCCCGTACCGAGCTACTGAGCGTGTCTCCGGCAGAGTCTTCCACTGGATTTTATCTATCATCTCCGTAACGCTTTCGCGATTACTAAATGATCCTGTAACGAAGCGCGCTGCTCTCCGTTGGATCTTCTCTATCTCTTTTATCAACCCTATCTGGTACGGATCCCACACTGTTGAGCAGTATTCAAGCAGTGGGCGAACACGCGTACTGTAACCTACCTCCTTTGTTTTCGGATTGCATTTTCTTAGGATTCTTCCAATGAATCTCAGTCTGGCATTTGCTTTACCGACGATCAACTTTGTATGATCATTCCATTTTAAATCACTTCTAATGCGTACTCCCAGATAATTTATGGAATTAGCTGCTTCCAGTTGCTGACCTGCTATTTTGTAGCTAAATCATAAGGGAACTATCTTTCTACGTATTCGCAGCACATTACACTCGTCTACATTGAGATTCAATTACCATTCCCTGCAACATGCGTCAATTCGTTGCAGATCCTCCTGCATTTCAGTACAATTTTCCATTGTTACAACCTGTCGATACATCACAGCATCATCTGCAAAAAGCCTCAGTGAACTTCCGAAGTCATCGACAAGGTCATTTATGTATATTGTGAATAGCAACGGTCACATGACACTCCCCTGCGGCACACCCGAAATCACTCTTACTTCGGAAAACTTCTCTCCATTGAGAATGACATGCTGCGTTCTGTTATCTAGGAACTCTTCAATCCAATCACACAATTGGTCTGGTAGTCCATATGCTCTTACTTTGTTCATTAAACGACTGTGGGGGAACTGTATCAAACGCCTTGTGGAAGTCAAGAAACACAGCATCTACCTGGGAAACCGTGTCTATGGCCCTCTGAGTCTCGTGGACGAATAGCGCGAGCTGGGTTTCACACGACCGTCTTTTTCGAAACCCATGTTGATTCCTACAGAGTAGATTTCTAGTCTCCAGCACAACACAAACGTCGCAGCGAAATACACCAGACAGACGCATGATGAATGGTTACCTGTCACCTGGCTCAGCCAGAAGACTTCTGGAAAATATGCAGAAACGCTGTTGAATGCGGTCCACGCTCTTGTATGGGTTTGTGTCTTTGTAATTCGCCTTATGCGTAGCACACGTCATTCTTTCTTCAATTTACCCAAACATGTTTTGACACATACGTTTCATCATCTGTCGGACCCGATGTGTTTCTGTAAAAATATTAGAGACTGTTCCCAAACACGGAAAGAAACATCAGGAGCTTATAATTACAGCGAGATGATTACTTTGAGTGAGCATTACTGGGGGGACCTGTCGTTTTCCACTTAGATAAACAATCACTGTCTTGAAACTGCTACGAGCTATAGTCGAATGCCTTGAGTTACAGGAGATGTAGTTAGGCACACTCGAAGAAAATAATGCTGCACGGTTGAAACGGAGAACGAGAAACGCCTTCCGTTTTCGTTTTCTTGTCATCTATACTTGACGCACATCGGGAGGTTAACAAGCTATCGATTTAGTTAATTTCCACCTCGAGAACCGGCAACTTGTAACTTACGTCAATGATACCTTTTTGTTTCCATAGGTAAGTTGAAGTCCATCCCAAGTTCTGTCTTCATTCATGTAGGAGATAATGTTATGAAAACTGATGAATCTTTATGAAACACCTTTTGCATTTCCCGCAAACACTCTCATGTTAAATATTCGCCTGCGTGAAAGTACCGTAAAAGTGTAAGATGAGCTGCTGGGATTCTTTCAAAGCGTAGCGCACAGATCTGGCCATGCTAAGGGCGGCGGGAGGTGAACAACTAAAACAACTGCCGAAGTATTGCGCAGATGACGTGCAACCACGCTCCGCCTCCATGTACTATGTAGGTGAGGCTTCCCAGCGCTTCGTAGATAGGAAAGCATTATGTCGCATGGAAATGGCTCTGAACACACACATTTCGCTGCAGATTAGTTATTTTTCACCGCTAATCTTTTCCTCTCTCGCAGTATCAGAAAGTATAATTCGTAACACACACAACAATATACATACCCGCAAGACGTATGATTTTTTTCTTCAATGAAAAAATGTATTTTGTTATAAATTTTGCTATAGATTACGACTTTTATTTACTTTCGTTGTATACAATTTTTGGGCAGATTTGTTATAATTGTTACTCCAAAAGTAACCTCATACTCTATTAGAAAGCTCTGGCTACTGTTCAGGGGTTAGGTGCAATAGTAAGTTGTGAGACTGAAAGGTCAGCAGACCGCGGCCTGTGAGCTAAACACGCCGAACTAGGAGCATTATGTTACGAACTGTCTGATCGAGCGGGTGGAAGGCAGAACCTCGGTTGCCACAGCGCTATGTGGACTTGCGGAAAAGTCCACTGAAGGATTAATAGTGCACGTAATTTGAACGAAACTCGTGCGATGAATGTTGTATCAATATTTGTCTTTTAGCAACCTTAAGCCACACACCATCACATGTGAGCCTTTTACGAATCAGCATGGGTTTCGAAAAGACGATCGTGTGAAACCCAGCTCACGCTGTTCGTCCATGAGACTCAGAGGGCCATAGACACGGGTTCCCAGGTAGATGCAGTGTTTCTTGACTTCCACAAGGCGTTTAATACAGTTCCCCCACAGTCGTTTAATCAACAAAGTAAGAGCATACGGACTATCAGACCAATTGTGTGATTGGATTGAAGAGTTCCTAGACAACAGACCGCAGCATGTCATTCTCAATGGAGAGAAGTCTTCCGAAGAAAGAGTGATTTCAGGTGTGCCACAGGGGAGTGTCGTAGGACCGTTGCTATTCACAATATATATAAATGACCTTGTGGATATCATCGGAAGTTCACTGAGGCTTTTTGCGGATGATGCTCTAGTAAATCGAGAGGTCATAACAGTGGAAAATTGTACTGTAATGCAGGAGGATCTGCAACGAATTGACGCATGGTGCAGGAAATGGCAAGTTAATCTCAATGTAGACAAGTGTAATGTGCTGTGAATACATACAAAGAAAGATCCCTTATCATTTAGATACAATATAGCAGGTCAGCAACTGGAAGCAGTTAATTCCATAAATTATCTGGGAGTAGGCATTGGGAGTGATTTAAAATGGAATGACCGTATAAAATTAATCATCGGTAAAGCAGATGCCAGACTGAGATTCATTGGAAGAATCCTAAGGAAATGCAGTCCGAAAATAAAGGAAGTAAATTATAGTACAATTGTTCGCCCACTGCTTGAATACTGCTCACCGGTGTGGGATCCGTACCAGATAGGGTTGATAGAAGAAATAGAGAAGATCGAAAGGAGAGCAGCGCGCTTCGTTACAGGATCATTTAGAAATCGCGAAAGCGTTACGGAGATGATAGATAAAATCCAGTGGAAGACTCTGCAAGAGAGACGCTCAGTAGCTCGGTACGGGTTTTGTTGAAGTTTTGAGAACATACCTTCGCCGAGGAGTCAAGCAGTATATTGCTCCCACCTACGCATATCTCGCGAAGACACCATGAGGATAAAATCAGAGTTATTAGAGCCCACACAGAGGCCTACCGACAACCCTTCTTTCCACGATCAATACGACACTGGAATCGAAGGGAGAACCGTTAGAGGTACTCAAGGTACCCTCCGCCACACACCATCAGGTGGTTTGCGGAGTATGGATGTAGATGTAGGTATGTGGATGACATTAGCTTATTCAGATTACTACAGATTGCAGTCTTATTCATCATATCAGGCAATGTATCTACTTCCATTAGTCGTTTATTTGAACGTGAACCAGTGAAAATATGAACTGTGTTAGTATACACTGATAAGCCAAAGATAGGACCACTGCGCACCGCGACATTGGATGCACCTGGTGGCGTTTCGGTTGGTTGGTTGTTTTAGGGAAGGAGACCAGACAACGTGGTCATCGGTCTCATCGGATTAGAGAAGGAGGGGGAAGGAAGTCAGCCGTGCCCTTTCAGAGGAACCATCCCGGCATTTGCCTGGAGTGATTTAGGGAAATCACGGATAACCTAAATCAGGATGGCCGGACGCGGGATTGAACCGTCGTCCTCCCGAATGCGAGTCCAGTGTCTAACCACTGCGCCACCTTGCTCGGTGTGGCGTTTCGGGTACGTGGCACGTTAACAAAAGTACGTAGGCGGAGCAGACATGGAAGGCGATCACCCTAGCGAAGATATGAGCTGCAAATGGAGAAATCCGTTGACATATGTGACTCTGACAAAGGGCGGATTATTATTAAGCAGACCCTGTGGACGGGCATCTCGAAAACGGCAAAGATGGTGAAATATCCCCTGAGCCGTGCCATTTACTGCTTGAGATCTTGTCTTTGCTGTCAGGGTTTCTTATTTGATTTACTGGCGTCACTAAGTTGCTGGAATGCCTGCCAGTGAGTGGCAGCAGCAGCAGCAGCGCTTATCGAAAACAGCACTGTCGTGCTATCTTTGGTGCGACTGCTAGTATTTCCGGCTCGTCGTGCGTCAGGAGTTGAGTTGGGGGACGGAGCAGCAGTGAGGTCTGGACAGCTATGACTCGCCCGACCGTTGTCGGCACACTTGACTGCAGTGGGGACGACCGTGGTTGGTCATTTCGTCGGTCGTCTCATCGGACGACTTGTATTTGGTCGCTGACCGCTTCCGGGTTCTCTGTGTGTGTCGACTTGTGATTCCTCCTAGTTTTTCCACAGTGACTGGTTTTAGTATTGTTCGTGTTGTTTGCGGAAGTGTTTTGCGGAACCGTGTGTAGCTTGTGTCATTTTGACTGAACTGTTATTTTAATGCTGTCTGTGTGCTAGATTGAGTCAGTCGGTTGGGACGGAGCAGTGAGGAAGTCTCCGCGATGCCAAATCAGGCCGGGACCGCTGGCGGCGTACACGCGCGGTCGGATTGTGAGGCGCTAGCTGTGAGAGCTACAAAGTTCGTTGCCCACCGAACCTGGACACTGAAGTTGAGTGATCAGTTAACATGTTATGAAACCTCAGCTGCTGTGACATCTCTTCGTTCATTGCCGGTTGTTGCTTCCTGGTCCGTTCTGGCTAGCAGCAACATATGGTGTGTAGCACTGTGCGAGGCGTTTATCATCTATTAATTTAGTTTGTTTTAATTTTAAAATAAGGCCTTCAGCTGACTTAAATTAAAATTTGTAGATTGATTCATGTAAAACAATTTTTTTAAAAATTAGCTCCGTCTGAAATTCTTGTTATCTAGGCTATAAGCCCTGAGTTGTTCAATGTATTGTGTATTGCCTTCAGCTAAGTATTTACGTGAAATACTTTTTTAAGTAAGGCCTTCAGCCGTATATATTCTTTAAAACACTTTTTTATAACTTGTGTTCAGACTTCCAGCCGTTCTTGTTTTTAGTGTGGTTTTGGGCCTTCAGCTCAGGAGGTGTCTCAAGTTTTCTTAACTAGGCCTTCAGCCATATTGTTTAATTTTGATCCTTTTAAGGCAATGTGTAATTACGTGGTTCTTGGGAAAATAAATCTTTATGTGTTTTGTACAACTGACAGTAACTGATTACAACCCCGTCCACAACCATAACCCGATCCGCTCTATCCTGCGAGCCAGATTTCATCCCCATTCTGCTGTCATGAACACATCCGGAAAGACGACAGCGAAACTACCAGTAGGTGCTAAATGGGGCCCATCAACAATTGTGGTGCACGCACTAGTGTTTTGAACCACACCGTTCATCGTACTTTGTTGGACATGGAGCTCCGCGGCAGACCACTCCTACGTGTTCACATGTTCACCCACCTTCAGTTACGATTGCTGTGGGCACGGAACCATCAGGTATGGGACCATTGGGACTCGGTCGTCGATCAGGGGAAACGTGTCGGCTCTTCAGGTGAATAACATTTTTGCTACACTGGGTTGGTGGTTGTCTCCACAAACGCCGTCATCGAGGTGAACGGCGACTCGAAAAGTGCAGCATGCCAAGGACGCATGCTGGTGGGAGCAGTAATATACTACGGGGGACATTCTCCTGAGCTTGCATGGGACCTGTGACTGTAATTGAATACATGCTGTGAACTGCGGGCTGCCTGCATCTCTTCATCGGTGACGTCTTACCCGACGGCAATGTCATCTATCAGCAGTCTAATTTTACGTGTCTTGGAGCCACAACCGTGCTACAGTGGCTTAAGGAGCGTTAAAGCGATTTCACGTTGATGTCTCGGCGACCAAATTCACCTGGTGTAAACCCTATTGAACTGATCTGAGTCGCTATCGGGTGCGATCACCACGTACGCAAATCTGCGTACGTGGTGATCGCCACATACCTCCAAAAAGCTGCCAACAAACTGTAGAATACCTGATATGCAGAATTAGCGATGTATTTCGTCCCAAAGGAGGACAAACAAGCTGCTGAGGAGGTAGTCATGATGTTTTGGCTCATCAGTGTATGTAGATCAGTGAATTCTGTTCCGTTTTCGTTTACGTAGAACTATCGTAGCTGTATTAAGTCCCCGCACTTGATCCACAGAGTGCATCATTCAATCAGTTAACTTTTTATATTTCAAATAACAATTTTCAACGTTTCTAATTAATAATTGCACAATTTTTTAACAAAATTTCATCTTGCTGAATATTTGCTTTTAAACTCTAATATTTTATACTGCCGATTAGTATATGTATAAGTTTGTGCTTCCTTTTCCACTGTAACGGCATTATAACATCTTTGGTATTTCTGGTAATTCAAACGTGTAGTGGGGTGAGCATCGTTATGAGGCAAACTTGTACAAAACATCCTGTTTAAATTTCATAAGCTCACTTTATTAACGACTTGGTCTTGCAATAACACAGTAAATGATGTATAAATTTTCGTATGTTTTAAGTATATTACCGTTGACGTCATATAGGGAAGTATGAAACTGCTCTCCGCATTTTTAGCATGTTTCAGACTACTATCTTTTCTTTGTAATGGAGCAGAATTTACGCTGTTAATTTACTAGTTTGAAACAGCGTATGTCCTTACGGATTGGCGACCATTTTTATGCCATACAATGCAAAATCATCCGGAACATTAGTTCATACAGAGCAGTAGTTCTACATTTAGAAGCGTCATTCTCTACCTTTGTATATGCAATATAACTAACAGACCCTTAACCAGTCCCTTAGCAAAAATATAAGAATCAATGACACATAAAATAAATATCGTTATTGTTCCGTGCCAAAAGCAGGTAGATACATTAGCAATTTGATCAGTAGAAGGAATATTTCGTTAGCTACATCGATAATAAATTCGATCTGATCATTTAAGTAGCGTGCAACACTTCAGCGTTCGAGACAGCGTTTAGACCGATATCGCCTACGCTCAAAGATAATAAAGAGTTGAAGTAAAAGAAACATATGTCATACTGCGTGGACGGATTCAAGTACAATCATCCGAGCGAAACAAAGCTTGATTTACTTCTACACACCATATTTCAGACAGAAGACGCATTCGAGCAGAAATATTCTTCCTTGATTTCAGAAAGGAGGTCGACTATTTACAACACCGTCGACTCATAACTACAAGAAAAGGGCAAGCTGAGTTTCACATTTACGTTGATTTCTAAATTCGTGTTGATTTGTGGACGGAAGCTTTTCCGTGTCAGCGAAATTTATTGTATTCGAACTTGTAAAAGGCACAGGAATTCTGCAGAAAGCCGATGTTAATAATATTGGGCTATAATTTTTCACCTTTTCATTCTGAGATGTCATTACTGCGGTTTTTTTGCAGCCACCTGAGATTCTGCGCTGGGCAAGAGATTCGCAATAAAATGAGAGCTAAGAAAGGGACCAATGCCAGCGCATAACCTAACCAAACAGATTCTGAATTCGATAAGGACCTAGCCACTTACTTGTTCTCAACTCCTGCACTCAGCGGCAAGGATGCCTATTTCCAAGCCCTCCATAGAGGATTCTGTGCGACTGTCATACCATATTACGTCCTCCTGCGTGAATGATTCTTCAGACGCCGGCCGATATGGCCGAGCAGTTCTAGGCGCTTCATTCTAGACCCTCGAGCCTGCTACGGTCGCAGGTTCAAATCCTGCCTCGGGTATTGATGTGTGTGCTGTCCTTAGGTTAGTTAGGTTTAAGTAGTTCTAACTCTAGGGGACTGATGACCCATAGTGCTTAGAGCCATTTGAACCATTCTTTAAACGGTAAAACTAAAACTTCGGTTTTACTTTTGCTGTATTCTCATAACTAACATACGTTCATGCGGCGCATCTTCACAGATCTGTGCTTACTTCGAAAGATGAAACTTCCTGGCAGAATACAACCTTTTACCGCACCTGATCCTTTCGCGGACGAGTACTTTACCAACTGAGCTACCGAGCACGATTCACCATCGGTCCTCAAAGTTTTACTTCCTTCAATATCTCATCTTCCCTCCTTCCATACTCCACAGAAGCTCTGACGAAGGATCGAGAGTCGTCTTCGAATAGCTCTGTTGGTAGGGTCCTCGTCCGCAAAATGCGAAGATCCCAGGTTCGAGTGGCAGGTCGGCACACAGTTTTTAATCTGACAGTAATTTTCATTATCAGCGTACACTTGTAACGCCGGAAATGCATATCCTCCTATTTCCATCTATTGTACTATAAATTCTTTTCCTTTATTTGTTACCTGAAGATATGACATTTCCCTGTCTTTATATATTGTAATTACTCGGGAGTGAGTTTTTCCGAAAGAATTCGGTGAAACGGACGTTCTGGAAACGCCGTTACAAGGGCGAATGAGATCAAGCGTGCCGCACAGGCGGGCGCAACAATACTAGCGAGGCGGGGCCGCTGTCGGCTCTTATGCCGCTGTCGGCATTTTTTGTACTTGCGGGTGCGGAAGGCGGAGTTGTTTTTCTCCCCGGACAGCTGATGTGAAAGAATTCTGCTGCCAATATTTATGTTTTTGTCGATCTTCTGTATATTATTTTCTTGTTTAGCCCGGACAGCTGATGTGAAAGAATTCTGCTGCCAATATTTATGTTTTTGTCGATCTGCTGTATATTATTTTCTTGTTTAGCGTTAGTGGACTCTCATGGCGAGAGTATTAATTATGAAAAGGTTATATAAAATTGTGTATTCTATGTAATTTATTATTAATTTGCGTATTTTGATATACCTGATTTTTATGACCCTGTACTGTGGTTAATTTAGTAAATAGTATTCCATTTCTTGATACTATTAGGAATTTTGTTGATTTAGAATAGCTGAACCATTTTCTATATTTTCTATGAATTTTAATGTGTTGTCAATCTGTTTTCTTTTGTGTAAGATGACGGAGTGGTATAAGGTTAGGGGTGTCTCTACTCAATTATTATGGTCTAAAAATTGGTTTATGGGTAATTAGCCTAATGCTAAATTTTCTTGATGTTTTGAGCATATGCATTTCCGCTGTTTTTTTCCCTTTTTGGGACTTTTCTGAGTCTTTTTAAGTTACACGAACATCCTCAGACAATGTGGGGCACGTGTAACGCCGGAAATGCATATCCTCCTATTTCCATCTATTGTACTATAAATTCTTTTCCTTTATGTGTTACCTGAAGATATGACATTTCTGTGTCTTTATATAATGTAATTGTTTTGCTATTTGTATATATATATATATATATATATATATATATATATATATATATATATATATATGCATTTATATCGATGTATAACTGGTTTGTTTTGTAAATATTATTTGTATTTTTGCGCATGGTCTGGCCTAGGGAAAACTATGCTATCGAACGACTACATCGATAGGTGGTGTGGAGAACCAAAGTGTTTAGTATCTTTGGTAGTGTTAACGCTGCCGCGTGGAGCGCTGGCAGAGAGGGAGGGTGGAATGGGGCAGTGGAGCAGGTGTGTTGAGTGACGCTCTCGCGAGATGCCGCGCTTTTGGGGATTGGCAGCATGATAGTTTCTGACACGGTGTCGCGGAAAGGAAGCATTAGCTGGTGCACATCAAGAGCCCGTTTTGCCTGTTGACCGTGTCAAGAAGGAGGCGCACCAACATCCAGCTTCTGCAACAGCGACGGCCGACAATGAGTGACTGTCGCCACCTCCTCGATCGACGGCTTCAAACCTTCAATCAACCAACAAGAAAGACTGGAAGCACGTAAAGTTTTAGAACTGTATGGCAGACCTCAGCTTTTAAAACTGTTGCATTACAAAAATACAGCAACTTAGCATGAACCTTTGTTGCTCATTGTCCTTTTCTGGAATGAACCCGAGTGTCGTTGAAATTCATACACCAGCATTAAAGTAATATCATTCCATTTCACTGTTTTAATTTCAAACTTCAGTTAAAGTATTCATAGCTGGCTACAATATTTAGATTACACAAGCAGAAATTAAGAGTGCAAGTTTAGTTACCATATTTTAGCTTACCTGTGACTGCAGCTCAGCTTGGTATGTACTAAATTATACAATTGTTAATTGTTCAGAATCATTTAATTCAAGTTAAAAGTTAAATCTCTTATTTCTAAATTGCGTAGATTCAAGTAGTTTTAGAAATGATTGTTGAGGTAGCCCAATATTAACCTTATTTTACTGAATTTCGATGTGCTTCAGAAACAAATGTCACTATTAATTTCAGTCACTAAATTAACTTTCAATTTTCCAGTTTTATTAATTCTTTTGCTAAATTAAGCCAGAGTGTAGCGAAATTTATTACTTCTGACAAACTTTCAGTTTTCACACAACACGTGTCAACCTTCAGTTGCCACACTTTTAGTTCTAATTATATGTGCAATAACCTTTCTTTTTCAGTTATTATAGTAGTTGTCAACAGTACAACCCACACATCCATGCCCGAGGCAGGATTCGAACCTGCGACCGTAGCGGTCGCGCAGTTCCAGACTGAAGCGCTTAAGTTACGTTGTGCAAGACACGACAGTTGGCTGCGATTGCGACGCTGCCCCCTCCTCTTTTCCCACCCTGGCAGACGGCGACACGACCGCAACATGACTGGAGTCGTCGCTGTTTCCCAATCTCCGGTCGGCGGCGGCGGATTCAAATACATAAGAAAAATAAGAATTCCGATTTTCTTGCTGTAAAAAATACTGAATATTAATGCAACAAAGTTACATCGGCTCCCAGAGTTAGTTTTTCGATACAGATTCTCCTTTTACTTTAAAAAATTGAAAAGTACCTCTTTCGGTTTTGCGTGTTTTTTACGCTGTGTATTACTTCTGTATCAATTGTGAGGAAAGTAAAAGGCACAAAAAATTGATGTTTGCGTATCTTACAGTTTAGCATCACAGCTTGATAATGAGGTGTCTATTTTTCCGATATTCGTCACAGTTATTCCGATACTTAATTTACAAGTAACCTACTGCATAAAATTTGAATTGTGTACAGTGAAAAATGTGGTCGCTGGCTACTTTACGTATGGTTCACGTTAGGTCATACATCGTTGCCGAAGAAAAGAAGCTAACATATCTAAATTATTTTTAAAGTTGAGATCAGAATGATATCGATCTCCGTTTCCGAGATTTGGGCTCATATATGTCCGGGAGCGTCGCGACTAGCCGCCAGTTCTGTCGACGTGCAACGAGAATCGTGTGGTCATCACATGATAGAGAATGCATTTGCTTTGTTTCGCTGACGCATTTGGACCTAATAAAACCATTTTATGTCATATATTTCTCCGGTATGAGTTACTAATATTTCTCCATATGCTCTTGACAATTACATTTAAAATGCCACGAAATGTAGGTTTCTTAAAGCCAAGTGATCAAGCAGAACCCATTTTCTTGGTTTTGCTGAGGCATCTGAACCTGTTCCAAGCTTTCTTTCTCGTTTATTTCTCTGATACGAGTCCCGAATATTCCTCCATCTGTTTTTGCACATTTCACCTAAAATTCCAATGAAAGATAAGTTTATTAACAATAAGCGCACGCTAGCATCATTGCATTGTTTCAAGTTCTTGACAACAAGATAGGGTTACACCTTAAACATCTCTAGAATTTTCATTCTGAACGTCTACAGTATACACTGGCAGAAATGTGGAAGAAATAATGTCCGTGCTTGTTCACAAAATTCCCCCAAATTGTACTTGTCAGTTTCTCCCATGCAGCAACTTTTGGAACAAGCTAAGGCAACTTTCATAGCCAACTGACTTTATTCCCAACCAAATGAACTTCCATATTCTTATATTCTGACAGCATACATCGTTATGGATGACATGAACATTTAATCTTTCCAAGCTGCACTCAAAAGATGACTCCAGGATTTACAAAAGACGAATTTCAATTGTGAACTGTGTCAGACCAGAAGGGCCTTGTAAAATAGTAGTGCACTTTTGGCACAAGTTTTTTGAGCACCATCTTCTACCAATGAATTGAAGTGAATGTGACAAATTACTTATTGCAGCATACTGTTTGCGCAATCTGTTGAGAAATGCGTTCCTCAAAAACGAACATCTATTGATTACAGAAAGCTGTACAACAATGTGCTGATGGTTTTTCACAACTAGAAGGTATCATCAAGACACCAATCTACCGTTTACTTTCAAAGTGAAGGTATTGTAAAATGTAACTTTCTCGTTGTACTTTAGATTGTTCATTTTATAATGTACTTGCCGTTTTCAATTTTTAACGTCACAAAAAAGAGTAATGCGAAAATTGACCTTCAAGTTCATTTTCATCATTCTAATTCTACATCTGCATGGATTATACTGATTTTCATAACAGGCCTGAAAAATTTGCATTAATGGGAAAATATTATATATTTCACTCACCTGCCAGTTTCAACTGTGCACCAATTTCTTCCCAAATTCTGTCTCTGAACATAGTGTCTCTATATTTAGGGTTCTTCAAATCGTAAAGGCAAGGATGTTGCGAGACCAGCTCACAGAGCATCACATCCTGTGAGTGGCTCATTTCAGTTTTCCTTGACTGGCTCGACATCTTTCTGGCAGCCGTACGTCTTTGTGTCGTCCGACTTCCGTCGCAACACTGCTCACTGGTGCAGTGCTGCGGCAGCTGCTGCAACAGTCGCGCGTCGCATCCCAAACTCGAACTGCGCATACGCCAGCAGGCTACTTCTGACGTCACGTAGCGACGCGTCGCAGTCGCTAGTGTGCGTCGCGTCTTGGACAACGTACCTTTACAACTGCTCGGCCACACCGGTCGGCCAAGGAGTGGGATTAACGTCTCTAATAAGGGCATCTATTGCCTCAACGCATGGAAAGTAGACGACAGTGTTGGAGCTGGGCTATATGGCATGCAGCCTAGACTAGGAAAGTCGACTACAGTATTATAGGTAGAGGTATTCGCTGTCGTCTGTGCACAGAGGAGAGACTTATTGTTTGTGCAACAAGGGTCGAGCCATCTACTTGCATTCAGACAACCAAGTAGTTCCGAAATCTCATCAGCCCCTGCAACGAGTGCAAATACCATTGCAGAATGCCAGGGAAGCTTTGTGCGGCTAGGGGAAATTAACACCATAAAATTGTTCTGGGTAAGCAATGTATCCACTCACGGATTAGTGGTAATTGTTGTGTTGGTAGAAGAGCCAACACCGTGTTACTAGGGGAGGCCGAAATGCACATGTTTTAGCTCATGCAGGCTGGCGTGAGGAGGGAAGGACTATACTGACGTGAGGTCTGGAACATGACAAGGAATTAGAATTCAGAAAGCGGACGTAAATAGTTTGATCCTTAACTTTAATCCATTAATGATGAACGTCGCTCTTGACAGTACATGATTCACAATATTATCTGTTCATAATACATTCTTGAACAATATGGCGCCTTGCTAGGTCGTAGAAAATGACGTAGCTGAAGGCTATGTTAAACTGTCGTCTCTGAAAATGAGAGAGTATGTAGAAAGTGAGCCATCGCTAGCAAAGTCAGCTCTACAACTGGGTGAGTGCTAGGGAGTATCTCTAGACTAGACCTGCCGTGTGGCGGCGCTCGGTCTGCAATCACTGATAGTGGCGACACGCGGGCCCGATGTATACTAACGGACCGCAGCCGATTTAAAGGCTACCACCTAGCAAGTGTGGTGTCTGGCGGTGACACCACATTAATAGAAAAAGCTGATAGGCTGGTCAGGTCAGGGGCAGTCACTCTATTTTTGTTATACTAGAATCTGTCTTATTTATCACTAAGTGCATGGCACAGTCTAACCTATACAGCTATGTCAGGAGTCAGCACATTGAACATTATACTAAAACCCAAATCAGAAACATAAACATGGCAATTTAATGCTGCCGTAACCATGTTTAAAAAGAAGACTTGAGGGAGAGAAAAAAATTAACTTATAGTAAGTATAAAAACTGACCATTGGAACTTCAAGAAACAGCTGCACACAGTGGACATGCATAAAGAAGCTCCTGTGTAGACTGTGTGCTACGGGGGCCGAAACCGCACGACATCATTTAATCTTCCGATGCATAGCACTGGAGACCAAGGGACCCAAAAGAAAATATTTCATATCTAAAAGAAGTGGAACACACATGCAAAAAACAAATTGTTTTTCATTTAGTTGCAAAGACGGAACTTCCTCCACGAATTTTCAAACAACGAAGGAACGACAGAAAATGGAAAAAATGACTGTGTGTATTTGTTCTTACAACCATCATCATACATGTAACAGGGTGTAGGTCTGGGGTATAAATGGTCCCCTCTGGGAAGAAATAAACCCCACCCATCACAAACAATGCTTCAGTGTCTTCTTGAGGAACAAACCCACTACCAGAAATTTTATACCCCGAGAAAAATCTTTTTAGCTGTTATATGCATGTTCTTCAGCCATCTGATATTATGTATTGTTTGCTAGGGGTGCAAATGTTCTGGAGTTTGGGCATGAGATCAGAGACTTTAGCTTATAAAATGCTAAATGCAAGTGTGCCAACATCTTGACGCTGAGAGGGCTCACTGCTCTAGGAACTGCGGGTAACTCGTAAGAAAGCGCGTGCCATGTTTGGATTTACATGTCTTTGAAGCTACCAGACAAGTCGAAAAGCTAGTTCCTCTCTTTTACATCACTATCTCTGTCCAGGACATATTCGTCTGTTTTTATGCTGTGACAAGTGAATTTTTCATCCCGTGTTCCGGACTTTCACTCTACCATAATTTTGACATTAGACCACCATAGTTTGTCTTCACACAGGCGACGACTGATCCTGCATAGGTTTCCTTTTTATCTTTCGAACGATTTTCTTATATTGTGGGAAAGGATGAAGCTATCACAAAACAGGACATCCATTAATTACGCGTATATGTCTACCTTCTTACAAAATTTTAAACTATTCGCGAGACTCTGAAACATTGGAGTGACGCGCATAAAACACTAACAAAAACGTGTTTCCGAATTTAGCTAGATTCTTGAAAGCGAGTTTCAGTTGTATCGTATGGACACATTCTTTTAACTATTTCATACGCTTTAAGCCATTTCCGCCCATTCAGTTCACATACGAACGTATTTTACGGGCTACATTTAGCTCGATTTTAAACTATCGTATCTCGACAACGGATGAGATTACTGTTAGAAACAAATTCGTTTTGACTTTATCTATTTAACTGTCATCGTGCAATGATCGGATTCTTAAAAGTTTATCGTATAGAAGGAGCGTGATTGAGAATCCTCCCAGAAAAAGGTGTTCTCTGCACGTATTTGATCTCAAACTAAGAATGATGCACATACAATAGGTGCCATTAACTGAGGATAAATATCTGACCCATCAGAATAGTTTGTAAAAGGAGTTATCGATCACAAAATTTGCCTGGGTACCAGATCCGGCTCATCGTTGAAAACCTGCTTAACATAATGTAACACAGCTACATTAAGGCAGATGTTCGGATGGATACGCTGTAAGTAGGCTGTTTAGGCTTTCTTATTAGTAACGCCACGTAGCGCTCTGTATGAAAATCACTGGCTGTGCTGTGTGCAGTCTGTGGCTACTTTGCATTGTTGTCTGCCATTGCAGTGTTGGGCAGTTGGCTGTTAACAGCGCGTAGCATTGCGCAGTTGGAGGTGAGCCTCCAGCAGTGGTGGATGTGGGGAAGTGAGATGGCGGATTTTTGAGAGCGGATGATCTGGACAGGGACAGTAAATTTGTAAGACTGGATGTCATGAACTGCTATATATATTATGACCTTTGAAAGATTATGACCTTTGTTCTCTATCAAAATCTTTCGTTTGCTAACTATGCCTATCAGTAGTAAGTGCCTTCAGTAGTTTGAATCTTTCATTTAGCTGGCAGTAGTGGCGCTCGCTGTATTGCAGTAGTTCGAGTAACGAAGATTTTTGTGAGGTAAGTGATTTGTGAAAGGTATAGGTTAATGTTAGTCAGAGCCATTCTTTTATAGGGATTATTGAAAGTCAGATTGCGTTGCGCTAAAAATATTGTGTGTCAGTTTAAATACAGTCATGTGTAATTTTTCTAAGGGTACGTTTCAACACAAATGGCCGCTGTTCCGGGCTAAACCAGAAACTATTAATCCCGCGTTCCTAGTTCATATAGGAACCGAGCACCAAGACAACCCCCCCCCCCCCCTCCCCGAAACCGAAGTATGCCACGGGGCCTTTTAAGACATTATTTGTCTATTGCTTACAGTGATTCCGCACTGTAACGATATATATGCTAGCACCTAATCTTGAAAGGGAACACAGAATGTGCCAATAAATATATATATACAGGGTGAATCACGTAATCACCATGAAAAATACTATTGATGTCCGGTTCTCACAGTATACTGAGGCGACAGAAGACATGGGATGCCTCCTAATGTCGTGCCGGATCTTCTTTTTCCCGGCGTAGTGCAGCCACTGGACATGGTTGGTGTAAATGGCTCTGAGCACTATGGGACTCAACTTCTGAGGTCATCACTCCCCTAGAACTTAGAGCTACGTAAACCTAACTAACCGAAGGACATCACACACATCCATGCCCAAGGCAGGATTCGAACCTGCGACCGTAGCGGTCACGCGGTTCCAGACTGTAGCACCTAGAACCGCTCGGTCACTCCGGCCGGCACACTGGACGTGGAATTTACTCAATATGTCCCCTCCAAAAGTATTGGGCCATATTGCCTCTAGAGCCGTCCACAATTTTGAAAGTGATGGCGGTGCAGGATTTTGAGCACGAAGTGACCTCTCGATTTGCCCCAGATATCTTCGGCTGTATTCATGTCGATACGATCGGGTGGCTAAATCAATCGCTCATGTTATCCAAAATGTTCCTCAAACCGATCCTCAAAGACAGTTGCTCGGTGATGTGGCGCATTGTCATCCATAGAAATGAAGTCCATGAATGGCTGCAAGTGATCTCCAGGTAGCCGAACATAACCATTTCCAGCCAATGATTGGTTCAATTGGCCTAGAGGACCCAGTACATTCGATGTAAACACAGCCACAACCAGCATGCACACTGCCTTACTAGCTACAGGGGCCCATCGCTCCATAGTTTCGCGTGGTCTACAGTCGAATGCTACCATCAGCTGTAACCCATTGAAATCTGGAGTAATCTGACCAGGGCACGGTTTTCCTGTCGTATAGTGACTGGCCGATATGGTCACGAGCTCAGGAGAGGCCATGCAGGTGATGTGCTGTTAGAAAAGGCACTCGCATCGGTCATCTGTTGCCATAGCCCATTAACCCCAAATTTCGCCGCATTTTCCTAACTCCGACGTTCGTCTTACGACCCACATTGATTTCTGCAGTTATTTCACCTAGTGCTGCTTGTCTGTTAGCACTTACAACTCGACACAAACAGCGCTGCTCTCTGTCATTAGGTGAAGGCCTTCGGCCACTGCGTTGTCCGTGGTGAGAGGCAATGCCTGAAATTCGATATTCTTGACACACTCTTGACACTGTCGATCTCGGAATACTGAATTCCCTAACGATTTACGAAATTGAATGTCCTAACATTCCTCGTTCAAAATCCCGTTAATTCCCATCCTGCAGCCATAATCACATCGGAAAACTTTTCACATTCATCACGTGAGTATAAATGACAGCTTCGCCAATGTACTACCGTTGTATACCTTGCGTACAGGTGACTATCGCCATCTGTATATTTGCATATTACTATACCATAACTCCTGTCACGCCAGTCTACAAGCGTCGATCTACTACGTCTCCAATTCAGAGAAATAATATGGACCGCAGTCCAGCGCTTTATATCAAGTAAATTAACAAGAGACTGAACATATCCCACGTGGTACACAAAACAGGTCAGGACACTGTTGCAGAAGGAACGATAAAAGCAAGCCAGATTTAAAGGAGGCCTAGTATCCAAGAACGGGGACTTTTTACACATGATCGAAACTTAGCGCGAACTTCTATACTTTTAATAGTTTCCCCAACGAAACTCTGTATCGAAATCTGGTAGAAAATACAAAGAAATATTGGTCTTACGTGCACCTGTGGTATGATACACCCCATAGCTTCACTGCGCTATGGGAATGGTAATTTTGCCGACGGCAGTGCCACTAAAGCGGAGTTACTAAACAAAGTTTTCCGAAATTCTTTGGCTATGGAAATGTAGTAAATATTACGGAACTGGAATCAAGAGCAACTGCTAACTTATGTAGTTGGAAGAAGATACCAACGGTTTAGCGAAGCAACTCAAGTCGCTTAATAAAGGCAAATCTTCCGGTCACTAGTACATACCCTCTAATGTCCCTTCGGAGAATGCTTATAAAGTAGCTCCATTTTAGCAATCATATACAACTACTGGCTCGACTAAATATCAGTACCTTGAGCCTGAGGAGTTGCACAAGACGTACTAACACTCAAGGAAGTGAATACAGAAATAATCCGCTGAATTGTAGACCCATATCAATGACATCAATTTGCAGGAGGATTTTGGAACGTATACTCTGCTCTCACATTACGAAATATTTCGAAGAAAGCGATCTACTTACCCATAACAGATATTGACCTTATGAAACACAAATGTCTCTTTATTCAAACGAAGGAATGAATGCTATTGATGGAGCACTTCATGTTGATTCTGTATGTCTAGAGTTCCAGAAGACTTTTGGCATCGTTCATCGCAATAAAGTTGCGATCTTATAGAGTATCGTCTCAGTGGGATTGAGACTTGTCAGATAGGTCACATTTGTAGTAACTGACAGAGATTCATCTAGTTGTATACCAGTCGGGTTCCTTTCAGAATATGCTGATACAACAGCTCCATACTTAGCAGTCATATACAACAGCTCGCTCGTAGAAAGATCCGTATAAAGAGATTCTACTGTTGCTCAAGTAACACCAATACCAAAGAAAGAAAATACGAGTAATCAGCTGAATTACAGACCCATATCGCTAACGCCGTTTTGCAGTAGGATTTTGGAACATATTCTATGCTCGAACATTATGAATCACCTCAAAACGATTTATTAACAAATAAAAGGATTCCGAAAATATACTTATTGTGAAACACAACTAGCTCTTCAGTTTCACTGCTATCGACAGGGGACGTCAAATTAATAGCATATTTTTAGATATCTAGACACCATTCCCTACAAGCAACTTATAATTAAATTGGTTGTTAATGGAGGGTCATCGCAATTGTATGACCGGATTCGTGATTGTCTGTCACAAAGGTCACAGTTCGTAATAACTGACGCGAAGTCATCGAATAACACAGAAGTAATATCTGGCGTTGCTCAAGAAAGTGTTACAGGTCCTCTGTCGTTCCTGATCTATATAAACGATTTAAGAGACAATGTGAGCAGTCGTCCTAGATTGTTTGGTGATGATGCTCTCATTTACAGTAATGAAATGTCAACAGAATGATCAAAACGAATTAAAAATGTTTTAGACAAGATATCTTTAGTGTGCAAAAAATGGCAACTGACTCTAAAGCATTAAAATGCGAAGTCATCCACATGAGCTCTAAAAGGAATCCGCTACATTTCAGTTACACGATACAACGCACAAATCTAAGGGCTTTAAACTCAACTAAATACTTAGGGATTACAATTGAATCGATGAGTGCAGAAATCAGTCACAAATTTGAGATTTTTCAGGAAAGAGAAAAAACGTTATAACTCCAAATTATAAAATATTTTAACTTTTTTTCCCTCTATCATAACATGTATTTATGTTGCTGTCATGCAAAAATTTCCTAATTTCGACATAAATTAGCCTCAGGAAAATTTAAAATTTGATCCGGACTTATGCTATTTTTGCACTCAACTGGTTTTACAGACAGCTGAAAACTTGGAAAAAGGTATTAATTCATTTAAAGCTTATATTTTCTCGTATTATGTCAAAAATGAAGTTACAGTATTGCAAAGCTATCAGAAAACAGGAATATAACAAAGTAAAAAGCTCTTAAAATAGATCATTCTCGACCACTGTGTCATTGTCACGTGCTGTGGTTGGCCAGGTAAATAGTTCATCACAAAAACTTTGAAGTTATCAGGAATATGAATTATCATCTTCTTGATGTCTTTCATTTTCTTGATGTTAAATCAATATCTGCGTTCCGGGAAGCAGGTTACAGCAGCCGATAGCTGTGCTTTTGTAATCCATCAGTGGAAGTGTATGCTGCGATTGCCCCTTTTTCTTTAGAGTTATAACGCAGATCTGTACATCGAGTGGGAGCAAAGTTGAATTTTGCTTTCTTTTGCCACACTCCTCCCTCGAAATTCTCTAGCTAATGGGATTTTTGTGTAATATTCCTTCCACCAACCATCAAAATCTTTTACGTCAGTGGTGAGTAGCTTGGTGAAGTGAAAGTTGTTACTGGACTGAGCACACAACTCTTCATATTCATCAGGTGTATATACCCGATCATTTTTACTTATCATCGTCTTGATAGTACAAAAATATCGATCGTTTGGAAGATATGAAATTCCCTCAAACCGGAAAGTAATGAAAAATTTGTTCAAAACGTCCTGTATCTGCAAGAGCAAGGCAGAATCTTATCATGGTATGATTCCGATTCTGTCCGCGGGTACCATCTAAAAAGAAATACAGATTTTTAAAATTTGATGGATTATAAGTGTCAATGTATTTAAATAGCATGCTATATATCTCATTGGCTCCTTTGTGGGCTACTCCTTCGTGGTACAGGAATATTTCAGGTTTCAAAGTTTTTAGGTTTTTTTATCCCAAAACAGTTCGTCCAAAGTTGCCTCAAGTAAAATATATCCTGAACTGGGATCGATGGAAGGGGGAGATTCTGCATAAAATCAGATGAAAGTGCGACTGTGCGTTGACATTTCGCACATAACTTGGTGACGCTTTGAAGTTTATTGTAAAATTTCTTGGCTCGTCTTTTGTGGATAGTAAGTTCAGCGAGAGCAGCCCTTTTAGCTGCATCACCAATATAGGAGCTTTTTATTTTTAGGCAGGTATCTACCTGCGGACGTGCCAATCGTAATGAAATGTTGTCATGATAATATGTAAGATAGAACTCATATTTTACATCCAAATGAGGGTACTTTTCTTCAAACAAGAAATGCATTTTTTTAACGTCAAGGCGGGCATCAAGATAACTAGTATCTTTGATGCCATAGTGGGTAATCTTGGTGGGGAATGATGAAATATGCTCATGTATTTTAGGATAAACTTCGACAGAAATCGTGTTCTTCTTGAAAATTTTTCCTCGTTATCTAGAGGTGATTTACCCTCTATTAGGAGATCAGTAAGCCTTCGAACCCTGCCCTCTGTAATGGCGCATAATAAATAGACGCTTTCTTAATACCCTTTTCCTTTCTCCTCTGTATAGTCAGAAGTGGCTGCTGTTTCTCTAGGCTGTTCAGAACGAGACCTACGGTGCTTAATAGCGTGTTTTTCAATCAGTTGTTGTAAGAAAATATCTTGCTCGTCTTTTGATTTCAACTGATCCAAATTAGCAACTAATTCAGATTTTTCATCATCATTAAACTTAGTAAAGCATTGTAATTTACAATTACAAGCAGCACCTGCTGTTCTAGATGGGATTAGATGCCCTTTCCAGTTGACGTGTTCAACCCCACGAACTTTAGAGGTTCTAATGACGTCTCTTAGATGTTTTTCACCATCTCTCCTCCTCTTCTGTGCCCCAGAAACTCATCATCATCATCATCATCATCATCATCCTCTTAGGAGCTGTTTCATGATCACTTTCACTGCTTGTGGTACTCACAGACATATTGAACATAGAAGAGGAAAAGTTAAGCACGAACTTGGAACACGTTGAAAACAATCAACAAAACAAAGACTTCGATAAGAGCAGCTGTTTAGGCTGGTAAACACATGGCGCATGCTCGGTAAAAGGGGCAAGACTGGTCTTGCGATCTAGCGGTGGGAGCAGAAACCATGTCAGTCACTGACTCATGTTATTTCTGCGCTCAACGTTCGAAAAAGACACCCTGTATCTATGGATCTACTCAACAGACTAACGTGGCTCTTGCACGCAATACTCATCTTGCTCCACTAAGCATCTTTCCATTGAAAACGACTTTTAGCATTTTTGTGAATGAAGTGGTTTCTACACTCACTCATTCAATTACGAATAAATTAAACTGGACTGATCACACAGATAATACTGCGAGGAAAGCCAACCAAAGACTGCAACTTATTGGAAAAACAGAAAATGTAACAGGTTTACTAAAGAGACTACTTATACTTCGCTTGTCCCCCCTCTTCTGGAGTAATGCTGTGCAGCGTGTGATTCGCATCAGATAGGACTGACGAGGACATCGAAAAAGCTCTAAGGGCAGCTCATTTTGTGTTATAGCGAAATAGGGGATTGAGTCCCAAGAAAACAGGCGTTTTTAGCTGGAGCAGGACCTTCTCATGAAATATCAGTCACCAACTTTATTCTCAGAGTGTAAAATACTTTGTTTGCGCCCGTCTACATGGGGAGGAATGATGATCATAAAAATATAAGGGAAATCTGGGCTCGCATGGAAAGATTTAGTTGTTCACTATTGCACTTAAAAATACTGTATATTGGGAAATTCACTCCTTAGAAGAAATATATTGAGAAATATTGGAGTGAATAGAAGAAGAAATTCAAGAAATGACTGAAGCATTAATTGGTCAAATTTCTTTGAAAAAATGAAAAAGAAATAATTTAACTGCATATAGTAAATGAACTTTGTGTTTGAGTATTCGCTACTTCACTGCATGTTACAGCCGATGCGGCGTTAATCCTTCGAAACTGGCTAACTGATATAAAGTGCAAAAACAGTTACCACCAATTTCCCTGCGGAAACTTATTTAATAAATGAGTTAATTAAACACTGTTATTTCTCATCGAGTGAGTAAACAGTGTGAACGGCCACGCGGTGAGCGTCTGATATCGAGCGCGAACAGAACAACCGGCCAGTGCCCTTAATGCTTTGTAACTCATTCCTGTGAAGTGCTGGAAATAGAATAGTACTCATTTCTAAATGCCGACAAATCCTGTAAAAGCCGTGAAATGAACCAGCAATTTCGTTATGCTGCGAGTCGGCAAGCCGATATTTACGTACAGAGGTCGGCAGTTTCGCTAAGCTGCAATTTGTGGACGTGGGCACTCGGTAATTAATTTTCATAAAGCTCTGCGAAACGCGAAAATCGTTTGCGAGCGTTTCATGCTATAGATCCTGCAATCAATGATCTGATTTACGTGTTTCTCTTAAAATAAGTCGGATATTTTGTCGTCTGTGCTGCTACATCATCAAATGATTTTATTCTCTTTTGTAGATCATTTTGGTTTATTTGACATGGAAAGAAAAGGTGTCTCGTTCTGTTTTATGGAATACTATACGAAACACGTTTGACTCCGGACCTTCACTCAGTTTTCGTTTATCAAAACCTTTTAAGTCAGCAGATGAATATCGGTAGATTGCAATAACAGATACGTCAGATTTAATGCTGTGAAAGATTGGAGCGCAGTAACGAAATGGAACTAATCTATGTTTGAGATGTCATGAATAATCGAACGGAATTCAGATCAAAATAGCTACAAAAAGTATTTCCGGAAACGTTTCGTGCCAGCGTATTAATCAGTCCAAAATCCAAGAGGGTGTAAAATGGTAGCTGTTACAGAGAGAGGGTTTATTATTTGACATCAAAGATTTACAATGGAGAAATAACCTTGACATCCATTTTGCTAAAAGCACACGAGGACGTGGTTGAGAATAAAAATTGAGAATCATTTTGAAACTAAGCGTTAGTATGTAATCTAGGAAAAGCGTAAAACCAAAAGTAATATTTCAGGTATTGTTATTCATTCATTTCCTCAAAGCCATTTTTCCGTATTGTTTGTTACACAATTTTCTCCCAGGTCTCATGTAATTTTAATACGTTTTCACATTTTGTGCAGATTCCGTTATATGTTGAAACTGTTATTAATTCGACGGCTGGAATAATCATCACAGAGCTTCACTGGGCATTACTTTATTGGAGATGTACGCCCTTGTTTCCCCCCGTTCTTTTAACTGACTTAAAATGGCTCAAATGGCTCTGAGCACTATGGGACTCAAGATCTGAGGTCATCAGTCCCCTAGAACTTAGAACTACTTAAACCTAACTAACCTAAGAACATCACACACATCAATGCCCGAGCGGTCGCGCAGTTCCAGACTGAAGCGCCTAGAACCACTCGGCCAGAGCGGCCGGCTAACTGACTTAGAAAGTCAAATATATGGAGTCGTATAGCTCAACGACGACTCCGAACGGTGGAGTAGGTGGACATTTTCCACATTAACAAACATTGCCAGAGGTGAAGGAAGTGACATGTGTCAACTAAAAGTACTATGACCGACGGTATGACGTCTGCCACTTAACAAGTGAACCAAGAGCCTCGCATGTGCTATTGTACCTGTTCTGCAAAATTTAAGGACGAGATACATGAACTAACATAAAATATTAGCAACTGCGTAGAAATGAATTAAAGTGAGGCAGCATATTTCCAGAGACCTCCGGATAGTGGAAAAGAAGCTGGACGTTCCATGGTGTGAGGTCAGCGTGACAGTAGCGCCAAATGGGGCTGCCCACGTAACACGAGGCAGTTGAAGGAACAGCAAGAGACTGTGTGTGTCAGTTAGCGAGAACTTACGATGCACCGTTGTGGTCTTCATTACAAAATCTCCCGGAGGAACTATCTGGATGATCTCACAAATAGACGAATCATCGGGGAACTGCAAGCCATTGTTGGACATGTATGGGCAGCATTCCGAAACGCAGGCACTCCTGCCCGAGGGAGGGGACATGTTCGACCACGGTCATCTTGTGTCCTGACGCAGGTTAGAGGGAAGACAGGGTGTTCGAGGTCAGTCTGAAATTTCCGAGTATTGAGGAACAAATGCAGAAAGACAAATTCCCAGTGAAGGCAGGTTGATGACTTGGATCAGCGCCAAACACTGTCACAGGGCATCTACGAGAGATGAGGATTTTGAGACTCGACAGGATACTTGCAGTAGAAGACTCAGGGAATTTAGGGGCATGGTTAACACTATTTATGAGCGATCAGAGTAACTACTACACTCAAGGCTAATTCCAAACATTAGAAAAAGCAAAGGAGGCAATAGGTTACACAACACAACTGTCTTGTCAAAAAGTGTGTTATCAGACAACATGACTCGTGCATATGCTGTTATTTATATACATTTGACTATGCTGATGCTGATTTTGCATTAAACATTTGACGACGCCACTATGGCTGCAGTACATTAGGACATTGCTTTTATGAAACAGGTATGCCTCTTCATACTTAAAGCGCACAAATGCATATTTATGTCACTAGTACCCCCCATGCACCATGGACCTTGCCGTGGTGGGGAGGCTTGCGTGACTCAGCGATACAGATAGCCGTACCGTAGGTGCAACCACAACGGAGGGGTATCTGTTGAGAGCCCAGACAAACATGTGGTTCCTGAAGAGGGGCAGCAGTCTTTTCAGTAGTTGCAGGGGCAACAGTGTGGATGATTGACTGAGCTGGCCTTGTAAAACTAACCAAAACGGCCTTGCTGTGCTGGTACTGCGAACGGCTGAAAGCAAGGGGAAATTACAGCCGTAATTTTTCCCGAGGGCATGCAGCTTTACTGTATAGTTAAATGATGATGGCGTCCTCTTGGGTAAAATATTATGTAGGTAAAATAGTCCCCCTTTCGGATCTCCGGGCGGGGCCTACTCAAGAGGACGTCATTATCAGGAGGAAGAAAACTGGCGTTCTACAGATCGGAGCGTGGAATGTCAGAACTCTTAATTGGGAAGGTAGGATAGAAAATTTAAAAAGGGAAATGGATAGGTTAAAGTTAGATATAGTGGGAATTAGTGAAGTTCGATGGCAGGAAGAACAAGACTTTTGGTCAGATGAATACAGGGTTATAAATACAAAATCATATATGGGTAATGCAGGAGTAGGTTTAATAATGAATTAAAAAAAATAGGAATGCGGGTAAGCTACTAGAAACAGCATAGTGAACGCATTATTGTGGTCAAGATAGACACAAAGCCCACGCCTACTACAGTAGTACAAGTTTAGATGCCAACTAGCTCTGCAGATGATGAAGAAATTGATGAACTGTATGATGAGATAAAAGAAATTATTCAGATAGTGAAGGGAGATGAAAATTTAATAGTCATGGGTTACGAATGTGGTAGTAGGAAAAGGAAGAGTAGGAAACGTAGTAGGTGAATATGGAAGGGGGTAAGAAATGATAGAGGAAGCTGCCCAGTAGCATTTTGCACAGAGCATAACTTAATCATAGCTTACACTTGGTTCAAGAATCATAAAAGAAGGTTGTACACATGGAAGAATCCTGGAGATACTAGAAGGTATCAGATAGATTATATAATGGTAAGACAGAGATTTAGGAACCGGGTATTAAACTGTAAGATATTTCCAGGGGCAGATGTGGACTCAGACCACTATCTATTGGTTACGACCTGTAGATTAAAACTGAAGAAACTGCAAAAAAGTGAGAATTTAAGGAGATGGGACCTGGATAAACTGACTAAACCAGACGTTGTACAGAGTTTCAGGGAGAGCATAAGGGAACAATTGTCACGAATGGGGGAAAGAAATACATCATCATCATCATCATTTAAGACTGATTATGCCTTTCAGCGTTCAGTCTGGAGCATAGTCTCCCTTATAAAATTTCTCCACGCTCCCATATTCAGTGCTAATATTGGTGCCTCGTCTGATGTGCTTCTCCCATGCGTGTAACATGATCCCACCATCTAAGCCTGTTCGCCCTGACTGCTACGTCTATAGAGTTCATTCCCAGTTTTTCTTTGATTTCCTCGTTGTGGACACCTTCCTGCCATTGTTCCCATCTACTAGTACCTCCAATCATCCTAGCTACTTTCACATCCGTAACCTCAACCTTGTTGATAAGGTAATCTGAATCCACCCAGCTTTCGCTCCCATACAACAAAGTTGGTCGAAAGATTGAACGGTGCACAGATAACTTAGTCTTGGTACTGACTTCCTTCTTGCAGAAGAGAGTAGATCGTAGCTGAGCGCTCACTGCATTAGCTCTGCTACACCTCGCTTCCAGTTCTTTTACTATGTTGTCATCCTGTGAGAATATGCATCCTAAGTACTTGAAACCGTCCACCTGTTCTAACTTTGTTCCTCCTATTTGGCACTCAATCCGTTTATATCTCTTTCCCACTGACATTACTTTCGTTTTGGAGATGCTAATCTTCATACCACAGTCCTTACATTTCTGATCTAGCTCTGAAATATTACTTTGCAAACTTTCAATCGAATCTGCCATCACAACTAAGTCATCCGCATATGCAAGACTGCTTATTTTGTGTTCACATATCTTAATCTCACCCTGCCAGTCTATTGTTTTCAACATATGATCCATAAATAATATGAACAACAGTGGAGACAGGTTGCAGCCTTGTCTTACCCCTGAAACTACTCTGAACCATGAACTCAATTTACTGTCAACTCTAACTGCTGCCTGACTATCCATGTAAAGACCTTTAATTGCTTGCAAAAGTTTGCCTCCTATTCCATAATCTCGTAGAACAGACAATAACTTCCTCCTAGGAACCCGGTCATATGCCTTTTCTAGATCTATAAAGCATAGATACAATTTCCTGTTCCACTCATAACACTTCTCCATTATTTGCCGTAAGCTAAAGATCTGGTCCTGACAACCTCTAAGAGGCCTAAACCCACACTGATTTTCATCCAATTGGTTCTCAACTAATACTCGCACTTTCCTTTCAACAATACCTGAGAAGATTTTACCCACAACGCTGATTAAAGAGATACCTCTGTAGTTGTTAGAATCTTTTCTGTTTCCATGTTTAAAGATTGGTGTGATTACTGCCTTTGTCCAGTCTGATGGAACCTGTCCCGACTCCCAGGCCAATTCAATTATCCTGTGTAGCAATTTAAGACCTGACATTCCACTGTATTTGATGAGTTCCACCTTAATTTCATCCACCCCAGCTGCTTTATTGCATTGCAATCTATTGACCATTTTCTCCACTTCCTCAAATGTGATCCTATTTCCATCATCATTCCTATCCCATTGTACCTCGAAATCTGAAACATTACTGATCGTATTTTCACCTACATTGAGCAACTCTTCAAAATATTCCCTCCATCTGCCCAAGGAATCCACAGGATTCACCAGCAGTTTTCCTGACCTGTCCAAAATACTTATCATTTTCTTCTTACCTCCCTTTCGAAAACTGCTAATTACACTCCAGAGTGGTTTTCCAGCAGCTGGACCCAAAGTCTCCAACCTGTTTCCAAAGTCTTCCCAAGATTTCTTCTTGGATGCTGCAATTATCTGTTTGACTTTGTTTCTTTCTTCAACATAACTTTCTCTGTCTACCTGAGTTCTAGTATGTAGCCATTTTTGATACGCCTTCTTTTTCCTTTTACAGGCTGCCTTGACTGTGTCATTCCACCAAGCTGTTTGCTTCATCCTACCTTTACACACTACTGTTCCAAGACATTCTTTAGCCACTTCAAGTACTGTGTCCCTGTACCTTGTCCATTCCTTTTGCAACGACTGTAATTGACTACATTCAACTAACTGGTACCTTTCTGAGATCACTGTTATGTACTTGTGCCTGATTTCCTTATCCTGAAGTTTCTCCACTCTTATCCTCCTACATATGGACCTGACCTCCTGCACTTTCGGCCTGACAATCCCAATTTCACTGCAGATTAAATAATGATCAGTGTCATCAAAGAATCCCCTGAATACACGTGTGTCCTGATCTGTTATTAAATAGTCAATGACAGATCTGGTTTCCCTGCCTTCTCAAGTATACCGGTGAATGTTCTTATGTTTAAAAAAGGAGTTTGTGATTACTAAGCCCATACTGGCACAGAAATCCAAGAGTTGTTTCCCGTTCCTGTTGGCCTCCATATCCTCTCCAAATTTGCCCATAACCTTTTCATACCCTTCTGTTCGATTTCCAATCCTGGCATTAAAATCACCCATGAACAGAACACTGTCCTTATCCTTTACTCTAACAACTACATCACTGAGTGCCTCATAAAAACTATCCATCTTATCTTGATCTGTCTCTTCACAATGCGAATATACTGACACAATCCTAATTTTCTTGCTAGACACTGTCAAATCTATCCACATCAGTTGTTTGTTTACATACCTTATTGAAACTACGTTGGGTTCCATTTCTTTCCTGATGTAAAGCCCTACACCCCATTGTGCTATTCCTGCTTTGATTCCTGACAGATAGACCTTGTATTCTCCGACTTCCTCTTCTTTCTCACCCCTTACCCGAATGTCACTAACAGCTAAAACGTCCAGCCCCATCTTACTTGCAGCCTCTGCCAGCTCTACCTTCTTCCCAGAGTGGCCCCCATTGATATTAATAGCTCCCCATCTCATTACCATTTGTTTGCCAAGTCGTATCTTAGGAGTCCCTGGTTTGTCAGTTAGAGGTGGGACTCCGTCACCTCCAAAGGTCCGAGGCATTTTGCTCTGATTGTTACCAGCATCATATTTAATGTGCTAGGGAGCCAGGTTGCTAGCCTTACTTTCCCCGAGTCCCATTGAGTTTTACCCCTAATGGTTGAGGGACTAACCGGTGGATTTGGTAGGCTTTGCCGTATGAGCTCAAGGGTGACCACGACTCAGAATATGTCCGAGATGCCTTATTCCAAAGTAACTGGTATCACGACTGTCTGGACCACTTACTTGGCCACTCACACGTTGCCCATGGTTCATGCACTAGGACATGACTACAGGAACCCACACCTTGAACCACAGTAGAAGAAAAATGGGTAGCTCTGAGGTATGAAGTAGTAAAGGCATCAGAGGATCAAGTAGGTAAAAAGACGAGGGCTAGTAGAAATCCTTGGGTAACAGAAGAAAAATTGAATTTAATTGATGAAAGGAGAAAATAAAAAAAATGCAGTAAATGAAGCGGGCAAAAAGGAATACAAACGTCTCAAAAATGAGTTCGACAGGACGTGCAAAATGGCTAAGCAGGGATGGCTAGAGGACAAATGTAAGGCTGTAGAGACTTATCTCACTAGGGGTAAGATAGATACGGCCTACAGGAAAATTAAAGAGACCTGTGGAGAAAAGAGAACCATTTGTATGAATATTTAGAGCTCAGATGGAAACCCAGTTCTAAGCAAAGAAGGGAAAGCAGAAAGGTGGAAGGAGTATATAGAGGGTCTATACAAGGGCGATGTACTTGAGGACAATATTATGGAAATGGAAGAGGATGTAGACGAAGATGAAATGGGAGATACGATACTGCGTGAAGAGTTTGACAGAGCACTGAAAGGCCTAAGTCGAAACAAGGCCCCGGGAGAAGACAACATTCCATTAGAACTACTGACGGCCTTGGCAGAGCCAGTCCTGACAAAACTCTACCATCTGGTGAGCAAGATGTATGAGAATAATAATTCCAATCCCAAAGAAAGCAGGTGTTGACAAATGTGAAAATTACCGAATTATCAGTTTAATAAGTCACAGCTGCAAAATACTAACGCGAATTCTTTACAGACGAATGGAAAAACTGGTAGAAGTCGACCTCGGAGAAGATCAGTTTGGATTCTGTAGAAATATTGGAACATGTGAGGCAATACTAACTCTACAGCTTATCTTAGAAGAAAGATTAATGAAAGGCAAACCTACATTTCTAGCATTTGTAGACTTAGAGAAAGCTTTTGACAATGTTGATTGGAATACTCTCTTTCAAATTCTAAAGGTGGCAGGGGTAAAATACCGGGAGCGAAAGGCTATTTACAATTTGTACAGAAACCAGATGGCAGTTATAAGAGTCGAGGGGTATGAAAGGGAAGCAGTGGTTGGAAAGGGAGTGAGACAGATTTGTAGCCTCTCCCCGATGTTATTGAATATGTATATTGAGCAAGCAGTAAAGGAAAGAAAAGCTCAGAGTAGGTATTAAAATCCATGGAGAAGAAATAAAAACTTTGAGGCTCGCCGATGACATTGTAATTCTGTCAAAGGCAGCAAAGGACTTGGAAGAGCAGTTGAACGGAATGGACAGTGTCTTGAAAGGAGGATATAAGATGAACATCAACAAAAGCAGAACGAGGATAATGGAATGTAGTCGAATTAAGTCGGGTGATGCTGAGGGAATAAGATTAGGAAATGAGACACTTAAAGTAGCAAAGGAGTTTAGCTATTTGGGGAGCAACTGATGATGGCCGAAGTAGAGACGATATTAAATGTAGACTGGCAATGGCAAGGAAAGCGTTTCTGAAGAAGAGAAAATTGTTAACATCGAGTATAGATTTAAGTGTCAGGAAGTCGTTTCTGAAAGTATTTGTATGGAGTGTGTAACCTCCCCCTCACTTTCCGACCTTAATGACAGTGAAAAATGAAACCGCGTGTACCTAATGGGAGTTTTGGAAAAGCAATCGTCACCGAAGTTAACCTGTCGGTAAAGAGGGAGGAAAGGGTTACATCTAGATGAAAGGAAATGTGCTAATGAAACTGGTGGAAATTAATTTTGAAAAGGGGTAAAGTTAATAAAGAAAGTAAATGTGCAGCCATTACGTTAACAATTAACTAGCGGTAATTAGGTATTTGAGATTTGGGGGAAATCACGGTCGCCAGTCCTAAGGACAATTACTATAGTAACTGAAAAAGAAAGGTTATTACACATATAATTAGCACTAGAAGCGTGGCAACTGAAGGTTGACACGTGTAGTGTGAAAACTGAAAGTTTGTCAGAAGTAATAAATTTCGCTCCACCCTGACTTAATTTAGCAAAAGAATTAATAAAACCGAAAAATCGAAAGTTACTTTAGTGACTGAAGTTAATAGTGAGCTTTCTTTCTGAAGCACATCGAAATTCAGTAAAATACGGTTAGTCTTGGACTACCTCAACAATCATTTCAAAAGCTACTTCAATCTATGCAATTTAGAAAGAAGAGATTTAACTTTGAGCCTGAATTAAATGATTCTGAACAATTAACAATAGTAAAATTTAGTACGTACCAAGCTGAGCTGCAGTCACAGGTAAGCTAAAATATGGTAACAAAACTCGCACTCTTAATTTGTGCTTGTGTAATCTGAATATTGTATCCAGCTAAGTGAACTTTGAAATTAAAGCAGTGAAATGATGTTACTAAATTTCAACGACACTCGGGTTCATTCCGGAAAAGGAAGGGACCCTGCTTGGCAATGCAATTGGGACAATGAGCAACAAAGGTTCATACTAAGTTGCTGTAATTATAGTTACGAAAATGGTACAGTTTGAAAAGCTGAGGTCTGCCATACAGTTCTAAAACTTTACGTGCGTCCAGTCTTCCTTGTCGGTTGATTGAAGATTTGAAGCCGTCGGTCGAGGAGGTGGCGACAGTCACTCATTGTCGGCCGTCGCTGTTGCAGAAGCTGGATGTTGGCGCGCCTTCTTCTCGACACGGTCACCAGACGAAACGGGCTCTTGATGTACGCTAGTTAATGTTTCCCGTCCGCGACACCATGTCAGAAACTATCATCGCAAGTCGAGCGCAATTACATGCTGCCAAACCCCGAAAGCGCGGCAACTCGCGGGAGCGTCACACAACACACCTGCTCCACTCGCTACCCCCGCCACACTCCCTCTCTCAGCCCGCGCTCCACGCGGCAGAGTTAACTCTACCAAAGATCCTACACACTTTGATTCTTCACACGACCTATCGATGTAATCGTTCGACAGCAGTTTTCCCTAGGCAAGACCCAGCGTAAAAGTACAAATAATATTTACGAAACAAACCAATTATACATCGACATAAATGCATAAATATACAAATAGTAAAACAATTACAATATACAAAGAGACAGAAATGTCATATCTTGAGGTAACAAAGCAAGGAAAAAAAATAGTTCAATAGATGGAAATAGGAGGATATGCATTTCCGGCGTTACACGTGCCCCACATTGTCTGAGGATGTTCGTGTAACGTAAACAGACTCAGAAAATCTCCCAAAAAAAAAAAAAAAAACAGCGGAAATGCATATGCTCAAAACGTAACAAAATTTAGCATTCGTCTAAATAATCGTAAACCAATTTTGAAACGATAATGATTGAGTGGAGGCACTCCTAATCTTAATCCACTCTGTCATCTTGCACAAAATAAAACAAGGTTGACAACATATCAAAATTCATAGAAAACATAGAAAATGGTTTAGCTATTCCAAAATCATTAAAATTCGTAACACTATAAGAAATGGAATACTATTTGCAAAATTGATCAGAGTACATGGTCATAAAAAACAGGTATATCAAACTACGCAAACTAATGATTAATTACATAGAATACACATTTTTATGTAACCTTTTCATAATTAATTTTCTCGTCATGTCCAAATAACGCTAAACAAGAAAATAATATACAGCAGATAAAATAAAACATAAATATTGACAGCAGAATCCTTTCACATCAGCTGTCCGGGAAGAAAAGCAACTCCACATTCCGTACTCGCGAGTACAAAGAATGCCGACAGCGGAACAAGAGCCGACAGCGACACAAGAGCCGACAGCGGCTCGGTCTTTCCATTATTGTTGCGCCCGCCGGTGCGGCCCGCTTGATCTCACTCCCCCTTGTAACGGCGTTTCCAGAACGTCCGTTTGACTGAATTATTTCGGAAAAACTCACTCCCGAGTAATCTCAAGGAGTCCATAAACACTATCACAGCGGATAACTCAACACTGTCCATCATGACACGCATGTACTAGCCTGAAATTTAAAACAGCGTCTAAGTACATCGGCAATGACTAATGTAACACACATTCGTGAAATCTGACAGCTAGTTACAAAAGCATATTTACTTTCCTTAATCTACTGTGACTCAGCTGAAAACTGGCAGCTTGGATTTTTAAATTGATTAATATTCAGTAACTCCTAAATAATTTAATCAACATCAATTACTTATTAATTACAACTTCTTTAATGACCTCTAGGTCAGGCAAAAGCATCGTAACATGGCACATCCTTAAATCTTACACTCTATATTTACATACTGTACAAGTTACCCATTGTGTGGTATTAATCGATCCTAGGTTGGTACAATTTCAAGTCTACAATATTCCGTATACCTAATCGTTTTCCAGAGCTTGGATACTCTAAGCAATAAGCATTTGTGTGAGGTATACCAATAACTTTATATGGTCCATTATAAACAAACTTAAATTTAGAGATTTCATTGTCTATCTCGCTCGATTTCTCATGAGCTTTTACAAGTACTAAGTCTCCGATTGCAAACTTAGCAAAACGCGCTTTTGCGTCATGACGACGTATGCGAGCATCGGCTTTTAGCTTCATTACTTCTCGCAAACGATCTTTTTTCACACCAATACTAATGTCAATCCGTGGAGGGAATTTGATTATCTCTTCCAATTCACTTTCTACACTTTTGTCACTGCCGAAATTCCTCACGTTACGGCAGTTCAAATTCATTCCTACGTAAATGTCATCCGGCCAGTTAACAATGTGTATAGGCTGGTATTGCTTATGCACACCGTCTCCTGCCTCGTCAAAACTAACTACTATCGTTTTATCTTGTGACGTACATGTCAAAGTTTTGTTTTCGCAATTAATCACTGCACGGTACTTTAATAGCCAATCTAACCCGATAATTACTTCCGTAGTCAAGTCTGGCACTACGACAAACTCTTGTTCAAATCGTGCCCCACATATTTCGAAGTTGACAAAAATCTGTTTTGTGACCGGTTTACTGGCCTTCCCAGTAGCACCGATAATTTTCACTCCTGCTACTGACATAACTACGATGCCAGGTCTGTCTTTCAGTAACTCAAATATTTTCCCAGATACAGCACTCAATTCTGCACCGGTGTCAATCAACACGTTTAGTTGTAGGTCATGCATATTAACAGACACTACTATCTGTCTACACTTGTCCTCGGCTGTCTCTTTATTTTCCCACAGTAAATCCTCGTCTATATCCAGGTCATTCCAGAAAAAACCATCCGGCTTTGACCCTAAATCCGGCTTATCTGGCGGCTTTTTCAGCCTCTGTTCACATACAGTTTTAATTTCAACACGTTTGTCCTGAGGCTTAGCCTGTAGCTTCGCCTCCAATACTGAAACCTTTTCCTGTAACTCGTCAACTATTGAGTGTTGCTTTGCTATCAATTCATTAATCGTCACCTTCGTTGATTCCACTTTGGTCAGATTAATCTCATCCGCCAATCTACCTGGAGGAATGTGTCCAGTAGTTTCTGCAATTACTTCCGCTAGATCTGCGCAACCCACACTGCTATCGTCTGACCGTATAATGTCAGCTCTAACCTCATACACGTTGTAATCTATGTGCTTTTCTGCCAATCGTGTCCGGCTATCACTAAAATTTTCGCAATCTTTCTCCTTGATACTCTCGCAATGTTTAAACTGGAGGTTTGCGTTGGATGGGTCGGTTACTTCTACCACTGAAACTTTCGGTAAGGTCTGCCGGTTAGGGCCAGAACTTTCCGTTACTACTTCAACATCTAACTCCTGCGGGACGAAACACGACGAATCTTGCTCGTGCTCCCCCTTAACATCAACTATTTCTAGAAAAGTCTGCCGGTTAGGGCCAGAACTTTCTATCACTTCACAAACACTATCTTCCTGCGGGACGAGACGCGGAAAATCCTGCACGCGCTCCCCATAAACACTTCTCCCATACAGACCCCTATAATCTCTTAGTTCGTCGTATAAGCGACCGAACTGCCTTAACCAGACCTCATCCCTCTCTGCATCCCCTCGCTCGATGACGGACGTGTTATCCGACATCTGATCTTCTCTCAACAATTGCGAATCATTCTTAAACTCAATCTCCAGTTCCGCTGTGGGTATTACAGCTGCCACTTTATGATCGATTTCCGGAACACTACTTAAATTGTTCTCACTGACAGCGAATGTATTTTCTACTGCCGTGTATACAGCTGATCTACTACTTGTGGGCGCACTCTTTTCTCTTAACACTGGCACACTCTCCCGCCGTTGATTATTCCATACGGAATTTTCATAACGGCGACACCTGGGTTTTCTCTTGTTATTGGGCCGCCAAAATTTCTCCACGCCCGCTCGGCCCCTCACCGGCGCGGCTAATGGTTTCCCTGTCTCGTCCCAGCAGATACGCTCCCCGGATGCTGCTGAGGCGGCTGATCACACCCTCTGGCGTTATTACTATTCTGTGAAGTCCGTATCACGTTAGTATGATACTGGTTTCTGTCATTCCTGTTATTATTTGCATTGTACCGATTGTTATTACGGTCCGAACCATTATTGTTATTGCTGCGGTATGCATTATTCCCATGGTTATCGTTGTTATGGTTGGGGTGGTACCCGTTGTTGTTACCACAGCCTCTACCACTGTCGCGATTATTGCGCCAATTGTCCTCGTCCTCAACTCTTTCCAGGAAATCATTGATTGTCCTGTAATTGCTTCCTACGTAGCGTTTTGTATCATCTGGAAGCTTCTTGTAGAGTTCCCAGACTATTTCGGATTCCGTGCGGCGATCACGCAAATATTCCAACTTGCGGATCCAGCCCTCACAAAACTCCCTCATCGAACCGCGCGAGTTCGCATCGAAAGGCCTCGATACGACAAATTCGCGCCAGACACTTTGCTGTTTTTGCTCTGACCAGTATTCAGCCAGAAACAAATTTTTAAACTCGTCAAAAGTTAGGTTAGTAATGTTGAGGTTTAAGCCCCAACGCTTGGCATCACCAGCCAGCACATCAATAACCGCATTAATTTTTCTCTCATTAGTCCATGATCTGGGTAAAACTCTTTCACAATTTTTAATGAAATCCGTCGCGTGTATACCGCCTTTTTTCAAGGGGTCGAACCGCTCCTCTTTCGTCAACAATTCCGAACTATGTGCACAGATTGGCACATAGCTCTGTTTTCCGTCAAGTTTCTTTTCTAACTCCGACACTCTCGTAATTACTTGGCAAGTGGTTGTCGCAAGCGTTTCCACTTCCCTCTTTTTCTCTTCGCAGGTATTAGCCTGCTCCCTCACTTTAGTGTCTACTTCGGACACTAAAGCCTTTAAAGTTTCCACCTTCTGTTGATCCTCTTTTTTCACTAATCGAATTTGTTCCGTCACCTTATTCTCGATGATCGGAGCAACTGCTTCTCCTACACTTTTCTCGATTCTGCTAATTTCGGAATCAAAACGAGTATTTATGCTCGCAATTTCCGCCTGAACGCCTATCATTTCCTGTTTAAGATTACCGATTTCGGTATTAATTACAACAATATCTTCTTTGATTTTATCAACTTTTGTATTAACAACTCCAACATTGTTGTTAACAACGTTAATAGCTTTGTTCTGATTGTCTAGCTTGGCCGATTGACTCTTGATTTCGTTAATCAAAACATTCAATAAATCAGTTAAATTCCCGGAAACTACCGGTTCCACTTCCGTAGCGGCTTCCTCTTTAATTGTCCCCCCGTATTCGTCATAAAGGGATTCAGGTTTGATTTTCACTTCCGATTCCGAAACATTTTCTAAAGTTTGGAATTCCATTTCTGCTCTTTGTTGCGTTTCCGCGGTCGCGTCTTTCATGCTAGCCGCCTGCCCCTGAACAATGGGTACCGCGGTGCGCGTTTCCCACTGTTCGACCGATTGTTCCGTATCCAAGTCTACCAAATTTTGGCAATTGTTGCCTTCACTCATTTTAATAATTTTCAATATAAATGCCAAATCTCAAATATAATTAGGATTACTCCCACTACTTATTCTCGCTGACGTAACGGCCTGTACGTAACCAATACTTTGTTACGAGATTTGCACAATGCAAAATTCGTGTCCAGAACAACCTCAAATCCGAAGATTGTCCTGTCACCAGGTCGCCACGTGTAACCTCCCCCTCACTTTCCGACCTTAATGACAGTGAAAAATGAAACCGCGTGTACCTAATGGGAGTTTTGGAAAAGCAATCGTCACCGAAGTTAACCTGCCGGTAAAGAGGGAGGAAAGGGTTACATCTACATGAAAGAAAATGTGCTAATGAAACTGGTGGAAATTAATTTTGAAAAGGGGTAAAGTTAATAAAGAAAGTAAATGTGCAGCCATTACGTTAACAATTAACTAGCGGTAATTAGGTATTTGAGATTTGGGGGAAATCACGGTCGCCAGTCCTAAGGACAATTACTATAGTAACTGAAAAAGAAAGGTTATTACACATATAATTAGCACTAGAAGCGTGGCAACTGAAGGTTGACACGTGTAGTGTGAAAACTGAAAGTTTGTCAGAAGTAATAAATTTCGCTCCACCCTGACTTAATTTAGCAAAAGAATTAATAAAACCGAAAAATCGAAAGTTAATTTAGTGACTGAAGTTAATAGTGAGCTTTCTTTCTGAAGCACATCGAAATTCAGTAAAATACGGTTAGTCTTGGACTACCTCAACAATCATTTCAAAAGCTACTTCAATCTACGCAATTTAGAAAGAAGAGATTTAACTTTGAGCCTGAATTAAATGATTCTGAACAATTAACAATAGTAAAATTTAGTACGTACCAAGCTGAGCTGCAGTCACAGGTAAGCTAAAATATGGTAACAAAACTCGCACTCTTAATTTGTGCTTGTGTAATCTGAATATTGTATCCAGCTAAGTGAACTTTGAAATTAAAGCAGTGAAATGATGTTACTTAATTTCAACGACACTCGGGTTCATTCCGGAAAAGGAAGGGACCCTGCTTGGCAATGCAATTGGGACAATGAGCAACAAAGGTTCATACTAAGTTGCTGTAATTATAGTTACGAAAATGGTACAGTTTGAAAAGCTGAGGTCTGCCATACAGTTCTAAAACTTTACGTGCGTCCAGTCTTCCTTGTCGGTTGATTGAAGATTTGAAGCCGTCGGTCGAGGAGGTGGCGACAGTCACTCATTGTCGGCCGTCGCTGTTGCAGAAGCTGGATGTTGGCGCGCCTTCTTCTCGACACGGTCACCAGACGAAACGGGCTCTTGATGTACGCTAGTTAATGTTTCCCGTCCGCGACACCATGTCAGAAACTATCATCGCAAGTCGAGCGCAATTACATGCTGCCAAACCCCGAAAGCGCGGCAACTCGCGGGAGCGTCACACAACACACCTGCTCCACTCGCTACCCCCGCCACACTCCCTCTCTCAGCCCGCGCTCCACGCGGCAGAGTTAACTCTACCAAAGATCCTACACACTTTGATTCTTCACACGACCTATCGATGTAATCGTTCGACAGCAGTTTTCCCTAGGCAAGACCCAGCGTAAAAGTACAAATAATATTTACGAAACAAACCAATTATACATCGACATAAATGCATAAATATACAAATAGTAAAACAATTACAATATACAAAGAGACAGAAATGTCATATCTTGAGGTAACAAAGCAAGGAAAAAAAATAGTTCAATAGATGGAAATAGGAGGATATGCATTTCCGGCGTTACAAGTGTAGCCATGTATGGAAGTGAAACATGGACGATAAATAGTTTACACAAGAAGAGAATAGAAGGTTTCGAAATGTGGTGCTACAGAAGAATGCCGAAGATTAGATGGGTAGATCACATAACTAATGAGGAGGTATTGATTAGAATTGGGGAGAAGTATGTGGCACAACTTGACAAGAAGAAGGGACCAGTTGGTAGGACATGTTCTAAGGCATTGCTTCACAACATAAGTGCTCGCGGAGTAAGCTGTGAGCAGCAAGGCGCGAGCACGGAGCAGTGCGAGCACGCTACCCCCACTACCGGACCAGAGCAGAGAGTGGGGAGAGTCAGGTGGGGCACACAACAGCTGCCGCCAGTCAATGTAAATCCGCGGCCACCTGCAGGGATATCACTCACGAATTATTACTGCGACAAATGAAACAAATAAAGGAGAATGTACAAGTGCCCCATAATTTTATTAGTTTAGTGTATGCCTCTACATTCGTATTAATTTGTGAACTGTTACACAATAAAAGCTGTCACTGAAGTGTGGGATTCTCGGTTATCTTGTACTTTTTGTCCTTTACAATTGCGTTTATGTTCGGAGTAATTGTTCTTGTGCATTGTAGGCGCAGCGTGCAGTTTAAATTTCGATCAGACAATGCGTTTCTCAGGCGCGTCTTATTACATTTCATTGCAGAGAACAGTTGTTCACAAACATACGTGGAACCGAACATTGATATTATTGTAGCCGCCAGTTTGTGCAAACGAGGAAATCTATCCTGAGGGAAGTTTCTGTAGAATTACAAAATGTTTTTCTTGTTCTGAAATTTGTCTCTATTCTCTGTCACACCGCAGGTCAACAATTTCTAGTTGCAGCTCAGGACGAATCTTTTCAATATTCGCTTAATATGGAGAGGCGAACAGATCAAAATCTCTGTCTAGTGCTGTCAGATCTTGAAAGTGTTGATCAAATTCTTCCTTAAAGGCAACTAAACTATGTGAATGACGTTCACAGTCTTTGTGAACATCTTTCATGGATGATAATTTAGGAAAATGAGCTAGATTTCCTGTTTCCAGCTGACTCACACGAAGTGTCAATTTCATTTTAAAAGCTCGTATTCGATCTATGAAATGAGTAATTAGCAGATCTGTACCTTGTAGTGAAATGTTCAAAGCATTCAAATGGCTAGTTAAATCTGTTAAGAACGCGAGATCACATTTCCATGAAGGCTCTTTCAATTCAGGAACACACATGTTATTTATTTCCATGAACACATTTATCTCATCTAATAGGCAAAAAAATCGATTTAATAATTCGTCACGACTAAGCCAGCGGACCTCGCTGTAATAAGGCAGGCTACCATACTGGCTTTCTACACCCTCAAGAAAGCTTTTAAGTTGCCTGTGTTGTAGTCCATGCTTCCTTATATAATTGGTTGTACGAACAACAACAACCATCACATTTTTTAGAGTGATACTCTTTGCACATACGTTTTCCTGGTGGATCACACAGTGAACGCCCCTTATTTCAATCAGCACGGTCAATTTTTGCATTTTCTCCTTCAACAGCGCAACGAAACCTGATTTTTTTCCCTGCATTCGGCATGGTCAGTTTTTGCATTTTCTCCTTCAACAGCGCAACGAAACCTGATATTTTCTCTGTCATCGCTGGTGCACCGTTTGTAGACACTGAAACTAACGAATTCCACGACAATCCTATATTTTCAACACTTTCTTCAACACTACTTAATATATCACCTCCGGTTGTAGTGTTCTTCATGGCTACTACATCGAGGAGCTCTTCCCTCACCTGAAGATCTCTATTAACACCTCTAATAAATATGGCAAGCTGCGCTGTTCCAGTGATAACAACACTTTCGTCCAGAGCTAGGGAATACGCCAAAAAATCTTTACAGATATTTGCAAGCTGGCTCTGGACGTCTTATGCCATGTCCTGTATGTGACGCATAATGGTCATGTTAGATAATGGCACAATCCGAAACTGTTCAACTTGAGATGGACACATATGTTCCGCTGCAACAACCAAACATTCTTTTATCAAATCGCCATCAGTGAAGGGGCGCAGGAATTTTGCTAAAAGCAAAGCAATTTTGTAACTCACTCTGAGAGCTGCCTCAGTTGATTTTTCTTCGTCGTCCAGATCTTCTTCGGGTAGCTTCCTTTTAAGTTTAATAACTTCCTGTGCACGATCTGGTCCATCACATTTTCCACTTCCGTAGTCTTTCAAGTGGTACGACATATAATGTCGCTGCAAATTAAATTTCCTGAAAGAATTCAGCGTTTTGTGACATACTAAACATTTTGTAATACCATCTTTTTCTGAGAACAGATACAATTCCTCCCAATGGGGGTTGAACTGCGAAAGCATGGTTGGGGTTACACAACGGCGAATTGACATGATTCTTAACCAGCGCAATGACTGTTAGAGCTGATCTTAGTGCTTTAAACGTTACACAGTCGGCGCGAATTCAATAACCACGCTGTGGCCCTATTTAAACGTGCGCGCGCATTTCCCCTCCCTCCCCTCCCGCCCTACTCTGCGACCTTGCACCTGCTCGCGAGCACGTGCCTGAGCAGACGCGAATACTCGCGCTCAAAACCGGCCAGTTGTTAAGCCCTGTTCTAAGGCATCAAGGGATCACAAATTTAGCATTGGAGGGCAGTGTGCAGGTTAAAAATCGTAGAGGGAGATCAAGTGATGAATAAACTAAGCAGATTCAGAAGGATGTACGTTGCAGTAAGTACTGGGAGATGAAGAAGCTGGCACAGGATAGAGTAGCATGGAGAGCTGCATCAAACCAGTCTCTGGACTGAAGACCACAACAACAACAACAACAACAACAACAGTACCTTTTATTATATTCTGTTTGTTGTTTTAAGCTGTAGACAGTCTGCTACAGTATTGATGTTTCCCATATTTTGCTGCAGACCTGAAAAAGAACATTATAGATCGAAACCGGTAATCTGTTGACAAAAATTTTGTGACCATAGACGTAAAGTAAAGGAAATTTATTTTATATACGGGTCACTGTTTTATTCGCGGCAATTTCGCAGTTTGTAACAATAACTGTCATTGTGCTACTTACAGTTTGTATACAGCTCATTTTCCAAATCGAAAATATTCCAGTATCCTTATAGAACGCGAGATGGAAAAATTGCAAAGGCACTGTAACCACGTTCGTGTGGAATGGTGTAAAAATCGCGAGGTTTCCCGAAATAAATTGAGACAAGTGTCCGGATAACTCCTTCAAATGGGACTCGGGTGATTTCTCACCCTATTGTCGATCGCTCTAACCTCGCGTTCAGTCTCTAATGACTTTTGCATCTGCATCTACATCAACGTCATATTCCGCAAACCACCTAATGGTGTGTGACAGAGGGTACTTTCGGAACCACTAAGTGTTCCCTCCAATCCTGTTTCACTCTTGAATAATGCGTGGGAAGAATGATTGTCGGTAAGCCTCGGTATTAGTTCTAATTTCTCGAATTTTCTCCTCATATGTGAAATGTATGTGGAGGGAAGTAATATGTTGTCCGACTACTCCTGAAAAGTAATGTCCCGAAATTTCAACAGTAAATCTCTGTGATGCACAACGCCTCACTTGTAACGTCCGCCAGTGGAGTTTGTTTAGCATTCCCGTAACGCTCTCTCGCCATCTAAACGATCCCATGACGAAACGCGCCGCTCTTCGTAGAATCTTCTCTATCTCCTCTATCAGTCCTACCTGATAGTGATCCCAGGTAGATGAACAACACTCAAGAATCAGGCGAACAAGCGCCTTATAAAACACTTCTTTCGTGGATGTGTTACATTTCCTTTAGATTCTTCCGATGAATCTGAGTCTGGTGTCTGCTTTTCCCACTATCTGTTTTATGGGTTCGTTCCGCTTAAGGTCGCTCTGGGTAGTTATGCCTAGATACGGCAGGCGCTGTCTCCAGCTGTTTGTCATCAATAGTGTTGCTCTACAGTAGTGGATTTATTTTCTTATGTATGCGCAGTATGTTAGATTTATTTACGTTAAGGTCAACTGCCAGAGTATGCACCATTCATCAATTCCAAGCCGGTCGTTTAGCCAATTCTTACTATCTTCTGGCGTTGCTACTTTGGTATAGACAACTGCATGATCTGCGAATAGCCTTAAAGAGCATCCGATGCTTTCTACTAGCTCGTTTATATATATTGCAAACAGCAACGGTCCTATCACAATTCCCTGTGGTACTCCGGATATTATCTTTACATGTATCAGTTTTGTTCCGTTAAGAGCGACGTGTTGAGCTCTGTCTGCAAGTAAGTCTTGAATCCAAGCGCAAGTCTTCTCCGATACTCCGTGAGGTCGAGCTTTTTATCATTAAACGGCAATGTGAGATGGTGTCAAATGCCTAACTGAAATCAAGGAACACGGCATCAACCTGAACGCCGTTGTCCACTGCGCAGTGGATCTCATAGAGGAACAGAGCGAGCTGAGTTTCGGAGGATCTCTGTTTGCGGTATCCATATTGATATTTATAGAGGAGACGCACAGTTTTCTAAAACGTCATAATTCCTGAGCATAATACATGTTCCATAATTCTACAACAGAGTGACGTCAATGATATAGGTCTGTAATTGTGTGTATCTGTCTTACGGACTTTCTTAAAAACGGGAATGACCTGCGCTTTTTTCCAGTCGTTAGGTACCTTTCGTTACTCAAGCGATCTAGGATAAATTACTGCAATAAGGAGAGCAAGTTCTTTCGCGTAATCTTCATAGAATCTTATAGGTGTCTCATTTCATTTCGTCCTGAGTCCTGACGTCTTTCCACTACTAAGCTATTATAGCTGCTTTTGAATTCTGCGATTACTTATCTCTATATCTGCCACTTCGACGTTCGTACCACGATTGAAAGGAGGGACAGTGCTGTGATTTTCCGCTGTGGAACAACTTCGGAAGACCGAATTCTGTATTTCGGCCTTCTCTCTGTTATCTTCCGTTTCGGTGGCGGTGCGGTCGCTGAAAGAATGAACAGATGATTTTGACCCACTTGGTGATTTTACATGCGACCAAAATCTCTTAGTGTTTTTACTCACGTCGATTGACAGCGCCCTACTTTCAAAATCATTGAACGCTTATATCGTTGCTCTCCTTGCTCTAATTTTCGCTTCGTTCAGCTTTTGTTTTTTCAGATAGGTTTTTACCTCCCTTGAGTCTCAGGTGAACTGTTCTTTGTTTACATAGTGATTTCCTAACACGGCTATTAAACCACTGTGAATCTTTCCCATCCCTTAAAACCTTATTCGAAACATACTTGTCTATGACATATTGAACGATTCCTTTGAATTTTTTCCATTTGTTCTCCACATCTTCGTCCTCGTCACCGAACATTTGATGCTGGCTGCTGATATATTCTGAAATTTGTATCCTGTCATCCTTGTTGAGCAAATATATTTTCCTCCTTTTCTTAACATGTCTTATAGGCCCCGCCGTCATAGATACTGTCACATCCTTGTGATCACTGATACCCTCCTTTATGTTAACTGATTCGATAAGTTCAGGTCTGCTTGTTGCCAGGACTTTTAAGACGTTACCCTCCCGAGGTGGTTCTCTAAATACCATGGTAATTTTCGGAAAAGACATCCAGAACAATTCCACACGAATCCCTGTCTCTGGAACCAGTTTTGGTGGTAAAACACTCCCAATCTATACCTGGCAAGTTGAAGTCACCCCCTATTACAACGGCATGATCAGAGAAATTACTAATGATATTCTGCAAGTTCTGTCTGAAGCGCTCTACAACTACAGATCGTGATGCAGGTGGTCTATAAAAACATCCGATCGCCATTTTTGACCATTCTTTGATACTCAATTTCACCCAGATTAATTCACATTAGGAATCCGTGATAACCTCGCTAGATTTTCTCGAATTTTTTACTGCAATAAACACGCCGCCATCATTGGCGACTAACCTATCCTTACAATAAACATTCCAATTTGAACATAAGAGTTTCGTTGTCATTGTCGTCCGGTTTCAACCGGCTTTCTGTTCCAGTACTATCTGTGTATCATAACCTTCAGTAGTAGATACCAATTCTGGGACCTTTCCTTGGATGCTACTACAATTTTCTAAGATCATATCAATCTTTACTATCTCTGATTTGCGAGGACCAAGATTCTCTGAGGTTTCTGTGGCTGATTTAACAGGAAAATCGTCTTTGATCCCAAGGGAGCGGTTCTCTAACCTAGAGAATCCTGATGTGCACACCATATGTACTGCGCTACCCTAGTAACCGCTTCCTGCGTATAGTGCACGCCTGACCTATTAAAGGGAACCGGGTCTGATGGACCGATCAGATGTTGCGTATCAGAAGCCGCAGCGATGTCTGGGTCACCAGGGGATTCCAGTGGCGCCAGAGGTGTTGTAGGTCTCGTCACGGTCGCCCCGAAATCACCGAAACTTTGAGCATTAGCTAGAAGCTTGTCGACGGTAGCCAACGCAGTTTCCAGCTTCTTACTGACAGCAGCCCACCCTTCTTGTATCCGCTCACAACAAGCACAGTCCCTAGCCATAACGTACTGTGTATAAAATAGATACATAGTCTCAAATGGAGCTACTGAGTATGAAATGTATACAAATTATGCCAGAGGAGAATAAAGTAACACTAAAAATTGCATTGATTGGCGTCTCCATAGAGTGCTGTGTGCACAACGACCATATACGTGAAATTAGAGAGAAGGTTAGCGTTGGCCGTAATATTGATGGTTTATTGACAGCAAAATCGATTTTCAATTACATACTGATCATCTTCAGTGCTGTGGTGTACAAATTAAACTCATAGGCACTGGTGGCAAGTTATTATCAGTAACCAAAGCTTATGAAACGATCACAATAACTGATCTTGCGATCGTCCATTAATCTCTTTGGTATTCCTAAAAAATCTCTGATACTGACTACTAGGCTAACTGTCCGACTGTTGGTACGTTACTTATATTCAGTGGTCTGACAGAACCACCTAACTTGCTTTCACTATGAGCCTCCTTGCTCTTCGAAAAATAAAGCAAACAATAATAACAAGAACCTTCTGTGGTCTTTTTTACATCTCTTGTGCTCTGTTAATAAGAACAGTGACAGAATAAGGCAGAGCTGTTGAAATTATGTCACCTAAACTAGCGGTAAATGTCGGAAAAAGAATAGTGAATAAGAACTCTGGTAAAAAACTGGAAGTTTATAAATTCAGAAAGAATAATTAGCGTGTATTTATGTACGTCCAAACACTGTGGACTATTTGCGAAAGAAAATGGAAAAATAATGACTGTGAAACTGGATTTAATATCGCAGATGGAGAAAATAAAGGTTGAAAGAGGAGTTAATTGACTATCCAAAATCTTTGAAACAGTACGTGAAACAATAGTTACCAAAATCTGCTTATTTATGGCTGGTTCACAAATCACTCACAAAAAAATCTGAGCGCTGCAGCCCTACCCGTTTCAGCTTTCTAGTTTGCCAGTAAAAGATTCATGAGAGGCGGTAAACGTACATGATAAGCGTCCTAGTGTTAAGTGAAGTAACAGAATCAGTAATTACATACACAATATCAGATATGTTCAAATGTGTGTGAAATCTTATGGGGCTTAACTGCTAAGGTCATCAGTCCCTAAGCCTTCACACTACTTAACCTAAATTATCCCAAGGACAAACACACACACCCATGCCCGAGGGAGGACTCGAACCTCCGCCGGAACCAGCCGCACAGCCCACGACTGCAGCGCCTTAGACCGCTCGGCTAATCCCGCGTGGCTACACAATACATTTTTTCGTCATCTAGAGCTACAGAAATCTACCTTCCACTTCTGCAAGCTTACATCGTGGGATTTACAATTTTGTGAACCAGTTTCAGCATTTTGCAAAAAAATGAATGGATAAAAGGAATTTGCCAGCCGCTGTGGCCGTGCGGTTCTAGGCGCTTCAGTCTGGAACCGCGCAACCGCTACGGTCGCAGGTTCGAATCCTGCTGTAACGCCGGAAATGCATATCCTCCTATTTCCATCTATTGTACTATTTTTTTTCCTTGCTTTGTTACCTCAAGATATGACATTTCTGTCTCTTTGTATATTGTAATTGTTTTACTATTTGTATATTTATGCATTTATGTCGATGTATAATTGGTTTGTTTCGTAAATATTATTTGTATTTTTACGCTGGGTCTTGCCTAGGGAAAACTGCTATCGAACGATTACGTCGATAGGTCGTGTGAAGAATCAAAGTGTGTAGGATCTTTGGTAGTGTTAACTCTGCCGCGTGGAGCGCGGGCTGAGAGAAGGAGTGTGGCGGGAGTAGCGAGTGGAGCAGGTGTGTTGTGTGACGCTCCCGCGAGTTGCCGCGCTTTCGGGGTTTGGCAGCATGTAATTGCGCTCGACTTGCGATGATAGTTTCTGACATGGTGTCGCGGACGGGAAACATTAACTAGAAGAAGGCGCGCCAACATCCAGCTTCTGCAACAGCGACGGCCGACAATGAGTGACTGTCGCCACCTCCTCGATCGACGGCTTCAAACCTTCAATCCACCAACAAGGAAGACTGGAAGCAAGTAAAGTTTTAGAACTGTATGGCAGACCTCAGCTTTTAATCTTGTTCCATTTGCCTCGCAAAATTACAGCAACTTAGCATGAACCTTTGTTGCTCATTGTCCCAATTGCATTACCAAGCAGGGTCCCTTCCTTTCCCGAAATGAACCCGAGTGTCGTTGAAATTTAAACGCCAGCACTAAAGTAATATAGCTAATTCTATTTCACTGCTTTAATTTCAAAGTTCAGTTAGCTGGCTACAATATTCAGATTATACAAGCACAAATTAAGAGTGCGAGTTTTGTTACCGTATTTTAGCTTACCTGTGACTGCAGCTCAGCTTGGTACGTACTAAATTTTACTATTGTTAATTGTTCAGAATCATTTAATTCAGGCTCAAAGTTAAATCTCTTCTTTCTAAATTGCGTAGATTCAAGTAGCTTTTGAAATGATTGTTGAGGTAGTCCAAGACTAACCGTGTTTTACTGAATTTCGATGTGCTTCAGAAAGAAAGCTCACTATTAACTTCAGTCACTAAATTAACTTTCGATTTTCCGGTTTTATTAATTCTTTTGCTAAATTAAGTCAGGGTGTAGCGAAATTTATTACTTCTGACAAACTTTCAGTTTTCACACTACGCGTGTCAACCTTCAGTTGCCACGCTTCTAGTGCTAATTATATGTGTAATAACCTTTCTTTTTCAGTTACTATAGTAATTGTCCTTAGGACTGGCGACCGTGATTTCCCCCAAATCTCAAATACCTAATTACCGCTAGTTAATTGTTAACGTAACGGCTGCACATTTACTTTCTTTATTAACTTTACCCCTTTTCAAAATTAATTTCCACCAGTTTCATTAGCACAGTTCCTTTCATTTAGATGTAACCCTTTCCTCCCTCTTTACCGACAGGTTAACTTCGGTGACGATTGCTTTTCCAAAACTCCCATTAGGTACACGCGGTTTCATTTTTCACTGTCATTAAGGTCGGTAAGTGAGGGGGAGGTTACACGTGGCGACCTGGTGACAGGACAATCTTCGGATTTGAGGTTGTTCTGGACACGAATTTTGCATTGTGCAAATCTCGTAACAAAGTACTGGTTACGTACAGGCCGTTACGTCAGCGAGAATAAGTAGTGGGAGTAATCCTAATTATATTTGAGGTTTGGCATTTATATTGAAAATTATTAAAATGAGTGAAGCTTACAATTGCCAAAATTTGGTAGACTTGGATACGGAACAATCGGTCGAACAGTGGGAAACGCGCACCGCGGTACCCATTGTTCAGGGGCAGGCGGCTAGCATGTAAGACGCTACCGCCGAAACGCAACAAAGAGCAGAAATGGAATTCCACACTTTAGAAAATGTTTCGGAATCGGAAGTGAAAATCAAATGTGAATCCCTTGATGACGAATACGGGGGGACAATTAAAGAGGAAGCCGCTACGGAAGTAAAACCGGTAGTTTCCGGGAATTTAACTGATTTATTGAATGTTTTGATTAACGAAATCAAGAGTCAATCGGCAGAAATTAAAGCTCTGTCTGCCAAGCAAGAAGATCAGGCTGCCAAGCAAGAAGCTCAGGCTGCCAAGCAAGAAGCTCAGGCTGTCAAGCAAGAGGCTCGGGCTGCCAAGCAAGAAGCTCAGGCTGCCAAGCAAGAAGCTCAGTCTGAAAAAATTGAACGGATGCTAGACAATCAGAACAAAGCTATTAACGTTGTTAACAACAATGTTGGAGTTGTTAATACAAAAGTTGATAAAATCAAAGAAGATATTGTTGTAATTAATACCGAAATCGGTAATCTTAAACAGGAAATGATAGGCGTTCAGGCGGAAATTGCGAGCATAAATACTCGTTTTGATTCCGAAATTAGCAGAATCGAGAAAAGTGTAGGAGAAGCAGTTGCTCCGATCATCGAGAATAAGGTGACGGAACAAATTCAATTAGTGAAAAAAGAGGATCAACAGAAGGTGGAAACTTTAAAGGCTTTAGTGTCCGAAGTAGACACTAAAGTGAGGGAGCAGGCTAATACCTGCGAAGAGAAAAAGAGGGAAGTGGAAACGCTTGCGACAACCACTTGCCAAGTAATTACGAGAGTGTCGGAATTAGAAAAGAAACTTGACGAAAAACAGAGCTATGTGCCAATCTGTGCACATAGTTCGGAATTGTTGACGAAAGAGGAGCGGTTCGACCCCTTGAAAAAAGGCGGTATACACGCGACGGATTTCATTAAAAATTGTGAAAGAGTTTTACCCAGATCATGGACTAATGAGAGAAAAATTAATGCGGTTATTGATGTGCTGGCTGGTGATGCCAAGCGTTGGGGCTTAAACCTCAACATTACGAACCTGACTTTTGACGAGTTTAAAAATTTGTGTCTGGCTGAATACTGGTCAGAGCAAAAACAGCAAAGTGTCTGGCGCGAATTTGTCGTATCGAGGCCTTTCGATGCGAATTCGCGCGGCTCGATGAAGGAGTTTTGTGAGGGCTGGATCCGCAAGTTGGAATATTTGCGTGATCGCCGCACGGAATCCGAAATAGTCTGGGAACTCTACAAGAAGCTTCCAGATGATACAAAACGCTACGTAGGAAGCAATCACAGGACAATCAATGATTTCCTGGAAAGAGTTGAGGACGAGGACAATTGGCGCAATAATCGTGACAGTGGTAGAGGCCGTGGTAACAACAGGTACCACAGCAACCACAACAATGATAACTATGGGAATAATGCATACCGCAATCTTGGCAGCAATAACAATAATGGTTCGGACCGTAATAACAATCGGTACAATGCAAATAATAACAGGAATGACAGAAACCAGTATCATACTAACGTGATACGGGCTTCACAGAATAGTAATAACGCCAGAGGGTGTGATCAGCCGCCTCAGCAGCATCCGGGGAGCGTATCTGCTGGGACGAGACAGGGAAACCATTAGCCGCGCCGGTGAGGGGCCGAGCGGGCGTGGAGAAATTTTGGCGGCCCAATAACAAGAGAAAACCCAGGTGTCGCCGTTATGAAAATTCCGTTTGGAATAATCAACGGCGGGAGAGTGTGCCAGTGTTAAGAGAAAAGAGTGCGCCCACAAGTAGTAGATCAGCTGTATACACGGCAGTAGAAAATACATTCGCTGTCAGTGAGAACAATTTAAGTAGTGTTCCGGAAATCGATCATAAAGTGGCAGCTGTAATACCCACAGCGGAACTGGAGATTGAGTTTAATAATGATTCACAAGTGTTGAGAGAAGATCAGATGTCGGATAAAACGTCCGTCATCGAGCGAGGGGATGCAGAGAGGGATGAGGTCTGGTTAAGGCAGTTCGGTCGCTTATACGACGAACTAAGAGATTATAGGGGTCTGTATGGGAGAAGCGTTTATGGGGAGCGCGTGCAGGATTTTCCGCGTCTCGTCCCGCAGGAAGATAGTGTTTGTGAAATGATAGAAAGTTCTGGCCCTAATCGGCAGACTTTACTAGAAATAATTGATGTTAAGGGGGTGCACGAGCAAGATTCGTCGTGTTTCGTCCCGCAGGAGTTAGATGTTGAAGTAGTAACGGAAAGTTCTGGCCCTAACCGGCAGACCTTACCGAAAGTTTCAGTGGTAGAAGTAACCGACCCATCCGACGCAAACCTCCAGTTTAAACATTGCGAGAGTATTAAGGAGAAAGATTGCGAAAATTTTAGTGATAGCCGGACACGATTGGTAGAAAAGCACATAGATTACAACGTGTATGAGGTTAGAGCTGACATTATACGGTCAGACGATAGCAGTGTGGGTTGCGCAGATCTAGCGGAAGTAATTGCAGAAACTACTGGACACATTCCTCCAGGTAGATTGGCGGATGAGATTAATCTGACCAAAGTGGAATCAACGAAGGTGACGATTAATGAATTGATAGCAAAGCAACACTCACTAGTTGACGAGTTACAGGAAAAGGTTTCGGTATTGGAGGCGAAGCTACAGGCTAAGCCTCAGGACAAACGTGTTGAAATTAAAACTGTATGTGAACAGAGGCTGAAAAAGCCGCCAGATAAGCCGGATTTAGGATCAAAGCCGGATGGTTTTTTCTGGAATGACCTGGATATAGACGAGGATTTACTGTGGGAAAATAAAGAAACAGCCGAGGACAAGTGTAGACAGATAGTAGTGTCTATTAATATGCATGACCTACAACTAAACGTGTTGATTGACACCGGTGCAGAATTGAGTGCTGTATCTGGAAAAATATTTCAGTTACTGAAAGACAGACCTGTCATCGTAGTTATGCCAGTAACAGGAGTGAAAATTATCGGTGCTACTGGGAAGGCCAGTAAACCGGTCACAAAACAGATTTTTGTCAACTTCGAGATATGTGGGGCACGATTTGAACAAGAGTTAGTCGTCGTGCCAGACTTAACTACGGAAGTAATTATCGGGTTAGATTGGCTATTAAAGTACCGTGCAGTGATTAATTGCGAAAGCAAAACTTTGACATGTATGTCACTAGATAAAACAATGGTAGTTAGTTTTGACGAGGCAGGAGACGGTGTGCATAGGCAATACCAGCCTATACACGTTGTTAACTGGCCGGATGCTATTGACGTAGGTATGAATTTGAACTACTGTAATGTGAGGAATCTCGGCATTGACAGAAGTAAAAGTTTAGTGGAAGAGATAATCAAATTCCCTCCACGGATTGACATTAGTATTGGTGTGAAAAAAGATCGTTTGCGAGAAGTAATGAAGCTAAAAGCCGATGCTCGCATACGTCGTCATGACGCTAAAACGCGTTTTGCTAAGTTTGCAATCGAAGACTTAGTACTTGTAAAAGCTCATGAGAAATCGAGCGAGATAGACAATGAAATCTCTAAATTTAAGTTTGTTTATAATGGACCATATAAAGTCATTGGTATACCTCACACAAATGCTTATTGCTTAGAGTATCCAAGCTCTGGAAAACGATTAGGTATACGGAATATTGTGGACTTGAAATTATACCAACCTAGGATCGATTAATACCACACAATGGGTAATTTGTACAGTATGTAAATATAGAGTGTAAGATTTAAGGAAGTGCCATGTTACGATGCTTTTGCCTGACCTAGAGGTCATTAAAGAAGTTGTAATTAATAAGTAATTAATTTTGACTAAATGATTTAAGAGTAACTGATTAGTAATCATCTGAAAAATCCAAGCTGCTAGTTTAAGTTTTCAGCTGAGTCACAGTAGATTAAGCAACGTAAATATGATTTTGTAACTTTCTGTAATATTTCATGAATGTGTGTTTTTATTAGTCATTGCCGATGTACTTACGCTGTTTTAAGTTTCAGGCTAGTACATGCGTGTGATGATGGACAGTGTTGAGTTATCCACTGTGATAGTATTAAGGGACTCCTTGAGATTACTCGGGAGTGAGTTTTTCCTAAAGAATTCAGTGAAACGGACGTTCTGGAAATGCCGTTACACAGGCGAGTGAGATCAAGCGTGCCGCACAGGCGGGCGCAACAATACTTGCGAGGCGAAGCCGCTGTCGGCTCTTGTGTCGCTGTCGGCATTTGTACCGCTGTCGGCATTCTTTGTACTCGCGAGTACGGAATGTGGAGTTGCTTTTCTTACCCGGGCAGCTGATGTGAAAGAATTCTGCTGTCAATATTTATGTTTTCTTCGATCCACTGTATATTATTTTCTTGTTTAGCGTTAATTGGACATGACGAGAAAATTAATTATGAAAAGGTTACATAAAAATGTGTATTCTATGTAATTAATCATTAGTTTGCGTATTTTGATATACCTGTTTTTTATGACCATGTACTCTGATCAATTTTGCAAATAGTATTTCATTTCTTATAGTGTTACGAATTTTAATGATTTTGGAATAGCTAAACAATTTTCTATGTTTTCTATGAATTTTGATATGTTGTCAACCTGTTTTATTTTGTGCAAGATGACAGAGTGGAATAAGATTAGGAGTGTCTCCACTCAATTATTATTGTCTAAAAAATTGGGTTATGGTTAATTAGACGAATGCTAAATTTTTTTGATGTTTTGAGCATATGCATTTCCGCTGTTTCTTTTTTGGGACATTTTCTGAGTCTGTTTACGTTACACGAACATCCTCAGACAATGTGGGGCACGTGTAACGCCGGAAATGCATATCCTCCTATTTCCATCTATTGTACTATTTTTTTTCCTTGCTTTGTTACCTCAAGATATGACATTTCTGTCTCTTTGTATATTGTAATTGTTTTACTATTTGTATATTTATGCATTTATGTCGATGTATAATTGGTTTGTTTCGTAAATATTATTTGTATTTTTACGCTGGGTCTTGCCTAGGGAAAACTGCTATCGAACGATTACGTCGATAGGTCGTGTGAAGAATCAAAGTGTGTAGGATCTTTGGTAGTGTTAACTCTGCCGCGTGGAGCGCGGGCTGAGAGAAGGAGTGTGGCGGGAGTAGCGAGTGGAGCAGGTGTGTTGTGTGACGCTCCCGCGAGTTGCCGCGCTTTCGGGGTTTGGCAGCATGTAATTGCGCTCGACTTGCGATGATAGTTTCTGACATGGTGTCGCGGACGGGAAACATTAACTAGAAGAAGGCGCGCCAACATCCAGCTTCTGCAACAGCGACGGCCGACAATGAGTGACTGTCGCCACCTCCTCGATCGACGGCTTCAAACCTTCAATCCACCAACAAGGAAGACTGGAAGCAAGTAAAGTTTTAGAACTGTATGGCAGACCTCAGCTTTTAATCTTGTTCCATTTGCCTCGCAAAATTACAGCAACTTAGCATGAACCTTTGTTGCTCATTGTCCCAATTGCATTACCAAGCAGGGTCCCTTCCTTTTCCGAAATGAACCTGAGTGTCGTTGAAATTTAAACGCCAGCACTAAAGTAATATAGCTAATTCTATTTCACTGCTTTAATTTCAAAGTTCAGTTAGCTGGCTACAATATTCAGATTATACAAGCACAAATTAAGAGTGCGAGTTTTGTTACCATATTTTAGCTTACCTGTGACTGCAGCTCAGCTTGGTACGTACTAAATTTTACTATTGTTAATTGTTCAGAATCATTTAATTCAGGCTCAAAGTTAAATCTCTTCTTTCTAAATTGCGTAGATTGAAGTAGCTTTTGAAATGATTGTTGAGGTAGTCCAAGACTAACCGTATTTTACTGAATTTCGATGTGCTTCAGAAAGAAAGCTCACTATTAACTTCAGTCACTAAATTAACTTTCGATTTTCCGGTTTTATTAATTCTTTTGCTAAATTAAGTCAGGGTGTAGCGAAATTTATTACTTCTGACAAACTTTCAGTTTTCACACTACGCGTGTCAACCTTCAGTTGCCACGCTTCTAGTGCTAATTATATGTGTAATAACCTTTCTTTTTCAGTTACTATAGTAATTGTCCTTAGGACTGGCGACCGTGATTTCCCCCAAATCTCAAATACCTAATTACCGCTAGTTAATTGTTAACGTAACGGCTGCACATTTACTTTCTTTATTAACTCTACCCCTTTTCAAAATTAATTTCCACCAGTTTCATTAGCACAGTTCCTTTCATTTAGATGTAACCCTTTCCTCCCTCTTTACCGACAGGTTAACTTCGGTGACGATTGCTTTTCCAAAACTCCCATTAGGTACACGCGGTTTCATTTTTCACTGTCATTAAGGTCGGTAAGTGAGGGGGAGGTTACACTGCCTCGGGCATGGATGTGTGTGATGTCCTTAGGTTAGTTAGGTTTAAGTAGTTCTGAGTGCTAGGGGACTGGTGACCTCAGATGTAAAGTCCCATAGTGCTAAGAGCCATTTGAACCATTTGAATCAAACGAATTTCTAAAGAAAACTGACGGAAATATTAGACAGTATCCATGTCTGGACTAAAACACTATACTTTTTGGGTGCTCAATGTACAGTGGAACATTTGAAACGAACGCACGGTAGAAAAGAGAATGTTCCGGGAGGCAGGTCACAAGTTTTAAAAAAATCTGCCGTCGTTAAATCTAAGGAAAGTGTAATAAACATGTATCTTCGGAAGCTTTCGTGGTCGAGGTCAGATTACATAAAATAATTTTGGGTGGTAAATTGCGTCACACTAAAAAATGATGTACTAACATTCCGAGCAGTATTAGAATTGGTGTTCTTATGGATATATAAACCACTGGAGCACTGTAACAATAACTATAGTCTTCAATTCTGTTGCTATAGTTACTAAAAAGGGGAATTAACAAAATTCGTCATGTGATTGAATGTCGGAAGTGTCTGGGACGCATGTTCTTTATTGGTTGTAATACAAGTTGGAATTTTATTGATAAAGGCACTTACACTATAGTAGACGGAAAGACGTTGGTTACCACTTTACAAAATGACGCATTCTTCAACAAAGTAGAATTCTGTGGAATGGAAATTAACAGAACTGTGCAGTTTGGCTAACAGAGACTGTATCTGAAGAATGATGAGTCTGAAAAAAATGTTAAAAACGGAAACGAAGAGTGACAGAGAGGGCAATGTGACGGAAGAATTCAGGAAATAAAGGTAATAATACATACTCTAGAAGTGAATAATCACCATTGTTGAAGCATAATCCGTTCCCACGAAATAAATTTGTCACTAAAATAGCTCTACTTTGATTACAGGAAGCTGCACATTAAATCGCTTACGGAGCAGTTAGTGTACGGCGTTACAGGAGTATTTTGGAAGAGAGGAACATAAATAAAGTACTGAAGAAAGACGCTATACACTGAGCTAACGAATCATAGGACACCTCCTAATGTCGTGTCGGACCTCCTTTTGCCTGGCATAGTGCAGGAGCTCGACGTGGCATCGACTCAACTAGTTGCTGGAAGTCTCCTCCAGAAATACAATGCCATGCTGTCTCCATAGCCTTCCGTAATTGCGAAAGTGTTGCAACAGGATTTTGTGCACGAACTGACCTCTAGATTATTTCCCATAAATGTTCGATTAGTGGCGCAGTCATTCGCTCGAATTACCCGGAATATTCTTCAAAGCAATGGCGTACAGTTGTGGCCCGGTGACAAGGCGCATTGTCACCCATAAAAATTATGTCACTGTTTACGAACATGAAGTTCATGAACGGGTACAAATGGTCCGCAAGTAGCCCAACGTAACCATTTCCACTCAATGATCGGTTCAGTTGGACCAGAGAACGCAATCAATTCAATATAAATCCAGCCCACATCATTATAGAGCCAGCACCAGACTGCACAGTGACCTGTTGACATCTTGGGTCCATGGTTTCGTCGGGTCTGCGCCATCCCCGAACCCTACCATCAGCTCTTGTCAACTGACATCTACACTTATCTGACTAGACCACGGTTTTCCAGTCGTCTACAGTCGGAGCGATATCGTCACGAGCGTAGGGAAGGCGCTACATGCGACGTCGCATCGGTCGCCTGTTGCCACAGCCCATTAACGCCGAATTTCACCGCACTGTCCTAACGGATACGTTCGTCGTACGCACTGACATCCCCTGCTATTCCCACAGGACAGGACAGATAGACCAATTCTTTCAGGACAGGACAGGACAGGACAGGAGTGGCTGTCAGTTGCACTCGAACATACTACTTCATTCATTTGACAAACATTACAAGAGTAAGGAAAACATTAAAATAAGAGTAAGCCATACATTAATTCTAGAACTCAATTCCCGGCTAAATGCGTCATTCAGTCTCACGCCTCAAGGGCAAAACAACTTTCATTTAAAACCGGCTAGAAGCCATACATAAACAAACAACAAGGACAAATAAGAAAAGGTAGCACATCATACGGCGCTCAGAAGTTTCCAAGGGTCGACCAGGAATTCAAACATTAACGCTCGCTTAGGTGAGACAGACAGTCGGCTCAACAGTCCTCAATCCGACGGCAGCCCAACCGACAGGCAATCAACGGACCAAGCGACTGGATAACTTCCACTCCACCCGACCAGCACACAACAGGGAGCTCAATGGAACAACGGAGAAGGTAACGAATTATACATTCGTCTGTCAAACTACACGCCGTGCTGGACAGCCACAACACGACGAGGAAAATACGCTGCCTGAATTTGCGTCGACGGCCAGGGCAGGTGACTGGAACGTGAACGGCCACAAGGCAGAAGATTCCGCTGGTGCACTTCAGTTCCAGAATAATGAAGCTAACACCACAGGAGTGAGGCTAGAATTTCGCCAACACGCGTTGTTGCTCGCGGGAATGTCCCAACAGCCCACAACGAAATTCAAAGGACACAATGTGAACAATTGGGGCTGGATGGTAGATTAAGTACTCAACTTCCGTGTCCGCGATCGGTTAGGCACGGATCTCGTAGCAATGGGAACAGCCCCTCACACTCCGACCGCGCCTGGACCCCGCCTGCGGCGCCGGCTAGATATGCCCCACACAAACCGACCAACTGCCCAGACACTGAAACGGTGAAAGAACCAAATATACGTCGGCCAATGAGACGACCAACCTAACGACCAACCAACGGTCGTCCCGCTCCAATCTCCCTTCGTCAGACAGTTCATGTGTGTGGCCAGCGGTCGGCGAGCACTGGCTGTCGGCGCCTCACCGGCGCTCCTTCCAGACTTCACTGCTACTGCGTCCTGACTGCACTGCTGGTGCATCTCCCACTCACTCTCTATCCGCCACACGACGACCCGGAAATGCTATCGGTCGCTCCAGAGATGGTACGACAGAGCACTTATGGTACGCGCTGCTGTTACCGCTCACGGGCAAGTAAGGCAGGAAGTTAGAGAAGCCACTAAATGGAATAAGAAAAGGAGGCGGCAGTACCTAATAGAAAATGACAAACAATAATTGGCATGAACACGAGCCGTGCACAGCCCATGCACTACGTTGATTTCTGCAGTTATTTCTCGCAGTGTTGCTTGTATGTTACCACTGACCACTCTACGCAAACGCCGCTGCTCTCGGTCGTTAAGTGAAGGCCGTCTCCCACTGCTTATGTCCGTGTTCAGAGGTAATGCCTGGAATGTGGTATTCTCGGCACACTCTTGACAGTACAGATCTCGGATTATTGGATTCCCTTACGATATTCGAAGTGGAATGTCTCACGCGTCCAGCTTCAGCCACCATTCCGTATTCAAAGTCGATTAATTACCGTCGTGCCATGTGTCTAGATCCAACTACCCTTCCGCGTTCAAAGTCTGTTAACTACCGTCGTGCGGCCACAGTCACGGCGGAAGCTTTTGTAAATGAATCAACTGAGCGCAAATGTGGCTTCACCAACGAACTGTCCTTTTATACCTCTGATAAGAAGTAATACCGCTATATGTATATCTGCGTCCTGATTTTGTCACGTCAGTGTAAACAGAGCTGTGTTTGAGAAATTCTTTGGCAATGTACCAAGCTCTTCGAAATCCGGAGAAGAAAGAAGATAAGGTACAGAAATAGGCAAGTAATCCGCGAAGACTAAGTTAGTGAACTTGAAGTAGAAAATCAAGAGTTAAAGTAACTATCTTGAGCATGATATATGTATTTGGGATTAATACTAAGAAGTGGAATGAAACGGGACGCTCACATAAGATCAGTATTAGGAATGGCGAATGGAAGACTTAGGTACGTTGGAAGGGCCCTGGCTAAATATAGTGCCAGAGTACAAGAAATCGTATGCTACATCCTGGTGCGGTTTTTTCGGGTCTATACTACAGTTCCAGTGTTTGGAGTTCTTATTGACGTCGGTGTGGCAAAAGACGCCGCAAGAATTCGGGGACGTGCTGCTGGAACGTAGAAGGTTGTATGCTCCTTACAGTTTCTCGGTGAATGTAAATGAGAATGTAGATGGCAATGACGTATTTCTCGCGAAAACCTGTTGGGTATATTTAGACAGCGTGTGTTCAAAAATCACTGTGCGACCATTATCCTACCACCAACGTATTTTTTGCATAGTTAACATGACAACAAGGTAAGAGAGCTTTGGACTCGTGTAGCGGCTTATAGACAGTTATTTATCCGTTGCACAACAGACGAATTACATAGCAAAAAAACTGATAACATGGACTCTCCGCCATTCAGTTTATAATGACTTTCGTAGTATGTAGAGATATCACCAGTGTTACAGGGGTGCAGAAAACGGTGGAGGCAAATGGTGTGTGAGAATGTTCGCGACGTACACTGATAAAACCGCAAACACGTACCTGTCATCGCAATTTGCCGCCGAACGGAAGAACCCCCTCTATATGCAAATATGGGTCTTTCTTCTGACTAAAGCTTCGAGCGAAAAAGAATACGTCATTAGAAAAAAGATGCTTATCCTTAACCTCACATGCAAGAACTTCGAAATTAAAAAAAAATGGCGGATAAGACAGTGCCGTCTATATGTACTTCGTTTCATGGACCGAATATTTCACAGTAGCGCCGTAATTGGAAAGCATCCAGTACTGTACATTATCTGCATCGATATAGTGTCCTATGAATACGTCTTGTCTAGCACAGTAGACAAGCACATCTTATGATGAGCAGTCACCAAGATACTCAACTTGACATTGGTCAAACTTTTGCCGGCTGGTGTGGCCGAGCGGTTCTAGGCGCTTCAGTCTGGAACCGCGCGACCGCTACGGTCGCAGGTTCGAATCCTGCCGTGGGCATGGATGTGTGTGATGTCCTTAGGTTAGTTAGGTTTACGTAGTTCTAAGTTCTAGGGGACTGATGATCTCAGATGTTCAGTCCCATAGTGCTCAGAGCCATTTCAACCATTTTTTGTCAAACTTTAGATGAGTCATGAACGAACTGCAAGTGGTGTAGCCCTTCCCGCATGGTACAAAGAGAAATGCTGAATACACAAAGAAATGTAGTACGACGCCGCAGTTCAGGTGCTTCATATTCGAGCGAATTAGTATCCAAGGGATAATTTATATTCACGTGCAACCGTAACCTTTGGTAGGTAACTTTTGTGACCTCCAGCAGTGATCATTGTGGTCGAGTCAAATTTGTTGCGTCCAGTCTTTATTGATTTGCCACGTTTATGGTTATAAGTGCGAAGTCAGATTTGTAGTAGCTCAGCATGCTAGTCTCTTCTTCTTTTTTTCTTTATTGTTCTTTTTATACCTGTTACAGGTAGGCCATCAGCGGCATAGTATGCCACTCTTCGGCCACAGAGAAAACGAAAGATACAAATGAAGACAATCATAGAATAAACAAGGTGGATAGATAGACAGAGACATACACTTTTAAAATACACGGAGCCGTTCATGGGCGTAGAGTCCAAGATAAAATTGTTCAGGCACATGGACACATACAGAGACGATAATTGGCACACGCGAACGTTGCAGCACAAACGAATAAGACTGGAGCACTTGAGCACGAAGGACGTCACACACAGAAACATTAGGCGATGATCTCCAGTGCGCGAAAGTCAACTAAGCGTGTACGAGTCCGGGGACCTGCCAAAAGAGGAGGGAGGCGGTGGGGGAGGGAGAGGGGAGAGCAGAGATGCCAAGGGCAGGGGATATGGGGGCGGGAGGAAGGAAGGTAGGAGGGGGTAGAGGAAGCCTGGGGGAAGAGGGGTGGAGGAAGGGGGGATAGAGGGAAAAGGAGAGAGAAGGGAGGGAGGGTGCCCAAAGGAAAAAAACACATGAAGTGGGAGGGGAGGATCAAAGTTGGTAGGAGGGGTAGATGGAGGGGAGAAGGGCAGCATCAGGGAGGGGGACTGGCGTAAGCCACATTGGGAGAGGGTTTGGAGGGTGGGGAGATGGAGTGCAGGTTAGACATGGGAATACGGGCGTGGCAGTGCGCGGGGGTGGGAGAGGATGGGAGAGACAAGCGGGTGAGGAGGATTGAGTTTACGGGTGGTGTAGAGGATCCATATCCATTCGAGGAAAAGGAGGAGGTGGGGGAATGGAATAAGGTAGTACAGGATCCACGAGGGGTAGGGGAGATGGATGCGATAGGCGAGGCGGAGAGCATGGCGTTCAGTGATCTGAAAGGATTTGTAAACGGTAGGAGGAATGGAGATCCAGGCAGGGTGGGCGTAGCTGAGGATAGGGCGGATGAGGGATTTATAGGTGTGGAGGATGGTGGAGGCGTCCAGGCCCCATGTACAGCCAGACAGGAGCTTGAGGAGACAGAGTCGGTAGTGTGCCTTGGCTTGGATTGTCCGTATGTGGGGGGTCCAGGAGAGGCGACAGTCAAGGGTGACGCCAAGGTACTTGAGGGTGGGGGTGAGGGTGATAGGACAGCCATAGACGGTGACATAGAAATCGAGGAGGCGGAAGGAAGGGGTGGTTTTGCCTACTTTGATTACCTGGGTTTTCGAAGTATTGACCTTAAGCAACCACTGGTTGCACCAAGCAGTGAACTGGTCAAGATGGTATTGGAGAAGGTGTTGGGAGTGCTGCAGGGTGGGGGCAAGGGCAAGGAAGGCGGTGTCATCTGCAAACTGGAGAAGGTGGATGGTGGGTGATGGTGGCGGCATGTCCGCCTTATACAAAAGGTACAGAAAGGGGGAGATGGAGCCTTGGGGCACACCGGCAGAGGGAAAAAAGGTGTAGGAATCCGTGTTATGGATGGTGACGTGGGAACGACGTTGAGAGAGAAAGGAGCCAAGCAGATTGACGTAGTTAATTGGGAAGGGCGAAGGTTTGGAGCTTGAAGAGGAGACCGGAATGCCATATGCAGTCATAGGCACGTTCAAGGTCCAGGCAGAGGAAGATAGTGGAGTGACGAGAATTAAGCTGTTCAGAAAGGAGATGAGTGAGGTGAAGGAGAAGGTCATCAGAAGAGAAGGATGGCTGAAAGCCACACTGGGTAACAGTAAGGAGGCGATGCTTGTGGAGATGCTGGTGGATGAAGCGGGAGAGGATGGATTCCAGGACCTTGCTGAAGACCGAGGTAAGGCTGATGGGACGGTAAGAGGAGGCGGTGGATGGTGGTTTACTGGGTTTAAGGAACATCATGATTCGGGAGATTTTCCACAGGTTGGGGTAGTAGCTGGTGGACAGGACTACATTGTAGAGCCTGTCCAGGGTGGTGAGGAAAGAGACAGGAGCTTCACGAAGGTGGCAATAGGTGACATGTCGTGACCAGGAGTGGTGTAGCGTTTTGTGGGGAGTGTAGCGATGAGATCCTGTGTAGTGATAGTGGCATTGAGTTATGTGTGTGCCATGTTATCCAAGTACTGGAAACCAGGTCCGAGGGGGAACAGAGGTGTCAGTTCAATTGCGGACATCTGGGAAGAGGGAGTAATCGAACTGGGGATCGTCGGGGATGGAAAAGACATCAGAGAGGTAGGAGGCAAAGTGATTGGTCTTACTAAGGGTGTCAGGGAAGGGTTGATTATAATGTAGAAGCGGATAGTAGGGGTAGGGTTTAGTTCCGGTAAGGCGACGGAAGGCTGACGTGAACTTGGACAAGTTTATAGGAAGGGTAGCATTTAAACGGGTGCATGTCTGTCGCCAGTCCCAGCGTTTCTTAGCTGCGAGCAAGTTTCGGATGTGTCAATGGAGTTGCTGGTTGCGTCACGCGTGTGGAGGAAGGCACGGTAGAGATGGCGGGATTCATGGAGGAGGAGGAGCAGGACGGCCTGTGGGGGTAAGGTAGGACTGTGGGGGTGGATGGCGACAGTAGAGACACGGGCCTCCATGGCCACAGACAAGGTCTACTGCGTGGGTGATATCATCAGGTTGGTGGTAGGTGAAGGGGTGGCTAACGACCTGAGTGGAGAGGGTATCCCGATAGGCATTCCAGTCGGCACGGGAATAATAATGGACATACTTTGGGGCTGGGTCATTACGAGGGTCGGGGCAGGGGCGACGACCGTCTGAAACAGTGAGAAGGACAGGGAGATGGTCGCTACCAATTGGGTTCAGGACATCCACCCCTATGCGGCCAAGGAGTTTAGGGGAGGAGAGGATTACAGCGGGAGTGGAGTTGTATTCGGGGCGGGTGTGCTGAGGAATGGGGACAAGGTCCCCTTGGAGGGAGGAGAGGAACCGATGCCACCACCGTAACTGGGTGGCGGAACGACTATGGATGTTGAGGTCAGCGGCGATCACGTAAGAAGAGGAGGTACGGTCAATATCAGAGAGGAAGTCGAAAGGAATAGGGGTGTTAGGGCATACATAGATGGTGGCGCAGGTGACGGTAAGGCCGGGGAAGAAGAGACTAACGATCAGGTGTTCGGTGGGGTCGGGAAGGAGAGGTTGGAGCCGAACCGGGATCTGGCAGTGGTGACCAATGACAACTCCGCCACACGCTATTGGGAAGGAATTATTGGAGTGGTGAAGGAGGTAGGGCGAAGTGTGGATGGTGTGGTGGGGTTGGAGGAGGGTTTCATTTAGGAGGAAGGCATCCACGCGGTGGGTGGCAAGGGTTTGAAGGTACAGGTTCTTGTTGCCGGGAAGGGAGCAGCCGTTGTTGAACAGGATACGGTGCTGTCGTGCCATGACAAGGATTTAAACGAGGGTGTCGAGACGGGAGAAGGTGAAATGGGTCTGGTTGTGGGAGTAGGTGTCATACATTTTAAGGTGGAAGACGGAACGGGTGGCTAGGGATATCTGCTGGAGGGTGTGGGGGCGCCGGGAAGGGTGGACATTTTGGAGTACGATATGTGATGATATCCTCAGCGGCAGGGGGGGGGGCAAGGGGATTGTGAGGAGGGGTGGAGGAGTCCAGAGGGCGGACAGGGATGGTGAGTTCAGGAGTGGTTGGAGGGGGTCAGGCCTTACATTTTTGGTGGTACGTAGGATGAGGGAGGTTACAGGTGTTACAGGAGGGAGGGGACTGTAGGTTTTGGTACTTCCGGAGGAAGTGTGCTTGTTTACAGTGCAGGCAGGTGGGTGCCTCGTGGCACCCAGGTGTGTGTGCATTGTACCACAAACACCTCTGGCAGTGGAGGGATTGAGGAGGGGAACGGGAGGGGTCCACCTTGTATATTTGGTTAAAAAGGAGGGCACCCTCCTTCAGGAGATGGTCTATGGAAGGGGCATGTTCGGAAAAAACTAGCATAAGGCGGGTGGGGCCGGTGGAGTTGTGAATGCGACGGATGGCTCGCACTTCCAAATGGGGATGTGCCTTGAGCTCCACCAACACCTCCTCTTCTATGATCGACAGACTAAGCCAGGTGATCACGACGGTGAGGGTCGGCAGGCGATGCAGGGGTTGGGGTTGGTGTGAGGGAGGCTGGGAAGGGGCAGGGGTGAGGGAGGCATTGGGGCCAATGCAGGTGACGGGGATGCATGAAAGGAGGGACTCGGGTGATTTCTCACCCTATTGTCAATCGCTCTAACCTCGCGTTCAGTCTCTAATGACTTTTGCATCTGCATCTACATCAACATCATATTCCGCAAACCACCTAATGGTGTGTGACAGAGGGTACTTTCGGAACCACTAAGTGATCCCTCCAATCCTGTTCCACTCTTGAATAATGCTTGGGAAGAATGATTGTCGGTAAGCCTCGGTATTAGTTCTAATTTCTCGAATTTTCTCCTCATATGATAAATGTATGCGGGGGGAAGTAATATGTTGTCCGACTACTCCTGAAAAGTAATGTCCCGAAATTTCAACAGTAAATCTCTGTGATGCACAACGCCTCACTTGTAACGTCCGCCAGTGGAGTTTGTTTAGCATTTCCGTAACGCTCTCTCGCCATCTAAACGATCCCATGACGAAACGCGCCGCTCTTCGTAGAATCTTCTCTATCTCCTCTATCAGTCCTACCTGATAGTGATCCCAGGTAGATGAACAACACTCAAGAATCAGGCGAACAAGCGCCTTATAAAACACTTCTTTCGTGGATGTGTTACATTTCTGTGTGAAGGGTAGGGCTGGTGGAGGATATGAGGACTGAGTCACAGCAAGGAGTGAGGAGCAAGATGGGGGCACTGGGAAAATGCTGGCGGATGAAGAGGGTGAGGTTCCAGGCCTAAAGGAGGAAGGGATCAGGACAGGAGAGGAGGTAGCGGTAGGAGGAGGAGGAGGAGGAGGAGGAGGGAACAGGGACAGGTGGGGAGACATCCATGGCATCCTGGGCAGGATAAGAGGGATGAGGAGGAGCCTTTTTAGGGGCTGAGGGGGCAGGGGTGCCACTGGGGCGCTTGATGCCGGTGGAGGAGATGTGGAGGACTGGAGCAATGGGAAGGTGGCGGGGAGGGGCAGTTCCCGGTGTGGATGCTGGAGTCGGCGCTGGAAATGGTGAGGGTGAAGGCGATGATGTGGACGATGAAGAGGGCGAAGGTGAAAGTGGAGTGTGGGCTGAGGCCCTCTGGGCCACTACCCTACCAGGGGCCGCTGAAACGGAAGGAGCAGAGGGATGGAGCGGAGGGAAGGGATCAGATGAGGTGTGGGAGGGAGGACCCAGGGATGGGGAAACAAAGAGTGTGGGAGAGGGGAGAGTGAGGAGTGGGGGATGGACTGATGGGGGGTGATTGGGTACACCACGTGAAAGAGGTGGCGTTGGTGGAGGGAGATTTGTAGATGATGGCATTGGTGGTGGCTGGAGTAGTGGTGTTGGGGGTCGACGTGACATGGAGAAAGACACAAGACAGTACAAAAGGACAGAGGAAAACGAGGGACGGGCAAGCGGACGAGAAAAAGAAGAAAAAGGACATAGAGCGACGAAGAAGACTGAGGCCGAAGCCCCACTCTGCTGCTGCTGGCAGGGGGCGACCTGGCTGGCTGGCAGGCAGGAACACTGGCTGGCAGGCAGGCAGGGACGCTGGCTGGCTGGCAGGCAGGAACGCTGGCTGGCTGGCAGGGAGGAACGCTGGCGGGCAGTCAGTCAGGAACGCTGACTGGCAGGAACACTGGCTGGCTGGAACGCTGGCTGGCTGGCTGGCAGGAACGCCGGCCAGCAGGGACGCCGCTGCCGCTACTGCTGCTGGCTGGAACCGCTGCTGGCTGGAACTGCTGCTGGCTGCTAGGCTGGACCGCTGCTGGCTGCTGGCTGGACCACTGCTGGCTGGCTGGTTGACACCTGCAAAAACCTATCGCTTTGATTAGTGACCAAATGCCACAGTCGAAGGGCGGTATTCTCGCGAATTACCGCCGGAGATGCTAGTCTCTTCTGTACAAGCCTCTTCATCTCCTCAAAATTACCGCAACCTACAGCCACTTAAACCTGCTTATTGTATTCAAGCTTTGGGAATCCTCTACAGTTTTCCCACCGCTACCTAAAAAAATCAATCTATTTCCAAGCTGACATTCATTGACAGTACAACAGGTTTCATTCGACAACCTGGATTTTGACCTTTGGCACCTTTCTAGTGTTATAAGTATAAAAAATCATTAGACTTAATCAAAACACAAGTAATCGTCGCAATATGTATCTTCGATTATGTAACTTCGTTACACTGAGATAGGTTTGTTTATGTCAGTGGCAGCTTAGACACAGTATAGCGAAGTTTAAAACCTATGATATGGTCATGTGTTTTATTCCACAAACATTTCAAATGAATGAGTCATACTAATTGCCAGTAGATTAGCCTAGATACAAATGTTCTCGCATTTACTTCTGACAAAATTGTTTTATATAGTCTAATATATATATATATATATATATATATATATATATATATATATATATATATATAGGGCTTTTGCAGGTCCAGCCAGTCAGCCAGCAGTGGTCCAGCTAGCAGCAGCGGCGGTCCAGTCCACGGCAGCAGCAGCTGCGGCGTTCCTGCCAGCCAGCGTTCCTGCCTGCGATCTCCTCCCGCCAGCACCAGCGGAGTGGGGCTTTGGCCACAGTTGGCGTTCCACTGGTCTTCGTCAGTCTTTGTCTGTCCCCTGTTTTCTTCTGTACTTTTCGTCCTGTCCTGTCTTTGTTCCTCCTTGTCGTCATGTCAACCCCCACCATCACTACCACCACCACTGCAATACTATATACTTCTCCCTCCGCCACCACCACTACCATTATATGGTGTGCCCAGTAGCCCCCCCTCATTCCATCCCTCCACTTCTCACTTTCCCTTTGCCCTCGCTCTTTGTCATCCCCTCCCCAGCTTCTTCCCCCCACACCTCCACCTCTGATCCTTTCCCTCCCCTCCCCCAGCCTGTTACTGCAGCTCCCGCTAGGGTGGTGGTCTGGAGGGCCACGGCCCATGCCCCACTCTTGCCCTCGCCTTCACTATCGCTGTCCTGTACATCATTGCCATCGCCTTCACTGTCGCCATCCCCATCTCTGGCGCTGGCTCCAGCGTCTACGCGAGTACCTGCCATTTCCTGCCACCTCTCTGTTGCTCCTGTCCCATAACCCTCCTGTCACCCTTCCGTCGCCGTCAAACGCCCTAGTGGCAACCCCTGCCTCCTCTGCTTCCAAAAAGGCCCTGCCCCATCCTCCTTCCCCCCCCCCCCCAGGATGCCATGGATGTCTCTCCACCTGGCCCTGCTCCCTCCTCCTCCTCCTCCTCCTCCTCCCCCTTGTCCTACAAATACCTCCTCTCTCGTCCAGATCCGTCCCTCATTGAGGCCTGGAACCTCTCGCTCCTCCTCCGCCAACACTTCCACAGAGCCCCCATCTCCCTCTTCACTCCCTGAAGGGACTCCGTTCTCATCTCCTTTCCCAGCCCCACCCTCCACACGGCCATCCTATCCCGCATCCCGATTACCCGGTTTGGTTCCAATGCCTCCATCACCCTTGCTCCTTCCCCATCCCCCTCCCACCAACCCCAACCCTCGCGTCGCCCGCCGACCCTCACCGCCGTGATCACTGGGCTTAGTCCGACGATCAAGGAGGAGGAGGTGTTGGCGGAGCTCAAGGTGCACCCCTCACTGGAAATATGGGCAGTCTGCGCATCTTTAAACTGGCCGGCCCCACCTGCCTTATGCCTCTTACATTGTCCATCTTCTGAAGGAGGGTGCCCTACTATTCCACCAACACTACAAGGTCGACCCCTCCCGTTTCCCTCCCCAATCTCTCCGCTGCCAGAGGTGCCTGCGCGACAACGCACATACTACATCTGAGTGCCGCAAGGCCCCTGTGTGCCCGCACTGTAAACAGGCGCATGTCCTCCAGCAGTGCCCCAACCTACAGTCCCCTCCCTCCTGCAATACCTGTGATCTCCCACAGCCCACCTACTCCCACAAATGTAAGGCCCGACACTGTCCCACCTTTCCTGAACTCACCATCCCTGTCCACCCTCTGAACGCCCTTACCCCTCCTCGCAATTCGCTTCGTCCCACCCACCCCCCCCCCCCCACTGAGGACATCTTCAGGATCCTCACTGTCGTCCTCCAAAATGTCCACCGTTTCCAGCTTCCCCACACCCTGCAGCAGATATCCCTCACCGCCTGTTCCATCTTTCACCTCAATATGTATGCCTCCTACTCCCATAATCAGGCCCATTTCACCTTCTCCCGTCTTGACACCCTCGTTTAAATCCCTGTCATGGCGCAACAGCACTGTATGTTGTTCAATAACATCCATTCCCTTCCCACCAACAAGAACTGCTGCCTGAACACCCTCGCAACCCACTGTGTGGATGCCTTCCTCCTCAATGACACCTTTCTTCAGCCCCAACACACTGTCCACAATTCGCCCTACCTCCTTCACTGCTCCGATAATCCCCTCTCAATAGCACATGGCGGAGTAACCATTGGCCACCACTGCCAGATCCCTGTTTGGCTCCAACCTCTCCTTCCGGACCCCGCAGAACACCTGATCCTTTGTCTCTTCTTCCATGGCCTTCCTTTTGACTTCCTCTCCCACATTGACCGTACATTGTCTTCATACGTGATCGCCGCCGACCTTAACATCTGTAGTCGTTCCACCACCCAGTTATGGTGGTGGCATCAGTTCTGCTCCTCCCTCCACGGCTACCTCGTCCTCATTCCCCAACACACCCGCCCTGAATCCAACTCCACTCCCAATGTCATCCTCTCCTCCCTCCCTCCTTGGCCACATAGTGGTGGATGTCCTGGACCCCATTGGTAGTGACAATCTCGCTGTCCTCCTCACCGTTTCAGATGGTCGTCGCCCCCGTCCCGACCCTTATACTGACCCTCCCCCCAAATACGTCCATGATTATTCCCGTGCCGACTGGAATGTCTACCAGGATACCCTCTCTACCCAGGTCGACAACCACCCCCTCACCTATCACCACCCTGATGATATTACCCATGCCGCCTCCTTTCTCCAGCAGACCCGGACACACTACAATGACACATCAGGAACTTGCTCGTGGCTAAGAAACGCCGGAACTGGCGAGAGACATGCACCCATCTTAATGCTATGCTTCCTATCAACTCGTCCAAGTACTGGTCAGCCTTCCGCCGCCACACCCGATCTAAGCTGTCTCCCTTCTACCCTCTCCTTCGTGATGATCAACCCTTCCCTGACAACCTTAGTAAGGACAATCACTTTGCCTCCTACCTTTCTGATGTCTTTACCATGCCCGACAATCCCCAGTTCGATTACTCTCTCTTCCCAGATGTCCGCGATCGAACTGACACCTCTGTCCCTCCCATCGCCCCTGGTTTCGAGTACTTGGACAACATTGCACACAAGGAACTCAATGCCCCATCACTACTCAGGATCTCATCGCTACACTCCGCATGAAACGCAACACCACTCCTGGTCACAGTCATATCACCTATCACCACCTCTGTGAAGCTCCTGCCTCCTTCCACTCCAGTCTGGCCAGGCTCTATAATGTGGTACTGTCCACCGGCTACTATCCCGACCTGTGGAAAACCTCCCACATCCTGATTATCCTCAAACCCGAGAAACCGCCGTCCACTATCTCCTCCTACCATCCAATCAGCCTTACCTCGGTCTTCAGCAAGGTCTTGGAATCCATCCTTACCTGACGCATCCACCAGCATCTCCGCCAGCACCACCTCCTTCCCATTATCCAGGGTGGCTTTCGGCCATCCTTCTCTACCGATGACCTTCTCCTTCACCTCACTTATCTCCTCTCCAAACAACTTAATTCCCGTCACTCCACAATCTTCCTCTCCCTTGACCTCGAGCGTGCTTATGATCGTGTGTGGCATTCCAGTCTCCTCTAAAAGCTCCAAATCTTCGCCCTTCCTATTAACTACATCCGTCTGAGCGGGTCCTTTCTTTGCCAACGTTCTTCCTACGTCACCATCCATTACACGGATTCCTACACCTTTTTCCCCTCCGCCGGTGTGCTCCAAGGTTCCATCCTTCCCCCTCTCCTGTTCGTTTTGTATACGGCGGACATGCCGCTGCCTTCACCCCCCATCCACCTTCTCCAGTTTGCCGATGACACCGCCTTCCTTGCCCTTGCATCCACGTTGCAGTGCTCCCAACACATTCTCCAATCCCACCTTGACCCATTCACCGCTTGGTGCAACCAGTGGTTGCTTAAGGTCAATCCTTCCAAAACCCAGGCAAAGTAGGCAAAACCACCCCTTCCTTCCGCCTCCTCGATTTCTATGTCACCGTCTATGGCTGTCCTATCGCCCTCACCCCCACCCTCCAGTACCTTGGCGTCACCTTGACCGTCGCCTCTCCTGGAGCCCCCACATATGGACAATCCAAGCCAAGACATGCTACCGATTCTGTTTCCTCAAGCTCCTATCTGGCTGCACATGGGGTCTGGACGCCTCCACCATCCTCCACACCTATAAATCCCCCATCCTCTGCTATGCCCACCCTGCCTGGATCTCCACTCCTCCTACCATTTACAAATCCCTTCAGATCGTTGAACGCCATGCTCTCCGCCTCGCCTATCGCATCCATCTCCCCTACCCCTCGTGTATCCTGTACGACCTTATTCCATTCCCCCACCTCCTCCTTTTCCTCCAACAGATATGGATCCTCTACACCTCCCGTAAACTCGATCCTCCTCACCCGCTTGTCTCTCCCATCCTCTCCCCCCCCCCCCAATCTGCTGCCGCGCCTGTATTTCCACATCCCACCAGCTCTCCATCTCTTGACACTCCATACCCTCTCCCAAGGTGGCTTCCGCCAGCTCCCTCTCCCTGCTGATGCCCTTCTCCCCTCCATCTACCCTTCCTACCAACTTTGATACTCCCTCCCTCTTCCTGTGTTTGTTCCTATGGGCACCCTCTCTCCCTTCTCTCCCCTTCCCTCCCTCCTCCCTCTCTCTCCCCTCCCTGGGCTTCCCCTACCCCCTTTCCTTCATTCCCACCCCTCTGCACTTGGCATCTTTGCTCTCCCCCCTCTCCCTCCCCCACCACGTGCTGGAGATCATCGCCATCAGTTTCTTGTGTGTGTGCCATCGTGTTTGTGTTTAGTGTTTTTTGCCATCAGTCTCCTTCGTTCACCTATACCGTCTCAGTCATTTGTGTTTGTGTGCAGTGCCAACAGTTTTTAGTGTTTTTTTCGTTGAGTGTGAACGGCATCGTGTTTTTAAATTTTTGTATCTACTGTGTTTTTAACCACCAATCTGTTACTTTCTGTCTTCCTTGTCGCATTTATTGTATGCTTGTGGCTGACGAGTGGAATAGATTTGTCCACTGCCAGTCCACCTTTGTATAAGGTGAAAAATAACAATAGGGAAAAAAATATTGAGACACTCAGCCCACCCCAATGGGGAATTGAAATACAATAAAGGAAAGAAAAAAAATATTGTGACACTCACCTTCTCCACATACGTGATAGCTGCCGACATCAACATCCGTAGTCACTCTCCTGCAGCCCTTCGGCGGTGGAATCAGTTCCTCTCCATGATCCAAGGTGACCTCGTTCCTCTTCCCCAGCACACCTGTCATGAAGGCGACACCACCCCTGATGTTGTCATTGCCTCTGCGAACCTCCTTTGGCATATTGCTGTCGACATCTTTGGCCCCGCAGGTAGCAACCACCCCCCGTCCTTCTCACCATAACGTCTGCTCACCACACCCCTCTGGTTCCCCGTCCTGCACCCCCTCCCAAGGTCATCCATGACTACCATCGTGCCAACTTGGATGCCTACAGGGAATCCATCGCCACGCAAGTCGAAAGCCACCCTATCACCATTCTGACAATATCATCCACACCTCGCCCTTCCTTCAGAAGGTAATTACTGGCGCCATGGAAGCCCATGTTATTACTAAAACCACGCACCCCCACCATCCCACTCTCCTTCCACGGGTTGTCCTCCTCCTCTGTGAATCCTGCCACTTATATCGCTCCTTCCTGCGCACTTGTGACAGGGATACGCACCAACACCACCGGCAAACACAGCGACATGTATGGTACCTTATTACAGCAAAGAAACTCCTGGACTGGCGCCAGACCTGTACATGACTCAACGCCACCATTCCTATCAACTCCTCCAAGTACTGGTCCGCCTCTCATCGCCTTACTGGTTCCCATTCCACACCCCATTACCCCCTTCTCCATATCGATCGCACCATTCCCGACAACCTCAGTAAGGTCAACCACTTCATTTCTCTCCTTTCTGAGGTATTCTGCATCCCTGATGATCCCCACTTTGATTATTCTCTTTTCCCATCATCATGGAACGCGCTGATACCTCAGTCTCTCCCCTTGCCCATAGTCTCCAGTACTTGGGCAATTGGCCACTCCGACATCAACACTTTAATCACAGCACAAGACATTAAACTTATCCTCCAGTCCAAACGCAACAAGGCTCCTGGTCATGACATTGTCACCTACCGCAACCTTAGAGAAATCCCCGTCTCCTTCCTGACTGTCCTTGCCTATCTCTATAACACCATCCTCTCTACTGGCTTCTACCCCGACCTGTGGAAGACTTCCCACATCCCCTTATTCGTCAGACCAAACAAACCCTCTTCTGTCGCCTCTTCCTATCATCCCATCTGCCTCACTTCCGTCTTCAGTAATGTCTTCGAATCCATCCTCTCCTGTCGTATCCATCAGCACCTAATCAACGCTACCTCCTCCCCCTTACCCAGTGTGGCTTCTGACCCCCCTTCTCTGCCGAAGACCAACTCCTTAACCTCAAACACCTTCTCTCCCCCAGCTTATCTCCTGTTGCTCCGCCATTTTTGTTTCCCTTGACCTCCAAAATGCCTATGACTGTGTATGGCATCCCTGTCTCCTCTTTAAACTCCAAACCTATGCCCTACCTATCAATTCTGTCTGTCTGGTCTCTTCTTTCCTCTCACCCTGTCCTTCGTATGTCACCCTCCACAATACCAACTACTGTATCTTTTATCCCACTGCTGTCATAACCCAGCGCTCCGTCCTCTCCCCTCTCCTCTATCTCCTGTACACCAACGATATGCCCAAGCCACCCGCACCTGTCCACCTTCTCCAATATGCTGACGACACCTCTTTCCTGGCTCTCTATCATACCCTTAAATGGTTCCAATGCACTCTCCAAACTCACCTTGGCCAGTTCACCACTTGGTGTTACCAGCGGTTCCTTCCTCTCAACCTTTCCAGAACCCATGCAATCATCATAGGCTGCACCACCTGCTCCTTTCATCTCCATGATTTCTACCTCATGATTTATGGTCATCCCATCCAGCTCACCCCAACCCTGAGATACCTTGGCCTCACCCTCGACTGTCACCTCACCTGGACCCCTCACCTCCTGACCATCCAGCAAGAAGCCCATTCCTGCCTCTGCCTCCTGAAACTCCTGTCTGGCTGGACATGGGGATTGCATCCTTCCACCATCCTCCACATCTACAAATCCCTCATCCGTCCTATCCTGTGTTATGCCACCACTGCCTGGATCTCTGCACCCACCCATTTTTGCAAGGCCCTCAAAATCCTCGAACGCCACGTGCTCTGTCTTGCCTTCCGTACCCACCTTCCTTCCCCCATATGGCTCCTGTATGACCTCATCCCCTTCCCCCACATCCTCGTTTTCCTCCAACATCTCTGCATTCTTTACACTGTCTGCAGGCTTGATCCCCCACCTTCTGGTTTCCTCCTTCCTCTCCACACCCCACACATTGCTGCACCTCTATCGCTGCATCCCTCCCTCTCTCCACCTCCACACCCTCTATCTCCTTCATCAGGGCAATTTCCAGCACCTCCCCCTCATGGATGTTGAACTTTGCTGTGACATCTAACCTTCCTTCCAACTGTAACCTAACCTTCTCCCCCCCCTCCCTCTCCCGCCCCCCAGGGGCCTCTTTATTCCTCTCCCCTCCTTTTCCCTGTTATTTTAAATGTCTTCTTTGTACAATTACTGTCTTTCAGCTGAAGAGCAGCGCATATGCTGCTGCCAGCCCATCCCAGATGGGACATTGAAACACAATAAAGGAGAAAAAAATTACACGGATTTGTGGTGCGCTCAAATCCGATGGTTTTTGATAGTTACAATAGCTGAAAATGATCAATTGTTGTAGTCTAGATCGGAGAATAAAACCCATTGTATAATTAAATTGTGGTTGTATCTGTCAAAAATTTTTATGACTGTGGCTACACACCAAAATAAAACAATTCACATTCTTTTGGTCCCTCCTGATGTATCCTACCAACAGACTCCTTCTTGTGTCCAAATTGTGCCACAATTTCGACTCGTTACCTTCTGAGCAGTTATTCGATGTCCTCATCTAATTTTCAAGTTTCTTTTGTTGCACTGCCTTTAAAAACTGCTGCGCTAACTGTTTACGTCTATGTTTTACTTCCATACAAGACTACAGGAAAAACTTCCACACACTTAAATTTATATTCGATGTTAACAAATTTCTCTTTTTGAAAAATGTTTTTATTACTATTGCCAGTCTTCGTTTTATGTCCCCTCTATTTTAGTCATCGACAGGTATAATATTGAAACTCACCAACTACTTTTAGTCTCGTCCTACCAGAAACTCCCGATTTAGTTCGACTACGTTCAGTACCTTCATTCTGCTCTTGTTGACATTCGTGTCATAATTTCTTTCCAGAACACTGTCCATTAATTCAACAGATCTTCCAAGTCCATTGCCATCTTCAAAGGAATTACAATATCTTTCGAAGTTTTTATTTCTTATCCCTAAACTCTGACTTCCTTTTCATATTACTTGGTTTATTTTACAACTTGCTCAGTATACAGATTGAATAACACCCGTGACAGGTTACAGACCTGTCTCACTCAGTTCTCAACTACTGCTTCCCTTTCATTCCCTTCCACTTTTATAACTATAATCTGGTTTCTGTACAGGTTGTACATAACTTTTCGCTCTCTGTATTTTACCCTTGTCATCTTCACAAATCCAGAGTGTATTCCACTCAATAGTGTCAAAAGCTTTCTGTAAAACTATAAATATAGGTATGCCTTTCTTTAGTCCATCTTCCACAATAAGTCCTAGGGTCAGTATGGCACCTACTGTTCCGGAATTTTTCCGGAACCCAAACTGACCTTTCCCAAGATTGGCTTCTAAGCTTTTCATTCCTCTGTTAATAATTCTTGTCAGTATCTTGCAATCATGACATACAAAACTGATGGTTGAGTAATATTCACGTCTAGTAGTATCTGCCCTTCTTTGCAATATGAATTATTATATTTCTTTTGAAGTCTGAGGTAGTTCTGGCTGTTTCATTTATCTTGCATACAAGGTGGAACAGTTTCCACGTGGCTTTCAGTGCATTGTCAAATTCTTCTCGCAACGTTACATCTTCTACTTCTTCATTCATTTCCTCTTCCATTTGTATATTCTTCAAGTTCATTTCAATTGTTTAGAAGTTACGTGTATTCTTCCCACCTTCTGCTTTTCCCTTCTTCGTTTAGCACTAGCTTGAAATATGAGGTGTTCAGTTGCTTTCATTTTCTCCAAAGGTATCTCTGATTTTCACATGATGATGATGATGATGATAAGGTCCCATACTTCGAGAAGCGTAGGGGACGATGCGGGATACCTGCACCGCCGACTAAGCAAGGTCCTGGCGGAGGTGGTTTGCCATTGTCTTCCTCTGATCGTAATGGGGATGAATGATGATGATGATGAAGACGGCACAACAACACCCAGTCATCTCGAAGCAGGGAAAGTTCCTGACCTCGCCAGGAATCGAACCCCGTGCGCGGGAAGCGAGAACGCTACCGCAAGACCACGAGCTGTGGACTAGTGGACTATATCTTATGTTATACGTGTTATATTCTACAACCTTTCATTTCTCATCAAGGCATTCCTGCTTTGCTATTTTGCACCGCCATTCAGTTTTTTTATGTCTGTATTCCATTATAATAATGGCGTGTGACGAGGGCCTCCCGTCGGGTAGACCGCCAGCCTGGTGCAAGTCTTTCGATTTGACGCCACTTCGGCGACTTGCGCGGCGATGGGGATGAAATGATGATCATTAGGACAACAAGAAACCCAGTCTCTGAGCGGAGAAAATCTCCGACCCAGCCGGGAATCGAACCCGGGCCCTTAGGATTGACGGTCTGTCACGCTGACCACTCAGCTACCGGGGGCGGACTGTATTCCATTCTACCTGATTCATTTGCTGCATGTTTATATTTCCTCTTTTCGTCAGTTAAATTTAATATTTCATGTGCTCTCGAAGGGTGTTTATCGGGCTTTGTCTTATTGCCTGTTTGATCATTTGCTCATTTCTCTGTTTCATATCTCAGTGCTATCCATTGACCTTTTGTTGTGTTTCTCACTCCTATTTCAGTCAAACCTTGCATAATTCTCCCACTGAAACACCCAACAACATCTCGTTATTTCGGCTTAACCTGGTCCAATCAGTTTACATTCCGACTTTTCGCTAACTTCTTCATTTAGAATCTGCAGTTCATAAACAATATATTATACTCGTGGTCCATATCTGCACCTGGAAATGTTTCTCAGTTTAAAATCTATTTTTTTCAATTATGTAATTTATTTGAAAACTTCCGGTGTCGCCAGATCACTTCCACATACATAACGGTCTTTCGTGATTTTTAAACCAGGTATATAGGTACATAATTGCTCAAGGTGACTTCCCTTTTCAGTCCTTTACCACAGATCACATTCCACCAATTTGCCCTCTCGTCCTTTGGCTGTAGACGGTATAATATCCTGGACTTTGGTCTGAAATTTCGGGGATGAAGTTGCATGAGCATAGTGTAACGCAGTCGTCCGCAGTCAAAAATTATGTCGGCATACGAGATACACAGGCATTTCGAGTCCTGGGGAACCATTTTATACACTTGTATCAATTTTCAATTTGTTCCTGTGTGCAGTAGTTTTCACTCTTTTATGTTTGTTTGTTAACTGCAAAGCAGCACAATTACACTAAAATTAACAATGCTTGTTTACAAGATGCTACTTACTCGTATTGGTTACACAGGAGTGAGATACAGATATTTGACGCTTCATAATAAATATTTTTGGACATTATCGTGATTTCTTCACATACTGTAACACAGTCAGTGGGAACGTTATAGAAAATGTAAACGCATCAAATGATGTCAGGGCAGTATAGTACCATTGGTGGGCTGCAATCGTGTGGGCACACCAATGGATAATTTGAAGGTGGTGGTTCGGATGATCTTTATATTTTGTGAGAATTTTTTGTGTGTTAAAGATAATTTGAGCGCAATGTACATGTAATACGAGTATGACATATAATGGAGAAATTTGCGAATGGATTTGGATGGTGTGGTTTGATAATTTTTACAATGTGATATCGTAGTAAATAATCATTCTAAACTATTCCTACATTTTGTCGTTATATTCAGATCCGTTTACGAAAAATTTTTGTACACATCCATTTAGTATGATTGCAACAAAAAATGGTTCAAATGGCTCTGAGCATTATGGGACTCAACATGTTAGGTCATAAGTCCCCTAGAACTTAGAACTACTTAAACCTAACTAACCTAAGGACATCACACACACCCATGCCCGAGGCAGGATTCGAACCTGCGACCGTAGCAGCCTCGCGGTTCCGGACTGCAGCGCCAGAACAGCACGGCCACCGCGGCCGGCTGATTGCAACAGATCTGAAGTATAAATAAAAAGAAAAAGAAACTCATTACGAAATGCACAACGAATCGTAGCAGAAAAAGAAGAGATATAAAACATTTTACGCAGACGTCCAGTTGTCGCATGGAATGCTAGACCACTGGGAGGGTTGTCACAGCGTTCCTGACATCTTGTTTGTTCTTTAATTGGTAGCTGGTGTCTAATTGCCTTTTAACGAGCGGATGACAGTCAAGTTCCCACTCTATTACTTCCAGTTATGACGCATTTCACCCGTCTCCGGTGGAGTGAGCTAACGACTAGTCCTTCACTGTCTGCAAGATGAGTGATCTTGAAAACTAATTTTGTACAAAGTCATTATAACGTTTCGTAAATGCAAGAAAAGTGACACAGCCACCTAAACATCACATTTAAATAATTGACAAATGTAAAACAAGTTCTTAGCTGTGGCCGAGCGTTTCTAGGCGCTTCAGTCCGGAGCCGTGCTGCTGCTACGGTCGCAGGTTCGAATCCTGCCTCGGTCATGGATGTGTGTGATGTCCTTAGGTTAGTTACGTTTAAGTAGTTCTAAGTCTAGGGGACTGATGGTCTCAGATGTTAAGTTCTATAGTGCTCAGAGCCATTTGAACCAAGTATTTAGTGTTATTCCTTACGTCCTGGACGTGTGCAGTTTTCCATTGCGCTGCTAACAATAAAACATTATACACTCCTGGAAATTGAAATAAGAACACCGTGAATTCATTGTCCCAGGAAGGGGAAACTTTATTGACACATTCCTGGGGTCAGATACATCACATGATCACACTGACAGAACCACAGGCACATAGACACAGGCAACAGAGCATGCACAATGTCGGCACTAGTACAGTGTATATCCACCTTTCGCAGCAATGCAGGCTGCTATTCTCCCATGGAGACGATCGTAGAGATGCTGGATGTAGTCCTGTGGAACGGCTTGCCATGCCATTTCCACCTGGCGCCTCAGTTGGACCAGCGTTCGTGCTGGACGTGCAGACCGCGTGAGACGACGCTTCATCCAGTCCCAAACATGCTCAATGGGGGACAGATCCGGAGATCTTGCTGGCCAGGGTAGTTGACTTACACCTTCTAGAGCACGTTGGGTGGCACGGGATACATGCGGACGTGCATTGTCCTGTTGGAACAGCACGTTCCCTTGCCGGTCTAGGAATGGTAAAACGATGGGTTCGATGACGGTTTGGATGTACCGTGCACTATTCAGTGTCCCCTCGACGATCACCAGTGGTGTACGGCCAGTGTAGGAGATCGCTCCCCACACCATGATGCCGGGTGTTGGCCCTGTGTGCCTCGGTCGTATGCAGTCCTGATTGTGGCGCTCACCTGCACGGTGCCAAACACGCATACGACCATCATTGGCACCAAGGCAGAAGCGACTCTCATCGCTGAAGACGACACGTCTCCATTCGTCCCTCCATTCACGCCTGTCGCGACACCACTGGAGGCGGGCTGCACGATGTTGGGGCGTGAGCGGAAGACGGCCTAACGGTGTGCGGGACCGTAGCCCAGCTTCATGGAGACGGTTGCGAATGGTCCTCGCCGATACTCCAGGAGCAACAGTGTCCCTAATTTGCTGGGAAGTGGCGGTGCGGTCCCCTACGGCACTGCGTAGGATCCTACGGTCTTGGCGTGCATCCGTGCGTCGCTGCAGTCCGGTCCCAGGTCGACGGGCACGTGCACCTTCCGCCGACCGCTGGCGACAACATCGATGTACTGTGGAGACCTCACGCCCCACGTGTTGAGCAATTCGGCGGTACGTCCACCCGGCCTCCCGCATGCCCACTATACGCCCTCGCTCAAAGTCCGTCAACTGCACATACGGTTCACGTCCACGCTGTCGCGGCATGCTACCAGTTTTAAAGACTGCGATGGAGCTCCGTATGCCACGGCAAACTGGCTGACACTGACGGCGGCGGTGCACAAATGCTGCGCAGCTAGCGCCATTCGACGGCCAACACCGCGGTTCCTGGTGTGTCCGCTGTGCCGTGCGTGTGATCATTGCTTGTACAGCCCTCTCGCAGTGTCCGGAGCAAGTATGGGGGGTCTGACACACCGGTGTCAATGTGTTCTTTTTTCCATTTCCAGGAGTGTACATACACCCGCTATCTCTTACAACACTATTTGTATGGTTAAGTTCTATGGTGATACCTGCATCTCTTCATGACTTTAAGAAGTCCCATGAAGAAATCGTTGGAGCGTTGGACGAAAATTTAGTTAGTTTACTTTCAAGTGAACGCCTGTATATTACGATATAGAGGGCGGTTATTTATAAGTACCTCTGGGTATTCAGAAGACGACTTCACGAAAACTGCGTGACGACAGAAAAACAACAATCATTGAACAGAGGCTCTCTCCATGTTTCAATTCATAATACACTTAATAGCAAATTGGCGCAATTCTGCTGTCCCTACGACATTCCCAGCTGATGGTCTGCACTTAGACCTCAGCTGAGCCGCGCGCCTGTAGATGATTGCAGAGCGACACCTCTCACTCTAGAAGGGACGAGGCTGCTTTCTAAGACATCCTGCATGATTTGTCACATATGCGTCAGTATTGTGGTGGATCATGTTGGTGATCGATCCCCCGAATCATGAAATCGGTTTCTACATACTTTCAAAAACCGTCAGTTTTCCATTTAGCGTCTAGTTTCACATGATGCGCACCTGTTAGGTCAGGTTTCTTTAGGGTACTCCTGTCTGCTGAACGTATCGAGACCAGCAAGTGGTTACTGACGACGAAACCATCGACTGTTTCACAACGGCCGTTGTGATGGAGGTAAAGAGAACGTGACTTAAGAACGATCCTAGTGTAATGCTAAAGCATTTGCTCTGCACCACTTTCAAAACACATATAGCCTACACCAGTAAGACCTTTTGGCTGCCCTGCTCTTGAAGCAAACGGTAATGGATGTCACATGCCACTTATTGTGAAATCCCTATATACAAGAAAAGGACATGGGAGCCGCATGCGAGCTTCTTAATCAATTTGTTTATGATGTTGCTTGTAAAGGGAAAACACGGTTCTGATGCATTACAGTTACTGTTCGTAGGATCACAGTAAGAGGAAGGGGAAATCCATGGTACTTACTCTGTACTTGGCCGTCTTCTTGCCACTCTGCACACCGTTGTCCTTCTTTTAGTGGTTGCAACCCCTTAGCATGAATATATCCGATAATTTAAAACGTGTTTTCTGTAAGCAGAGGAGTCTACAGTGTTCCAAATCGCTCCAAACCGTGAGTAGAACAGAAAAAAGGGGCTTTTCCGACTTTAGTCCTGCGAAATCTTGTGTAGATTGCACTTTGTGTACTTCTCCAATGCTGCAGCTTTAGTCTAATCTCACGTCGGTATGATAGGTGCCATGATACTTGATGGTAAACAGTGAATCTGTCAACAACATATTTTTCATATATTTTTTGTGTGGCCTGTTTAATATGTTACCGATCCTGCATGGTTGTCAGGATAAAATAAGATGGGTAGCACTTCAGAAAGTATGTTAATGATATTTTGAACAAGTGTAGTGACGTATATCTACATAAAACTAAACTACAACCGATATTATCAGAAAACGTTGGTTACAAAATTTCCATTGCGTGGGTCCACTTTTGTAAATGATTCTCCTACTACCTTAGTACTATAAATAACTAGTTCAAATGTATTTGAGTGCACATATTTGTACGCTTTTAGTGGACGGCCATTTTTTAATGTTGAGCAATGCCTCACAGTAAATGTGGGTTCCTCATTATTGCAGTTACCCAACAAAATATTATCTGCTCGAACAAAGCCATTAGGATTTTCTGTAGCATTAGCTATTCGGAATTGCAATTATAATTTTTTCACAAACTGGCAAGTAATTTTCTTTACAAGATCGAAATTCCCCTGAGTAACGGTGTTCAGTTTTCGTGAAATGCTACAGAACTATCCACATTTTGTACAGAGTACTTGAGCCTTGCTGTCGTTTGTAGGCTTCCGCCCTCAGTTGGTGACCAGATGAAATCGTATAGTTGGCATGGTTGCGGTTGTTTGTCTTCTTCTCGTGTTGACGGGCGGCAGTCGGTTTCGCAAGCGTTGCCTGTCCGCTAGTGGCAACTGCTGTGGTTATCGATACGTAGTAACTGTTGCCCTGTTTTTGGGGCAACGTCGTTGTTTTTTCCGTGTCGAGTGAGTGGGCCAGTTGGGTTGGGCACTCAGGAGGGGCCAGGTCCGCGCCGTGCGCGAACACGCCGGGACCGCTGGCAGCACGCATGGACTGCCGGACGGAAGGGCTGTGGTCAGGATGGTGTACGACCTCGTCGTAAACCGGATACAGCAAGCTTTAAGATGAGTGCATTTCAACCCAAGTAGAGAAACCTCCACCACTGTGATATCTCACGATTCTCCAGTGACTTGCGTTCATGTTGCTGCTTGTAGTGTCGCCCAGGTGAAGGGGTGATTCTTCTACTCTGGTGGTAGCGATTCCTTTCTCATTCCGGGCGCTCTAAACACAGTATTCTGGGGACCTAGTGCAGACCGCCGGTTCCTGCTTTGGCGTATTGTTCCATGATTGCACTTGGTTTATCGGGCGCCAGGTAGCTTCAAAAAGATCATCATTAGTCATTCGTTAGACTGCCACTAGTCTGAGTTACCATCTGAATGACCTCTGAATGAGGTGGTGTTTTCCCCACAAATACCGTGATGATGATAATAGAAATGTGTCTATTAACAGCAAACTATGTAGTTTAGCGATAAAATCACTGAACTTTGAAAGTTCAAATGGCTCTGAGCACTATGGGACTCAACATCTTAGGTCATAAGTCCCCTAGAACTTAGAACTACTTAAACCTAACTAACCTAAGGACAGCACACACACCCATGCCCAAGGCAGGATTCGAACCTGCGACCGTAGCAGCCTCGCGGTTCCGGACTGCAGCGCCAGAACCGCACGGCCACCGCGGCCGGCGAACTTTGAAAGTGATTCCGCTAAGGAACGTGGTAAGCACGCGCTATTTGCGACTCCATCTCACCGCACCCAGCTAGATAATTCTTCAGTATTTGTAACGAATTATGTCTCGACATCATATCAGAGGTTCCACGATATATCCACAGAGTTATAGGCGGTGACAGACAGTAGTAGCAGATGATGTGCTGACTGAGATCGTAAGAAGAAAAATGTACACTAACTTCTTCAATCTCTAGCCTTATCCTATATACACTACTGGCCATTAAGATTGCTACACCACGAAGATGACGTGCTACAGACGCGAAATTTAACCGACAGGAAGAATATGCCGTGATATGCAAATGATTAGCTTTTCAGAGCATTCACGCAAGGTTGGCGCCGGTGGCGACACCCACAACGTGCTGACATGAGGAAAGTTTCCAACCGATTTCTCATACACAAACACCAGTTGACCGGCGTTGTCTAGTGAAACGTTGTTTTGATGCCTCGTGTAAGGAGGAGAAATGTGTACCATCACGTATCCGACTTTGATAAAGGTCGGATTGTAGCCTATCGCGATTGCGGTTTATCGTATCGCGACATTGCTGCTTGCGTTGGTCGAGATCTAATGACTGTTAGCAGAATATGGAATCGGTGGGTTCAGGAGGGTAATACGGAACGCCGTGCTGGATCCCAATGGCCTCGTATTACTAGCAGTCGAGATGACAGGCATCTTATCCGCATGGCTGTAACGGATCGTGCAGCCACGTCTCCATCCCTGAGTCAACAGATGGGGACGTTTACAAGACAACAACCATCTGCACAAAAAGTTCGACGACGTTTGCAGCAGCATGGACTGTTGGCTCAGAGACCATGGCTGCGGTTACCCTTGACGCTGCATCACAGACAGGAGCGCCTGCGATGGTGTACTCAACGACGAACCTGGGTGCACGAATGGCAAAACGTCATTTTTTCAGATGAATTCAGGTTCTGTTTACAGCATCATGATGGTCGCATCCGTGTTTGGCGTCATCGCGGTGAACGCACATTAGAAGTGCGTATTCGTATGGCGTATCACCCGGCGTGATGGTGTGGGGTGCCATTGGTTACACGTCTCGGTCACCTCTTGTTCGCACTGACGGAAATCTGAACAGTGGACGCTACATTTCAGATGTATTACGTCCCGTGGCTCTACCCTCATTCGATCCTTGCGAAACCCTACATTTCAGCAGGATAATGCACGACCGCATGTTGCAGGTCCTGTATGGGCCTTTCTGGATACAGAAAATGTTCGACTGCTGCCCTGGCCCGCACATTCTCCAGATCTCTCACCAATTGAATACGTCTGGTCAATGGTAGCCGAGCAACTGGCTCCTCACAGTACGCCTGTCACTACTCTTGATGAACTGTGGTATCGTGTTGAAGCTGCATGGGCAGCTGTACCTGTACAGCTCTGTTTGACTCAATGACCAGGCGTATCAAGGTCGTTATTACGACGAGAGGTGGTTGTTCTGGGTACTGATTTCTCAGGATCTATTCACCCAAACTGCGTGAAATATAATCACATGTCAGTTCTAGTATAATATATTTGTCCAATGAATACCCGTTTATCATCTACATTTCTTCTTGGTGTAGCAATTTTAATGGCCAGTAGTGTATTAGAAATTATGTAGATTCAAACACATACATGCATGCGCTCACACCTACAAGTCAATAATATTTCAGGCACTCTCATATCTCTAAACGAGTCACCGTCCTCGAACGTGTCTGCTACAGTAAAATTATAACTTCATTTTAATCACACCCTACACATCTACAGCTTTCAACAAGTGCTCGTTCCAAATTAAGTCCGAACTGAGCAGAAGTCGGACAAAGCCACATCCACCACCTTCTGCAACCCATTTAGAAACAGACCGTACTGAGTTAGTGCGACAGGACCGTGTTTTGACCATCTGGCGGAAATGCGCGCATTGTGGTGCGTTCCCAGACTACATACTAGTACTACAGATCCACGTCCATTCAAATCTATCAGCCCAACATGCTATCATCAGTATTCTCTGTCCCCCAACAGAGAAAAATTAACAACTATAGACGCTCAAATAACTTCATCCGATACAGAACTCACATACCCGCCATTACTCGCGCGATGACGCAAAGCTGCGTTGTAGGTCCAGCACGGAGAGAGAGAGAGGCAGGGAGGGAGGGAGGGAGAGAGAGGGAGATAGATAGAGTGAGAGAGAGAGAGATTTCGCAATGCTTCCCAGATTAGCACAGCGTGCAGCCCTCCAAGCATTCCTAACGGCATACTTCGTCCCTCACTGAATTTACCTGTCAAACTGCTGCTGCAGATGCTCCCTGTGTGAAATGAACCCTCTGTTTCGACTCATTCATCAAATTGCATTCATGTACGGGATCAGTATTTGGGTGCTACCCATCGCAGAACGTATAGCCCAGCTGCCAAAACTCTCCCCCCAACTCAAACAAGCATTGTCACTAAATCATTATTTCATAACCAACAGCATGTCAGCGGACGGGTGGGATGGAAAAGACACCACCGATATACTCTAATAATAAGCATCATAGCTGATAGTGTGAACAGTTTCAACACTTTTACACTAATTTCAACACGACCAACGATATGACAGCATGGACCCCAATTTCAGTATCACAGATAAAACATCCATTCTCCACTTGGCGAGTATCATTGCGAACATGGATAGATGACTACCCAGCACGCCCATTCTCGAACTCTTAAATCATCAAAGTATACAAGACAGTGCTCTACATATTTCTAAGACCTCGAACATAGTACTTAATTTACGATCCATCTATCTGCGTATGGGAGTCACAGAGCATTCTCAACTCTAAATTATTGTTCTAGAGTGTAGGATCTGTACCTGGAGGTATTGGTAAGAGAGAGAGAGAGAGAGAGAAAGAAAGAGAGAGAGAGAGAGAGAACATAAACACACGCACTCCTAAGACTACAAAGTTCTGCACTTAAAAACGCGCTATAATGTTAGATCGATTACCTTTCCCGCGTATCAGACATACATCCTTCTTCACAGTTTCTCTACGCAGAACTATCTTATTGAATCGTAAAACTAAAAAAACTACTTCGCTAAAACATTTACTTTCTATCATACGAGCACAATATAGCTTTGTGAAGATGTATAGTGTCCGCTGTTCACATCCCATCACAGTTCAGAAATGATAACATGCCTGCATCAGGCCTATATAAAATTATAGTTAGTAGCGGTGGATACATCACACAAGGAAACAGATAAACGCATAGTAGCAGTGTCCGACATGTGAAAGTTACAAGTCATTCGGCCACTCACTCTGTAAACACAACATCTGTCAGGCAAATGTGTACACGGGGACTGGAGCGCGCCACAAGCTCATACCGATAACTGATAACGCTGAAGACTCGATTTTACATACACAAGATGCGACAGGGGCGATCGCATAAATCAATGCTCGTTTAGACGAGTGTGTCAAGTTTCTCCACACATGAGATGGAAGTCATCTGATGACACACAGATTTACCGTTAACGATCACAAGTAGACAGTGCTTTAAAACACATACGGAACACGTAGCTGTATACGAGTAGAACGCAGGCTGTCACGTGACTGATGCATCCGGACAGAGCACTTGAAAAAAAATTGTCCTCGATCACCTATTCATTCTCTAGAATGAATCTGTCAGCCATTAAATCGTACTTCGTTACAACTCCATCTCAATCGATCACCCAGTCCACTCTATGTTATCCTTTAACATAAATGGAAGTAGGTTTAGAAATGAATCGTTCTCTGTCATCTCAAAAAGCTTCAGATACTGCAGTCAACTTGCGTGTATCACTGATACCTCAATATACATACAGTATATGGGAAAAAACTGACTGCCTCCTTCATTCCCTTCGTTTCGATGTCCACGTTTTCTCGGATTCCTCGTGTTGCCGCGTAGTTGGTCCCATGTAAAAATTGTTCGGCACGAACCAGGAGATAGCAAAGTACTTCCTCAATTTCACAGCATTTGGGTCTATATTCGGCCAATTTATACCTATTCCCTCGTCATTTTTTGCAATTCTATCGATTGTAGGCCAGATCTATCCATGCGATCATGACATAACATCTCGCTCTGTGTTCTAAAATTGATTGAAAATGTAGCACAGCTGCCAACACCGAGCCCAAATGCACTGATCGGGAGGTGCAATATAGCGCTGCACTCGACTGTATCAAGTCACCTCCACAATCGGAGAGCGTTTGCTCTGCTTTCTGTATGTCTATGTACATGCACGCCTCCCAAATACATAAAGGACATTCCTTCCTCTCTCCCTCAGCCTAGTGTGGGCTGAGTCCTTTTACCATCAACCCCTACTCAGAGGTTGCGCCGTGGAGGCTTAGGTTAGTGGTGTTAAGCTTGGTTTGCAACAATTTTCTTAGATTGGTGGCTAAAGCGCAAGTGTCCTTTCTTTACAGCCAGAATTCAAACTCGGTGACGGTTCCTAGAAAGAGGTGGCGGTCTGCACCTTGAAAAGTAGTTGAAAGTATAGTGAACACTTTTTCGTACCTACACTCCTGGAAATGGAAAAAAGAACACATTGACACCGGTGTGTCAGACCCACCATACTTGCTCCGGACACTGCGAGAGGGCTGTACAAGCAATGATCAGACGCACGGCACAGCGGACACACCAGGAACCACGGTGTTGGCCGTCGAATGGCGCTAGCTGCGCAGCATTTGTGCACCGCCGCCGTCAGTGTCAGCCAGTTTGCCGTGGCATACGGAGCTCCATCGCAGTCTTTAACACTGGTAGCATGCCGCGACAGCGTGGACGTGAACCGTATGTGCAGTTGACGGACTTTGAGCGAGGGCGTATAGTGGGCATGCGGGAGGCCGGGTGGACGTACCGCCGAATTGCTCAACACGTGGGGCGTGAGGTCTCCACAGTACATCGATGTTGTCGCCAGTGGTCGGCGGAAGGTGCACGTGCCCGTCGACCTGGGACCGGACCGCAGCGACGCACGGATGCACGCCAAGACCGTAGGATCCTACGCAGTGCCGTAGGGGACCGCACCGCCACTTCCCAGCAAATTAGGGACACTGTTGCTCCTGGGGTATCGGCGAGGACCATTCGCAACCGTCTCCATGAAGCTGGGCTACGGTCCCGCACACCGTTAGGCCGTCTTCCGCTCACGCCCCAACATCGTGCAGCCCGCCTCCAGTGGTGTCGCGACAGGCGTGAATGGAGGGACGAATGGAGACGTGTCGTCTTCAGCGATGAGAGTTGCTTCTGCCTTGGTGCCAGTGATGGTCGTATGCGTGTTTGGCGCCGTGCAGGTGAGCGCCACAATCAGGACTGCATACGACCGAGGCACACAGGGCCAACACCCGGCATCATGGTGTGGGGAGCGATCTCCTACACTGGCCGTACACCACTGGTGATCGTCGAGGGGACACTGAATAGTGCACGGTACATCCAAACCGTCATCGAACCCATCGTTCTACCATTCCTAGACCGGCAAGGGAACTTGCTGTTCCAACAGGACAATGCACGTCCGCATGTATCCCTGGCCAGCAAGATCTCCGGATCTGTCCCCCATTGAGCATATTTGGGACTGGATGAAGCGTCGTCTCACGCGGTCTGCACGTCCAGCACGAACGCTGGTCCAACTGAGGCGCCAGGTGGAAATGGCATGGCAAGCCGTTCCACAGGACTACATCCAGCATCTCTACGATCGTCTCCATGGGAGAATAGCAGCCTGCATTGCTGCGAAAGGTGGATAAACACTGTACTAGTGCCGACATTGTGCATGCTCTGTTGCCTGTGTCTATGTGCCTGTGGTTCTGTCAGTGTGATCCTGTGATGTATCTGACCCCAGGAATGTGTCAATAAAGTTTCCCCTTCCTGGGACAATGAATTCACGGTGTTCTTATTTCAATTTACAGGAGTGTATATGAAGTCGAATCACGTGGTCAATAGAAGTGCGGCATTCTAGGGGTGGAGGGTGGAGAGTGCTAGGTCATGAATGAACACCGAGCTGATAGTGAGAAAATGTGGGACTTCTCATTTGATCATTGAATATTGAAATTGTGAATTGAATTATTGAATATGATTAAAATTGAAATGGAATTAAGTACTTAGGTAATTCATATGTTAGATGCGCCATGTGGGTGTTAATTTAGTTACCATATTTACAGAAGACTGTGTACAGCGCGTGTATGTTAGTGGTGGCCGAGGTTGTGTGACGTAAGCGGTCGGACGCCCGCGGGGCGGTGGCGCGGCGCGCGTCCGGTTATAATGCGCATGCGAGAGAGAGAGAGAGAGAGAGAGAGAGAGAGAGCAGACGATCATGTGACTTCACGGTGGCGCCCTCTGGTGGGCACAGATATGAACTAAGCCAGTTTCAGTCCACACTCGGTGACGAACACATCTGCTTGAAATTGGTTAAATAAAGAAGACAAGTCCGTTTTTCTCGCCATTATCGTACTGTAATTTGAACTTCCCGCCATTTTCTGGGGGGGGGGGAGGGGATTAGGTTAGTGGAGGTAGCTCAAGTGTCGTATCTTCCCGCCAAAATCAACCATTTTAAATGACGTCACAGTGGCGCTTTCTGGAGGCGACAATATGAACTAAGTTGGAGTCCAGACCCAGTGGCGAACAAACATGCTTGAAATTGGTTACAGAATAAAGACATGTCCCTTTTTCCCATCATTTTTCTTGATGTGACGCATTATCCTATTAGAATTTGAAATTCGCGCTATTTTTCTGGGCGAGGGGCGTGACACTTTCCTGCCAAAATTCAAACTTCCCGCCAATATCCGCCATCTTGGATGACGTCATTCCCGCCATCTTGGATGACGTCGTCGCTGCAGACCTTAACGCAAACCACCCTGACTGAAACTCACATACACGAAACTCTAACGGCAAGAAACTATACGAACACACACATAGACGAAACTACATTGAACTAGGGCCGACCGAGCCGACGCACGTTCCCTACCGAAGGGATCACAGGCTAGAAGGGATAGACATGGCATAACAACTGACATAACAACGACACTCAACGTCGTTGTTCAAATTGATCTGCCCGCAAGTCACCAACCTATTATGCTGTACAATGAAGAAACACTGCAATACATGGACCAACTCAGGATGTTAGACTAAAGCCGCGCGAATTGGACATTGTTCAAAGAAACGCATGACAGTCGCATCCCACCCACCCGCGAGATTAACAAGACAGCTCAAATTGATGAGGCTGTCGAAACCCTCACTAGCGCCATCCAAGACGCAACAGCCGACACCCAACCAATCCGGACACCACAACAACACAGTGCTGCCCTGCCCAAGGAAATCCTGGGACTTATCTCAATGAGGAACCGCCTTTGGAGACATTGGCAGTGTACCAGGCGCCAGCACTTCACCCAGCACATAAACAGGCTCTTAGGGAATAACCCGGGACAAAATCCAAACATTTAAAACACAACAGTGGAATCAGAAACTCGAAGGGCTGGATACCCCGCGACCTGGCGTGTGGCAGTTGGTCCGTCACTTCACCAGGGAGAAGAGAAGCTGTACACACCCACGCAAATCCTGCGGAAGATGGCCCTCACACTTGCAGCATCATTCACACTGAACCTGGATCCCTCAGATCCAGCGTTCATACTTGCGACCGACCAGGCGGTTACACGCATCGTGGCCCAACCATTGCGCAACGACATCTGACTGGCTAGCACAGCTGAAGTCAAATGGGCCATCATGCATACCACAGCTAGAAAGGCCCCTGGTGACGATGACATTCAAAACCGTGTCCTCCAGGAGTTCACGGACAAATGTGTAGAATACCTTACACACATCTAGAATGCCATACTTAAATACCAATACTTCCCCGCATTTTGGAAGACGGCCAAGGTCCTGATGTTCAGGAAGCCGGGGAAAGACCTCTCCCTCCCACAAAATTACCGACCCATGAGTCTGCTGAGCGATCTCAGCAAGCTCTTTGAGAAGGTAATACTAAAACGACTCACTAGTCACTGCATTACAAACGACACCCTGAGACCGGAGCAATTCGGCTTCAGGAATCACCACTCGACAACACAACTACTCCTGCTCGTCGATGAAAACATAACACACGGATAAAACACAAACAAAACAACTGGGGCAGTGTTCCTGGACATCGAAAAGGCCTTCGACCGTCTGTGGCACAACGGCCTCATAAGCAGATTCAGCGACGCTGGTTCCCCGACGGGCTCGTACGTCTCATACACTCATAGCTCACGGACAGGAGTTTCAACACCGAAGTGCAGGGCAATCAATCAACACGACGTGATATTCAGGCTGGAGTACCCCAAGGAAGCATCCTAGGGCCCATAATGTTTAACCTCTACATTAATGACCTTCCAGATACACTCAACAGATGGTGGCAATCTACGCAGATGACACTCCCATCCTCGCGCGAGATTGGAAACCGTCTATGATTAACTCACGACAACAGACTGCACTCAGAGCGGCAGAGCCTTGGTTGGTGAAATGGCGTGTTAGAGTAATCGTCGACAAGTGCGAAGCCGTTCTGTTCACTAAAAGACCGAAACTACTGCGCAAACGTCAAGACTGGACCCCAATGACACTACATGCACGCCCAATTCATTTCCGTGAAAGGTAAGATACCTCTGTGTCTGGCTGGACAGGAAACTACTCTGGAGAGACCACATTCAACACATGACCAACAAAGCAATCGCGTGGCTCAAACAACTCTATCCTAAGCTTAAAAGGCGAAGCACTCTGAATAGGAGGGTGTCCAGGTCCGTGTACACCACACTTATTAGACCTCTGATGACGCATGCTGATCCCGTCTGGGGATACGCTGCGCGCACACGCCTGAACCGTCTGCAGCTTATACAGAACAAAGTACTCAGAATCATAAGCGATACTCCACATTACACACGCACCGCGGATCTTCACCGGGAATATCGGCTAGTTACCCTCTTGCAGGTATTCCAAAAGATCTCCACACGACTGTACAGAAACACGAGACACTCGCATAACCTGTTCCTTCTTTCTCTGGGGAACTACATCCACATCCATAGATGGAAACATAATAGACGAAAGACACTATTAGCAAGGAACTAAACATCTATGGTCGAAAGCACGCTAACACAACTGTACTGGTGAGCCCCTGCAACACAGCTACTACTGGCAACCCCAGATGCTCGACCCGCCGAAAAACAGGCAACCGCAGGGAAGCCGTACTGTACACAACACGCAAGCCAGTGACACAGACCCCCTACACTGTGGGCTGATAGACGGCCGATCGCCCACTTATGACGACCTCGGACTGTTACAGGGACGAAGCCGCGGCAGCAGGCCCAGGAGAATTCACAGGAGTCCAGCTGCAGCGCCCGGTCTGATCCATCTACAACGAGCACCCACAGCGACAAAGGTTACGATGCACGATACATCGCACCATCATAACCTCTCCTTGCATGCAGTGTCGCAGCTAGCAAGCCGCTACTGCTCGTACTACCCGTCCTACTGTCGCAGAGGCTTTTTTCCCCCTTGGCGCTTGCCTTGGCAGTTTTTTCTCTCTGCCCTACAAATCACTACCCTTCTATCGCTTTCATCCACTTGCTGTCTCCTGATGGACCATGTCAATGAGTAATCCTACCCAGACGCATGGACAACATCACAGCCCGCATCCTGTGACTCCTGATTCGAAACTAACATGTTATACGGCGGTGACAGTAGAACTTTTGGTTTGGTCACAACGTCGGTGTGGGCATGGGGGAGCCCCGTCCTATAAAAAGACTCGACACTTAGCGAGAAGATGATGAGTATGTCACTTGTCGCAGTTAGAAAACACCGCCACCCGGCTGGAAGCCCAAGAACTCTTCACCAGTATTACACTTACTAGAACCTTTGTTGACGTTACTGCACGCGTTGTTTCCATAGTAATGTTTGCATTCATACCTGCACATAAAGTTAATTTCATATTTTGTTCTGTAGGAGACTCAAAGAACAGTTAACATATTGTTATTTTGTTATAATATGCCTAATGAGTAACCTGTATTACGCTGATGCACTACACTTCTAAGGAAACACTACTTTGATGTCATGTTTTGTAATCTCACATCAGATTTTCAGTTGAATAAGTTGTCCGTACTTTGTATACCTGCATTTCGCTTCGTTAGGAGAATAGCTAGGACCGCGGGCCTCATTTAGAATCTTTACATCGGTCCTCTGTTTCTTCTCAGTCCAGAAATATTTCATTTTCTGGCTGTGAGCTAGCTTTCTGTCCTCTGTCTTGTTGGGTCTGCTAGCTCCTGGGCTCCTTCATGTGGCAAGGAACACTGGGAATACTCATTGTAGAGTGATCTATCATAATATGGAGCATTTCATTTGGTATGGTTTCTAATGGGCTCTCAAGTTGTTCCAGATCTGATTTCATTGTGGTGGTGCATTTGTTCATGGAGGCTGTCTCTCTGCCTGTCGTTGTGAAGATCCTGTTCGTGAATTTGCAAGGGTTCATTCTGATCAAATGTCCATAGTAGGCCAGTTGCCTATTCCTCATATAGGCGATTGTTATGTCTTGTTTCAGATAGTACAGCTCATTGTTGTCTGGTCCTGTAGATATCATCCTCTTCTCGTACTGGCCCTGTTATTCTCCTTACGTTTTTCCGTTCCTTAAGCTCTAGTTTCCTGAGTGGGCACTTCCTATTCGTCAGGAGCCATTTAGAGGCATTTGGGTGTGTACTTTGTGAACTGTTACTAGCTGGTGACATAATTCTGAAGCTGACAACGTCAAGAAGCTGATGTGACTAGGGATGTACTAGAATTTTAAATGTTTGCTTAATTTCACGATATGAGACTCTTTTAATATTGGTTACGTAATGTTATGATGATGAAATTATGAAGTGTTGATATTTATGGGTATTAATTGTATAGGTGTAGACTATCAAGATCTTATATTCCTTAAATGTAAAGTATAAGTTGATGATCCAATTATTACTGTCCGCACTGAAGACATATTACGATAATTTTATATGGTTATTTTCTAATAATTTTTAAATATTTTACTTTCATTAAAACATTTATTTCTATTGCGTTGCATATTAATTATTACGTTTCGCCGGACTATTGCCTTCAGCCTAGTAATCCCTCTGATATTTGGACATTTCTGGGTTGGTTGTTATGTGCAACCTGTCTCTGGTTTTGATACGAAACAGATTTTTTTTTATAGCGACATATTAAAATAAGGAAATGAAGCAAAACTGTGTCATGGCAGAAAATAATGGGCTTCTAGAGAAGAACTTTTAGCATAAACATTAAAACACTAATTGCCACAGTCGATGAGGAAAGTTGTATATGTGTGTTGTAAAACTTAGATTACATGAAATGGTTTTCTATTTCATTTTGTCAAAATTACAAGTTAATCGACCGACTGCTTTTCTTTTTGTAAGCACAAACACCCACAGGATGAATTCTTGTGTATAAAGATGGAAACTTTCTTAAAAAAATCAGTTTACCCAGCAGATATCTTCAAACCACGGGTATTGCGCCTTAGAAGCCTACGAAAACATTCGACATTGGTCGGTGTTTTAGTACTGTGTGACAGTCCATAATGTGTGTCTACAACTGCAATACGAGCTCATTTTCAGCAACTGTTATGAGTTTCTGTCTTTAGAACTTCATAACGTAAAATATTTTTATATTTGCAGAAAATATATTAGGAAACCTAAGCATTTTAACTTCTTTTAACGGGATGAGGTTGCAAGTGTTCAGTGACTTATACCTTCTTCTCTCTCAAAAACGATGTGGAAGTTATTCACGCTACACAGAGGAGGAGCCACAGCTACACACACGACTTCAGAGTTCTGTAATACAGTTAAACAATATTGCACTGCTTAAGTAGTAGAAGAAAATATAGTCCACACAGACGTTCTAAGACGCGCACTTGTGAGGAAACGAGGAGCACTCTTCGTAAACCGACCTCTCCCCGTACACTTTCCTCGTCTCCACGTGACGGGGTTCCAGCGAGCTGTATCGCCTCTCTGTCTCGAGGGCTAAACGTAATAAACGAGCAGTAGGAAGTGGCGCTAACAGCAGCAGTCTGATAATAAGGGCTCACGGGCTGAGTGAGCCCCTTGGCAGACGAGGTGGGGCGCCTCGGTTTAATGAAGACCGCCCGCACCATTCGAAGCGAACGCTTGCGCCAAATCTTCCCCTGGAATAGTGGCTTTCACTCGGGCCACTTTACTCGCTCATTTTCTTAATATCGTCCTAGAGTTATTGGCGAAATTACGACCGAAGGTGCTTCGCGACGAACAAAATTGTTCTCCGCGGCACTAAAGATGTCGATGAGTTAATGCAGCATCAAGAGAGTTTCTTGCCCTTGCAACGCAAGAACAAGTGCGGCGGTTTTCCGCGAATGTAAGCAGTTTCCAAACAATCGTGAGGTCAGTAGCAGTAAAGTAGCAGAGTTTCAATTCTGGTTTCAGCGAAATCATCGTAAGGAAAAAGTTTATTTCATGGACTGGGTATGGACAGGATGTGACGGATATAATTTCAGAAATTTGTCTATGTGGTACCGTAATCTGTAGATACATCAAGGTGTTGGCTGTTTTTTTCCCTTTGTCGAACAATTTTCCACATACGCGTTACAAATGAAATGAAATGACAGTACAGCTTTTTTGTCCGGGAGCTCCCGTTCAGGTTCGGCTGCCAAGTGTAAGTCTCATTTCAATCGGCGCCACATTGAGCAGCTTGAGGCCGATGATGAGGACAACATAATGACCAGTCTACGATCGGAGAAAATCTCCAAACCGGCTGGAATCGAAGCCGGGCCAATTGTATGGGAGGCAAGCACGTTGCCACCCAGCCAAGCAGGCGGACACATCACAAATTTTACGACATGATGTTTTCTGCATAGTCGTAACTGCACCTCGTCGTGGACCGCGCCTGTCAGTATAGACTAACCGTTTTGCATCCACGCATCCATATTTGGACACCTGACGTGCTACCTAGGGGAAAATAAGCATGTACTGTATGTACCTCGAGGTACTACACACTTAAAAACATATGATTTGTAGTAAACCGTATCAGTCAGCAAATGAAGTAAATACTGATAAAATGTTGTTCAGTGCACTGTCCTCAGTCAGCAATAAAAAGATGTGCATTTACTACCTGCTACACCATGTACATGTAATTTATTTAAACTGGACAGTGCTTAAGATTAAAAAAAAAGAATAAATATCTATAAAGTGTTTGTGGGTGAAGCTGACGACACCTCCAGTTCTATCCACCACCAGTCAATGGTTTTTTTGTCTAATGCTACTCTTGGTTCACCCATCGCACACTACAGTGGTTGTGAAGTGATAGCTATTGTGGTTGTAGAGGTATTAGTGTTAGAAATGGTTGGCATTACATCGTGTGCTCAGTAGGACATCTTCTGTCTCTTTTACATTAATTTGTTTTCCAAGCGAAAAAATTCGATATTGTTCTCTTATGATCTCGAATGTTTGCGAATACTTTCTAGTGTTAATGAATGTTTTTCCATTGTAGTATCCAGTGATATCGTAGACGTGGAATGAATACGTTGCCAGGTAGACATAGAACAATGGTTTATTGACAGTACTATGATGTACACTTCAGTCCTATCGACAGTTACATAAAGAATTACCACTTTGTAGTAATTGTCTTCTGAACATTCGTCGTCTTGGTCGGAGTTTGGGACGGAATAGGAGTACTGCCGCATGGATGGAACAGTGAGCTGTGCTACATCTACATCTACATACATACTCCGCAATCCACCATACGGTGCGTGGCGGAGGGTACCTCGTACCACAACTAGCATCTTCTCTTCCTGTTCCACTCCCAAACAGAACGAGGGAAAAATGACTGCCTATATGCCTCTGTACGAGCCCTAATCTCTCTTATCTTATCTTTGTGGTCTTTCCGCGGAATGTAAGCTGGCGGCAGTAAAATTGTACTGCAGCCAGCCTCAAATGCTGGTTCTCTGAATTTCCTCAGTAGCGATTCACGAAAAGAACGCCTCCTTTCCTCCAGAGACTCCCACCCGAGTTCCTGCAGAATTTCCGTAACACTCGCGTGATGATCAAACCCACCAGTAACAAATCTAGCAGCCCGCCTCTGAATTGCTTCTATGTCCTCCCTCAATCCGATCTGATAGGGATCCCAAACGCTCGAGCAGTACTCAAGGATAGGTCGTATTAGTGTTTTATAAGCGGTCTCCTTTACAGATGAACCACATCTTCCCAAAATTGTACCAATGAACTGAAGACGACTATCCGCCTTCCCCACAACTGCCATTACATGCTTGTCCTACTTTATATCGCTCTGCAATGTTACGCCCAAATATTTAATCGACGTGACTGTGTCAAGCTCCAAGTGATGAGTCACAAAGTGTGGCCAGCAGAATCCACAGGGCGTTAGTGTAGCTCAGGGGTCGCACGCTTCATGGCGTGACTCTGGTTCAGGAACCACTGGTGCAGTTGGTGTAAGCCCAGAGCAGGTGATTTCTCAAACTGTTACGCTGAGCGCTGCAGGAAGTGATTGAGTGTTCCGTGGAAAACTACTAATAACATAGTTTTCTTCGAAATTTTCACGACACTTATTTTTATATTCTATTGTCACTTCTATGTTATTATTTGTGATTTAAAATTGAAGTAATCACTGAACAAAAAAGTTTTTTTCCTTTCTAAAGTTTTATTAAACTTCTAAGTAAACTGTACCGGCATCTTCAAAGTGTTCGATTGGAGGAAAAAGTTTGGGAACCCTTGACCCAAAGCGTACCATGATGTGGACACACATTCTGTGGACGTGCACCCGCATAAACGTATGGATACGGAGCGACTTGCTTGCTCCAATGTGACATCGAAAAACAGTATAGTGATTGTAGCGCTGCAGTCGTAGCCGCACGATCTGCTGGCCGAGCACTACGTACCTCCTGTGGCGGGTGCCCGAGGTTCTGTGAACAACAAACTGGCCTGTGTGGTTACCGTCCGGAAAGTTTGCTAAGGTGCCAGGTGAGCGCTGGTTGGTGTTTGAGTTGCAGGCACTAATGCTTATTGCGGTGGATTACACCTGAAGCTTAACCACTCACTGGACGCCTGTGTGTGTGTGTGTGTGTGTGTGTGTGTGTGTGTGTGTGTGTGTGTGTGGGTGGGTGGGTGGTAGCCTAAGCAGTCGGTGAGTGGCCGTGTATAGGGCACGAATGTTACAGAATTAAATTTGGAAATGGCTCACATTGATCCTCACTCCGGCCAAATCGTCTTAAAAATTGTGCAATGCAGAAAAGAGAAGAACAAGTCATCGAAAAGTTGTGTTACGGCGTAAACTCAAGCGCCGGCACGCCAGTCGGGAACGAGAGAGCAGAGAGCGCTGTGATGATTACGTCAGCCAATTGCACGCTGACCGACCCCTCTCCAGGACGACAACGCGACAGCAGCGGCCTCTATACGAAGAGAACATAAGTGCCGCACTCGACTGGCCGCGCTCCAGTTCTACAGAAGCTTCACAACCAGCGACCTGAATAGAAGAGTCAACTGTATTACCTCACTTGTATTAGGAATTCCATATACTGAAGAGATTTGTTATTTGCATGTCGCCCCCTGATTGTGACCTTTCTGTGTTACTGTCAAAGTTAAGTGTTGCCACTGTTCATTTCGTAATAAAACTCATTAATACGATTTGTTTGAATGCTGCCTAGCGATCCGAGAAGGCAGGCTTCCTATGCCTCATATATTTGACGTCAAGCCGGGATTCAACAAGTTGTATCCTCTTATAGAGACAAAACGACGTGAATAATGAACAGTTGTGTATTCGAACAATTTTAGCAACAAGAAATGATGTTCAACAAAAAAAACCTTCATTGAATTCGGGTATGGTTCCAGAAAAAGTAAAATTATCTAAATCTGTCGATAATCTAATGAACCAAGCCAAAAGCACAAACTTCCCTACGAGAATTCCTAAATTCGTTCAATGTTCCCAGTGTTCCCTCACAAAAAATATTCTACACAACAGCACAGAACACGGAAATATCAGGTGGGTGTCAAAAACGCAAAACGGTATTCATACCACAAATTTCAGCTAACGGCTCTAGTTCAAAAGCCTCTAACCTCTGATAAGATTACAGCACAGTATATAATGAAGCACAAGGAAAACATGGCAATTGAGTGAATTTTGTTTCTCACTTGGACAGTTACAGGTAACAGTTTCTCATGTTACAGAAGTCACTTTTGTGACACAAAATGTAGTTAATAACAATACACTCTCAATAGATTAGCCGCGCGGGATTAGCCGAGCGGTCTGGAGCACTGCAGTCATGGACTATGCGGCTGGTCCCGGCGGAGGTTCCAGTCCTCCCTCGGGCATGGATGTGTGTGTTTGTCCTTAGGGTAATTTACGTTAAGTAGTGTGTCAGCTTAGGGACTGATGACCTTAGCAGTTAAGTCCCATAATATTTCACACACATCTGAACATTTTTTGAATGCATTAGATGCTATACAAATGAGATGAATGTTAGCACATTTTTTCGAGTTCAGGTAACAAATAGGAAAAGAAGACCAATCATATCGGGTGCTTGTCAGCTAGTTACGAAATAATTAACAGGTGCTCGATAATGTGGCTTGAACTGTTTTTTGTTTTAGATACAGATTTAATGAATACTGTATTGACTTCACATGAATGTGTACTTTAACAGACCACAAACTGTCATTCGCAGCAAAATAGGATTTGTGCATTTGCTTTTCAATAGACTCCCTTACAAAGGAAGTAAGATATTGCAAGGACGGACAGAAAAGCGAAACTGATTAGAAAGAACCACGAGTGGAAAGTGATAGATTTAAAGTGGAGACACCACTGAATTAGCTGAGTCCGACAAGGTAGCAAGGAAATTGAGATAGTTTCAGATCTGTTGAAACCTATGGATCATATAGGAGTTTGTTGCTAATTTTACTTGGGATACAACAAAATCTATGAACCAAGGAATTTTCCATATAATTTTAAATTGTTTCACTACATTACCAACGAATGGGAGGGTCTTTGGTTACACACAGTTTCTTTGGTAAATTAACATATTATATTTAAGCCATCGTGTCTGAATTACGTACCTAAGACTTTAATAGCACTCTCAGAATCATTGAAAAGGAATCAGATGTACTCAAATTACATTTTATTAAAAGCACAGTGACAGCAGAAATGTTTAAATAGTCAGCCCTTGGCATCATTACAAACTTGATAACTTCGCATCGTTGACCATTCAGCTCTATCAAGCACAACAGAATTCTCTTCCACGGCAGGAAATGCGTTATTGTTCATATCATTCAGTTGTGCTATTGTGAAAATTACGGTAAGGTCGTTGTGTTTAAAATTTCAGTTCAAAGAGACAGAAATGTATCATATGCTTTGTTGACTTTGCAGTTACACTGAACAATGCAGAAATAATAGTTCTAACGTTTCCCCCCGAACATGGCAAGCTTGTAGAACGTTGATCATAAAATTCCTGGTCATGTTACAGTACGGAGAGGACGTTTTAACCTTCCTCCTATAGAGTGGCAAGAGTTTAGACCGAGTACTGAGAACATGAAATAATGCGAAACTGTTCTAAATATCTTGGGAAGTTTATCGGAGAACCGCAACTGCAACATCAATGACCGTATGTCCGTTATTCATTACTGATTATGGGTGTGAATAGGAACGTAAACAAAGGTAGGGAGATACTACTGATTAGTTATTGCAGGAAGAAACAGATACCAGAGTAGATAATATACAACACACATCTCTGAGACTTTAAACCTTGAGTAAAAATACATAAAGTTCAACATTATTCCATAGGCATGTGTCGAGTGAACCTGAGAGGTGTATTAGCAACCCATGATTCGACAGCCATGCAAGAAAGAGAAGGACAGCTTTTAATCGCAAATGATGAAAGACTCACATGCGGCGAATTATTAATGCCGAGAGTAGTATAAACTGTCTGCGAGAATTAGACGTTCAGTGCTACGCACGCATCTCTTTGGAATAAGTAACCCAAAGATGTATATTTGGGGACTCTCTGTGAAGCGATTACAGAGATCGCATGTGTTTTGTGTTGGAGAGATTTTGCTACTGTTATGCGGCGCTATTAAGCTCTATTGTGAATGTTTAGTTGGTCGATGACACAATAAACAAATTCAAGAAAACAATACGCATTCAAGTTGTGTATTTATCAATTTATAAAAGGTTTGACAAACGTTCTTCAGATCTCACCTGACGTAAATCGATCTGAGGTGCAGTCTGGAATGATAGTGCGAACCTGCATCTTTTCACGGTCAATACTCTTCGAGAGAATATCTCAGAAGCAATAAACTTTTCGTTGATAAAAAAGTTAGACACATCAATCCATACGCATCATACAGCATACCACCTAGTTGAGCCGAACGATCTTCGTAGCGAAATAAACATTTTAGAGATTTCAGGTGGAGCAGTTCCGACGAGGAGTATCAGCATGATCGCGACGCTGCGGGACCTGTATCCAGTTCTCCTGTGACATTTAAAACCAAAGACATATATTCTTTAGCTTTTAAAAGACTGAAGCTAAAACCTACATGAAACCACTGCAAATCATAACTAAAAAGCTAAGAAGCAGAGAATTTTCTTAAACAAAATTTCTTAAATAAATAAATCAGTTAATTAAAATATAATATAATGGCGACCTTGACAGGATGGCCAACAATTAAAATCGTTATATATATATAATTCGGTTATGGTCGAAACTAGATCACAATTTATATGTATAAAGAGAAAGTATTAGGTGTTCAGGAAATTGGTGAAAATACGAGTGTAGATAGCAGATAGCAACTTCGTCTCAACAGGAGACATATCTTACAACAACTAACAATTTCGTCAGTATCGGTAATGACAATGTCAGTTGTGGTACAAGCAGTATGACAAAAGCAGGAATATATATCACAGAGGCAAACTGATATGTAGTTGGTGGTACAAACAGTATCACAAAAGCAAACAGACTTTTGTCAAAAACAAACGTACATGTCAGCTGCAATTCAGGCATTAGTTGGCCAACAACAACAAATCTCAAATGAGATAACCGAGTTGAGAGATGCGCAAAAGCAGTTTCCTTTGGAAATCAAAAGGATTACCGAAGAAATGCAAAACATGAAATCGAAGCAGGAGGAAGTAGAAACTTCCGTAGTGGAATTAACAGAAACAGTGATTACCACAGCTTACATATATTACTATTAGAAAAATTATCTTCCTTTTCTTATTTTATTCATTCCCTCAGGAATGAAACTTTTTTAAATCGTGATGAGGATATAATCTCTTTATATTTCTGGTCTCAGGATGTCCTAAGACATATGCTCCTGGATTTGGTATCCTAATCATTTGAAATTCTCCTTCGTACATCAGTTGCCATTTTTTATTTCTTTTGCTTAGCAGGGACGCAGGAGGATGTGTACGTAACAATACTCTTTCGCCAACTCCAAGGCCAGAGTGACCAAGCGGTTCTAGGCGCCACAGTCTGGAACTGCGCCACCGCTACGGTCGCAGGTTCGAATCCTGCCTCGGGCATGGATGTGTGTGATGTCCTTAGGTTAATTAGGTTTAAGTAGTTCTAAGGTCTAGGGGAATGATGACCTCAGAAGTTAAGTCCCATAGTGCTCAGAGCCAACGCCAAAGGATTGTCTGCGTAATATTCTTTTGTCAAAATCTACCTTCCTCTTCCTGGCACTTTCGGTCAGATTTATTAAAGCTGTTCTTATCGTATCTTGCCATTGGGTTTCTCCTTCTGATATCTTTGGAATCTCATCTATCCATTCATTTCTTTCTCTTCTCTCGAACATTAGTTCAGCAGGTTTAAAGTTTGTGGTCATGTGAGGCAAATAGTTCATGATTTCTTCAAATGTATCGAGATATTCTGTCCACCCTGTCTGCTTCGCATGACAATATGTCCGCATAGATCTATTTAATTCGCGAAAAGTTCTCTCGATTGGGTTCGTGCCCGGGTTATATCTGGACGTTAATATCTGTGTGATGTTGGCTCGAGCTAATGCGTACCTCCACCTATATCCAGTGAAATTTGTAGCATTGTCAGATAACACTGCGTTCGGCTTTCCAATTCGCGGAATGTAGTCACTGAATAAACGGTTCAGAATTGGCGCTGCTGTAGCAGTTTTCATTGGATACAATTTGACATATTTTTAAATATGTCCCAGAAAGCTACAGTGTATTTACAGCCTCCTCTGCCCCTCGGTGCACGACACATGTCGACGCGCAATTTTCTGCGTTCTTCATCGACCCACAAGCCGAGTGATCCACCGTCCTGGGTGATTACATACTGGTACAATAATTGTGTTAATTACACGAGCATCGAATAGATGACGTACTTTCCCACCTGGTTTCAGCACTGCGAGAAGCGGTCTGCAGTAAGGAATGTTTGAAGGTTCAATTATATTCCAATCTAACATCCTCTCTATTTCTTTGTCCACTGCATTGCGATGTTTGCAAGGAACGGGATGTAAACTAAGGCAGCATGTTCTGTGTGGCTTGACATTAAAATGACGTGTATAACCCTTAATGATACTGGGTTCTTCATAAAACACTCTCATGCACTTACTAAATAGGATAGACAATTGTGTCCTATGCTCATCCTTAAGGTGCTCTGGCTCGCTCAACTTCTGTTTTATCTGCTCGGATATTTCTACTACATGGATCACTTTAATCAAACTTGTTTTTCATTGCCGGCGCCCTTTCATTATAAAAAAAAATGGCTCTGAACACTATGGGCTTAACTGCTGAGGTCATCAGTCCCCTAGAACTTAGAACTACTTAAACCTAACTAACCTAAAGATATCCCACACATCCATGCCCGAGGCAGGATTCGAACCTTCGATCGTAGCGGTCGCGCGGTTCCAGACTGGAGCGCCTAGAACCGCTCAGCCACAATGGCCGGCTTTCATTACCAGTTGCTCCTCTGCAGTATCTTCCGTGTTTTCTTTCTTTCCTTACCAAATCTACCTGGGCCAGGGTTCCGTCGATCAAAAAAGTTACTTTTCCGGTAGAGAAGTCAAACTTTGCGTCCTTCTCCCGCATAGTTTCTAATCCCAGAACATAGTCGACTATTAATTTACCCACTTCTAGGAACACGCATGTTATCGATGCATAGATCCAATTTTTGCATCGTCTGCGTCTTCACAGGTTGTGATCTCATGCCAAACGCTTCTAGTACTTTACAATGCTGCGCAAGAAATATCTGTAACGGGGCTTCTTCATTATTTTATTAAATAAATTAATTGCTATTGCGTTTACTGATGCGCCCGTATCGAAAGCTGCCGTTACTGGAATACCCTCTATTTCAAATTTCATTGCTGAAATGGGTTCCGATGAGTATTCTTCGGCCGACCGCTTGGCCGAGCGGTTCTAGACGCTTCAGTCCGGAGGCGCGCTGCTGCTACGGTCGCAGGTTCGAATCCTGCATCGGGCATGGATGTGTGAGATGTCCTTAGGTTAGTTAGGTTTAAGTAGTTCTAAGTCTAGGGGACTGATGACCTCAGATGTTAATTCCATAGCGCTTACAGCCATTTAAACCATTTGAGTGTTCCTCCATACATTTAGTTGTGTCAGCACAAAGTTCCTCTTCTATTAATCTACCTTCGCTGTACCTCATCATATTTACATTCACCTCATAGCACCTGTACCTATCCTCGACCACCCCTCCAGGGCACTATTCGGTCGGAATTAATTTTCCGAGCGCGATTCATTTGCATGAACCGCACCCTCTCTCACTTCTGTAATAACTGTTGTTCGTTGCCTCCAGTCGTTATCCATCAGCACAGAAGATTGTATCTGCCTATTATTGTTTTGCCAATTTGTATAATTCGAGTTCACATTATAACCTGGATTGTACCTTCTGTAGTGTCGATTCTGTCTGTTTTTCCCGTATGTGAAATTGTTTCCATTAGCGCTATGCGGATTACAATGTTGGTCGTAGTTATTGCAGTGCATTAGTAACTGCAGCAGGAAACAGATTTAAGGTTATCAGAGCAGATAATATACAATATACGGCTCTGAGACTTAATGTTGAGTATAAATACACGAAGTTGAAGATTATTGTATAGGCATGTGCCATCGAACCTGAGAGGTATCAAGGCATGCCAAGATTCGACAGTTATGCTGGAAAAGGAAAGACAGCTACACCTCAGAATTAAACGTATTCAAAGCCTCGGACACACCAAAAACCGAACGAAACCAAAATTAGCGTAAGGAGAACTATACGTGAAGTCTTCAGTGAAATCGAGTGTAATATTTTGTCTACCGATCTGATAGAAATTCTTGAGAAGAGTAATGTTAACTCAGTAAACGGAGTTACCATAATGGAATTGAAACGAGTTATACCAGCGAGAAGGCTGAGGTACTAAATTATTTTTCCAAATTTGTTTCACTTCGATAGAACTTACTGAAATTCCGGTCCGCCACCGTAACTGAGTGGACAGCGCGACGGCTTGTCCTGCCGAGGGGTCCGGGTTCGTTTCCCGGCTGGGTTGGAAATTTTCTCCGCTTAGGGACTGGGTGTTTGTGTCGTCTTTATCATTATCATTCATCCTCGTCGACGCGCAAGTCACCGACGTGGCATCACCTCAAAAGACTTGCACTATGCGATCAGGTCTATCAGCCGGGAGGCCCTCGTCACACGACATTTCATTTCATTTCATTTCACTGAGATTCCTCATTTAAATCGTTTCACGAACACCAAAATGACAGATATTGAAATAAGTGAAGGCAGGGTACAAAATCATCATGGTGGTGCTGTATTCGGAGGAGTCACAACGCTAGGAAATGCAGGAAAATCTCCAGAGGATTGACGGTTGCAGTATTAGGAGTGAACGTTACTCATCATAACACGATTGCCGAACGTTCAATGGAAACAGCCATATCCATCGAACATCTGGGAGTATACGTATGGAATGATTAAAAGTAGAATTACCACAAAAAACAAAGAAAGAAAAGGAAATTGAGATATCAGACTGAGATTCAGTTGAAGAATGCTCAGGAAGACTATTTGTCGATTCTTGATGAAACACTCGCAAAGTGTAGATCTATATAAATATCACTTTATCAGAATTACTAGAGTATCATTAATATATTTCAAGATTTAAGATAAAATTTAAATTTTTTGGTAGCGTATGTGAATCGGATCCGCTAATTTTTTTATATGCAATAAATGAGAATCCAATGATCGACTCTCACGCGAGCATGGTGTCGATGGGATCTGGATCGACATGGCCAACGATATCTAGGATTGCAATAGCTCCCAGCGACAAGCGTCCGAGGGGACGAATACGGAGTTCTATCACGACATTTAATTTGAGTTATGAAGTGGATGTGTTTGCACAAGCCAGTGGACAGTGCAACGACATGTTGATCACCCCAGACTGTGAATATGGTGACCATTGTTACTGACTCCCATGATGCGGCAGTCAAGAGATGGGCGACAATTCTTGTGTGCCCAAAGACAACACCGACACAGTGGTGATATCGTGACAGCCTTTCAGGCGATACCCAGTTTTGCATACGACACGACGGATGTGTTGATGCCCAGAGGTGAACTAACTCACAATACTGCATTGGTCATAGTCGTATGGGCCCTGCATCTGACATGATGGTGTAGTATAATACCGAGCACCAAACTCAATCTCCACTGGTTGACATAGCCAATGTTACACTTGTACTCAGGCCGTTTCTGTACCATATCTTCGAGGCCTGCGTTATTTTATCTTCGGACAAGATAATGAAAGAGATCATGTCTCCTGTACCTACTTTATTTAGCTTGATTCAGAGGTTACACAATTGTTTTCTTGGCCAACACGCTTTTCACATCTCTCACCCACAGAAAATTTCTGGTCATGCGTTACCAGGAGACAGGCATGCTCCTGTGTGGACCGTTATTTATATTATTTTATTTGTATGATGTCTACAGGAATCATTCTTAAAGGCCGAAGAATATTCGTACTATCTGCCCTGATTTAACAATAAAACTATAATCAGATTGGAGGCAAAGTACGGCATCTTCCTATGAATGTCTTTAAGTTAAGATTATTGAGATTTTTTTCGATTCTCTCGCCTGTCAAAGAAGCCTTTGACCATTGGAACCATACTCCTTTGTAGAAACCAGATTTGTGCTGTTAGTTTGATCTTAAATTCGTCCAGCACACTTAAGAGTATCCAAGCTTCATACTGACAGATCGCTCAGTCAGCTGGCGGCAGTGGAGTGACCGTAGAGCGAGTGATGGCGAGGTGGACTCAGGTCTGTAGAGTGACAAGAAGAGGAGGCACGTGTTCCTTCAGAAGGGCTTTTCAATGAGAAAATAGTGGTATTGTTCAACTAGCTCTGACTAATAGATGGATAATAGTTAAAAATTGGATGTTGTTTAATGGCCGAGTGCCAGTATTTCATCTGGACACCGCTTTGGAGATTTACGTGTCTCTAACCTGCTTCAGTTATTCAACTGGAGAAAAGGGTGCTATTGCTTAGCATGAAAACTGAAAGACGTGTCATTCTTTGCGAATCCTCACATCGTTGACGAGGTGGAAGTTAGATTAAAGGCAGGCTGCAAATACCCGTTGTCCGTTGAGGGTACGATCCGGCGCCCTGTACATTCCCAGGCGCCCGCTTTACGGCCGAACCACTAGGTTTGACGACAAGTAAGTGACAACGGCGGAAATCCGGTCAGAAGTTACAACTGAGTTGAGATTTCCCACGTGTCGTTTACCTTTATCATGATACCACAGTAACGTAGTCTCTTGATGTAGAGCTAGACTCGTCTAGGACAATGAGTGGTTTTGTGCTGTCGAGAGATGAGTCTTGTTTATGTTTCTGGCTGTCAGATTGATGGCAACGTGTTTGCCTGCAAACGATGTGGTGAAAGGTCACAAGAAGCAACGATTCTCGCGACCTACCCCTCTCCCACTACTGGAATCAGGACTGATTTTGTAATTGCTGAATGTAGTCTGAACGCTCGCCAAAGCGTGTCGAGAATGGAAAACCCTCTTGCCGTACACTTCACAACAGGGGCACCGAATGGCAAACTCTAACCCGATAATGCGAGACCTCAAACTGCAGTTCACATCAGAAACACCTCGAGGAATGTGCGGACCTCAATTATACTACCGGGTCCCCTGAACTGGCTGGCCGGGGTGGCCGAGCGGTTCTAGGCCCTACAGTCTGGAACCGCGCGACCGCTACGTCACAGGTTCGAATCCTGCCTCGGGCATGGATGTGTGTCATGTCCTTAGGTTAGTTATGTTTAAGTAGTTCTAAGTTCTAGGGGACTGATGACCTCAGAAGTTAAGTCCCATAGTGTTCAGAGCCATTTGAACCATTTTTGAACCCCCGAACTGCCACTCATAGAGCATGGCTGGAATGCGGTAGGAAGATGTGCATTTTTTTCATACCATTCTCAAGTGAGCAATCTTCTTCAACTGAGACATACTGATGTTGAAGATGGTCATCAGTTCCGTGTGGGGTGAAAGTTTACTCATTCTATAACCGTTAAATTAACGTCTCCATAAACGTTAATAAATACTGAGCTGTTGCATCTTGGTGTAACATTTTCTGTGAATGAATGTATTGAACACATTTATACTTCCTTGGGAAAAATCATTACGGGTGACGAGATGTGAGGTTACCCGTACCATTCTACCTCAAAACGACGAACTGCAGAATGGGGTTCTGATGATTCACCAAGGCCAATGAAGGAGCGGACGTGACGTGCGATTTAAACAACACCCAATAGAAGGATTTTTCTGTCAGTCTCACATGGTTTTATAGACGTTCTGTGCGTTGTAATCAAGTGGGGGTGGGGGATGGGGGGAGACCATGTAGAACACCTGAGGCATTAAAAACATTTTCTTAACATATCCTTGTTTTACTATTAATCCAGTCTCGAAACGTTTCGGACTGACGGGATACGTTAATGTCGGAGGTCGTGAACAATTGTAACTGACAGCAACCAACTGATTACTAGTACCCAATCTACGATCCTATTAGAATGTCGCTATAATCAACCCCAAAAGTACAGTAGAGTTAAATTTGATGAACTCTAACTTCAACAAAAGAAATAAGTGTTAAAGAAAAGAAAGTTTCCGTAAGACGTTGTATTGCAGAGTAACTCTTATCACATCCCTTTCGTGAGTCGGAAACTTCTGAGACCTGAAGTTTTAGGCAAACGGGGCCGCTCGCGTTTTGACGACCGCCGGGCGCTGTACGTCAAGCGTCGCGGGATAGTCTAATAACGCGGCGCGTGCTTTGCTTCCCGCAGAGCGCCTCGCATTATAACTCGTACTGCCTGATGGCCTTTTAAGTGCGCCGTAAAAGACAGCCTAGGAGGGGACGTTACGACAGCTTTATGACAGCACTTCCAACCAAGTGCACTTAATGTACGTAAATATCTGCGCTCGTGATCAGGTGAGACTTTGCTGCTCGTGTATCAGGCCCAAACGAAGACACCACAGACAGCAATTTCCCCACAGGTGGCACATTACCGGTGCCTAAGTAATTGAGACCTTACAAACCAAGGATAGCATCTTCGGAGTGGGCAGTGTAGAGAGCTTCCAACAATTTTCACTTGGCAATCATTTCCACGCCATAGCCCCTTTTTATCACACAATGGGCCTCTGGGACAACGTTTGGTCAGCAAAGATAAATTTGAGTTGGTCTCTGTCTTTGGATCAAGCCATATGTAGAACATACATGATTGTCATAATAGTCTGTCGTAACACACTCCATATAAAAATGCACTGTGCCTTGGCACAATTACAGTAGTGTATGCTTGGTGGTAACTCCAAGAACAATGTGATCGTCATAGAGAGCTAGTTGAAACACGTTCAGAGTATAAATATTTTAAAGGTTAAAAATGTTCTTTGGCCTGGTCAAAGGTTACAATAACAGAAATACAGAGTGTAAGTGCACTGACTTGGCACAATAACAGTAGCGCACTCTTGGTGATACCTCCAGATACAATGCGATCGTCATAGAGATCGAGCTGAACACCTACAAAGTATGAATATCTTAAAGGTTACAAATGTTCTTTGGTCTAGTCGTAGATTACAGTAACAGAAATACAGATATAACAATGGCGCTCTTTCTCTGAGCAGCAACATAAATAAATAACCTATTATGATGTTGTACACCGACTGTAATGTTTCAGAAATTAAGAAGAATGTGTTATCTGTCAGCTAATATTTTACAGAAGACCCAAACAATACTTTAATGAGATTTGATAACTACTTTAACACAATTTTAAATTTTTACAAGTTGAATGGTTATTGCATGCATTTGGTTTCTACGCCTGTCTTCTCAAACTTTTATTGTCTTTGCCGTTCTACATACATAAGAACTTCAATTACAATTGTCTCATAGTGTAAGAACTTTTAATAATTTAGGATTCTTTAAATTGGGTTCTTTCGCAGTGTTTAGTTCATATGAACATACTCTTTTTCATTTCTGTAATATTGAAGTCGACATACCACATTACAACAGCTTATGAATTTAAGTTGTTGTGCAGAGAAAGGATGCCATGTTTCTCGTGTATTCCTGGCATCGTAATCTTTGACCAGGCTAAACGACATTTGTAACCTTTGAGGTGCTCATATTTCGTATGTGTTTCAACTTTATCTCTTTGACGATCACGTGACATTTGGAGTTATCACGAAGTGTGCAGTATTGCAACTGTGACAAGGAGCAGCGCATTTATATGGACTACGTTAACCGGACATATACAGGGTGGTCCATTGATTGTGACCAGGCCAAATATCTCAAGAAATAAGAGTCAAACGAAAAAACTACAAAGAACGAAACATGTCTAGCTTCAAGGGGGAAACCAGAGGGCGCTAAGGTTGGCCCGCTAGATGGCGCTGCCATAGGTCAAACGGATATCAACTGCGTTTTTTGAAAATAGGAGCACACATTTTTTATTACATATTCGTGTAGTACGTAAAGAAATATGAATGTTTTAGATGGACCACTTTTTCCGCTTTGTGATAGATGGCGCTGTAACAGTCACAAACATATGGCTCAAAATTTTAAACGAACAGTTAGTAACAGGTAGGTTTTTTTAAAATTTAAAATACAGAACTTAGGTACGTTTGAACATTTCATTTAGGTTGTTCCATGTAATACACGTACCTTTGTGAACTTATCATTTCTGAGAACGCGTGCTGATACAGCATGATTACCTGTAAATACCACAATAATGCAATAAATGCTCAAAATGATGTCCGTCAACCTCAATGCATTTGGCAAATACGTGTAACGACGTTCCTCTCAACAGCGAGTAGTTCGCCTTCCGTAATGTTCGCACATGCATTGACAATGCGCTGACGCACGTTGTCAGGCGTTGTCGGTGGATTACGATAGCAAATATCCTTCAACTTTCCCCACAGAAAGAAACCCGGGGACATCAGACCCGGTAAATGTGCGGGCCATGGTATGGTGCTTCGACGACCAATCCACCTGTCATGAAATATGCTATTCAATACCGCTTCAACCGCACGCGAGCTATGTGCCGGACAGCCATCATGTTGAAAGTACATAACCATTCAGTCATGCAGTGAAACATCTTGTAGTAACATCGGTAGAATATTACCTAGGAAATCAGCATACATTGCACCATTTAGATTGCCATCGATAAAATGGGGGCCGATTATCCTTCCTCCCATAATGCCGCATCATACATTAACCCGCCAAGGTCGCTGATGTTCCACTTGTCGCAGCCATCGTGGATTTTCCGTTACCCAATAGTGCATATTATGCCGATTTACGTTACCCATGTTGGTGAATGGCGCTTCGTCACAAAATAAAACGCGTGCGAAAAATCTGTCATCGTCCCGTAATTTCTTTTGTGACCAGTGGCAGAACTGTACACGACGTTCAAAGTCGTCGCCATGCAATTCCTGGTGCATATAAATATGGTACGGTTGCAATCGATGTTGATGTAGCATTCTCAACACCGACGTTTTTGAGATTCCCGATTCTCGCGCAATTTGTCTGCTGCTGATGTGCAGATTAGCCGCTACAGCAGCTAAAACATCTACTTGGGCATCATAATTTGTTGCAGGTAATGGTTGACTTTTCACATGTGGCCGAACACTTCCTGTTTCCTTAATTAACGTAACTATCCGGCGAACGGTCCGGACACTTGGATGATATCGTCCAGGATACCGAGCAGCATACATAGCACACGCCCGTTTGGCATTTTGACCACAATAGCCATACATCAACACGGTATCGACATTTTCCGCAATTGGTAAACGGTCCATTTTAACACGGGTAATGTATCACGAAGCAAATACCGTCCGCACTGGCGAAATGTTACGTGATACCACGTACTTATACGTTTGTGACTATTACAGCGCCATCTATTACAAAGAGAAAAAAGTGGTCCAACTAAAACATTCATACTTCTTGACGTACTAAACGAATATGTTATAAAAATGGGGGTTCCTATTCAAAAAAACGCAGTTGATATCCGTTTGACCTATGGCAGCGCCATCTAGCGGGCCAACCATAGCACCATCTGGTTTCCCCCTTCAAGCTAGATGAGTTTCGTTCTTTGTAGTTTTTTCGTATGATGCTTATTTCGTGAGATATTTGGCCCGGTCACTATCAATGGACCATCCTATATGTCTGTCTCGAAGCACTCCTTGAAGTAAGTGATATGTAACAGTTCGTTGTGTAACTAAGATTACTGTCGCAGATGCAGTTCGATGCGCCAGGCCCATACGCCAAACACGATCTTTCCTCATGGTAGCGCCACGTGCTCGTCTGGAGTACGGTCCTCTTACGACCATACGTTCTCGTGACCACCGCTGCCAGCAATCATGTGCAGTGGCTACATTCCTGTTATATTTTTCCGATGTCGCAGAAGGAACAGCCATTTTCTCTTAGCTCTATTACAAGACTTCGTTCAAACTCAGTGACGTGTTGATCGTACATTCCACTGACCCCGAACCACCGCTATTTGTGACTTCTCTGGTGTCAAGCTAGAGCTCATTGGACGGCAACGTGGAAACCTGTTTTGCTTTCTGGTGAAAGATGGTTCGTCCTCCGTCCCAATTATGGCCATGTGTTGATTGGGAGGAGGCTACATGTAACAACACACGCTCTATAGAAGGTCGACATGTTGCTTTTGCCTTCTCGATCCCCATATCTCTCTCAATGGAGCGCGTATGGGACGTCATCGTACGAAAAGTCCAGCGTCATCGACAAACAGCATTAAGAGTCCCTATAGTGACTGACCAAGTGCAACAGGCATGGACCTCCATCCCACAAATTGATATCCAGCACCTCTATAAAAAGCTCGCCCTTACATTAACCTATGATGTTGCAATGTTAATCACTTACATATGTTACCTAGACGAACGTATTCTCAAAAGTTGATTGTTCTACATTAATTATGTTTTGATGTTACGATTATTTCTCCGTCAGTGTAGATTAGGAACAGCATATTAGGACAATAACAGTTCTTGGAGGAACGTCAGATATCACTTCCACTGATCTCGATGACTTTTTGTTAATTACTACGAACTGTTACCTTTCTGACAGGAAATTAGGAAACGAGTCTCACAACTAAGACGTTACTCCATAGCATTTGATTAGAAGTCGCTTGTGAGGAACGGAGTCGAAGCCTTTTGAAAATTTTAAAATGTGGATTCAGTGTGGGATCCTTTGTTGATAGCACTCGTTACCTCGAGCGAATGGAGACCTAATTGTGTTTCACAAAAACGATATTTTCTGACTTATGAGGCTGTAGATTGTTTCCTTGGAGGCAATTATGAAGTTCGAAGTGTATGATCCAAAATCCTAGTGTAAATCGTATCAGTGATGCGGATCTGTAATTTAGAGTATTTCCGCTGTATTAGTTCTTGTGTATTGGCGTGACCTGTGCATCTTACCAGTACTGAGGTCGGTATCTTTCGTCAGGCCAGCTGTTGTATATGATTGATTACTAAGCATGGAAAAGAAAGGGTCAAGAAAGGGATTAAAATTCAAGGTGTGGGGATATCCGTGATAAGATTCGCTGATGACATTGCTATTCTCAGTGAAAGTGAAGAAGAGTGGTAGGATGTGTTGAATGGAACGAACAGTCTAACAAAGTACAGATTATGGTTTGAGAGTAAATCGAAGAAAGAGGAAAGTAATGAGAAGCAGCGTTAATGGGAATACCGAGTAACTTAACATCAGAATTGATGATACCGAAACAGATGTAGTTAAGCAAATCTGCTATCTAGGCAGCAAGAAACCCATAACGGACGGAGCAAGAAGGACATAAAAACAGACTAGTACTGGAAAAAGGGCATTCCTGCCAGGAGAAGTCTACTAGTATCAAACATAGGTCTTTATTTTAGGAAGAAATTTCCGAGAATGTACATTTGGAGCGCAACAGTCGATGATAATGAAATATGGGCTAAGGGAAAACCGGAACAGAAGAGAATTAAAGCATTTAAGATGTGGTGCTAAAGAAAATTTTTGGAAATTTGGTGGACTGCTAAGGTAAGGAAGCATCTTCGCAAGACCAGCAAGGAAAAGAGTCTATGGAAAAGAATCTATAGGAAACACTGACAAGGAGAAGGGGCATGATGATAGGACACCTCTTAAGACATCAGGCAATAACTTCCATGAAAGTAGAGGGAGCTGTAAAGGGTAAAAGTTACAGACAGAGATCGGGATACGTTAAACAAATAATTGAGGACACAGGTTGCAAATGCTACTCTGAGATGGAAAGGTTGGCGCAGGAGAGCAGTTCGTAGCGGGCCTCATCGGGCCTCTCAGAAGACTGATTACGCCGAAAAAACGTGTGCATTTGTTACATCAGCAAACTCTGAAAGGAGTTTGGACCGCTGTTGTGTCTGCCGATTTCAGTAGAACAATCAGTTTTTTTGTGTAGTGCGTTTATGTTTTTGTAATTATGGTATTTATTTAAATAACAAATTAGCAATGGTGCATAATGAACCTTAATTATTGAAACTATTCTGCATGTACTGTCGGTTGTTTTATGGTGATTTTTAATAGTATGCCAAATCATTTGTACAATATGTGTAAACTTCGACCTGTATAAATTATCCTCATTTACCTACATACTCGGCAAGTCACCATACAGTGCATGGTGGACAGTAGCCTGTACCGCTTTTAGTTATTCGCTTTTCTTTTCCACTCGAAAATGGCATGGCAGATAAACAACTGTCTATATGCCTTCCTAAAAGCTGAATTCCACTTATCTTGCCTTCGCAGCCCTTAAGTGCAATGTACATGACTGGCACTCGAATCGTTTTACAGTAAGCCATCCGACATTACCTAAGGGAAATTATGCTGACTAGTAACTTCTCTAACTAGCGTCCCTTTCGTGCAAACCTATTGTGGATTTACCTGATGTTGTTCGCACTGCAATTGGGCTACATACAACTCTGTTTGGAAAGAGTGCTCGACAATGTCATAGCGTCGCACACGTTTGTTTTCATCCCCCGAAGCTAATTTACTGCAAATAATAACCTGTAGCCGTGATCCGGCGGTCAGTTTGTCTATGCATCGGCCAGAATTGCGAATTAATCAAATAAATAGAAATATTAGGTAAAGATAAATTATTAATTAATAAAAAGGTTCTATACTAACTTTTGTAACTAATATTGACAACACCACACAATTATGTTGAATAACGTTTATTCAAGAAGGTAAATCTCAAATAGACCAGTTATAATAAAGACAGAAAATAATCTTATTAAATGCAGCAAAGTTCGTAGAGAGTGTTAAGAGAATTGTAGCAGAACGTGGAAGCTAAATAGTAATCCAAAACTTGCGAAAAACTAAGTCCGTTTTGTGGTCAGAATATACGAAATATTCACCAGTTCAAAATAATTCAGAGTTCTGTGTGACAATTCACACAGTAACACATGAGAGTTAATGAATAGAAACTTATATTGTGTCTATTCGCAGTTCTGTAATGCCGCGGGAAAGGACGTAGTCGAGCCCTCGAACACATTCAGATCTCGTAAGAGTTCGAGTCCCTTCAAAAGCCCCGTAGCAGACATCACCTTGAATCCATCACCAACGCGACCGAATAACCCACGTTACCACAGTCATGTCGGCTTTTTTTTTTTTTCAAAAACACACATAAAATTGTCCACAGTCGCTCCCTTGAGTGCATGACTCAAGAGGTTTCTGTCACCACTTGACTACATTGGTGTTCTACCACTGTATAACTCTCATTGGCTGAAGACCATCACCACCAAAAGTACATCATTCTTACGTTCTACAGATTTGACTTACCCACTTTATGCATTAAACTACACTCCTGGAAATTGAAATAAGAACACCGTGAATTCATTGTCCCAGGAAGGGGAAACTTTATTGACACATTCCTGGGGTCAGATACATCACATGATCACACTGACAGAACCACAGGCACATAGGCAACAGAGCATGCACAATGTCGGCACCAGTACAGTGTATATCCACCTTTCGCAGCAATGCAGGCTGCTATTCTCCCATGGAGACGATCGTAGAGATGCTGGATGTAGTCCTGTGGAACGGCTTGCCATGCCATTTCCACCTGGCGCCTCAGTTGGACCAGCGTTCGTGCTGGACGTGCAGACCGCGTGAGACGACGCTTCATCCAGTCCCAAACATGCTCAATGGGGGACAGATCCGGAGATCTTGCTGGCCAGGGTAGTTGACTTACACGTTCTAGAGCACGTTGGGTGGCACGGGATACATGCGGACGTGCATTGTCCTGTTGGAACAGCAAGTTCCCTTGCCGGTCTAAGAATGGTAGAACGATGGGTTCGATGACGGTTTGGATGTACCGTGCACTATTCAGTGTCCCCTCGACGATCACCAGTGGTGTACGGCCAGTGTAGGAGATCGCTCCCCACACCATGATGCCGGGTGTTGGCCCTGTGTGCCTCGGTCGTATGCAGTCCTGATTGTGGCGCTCACCTGCACGGCGCCAAACACGCATACGACCATCATTGGCACCAAGGCAGAAGCGACTCTCATCGCTGAAGACGACACGTCTCCATTCGTCCCTCCATTCACGCCTGTCGCGACACCACTGGAGGCGGGCTGCACGATGTTGGGGCGTGAGCGGAAGACGGCCTAACGGTGTGCGGGACCGTAGCCCAGCTTCATGGAGACGGTTGCGAATGGTCCTCGCCGATACCCCAGGAGCAACAGTGTCCCTAATTTGCTGGGAAGTGGCGGTGCGGTCCCCTACGGCACTGCGTAGGATCCTACGGTCTTGGCGTGCATCCGTGCGTCGCTGCGGTCCGGTCCCAGGTCGACGGGCACGTGCACCTTCCGCCGACCACTGGCGACAACATCGATGTACTGTGGAGACCTCACGCCCCACGTGTTGAGCAATTCGGCGGTACGTCCACCCGGCCTCCCGCATGCCCACTATACGCCCTCGCTTAAAGTCCGTCAACTGCACATACGGTTCACGTGCACGCTGTCGCGGCATGCTACCAGTGTTAAGACTGCGATGGAGCTCCGTATGCCACGGCAAACTGGCTGACACTGACGGCGGCGGTGCACAAATGCTGCGCAGCTAGCGCCATTCGACGGCCAACACCGCGGTTCCTGGTGTGTCCGCTGTGCCGTGCGTGTGATCATTGCTTGTACAGCCCTCTCGCAGTGTCCGGAGCAAGTATGGTGGGTCTGACACACCGGTGTCAATGTGTTCTTTTTTCCATTTCCAGGAGTGTATTACATTACCACTGTATTTAAATAAAGAAATGCTATAAACATTCAGTACACCCAGACCACTCACAATAAATATAAATAAATGTTAATCAAAATAACCACGGGTGTGCTGCCGGTCCATAGTGTCCAACGGACACAATATTTCGGCGATCAAACATGTCGCCATCATCAGGTGAACTGACGGACTGAGCTCCTGTGAACGTGCCGGCACGGAGATCCGTACGCTATGGCTGCTCAGAGGGAACTGGGCTCGGTCGCGGCGGCGGCCGATTTAAATACCCTCCGCCCGCGGCGCGCTCACTCCGCCGTCCGCGCCCCACGCCACGGTCGCGCGGTGGAACAGATTGCGACGGCGTCTGAGATGACGTCGGTGTGATGGCTCTGTCCGCCGTGGTCGTCACAACTATACGTTTGTTCGATTTACTCTTGATTAACCCAATCGCTGGTTCCCAGGATTATAGCCAGAGTCATGGTTTATGAGGTCGTCATTGGTGCGAATTTCGATGGCCTCTCTAACAACGCTGTCCCAGTATCTCAACGTCTGTACCAGAATCCTCGTGCGGTCGTCCTCCACGGCGTGATTTTCCGACAAACAATGTTCAGCGACCGCCGACTTGCTCGGATACATCAGTCGAGTGTGCCTCTGGTGTTCACGGCATCGATCCTCGACGGTACGCATCGTCTGACCAATATACGACTTGCCACATTGACACGGAATCTGGTACACGCCGGCCTTCCTCAAACCGAGGTCATCTTTGGCGCTCCCCACCAGTGCACGAGTTTTATTTGGAGGACAAAACACGGTTCCGACCTGGTGTTTCTTCAGAATGCGGGCGGTTTTCCCCGAGAGTGTATGGAATAAATGCAGTGCCTACCTCCTCCCTCGTGACTTCATCCATCTCAACAGTTTGTGCTGCAGTGGTTGGGCGGAGAGCACGTTGAATCTGCCACTCTGAGTACCCATTTTTTCGAAATACAGTTCTCAGGTGTTCCAATTCCTGGGGTAGACTCTCTGCGTCAGAGATAGTGCGCGCCCTATGTACTAGAGCTTGAAGTACCCCGTTCCTCTGTGAAGGGTGGTCGCAGCTGTCTGCGTGCAAATACAGATCAGTGTGCGTTGTCTTCCGATACACCCCATGACCTAGGGTGCCGTCAGCCCTTCTCTTGACCAAGACGTCAAGGAAAGGTAATTTACCCTCCGTTTCAGTCTCCATAGTGAATTTGATGTTGGGGTGTATGGAGTTTAGATGTGTAAGGAAGTCAAGGAGTTTAGCCCTACCATGTGGCCAGATGACGAACGTGTCGTCCAAGTAACGGAAAAAGCAAGTAGGTTTCCATACGGATGACGACAGGGCTTCCTCCTCGAAGTTCTCCATGTACAAGTTCGCTACCACCGGTGAGAGTGGGCTACCCATGGCGACTCCCTCCGTTTGTTCGTAGTATTCTCCATTAAAAAGAAAATACGTGGAAGTCAAGACAAGCCTAAAAAGTTCAGTGGTCTTCTCGAAAACTTCTGACTAATCAATTCTAGTGACTCTCGAAGGGGTACCCTCGAAAACAAGGAAACGACGTCAAAACGACGTCAAAACTCACGTTCACAGGAGCTCAGTCCGTCAGTTCACCTGATGATGGCGACATGTATGATCGCCGAAATATTGTGCCCGTTGGACACTATAGACCGCAGCACACCCGTGGATATTTTGATTATCAAATACGCCGGGAGAAACTCAAGAATCACATAAATAAATGTTTGTTGATAAATAAAGTAAATAGCATTTTTTTGCAAGTAGGCTCATGTTAAACGACAGCAAAATATTGTCAAATATTGCAATTTTGTCATATATAGACGTGGTTGGAGAGGTGGCTGTTATATAAAATAAATTGTTGATGGTGAAGAGCCAACAGCCACACATTGGTTTTACGTTACTTTAATACCAGTTTCAAACTTTTTACAGTTCATCATCAGACAGTTTTTTTCATGTTTCCGTCAATACTAATCATACTTTGGTGTCCTGTGAGTTGCCCTAGGATAAACAATAATTTACAAATTACGAACATGTAACCTAAATGATTGCACTTCATATCTACGTAGGAATGCAACTTACCTGAAACGTCCATCTGGCGCATTTGTATTTCATTGGAAGAAAATTCCTAATAGAAATGCGCCAGATAGACATTTCACGTCATTTACATTCCAACACAAATATGGAGCGCAGCCATTTTAGTAACATGTCTGTAATTTGTAAATTAGGGCAACTCACAGGAAACCTAAGCGTGATGGAAGCATGAAAAAACTATCTAATGATGAACTGTAAGCAATTCGAAACCAGTAATGGTACTTTTTGAATAAAGTAACATAAAACCAAACTGTGTCTGTTTGCTGTGCACATTCAACCATTTAGTATTAAATATTATTTGAAAAATTATTTATATCTTCTTGATAGAAACGTCATTTGGCACTCTTTTCAATAGTGGTGTCAGGTAACATATACATATGATCACTTCTTAATTTACGAAGCTTTTAATATCGATTGTAATCATATTTAAACAAAGCTATTTTCAAAATTAGTAACATATTCATTAAAGAACTACACAAGTATGAAAATACATGAGGTGTGAGTGGTGCCTTTGCTCACTGCGGGTGTTGGTCGCAGCGATGAACATGGCTTGTTAAAAGCCACTTCGGCCAAACGCACAGTATTCGGCGTGTCCTCTGATACTGAAGTTGCAAGCAGTTTGTGTCCATTGTGGGGCCGGGTTGGAGTCCGGTCTGACCTTTGCAAGTACTGGATGCGTTGGTATCTGTTGGATGATACCTGTGGGCCCTGGAGGCAATCTGTTAATGTTATTCTTGGATTTTTGCTTTTTAAAAATAAATCCACAAGGGAACCTCCCTATCGCATCCCTCTCAGATTTAGTTATAAGTAGGCACAGTGGATAGCCCTTGAAAAACTGAACACAGATCACTCGAGAAAACAGGAAGAGATTGTGTGGCACTATGAAAAAATAAGCAACATCGGCAACATCAAGGAGAGTGTAAGCTCAGGAGCTGCGTGGTGACGTGGTTAGCGTGAGCAGCTGCGGAACGAGAGGTCCTTGTTTCAAGTCTTCCCTCGAGTGAAAAGTTTTATTTTCAGACAATTATTTTGCGGAGGTGCACAGGTACACAGGGCAGTATTGTTTACGTGATCGTGTGTCAATTATCAAAGTTCAGGCACTCACACATAATCAACTTCGCTCTCCAAAATTCCAGGACATGTTCAGATTTGCTTGGACATATGCAGGATTTGACGGTGTATACACGGAAAAGTTTGAAAACGTTAAAAACATATGTTTTGGCAGAGCACAGGGAAAACTGTGCGACTGTGAAACTGTTGCATTCATTTGTTGCAGTTATGTTTTCATCACTTTTTTGGGCGTGATTATCACATCCACAAGAAAACCTAAATCGGGCAAGGTAGAAGAATCTTTTTACCCATTCGCCAAGTGTACAAGTTAGGTGGGTCGACAACATATCCCTGTCATGTGACGCACATGCCATCACCAGTGTCGTAGAGAATATATCAGACGTGTTTTCCAGTGGAGGAATCGGTTGAACTATGACTTTGCGATCAAATGTTTTCGGTTCGCATTGGAGAGGCACGTCCTTTCGTCTACTAATCGCACGGTTTTGCGGTGCGGTCGCAAAACACAGACACTAAACTTATTACAGTGAACAGACGTCAATGAACGAACGGACAGATCATAATTTTGCGAAAATAAAGAAAGTAAACTTTTCACTCGAGGGAAGACTTGAACCAAGGACCTTTCGTGCCGCACCTGCTCACGCTAACCACGAGACCATGGCACTCCTAAGCTGACGGTATCCTTGATGTTGCCTGCGCATGGACTACTCAGTTTGTATATTTTGCTCATTTTTTTCATAGTTCCACACAACTTCTTCCTGTTTTCTCGACTGATCTGTGTTCAGTTTTTCAAGGCCTATCCACTGTGCCAACTTATAACTAAATCTGAGGGGGGTGCGATGGGGAGGTTTCCTTGTCAGTATCTTTCCACTCAACACAAGCTCTATACCGCATTTCAACGATAGCAGAGCGTGGTTGTAAACGAGTGGCAGGTTTCGGATCCTCTCTAGTGGTAGGGGTAAAATTTTATCATTAAATTTGTTGGAACCAAATTACTGGTTGGACATTTTTGGTTTCAGGTGTACATGCTAACTAGGGTGGATCAAGGATCCGAGACCCGCGGTCGGAATTTCTTAGTTGACAAAACAACAAATTAAATATGAGCTGGCTGTACGTGGGGAAAATCAGGTAGGTAGCATTGCCGAAGTGGAGCAGCACCTGCGCGGGTCGCTGAGTGGTGCGCTTGTCGTCAACACGGACAACGTAGGCGAGGTATGTCTTGCTCTGTTTGCGACAGCCTCCCGCCCAGTTTGCAGGACAACCTTCAGTTTTTGCAGGGCAGTGTGCCTACATGCCCACGAGTGTTTCGTATTCAAGTGCAAATAAATCACCTTGTTAATAGCGTTGGTGACTTTAGTGTAATTAATTCAGACCCTAAGCAGAAAAGTCAATGAAAGATTGAAAGTTCAAATGGTTCAAATGGCTCTGAGCACTATGGGACTTAACATCTGAGGTCATCAGTCCCCTAGAACTTAGAACTGCTTAAACCTAACTAACCTAAGGACATCACACACATCCATGCCCGAGGCAGGATTCGAACCTGCATCCGTAGCAGTCGCGCGGTTCCGGACTGAAGCGCCTAGAACCGCTCGGCCACCGCGGCCGGCTAGAGATTGAAGGACAGGATAATGAAGCTTCAGCTTGAGGGGAGCCTCTTGGACTGACAAGTGAATGCGACCAAGTAAGAGGGTTCTGATCCCAGGGAAGGTTACGGTTCTAAGGAACTTGGTACTGTAGAGGGGGATAAATGTCATAGTTGGAACTTATTTAGTAAGTTGCCGAATCCTCTTCCTACTATATTTCAGTGTGACTTTTCATGCTTTCCCGACGGATCTGTTGCAAATACGCTTCTCGGGTTTGCCGCCGGATCGTATTGTGTAAATCGTACAATATTTCTTCGATGCAACTGCTCGACATCATCAGGTGGTGGTAGCTGCTGCTGTCACTGCTGCAAGGCGCGACTGATGATAATCGCGCGGCGGCGTCGGAATTTATCATAACGGGAGCAGGCAATACGCGTGCGCAAGAAGACGCTCATAGTTGGAGAAAGCGGCGCTCCTAGTGCCCCCTACTGGGAGCTGCAGAAAGGCCATCCACGCGTGCGCTTTGGGCAATAACTGTGCTGCCGGACGCTCCTGCGGATAAAGTTTGAACTAAATCTCAGCTACGCGTTGCGTCACTTGAGGAAACGGAAGTTCTTATTTTCCCTGTTTTTGATTTAATGGCAGCCAGTGCTGGATTCCAGGCGGCGCTCAGTTGAAAACCTGCATCCCTGTTGATTAGATTGTCCGCCGTGCGAATATATATGGCCTCCTTAATAACACAGTCCCAGAAAGATGACGCTGGGGATAAAATTTCCGTCTGTTCGTAAAGCATACGATGTCCCGTGTCCAGGCAATGTTCCGCTACCGCTGATTTATCAGGTTGCCCCAGGCGTGTATGACGATGATGTTCGACGCAGCGTTCTTGCACGGTTCGGCATGTCTGTCCAATATAAGATTTTCCACATTGGCATGGGATTTTGTACACGCCACGTTTTCTGAGGCCAAGGTCGTCTTTGACAGAGCACAATAAATTTCTCAATTTTGCTGGTGGCCGAAAAACACACTTGACGTCGTGCTTTTTGAGGATTCTTTCTATTCTCGAAGACATGCCGCCAAAATAGGGCAAGAACGCTGTTGCAGTGGGTGCCTCCACATCTTCATATACATCCTTGCGTCGAGTTTGCTGAGAACGGAATGCATGGCATATCTGCCTTTCGGAATAGCCATTCTGTTGGAATACTGTTCTCAGGTGTTGTAGCTCACCAGGTAGGCTGTCGGCATCTGAGACTACATGTGCTCTATGCACCAAAGAGCATAGTACACTACCGCGTTGAGCAGGATGATGGCAACTTGTGGCCTGCAAATATAGCTCTGTATGAGTGGGTTTGCGATAGACGCTGTGTCCCAATGTACCGTCAGCTCTTCTTCTGACTAAGACGTCCAGGAATGGTAAGAGGCCATCTTTTTCCACTTCCATAGTGAACTGTATATTGGGATGTAGCGAGTTCAAATGTCCGAGAAACACAGGTAATGTCTCTACTCCGTGGGGCCACACCACAAAGGTATCGTCTACATACCGCCAAAAATAAGAAGGTTTGAGACTTGCCGACTGTAGTGCTTTTTCCTCAAAGTCTTCCATAAAATAGTTGGCCACCATGGGAGACAGAGGACTTCCCATGGCGACACCGTCCACTTGTTCAAAATATTGGTCATTAAATAAGAAATAAGTTGAGGTAAGCACATGTTTAAACAACGCCACAATGTCTCTCTCAAACTGGCTACTGATAAGCTCTAACGAGTCCTGCAGAGGTACTTTCGTAAACAAAGATATAACGTCAAAACTAACTAAAATATCCGACGCTTGTAACTTAAGTGTCTTCAGGCGTCCTACGAAGTCCTCTGAATTCTGGATATGGTGATCACACTTGCCTGTGAGAGGTCCCAACAGTGTAGTAAGATATTTGGCCAGAACATAAGTAGGAGCTCGGATGTTGCTCACTATTGGGCGAAGAGGTGTCCCATCCTTGTGTATCTTGGGTAGGCCGTAAAGTCTTGGGGGAACTGCAGCCTGTTGGCGTAGGCCTTTGGTCACTTTAGAAGGAATAGAACTCTTCTTAAGGAGATCTAATGTCTTTCTCTGTATTTTGCCAGTCGGATCCTCTCTTAGCTTGCGATAGGCAGGATCGTCGAGCAGTGCCTCCATCTTGCTGTTGTATTCAACTCGTGAGAGAAGGACGGTGGCGTTCCCCTTGTCGGCAGGTAAAATGACGAGGTCTTTGTCTGATCTCAAATCTCGCAGGGCCTTCCTTTCTGCTGAGCTGATGTTGTACTTGCTCTGTGGGGGTCGTGTTAAAATTCGGCAGGTGTCCCTCCTGATCTCTTCTGCAACGTCACTGGGAAGCTTCAAAATTGCCTGTTCTATGCCAGCTATGACATCTCGGATTGGAGCTGTCCGTGGTGTTGGTGCATAGTTCAAACCTTTCTCGAGCACTGCAACAGCTGCGTCGTCCAGGATTCTACCCGTGAAATTAAATACGGTGCGTCGACGTGGTGCATTCCCTTCTTGCTGTTGGGCCTCAAGACGAGAATACTTGGACATCTGGCGGGCCTTGGCTTGTTGTTTTGCCCAGTCTGCTAGCGCCCAAGTAGCGCTATCTACCCAATCCCATGATAACGCTAAAAGTTTCGAAGAGATTTTCAGATGCAGTGGTAGCAATTTTGTGGACACCATGTGCAGTTCCCGTCTTGTATAACGTACCCTCTCTCTCACTAGGGCTGCACTCGCCCGTCGTTTAATTCTAACAGCGGCCGCAGTGTCAATATGATGTTTAAATTTAGCAAACGTTGGAACAGTTTGCTTGTCACGGCATCTCAATAAAAACGCCATAGTGCACAGCAGTCTACCTCTCTTATTACGTAACTTGTCAAACTCACGTACGTCGTTGGCCATCTCCTCCCCGTAGAGGTACCAGATGTGAGATGCCGTGACAAGCAAACTGTTCCAACGTTTGCTAAATTTAAACATCATATTGACACTGCGGCCGCTGTTAGAATTAAACGACGGGCGAGTGCAGCCCTAGTGAGAGAGAGGGTACGTTATACAAGACGGGAACTGCACATGGTGTCCACAAAATTGCTATCACTGCATCTGAAAATCTCTTCGAAACTTTTAGCGTTATCATGGGAGTGGGTAGATAGCGCTACTTGGGCGCTAGCAGACTGGGCAAAACAACAAGCCAAGGCCCGCCAGATGTCCAAGTATTCTCGTCTTGAGGCCCAACAGCAAGAAGGGAATGCACCACGTCGACGCACCGTGTTTAATTTCACGGGTAGAATCCTGGACGACGCAGCTGTTGCAGTGCTCGAGAAAGGTTTGAACTATGCACCAACACCACGGACAGCTCCAATCCGAGATGTCATAGCTGGCATAGAACAGGCAATTTTGAAGCTTCCCAGTGACGTTGCAGAAGAGATCAGGAGGGACACCTGCCGAATTTTAACACGACCCCCACAGAGCAAGTACAACATCAGCTCAGCAGAAAGGAAGGCCCTGCGAGATTTGAGATCAGACAAAGACCTCGTCATTTTACCTGCCGACAAGGGGAACGCCACCGTCCTTCTCTCACGAGTTGAATACAACAGCAAGATGGAGGCACTGCTCGACGATCCTGCCTATCGCAAGCTAAGAGAGGATCCGACTGGCAAAATACAGAGAAAGACATTAGATCTCCTTAAGAAGAGTTCTATTCCTTCTAAAGTGACCAAAGGCCTACGCCAACAGGCTGCAGTTCCCCCAAGACTTTACGGCCTACCCAAGATACACAAGGATGGGACACCTCTTCGCCCAATAGTGAGCAACATCCGAGCTCCTACTTATGTTCTGGCCAAATATCTTACTACACTGTTGGGACCTCTCACAGGCAAGTGTGATCACCATATCCAGAATTCAGAGGACTTCGTAGGACGCCTGAAGACACTTAAGTTACAAGCGTCGGATATTTTAGTTAGTTTTGACGTTATATCTTTGTTTACGAAAGTACCTCTGCAGGACTCGTTAGAGCTTATCAGTAGCCAGTTTGAGAGAGACATTGTGGCGTTGTTTAAACATGTGCTTACCTCAACTTATTTCTTATTTAATGACCAATATTTTGAACAAGTGGACGGTGTCGCCATGGGAAGTCCTCTGTCTCCCATGGTGGCCAACTATTTTATGGAAGACTTTGAGGAAAAAGCACTACAGTCGGCAAGTCTCAAACCTTCTTATTTTTGGCGGTATGTAGACGATACCTTTGTGGTGTGGCCCCACGGAGTAGAGACATTACCTGTGTTTCTCGGACATTTGAACTCGCTACATCCCAATATACAGTTCACTATGGAAGTGGAAAAAGATGGCCTCTTACCATTCCTGGACGTCTTAGTCAGAAGAAGAGCTGACGGTACATTGGGACACAGCGTCTATCGCAAACCCACTCATACAGAGCTATATTTGCAGGCCACAAGTTGCCATCATCCTGCTCAACGCGGTAGTGTACTATGCTCTTTGGTGCATAGAGCACATGTAGTCTCAGATGCCGACAGCCTACCTGGTGAGCTACAACACCTGAGAACAGTATTCCAACAGAATGGCTATTCCGAAAGGCAGATATGCCATGCATTCCGTTCTCAGCAAACTCGACGCAAGGATGTATATGAAGATGTGGAGGCACCCACTGCAACAGCGTTCTTGCCCTATTTTGGCGGCATGTCTTCGAGAATAGAAAGAATCCTCAAAAAGCACGACGTCAAGTGTGTTTTTCGGCCACCAGCAAAATTGAGAAATTTATTGTGCTCTGTCAAAGACGACCTTGGCCTCAGAAAACGTGGCGTGTACAAAATCCCATGCCAATGTGGAAAATCTTATATTGGACAGACATGCCGAACCGTGCAAGAACGCTGCGTCGAACATCATCGTCATACACGCCTGGGGCAACCTGATAAATCAGCGGTAGCGGAACATTGCCTGGACACGGGACATCGTATGCTTTACGAACAGACGGAAATTTTATCCCCAGCGTCATCTTTCTGGGACTGTGTTATTAAGGAGGCCATATATATTCGCACGGCGGACAATCTAATCAACAGGGATGCAGGTTTTCAACTGAGCGCCGCCTGGAATCCAGCACTGGCTGCCATTAAATCAAAAACAGGGAAAATAAGAACTTCCGTTTCCTCAAGTGACGCAACGCGTAGCTGAGATTTAGTTCAAACTTTATCCGCAGGAGCGTCCGGCAGCACAGTTATTGCCCAAAGCGCACGCGTGGATGGCCTTTCTGCAGCTCCCAGTAGGGGGCACTAGGAGCGCCGCTTTCTCCAACTATGAGCGTCTTCTTGCGCACGCGTATTGCCTGCTCCCGTTATGATAAATTCCGACGCCGCCGCGCGATTATCATCAGTCGCGCCTTGCAGCAGTGACAGCAGCAGCTACCACCACCTGATGATGTCGAGCAGTTGCATCGAAGAAATATTGTACGATTTACACAATACGATCCGGCGGCAAACCCGAGAAGCGTATATATTTCAGTGCTTTACTAAGTTGCGTACGGACACGAATGAGCAAATTGTTGACTTGTTGTGGTAAACAGTTCGTTTGGAGAGTCAGGGCGGGGTGTTACAATTCGCTGATACTGACATTTTTCAGGCTATATATACGTTAGTCCAAGGAAAACTTAGCAGAGTAGTTGCTGACGCTATTGCACGTCACTCACGGAGTTTAAGAAAGAATTGTTAGAAAATGGTTTGTTTACCATGTTTCGTTATGAATTTATTTATCGGAATGTTTATCGCGACCTGGTTCTTGAGGAGAGTTTGGCCCGGTATATTGAGGAAAATAGAATGGCATGGTGTGCTAATGTTCCAGAAGTGGAAGCTATGAACAATATTTTCGAAGGAATGCATCCTGTGGATAAGTCACGAGTGCTTTTTGTTGAGAGGCCGCAAAGTTTTTCGGACCTTGGTGGGCTAGTTACTGAGATTAATAAATTTCGATTTAGTGATGAGAGGCGGGGCGCTATTCCTCATGATTGTAGCTTAGTAGGTGAGAGCTCTGCAGGTAGAAAGTTTGATAGAGCGTAGACACAAAATGTCGGGTACTTGTTATCGTTTCAGTGTGTATATAGTTATCTTGACGTGTCGTGATTTATAGCGACAACTTAGGTCAGGTGTTAGGCCGGCTGCGGAATGCGGGGTTAACGGTTAAGCCATCAAAAGTTAGCATGGTGAGGAAGGAAATTTCCTTCTTCGGTCACATAGTGTTAGGCAGTGAGATAAGGATTGATCAAGAACGTACTAAGGCCATCCATCAGTTTCCGGTGCATCAAAATAAGAAGAATAATGAGAGATTCGTCAGGATAAACAATTTGTTTAGAAAATTTGTGCCAAATTCTGCACAGTTGGCGGCCCCTCTGCATCAACTGAGGCGGAATGGGGAGATAGTTGTTTGGGGCGAATCTCACCAAGCATCCTTCGACGCTCTGAAAGTCGCTTTATCTAATTCGCAAGTTTTGGCCATACCTAAATTTGAGAAGGATTTTGTTCTCCAAATCGATGCTTCTAATTCTGGAATTGCCGCGGTCCTCTTGCAAGAAAACGAGGGTGGAAGACGACCAATTGGCTATCTCTCGAGATCTTTGTCCACCATGGAAAAGAAGTATTCGGTATGTGATTTACAAGCGTTGGCGGTGTTAATCGGCTTGGAGCGTTTCAAGTTTTATCTCAAACATAAATCATTCCTGTTAGAAACCGAGGATCAAGTGTTGTCGTGGGGTTTGGCCCGGTCGTGGAAAACAGGACGCATAGCCAGGTGGGCGGTGAGAATTTCCGCATTCTGTTTTCAGGTGCGTCATATGAAGCGCATGGATAATAAAGTGGCCGATGCCCTAAATCGAATGTTTTCTGAAGACGACCCTGGCCAATCCAGTGAGTATGACCAGGAGTATGTTCATGTGGGAGCAGTTTTAGCCGAGATTCCGCTCTTGTTTGGCGATTTGGGTCAGCAGCAGGATGAGGCACAAGCTGCAGGAAGGGGTAGAGATCCGGGATATTGCATTAAAAGGGGAATTCTGTGTTGTAGGACTCGTTATGACGGCAAAGAGAAGTAGCCTCCCCAAGGGGGTTGGTGCTAGCTGTGTTTCAGTGTTTCCGTAAGTCCCTGTGTGAGGGTCATTTGGCTGTTTTTTATAAGACCATCATGAAGATAAAGAAACACCTTACGTGGCCCACCTTAAAAGTTAGTGGGTCGATGCCAAGAAAGTTGTAAAGTGAAATCCGTTCAAAATACGCATAAAGGGGTACTAACTTCCAACAGGGAGGAAAACGCCATGGACAAAATCTTTGTCGATTATCTTGGACCCTTGCCACGCACCTGGCATGGTAACACGTATCTCTTCGTCATTGTTGACGCCTTCTCGAGGTTTGTGAGGTTAATGCCGAGGAAGTCAGGAACCACTCTTGACCTTCTTGGTCCCGTGTTTGCCTTGTTTGGTCCTCCCAGAGTATTAGTGAGCGATAATGCGCCGGTATTTGTCTCCAAAGAATTTAAAAGGTTCTGTTTTGGTAGCGGGATATCTCATGTAACCACCATTCCTTATTACCTCAGCTATCGTTCGCCGAGAGAGTGAATCGGAATTTAAAGTCGGCGTTTACCGTCTTTCTCTTGTACTCGCAGACCAAGTGGTATGAGTCTATTGGGTGGCTAAATTTTGCTTTGAATACCGCTGTGCATGAGACCCACAAGATGACTCCTGCCAAGCTGATGTTTTCTTATAAAGCCAGTTCTCCACTTTCTAGCTTAAAGGGCATCAACGATTTCCTACCGGAGGATAGTGGTCCTGAAACCATAAGGAAAAACTGGGAGGCCTTTAAGAAAAATATGCAGCTGGCACATAGAAGGGAGGTTGTTCGCTACAATCAAGGAAGGACTCCGGTATCGTTACCGACGGGTGGTATTGTATTTTTGAAGAATTTCTGGGCACAACGTAAAGGCGCTCAGAAGGTCACTGTGCGAGCTAACAGCCCAAAGATGTTCGGGCTCACATGCGGTTCCCTTCATTTAAATTTCTTGGCTCAAACTCGTCTAGGTGTTGAACCGCACGTGTCGCAAAATAATACACTCCTTAAATTAGACACTTGTGACCCTTTGGTTAAATTTTCTGGCTGATGGCAAGTCCATGAAATACAAAGTTAATATAACATATAATAACAGCAATAATAATATCTGGAACTAAATTAACGACCCATAAATGATGTACGATGCATAGCTGCGATTTGGTTAGAATAATGTTTATTCAGAAAGCAAATTAATAGCGGAGGTGGTTGTTCCATTTCGAGTTACTGTTACACTGGAGCGCATATCCATTTGACACAGTTAGATCGTTCACAATCTCATCGCGAAACACAAGTCCGATTCTCCACCTCTTCATCTACACGAAAAGTTAGTTCACACGAGGCGCGCGGCTGCTCACCGCTCAGAGACGAAGTCCCGCGACACCACGCAGTTTCACTTTCTAGCTGCCTAAATACCGACTGTCCGCTTTCGCGTCTCAATCCGAACTGTCCCTTTGGTGTCTCCAGCCGAATTGTCTACTCTTTGATGTGTAGACCAGAACTGTCTCTCTGCCCGTCTCCAGTCGCGTCACCCACGTGCCGAACCCCGTCGCCCAACTGACTAGGGCAGTTCCCTTTCCTGAAGCCGTCCACCTGATTGGTTACAGCCTATTTTACATTTTAACATATTTGAATAATCAAAGCTTGACCACTTTCACGTTCTAAATAAAGTAACAATAGTATCCATTACATAATGAATGATAAATTCTTTTACACAAAACCAATACAATTTTCTTCTTAGCTCTGAATGGCACGGCCAGTAGCCTTGTGCCCATCTGATTTCTGATAAATAAATAAATAAAGAACAAAATTAACTATTATGCACCAACTTTACAACAAATATTCTATTATGTAATGATTTAGTAAGGTCATGCTCTCAACTTTCAATGTGTTTTGTGTGGAGGTAATGATGAGCTGATGCTAAACTGAAAATACTGATCATTTAGGTATACTATACCTTTTAAATAAACGTAGTTACAGAGTTGATATTCATAAAGTTTGTTATTTTAATGATGCGCTTTTATATGAAATGTCGATCGTTAAGGTCGACCAAAGCGTTCAGATCTTAGCATTCAGGTCTTTGTTACAAAACTTGTCAATTTCACTTTAACAGTAAAGCCTAAATTATTATAGATATGATTAATATTTAAGTCTCATTGGGATCACCATGAAAATTTATGGAGCATGGCAGATTAAAATTATTGTGGCTTCATTCCCCGAATTAGTACAGAATTAAATAGTTTCCATAAATGTTTCCCTTTATGGCCAGTCTTAGGTCTATCATATTTAACACTGCTGTCTCTCCCTGGCCACAAACACCTTGTACTGGGTTTCCCTATTATGCGGGTTCTCGTCTGTTCCACTCGCACACTACAGTGCTTTGGTCTCAATAGACAATAGACGCCTGTGAGTTTCCCTATCTCGTGGTGAATCTGCACTTTCTGTGGCACACGGTCCTGGACGACAGGGTTCGTTTCACAATTCCTGTAGGTTGACTCTTTCGACCATATATTTAAATGCAACTGCTAAAATGCTTCCTAGATTTGTTAGGCGTTATATGACCATAAGATCTATCTCCACGGTCAGTTTTCTGATCCAAGGTCCATCGTCCCAGGAACTCACAACAGCCCACATTTCCCTATTCAAAGTGGGAAAGGATAACCAGGATGCAGGGGCTGAATCCAATGGACACCCCCCCCCCCCCCACACCGGTTCAAGCTTAAGGGGGGGGGGGAACTGTGCCGTGCTCCCGTGTTTAATTTCTCGTAATTCCCGCAGATTTGGAATCCCTCTGACCGCAAGAGCACATGGATCGTTACTGTTGCTGATAGATTGATAGATGGCAGCTCAGAGGATAAGGTAATTAAAGGCTGTGGCGACTTGGAGAGTTGGAGAGTCTGACACGTCCGACGAAGAACGCAAGTGAGGTGTCGTGTTATGGCGAAGCGTCTGCCGTGGCCCATTGGCCAGAGTGGTGCCTTTGCTACTGCGGGTTTGGCGGGGCCGAGTGTTGATCACAGCGACGAACATGGCTGTTAAAAGCTGCTTCGGCAGGACGCACAGTATTCAGCATGTCCTCTGATACTGAAGTTGCAAGCAGTTTGTGTCCATCGTGGGGCCTGGTTGGAGTCCGGTCTGACCTTTGCAAGTACTGGACGCGGTGGCATCTGTTGAATGATACCCATGGGTTTCTGACTACGAGTAATCTTCGTTACATCCTACTCCCGGCGCTCTCTAGGCAAGTGTTTGCCAATGGGGGCTGGATTTTACGAGAAATCACGGTGAGCGTCCGAGTAGTGTGCATGTCACTTGGTGTCCCGTGGTGGCTATTTTGACTCCATATCCTGGTTGCCCGTTGTTCTATCTACCACAGGTGGAAGCACAAGCGCCCAAAGACACTACTAGCTAGGGCACAACCACCTATGGAAGCTAACATACACCGACAAGCGACAGACGTCGGCAAGCTCCTGCATATCAGCAACATTGACTGGATATACCAGCTGCTATTAGAGCCAACCAACGGGCTACAGCAGGGAAGCCGACGAGCTCGCCCACTGATGCACAAACAAACCGCCAACATCACCCTACATTGTGCATCTGATATATGACCTGTCGGACACAAAACAGTGATGAACCTAACTGGTACAGGTATGCTGACGCTGACCAAGAGATCAACACCGGCACGCAGCGGCAGCCGCCAAGTAACAGCACCGCTCAACGTCAAAGGTATCGACATGCATGATACCCACTACTAATAAAGCCTATCCCTGCATGACCCGTCATAGACAGCAAGACATTCGCTATTGCTCTTACTACCCGACCAAAGTATCGCAGAGATTTTTTCCCTTGGCTCTTGCTTTGGAACTTTTTTCCCCGTCTGCCCTTCAAACCGCTATCCTTCATTCGATTGTCGATCCAATCTGTCTCCCGATGAGCGCGTATTAACGGTTAACCTTAACCAGGCGTACGCAAACATCGCAGTACCCACATCTTGCGACACGTCACTTTAGTGAAAACTAACCCTTACGCAGAGATGGTAGTAGACCTTTTGAGTTGGCCATCATGCCGGTGTGGGCGTGGAGGGGCTCCACCTCTTGTGGAAAAGGTTTTGCCTGGTACTACTTGAGTTCAGTTCTGTCAGTGTGTGTGGGCTCGCAGCTGTCACTATTCCAAACTGATTTTGAAATCTAAGGGGACAGAATGCAGATGCAATTCTTATGATTTACTAGTTGTACTTTATAGTCAGTGAAAATGGTTTAATCTAGTTATCTTACTTCTGAGGCATGTCTACAGTGTTACCTGTTGGCTAGTATCATGAGATCGAGTTGTTTAGTAAATTGTTTGCACTTACTAAAAAAAAAAGGTTTTTTGCATTTGTAGTCAAGTCAGTTTCCTGCATAATATTCGCACTTTTCTGCATTTGTACTATGTTTAATTTTTACTAAATAATTAACGAGTTGTCTCTGTGTTACAGGATAGGTGACTGCATCGCTTGTTAGCTGCATCTCTTGTTAACTGTGGTCTAGTTAAAGATGCCTGTGTACCATGATTCAGATTTTTAATGAAATTTTCTAGTACTGTGGTGGCGGTAACCGCCGTCCTATGTTAGTAGAGGAGGAATTATTGCTACTGGCGTTGCCTCTACCACCACCTCTATCATCATAAATTTCAACCACATTCGTCAGTCATTTTGGCTACTACGAAGGCAATGGTGTATTGATAATTACTGTCAACAGCGGATGGTTGATATTTGTGACATATTCATTTGATTATATGTTTTGATGTTTGTAATGTAAATGTATTTTTACTTCATTTAATATTCCTTACTAAAACGAAGTGATTTTATGCTGTTGCCGTTTTGAGGTGTTTTCTATCAGTTGTGTTACTGAATATTAGTCTTTTCTGTTATGGTGACAATTTGTTAATGTTACTTTTGGATTTTTGCTTTTTAAAACTAAATTCATTAGTGTCTGTCATCCAAATTCTCTGTTTTTGGTTTTACCTGGTTCGGTCAGGTGTTGCAAACCTTCTTACCTAGGCTGACCAGCAATGGTCGCTCAGCCTGGACCGGCCACACCATGCTATTGGACCACTGGCTAGCGCTGAAGCGCGGAACAGATTCCGCCTATATACATGCAATGCTGCAGCCTTGAATCCCATGTCACTATTCTCAATAGTATCATGCCATGAGAATTTTCAGATACCGATTACCTGCCTGGATCGTCGTCTTCAACCCAGGATGGCAAGTGCGGCATGATAGGTTGCATAGCACCAGCAACACAGTGACACAAAAGCTCAAATATACATTGTTTATATAGTGAGACGCTCATACAGTGTTAGACAGCGGCATCTCGTTGTCATGTGTTCACACCTAGGCAACAGTGGCGACCTCAGCGTCGCGTTTGTCCACAGTTTCACGTGAACACAGGCCAGAAGAGTGGCATCGTTGAAGTATCGGTGTCAGCGTGTGGCCTTTCAGACGTGGTGCTGACGTCAGGCGTTCTGGGGCAGTAGGCTCTTGGGCGATGGACAACCGGCTACACACCAGTGGCTCAGGTTCATGGTACACTGGCGTGCAGGCCCCAAACACAAGACCCCTTTGCAGACGCCCACAGACTGCATGAGGCCTCGTTTGATGACACCAGAATCATCTGGTCTAGTAGTTTTCTGATGACATCGGTAGTAATAGAAGACAAGGTCTGAGTACCTAGTATTGATAGTGGCTTCATCAAACTTCGTCTTCACCTTGTCCTGTCTTTGTTCGCATAGTTCACCAAGACAGCACATCATCAGGCCATAGGAGGAGGTAATTTGTCAGCTAGGTATACTGGGGTCTTGCAGCACTGAGTTACAAACCATTTTCTTGCATGCTGATTGAATCTACCGGTAACAAACCTAGCAGTACTCCACCGATTTGCGTCAATGTCTTCCTGTAATCCGACTTCCTGGAGATCCCCGAAGCCAGTACCCCAGAATCATCAGCGTTCTGTACTCAGTTTCCTTTAAAGAGGAACTACACTTCCCTATAATTCTTTCAATAAACTGAAGTGGATCTTCCCTCCTCCCTGCAACCGATTTTACGCGCTCTTCACATTTCATTGCTACATTGCGTGTGAAATCTTATGGGACTTAACTGCTATGGAAACGAGGTGCGTCTGTTGTCCTACATCCACGGTTCACAGTATATCACGTGAGAGAAGGAGAAGCTGACTTTTGCGCAAGCACTGCTTTCCAGATCCATACTGATTTGATGAAAGAATCTTTTTTCACTGCAGCTGATACATTCGAGCGAGAAAATTTGGCAACTGTATTGAAATACAGAATTGCGTCGTGTGTGTATTGGAATTACACATCAAAATACTCTGATGTTTATTTTGTATTATGATGAGTAATTTTGATATACAGGGTGTTACAAAAAGGTACGGCCAAACTTTCAGGGAACATTCCTCACACACAAAGAAAGAAAATATGTTATGTGGACATGTGTCCGGAAACGCTTACTTTCCATGTTAGAGCTCATTTTATTACTTCTCTTCAAATCACACTAATCATGGAATGGAAACACACAGCAACAGAACGTACCATCGTAACTTCAAACACTTTCTTACAGGAAATGTTCAAAATGTCCTCCGTTAGCGAGGATACATGCATCCACCCTCCGTCGCATGGAATCCCTGATGCGCTGATGCAGCCCTGGAGAATGGCGTATTGTATCACAGCCGTCCACAATACGAGCACGAAGTCTCTACATTTGGTACCGGCGTTGCGTAGACAAGAGCTTTCAAATGCCCCCATAAATGAAAGTCAAGACGGTTGAGGTCAGAAGAGCGTGGAGGCCATGGAATTGGTCCGCCTCTACCAATCCATCGGTCACCGAAACTGTTGTTGAGAAGCGTACGAACACTTCGACTGAAACGTGCAGGAGCTCCATCGTGCATGAACCACATGTAGTGTCGTACTTGTAAAGGCACATGTTCTAGCAGCACAGGTAGAGTATCCCGTATGAAATCATGATACCGTGCTCCATTGAGCATAGGTGGAAAAACTTGGGGCCCAATCAAGACATCACCAACAATGCCTGCCCAAACGTTCACAGAAAATCTGTGTTGATGACGTGATTGCACAATTGCGTGCGGATTCTCGTCAGCCCACACATGTTGATTGTTAAATAATGGTTCAAATAGCTCTGAACACTGAGGGGCTTAACATCTGTGGTCATCAGTCCCCTAGAACTTAGAACTACTTAAACCTAACTAAGGACATCACATACATCCATGCCCAAGGCAGGATTCGAACCTGCGACCGTAGCAATCGCGCTGTTTCGGACTGAGCGCCTAGAACCGCGAGACCACCGCGGATGGCTGTTGATTGTGAAAATTTACAATTTGATCACGTTGGAATGAAGCCTCATCCGTAAAGAGAACATTTCCACTGAAATGAGGATTGACACATTATTGGATGAACCATTCGCAGAAGTGTACCCGTGGAGGCCAATCAGCTGCTGATAGTGCCTGCACACGCTGTACATGGTACGGAAACAACTGGTTCTCCCGCAGCACTCTCCATACAATGACGTGGTCAACGTTACCTTGTACACCAGCAACTCCTCTGACGCTGACATTAGGGTTATCGTCAACTGCACGAAGAATTGCCTCGTCCATTGCAGGTGTCCTCGTCGTTCTAGGTCTTCCCCAGTCGCGAGTCATAGGCTGGAATGTCCCGTGCTCCCTAATACGCCGATCAATTGCTTCGAACGTTTTCCTGTCGGGACACCTTCGTTCTGGAAATCTGTCTCGATACAAACGTACTGCGCCACGGCAATTGCCCCGTGCTAATCCGTACATCAAATGGGCATCTGCCAACTCCGAATTTGTAAACCTTGCACTGACAGCTAAACCACGTTCGTGATGAACACTAACCTGTTGATGCTACGTACTGATGTGCTTGATGCTAGTACTGAAGAGCAATGAGTCGCATGTCAACACAAGCACCGAAGTCAACATTACATTCCTTTAATTGGGCCAACTGGCGGTGAATCGAGGAAGTACAGTACATACTGACGAAACTAAAATGAGCTCTAACATGGAAATTAAGCGTTTCCGGACACATGTCCACATAACATCTTTTCTTTATTTGTGTGTGGGGAATGTTTCCTGAAAGTTTGGCCGTACCTGTAGACGCGACGGCATGCTGACGCCACTAAATAGATCTGAAGATGAACCAGGGACAACGCTATTAAACACACTGTAGAAATGTACTGCTGAAGGTTTCACCAGAGTTTTAAAAAGTACAAATGTGCCACTGGGACTAGAAAACAAACGCTACATAAAAATATTGCTTAGATTCTTTTACGACTCGAGGAAATTCAACAATAAGATTATAACTCGGTAATTTCGCGGTTGTCTGTTCTTTCTACATCTACATCTACACTCCGCAAGCCATCTTATGGTGTGTGGCAGAGTGTACTTTGTGTATCACTTTCATTTGACCCTTTTCTTGATCCTGTCGCGAATAGTTCGAGGAAATAGCGATTGCTGGGAAGCCTCCATGTGATCTCGAAACTCCCTAATATTATTTTAATAGTCATTTCGCGAGATGTACGAAGGAAGAAGCAATGTAACTGTTGCCTCATCTAGGAACGTACCCTCTCGGAAATTTAGCAGTAAGTCACAACATAGTGCAGAATGCCTGTCTTGCAGCTTCTGCCAAAGGGTTGGCGGAGCTTCTCCTTCACATTTTTGCGTTTAAAGTGAATCTGTAACGAAACGCGATGCTCTTCTTCGTATCTTCTGTTTCCTCTACCAGCTCTGTGTGATACAGATCCCATTCTGACGAGCAATGTTCAAACATTTGTCGAACAAGTGTTTTCTAAGCTACTTCCTTTGTTGATGGACTACATTTCCTGAGCACTCTTCCAATGAATCACAGTTTGGCATCTTCCACGCCCACAGTTAATTTTTTTTGCTCCATATGCATACTACTAGACGCCATGTGTGTGTGACTGCTTCCAGTTGTTGGTTGGGAATTATTTGGAAACGTGGGGTCACACAATAATGGGAATTTCTGTCTACTTATGCGTAGTATGTTAATTTGTGATTAGGTTAAGGGTCAACTGCCAATCCCTGCATCATTCCTCGATTCTCTGCAAGTATTCCTGAATATCGCTACAATTTCCTAGCGTTGCAACATCTTTGTATACAACAGCGTTATGCGCAAAAAGCCTCACGGAACGTCCGACGTTGTCCAATAGGCCGTTCCTACATGTATTGAGAAAAAATGACCCAATAACACTCCTCTGATCTGCCAGAGGTTATTTTTATATCTGAAGATTTCTTTTCATTGAGAATGACATACTATATTCTGTTTGCCAGTAACTTTTCGGTTCAGTCAGACTGATAGTCTGATATTTCGTACGCAGTGTGGTCACGAATCGAAATCCTTCCAGGTTTCATGGAACACGACAACAGCCTGGGCGCCGGTATCACCTTTCTGGGAATCGTTGATGAAGAGAGCGGTCTAGGTTCACAGGATCGTTATCTCCGGAACCCATGTTGATTCCTGCATAGGAAATATTCCGTACCCGGAAATGTCTTAATATGTGAACATAAAACTTGTTCCAAATATCTACAGCGGAAAGACGTCAGCGATATAGCCCTATTTTCCAGTGAGTCTTTTCTAAGACCATTCTTCAAAATGAGAATGACCTGTGCTGTTTACCAATTATTACGAACGTTTTGCGCCTCCAGCGACCTAAGATACGCTGCTGCTGTAAGGGGTGGTTAAATGGAAAGGAGACACATAGAAGATAGTAAGTAAACTTCATTTTTTCATAAGTAATCACCACGACTCTTAATACGCATATCCCACTGTGAGAGAAGACTGTCAGCGGCTTCCTGGAAAAGTGTTTGGAGTTGCCTAAGGAACCATGATTGTACAGGCGTGTACCTCTTCGTCCGAAGCAAATCGACGCCACGAATGTCGTTCCTCAGTGCTCCAAAAATATGCAAATCGCACGGAGAGAAATCAGAACTGCATGGAGGGTGGGTAAGGGCTTCCCAGCGAAACCTCTGCAGCGGATTCGAAGCAATCTGCCAATAAAATGTCCATCCACATGTTGTCAAGGTTGAAGATGAAATTATCCTGCACCTTTAATAGCCACAGGCGAAGTGTCCCTCACTTCTCCGATGACGCCCTCCCCCCGTCAGCAATTATACCGAGCCCTGGATGCTCCACAGCACTAGAGCTCCCGATACCTTGAAATCCCTTCCTCCCGTGTGCCCGCTAGGTCCCTCCTGAAGGAGCGGTCAGTTGTCACTAGTAGAGTGAAAGGGCGAGGGCAGGCGGCCAGTCCTCACATTAACTCTACTATCTGGAACGACGCAAACACGTTACAGCCTGCCACTCATCCTGCTGTGATTGCAATTGCCCTTCGTCGGCTAATCTGTAAGTTACCTTGCCAGCAGAGTCCGCAGGCCACAGAAACGACACCTAAGGTGTCCCATACGAAGTGCAGTTTTCCCCCACCGCACCGCTACTGGCAGCAGTATATGGACAGTAATAATGGCGAATGGCATTGTAAGTAGGCTCTTTAGGTTTTTATGTTGGTAACTCCTTGGAGCGCTCTATATGAAAATCACTGACTTACGTAAGTAGGCTGTTTAGGTTTTTATGTTGGTAACGCCATGTAGCGCTCTATATGAAAATCACTGAATGTGCTGTATGCAGTCTGTGGCTGGTTTGCATTGTTGGAATTTGCTATTGTAGTGTTGGGCAGTTGGCTGTTAACAGCGCGTAGCGTTGTGCAGTTGGAGGTGAGCCGCCAGCAGTGGTGGATGTGGGGAGAGAGATGGCGGAGTTTTGAGAGTGGATGATCTGGACGTGTGTCCATCAGAGACAGTAAATTTGTAAGACTGGATGTCACGAACTGATATATGTATATACATAATGTCTTTTGAACACTATTAAGGTAAATACATTGTTTGTTCTCTATCAAAATCTTTCATTTGCTAACTATGCCTATCAGTAGTTAGTGCCTTCAGTAGTTAGAATCTTTTATTTAGCTGTTAGTATTAGCGCTCGCTGTATTGCAGTAGTTCGAGTAACGAAGATTTTTGTGAGGTAAGTGATTCATGAAAGGTATATGTTATTGCTACTCAGGCCCATTCTTTTGTAGGGATTTTTGAAAGTCAGATTGCGTTGCGCTAAAAATATTTTGTGACAGTTTAGTGATGATCAGACTAAGTAAAAAGAGAAATGTCTGAGTACGTTCAGTTTTGCTCAGCTGTTTGAAAATCAAATAACGTAAGGGGTTTACCAGCAGAATCATTCATAAATTTTTCTAAGGGGATGTTTCATATGTCGACCCTTAGCCGAGGATACCTCACTGGAATCTTCTGTTTTGTTGTTGTAGTTTGTGTAATTAGAGTAGCTGTTGTTTATTGCTAGTGCATAATTATAGAGAGAATTTCCTTTGTAGTTGTAGTTTTTCATTGTTGTACAGTAAAGGAGTTGTGGCATGCATGTAGATTTGCACCAAGTATTTCGCAGCTCCGCTTGCAATTAACGAGATATTTTTTCAGTGCTATGCTAATTTGTTTTCTTGTTTTTGCTCCTCAGATTGTGCTTTTATCGTTACCGTGTGAAATACGTGATAATAATGGCGTGTGAAAAACGTAACACTAGGCTCCAAAGTAAATTAAGAAATGACAGTGAAGACGAGAGTAGTGTGTTAGCGCCACTGTGTAATGAACTAACAAATATTCAGAATAGTAATTTGGTAACTGTGCATAGGGAAATGGACGAGGCTACACATAATGGTGTAAACAGTGAAACAATTAGTGAACAGGGAAGCATTATCGATCGATCGGTCGGCAACAGCTCACCTCAGGAATCCGAAATGACAGGACACAATCTTGCAAATACTGTAGATTCAGGTTTTGCGTCCTCACCGTTTTCTCAAATAAGTCAAGACATTTTCTGCTTTTCAAAATGCGAATATTGCCGGTTCAAATGCACTGCCGAATAGCACTGAGGAACATGTTTCAGACACCAGTGCATTGTTATTACAGTTAATGCCACAAATGGGATAAGGCTACAAAAGTTAGACACAACGCTTGAATTATATCAGAAACAAATGGACCAAAATAAAAAACAGTCACAGCAACAAATGGAACAAATTCAGAAACAAATTAAAGAAACACTTCAACAAACACGTGAAGATTTCACTACTGAGTTACATAACATCGAATTGAAGTGTCAAAAAGTCTGTAATGACGTAAAAACACAAATTTGTGAGCATTTTCAACCTATATTTTCGCGGCATGAAAATGCATTACAGAATCACGAAGCAGCCATAAAAGAACTGCAGACTGTTGTTCATGAAAATCACGAGACCTTGCCGACTAAAAGTGACTCAGTTGCATCTACCGATTCGGTTACGCAACTTGCAAAAATTCAGGAAAACTTAAAGGACACAGTAGATACCCTGAAAATTGGTTCAGAAAGACACATTATCAGAGAAAGTAGTCGAACTTAAGGATCAGCTAAATAATTTATCTACGAAGGTAGATGATACTCTGAATGACACAAGACCGATAGTCTTTAATGACACAGAAGAGGATGAACAAATTAGAAAATTCAAACAGAATCAAAATAAAATCAAACACAGTACAAAAGAGAAATCCCGGAAGTACAAGATCAGTTGACACAGGTAATACAAGAATTATATATTTCAGAGGACATTCGCGCTCCAATACAGGAAAAGGGACATAGAAATGCGGAACAGCCACAAAATAATAACACAGGGCACTTCGGAAATTATGAAAGAAATTGGCAAGGTACACCGAATTTTGAGATGGAGCCGCCGAAACGACGTAACAATGACCATCATGCGACTCGCCGACATGATGATTTTGGCTGTAAGCTGTTTATTACTGCACGTAAATTGAAAACATTTAAGAATTCTGGCAACGACATTCATCCACAAGCCTGGCTTCATCAATTCTCTCATTGTTTTCCTCCCAACTGGTCATTAGAGCACAGATTAGAATTTATGTGTGGCCACTAAGAGAATGAACCAGCTGTAAGAATGCGATCGGTCATTCACGATTGTCACAGTGAAGGAGAACTTTATCATGCCTTCCTCTCTGCATATTGGTCTCATGCTACACAAGACCGAGTAAAACATAGCATCATAATGATGAAACATTTCGAACAATCTGAATTTTCCAGTCTTGTGAAATATTTCAAAGACATGTTACATAAAAATCAGTATCTTTCAAACCCATACAGCCCCTCAGAACTCATCCACATTTGCTTAATCAAATTGCCCCAACATTTACGACATATTATTTTTGGCAGGACGTTGCAGAGCAGACATTGAAGCTTTTCAGGGACTGTTACAAGAATTGGAAATTGACACCAACAATCGCGGAACACGAAAACAGGAGCACAACCATTACAGGTCACATCCGTTACAATTCCGCGATGACAGAAATAATAACTGGACACGACAAGGCTATTCTTACAACGCAAATCGTGACCAAAACAGACACCAGCCGTATGACAACCATTGGCAGAGTAGTAATAATTACAGAGAAAAATCGCATTTCCATAGTAGTGAATGTGACAGGGACAACCATAGAAACAGACAATATGGGAACCAAAACAATTATCATCTATGGAGACAGAATAACTTCAGACACAACGGTCCTCCGCGCAGTTACGACTCAGGGAGAAGTTCCCCACCACGTGATCAACAAGAAATTAATTACAGAAATTACCGAAATGACGACAAACGATATATTCATAACGACAGATCTGAATATCTTCAGAACTGGCGAGATTCAAACAGGGCAGGTCCTTCTCGTGAAGGTGAATTTGTGGATGTTAGATCTCCTAATCCCAATAACGTCGCGTGCCAACAACGAGACAGACAATGACTCGCACCGCAGGCAGCAATCTGCGCCGGCCGGCTCAGAGACAAATAACACAGACGCTGACCTTGAGAAAAATTCCAGTATTCTTTACCGACGTATACCGCATGATAATTGCGTTCAAGTTGAAGCTCTGAGTACTATGAAGAGTAAAGGATTGCACCACATTTCAAATGTAGAACCGTTTATTGAAAGATAATCTGCTTTTTAACTTAGTCTTTGCTATAAAATTTTTCGCTTCATGTTGCTAGTATGCTTCGTCAGACTTAGCAACTGTTAACATGCAACTATGTTTTAAAGTTAACTATCCAGTCTAGAACCTAGGGAACTTATTTAGACAAGTAATTACAAATGAATTGTTATAGTGAACAGACGACACAGCGTTATTGTGTGTGTACATTCTTGCTCGTTAGTTGCACGATTACGTAACGACTATAAGGTTTACATAAAACATATACCGGTACTGCTAATGAGATTTTAATGCAACATTTTGGTTTACTTGAAAATACATTCTGGGTTTACAGAACTTTCTGAGAGATACCAGATGACACAGTGGATATTTTATGTGACAGCTACACGATTATATCACGACACTACTAATGAGTGACAATTTACATAGTTGCTTTTTAGGTGTATGTATTTTATATCTGCACAGTTTTTCTGTATTATTCTGGAAAGTAAAACATGTTTTAGTAGTAACTTTTGTGGTATAGCTACAATGAGACAGCCTTTTCCGTAGCACAACAATACTTTACAGTACAGTACTTTCTTCATCATGGCAATAAGTGTAATAACTACGATATCTATACGCAAAGCATTTCACTTTTGTTTACGATGAGGTGAGTACATTGACTTCAGCAGAACTTTGCTTACAGAGGACGATAACTACGACACTTCCACAGAATTATCTTACAGCAAGACGCACAGTTTAGCCCTACAGGACAGGCATTTTTGTGATTAATTTTGTACTTAAAACATTTATTTTTAAATATTTTTGAATTAAAAAGTAACAAAAGTTTTCCATGATACGTTTCATTCCATTGCTGTAATCTGTAACACCTGAGGGTATAATTACTTTAATCCTCATGAGGGTACACGCTTACTTTGGGTACAATGTGTTTGGCAAGCACAAGGAGCCCTAGCTAATGTGGTATTTGCTTATACAACTTTACACATTGGTACCATATTTCTGCAACACAGAATTACACAGCTATCTGATTATTTAACTGAGAGAGACAAAAATTTTTTTAGTACATCAGTGACAGAAGTTTACGTAATTACACAGTTGGATAATTTCACACCTATGATATTGTATTTTGTTTGTACTTTGTGAACTGTTCATATTTTTTTTGGAACCATTGTGATACTATGAGAGCTTTGAATGATGCATTTGGTATGGGATCATGATTTTTAAAGTACGTTTGAGGGAAATGACACTATTGAAATGAGCAGAGAATTATTTTAGGTTTTGAAATTATTGCAGAAAGCTACGACGTTTTTGAGATTTGACTGAGGTGTTATGATATTATTAGTACCACGACGATGTGTATTATGCTGTTGAGGTAGGTTTATGATCAATAAGCTGATGCTACCTTATATGAGGAATGTGATTATGTGTTTATATGTATATGAATAATGAATAGAAGTTAGGGACTCTGGTTTGTGAAAAAGGATGTTGGAAACCAAGAAACATACGTTAAGAGTTATGACTTGTGTGCCCATGTGTGAATGTATCACAACACTGCTATTCATAAGATTTCGTTTCTACGCATATCTACTGTAATTTTTCGATGTGTGAAATTTTTTTATATGAGACTGTCACTGTAGTGCAAACTGGTGTCGTAAATATTTCGGTAAGAAAGCTAAGTGACCTTGATGTAATGCATTGTGGCGCCCAACTGCGCCAGCCACCTGGAGAAAAAGCCATTAGGTGGAGATTAACCTCGCTATTGACATTCCTTTGTAGAAAGCATCGCAAATACGACACTTTCTGATATTTACTGAAATGACTAATGAAACGATGAGAAACATTTCACGGCTATTGTCTTGATAGTTGAGAGATTTTTTACTGCCTTGTGAAAATCCATAGGGCTAGTGAATGACGTTTCAGCTTTATGTATATATTTGCTCATTTTGTTTAATATTTGTTTTCTAGCTGCACTGCAGCATTGGTTAGAATAAAATTTAATAGATGTACTAATATATATATATATATTTTATGCCTAGAGATCCAGTAAATAATAATTTTATGATCTACTTCCAAAAAAAATGAGGGAGCACAAAAAGACATTTCTTTCTTTTCTCTTCACAGGAATTGCATACATAATTTTTGTCAGTGACTGGGTAACTTGTTTCGTAGAGTACGTCAAGGTGATGCATCACTCTAGTGTTAAGATGTAAGATGGGTGTTAGACATGGCCATCTTTACTGTAATATTTTTTCTGCTTGAGCTTTGTCATGTTTAGATATTAGTTATTGGATTTGCTGCTGTTTGCTAGGTATACTGCTACTAAATTTCACTTTTTATTACTCTCTTAAGCCAGTTTTACTACTGATTTATTTTTCTTGTTGCTGCACATTGGCTCATATTAGTTGTAATGTTGCATTTGCTTTTGCTAATTTAGATCTACTGCTTCTTGCTTTGCCAATTAGCAATTTTTTGTCATTGCTGTTTGTGTTAATTTGTTGTGTGTTGCTGCATTGCCTTGTCCCTTAGTATATATATCTGAGCTCAGTAGATTTAAGTTAGTTTAAGAGGGGGTAGACTATATAAGAGACTAACTATGAAGAATAGGGAAAGAATGCATTGAAAAGTTATATGAAAAAGATTTGGGCAAAAATGTCTATTGTACAATGAGAAATATTTATTTTGAAGCAGGATACGAACAAAACAGTAGGGCTTAGGGACAACAGGGTTAGATAGGATTTTTTTTTGCAGGAGAAAATGTTGAAATAAAAGGAAAGGTCTATGGAATGAAGTTTTGGGTTGGACTGCAGTACCAAATGCTACACTGAAAACGAACCCTGTCCTTTCCTTTTGTGTTATTCCGCTATGTGTTTGTGTACCCTTGTGTATTTGTGTTTTTCCTGTCTTTATGTGTTTAGCTAATAATACTCCTGTTGTACAAATTTTCTAATACTCAGCTACATTCACTATGATGAGGAATACTGTTATCCTCAAATATAATCTGCATTTACAATATGTTATTTACTTTGCTAAGATGTTTAGACATTATTTATTCTGTTCTCTTTTAATGCTCATGTGTGAAATTAATGTTTCGAAACTATTCTCATTATTTTATTTACTTACTTATGTCATAATTCCTGTAACACTGCTGTATATGATTATTTCTATTGTTTTGTAAAACCTGTGTTACTACAAATGTTATCTGTACTATTATGTTCTTTAATGATGTATTTTGTTTCTTTGTATTTGTATTTTAATGTTGTAAATTTATAATTGTATAGACCCCAGTTCTTCAAATTAAGTTTCATTTCACTGCACATGTTTCTGTTGGTCATATGTTGTTGTTGTGGTCTTCAGTCCTGAGACTGGTTTGATGCAGCTGTCCATGCTAATGTATCCTGTGCAAGCTTCTTCATCTCCCAGTACCTACTGCAACCTACATCCTTCTGAATATGCTTAGTGTATTATTCTCCTGGTCTCCCTCTACGATTTTTACCCTCCACACTGCCCTCCAATGCTAAATTTGTGATCCCTTGATGCCTCAGGACATGTCCTACCAACCGATCCCTTCTTCTAGTCAAGTTGTGCCACAGACTTCTCTTCTCCCCAATCCTATTCAATACATCCTCATTAGTTACGTGATTTACCCACCTAATCTTCAACATTCTTCTGTAGCACCACATTTCGAAAGCTTCTATTCTCTTCTTGTCCAAACTATTAATTGTCCATGTTTCACTTCCATACATGGCTACACTCCATACAAATACTTTCAGAAACGACTTCCTGACATTTAAATCTATACTCGATGTTAACAAATTTCTCTTCTTCAGAAACGCTTTCCTTGCCATTGCCAGTCTACATTTTATATCCTCTCTACTTCGACCATCACCAGTTATTTTGCTCCCCAAATAACAAAACTCCTTTACTACTTTAAGTGTCTCATTTCCTAATTTAATTCCCTCAGCATCACCCGACTTAATTTGACTACATTCCATTACCCTCGTTTTGCCTTTGTTGATGTTCATCTTATACCCTCCTTTCAAGACAGTGTCCATTCCGTTCAACTGCTCTTCCAAGTCCTTTGCTGTCTCTGACAAAATTACAATGTCATCGGCGAACCTCAAAGTTTTTATTTTTCTCCCTGGATTTTAATACCTACTCTGAACTTTTCTTTTGTTCTTTTACTGCTTGCTCAATATACAGATTGAATAACATCGGGGAGAGGCTACAACCCTGTCTCACTCCCTTCCCAACCACTGTTTCCCTTTCATGCCCATCGACTCTTATAACTGCCATCTGGTTTCGGTACAAATTGTAAATAGCCTTTCGCTCCCTGTATTTTACCCCTGCCACCTTTAGAATTTGAAAGAGAGTATTCCAGTCAACATTGTCAAAAGCTTTCTCTAAGTCTACAAATGCTAGAAACGTAGGTTTGCCTTTCCTTAATCTTCCTTCTAAGATAAATCGTAAGGTCAGTATTGCCTCACGTGTTCCAACATTTCTACGGAATCCAAACTGATCTTCCCCGAGGACAGCTTCTACCAGTTTTTCCATTCGTCTGTAAGGAATTCGCGTTAGTATTTTGCAGCTGTGACTTATTGAACTGATAGTTCGGTAATTTTCACATCTGTCAACACCTGCTTTCTTTGGCATTGGAATTATTATATTCTTCTTGAAGTCTGAGGGAATTTCGCCTGTCTCGCACATCTTTCTTACCAGATGGTAAGGTTTTGTCAGGACTGGCTCTCCCAAAGCCGTCAGTAGCTCTAATGGAATGTTATCTACTCCCGGGGCCTTGTTTCGACTCAGGTCTTTCAGTGCGCTGTCAAACTCTTCACGCAGTATCGTATCTCCCATTTCATCTTCATCTACATCCTCTTGCATTTGCATAATATTGTCCTCAAGAACATCGCCCTAGTATAGACCCTCTTTATACTCCTTCTACCTTTCTGCTTTCCCCTCTTTGCTTAGAACTGGGTTTCCATCTGAGCTCTTGATATTCATACAAGTGGCTCTCTTTTCTGCAAAGGTCTCTTTAATTTTCCTGTAGGCTGTATCTATCTTACCCCTAGTGAGATAAGCCTCTACATCCTTACATTTGTCCTCTAGCCATGCCTGCTTAGCCATTTTGCACTTCCTGTCGATCTCATTTTTGAAACGTTTGTATTCCTTTTTGCCTGCTTCATGTACTGCGTTTTTGTATTTTCTCCTTTCTTCAATTAAATTCAATATTTCTTCTGTTACCCAAGTATTTCTACTAGCCCTCGTCTTTTTACCTACTTGATCCTCTGCTGCCTTCACTACTTCATCCCTCAGAGCTACCCATTCGTCTTCTATTGTATTTCTTTCCCCCATTCCTGTCAATTGTTCCCTTATGCTCTCCCTGAAACTCTGTACAACCTCTGGTTTGGTCAGTTTATCCAGGTCCAATCTCCTTAAATTCCCACCTTTTTGCAATTTCTTCAGTTTTAATCTACAGTTCATAACCAATAAATTGTGGTCAGAGTCCACATCTGCCCCTGGAAATGTCCTACAATTTAAAACCTGGTTCCTAAATCTCTGTCTTACCATTATATAATCTATCTGATACCTTTTAGTATCTCCAGGATTCTTCCATGTATACAACCTTCTTTTATGATTCTTGAACCAAGTGTTGGCTATGATTAAGTTATGCTCTGTGCAAAATTCTACCAGACGGTTTCCTCTTTCGTTTCTTAGCCCCAAACCATATTCACCTACTATGTTTCCTTCTCTCCCTTTTCCTACTGTCGAATTCCAGTCACCCATGACTATTAAATTTTCCTCTCCCTTTACTACCTGAATAATTTCTTTTATCTCATCATACATTTCTTCAATTTCTTCATCATCTGCAGAGGTAGTTGGCATATAAACTTGTACTACTATAGTAGGCATGGGCTGCGTGTCTATCTTGGCCACTATAATACGTTCACTATGCTGTTTGTAGTAGCTTAGCTGCACTCCCATTTTTTTATTCATTATTAAACCTACTCCTGCATTACCCCTATTTGATTTTGTATTTCTGAGCCTGTATTCACCTGACCAGAAGGTTGTTCCTCCTGCCACGGAACCACACTAATTCCCACTATATCTAACTTCAACGTATCCATTTACCTTTTAAAATTTTGTAACCTACCTGCCCGATTAAAGGATCTGACATTCCACGCTCCAATCCGTAGAACGCCAGTTTTCTTTCTCCTGATAACGACGTCCTTCTGAGTAGTCCCTGCCCGAAGATCCGAATGGGGGACTATTTTACCTCTGGAATATTTTACCCAAGAGGACGCCCTCATCATTTAACCATACAGTAAAGCTACATGCCCTCGGGAAAAATTACAGCTTTAGTTTCCCCTTGCTTTCAGCCGTTCACAGTACCACAACAGCAAGGTCGTTTTGGTTAGTGTTAGAAGGCCAGATCAGTCAATCATCCAAACTGTTGCCCCTGCAACTACTGATAAGGCTGCTGCCCCTCTTCAGGAACCACACGTTTGTCTGGCCTCTCAACAGATATCCCTCCGTTGTGGTTGCACCTACGGTACGTCTATCTGTATCGTTGAGGCATGCAAGCCTCCCCACCAACGGCAAGGTCCATGGTTCATGGGGGCCAGGGTGTTGGTCATAGTACACGCAGAATATGCAAGAAAAAAGGGGACTGTTAGTGTTTGCACATGTGTTAATAATTCAGCAATGGACTGGTTAACAGCATTGCTGGTTCTAAGGACAAATCCAAAAACTTTGTGAGTGCACAAGTGGTGGTTCATTGACTTGCTATATTATCCGCAAGACTCTTAAATGGTGATTGTGCACCAACACGGTCAGAACAGATGGCTGCTGGCCGTCTCTACAAGGACTGCAGTGGGTCTGCACCTCTGGTGGCCCACTAATACCATAATCTCTACCAGGACTACAGTGGGTCAGCTCTGTGATGACCTACCTACCAATATTCTTCAAAACTTCGACTGACACTGCTGTGGGTTTGCTCTGTTGTGGCCCATTACCTTCTGCATATAAAGAGTCAGCACTGTCTTTCCGTTGGAAGGACAACACTACTTCTTCGAGACTGCATGGAAATCCACTACTTCCGTGTGCATTTTTTCTTACTGCTCAGGCTTTGTGCATAAAATTGTAATTAATACTGTGATGAATGATCAGGACTGTCTTTATGGACTGTCAGAAAATCTTTGCTTTTGACCAACAGTGTATCAATATGTGTGTGCATTTGATATCTTTATTATTGTAATTATGAAAAATTTTAACAAATATGTATTGGCCAGTGCCCAAAACAATTTGTAAAATTTTTTGTGAGGGGCACATATATATATATATATATATATATATATATATATATATATATATATATATATAGGGTGTTACAAAAAGGTACGGCCAAACTTTCAGGAAACATTCCTCACACACATAGAAAGAAAATATGTTATGTGGACATGTGTCCGGAAACGCTTACTTTCCATGTTAGACCTCATTTTATTACTTCTCTTCAAATCACATTAATCATGGAATGGAAACACACAGCAACAGAACGTACCACCAGCGTGACTTCAAACACTTTGTTACAGGAAATGTTCAAAATGTCCTCCGTTAGCGAGGATACATGCATCCACCCTACGTCGCATGGAATCCCTGATGCGCTGATGTAGCCCTGGAGAATGGCGTATTGTATCACAGCCGTCCACAATACGAGCACGATGAGTCTCTACATTTGGTACCGGGGTTGCGTAGACAAGAGCTTTCAAATTCCCCCATAAATGAAAGTCAAGACGGCTGAGGTCAGAAGAGCGTGGAGGCCATGGAATTGGTCCGCCTCTACCAATCCATCGGTCACTGAATCTGTTGTTGAGAAGCGTACGAACACTTCGACTGAAATGTGCAGGAGCTCCATCGTGCATGAACCACATGTTGTGCCCTACTTGTAAAGGCACATGTTCTAGCAGCACAGGTAGAGGATCCCGTATGAAATCATGATAACTTGCTCCATTGAGCGTAGGTGGAAGAACATGGGGCCCAATCGAGACAATACCAACAATGCCTGCCCAAACGTTCTCAGAAAATCTGTGTTGATGACGTGATTGCACAATTGCGTGCGGATTCTCGTCAGCCCACACATGTTCGTAGAGAAAAAATGATTCAAATGGCTCTGAGCACTATGGGACTTAACATCTGTGGTCATCAGTCCCCTAGAACTTAGAACTACTTAAACCTAACTAACCTAAGGACATCACATACATCCATGCCCAAGGCAGGATTCGAACCTGCGACCGTAGCAATCGCGCGGTTCCGGACTGAGCGCCTAGAACCGCGAGACCACCGCGGACGGCTGTTGATTGTGAAAATTTACAATTTGATCACGTTGGAATGAAGCCTCATCCGTAAAGAGAACATTTCCACTGAAATGAGGATTGACGCGTTATTGGATGAACCATTCGCAGAAGTGTACCCGTGGAGGCCAATCAGCTGCTGATAGTGCCTGCACACGCTGTACATGTACGGAAACAACTGGTTCTCCCGTAGCACTCTCCATACAGTGACGTGGTCAATGTTACCTTGTACAGCAGCAACTCCTCTGACGCTGACATTAGGGTTATCGTCAACTGCACGAAGAACTACCTCGTCCATTGCAGGTGTCCTCGTCGTTCTAGGTCTTCCCCAGTCGCGAGTCATAGGCTGGAATGTTCCGTGCTCCCTAAGACGCCGATCAATTGCTTCGAACGTTTTCCTGTCGGGACACCTTCGTTCTGGAAATCTGTCTCGATATAAACGTACTGCGCCATGGCCATTGCCCCGTGCTGATCGGTACATCAAATGGGCATCTGCCAACTCCGAATTTGTAAACCTTGCACTGAGTGCAAAACCACGTTCGTGATGAACACTAACCTGTTGATGCTACGTACTGATGTACTTGATGCTAGTACTGAAGAGCAATGAGTCGCATCTCAACACAAGCACCGAAGTCAACATTATCTTCCTTTAATTGGGCCAACTGGCGGTGAATCGAGGAAGTACAGTACATACTTACGAAACTAAAATGGGGCCTATGTGAGTAAGCTGTTTAGGTTTATTATGTTGGTAACGCCATGTAGCGCTCTATATGAAAATCACTGACTTATGTAAGAAGGCTGTTTAGGATTTTATGTTGGTAACGATTGTTGTTACTCAGGGCCATTCTATTGTAGGGATTTTTGTTTGTCAGATTGCGTTGCGCTAAAAATATTGTGTGTCAGTTTAGTGATGATCAGAATAAGTAAAGAGAGATGTGTCTGAGTACGTTCAGTTTTGCTCAGCTGTTTGAAAATAAAATAACGTAAGGGATTTACCAGCACAATCATTCATAAATTTTTCTAAGGGGACGTTTCAACATCTTTGGCAGAAGTCAGAAACTGTGGCCAGCTCTTCATCCGTCCGTACACACAATGTACACTCCCTATCTAAGCTAGTACTACAATTAGCGTGATAATAATAGGTAAATAAATAGCTAAATAAAAACGAGCCGTGTTCTCCTTTAACCAAAGATTTTCGATACCAAAAAACGTTAAAAACACGAACTACTAGAAAACTATTAACCTGGATCTGGCACCAAACTGGCGTGACAAAAGTCTTAGGACACCTCTTAATATCGAGGCGAGCCTCCTTTTTCCCTGCGTAATGCAGCAACTGGACGTCGCATGGACTCCACAAGTCGTTGGAAGTCCCATGCACAAATATTTAGCCGTCCGTTATTTCCAAAGTATTGGCGCAGCGGGATTTTGTGCATGAACTGATCTCTCAATTATGTCCATTAAATATGGGATGGGATCCGATCCAAACTGAAAGGTCACATCACCGTCTCGAACTGTTCAGAACATTCTTCAAAGCAGCGGCGAAAAATTTTGGCCCAATGACGTGGCACATTGTCATCCATAAAAATTTCAAGGTTGTTTGGGAACATGAAGTTAATGAGTGACTGCAAACGATCACCAAGTAGGCAAACAGAATCATTTCCGGTCACCAACCACCAAGCACCTTGCACAGTGCCTTGTTGTCAACTTGAGTCCATTGCTTCGTAGGAACTGCGGCACACACGAACCCTACCGTCAGCTCTTGCCATTGGAAATCGGGAATCATCTGACCAGGCCATGGTTTTACAGTGGTCTAGGGTCCAACCGATATGGGCACGAGCTCAGGAGAGGCGATGCAGGCATTGTCGTGCTGTTAGCAAAGGCACTGGCGTCGGTCGTCTGCTGCCACAGTCCACTAACGCCAAATTTCGCCGCATTCTCCTAACGGATACGTTCGTCATACCTCCCACATTGTTTTCTGCAGTTATTTCACTCACCGTTGCTTGTATGATGGCGCTGACTGCCCTACATAAACGCCGCTGCTCCCCGTCGTTAAGTGTAGCACGTCGGTCGCTGCACTGTCCGTGGTGAGAGGTAATGCGTAAAATTTGGTACTTTCGGTACACTCCTGACACTACGGATCTAGGAATATTGAATTCCCTGACGATTTCCAAAATGCAGTGTCCAAAGCGTCTAGCTCGAACAACCATTGCGTGTTCAAAGTATGTTAATCCCCGTTGTGCACCCATAATCACGTCGGAAACCTTTTCACATGAGCCACCTGAGTACAAATGACAGCTCCGCCAATGTACTGCCCCTTTATACCTTGTATGCGTGATACTGCCACCATCTGTTTATGTGCATACCGCTATCCGATGACTTTAGTCACATGAGCGGAGTTCGTTGCACGCTATCAGACAAGGAGATAAGAGTACAGATGGTTACATTACTACATTCAAAACAAAGCAACTGTGTCACTGGAGGCGGCTTCAAGCCATATCACAAAAACTACAAGTTACAAAGAATGAAAATAATAATACAATCGAGCCATATTGTCTTTTTGACAAGAATTTGCACTACAAGACATGTTAAAAATACGGATGGAAGCTACTACATTGAGACAGTCACTGACATTAATTCACAGCTGGCTGGCAGTCAAGAAAACATGCGAGGAGTTTTGCGTTGAGATCAAGCGAAAGCGCCCTCAGCATCTTATGGTTCAGTCCTAGTATGTGGCTTCACCATTGCCGTATAAACTGCTATAATTTACAAATACATGCAAATTCAGCAGACTTTTCGTGTGTGTAATGTACGAAGTATAAGCATGAAAGATACATTTACCAGTATATCACCGGAATGTTCTTTAGCAGATCTCGAAAGCGATGAATGTATTTTCTGAATCCACTGATACCTTTTTGCAAAGACATAGCTGTCCTTATCTACATTATTCGAATGTACATAATTTCTGCAGCGTCCGAAACTAGTTTTGTTACCACCTGGATGACTGACCGTCACGTGCTAGGATTTCCATTCGCCCATGCTTGTTTCAACTCATTCTCCATGTATATCTTATAATCTCTATGACCAGTACAAAGAACTCTGAAGTCCCACTATCCTCTGATGGGGCCGTACTTAAATGTTACTCCAGATCTGGATTTGATCCGCCATTTCTTCCTCTTCTGCCATTCAGTCGCATAAAGGTACGACTGCAATATGGTGACTGAGATTTCTCTAATCGTGCAGCTGTGGTCGGTTGAGTGTCGAACAGCGACCCTTTAATGCCTTTTAAAGCAATCTTTCCTGTGAGGATTCTGCATCCACGGGATCCAACTACTCTAACGGGGCAACTAAGATCGTAACAACAGGTCGTCCTGCTAAACAGTCCAGTCGTTGAAAAGCGGCGCACGATCGGAAGCATCTTCATTGCAGTTCACCACAGTCTCAGCCACTTTTCCTGCTCGAAATCGATGACTTATTACTATTTGAAACTATCATATCTCACTCCTGTAGTTTAGTGTTGATGTTATAGCTTTGTGTGTATTCTCTTCTGGAAGTTCAGAAACAGTGTAAACGAATTAGGATCTGCACTGGCCAAGAACGACGTCACTTATGCTTCATACTTCTACATCTACATCTACATCCATACATCCATACTCCGCAAGCCACCTGACGGTGTGTGGCGGAGTACCTCTATCGGTTCTCCCTTCTATTGCAATCTCGTATTGTTCGTGGAAAGAAGGATAGTCGGTATGCCTCTGTGTGGGCTCTAATCTCTCTGATCTTATCCTCTCGGTCTCTTTGCGAGATATACGTAGTATGGAGCAATATACTGCTTAACTCCTCGGTGAAGGTATGTTCTCGAAACTTCAACAAAAGCCCGTACCGAGCTACTGAGCGTCTCTCCTGCAGAGTCTTCCACTGGAGTTTACCTATCATCTCCGTAATGCTTTGGTGATTGCTAAATGATCCTGTAACGAAGCGCGCTGCTCTCCGTCGGATCATCTCTATCTCTTCTATCAACCACACTGGTGAGCAGTATTCAAGCAGTGGGCGAACAAGTGCACTGTAACCTACTTCCTTTTGTTTTTGGATTACATTGCCTTAGGATTCTTCTAATGAATCTCAGTCTGGCATTTGATTTACCGACGATCAACTTTATATGATCATTCCATTTTAAATTACTCCTAATGCGTACTCCCAGATAATTTATGGAATTAACTGCTTCCAGTTGCTAAATGATAAGTGATATTTATTTCTATGTGGTCGCCGCACATTACACTTGTCTACATTGAGATTCAATTGCCATTCCCTGCACCATGCGTCAATTCGCTGCAGATCCTCCTGCATTTCAGTACAATTTTCCACTGTAACAACCTCTCGATATACCACAGCATCATCCGCAAAAAGCCCCAGTGAACTTCCGATGTCATCCACTAGGTCATTTATGTATATTGTGAACAGCAACGGTCCCACGACACTCCCCTGCGGCACACCTGAAATCACTCTTACTTGGGAAGACTTCTCTCCATTGAGAATGACATGCTGCGTTCTGTTATCTAGGAACTCTTCAATCCAATCACACAATTGGTCTGATAGTCCGTATGCTCTTACTTTGTTCATGAAAAGACTGCGGGGAACTGCATCGAACGCCTTGCGGAAGTCAAGAAACGCGGCATCTACATGGGAACCCGTGTCTATGGCCCTCTGAGTCTCGTGGACGAATAGCGCGAGTTGGGTTTCACACGATCGTCTTTTTCGAAACCCATGCTGATTCCTACAGAGTAGATTTCTAGTCTCCAGAAAAGTCATTATACTCGAACATAATACGTGTTCCAATAGCTCTGAATCCTCATCAGCTTCCCAACGCGGCAACGACTTGTTCATCAATACATAGTAACACATTTAATTCAAGACATTGACATACATTTAAGACACACATTTTGAGAACATAAAGGCACAGCACAATTTTCTCTTTTTTATTTGTCAGTTCTATCTTATAACTCAGTGTGAAGTATTTCGAAGTATACACGACTGTTCCATAAACATAACACATAATGCCATCTGTTAGTGGCGCGAAAAACTACTTTTGCAAAAGTTTTTATGTGTTTGGTCTCTGCAGAGTCATATTTTTGTTCCTTGTTATGTATATGACACATTTTCCCTAAACATCCAATAATATACTAATTCTTTGACATGTCAAAGGGAACTGGTAGGCCGAAATGTTTGTTATTAAAAGGATCTAGTAGTTGCAGGCTGTGGCTGAGAGTCGGTCTGTGCGTACAAAGCCGTGCGCTTGTATGCAATAGCAGTCAGTTGCCATGTCGGAAGAAAAGAACTATCGCAGTGGATTATATAACAGAAAATTGTGACGTAGGGGGTGAGGGCGAAAGGGAGAAAATCAGTTCGTCGCTAAAATCACGACGACCATAGCAGCAACAGAGAAAATTTGGATAAGTTACCGTAAATTGCAATTGGTCAGTGACTTTATTTTCGTACTGGTTCTAACGCTGAATAATGTAGAGATAGCGTGATGAACTTCTTGTCTTATTAATAATTTAGTCTGCATCCTCTAAACATAAAGCTTCATCATGTATGACTTCAAGTTTGTCATGTAAGGCAATTAAAGTCCTTTCTATAATATCTCAAAATCCATTACAGTAATTTAGCAAATTTAATTAGCTGCTTGTTCGTATTAATATCAGTGTCGATTAATGCGTGATTAGTGCTTGTATGCTCACATTGCTATAATGTTACATAATTCAGTACTATACGGTATTAAATCATTGTCAGAACCTCAATCAACCCTCCAATTATCGTCAATTTTTCTTTGCTTCAGTTTCAAATTTCTCATAGTTGTGCACTTAAAAAGTAAAACATTATTATTACCGAGTGTACTACATCTACTACATCTACAGTTACATCATACTCTGAAAGCCATCTAATGGTGTGTGGCGGACGGTACTTCTGGAACCTTCTACCTTATTCAACTAGCGAAGGGACTGATGACCATGGATGTTAAGTCCCATAGTTCTGAGAGCCAGCCACTAGCGAATGACGCGTGGGAAGAATTAGGAATAATTATTGTCGGTAAGCCTCTGTATCGGCTCTAATTTCTCCTTCCTGACAGTGCTCTCTCGAAATCTCGACACGAGAGCTCTTTGTTGTGCACGATGCATCTTTCGTAGTGTGTGCCATTGGAGTTTGTTGAGAATCTCGGTAGCGTTCTCGAGCCGACTAAACGATCACGTGACGAAATGCTTAACACACACACACACACACACACATATATATATATATATATATATATATATATATATATATATATATATATATATATATATATATGGAAATGGAAAAAAGAACACATTGACACCGGTGTGTCAGACCCACCATACTTGCTCCGGACACTGCGAGAGGGCTGTACAAGCAATGATCACACGCACGGCACAGCGGACACACCAGGAACCGCGGTGTTGGCCGTCGAATGGCGCTAGCTGCGCAGCATTTGTGCACCGCCGCCGTCAGTGTCAGCCAGTTTGCCGTGGCATACGGAGCTCCATCGCAGTCTTTAACACTGGTAGCATGCCGCGACAGCGTGGACGTGAACCGTATGTGCAGTTGACGGACTTTGAGCGAGGGCGTATAGTGGGCATGCGGGAGGCCGGGTGGACGTACCGCCGAATTGCTCAACACGTGGGGCGTGAGGTCTCCACAGTACATTGATGTTGTCGCCAGTGGTCGGCGGAAGGTGCACGTGCCCGTCGACCTGGGACCGGACCGCAGTGACGCACGGATGCACGCCAAGACCGTAGGATCCTACGCAGTGCCGTAGGGGACTGCACCGCCACTTCCCAGTAAATTAGGGACACTATTGCTCCTGGGGTATCGGCGAGGACCATTCGCAACCGTCTCCATGAAGCTGGGCTACGGTCCCGCACACCGTTAGGCCATCTTCCGCTCACGCGCCAACATCGTGCAGCCCGCCTCCAGTGGTGTCGCGACAGGCGTGAATGGAGGGACGAATGGAGACGTGTCGTCTTCAGCGATGAGAGTCGCTTCTGCCTTGGTGCCAATGATGGTCGTATGCGTGTTTGGCGCCGTGCAGGTGAGCGCCACAATCAGGACTGCATACGACCGAGGCACACAGGGCCAACACCCGGCATCATGGTGTGGGGAGCGATCTCCTACACTGGCCGTACACCACTGGTGATCGTCGAGGGGACACTGAATAGTGCACGGTACATCCAAACCGTCATCAAACCCATCGTTCTACCATTCCTAGACCGGCAAGGGAACTTGCTGTTCCAACAGGACAATGCACGTCCGCATGTATCCCGTGCCACCCAACGTGCTCTAGAAGGTGTAAGTCAACTACCCTGGCCAGCAAGATCTCCGGATCTGTCCCCCATTGAGCATGTTTGGGACTGGATGAAGCGTCGTCTCACGCGGTCTGCACGTCCAGCACGAACGCTGGTCCAACTGAGGCGCCAGGTGGAAATGGCATGGCAAGCCATTCCACAGGACTACATCCAGCATCTCTACGATCGTCTCCATGGGAGAATAGCAGCCTGCATTGCTGCGAAAGGTGGATATACACTGTACTAGTGCCGATATTGTGCATGCTCTGTTGCCTGTGTCTATGTGCCTGTGGTTCTGTCAGTGTGATCATGTGATGTATCTGACCCCAGGAATATGTCAATAAAGTTTCCCCTTCCTGGGACAATGAATTCACGGTGTTCTTATTTCAATATATATATATATATATATATATATATATATATATATATATATATATATATATATAGGGTGTTACAAAAAGGTACGGCCAAACTTTCAGGAAACATTCCTCACACACAAAGAAAGAAAATATGTTATGTGGACATGTGTCCGGAAACGCTTACTTTCCATGTTAGAGCTCATTTTATTACTTCTCTTCAAATCACATTAATCATGGAATGGAAACACACAGCAACAGCGTGACTTCAAACACTTTGTTACAGGAAATGTTCAAAATGTCCTCCGTTAGCGAGGATACATGCATCCACCCTCCGTCGCATGGCATCCCTGATGCGCTGATGTAGCCCTGGAGAATGGCGTATTGTATCACAGCCGTCCACAATACGAGCACGAAGAGTCTCTACATTTGGTACCGGGGTTGCGTAGACAAGAGCTTTCAAATTCCCCTATAAATGAAAGTCAAGACGGCTGAGGTCAGGAGAGCGTGGAGGCCATGGAATTGGTCCGCCTCTACCAATCCATCGGTCACTGAATCTGTTGTTGAGAAGCGTACGAACACTTCGACTGAAATGTGCAGCAGCTCCATCGTGCATGAACCACATGTTGAGCCCTACTTGTAAAGGCACATGTTCTAGCAGCACAGGTAGAGTATCCCGTATGAAATCACGATAACGTGCTCCATTGAGCGTAGGTGGAAGAACATGGGGCCCAATCGAGACAATACCAACAATGCCTGCCCAAAAGTTCACAGAAAATCTGTGTTGATGACGTGATTGCACAATTGCTTGCGGATTCTCGTCAGCCCACACATGTTGATTGTTAAAAAATGGTTCAAATGGCTCTGAGCACTATGGGACTTAACATTTGTGGTCAATAGTCCCCTAGAACTTAGAACTACTTAAACCTAACTAACCTAAGGACATCACATACATCCATCCCAAGGCAGGATTCGAACCAGCGACCGTAGCAATCGCGCGGTTCCGGACTGAGCGCCTAGAACCGCTAGACCACCGCGGACGGCTGTTGTTTGTGAAAATTTACAATTTAATCACGTTGGAATGAAGCCTCATCCGTAAAGAGAACATTTCCACTGAAATGAGGATTGACACGTTATTGGATGAACCATTCGCAGAAGTATACCCGTGGAGGCCAATCAGCTGCTGATAGTGCCTGCACAGGCTGTACATGTACGGAAACAACTGGTTCTCCCGTAGCACTTTCCATACAGTGACGTGGTCAATGTTACCTTGTACAGCAGCAACTCCTCTGACGCTGACATTAGGGTTATCGTCAACTGCACGAAGAACTACCTCGTCCATTGCAGGTGTCCTCGTCGTTCTAGGTCTTCCCCAGTCGCGAGTCATAGGCTGGAATGTTCCGTGCTCCCTAAGACGCCGATCAATTGCTTCGAACGTTTTCCTGTCGGGACACCTTCGTTCTGGAAATCTGTCTCGATATAAACATACTGCGCCACGGCAATAGCCCCGTGCTAATCCGTACATCAAATGGGCATCTGCCAACTCCGAATTTGTAAACCTTGCACTGACTGCAAAACCACGTTCGTGGTGAACACTAAGCTGTTGATGCTCCGTACTGATGTGCTTGATGCTAGTACTGAAGAGCAATAAGTCGCATGTCAACAGAAGCACCGAAGTCAACATTACCTTCCTTCAATTGGGCCAACTGGAGGTGAATCGAGGAAGTACAGTACATACTGACGAAACTAAAATGAGCTCTAACATGGAAATTAAGCGTTTCCGGACACATGTTCACATAACATCTTTTCTTTATTTGTGTGTGAGGAATGTTTCCTGAAAGTTTGGCCGTACCTTTTTGTAACACCCTGTATATAGCATTTGAAAAAGAACTCCCTAGTTTTAATGTGTCCTAGAATCTGTACAAAGTGACACACACTACTGTAGTTTTTGGAGTTTGATCCATCAACTCTTCAAGTTTGGCTCGCTTGAAGTTGGCAGGACTGATTGACCTTGAGATGGCATCAGTGCTGTTTCTTCCTCTGTTCCCTCAGTTCAATCCAGGCGTGTGTGCAGTGCAGTGCAGAGCATCTCAGCAACAACTCCATCCAGATGAGGTTACATTTCATGTCAGTGGAACAGTTAACCGTCATAATAGCAGAATTTGGGTGGCAGAGAATCTACATGAAGTTATTCAGCATCAACATGACTCTTCCAAAGTTAATTTCTGGTGCAGTTTGATGCAAGATCGTGTGATTGGTCTTTTCAGTTTTGTAGAAAAAACAATAAACGGGAATGTTTACTGTGACATGTTGACAGAGTACGTCTTACCCAAATGGAAAATATTGAGGCGCATAAGTGACTTGTATTTTTCCAACAAGATGGCGCCCACTTCATTACAGTAACCATCTGCGTGCAGCTCTTGACACTCGCTTTCCAGGAAGGTCAATAAGGAGGGCTGGCCCAATACCTTGGCCACCACGAAGCCCAGACGTAACCTCCTTGGAGCTTTTCTTTTGGAGCCACATAAAAAGTTTTGTGTAGAGTGAAAAGATAAGTAACATCAATCATTTATAGGAAAGAATCGTCGCGGCGGTTGGGACAGTTCCACCTGCAATGTTGGTGAATGCGTGGCGAGTAGTGGAATATTGTCTCGACATGTGCAGGGCAACAATTCGATCCCACGTTATCGTCTACTGGCATTAAACGAAACTTGAAGGATTTCTCTTTCATGATATTTACTCATTGATGTGATTTTTCATTAATTTTGCTATTAAATTTATACCTAAAACTAGGGAGTTCTTTTTCAAAACACCATATATATATATATATATATATATATATATATATATATATATATATATATACAGCTGTGCCAGTAATTTCTGAATCTAAGCGCATTTCCTACAAACATACCTCGTCTTCTGACATGAGAATCACATAGACATTGTTACTTCATCTTTATTTCCAGAACTTATTAATTTAGTAGTTTCTCTCGTACTATGTTTATTAAAGTAAATAAAGCATTGCAGCAGTCCCTGCCCTGCAGAATGGCAGTAATTAGTTCAGTGAACGCCAGTGATGAACAACTCTGGCAACGAACGAAGAGAAGGTGAATGTTCAGTGACCTGTGTGCTCGATTCAGTGATTGCATGCGCATTCGGTTGGGATGTTCACTGCATTAAGCTCATTAAAGACTCATTAAAGGGAAATTACACCTGCCGTACCTGGAACACTATTTATGGCTAACTGTCATGTAATTGTAACCGATGACGTGCTGTTATGACCCGCTGATAGACCTGTAGGATTCAGAGCAGATGGTCACAATTTGCTAGAACAAACTGCAACGAGCAAAGCAAAATGATGACTCTTTGTCCATGCGATATTCAAATAATTGACAGCGTTATCGCACATACATAACTATTTGTAAATGATTTAAAAAATAAAATGTAATGAGTGTTGTTTAACTAATAGTTCAGGAAATGTCGTTTTGAAAAGTTCAGAACGACGACAGAACAGATGAACATTTGCAAGGTTTATAATACGTTTTGTTTCAGTACTGCATGGCTACTTTTTTATTCAGCTTTTTTTTTTTACCAAAAGAGATGTGCCATTGTGCGAAGTAAGTTTTAACTGGGCAATATTAAACATATTTACAGTGTTTAGAATGTGTAATACTATTAGTGTGCGGAAGAGAGAGTGAACGCAGTAAGCAGTTATTGCAGTTTAACTACCATATATTTTTATGGATTTCTTAGTTTCACTCATTTCTGTACATGTCTTTCGCACTATTTAACTTAACTACAATCTGAGAGAACAGTTTACAAGGGGAATCGCTTTGACCCGTACATCCACCTTGTTAATCGAAAACAGTCCACATTATACACCGAAAACACATTCTATAAAATTTCTGCTGTAAACACGTCATTACCTCGACAGTAAGAAAACCCCTCCATTTTCCTGTAGACTCCGCTGTCACTGTTTCTCATAGCGATCTACCGAAACCTTTTAGAACTCGTTTCTCGCATGAAACATTACATTAATTTCTATTTTACATCAATATGCGTTATTATACACGAACAAATATTCTAAAAAGATCTTCTAAATGTGAAAATACGCGGTGCCAGGCAATGGAAAATAACATTTTCAGAGACGGCATTTGCGTGATCATACATAAAAAGAAAGGCAAAACCTGCACTATTGAATTTCTCTCTTGGATACGAAAATAAAATAACAAGAAAGGTAAAGAATTATGTCGGATTACAGAAATATCTTCACAAACTTCATGGTGTGTATACTGTGGACAGTCCAGCCTTCCACGGTAATAACATGCGCGTTCAAAGGGCTTGCTGAGAAGAGGCTACACGATGTATTGTCTGTCGAAGTCTGAAGCATTTGACAGATGAGCAACTCGGTTCGTGTGCCGTGAATGGGAAGCAAGAGTACACATCATCTCAAAGGGACGTCTAGCAAGAGGATGTTGAGTCTGTCAGACTAACGAGGCGCCGGTGAGAGGCAGCGCGATCGAAGGAGATTCCTGAAAGGAAATGGAAGGTCCCCCCCTCCCCCCCGTCAGCAACGGAGAACTCGCAGCACCTGCGGGGAGAAGCGAGGTGAAAAGCAATTGTGACCAACTGTTCTCAGCACGGAAAGAGGTGCGAATGTGAATTACGATAGTTGGGTACGGCGTCTGAAGTAACGTGACGATGCGTGGCGATTGTGGATGGACAAGGTATAAGGTAAATCCATTAATTAGACTCCGCCCGCGGTTTGTCGCCATCTTCTGAAGGCAGCCTTGTCGCATCAACCATTCTCCCCTGTTTTGTGCTGTCTTCATTTATTTCTAACTTTAGCACTTCCTATAAATCTTCTAGTACTTTAATCTTGGCCTCCTCTTGCCAGTATTTCCAAAATACTCTCCTTTCAAAAGTCTGCTCAAAATTCATTGCGTCTCAATAAAAGTCCAATAAGTTTTGTTCTGGGTAGTTGTTCTGAGATTACAGTTCTGATTGATCTCTTTCAGAACACCGTTTTGCAAGTGCTATCTTTTTGTCTTCAAGAGTGTCCGTCCTTCAGGGGCCATAACCAGCACGCTACACATGAAAGTTTTGATAAATAGTTCTTTTCCTTTTCTCTACTTCATTTCTTCACTAGTAAAATTCTGTGGTCATTGTAAGCTCGTGTAACTGTTCAGTTATTTATGTTTGCGTGCAGCATGTGCTGTATTCTGTCATTAAGGGCCAACGCAACAAAAGTTATCAAATTATTTCTTTAATCTTGGTTATTTGGGACCGTCTTCTACGTTCCTTTTCTGCTTACTGTCATAATTTTGATTTTTCGATATTAATTTTAAATACTGACTTCCTTATAATTTAGAAAATGTGTTTTTTGTTAATTTTTTTTCAAATATCCCTTTAATGCAGTATCATGTGCAAATCTTATCCAGTGATGGAAATTCACTTTACCTCGAGAGGTTTCTTTCTTTGAAGATCTTGATTGCTTCTTTTATGATACAGCTAAATAAATAACGAGATAATAAGGATCCTTGTCTTACCCTTCTTCTATTTATAGCTTTACATTGTTCTGAATTAATATCTATCTCTACACTTTGCACTTTGGTTTGTATGCATATTTAATATAGTTTTTCTACCTTTCCACTCTAAGAGTATTTGCGACTGACACAATCAAATATATACTCTAAACCTGTAGCGTGCGTTATTCTCCAAATGTTTCGTTGTCAAAGATATTTAAAATGCTGTTACAGCTTACGCACATATTTATACGTTCTCACGTTAAATTTTGGACTAAAGAGTTCGTACTTACACATTCTGTAGCACAACATGGACATCCTGGTGTAAGATATTGAAGCTATGCGTTTACCTCTCATACGAAAGGAGCAATTAATTTACTGTTTGGGCACCACTCAGGATTATTTTTATGTACCAAGATGCCGAAGCGATTATGATTTCTGTTGAGAACGTAACAATGTACTTAATTCTGTTAAATTACTGAGCTCTAGAAAACAGATGTCTAGTGAAACTTCTAGGTACCAAAATGGAAAATGTGTTGATATACAAGTCCATAATATAGAGCAATTTCTGCTTCGTTACCCAAGGATAAAATGGCGTTTGAGTAGAACCTACGTTAGAGCTCCAATTTTGGTTTTTGGTATATTTTCAATATTTTTACATAGCATTGCATACAAATATTGGCAAGCTTGTTTCACTCCACATAGAGAGCGTAACTAGCGCAAGTGCAGGTATTTCTACTGGTGGCTGTGGACAGTGTACGGAACCACATTACATCAGTATTTAAGTCATTTGCAGACTCATATTTACAACCATTTCAGGTAGAAAGGTTTTAGATTGGTTAGCATCGCCAAGTACATGTATCAAGAGCAAGCCATTAATGCTTATTTTCTCATCTCCAAGTACATGTATCAGGAGCAAGCCATTAATGCTTATTTTCTCCTGGGGAGCAGGTCAGGTGTTGAAGTGAGGACGCGTGGATGCAAAGCGGGTACTATATACTGACTGGTGTAGTCCACTCTGTGGTGCAGAAGGCATTAGGTCGTGAAGTATGTGACGTGTTTGTAGGAAGATTGTTCGATGCAGAGCTGTCTGCAGATATTAAGATACCCTACATACAGAACTATCTACACTTACACCTATTACACACTATATATTAATTCACTCAAGGAATTAGAACGTTCCGTCACAAGGAGAAAGAAGAACTGTTCTTAGTTTAATATTTTCATTGGTAAAGCTAATTACAATGATTGATTGAAGAGTGCAGGGTGCCTACTATTGATTTATAAAAACGTTATTTTGATGTTTCTAGTAATTTGTGAAAGGTTATGTACCTTGTGTTCTATCTTGCATGTACTGGGAAAGATGAATATCCATATTAAGAGCCGGCAGCGGTGGCCGTGCGGTTCTAGGCGCTCCAGTCCGGAGCCGCGCTGCTGCTCCAGTCGCAGGTTCGAATCCTGCCTCGGGCATGGGTGTGTGTGATGTCCTTAGGTTAGTTAGGTTTAAGTAGTTCTAAGTTCTAGGGGACTGATGACCACAGCAGTTGAGTCCCACAGTGCTCAGAGCCGTTTGAACCATCCATATTAAGAGTAGTTATTGACAGTATACCATCGGAGTGTAGTTTGAACACCCTATATGGGTGTGTACATTAAGAAGTGTAGATACTACAGGAGTACGTAGACAGTAATAAAGTTTTAATTATCTCCTCGAAAAACTAAGTTAAGTTTTTAACGTTTTTTGGATATTTCCAGATACATGTCTTCAGTGGTGATATACGTAGAAATCTGAGCGTCGCACTACTGCAGCACATCACTAAAGCACTCAAAACAAAATTGCGTCTCCCATGTGATACTGAATTCGTGTGGTGATTCGATTTCTGGATTTGCAGGAAACAACACTGCAACAACCCCACTGAGTTGGAGGATGTGTGGCTACAAGGCTCAGACGACTCCAGTGTCATCAAACAAGTGTAAATGATGAAACACGAGGTGCCAGACCGTATCAGTGAAGAATGGGGAAGCTCGAGAGAAGTGAAGGCCTTTGGTACTCGAAGACCATTACAACTCAGATGATACTACAAAAAGTGAAAATCAGCCGTAGATCAGTTTTCATGTGGTGTCCTCCAGAGAATGCGGTGACAGTGAGGTGTTACTGCAAGTCAAGGAAGTCTGATTGACGAAGCACGAATTGGCTGACTACAAATTTGTGAGAATCGGGGATTTTAGAGGGAAGCGCTAGCCTTTGGTGCTCGAAGATCCACTTATCACGACTGAGGCGATACTGGAAAAAGTGAAAATCAGTCATCGATCAATTTTCATGTGATATCGTCCAAAATGCACGGTGCTGTGCCATAGTCGGCAGCGTGAATCGATTCCTTGGATATTGGGGAATGCTGATTGCACTCTGAAAAAACCAATGAGAGGTACTCCAGAAGACCACACTTCTCTGAATAGCAGCTCCCTCACACTGAGGTCAATGTGTGGCGCATGCAAGTGCTCAGCTCTGTTAATGGCCTCAGCTACAGCAGTCAACATCATCGAGTGGGATTAACGAGTGATTCAAAGTTTCAGAGAAACTTGTTCTTTCGTAAATGTTGCATTTTATATTGCGAGAGAACAGTTCGTTAAACTGTGCACCAAGTGATGCTCTCATAGTCTGTGACAGTTGTAAACTATTAAACAAGGAATTGTGACAAAGTTAAGTAAATGTACTAAAGGGAACTAATATTTTAAGTGTTCTACTTTGATGAACCTTCTCCCAGAACAGTCGAAGAACCCACAATTACGGCCAGACGCCATATCAGCGTACACTCTGCTGCAGAGTGAAAATCTCATTCTGGAAACATCCCCCAGGCTGTGGCTAAGCCATGTCTCCGCAATATCCTTTCTTTCTGGAGTGCTAGTTCTGCAAGGTTCGCAGGAGAGCTTCTGTAAAGTTTGGAAGGTAGGAGACGAGGTACTGGCAGAAGTAAAGCTGTGACTACCGGACCTGAGTCGTGCTTCGGTAGCTCAGATGGTAGAGCACTTGCCCGCGAAAGGCAAAGGTCCCGAGTTCGAGTCTCGGTCGGGCACACAGTTTTAATCTGCCAGGAAGTTTCATATCAGACGAAAATAGTTTCGTCTGGTCAAAACATTTTAACATTTTGCATGAGATTTTGAAAATACAGAATAAATAAAAAGATACAAAATAAAAATAAAAAAACGCACTAACCCCTCTATTCCGCGGCTACGTCCACACATTCAAGAGCCCCGTCGTACCGACTGTGCTGCGGAAAGGTTGCACGTGTGTCAGACCAGTTCAGGTGACAGCTGTAGCCACCTAATCACAACCATCACGAGATCCAGGTGTATCATTATTAGTTCAAAGAAAGAGGGAAGACTAGGATTTAACATCCTGTTGACATCGAGGTCATCAGAAGCGGTATTAGTTTGATATAAGAGAAAACAGCAATGAGTGGAAATTTGAGGATTCACAGAGTTATGGCATGCTACTAACAGGTTATTTTCATACTGGCAAGCTGTTGCACAACACGCTGCCAAATTTTCCTGACAAGGTTGTAGCATGCTATGAAGACAAAAACGTCGTGAGAAGCTGCAAAGTAGAGTGTTTTTGCAACATGATGACGCTCCAGTTGATAGATGTGAAGATTAGGAGGAGTAGGTCTGAAAGGTTTACATATTAGGAGAAATGGCTGCAAAGTTGTTTACATCATGTCAAATGACAGTTTATTTTGGTACATTTGGTAGTTTTTTTTTCAAACGTTTATCAGTGTGAGAGTCTTTGCATGGCTGAGCACATGAGTGATAGGTATTCTTGGACTGTGAAAGGTTGTAGTATTACTGAGTAGAGCTCTGGCGAGCGAAGGAGTCGAAATCAGTTGGTAGCCAGAAAGGGGGAGAGTGTGTGTTGTGTTATGGCAGATCTAGGAGCTTGGATGACGCATGTGCCACACAGAGAATTCAGATGCTCCCTGATGTTTAAATAAAGATTAACGATGATTTTATAGACAGACAGCTCTTTTCGGAGAAAAAGTAATTTGCGTTGAGTTAATTTGGCCAGCCAAGTCATTTTTATAGTGTAAAGATTTCATTATGTCTAACAGTATGTATGTGTTGGTATCTAGAATGAATTATCGGTCGTGTGTTCAGTAGTCTAATTACCTTCCTCCCTTCACTGTTAATCTTAATGTTGTTAGTCTTCACGTTGGCAGTTCAGGAAACGTTTCACCTCGAAAGTCACAATGTCGTCATTCCATGAAAGCTTGCCACTCAATACTTTCCCCTATCTCCATTTCAGGAGAATACGTTGTGAGGTAAAACTTGGTATCCCAAAGAAACAGCATGTGTGGCTGTGTGTGACTGTGTCCTGCACAAAATGAACTGTGAAACGTGTATTCTTTCAAAACTTGTTATTTGGAAACTGTGTGTGAACGAAACTTCTCGATAGCAAAGCAAAAGCAAGGACCTTTAAATTTTCGATTACAGTGTGAGATCTAGAAGCGACTTTATGACCCTACGTTTAACATGGAAATGACTGTGCAAATTACTTTTAACGTGTGTGATATCAATTAACTTCAGTTAACTAGGTGCTCTGCCAAGCCACGCATCCCTAAAAAGTGTGTCATACTGAAGGATGTGTAGATAAAGACTAAAACCGTCATCCAGATTCTTTCGAGGTTTAAAGTCTTCTGCTGTGGACGACTTCCACTTCATTTGTACGCATGTGAGACGATAAGGGCTTGGATGACTCAAAATAACTGATAGGCAGCGCTTCGTTCTGATAGGGTAGCTTTATGAGTGGTTGGGGGCTGCAAGGCACATCTCTGGCAAATAATAACTCTGGGTCTGGCTAGCCAATCGTATTGTTTGGCGTGGAGAACTGAATTCGTTAGCCTGGCTTAGCTTGTTGGACAGACACTCTTTCGCATTCTACCTGCCGCCGTACACAACTCTTCTGCCTGCTTCTGTGATTGCATCGACTCCAAAAGTAAGGAAGTTTTTCTTTTGATACTGAAATGGGCACATCGGCACTACATCTTATAGGATTATTGGCATGTCGACTTCGCGTGATTATACTTTGTAAGGCGCCTGGGGATTTCATGGACCTTACATGAGCTTGATCCATAACGACAGTACAATACGGTATTAGACCCTCAAAAAATAATAATTACATTATATCAACAAAACGCAATTGCAGTTAATCCCATGTACCAAAAACTAACAAAACAATATCTACCAATATATGGACAGGGGCATGAATAAACAAATTAAAGTGAAACGCATTTTGGAGACAAACTGAGCAGGTGGTTAATGACATAGGAAAACCCCATTTAACAAGAGAACGGCGAGCTTCAGCGTAGAAATGGATAAGACCAGAACAATACATTATTCCTTTTAACGTAAATACGGCCGGGACTGAGGGTAAGTGGCTGCATGGTATTAACAGGGCTAAGCTGCGACCCAGCAAGAAAAATAAAACTCACCTCTAGCAAGACGGTGATAGGCTGAAGCCATAGTGGGCAACACAGACGCGACACAGTGGGGAGATCCCCATTGTATTATGCTATGTGGTAAGCTAAGTTTGCACACATTGGTACACTCACTGTGCAGATACAAAGGGCAGACGATGATAACTTTATGTAACTTTTCATGTGTATTTACATGAGATGCTTCGCAGTTCTATTTCATATGAGCAATGCTAATTCCTTGTTCGATCTCAGATCTTCGTTACATCATATGGGGATCGATATTAAATTTCTATTTGATCATCCAAACATTCTAGTGACTTATCTCATTAGCTTCCTACTCATTAAATAATTTTACAGGGGATACGATGAAGCTGTCATTATTTTTCTGTCTTCTGTAAATGCATCCATCTGCAAGTACAAGTGTCCTGTTGAACAACAGTTTATCCATTATTCAAGAGAAATAGGGGAACATTTATAATTCTTCTTTTGCTAAGCATTTACTTATTTCAGACCATTCCTCTAGGGAGTTAGAAGAACGCACAATTTTAGGTAAGGAAATGAGAGACCAGAAATTGGATTTGTTAGAAGAACTTGAAATTTATAAACATCTTGCTGAGAGAGATGCTAACATTTTGAAGGATTAGTTGTAATTCGTGAGCAAGCACTTCCTTGATGACCTTAAACCGCTGCTCACGCTCACATAAAACGTGTTCGCCGTTACCACTGGATTTCACTTTCGTGGCCTTTTCAGCACATGTTCCAACAGCTGCTATTCAAAAAAAAATCGTTGTTTGTAATCTGGTTTACAACAGAAGTAACTTTTGTTATAGAATTGTTATCTTCTACACGCAAAATTTACGTGCAATATCACTGCTACATAAATGTTTTACAGATAATTTTATGTCTAATGCATACCTCTAAAATTATTGCTTTTATAACTGGTCTTCTATAAGGGATTGTCATTTTTGCTTAATGTAAAATTACGTTACTTAACACAGGTAAGACGCAGTGCTTACGCGCATTTATATAGCGCCCACTTCACTCCAATTTTTTCTTTATCTCTTAAGCTACTGTACTGTTAAGAGAAAGTTTCTCTTTGTAAAGATGTTGTTTAAGTTCATACGTGCTCTTATTTCCCCATGTATTAGTAACTGTGATCCGTTGTAAACAGAACTCTAGCTCCTGCGTGCTGATTTTACGTACAGTGTTACTATGTCAACTAACGTATACTAGTAAGTTTATTAATTATTAGTAGCCTCGTAGAATAAATTTTCATTCACACTTTAATGTAAAATGCGGTTACGTAACATAAGAAAGGTGTAGTTTATACGCGCATGTATTTAGCGCCCTCTGTATCCAAATTTTTCGTTATTGCTTGAACCTGTACCTTTGAACAGTTTGTCTCTGGCATGGTCAATACTTATATTACGCAAATATTTTGTTCTTCGGATTCATGTTATAATTTTAGGCAGACAAGAGCCTTTTCCAGTTGGCGAACCCATTGGTGCATTATTATCACCTACGCTGAGTCTAATCTGGCTGCTGTTTCAGATTCCTGGTTTTTACATCCATTTTATGTATGACAAGTGCCGTTCGGATTCAGCTACGTAATTTACCATCGTGTGATGTAACAAGTGGCTACATTTACCTCATAAATATTTTTCTATTATTAATATTTTGTTATGTATGTAAAAATGGTTTGTAACCGTTAATATATACTTTTAGTGCCTAATCCTTCTGAAGAAGATATATTTACTTTTTTCGTATAAGGTTACCGGTTTCGATTGGTTTTAAACCACATTCAGGCCCACATCATGATGTATATGTTGGCTGTGAATGGAGCAGGTGCTACAACTGCACGAATACTAATTGCTCAGTAACTCAGCGTTCGTGGAGGTGTAGCGCCTGCTCCGTTCACAGCCAACGTATACATCATGATGTGGGCCTGAATGTGGTCTAAAACCAATCGAAATCGGTAACATTATACGAAAAAAGTTTATTGCGGTTGTGACTGTATACAGGGTGTTACAAAAAGGTACGGCCAAACGTTCAGGAAACTTTCCTCACACACAAATAAAGAAAAGATATTATGTGGACATGTGTCCGGAAACGATTAATTTCAATGTTAGAGCTCACTTTAGTTTCGTCAGTATGTACTCCAACGTGATGAAATTGTAAATTTTCACAATCAACATGTGTGAGCTGACGAGAATCCGCACGCAATTGTGCAATCACGTAATCAACACAGATTTTCTGTGAACGTTTGGGCAGGCATTGTTGGTGTTGTCTTGATTGGGCCCCATGTTCTTCCACCTACGCTCAATGAAGCACGTTATCATGATTTCATACGGGATAATCTACCTGTGCTGCTAGAACATGTGCCTTTACAAGTACGACACAACATGTGGTTCATGCATGATGGAGCTCCTGCACATTTCAGTCGAAGTGTTCGTACGCTTCTCAACAACAGATTCAGTGACCGATGGATTGGTAGAGGCGGACCAATTCCATGGCTTCCACGCTCTTCTGACCTCAGCCGTCTTGACTTTCATTTATGGGTGAATTTGAAAGCTCTTGTCTACGCAACCCCGGTACCAAATGTAGAGACTCTTCGTGCTCGTATTGTGGACGGCTGTGATACAATACGCCATACTCCAGGGCTACAACAGCGCATCAGGGATTCCATGCGACGGAGGGTGGATGCATGTATCCTCGCTAACGGAGGACATTTTGAACATTTCCTGTAACAAAGTGTTTGAAGTCACGCTGGTACGTTCTGTTGCTGTGTGTTTCCATTCCATGAATAATGTGATTTGAAGAGAAGTAATAAAATGAGGTCTAACATGGAAAGCAAGCGTTTCCGGACACACGTCCATATAACATATTTTCTTTCTTTGTGTGTGAGGAATGCTTCCTGAATGTTTGGCCGCACCTGTTTGTAACACCCTGTATATTCAATTTTTATGAGAGAAACTGTGCTTAGCAGTAACAGCATTTCGTAATTTAGATGAAATTGTCAGCAAATAAGGTAATTGTGCGTTACAGCGAATCTTAATAACACTTGTTTCTTATCCCCGAAGACATCTAGACTCTGCCTTTAAGTGGATCGTTTTCAGTCTGCTGGGTATAACAGAACGCAGTGTGCAGATCCTTGTGCATTGCGCCGGCCATGGTGGCCGAGCGGTTCTAGGCGCTACAGTCTGGAACCGCGCGACCGCTCGGGTCGCAGGTTCGAATCCTGCCTCGGGCATGGATGTGTGTGATGTCCTTAGGTTAGTTAGGTTTAAGTAGTTCTAAGTTATAGGGGACTGATGACCGTAGAAGTTAAGTCCCATAGTGCTCAGAGCCATTTGAACCTTGTGCATTGCATGAATCGCTTTTATAAGGAGTGATTCGCCAACTGTGATAGGTTACATTAGGTCAGTCGTGAGGTTTATGGCTTCAGTTTATCTTAATGTAGGTTATTTAAATCGGCCCTTTATTATTTCTTTGCCCTAGGAGAGAGTAGCACGATGTGAATTCAAAAATGTGATGCTAGTTTCTTAACAGATCGATATGGTCTATGCGAAAAATTGTTAGCTCTCAAAGAATTTAAACGGGTGTTATGGAAAGAGGGCCTCATCGTCTTGGCGAAAGACTGCTAACGAATTTGAGAGGACTTGTATGCTAGGTACAGAATGCATCTCATCCACCACCTCTCACGTAGGTATGATAGAAATAAGACGATGCATACAAACGGTGGTTTTACAGTCTGTCGAAACGTGAGTGGGGCTAGGGGTGAGTAATGTTAGGGCGATGTACCGTCCGCTGTGCTCTGTGCAGATGGTAATAGAGTGCATATGTCGATGTAGATTAAGACCCAGATGTAGACTTGGAGAAAATGAATGGGCTAGTACAGGGAAAGAGTCCAAAGACTGACAGTCGAGAAGATGATAATAACACAATGAATAGCATCCCTGTAGGTATTACTTAGCTTATCGTGAACCCTGTTGGAATGCTGTCTTGAACCGGAATATCAATTATACTCTTCGGTTTGTGCACCAAAACATTACAGCCACCTGCGAAATAGCGTGTGGGTGCACATTTGTAGCGCAATACAACAGTGGTTCTACGGTACACGAATTCAAGTTCTTGACAGGTTCACGAAAGTACGTCTACGCACATGTCAAATAATGCTCGTATACTACGGGTCATGTTGGTGGGTGATAATGTGAACACATAGGGATCGTTCACTGCAAAACACCTATGTTCACCAAAGTGCGCTGAACTGTATGCTCCGAAACATTTGTGTCTGTACCAGAATACACATCTGACACAGATCGCCTCCTGTCCTGGTTTATTGAGTTTGACCTCCAGATTACTTCAACCAGTTTCCATAGATGCTCACGGTGGTAGGGCACAAATAGCCGAACAGGTTCATCGCTCCCAAGATACTCGTTCCCAAACGCCGGGTTAATCTCCCGTTTACATTTGTGTATCTGCCCACTTACGGCTCGTATGGTTTATTTACACTCCTGGAAATTGAAATAAGAACACCGTGAATTCATTGTCCCAGGAAGGGGAAACTTTATTCACACATTCCTGGGGTCAGATACATCACATGATCACACTGACAGAACCACAGGCACATAGACAAAGGCAACAGAACATGCACAATGTCGGCACTAGTACAGTGTATATCCACCTTTCGCAGCAATGCAGGCTGCTATTCTCCCATGGAGACGATCGTAGAGATGCTGGAGGTAGTCCTGTGGAACGGCTTGCCATGCCATTTCCACCTGGCGCCTCAGTTGGACCAGCGTTCGTGCTTGACGTGCAGACCGCGTGAGACGACGCTTCATCCAGTCCCAAACATGCTCAATGGGGGACAGATCCGGAGATCTTGCTGGCCAGGGTAGTTGACTTACACCTTCTAGAGCACGTTGGGTGGCACGGGATACATGCGGACGTGCATTGTCCTGTTGGAACAGCAAGTTCCCTTGCCGGTCTAGGAATGGTAGAACGATGGGTTCGATGACGGTTTGGATGTACCGTGCACTATTCAGTGTCCCCTCGACGATCACCAGTGGTGTACGGCCAGTGTAGGAGATCGCTCCCCACACCATGATGCCGGGTGTTGGCCCTGTGTGCCTCGGTCGTATGCAGTCCTGATTGTGGCGCTCACCTGCACGGCGCCAAACACGCATACGACCATCATTGGCACCAAGGCAGAAGCGACTCTCATCGCTGAAGACGACACGTCTCCATTCGTCCCTCCATTCACGCCTGTCGCGACACCACTGGAGGCGGGCTGCACGATGTTGGGGCGTGAGCGGAAGACGGCCTAACGGTGTGCGGGACCGTAGCCCAGCTTCATGGAGACGGTTGCGAATGGTCCTCGCCGATACCCCAGGAGCAACAGTGTCCCTAATTTGCTGGGAAGTGGCGGTGCGGTCCCCTACGGCACTGCGTAGGATCCTACGGTCTTGGCGTGCATCCGTGCGTCGTTGCGGTCCGGTCCCAGGTCGACGGGCACGTGCACCTTCCGCCGACCACTGGCGACAACATCGATGTACTGTGGAGACCTCACGCCCTACGTGTTGAGCAATTCGGCGGTACGTCCACCCGGCCTCCCGCATGCCCACTATACGCCCTCGCTCAAAGTCCGTCAACTGCACATACGGTTCACGTCCACGCTGTCGCGGCATGCTACCAGTGTTAAAGACTGCGATGGAGCTCCGTATGCCACGGCAAACTGGCTGACACTGACGGCGGCGGTGCACAAATGCTGCGCAGCTAGCGCCATTCGACGGCCAACACCGCGGTTCCTGGTGTGTCCGCTGTGCCGTGCGTGTGATCATTGCTTGTACAGCCCTCTCGCAGTGTCCGGAGCAAGTATGGTGGGTCTGACACACCGGTGTCAATGTGTTCTTTTTTCCATTTCCAGGAGTGTATTTATTGTTTCGTGGGACCAAATTAAGGAACCAAATTAAGGGTCATTCCTCATTTGTCTTTTGCTCCACTTACATATCTTCCTTAAAGTGTCACATACAACGCCACTAGCAGTCATCAATCTTAACTGGGAGGTTACGTGCTTGCCTCCCATGTAGTGTGCACGGATTCGATTCCCGGCCGCTTTATTGATTTTCTCCGCTCGTGGACTGGGTGTTGTGTTGTCCTCATCATTATCTCATCCTCATGACCGGCACGCAAGTCGCTCAATGTGGCGTCGACTGAAATAAGACTTGCACTCGGCGGCCGAACTTCCCTGAATGGCGCCTCCCGGCCAACAGTGCCATAAACTCATTTCATTTCAATCTCGCGGTGGACAGTGGCTACAATGTTTCGGCTCATCAATGTGTGTGTCTATGAATATTAATATCTTCATGTAGACGTAGGAAATACTGAAGTGGTTGTTAGTACGGAAGAGAATTAAAAACGGGCAACTACAAAAAACTGTAATACAACAATGAGTAGCATCACTGTACCCATCATTCAACGTACTCATGAAGTACAGGGTGTCCATAATTGAAGTTCCAGTTTTAAAACGCTGTAGAAACGAAAGCACTGCTCAGAATGACATTAAATTTGAACAGGATGTTATTGAGACAAGGGGAAACGTCATGGGGAAAAATAACGAAAGTTTGCCAATGGATGGCCCCATAAGCCTCAGAACATACGCACCAGCAGACCAGCACCAGACAGATGTTTCTCAGTTTGCGTGCGAGACGCCCCACATGACTGTGCCCATGGATTAACGAATGCAGCTGGTAAATCTTCTAAAAGAACTGCAACTATGAGCCAGTAGCCTGCAGAAGTTCCGTGCACTGAAGGGTATGAAAAATTGCATTGGTCCGACGTCTACTAAGGGTCTGCAGAAAATGATTACAAAATTCGGAAAGACATGTTCTTTTGCAGTGCAATGCGGCAGACGGAGGAAAACAGTCGATTTGACCTCTCTCGAAGAAGTGGCCACAGCATTGCAGGAGCGGCCGAGCTCCGGTGTGTAAACATGCAGTGCGTGGGGGACTGTCCGAACGTTGGACATAGCTTCGAGCACGGTGCATAAAATCCTGCGAAACATTCTGTATTGCTATCCATACAAAATCACCCATACTTCCTGGTGACCTGCCAGCAAGACAAACGTTCGCCATGGAATTTCTTGTTGTCGTGGAAGTGACAATTGAATGGCCACGGTACATTCTGTGGACAAACGAAGTCCATTTTCATCTCGAAGTACATGTCAATACGCAGACTGCAGAATATAGGTAATGTAAAATCCGCACGCACTTCAGCCGGCGCCACTTTATTCTGTAAAGGGGACTGCGTGGTGCGGGTTGACGGTTTCGTTTATGGTATGGCCGTATTTTTCCGAGGAGATGAGTCCTGCGGGTCCTGTTACCTGTACCGTCACTGGTAAAAGCTATGGCAGGCTTTTGCGCACCAACGTCATTCCAGTCCTTTAACAGCTTGGATATGCAGGTGCGATCATGATTACGCAACATTACGCTTCTCCGCATGTTGCCGCATGTTGCACAGCCAGAGAAACGGCTGCTGCAGTTTTATTTCAGAAATGCTAGAACTATCAGCCATTAGTTTCCTACTGCCTGGCTATCCAAATCACCTGATATTAATCCGTGTGACTTCTAGATGTGGAGTTATCTGTAACATGTTGAGTCCAGTGCTCCAGTTACGAACGTAACTGAACTGAAGGCACGCATTGTGTAAAGCATTCTGAACATGGCACCGAGGCGCTCCAATCTGTTGTGGAACATGCTGTTTCTCTATTTCAGTTTGTGGCAGAAAGTGATGGACAGCAGACTCAACATGAATTGCGCCAATCTCAAGACAATTACTGATAGAAACCGACGTCATTGTGCTTTTTATGCGATTTTTGGCCTCAGGATAATAAAAGACCGATCTTGCCCATTCGATGTGGCACGACCTTGCTGTGGTGTGTGGACTTAACTAAACAACAGTGTCACAGCTGTTGATGGTCGAACTTGTGCAGTCATGGACTTTGAACGGTACGGATTGTTTAACCTGCAACTCGAACCACAGCCGTCGTATTGCGATTCATCTGTCAATTGTAGCCAATCCTATGTGCGTTCATAGCTTACGGCGCCATCTATTGGTAAGATTTTAGCTATTTTCCCCCATGACGTTTTTCCCTGCGTCAATAATATACTTCTCAAATATGAGGTCATTCTGAGCCGTGGCTCTCTTTCTACGGCGTATTGAAACAGGAACTTTAATTATGGACATCCTGTAAAATCCATACTTGGTGAACTGCCTCATTAAGGTCTTTTGAATAGACCTATGAATTAGGCGCGTCGACCAGTGCCACGTCCTCAGTCTTGAATAGGTGCGTGTACACGCATACCTTCGTGTCAGACAAGCAGCCTGTTTCGATTAGGCTATGATATATTGCTCTTCACTCCCTTGCGACAAGAAAATGAATGAAACTTTTCCGTCTGCGCACTCTCATTCGCGTCACGCCTCAACCGTGCAGGAAACACTTGCTTCGTTCTTGGTAGAAACTGCTTATCGATTCAGAGTGAGCACCGACTGCTGTTTTCACCTCACTGAATAATATGGCTTCAAATTCCAGTTCTCCTCCTTTCTAGTAGCTATCTCTTTGTTGCATAACATCGTCCACTTGGCAAAACTGCTCACTGGTGTAGTTTGTGACAAGGAAGTACTACCTGTAAGTCGACTATCACGCTGCTGTGCTATGTGTAAAATTATTGATAGCCGAAAGTCAATGGTGACATTAAGATTGTTTTTAATTCCGATGTAAAAAGGAAGAACGTATTTCGAATTTCCATATTACTAATTCCTTGTATTATGAAAAGTACGGTAGCTACTCACCATATAGCGGAGAAGCTGAATTGCGGATAGGCACAACGAAAAGACTGTCAGAAAGCGACCTTTCGGCTAATAAGGCCTTCGTCGGAAATAGACAACGTACACACACACACACACACACACACACACACACACACACACACAGTCACACACACACAGACAAACACAGCTCATACACAGATACAGTGTGGCTCATAAGTTGAGCGTGCAGTGCGTTTTGTAAGGTGACAAGAGAAACACAGGAAAGAAGATTAAGAAGGACGGGCCCTGAGTATAGTAACGCATTAGAAAATAATTTTTGGTGCTAAAAGCTTTACAGTTGTCCTTATTCTATACCGCTTGCGGTACTGGTTACCGTCTTCACAGGAGCACTTGCAAATTACAAAATGTGATAATGTAAATGTGTGATTTCCTATAATCTTACAACAAGAAAGTAAGTCAAAACATTTCGAAGCATCAGATACTTGCTCAAAATTACTTATCTCTCAAATGCGATAATATCACATGTGACATGTCGCGAATTATCACAATAACTGTCTTGCTGAATTTCCACTGTAGTATATCCACACAATCAAAGTGTGGTAACATATACACACTTAATCTTCACATCTAATAACAAACACCAGCTCAGTCTGAACTTAGTCTATACAAGAAGACACTACTTTGTCGATGTATAATACACAAGTCATAATACAGTATAAAGATAAAATTACAATATTAAACCAAGAAGGTATTGCAAGTTCATAAAAGGACGTACCCACGTCGGTACACAGGTAATAATGCAATCCAAAAATAAAATTACAGCTGTAATTACAATTGCAATTTTATCTTTGAATTATGTAATAACCTGTGTACTAACCTCTGTAAGTTCTTTGATGAATGTGTGAAGTCTTCGTCTTATAATACTGTAAATTTAACTTTGAACTATATTATGACCTTTGTACTAACCTGTGTATATCTTTTGATTAACATGTAATGTTTTCTTCTTTTAATATTGTAATTTTGTCTTTGGACTGTGTTATAACCTGTGTACTATATAGCAAGGATCTAGTGTCTTTTTCTATAGATCATATTCTTACGAGCCTGTAGTGGTTATTTGATATGAAGTTTAACTGCGTTCATGTTATCACATTTCGATTGTGTAAATCTACTACAGTGGAACTTCAATGAAACAATTATTATGAAAATTCATCGCAAGTTACACCCAGGGCTTTCATGTTTGGCAGAGATATCAATTTGACCGGATGATGTACATTATGTACGTATCCAATATCTCAAAAATTTTACACCTGTTTTCGTGTTGTAAGGCTCTAAAAAAGTCACATAATTATATTATCTTAATTTTCACCTTGTAATGTCTCCCATGCAGATGGTAGCCAGTACCGAAATCGGTAGAAAATAAATAAAATTACACAGCTGTTGGCTTAAAAAATATTTTTTTTTTGTAATGTGAATAACTTGGTTTTCTCGAAACCTCAGCCAGATTTCATTCCAGGATCAGGTGTGTTTCATTTTACCAATATAGGATGAAACTTGAGATTACACAAAATTTTGACAACCTTTTATTGCAAAGCTTGTGGACACACACTTCCTTTGGTTTGAACATCCACAGCATAAACAAAGTTTGCAGTGTGGCGACTCTTCAACAAGCATCTTATAATTGACCAGGTGCAGAACCGGTCTATGCTTTGGTAATGCTCATAACGAATACAAGTCGAATAGAAAACCATAATTTCTTGAAAACGAATGGAGTGCTCGATGCAATGGACATCGAAGTAATACAAGGGTGAATCTTCAGCTGCGGCGTACAACGAACTGATCGCAGTCTTTTCTATTGAATTCTTTACGGTGAGTTTTGTTCACAGCTTTGAGTCGATACTACACAGTAATACTTCAGAGACATGTGTTTTAGGCTGAACTGATATAATAGTATTCGTGGAGGCTCAAGAAAAGTTAAAAGCACAGGGTTCGGTCCAGCAGGAATAGGTTAGGGATGTCTCCTGCTATAAGAATCTAATTTTGTGTGTTATTTGAAAGACCGAATGTGACTGTAGATAAAACTAAATCTACAAGTACTGTATTCAACTTTTAAATATCTCTGAAACCATCTACTGTGACCTTGCAGACCCGAGGAGTCTTACGTCTGGAACCGAAATGCCTGCAGCAATTCTAACCACAGCTTCATACAGATTTATAAGTGTTTATAAATAGCTACTAATTTCCTAATATCTGGTTTTATCATTTGCTTCAGATTTTATACCCTTGAAGTCTAAATGCTATAAAAAGTAGTCGTTAAACATTAGTCAACACATTGAAAACGGTCACAACACTTAAACTATACCCTTTAAGTATACTGAATCTCATGACCCCGATTTTATTGCCGTGAAAATATTTCCCTCTGTATGAAATCCAACCTATAAAGGAAAAATACCGCGTTCTGATTACTATTAGGAATTGTACTGTAGAGAAGCAACAGTTCATCGGTTGCTTTAAACATTTCATCTCGCCTGCTGTCAGACATGCCAAAAACCAAGTAACCATTTACTGTACTGAGTGTATCAACAAATGGATTTGAGTACGTGGTGAGATATACTAGTCATAACGATTCAAAGGACTCTGTTATACCAAGTACCATGTGTGGTCGTCATAGTGGGCCAAAAGTGCTGTAGGTTAAGCGGCGAGAGTTTCGCCTAAACTGTAGACATGAGGAGCATTTCCATTGATTTCATCAGACAGTACTCGTAAAAGTTCACACTGAAATGGATTTTAAGTCTTGAAAAATACAAATGGTTCCAAAATGGCTCTGAGCACTATGGGACTAAACATCTGAGGTAATCAGTCCCCTAGAACTTAGAACTACTTAAACCTAAAAAACCTAAGGACATCACACACATCCATGCCCGACGCAGGATTCGAACCTGCGACCGTGGCAGTCGCGTGGTTCCGGACTGAAGCGTCTAGAACCGCTCAGCCACCGCGGCCGACTGAAAAATACAAATACATCTTCTTACTTTATCTGGCACAACTCATATTGACATAATGTAGACAGAGCACGCAAAAGAACGTTGCTCCTAATATTTTATTACACTACAGTTTGAGCGTTGTGTAATATTTAATGTTTGTTAAAAGCCTTTGTTGCTTGCATAATAGATGTTCTGTCCAATATATGCGTCAACTTGGACGTCTCTCAGGGGGCCTGCATTTCAAATGACAAAAGAAATTCCATTAATGATTCATCGAACGGTCCATTACCATGGATCTCATGCATAAACTTCAGAGAAACGTACATGGTGCAGCGCTTAAATCCAGACAAATGAAACTTTTTTCTTAGAAGCAAATTTACGAAAACAAAATACAAATGAAAATAAAACTCCTTTCACATGTAAGTAATGGTATCTTTCGAGAGTGACATTACTCCATGTAACTCCCTTCAACCGCAGTGACAGCTTCCAATCTCTCCCAGAAGGGATCGCGTGAACTCTTTAAAACAGCGCTGTGCATATTCGCGAAAGCTGCTTCGATAGCGGTGCGTAGAAATGCGACATTAATGTGCCTCGTCTTACTGCTAACTATTTCGAATACTCTCCAGACATAGCAGTCTCATCATCATCATCATCATCATCATCATTTAAGACTGATTATGCCTTTCAGCGTTCAGTCTGGAGCACAGTCCCCCTTATAAAATTCCTCCATGATCCCCAATTCAGTGCTAACATTGGTGCCTCTTCTGACGTTAAGCCTATTACTTCAAGATCATTCTTAACCGAATCCAGGTACCTTCTCCTTGGTCTACCGCAACTCCTCCTACCCTCTACTGCTGAACCCATGAGTCTCTTGGGTAACATTGCTTCTCCTGTGCGTGTAACATGACCCCACCATCTAAGCCTGTTCGCCCTGACTGCTACATCTATAGAGTACATTCCCCGTTTTTCTTTGATTTCCTCATTGTGGGCACCCTCCTGCCATTGTTCCCATCTACTAGTACCTGCAATCATCCTAGCTACTTTCATATCCGTAACCTCAACCTTATTGATAAGGTAATCTGAATCCACCCAGCTTTCGCTCCCATACAACAAAGTTAGTCGAAAGATTGAACGGTGCACAGATAACTTAGTCTTGGTACTGACTTCCTTCTTGCAGAAGAGAGTAGATCGTAGCTGAGCGCTCACTGCATTAGCTTTGCTACACCTCGCTTCCAGTTCTTTCACTTATGTTGCCATCCTGTGAGAATATGCATCCTAAGTACTTGAAACCGTCCACCTGTTCTAACTTTGTTCCTCCTATTGGGCACTCAATCCGTTTATATAGCAGTGTTGGGCGCTCAAATCCGGGCTAATTGGTGACCAGAACTTCTTGTACCAGAACATGTTATCTGAGAGCCATTTTTGGACTAAATGGGTCGTATGAGATCCTCCTCTGCCATCCGACCCACGTTTCGCTCACTGACATTCAATATTGGCGCCAGTTTCCTCAGAGATTGCCTCGGATCCTCCAAAACCAGCACCTGAATCTTTCCGTTAACTGACGCCGTTCTTGACACACGTTTCCTCGAATGCGGTTTCCTCGAAGGTTTTGCGGAATCTTCCCCAGAGTTCTCCGAAGCGTAATACTTAGCCACAATATCGTTATCTTTTGTGCCCGAAGGTTCGAACCATTTCAGTGGGCGAACATCCGGCGCGCAGAATTCTTCTATTGTACTCCTCACTCGTCCATAGCATCTCGGCCATTTTCAGATTCCGAATGTTTGCTAGATGTCTACGGCTTTCAAGAACGCCAATAGCGACTTCCGGCTGAATTAAGATATGGCAGAAAATTAAAATTGTAATTTGTCCGGATTTAAGCACCGTTCCCTGTATGATGCTTTTTCTATCAAAACGCCTTCGGCAAATGTTTCTTAACGAGTAGGAAAGCAGTTTTCTTTGGACCCAAAAGCCAGAAGCTCCAACCGAAGGTAAAGACATTAGGTGGGCTGTATGTATCCCAGCCGTAGGATAAAAATCATTATTTCTGAAGATTAACTTACCGTTCGCTACTGCTTCAATAAGACGCTTTTTCTCTACAGTGCACCGGAACATTAATCATCAAAATTTATGAAAATCCCTCCCAGGAGCCGCCATTTCATCGGAAGGCACGTTGTAACCTCCCCCTCACTTATCGACCTTAATGACAGTGAAAAATTAAACCGTGTGTACCTAATGGAAATTTGGGAAAAGCAATCGTCACCGAAGTTAATCTGTCGGTAAAGTTACATCTAAATGAAAGGAAAAATGCAAATGAAACTGGTGGATATTAATTTTGAAAAGCGGTAAAGTTAATAAAGAAAGTAAATGTGCAGCCGTTACGTTAACAATTAACTAGCGGTAATTAGATATTAGAGATTTGGGGGAAATTATGGTCGCCAGTCCTATGGACAATTACTATAGTAACTGAAAAAGAAAGGTTATTACACATATAATTAGCACTAGAAGCGTGGCAACTGAATGTTGACACGTGTAGTGTGAAAACTGAAAGATTGTCAGAAGTAATAAAATTTCGCTACACTCTGACTTAATTTAGCGAAAGAATTAATAAAACCGGAAAATTGAAAGTTAATTTAGTGACTGAAATTAATAGTGAGCTTTGTTTCTGAAGCACATCGAAATTCAGTAAAATACGGCTAGTCTTGGGCTACCTCAACAATCATTTCAAAAGCTACTAGAAACTACGCAATTTAGAAATAAGAGATTTAACTTAGAACTTGAATTAAATGATTCTGAACAATTAACAATAGTAAAATTTAGTACGTACCAAGCTGAGCTGCAGTCACAGGTAAGCTAAAATACGGTAACAAAACTCGCACTCTTAATTTGTGCTTGAGTAATCTAAATATTGTAGCCAGCTATGAATACCTTAACTGAACTTTGAAATTAAAGCAGTGAAATCGAATGATGCTGGCGTTTGAATTTCAACGACACTCGGGTTCATTCCAGAAAAGGAAGGGACCTTGCTTGGTAATGCAATTGGGACAATGAGCAACAAAGGTTCATGCTAAGTTGCTGTATTTTTGTGATGCAACAGTTTTAAAAGCTGAGGTCTGCCATACAGTTCTAAAACCTTACGTGCTACCAGTCTTCCTTGTTGGTTGATTGAAGGTTTGCAGTCGTCGGTCGGGGAGGCGGCGACAGTCACTCATTGTCGTCCGTCGCTGTTGCAGAAGCTGGATGTTAGCGCGCCTTCTTCTTGACATGCTCACCCGCCGAAACGGGCTCTTGATGTGCGTCAGCTAATGCTTCCCATCGGCGATACCGTGTCAGAAACTATCATCGCAAGTCGAGCACAATTACATGCTGCCAAACCCCGAAAGCGCGGCAACTGGCGGGAGCGTTACACAACACACCTGCTCAACCGCACTCCTCCAGCCAGACTCCCCTCTGCCCACGCTCCATACGACAGAGTTAACACTACCAAAGATCCTAAACACTTTGGTTCTCCACACGACCTATCGATGAATTCGTTTGATAGCATAGTTTTCCCTAGGCCAAACCCAGCGTATAAATACAAATAATATTCACAAACAAACCAATTATACATCGACGTAAATGCATATATACACAAATAGTAAAACAATTACAATATACGTAGATGCAGAAATGTTATATCTTCAGGTAACAAAATAAGGAAAATAATTTGCATCGCAAGAGATGGAAATGGGAGGATATGCATTTCCGGCATTACATGTGCCCCACATTGTCTGAGGATGTTCGTGTAACCTAAACAGTCTCAGAAAATGTCCCAAAAAGAAAAAAAAAACCATCGGAAATTCATATGCTCAAAATATCAAGAAATTTTAGCATTAGGCTGATTAACCATAAAGCAATTTTTAGACCATAATAATTGAGTGGAGACACTTATTCCACTCTGTCATCATGCACAAAAGAAAACTGGTTGACAACATATTAAAATTCATAGAAAACAATGAAAATGGTTTAGCTATTCTAAAATCATTAAAATTCGTAACACTATCAACAAATGGAATACTATTTACAAAATTCATCAGAGTTTATGGTCATAAAAACTGGTAGATCAAAATACGCAAATTAATAATTAATTACATAGAATACACATTTTATATAACCTTTTCATAATTAATACTCTCGCCATGAGAGTCCAATTGACGCTAAACAAGAAAATAATATACAGCAGATCGACAAACATAAATATTGACAGCAGAATTCTTTCACATCAGCTGTCCGGGAAGAAAAACAACTCCACCTTCCGTACCCGCAAGTACAAAGAACACAGCAGCACAAGAGCCGACAGCGGCTCCGCCTCGCCAGTATTGTTGCGCCCGCCTGTGCGGCACGCTTGTTTTCACTCACCTGTGTAACGGCATTTCCAGAACGTCCGTTTCACTGAATTCTTTCGGAAAAACTCTCTCCCGAGTAATCTCAAGGAGTCCATTAACACTATCACAGTGGATAACTCAACACTGTCCATCATCACACGCATGTACTAGCCTGAAACTTAAAACAGCGTCTAAGTACATCGGCAATGACTAGGAAATCACATATTTATGAAATCGTACAGGTAGTTACAAAATCATATTTACATTCCTTAATCTACTGTGTCTCAGCTGAAAACTTAAAATAGCAGCTTGAATTTTTCAAATGATTAAGAATCAGTTACTCTTAAATCATTTAATCAAAATTAATTACATATTAATTACAACTTCTTTAATGTCCTCTTGGTCAGGCAAAAGCATGGCAATCTAGCAAATTGTTAAATATTACACTCTATATTTACATACTGTACAAATTATCCATTCTGTGGTATTAATCAATCCTTGGTTGGTACAATTTCAAGTCTACAATATTCCGTATACCTAATAGTTTTCCAGAGCTTGGATACTCTAAGCAATAAGCATTTGTGTGAGGTATACCAATGACTTTATATGGTCCATTATAAACAAACTTAAATTTAGAGATTTCATTGTCTATCTCGCTCGATTTCTCATGACCTTTTACAAGTACTAAGTCTCCGATTGCAAACTTAGCAAAACGCGCATTAGCGTCATGACGACGTATGCGAGCATCAGCTTTTAGCTTCGTTACTTCTCACAAACGTTCCTTTTCCACACCAATACTAATGTCAACCCATGGAGGGAATTTCATTATCTCTTCCACTGAACTTTTACTACTGTCATCCAACAGGATTTCCTCTGGAGAAAATCCCATTGATTCATGTCTCAAGGTGTTCATAATTCTCTCAAATACTGCTACATATTTGCCCCATGCCCTATGGTTGTGATGGCAATAGGTACGGCAAAGTCGGCCTAGCTCGCGCATATACCTCTCAGCGGGATTCCCAGCCGGACAATCAGCTGAAATATGGATCACCTCGACCCCATTACTTTCCATGCCTTCATTCCACAACTTAGAAGTAAATTGTGCCCCATTGTCTGATAGAATCGCCTTGGGCTTACCAATATGAACAAAATAACCGTTCACGAGCTTGCTATAGATCGCTCTAGCTGTAGCTTTCGTAATCTCGTATAGTTTAATAAACTTGGAAAAAGCTTCTAGCACTACTAAAATGTAGGCAAAGTTTCCTGATGACTTGGGCAAAGGTCTGTACAAGTCCACGCACAATAATTCAAAGGTGTCGTTAGGCCTTATACTTTGCATAGGACCACGACTCATACAATTGGTAACCTTCACCTTCTGACATAAATCGCAAGTTTTCACTTTGTCAGTAACGCGTTTTAAAATGTTGTTAAATGCACTACTTCACTCAGCTTTTCCCTACATTTCTTTGGTCCACAGTGACCATACGCCAAATGGTAGTAGTCTATTATTTCCGTGACGTATTTGGTGGGCCAGCATACCCGCCAAATATTACTATCTTCACCCTTACGTATGTACAAGATATGATCGTATATCTTGTAATACTTCCTTAATTTCTCTCCTTCTGGACTCCTTTCGTCATATCGGGTTTTCACAATATTTAAACAACCATCCTCGTTCTGATGACGACGTAGATTCTTACAGATGTTCACTATTAATTTACGTCCCTCAACTTCTTTAAAATAGTATAATTTGACCACTCCATCTGACTCATCTTTCAGTACATCTTGATTAGACTCGGGCAACCGCGACAGCGCATCCGCTAGGCAATTGTCGGTCCCTTTTACGTAACAGATGTCACAGTTAAATTGCTGTAAATACAGCGACCACCTAGTCAGTCTTTCGTGAAGTAGTTTACAATCCTTCAGATAAGTGAGCGCCTTATGGTCCGTATGAATAATCACCTTACGGTCCCATAGGTAACCCTTGAACTTCATGAATTCCCACACCATAGCGAGACACTCTTTCTCAGAAATCGTGTAGTTTCGCTCACTTTTTGATAAAGTCCTACTCGCGAACGCTATCGTCCGGTGTTCCTTATCCTCTCCTTCACCAACTTCTTGGAACAGTTCTACCCCCACCCCGTAATTCGACCAATCCGTTCCCAGATGGAAGGGTAGCGATAAATCAGGATGAAATAGCATGTTAGATCTTAACAACGCGTCTTTTAATCTCTCGAAAGCGGCCTGACACCCGGCAGTCCACACAAACGGGACATTTTTGCGTAAGAGGTTATTCAAATTTTCATCATTAAACACTTGTCCTTTTACAAATTTACGGTAAAATCCTGTGAGCCCTAGAAAACTTTTTAACTGTTTCCTAGACTTGGGTGGAGGACAATTCCTAATTGCCTCTAGTTTCTCTGGGTCTTTCGTAATACCAGCAGTGGTAATTACATGCCCTAAAAATTTTAGTTCCTGCTTCACAAATTCGCATTTCTTTAGCTTTAGAGTCATTCCGCCACGGCGCAATGCTCTAAAAACTTCATCTAACAGGTCACAATGGTCATGCCAAGTGGCATTGGCCAACAATAGGTCGTCAACATATACAGTTAATCTTGAACTCAAAGCTGGCCCTAGCACTTTATCTAGGGCTCTGATGAATACGGACACAGATATATGAAGTCCAAACGGCAGTACTCTATACTGATAATACCTGCTCGCAAACAAGAAGGCGGTGTATGGCCTAGATTCTTCTTCGAGTTCTATTTGCCAGTAACTAGCCGTCAGATCGAGGCTAGTCATAAACTTAACGTCATGAAAACGTTGCAAAATCTCCTCCATACTCTCTGGTCTGTCTGCTTCGCGTTGAACGACCCTATTCAACGTGCGTGCGTCAGTCACAATACGCACACTACCATCCCGTTTTGCTACAATGACCAAACCGTTATTGTATGGACTCGTACTTCTTTCAATCACTTCCCATTCGATCATCTTATCTATCTCCCGTTGCACTGCTTCCTTTTTGGACAGCGGTATAGCATACGGTCTCACGAAAAATGGTTCGTGCGGAATTACATGCAACTTGCATTTATATCCTTCCACAAGTCCCGGCTTGTCTGAAAACACACTCTTATTCCTCATTATCACTTCATACAGGCCTCGTCTTTGTTCGTGTGTTACGGTTGACACACCGTCTACAATACTTTCCAATTCACTTTCTACACTATTGTCAATGCCGAGATTCCTCACATTACAGTAGTTTAAATTCATACCTAAGTCAATGGCATCCGGCCACGTAACAATGTGTATAGGCTGGTATTGCCTATGCACACCGTCTCCTACCTCATCAAAACTAACTACTATTGTTTTATCTTGTGACGCACATGTCAAAGTTTTGCTTTCGCAATTAATCACCGCACGGTACTTTAGTAGCCAATCTAACCCGATAATTACTTCTGTAGTTAAGTCTGGCACGACGACAAACTCTTGTTCAAATCGTGCCCCACAAATCTCGAAGTTGACAAAAATCTGTTTTGTGACCGGTTTACTGGCCTTCCCAGTAGCACCGATAATTTTCACTCCTGTTACTTGCATAACTGCGATACCAGGTCTGTCTTTCAGTAACTGAAATATTTTACCAGATACAGCACTCAATTCTGCACCGGTGTCAATCAACACGTTTAGTTGTAGGTCGTGCATATTAACAGACACTACTATCTGTCTACACTTATCCTCGACTGTTTCTTTATTTTCCCACAGTAAATCCTCGTCTATATCCAGGTCATTCCAGAAAAAACCATCCGGCTTTGATCCTAAATCCGGCTTATCTGGCGGCCTTTTCAGCCTCTGTTCACATTCAGTTTTAATTTCAACACGTTTGTCCTGAGGCTTAGTCTGTAGCGTCGCCTCCAATACCGAAACCTTTTCCTGTAACTCGTCAACTATTGAGTGTTGCTTTGCTATCAATTCACTAATTGTCACCTTCGTTGATTCATCTTTGGCCAGATTGATCTCATCTGCCAATCTACCTGAAGGAATGTGCCCAGTAGTATCTGCAATTACTTCCTCTGGATCTGCGCAACCCACACTGCTATCGTCCGACCGTATAACGTCAGCTCTAACGTCATACACGCTGTAATCTACGTGCTTTTCTACCAAACGTGTCCGGCTGTCACTAAAATTCTCGTAATCTTTCTCCTTAATACTTTCGCAATGTTTAAACTGGAGTTTTGCGTCGGATGGGTCGGTCACTTCTACCACTATAACTTTCAGTAAAGTCTGCCGGTTAGGGCCAGAACTTTCTATCACTTCACAAACACCACCTTCCTGCGGGACGAGACGCGGCAAATCCTGCCCGCGCTCCCCATAAACACTTCTCCCGTACAGGCCCCTATAATCTCTTAGTTCGTCGTATAGGCGACCGAACTGCCTTAACCAGACCTCATCCCTCCTCTGCATCCCCTCGCTCGATGACGGACGTGTTATCCGACGTCTGATCTTCCCTCAACAATTGCGAATCATTCTTAAACTCAATCTCCATTTCCGCTGTGGGTGATGATGATGATGTTTGGTTTGTGAGGCGCTCAACTGCGTGGTTATCAGCGCCCGTACAAGTACCCAATCTTTGCTCAGTCCAATTTCGCCACTTTCCTGGATGATGATGAAATGATGGGGACAACACAAACACCCTGTCATTTCGAGGCAGGTGAAAATCCCTGACCCCGCCGGGAATCGAACCCGGGACCCCGTGCTCGGGAAGCGAGAACGCTACCGCGAGACCACGAGCGGCGGATCATTCCGCTGTGGGTGTTACAGCTGCCACTTTATAATCGATTTCCGGAACACTACTTAAATTGTTCTCACTGACAGTGAATGTATTTTCTGCCGCCATGTCTATAGCTGATCTACTACGTGTGGGCGCACTCCTTTCTCCTAACACTGGCACACTCTCCCGTCGTTGATTATTCCATACGGAATTTTCATGACGACGACACCTGGGTTTTCTACTGTTATTGGGCCGCCAAAATTTCTCCACGCCCGGTCGGCCCCTCACCGGCGCGGCTAATGGTTTCCCTGTTTCGTCCCAGCAGATCTGCTCCTCAGATGCTGCTGAGGCGGTTTATCGCACCCTCTGGCGTTATTACTATCCTGTGAAGCCCGTATCACGTTACTGTGATACTGTTTTCCGTCATTCCTATTATTATTTGCATTGTACCGATTGTTATTACGGTTCGAACCGTTATTGTTGCCATGGTTGCGGTATGCATTATTCCCATGGTTATCGTTGTTGTGGTTGTTGTGGTACCCGTTGTTGTTACCACGGCCTCTACCACTGTCGCGATTATTGCGCCAATTGTCCGCGTCCTCAACTCTTTCCAGGAAATCATTGATTGGTCTGTAATTGCTTCCTACGTATCGTTTTGTATCATCTGGAAGCTTCTTGTAGAGTTCCCAAACTATTTCGGATTCCGTGCGACGATCACGCAAATATTCCAACTTGCGGATCCAGCCCTCACAAAACTCCTTCATCGAGCCAGGCGAATTTGCATCGAAAGGCTTCGATACGACAAATTCGCGCCAGACTCTTTGTTGTTTTTGCTCTCTCCAGTGTTCAGCCAGAAATAAATTTTTAAATTCGTCGAAAGTCAGGTTCGTAATTTCGAGGTTTAAGCCCCAACGCGTGGCATCACCTGCCAACACGTCAATAACCACATTAATTTTTCTCTCATTAGTCCCTGATCTGGGTAAAACTCTTTCACAATTTTTAATGAAATCCGTCGCGTGTGTACCGTCTTTTTTCAAGGGGTCGAACCACTCCTCTTTCGTCAACAATTCCGAACTGTGTGAACAGATTGGCACATAGCTTTGTTTTTCGTCAAGTTTCTTATCTAATTCCGAAACTCTCTTAATTACTTGGCAAGTGGTTGTCGCAAGCGTTTCCACTTCCCTCTTTTTCTCTTCGCAGGTATTAGCCTGCTTCCTCACTTTGGTATCTACTTCGGATACTAAAGCCTTTAAAGTTTCCACCTTCTTTTGATCCTCTTTTTTCACTAATTGAATTTGTTCCGTCACCTTATTCTCGATGATCGGAGGAACTGCTTCTCCTACACTTTTCTCGATTCTGCTAATTTCGGAATAATAACGAGTATTTATGCTCGCAATTTCCTCCTGAACGCCTATCATTTCCTGTTTAAGATTACCGATTTCGGTATTAATAACAATAGTATCTTCTTTGATTTTATCAACTTTTGTGTTAACAACTCCAACATTGTTGTTAACAACATTAATAGCTTTGTTCTGATTGTCTAGCTTCCGTTCAATTTTTTCAGACTGAGCTTCATGCTTGGCATACTGAGCTTCTTGCTTGGCAGCCTGAGCTTTAATTTCTGTCGATTGACTCTTGATTTCGTTAATCAAAACATTCAATAAATCAGTTAAATTCCCGGAAACTACCGGTTTTACATCCGTAGCGGGTGCCTCTTTAATTGTCCCTCCGTATTCGTCATCAAGGGGTTCAGATTTGATTATCACTTCCGATTCTGAAACATTTTCTAAAGTTTGGAATTCCATTTCTGCTCTTCGTTGCGTTTCCGCGGTCGCGTCTTTCATGCTAGCCACCTGCCCCTGAACAATGGGTACCGCGGTGCGCGTTTCCCACTGTTCGAGCGATTGTTCCGTATCCAAGTCTAACAAATTTTGGTAATTGTTGCCTTCACTCATTTTAATAATTTTCAATATAAATGACAAATCTCAAATCTAATTAGGATTCCTCCCAGTACTTAATCTCGCTGACGTAACGACCTGTTTGTAACCAATACTTTGTTACGAGATTTGCACCATACAAAATTCGTGTCCAGAACAACCTCAAATCTGAAGATTGTCCGGTCACCAGGTCGCCACGTGTAACCTCCCCCTCACTCATCGACCTTAACGAGAGTGAAAAATTAAACCGCGTCTACCTAATGGAAATTTGGGAAAAACAATCGTCACCGAAGTTAATCTGTCGGTAAAGAGGGAGGAAAGGGTTACATCTAAATGAAAGGAAAAATGCAAATGAAACTGGTGGATATTAATTTTGAAAAGAGGTAAAGTTAATAAAGAAAGTAAATGTGCGGCCGTTACGTTAACAATTAACTAGCGGTAATTAGATACTAGAGATTTGGGGGAAATTACGGTCGCCAGTCCTATGGACAATTGCTATAGTAACTAAAAAAGAAAGGTGATTACACATATAATTAGCACTAGAAGCGTGGCAACTGAAGGTTGGCGCGTGTAGTGTGAAAACTGAAAGATTGTCAGAAGTAATAAATTTCGCTACACTCTGACTTAATTTAGTGAAAGAATTAATAAAACCGGAAAATTGAAAGTTAATTTAGTGACTGAAATTAATAGTGAGCTTTGTTTCTGAAGCACATCGAAATTCCGTAAAATACGGTTAGTCTTGGGCTACCTCAACAATCATTTCAAAAGCTACTTGAATCTATGCAATTTAGAAATAAGAGATTTAACTTTGAACTTGAATTAAATGATTCTGAACAATTAACAATAGTAAAATTTAATATGTACCAAGCTGAGCTGCAGTCACAGGTAAGCTAAAATACGGTAACAAAACTCGCACTCTTAATTTGTGCTTGAGTAATCTAAATATTGTAGCCAGCTATGAATACCTTAACTGAACTTTGAAATTAAAGCAGTGAAATCGAATGATGCTGGCGTTTGAATTTCAACGACACTCGGGTTCATTCCGGAAAAGGAAGGGACCTTGCTTGGTAATGCAATTGGGACAATGAGCAACAAAGGTTCATGCTAAGTTGTTGTATTTTTGTGATGCAACAGTTTTAAAAGCTGAGGTCTGCCATACAGTTCTAAAACTTTACGTGCTTGCAGTCTTCCTTGTTGGTTGATTGAAGGTTTGCAGTCGTCGGTCGGGGAGGCGGCGACAGTTACTCATTGTCGTCCGTCGCTGTTGCAGAAGCTGGATGTTAGCGCGTCTTCTTGTCGACATGGTCACCAGTCGAAACGGGCTCTTGACGTGCGTCAGCTAATGCTTCCCGTCCGCGATACCGTGTCAGAAACTATCATAGCAAGTCGAGCGCAATTACATGCTGCCAAACCCCGAAAGCGCGGCAACTGGCGGGAGCGTTACACAACACACCTGCTCAACCGCACTCCTCCAGCTCCACGCGACAGAGTTAACACTACCTAAGATCCTAAACACTTCCACGACCTATCGATGTATTCGTTCGATAGCACAGTTTTCCCTAGGCCTGTCCCAGCGTATAAATACAAATAATATTCACAAACAAACCAATTATACATCGACATAAATGCATATATACACAAATAGTAAAACAATTACAATATACAAAGACACAGAAATGTTATATCTTCAGGTAACAAAATAAGGAAAAAAATTTGCAGCGCAATAGATAGAAATGGGATGATATGCATTTCCGGCGTTACAACGTGTAGTTGCGGGAGAGAGGGTTTGCGTGTTTCGACTTCGGTAGCGGTAGGATCAGTCAAGCCTGAGTGCAAGTGATGGAATAACCGACTGCTTTCAACAATCAGCCGGCCAGCCGATTGCTTTTTCGTTCAGTTGGCTTTTTCTTCCAGTCGAATGAAACAATCGAATGAAACCAGTCTGCGGGCACGCTGCTCTCCAGATTAGAGCGGTTTTACTTAATGTGAGACAACCGACTGACACGACTACCTGTCGGTTACGCTGGCACTACCAGGGCCAGGGTCACAACAGCTGGCACGAGGAATTGGCGCGGAGGCCGGTACCAGCGCAGTACTGCTGCAACCTGATAGAATGGAACTGTTTTTAATTTATGGACACCATCACACCTGTTCAGTAAAGTAGAATACAAATAGTCACTAAAATTTGGCAGTGTTCCTTTCTTCTTCACGTAGAGCCCAATAACAATCATCACTGGCATATAGAGAGAACTCAAGGATTTGAAAGCCGATAAATCACCAGGTCCAGATGGAATCCCCGTTAGGTTTTACAGAGAGTACTCCCATGAACCATGGACCTTGCCGTTGGTGGGGAGGCTTGCGTGCCTCAGCGATACAGATGGCCGTACCGTAGGTGCAACCACAACGGAGGGGTATATGTTGAGAGGCCAGACAAACATGTGGTTCCTGAAGAGGGGCAGCAGCCTTTTCAGTAGTTGCAGGGGTAACAGTCTGGATGACTGACTGATCTGGCCTTGTAACATTAACCAAAACGGCCTTGCTGTGCTGGTACTGCGAACGGCTGAAAGCAAGGGGAAACTACAGCCGTAATTTTTCCCGAGGACATGCAGCTCTACTGTATGATTAAATGATGATGGCGTCCTCTTGGGTAAAATATTCCGGAGGTAAAATAGTCCCCCATTCGGATCGCCGGGCGGGGACTACTCAGGAGGACGTCGTTATCAAGAGAAAGAAAACTGGCGTTCTACGGATCGGAGCGTGGAATGTCAGATCCCTTAATTGGGCAGGTAGGTTAGAAAATTTAAAAAGGGAAATGGATAGGTTAAAGTTAGATATAGTGGGAATTAGTGAAGTTTGGTGGCAGGAGGAACAAGACTTGTCGTCAGGTGATTACAAGGTTATAAATACAAAATCAAATAGGGGTAATGCAGGAGTAGGTTTAATAATGAATAAAAAAATAGGAGTGCGGGTTAGCTACTACAAACAGCATAGTGAACGCATTATTGTGGCCAAGATAGACACAAAGCCCATGCCTACTACAGTAGTACAAGTTTATATGCCAACTACCTCTGCAGATGTTGAAGAAATAGATGAAATGTATGACGAGATAAAAGAAATTATTCAGGTAGTGAAGGGAGATGAAAATTTAATAGTCATGGGTGACTGGAATTCGTCAGTAGGAAAAGGGAGAGAAGGAAACATAGTAGGTGAATAAGGATTGGGGGGAAGGAATGAAAGAGGAAGCTGCCTTGTAGAATTTTGCACAGAGCATAACTTAATCATAGCCAACACTTGGTTCAAGAATCATAAAAGAAGGTTGTATACCTGGAAGAATCCTGGAGATACTAAAAGGTATCAGATAGATTATATAATGGTAAGACAGAGATTTAGGAACCAGGTTTTAAATTGTAAGACATTTCCTGGGGCAGATGTGGATTCTGACCACAATCTATTGGTTATGAACTGCAGATTGAAACTGAAGAAACTGCAAAAAGGTGGGAATTTAAGGAGATGGGACCTGGATAAACTGAAACAACCAGAGGTTGTAGTGAGTTTCAGGGAGAGCATAAGGGAACAATTGACAGGAATGGGGGAAAGAAATACAGTAGAAGAAGAATGGGTAGCTCTGAGGGACGAAGTAGTGAAGGCAGCAGAGGATCAAGTAGGTAAAAAGACAGGGCTAATAGAAATCCTTGGGTAACAGAAGAAATATTGAATTTAATTGATGAAAGGAGAAAATATAAAAATGCAGTAAATGAAGCAGGCAAAAAGGAATACAAATGTCTCAAAAATGATATCGACAGGAAGTGCAAAATGGCTAAGCAGGGATGGCTAGAGGACAAATGTAAGGATGTAGAGGCTTGTCTCACTAGGGGTAAGATAGATACTGCCTACAGGAAAATTAAAGAGACCTTTGGAGAGAAGAGAACCACTTGTATGAATATCAAGAGCTCAGATGGCAACCCAGTTCTAAGCAAAGAAGGGAAAGCAGAAAGGTGGAAGGAGTATATAGAGAGTTTATACAAGGGCGATGTACTTGAGGACAATATTATGGAAATGGAAGAGGATGTAGATGAAGACGAAATGGGAGATAAGATACTGCGTGAAGAGTATGACAGAGCACTGAAAGACCTGAGTCGAAACAAGGCCCCGGGAGTAGACAACATTCCATTTGAACTACTGATGGCCTCGGGAGAGCCAGTCATGACAAAACTCTACCATCTGGTGAGCACGATGTATGAGACAGGCGAAATACCCTCAGACTTCAAGAAGAATATAATAATTCCAATCCCAAAGAAAGCAGGTGTTGACAGATGTGAAAATTACCGAACTATCAGTTTAATAAGTCACAGCTGCAAAATACTAACACGAATTCTTTACAGACGAATGGAAAAACTGGTAGAAGCCGACCTCGGGGAAGATCAGTTTGGATTCCGTACAAATGTTGGAACACGTGAGGCAATACTGACCTTACGACTTATCTTAGAAGAAAGATTAAGAAAAGGCAAACCTACGTTTCTAGCATTTGTAGACTTAGAGAAAGCTTTTGACAACGTTAACTGGAATACGCTCTTTCAAATTCTGAAGGTGGCAGGGGTAAAATACAGGGAGCGAAAGGCTATTTACAGTTTGTACAGAAACCAGATGGCAGTTATAAGAGTCGAGGGGCATGGAAGAGAAGCAGTGGTTGGGAAAGGAGTAAGACAGGGTTGTAGCCTCTCCCCGATGTTATTCAATCTGTATATTGAGCAAGCAGTAAAGGAAACAAAAGAAAAATTCGGAGTAGGTATTAAAATTCATGGAGAAGAAGTAAAAACTTTGAGGTTCGCCGATGACATTGTAATTCTGTCAGGGACAGCAAATGACTTGGAAGAGCAGTTGAACGGAATGGACAGTGTCTTGAAAGGAGGATATAAGATGAACATCAACAAAAGTAAAACGAGGATAATGGAATGTAGTCAAATTAAGTCGGGTGATGCTGAGGGAATTAGATTAGGAAATGAGACACTTAAAGTAGTAAAGGAGTTTTGCTATTTAGGGAGTAAAATAACCGATGATGGTCGAAGTAGAGAGGATATAAAATGTAGACTGGCAATGGCAAGGAAAGCGTTTATCAAGAAGAGGATTTTGTTAACATCGAGTATAGATTTAAGTGTCAGGAAGTCGTTTCTGAAAGTATTTGTATGGAGTGTAGCCATGTATGGAAGTGAAACATGGACGATAACTAGTTTGGACAAGAAGAGAATAGAAGCTTTCGAAATGTGGTGCTACAGAAGAATGCTGAAGATAAGGTGGGTAGATCACGTAACTAATGAGGAGGTATTTAATAGGATTCGGGATAAGAGAAGTTTGTGGCACAACTTGACTAGAAGAAGGGATCGGTTGGTAGGACATGTTTTGAGGCATCAAGGGATCACAAATTTAGCATTGGAGGGCAGTGTGGAGGGTAAAAATCGTAGGGGGAGACCAAGAGATGAATACACTAAGTAGATTCAGAAGGATGTAGGTTGCAGTAGGCACTGCGAGATGAAGAAGCTTGCACAGGATAGAGTAGCATGGAGAGCTGCATCAAACCAGTGTCAGGGCTGAAGACCACAACAACAACAACTCTAGGGCATTGGCCTCTTACCTAGTTTCCATTTATCGCGAATCTGTCGCCCAGCACTAAGTCCCTAGTGATTGGAAAAAAAGCGACGGTGACCTATATCCCATACTTCTTGACAGATTAAAACTGTGTGCCGGACCGAGATTCGAAACTTCTGTGAAGTTTGGAAGGTAGGAGAGGAAGGACTGGCAGAATTTAGGCTGTGAGGACGGGTCGTGAGTCGTGCTTGGGTAGCTCAGTTGGTAGAGCACTTGCCCATGAACGGCAAAGGTCCCGAGTTCGAATCTCGGTCTGGCACCCAGTTTTAATCTGTCAAGAAGTTTCATATCAGGGCACACTCCGCTGCAGAGTGAGAATCTCATTCTGGATCCCATACATCTGTTTGCTGCAGGATCCTTGAACATAATCTCAGTTTGAATATTGAAAGGTGGCTACACTGAGCCACAGCGCCAGAGATTGCGCCAAAGAGTATTATTCAGCCTGCTCCACTGGCAGGTCTTGTCGAGAAGTCGTGGTGGGCTGTTCTTGTTCAGATGTAGTGGAGAGTGCTTGTCGTGAAGTCGGAGTGGAGAGTTGTTGAGATGTCGTAGTGGAGAGTGCTTGTTCCATGTTTTATGCAGTTTTGATGGGCTAGACAGCAGATGTTGTTCGAAAAGAGATATTGTATCGATCAGAGTGGTTTTCGTCAATATACTGTATATGAGGTAAAAAAAATATTCCCTTTTCTTTTTATTATTTCAATGTCTTAAATAATGCGTCATTACAGGTTCAGTCAACAAAGCATCTGGCTGGTGTTCTTGTGCTAGAGTGTAATTCTGGTTTTCTTGCGTAATTATAGTATTTCTATTTTTTTAAATTACTTCAATATAAATGGTACTTAAAATTTCTTGTCTTATTGAAGAAGAACCGTGCCAGATGTGTACGTTGAATCATACTTCCACACACAGAACAGTTATACTTGTGCTTGGGTTTCGTAGGTTTTATAGTTGCTGGGGACTTAATTAATTAATTGTGTTAACGGAAATTTTCTTACATTCTTTGTTGTTATTCTAAGCAGTCAGATAGCGTACTAAAGCTACTCAGGGCCAACCGTTTACGAGACAGCGTAACCGGACAGTCAGCTACTAAAAAAATTAAAATTGTTTGCATAATATTTAATTAAGCCCCCATGCACGTAGCGACCGCTGCTTCGGATCGTCCCTTGGAATCTTCTGATAGTAAAAATACCAGACAGTAGTATTGTTGTAGTAATTTGTAGTTTAGTAATTGTAGTCTATATTGCATGTGTAGATTTGGTAATGAACATTTGTAGTTGTCTTGTCTTTCTTCTAATGGTATTTTTGCAGAATTTAAATTTTGATGTCTTGTATACAGGTTCGACAATTTTGTGCAATTGTGAAGGTTTCAATTGTTCGCTAATCGTGTTTGTCGGGAAGCATTTCGTGTGAATGATATTGTTGATGATAAAGTGTCATTGTGTGTAATTTTCATATAGTGACGAGTTTTGTATATTTTGTAAATGATTACGCGATCAATGAAAAAGGCAAAAATGATGGATAGTCAGAATGACGAAATTGTTGACATGGCGAACTCGCCAACACAGGACAACAGTATGATGAATAATGAAGTTGAAAACAATTTAATAAGTCGGGAAAATAGTCCGGAACCAATTCAGAACTTTTCACAATCAAAAAATTTTCAGAATACGAGATTAACGACAGAAGATTCAGGAATAGTATCGAACACAGATAGCTTTACAGCTACGACGAACGAAGCTTGTTTTGCGGGAAATGTTAGGGGCGAAAATAATTTCGAACAAGTTAACATGGAGCAGTTGATGAGTGCAATATTAAATTTATGATCTGAATTAAAAACAAATAGGGAAACAATGGCAACACGGCTAGACTCACAAAGGGAAACAATGGAAACACGGTTAGACTCACTGGGATCACAAATAGGAACAATTAAAACTGAGATGGGAACAATGGAAACACGGTTAGACTCACGAATAGGGACATGTTTCAAAAATATGAAAGATGAATTAAAGAAAGAAATCAGAGAAGAAGTACAACCGATTTTGAATGCTCCCAATAATAGATTAATTGCAGTTGAGATTAGACAGAAGGAACAGGATAGAGAACAGGAAGAAAGAGATCGCGCGATAGTACAAAAATTTTCAGAGTTAAATTTACAACGTGCACACGATAAGGAAGAAATATTTGAGAGAATCGAGGAATCCGTACCAAATGACAGATTAGATAACCTAACACAACAATATGAACAGTTAACTACCAAATGTGTCAATACTGAAACCCGAGTCGCGACACTTACGGAAGACGTAAATAAACAGAAAGAACAAATAGGTGACTTATCGGAAAGAGTTGAGGAGATTGCAGATAAATTGACAAATCTTAGTTTAAATGGGGACAGAGATTCGGATGATACAGCTCCATTACCATTTGCAGAAACCGAAGAGTATCAGAACATAAATAAACATGTTGAAAATCAGGGAAAATTTAATGAACGCGTTAAAAGGGAAGTTGAGGCATAACGAAAGCAAGTCAAACAAATGGAAGGCGAAATCGTAGGAAAAGATAGCAGAAGAAATTTAGGATCACAAATAGCAGAAGGGTTTGAAGAAAGTAATTTATTTCATTTATGGGATGCAACAAGAGAGTGCCAGGCGCGCGAACTTGACAATAATCGAGATTCGGACTGGGACAGACGCGGTAGGTCTTTGTCGCCACGAGGAAAAAACTTTGACTATAAACACTTCTTAACTGTTCGGAAATTTAAGATCTTTCGCAATTCTAAGAATGACATACATCCATGTTCATGGTTAGATCAATTTATGTACGCACTTCCACCAAATTGGCCACTAAGTCACAAATTGGAATTTATGTGTGGATATTTAGAAAACGAACCGGCGACGCGCATGCGCGCACTTATTAGAGATTGTAATAATCTAAATGACTTTTATCATGCATTTCTATCGGCATATTGGTCCTAAAACACGCAAGACAGAGTCAAACATAGTATTATTATGCAGCGTAATTTTAAACAGTCTGAGTTCCGCACGCCACCAGAATATTTTGAAGACATGATTCGAAAGAATCAGTTCCTTTCCAACCCTTATAGCCCGACTGAATTAATTCGCATTTGTTTAACTAAGCTGCCACAATCCATAAGACAAATTGCTTTAGCCGGAAGATGTAAAGACGACATTGAGACTTTTAAGACGTTGTTACAAGAACTTGAGTATGACAACGACGACGGGACTTCTTGTAATTTTTTCAGTAACAGTAATCACAATAGATTTTCAGAGAGAAGGGATAATGAACGGAACGGACGTTATATGGGTAATGTTGAGAATGACAGACGAAACAGACAGGATAATAGATATCAGCCGTATGACAATAACAGACGTTCTAACAGAAATTACACAGACAATTATAATAACGGTAATTCCTACCGGAATGATCAATCATACGGAAACAGTAATCGGTATCATCAAGACAGAAATTATTCATACAATAATAGAAATTCTTACTACAGAAATAACCAGCGTAGTAGATCTAACAGTAATTTCAGAAGTGACAGTCGAAACTACACAAGAAGTAGTTTTGCAGACAGACAGGAAAATAGAAGTTTTAATAACAGACACAACCAAGAATTTGCATCCAACAGACAGGAAGGACCTAATTGGCATCCTCCACGTGACAGAACTTCAGAGAGACAAGTGCAAATCGTAGAAATTGATCCGCGAAATGACGGGAATAATCAAAGACGTGACGCAAACAATCGACAATGACTTGTAGCTTCGGTTTCTGGCAGCAATATAGACGGTTCAGAAAGAAATGACACAACGACTTTACACTACGTACGCTTGGAAGACATGAGAGACATTTTGCTAGACGAAAAGGAAAATAATGTAGATGCATTTTTACATCCTGTTATTGAAGTATGTGTGGGTAAGAATAAGTTCACTGCAGTTTTAGATTCTGGGAGCCCATTGAATGTCATTAGTGAATCAGTTTTTCGTATATGTGTAAGAACTATTGCTTGTCCTGTGTTACCTATTTCTAAAACTACAATTCGAGGCGCTATTTCTGGAAAAACTGTAGAAGTCAAACAACAGACCAACTTAAATTTCATTTGTCAAGGATACGAATTTTCTGCTAATTTTACTATTGTTCCATTACTCAACACACAAATGATATTAGGTATGGAGTTTCTTAACGCACATAAAGCAATTTTGAACTTTAAAGAAGGAAGTGTGAATTTGACTGTTGCCGGAATGCCGAAATGTTTGAAATTTTTCGAGTGTTTAGCAAGATCTGAATCAGATACAAAATGTTTAAGGTTTCTTACTTCTGATGTTTTCGTTGAGCATAATGACGACAGTGTGTTTATTCATGACAATGACATTAGATACAGAGACGCGATGGATGATATAATTAATAGCGAAGAATTAATTAATGAAAAGGTTAAGAAAGCTGAAGTGCCAGATGACGTTGCAAGAGAAGAGCTGCACCACATTTTGACTTCACATGCTACAGTATTTAGTCAACACACAGGAACTATACAAGGCTTACAATATTTATTTAAAGTAAAAGAACGCACACCATTTCGGGGGAAAACGTACGCTATTCCTTTGGCTTACAGAGACAAGGTTAAGAGTGAACTTCAATACATGTTAGATCAAGGCATTATTGAGTCAGCAGTCAGTCCTTATACCAGCCCATTACACGTCGTTCTTAAAAAGGATGGGTCAATTCGTTTGGTTCTGGATTCCAGACAGATAAATAATATCATCATTCCTGAAACTGACCGTCCACAAAATTTAGATGAACTTCTTCAACACTTCCATGGAATTAAAGTTTTATCCACGATTGATATGCGCGCAAGTTTTTGGCAAATAGAACTACACCCTGATTGTAGAAAATACACTGCCTTTTTAGCCTTTGGTAATTGTTACCAGTTTCGGAAATTACCGTTTGGACTTACTGTATCTTCAGCAGCATTCATTCGTAGTTTAAACGAAATTTTACCTGTTTATCTTCGTGACAATATTACTTCATATGTTGACGACATTCTTATTGCTAAACGTTCTTGGAGTGAGCACAACAAAATTTTGGATTCATTATTACGTATTTTTGCAGGAGTTGGTATTACAGTGAACTTGGAAAAATCTGAATTTGGTCGTTCTCAGGTGAAATTTCTCGGTCACATTATTTCTACAGAAGGTATTCTTCCTGATCCAGAGAAACTAGACGCAATTCGTAATTATGCTCTTCCTACCACAAAACGTGGTGTTCGTAGTTTCCTTGGTGTCTGTAATTTTCTTAGACGCTTTGTTAGATTGGACGATTTGGCCACACCTCGTTTATGTGAACTGTCTGGAAAGAAATCTAATTGGTGTTGGGATGAGGAAGCTCAGTCAGAATTTGAACAACTTCGTGATGCTTTAGTTGCTGCTCCACTTCTTTCACACCCGATTTATCTAAAGATTTTTGTTTGGCGACGGACTCATCATACAAAGGCCTAGGGGCACATTTATTTCAAGCGATAGAAGAAAACGGCGTTGTAGTACAGAAGACTATTGCATTTGGAAGTCGTGTTCTCTCTAAATCAGAAAAGAATTATTCGATTACGGAACTTGAAGCCTTGGCCGTTGTTTGGGCCTTCACAAAATTTCGCATATTTTTGTATGGCAGACATACTAAGGTTTACACCGATCATCGAGCTCTGGAGTTTCTTATGTCAACAAAATTAACTCATGGAAGATTGTCACGATGGGCGCTGTACCTACAGGAATTTGATTTTAGTATTGTTTACATACAGGGTTCTTCAAATGTTATTGCTGATGCTTTATCACGTGCACCGATGGGTTTGAAACAAAGTGCTGAAGAGGATTGCAAAGAAAACAATTATTGTTTGATGTATATTCAAGGTGTTGCGTTTGAGAATTTTATTTCGTCTTCGCTCCAGGACATCGCTGAGGAGCAAAATAAGGATCCAAGCTGGAAGGACATTAAGGAGAAATGGAGGAAAAAGGAAAGCATAGCGATTAGACAGTATTATTTAGTTCGCAATGATATCCTTTTTAAACGAAAATCAGCCGGCAACTCTGGTTAGTTTGTATTCCTGATGAGTGGGTTAATAAATTGATTTGGTACACACATTTCAGTTATGCACACTTTGGTCCCAGAAAATGCTTTCATAAATTACGAGAAAATTGCTACTTCAGTAATATGGAAAAACGTATTCGATCTGATCTTGCCAAATGCAAATTATGTCAAAAGGCTAAGCCGCCAACTATTTCTCACAGAGCACAGTTGTTTCCTATCATTCCAGCGAAATTAAAGGACATGGCTGCAGTCGATTTGTTCGGTCCAGTGGTTCGTTCTACTAATGGTTTTGCGTACATTTTTGTAGCAGTGGAATTGACATTAAAATATGTGTGTTTTACACCTTTACGCAAAGCAACAGCTCGTTCAGTATCTAACGCTTTCATCAAACATTTTCTTAAAGAAGTGGGTCATGTTGATAAAGTTATATCAGATAATGGATCACAGTTTCGACTAAAATTTGGCTTCGTACTCTACGGCGTCGTAAGACTAAACCAATCTTCATTTCACTTTTTCACCCTCAATCTAACGCTTCAGAGAGATGGATGAAGGAAGTCAATAAATTGTGTCGACTTTACTGTCATCAAAATCACAGAACATGGGATCAGTATCTTCATATTTTTCAAAACATTCTGAATGAACTCCCTAATGATTCAACTTCTTTACCGCCTATATTGATATTAAAAAATAAAGCACCGACAAATCGCATTTCTGAAATCGTTCCTTTTCCGCCTACACGGAAACTGCAGCATTCTGAAGTTGTCAACCTGGCTCTACGAAATATTGCATCTGCAGCTGCTAGAAGAGAGAAATCAGCTAAACGTCCTGGTCGTTTAAAACCTTGTCAGTTGGTCAAAAGGTATTAATTAAGTCTCACCGTTTATCTCACAAAGGAAAAGGCTTGTGTCGCAAATTTTTTCTGCTTTATAACGGTCCATATAGGATTCGCAAAATTATTCATGATAACACTGTCGAAGTAGAAACTCTTAAATCTCGGCGCTCTAAGGGAATACATCACATATCGAACGTTAAAATTTTTGTGGAATGACATACGAGGATAATGGACTAAACGAGGATAATGGAATGTAGTCGAATTAAGTCGGGTGATGCTGAGGGTATTAGATTAGGAAATGAGACACTTAAAGTAGTAAAGGAGTTTTGCTATTTGGGGAGCGAAATAACTGATGATGCTCGAAGTAGAGAGGATATAAAATGTAGACTGGCAATGGCAAGGAAAGCGTTTCTGAAGAAGAGAAATTTGTTAACATCGAGTATAGATTTAAGTGTCAGGAAGTCATATCTGAAAGTATTTGTATGGAGTGTAGCCATGTATGGAAGTGAAACATGGATGGTAAATAGTTTGGACAAGAAGAGAATAGAAGCTTTTGAAATGTGGTGCTGCAGAAGAATGCTGAAGATCAGATGGGTAGATCACATAACTAATGAGGAAGTATTGAATAGGATTGGGGAGAAGAGAAGTTTGCGGCACAACTTGACCAGAAGAAGGGATCGGTTGGTAGGACATGTTCTGAGGCATCAAGGGATCACCAATTTAGTATTGGAAGGCAGCGTGGAGGGTAAAAATCGTAGGGGGAGACCAAGAGATGAATACACTAAGCAGATTCAGAAGGATGTAGGTTGCAGTAGGTACTGCGAGATGAAGAAGCTTGCACAGGGTAGAGTAGCATGGAGAGCTGCATCAAACCAGTCTCAGGACTGAAGACAACAACAACAACATACTTTCGAGAAACCAACAGTTATACGTAAACATGCAGAGAATACAAGGATACCGCGCTGTGTTTTGGCGGCGGCACATACTCAAAGCAACAGTCAAGTCTGCGCGCCGCACAAGGCAGTCGTTGACCGTAAACAATTACTTCCTACGTCACGCCTACCTACAGCTGATCGAGCGCTCAGTGCGAATGCACTGACAGCCGTAAACAAATACACAGTCTAATTTCCCCGATAAAATTCAGTATAAAGCTATAGTGACTTGATAAATTATGTTATTAACGTTCAGTATTTTTCAGGATACGGTTGTATAAAATATTTAAGAACTTCAGGTAAATTCTGTGCGTGTCCGACGTTAAGACGACTTGCTATCGAGAAAATTTCAGGAAGAATGTAATTTCGAAGAAGAAAGTAATAAACTAAAAAGGTAACTATTAATTGAGTTTATTTTTCAGGAAACATATTTCCGCTTAGGTACGTACTTTAGACGTAATTTGCTCGCGATTACGTGATTCAGACTTTGTGCTAATTTCATGTTCTATGAATTTACTTGTGAAGCGACGTGCTTGCGTACGTTAACTGATTTTGACAATGATTGATTAATGAATAGGGTTGTTATTTGTATATATTATGTATCGCTTGGCTGCACTGCTTTTTCACTGATGTCATTTTTTTTATTATGTGTCTGCTGTGCTTATTTATTGAAATTATAATTGTCACCTGATTAGTTGTGCTGATATGGTTATGTATGTAAGTTATACTTTGTGATTTATCTGCTTGCGCCTTCATGTTTACTTATTAAGATTACACATAACATTTATTTGCTTATGCTGATATGATGTTAATGACCTGTTTATTATGTAAGATACATATTTGCTGCTTTGCGCATGGATTGCATATTTACACATTTCTGTTTGTTGTCATAACTACTCTTTAATTTGGTATATAGAAATGCTGATATAAGGTGTACGAACATGGTGTTTAGGTCACACTATGGTATTCATTATAGATTGTTTGCTTGGTAGAGCCTCGTTGTAGGGATTGTGCTACATCCATTTGTTGACATTGTGTTCTCTACTGGTATATTTACTCGCTATTGCATGTTTTGTTTACGCTTAGTGCCTTATATTTTAAGATAAGAAAATGAACTGCTATAATTCTACGAACGACATTGGTATAAGAAACTTCATTGAAGTCACATGAGCTGGAGGTTTTATGGAAGCTGTATATATTTATGCTAATAGTAGGGAAGCTAACGCCATGACATACCAACACTTGGTTTAGGCCAATTGACAGTTATTACACTACATTCTTCGTGAGCAATTGAAATAGCAAGTGACACTTGACACAAAAAATACTCCACATGTTTGCTTCTGCCATGATTCTTGAAGTGGTGTACACACTGTGAAATATTATGATCATTCACGCTCCGTAATCGTACTTAATTGCTGAGAGTTCTTCGAACTAATGTCTGTTAGAGGTCATGCATGCATTTCTTTTATTTAATGATGGACAAGGTAACCAAAATGTATTTTACAATTCATAATGAGTAGAAGATTTGGGTGAGATGGATTACACAGATGTTGTGTGTGGACACTGTGTCTTCGGATTGCATGGGATGATGAATTGAAGTTTGCACTAGGATTTTATCTGTACTTGTTCGAGAAGACTGACTAGAGGAAAGAGTTGTTATGGAAGTGAAATGATATTGATAATAAGGTTTATATGTATCGACGTACTGAAGAGGTATTATTGAGGTATTGAGATTGTGTGAAATTGATGATTATTGGAGGTTTGGTGGACAAGAGGTAAGGTAAATGATATTGATGATAAGGTTTATATGTATCGACGTAAGAGGTATTATTGATGTATTAAGATTATGTGGTGCTGATGATTATTGGAGTTTTGGTGGATAAGAGGTAAAGTAAGTGAGGAGCATATTTTTTTTGTTGGTTTATATGGAACAAGGAAGATGAAGTTGGCAGACTAGAACACTCAAGTAGAAAGAAGATTGTCTACACACACACTTTGTTAAATCACTAAGCAGTATATACTTTTTTTGGAGACAGGAAGCATTTGCATATCTTGGCACACTGACAGTTGTTCAGTTGATCTGGCTTGGCAAACATTGGTCTTGACATGATGACTATGACGTTGAATAACTATTATTGACTGTTATACATTGCTGCCGCTACTACTTGATACACATGATGAACATCAAATTTTGGACAGAATTGCATTTACACAGTTAACACTATTCAATTACACAGTAGTACTTAATGTGGATAAAAGATGAGTGAGCGTGTTTTGTGTGTTTTCCTTTCCTAATTCCAAATAATTGGTCCCAACCTATCTCCTAAATATTATTTTACTTGTTTGTTGTGGCTTGCACTGACACCCATAAATATTATAGATTTACTGATATTTGTGTATTTGTAATAGTTAATATGACAATTATCTGATATCATTTGTGTGTTTATTATAATTTGTATGTTTAGTGTAAGAGCATTGAGAATAATTTTGTAAAAGCAATTGTGTGTGCATTCAAACTATTGTTCATGCCTGAACTGTCTGATTAGTGATAGTGAATATTATGGACTGTTACCTGCACTTGTTCAACATAATGGGTGCCACTTAGAAATGTTTAATTTCTGCTGATGAACTGTGTGATTAGTGATAGTGAATATTATGGACTGCTGTCTGCACCTACTCAACATTACTGGGTGCCACTGATGGAACTGCTTCTACTGAAATGTCATGTCACTTGTTGCTGTCTGCACCTGCTCAACATTGCTGGGTGCCACTGATGGACTGCTTCTACTGAAATGTTGTCACTTGTTGGTGTCTGCACCTGCTCAACATTGCTGGGTGCCACTGATGGGACTGCTTCTACTGAAAAGATGTCACCTGTTGATGTCTGCACCTGTTCAACATTGCTGGGTGCCACTGATGGACTGCTTCTATTGAAATAATGTCACTTGTTGGTGTCTGCACCTGTTCAACGTTGCTGGGTGCCACTGATGGAACTGCTTCTACTGAAATGGTATCACTTGTTGCTGTAGCACCTGTTGAACATTGCTGGGTGCAACTGATGGAACTGATTCTACTGAGATGATGTCACTTGTTGCTGTAGCACCTGTTCAACATTGCTGGGTGCCACTGATGGACTGCTTCTACTGAGATAATGTCACTTGTTGGTGTCTGCACCTGTTCAACATTACTGGGTGTCACTGATGGACTGCATCTATTGAAATAATGTCACTTGTTCGTGTCTGCACCTGTTCAACATTACTGGGTCCCACTGATGGACTGCATCCATTGAAATAATGTCACTTGTTGGTGTCTGCACCTGTTCAACATTGCTGGGTGCCACTGATGGAACTGCTTCTACTAAAATGATGTCACTTGTTGGTATTTGCACCTGTTGACCATTGCTGGGTGCTACTGCTGGAACTATCAACTACTTGTTTTTTTTTAAATAATTGAAAGCATTTTATGTGAACATTTGTATAAACTGATTTTTTTGTGTATTGTGTAAACTATTATGTAAAGTCACATGTATGAAAGAATTTGTATTGCTTACTCTTTTATATATTAGGTTATTGAAAGGTCAGTGCAAAGCCAAAATTTTATCTAATTATGTGATATTTACGTATTAATATTATCTTTAATTTTTGTCTGTATTTTTTTGGGCGAATTTGGTGGTATTTTCACCACCAATGCTGGCAAAAATACCATCAAATTCTGGCCTGTGGAGGAAGGGCATATGAAAGGTGGCTACACTGAGCCACAGCGCCAGAGATTGCGCCAAAGAGTATTATTCAGCCTGCTCCACTGGCAGGTCTTGTCGAGAAGTCGTGGTGGGCTGTTCTTGTTCAGATGTAGTGGAGAGTGCTTGTCGTGAAGTCGGAGTGGAGAGTTGTTGAGATGTCGTAGTGGAGAGTGCTTGTTCCATGTTTTATGCAGTTTTGATGGGCTAGACAGCAGATGTTGTTCGAAAGGAGATATTGTATCGATCGGAGTGGTTTTCGTCAATATATATGAGGTAAAAAAAAATATTCCCTTTTCTTTTTATTATTTCAATGTCTTAAATAATGCGTCATTACAGGTTCAGTCAACAAAGCATCTGGCTGGTGTTCTTGTGCTAGAGTGTAATTCTGGTTTTCTTGCGTAATTATAGTATTTCTATTTTTTAAATTACTTCAATATAAATGGTACTTAAAATTTCTTGTCTTATTGAAGAAGAACCATGCCAGATGTGTACGTTGAATCATACTTCCACACACAGAACAGTTATACTTGTGCTTGGGTTTCGTAGGTTTTATAGTTGCTGGGGACTTAATTAATTAATTGTGTTAACGGAAATTTTCTTACATTCTTTGTTGTTATTCTAAGCAGTCAGATTGCGTACTAAAACTACTCAGGGCCAACCGTTTACGAGACAGCGTAACCGGACAGTCAGCTACTAAAAAAATTAATATTGTTTGCATAATATTTAATTAAGCAATGTAAGTAGGCTGCTTAGGTTCTTATATTGGTAACGCCGCCGCCACGTAGCGCTCTCTGTATGAAAATGAAATCACTGGCTGTGCTGTGTGTAGTCTGTGGCTAGTTTGCGTTGTTGTCTGCCATTGTAGAGGGGCAGCTGGATGCGAACAGCGCGTAGCGTTGCACAGTTAGAGGTGAGCCGCCAGCAGTGCTGGATGTGAGGAGAAAGATGGCGGTATTTTGAAATTACATATATTATGACTTGTGATGATATTAAGGTAAATACAGTGTTTGTTCTCTATTAATATCTTTCATTTGCTAACTATCCCTATCAGTAGTTAGTGCCTTCAGTAGTTTGAATCTTTTATTTAGCTGGCAGTAGTGGCGCTCGCTGCATTGCAGTAGTTCGAGTAACGGAGATTTTTGTGAGGTAAGTGATTTGTGAAAGGTATAGTTTAATGTTACTCAGGGCCATTCTTTTGCAGGGATCTTTGATAGTCAGATTGCGTTGCGCTAAATAATATTGTGTGTCAGGTTAAGCTCAGTCATGTAAAATTGTTGAAAGGGGACGTTTCAGCAATATGTCAAACTTTCTAGAGACTGAGAAGCTTATGACCACGAATCAGCATGGTTTTAGAGAGCATCGCTCTTGCGAAACTCAGCTTACCCTTTTCTCACGTGATATACTGATAACTACGTGTGAAGGGCAATGTTAACGAAGGTACGAGTATGTGAAATAAGTTCACTGGTATGTAAGTGACTCGAAGACATCGAAAGTAATAGATGCCAGAACATGGTTTTCGACGGCGAGTGTTTATCAGGGGCAAGGGTATCGTCAGAAGTGCCCCAGGGAAGCGTGATGGGACTACTGTTGTTCTCTGTGTACATAAGTGATATACCTGACAGTGTGGGTAGCAATCTGCTGCTGTTTGTTGATGATGCCGAGGTGTACGGTAAAGTTTCGAAGTTGTGTAACTGTAGGAAGATCAAGAAGACTTAGACTAAATTTCTAGTTCGTGTCATGAACGGCAGCTAGAACTAAATGTGGAAAAATGTAAGTTAATACGGATGAGTAGGAATAACGAACCTGTAATGTTCGGCTACACTATTAGTGGTGTCCTGCTTGACAGAGTCAAGTCGTTTAAATATCTGGACGTAATGTTTGCGAAGCGATATGAAATGGAATGAGCATGTGGGAACTGTGGTAGGAAAGGCGAATGGTAGACTTCGGTTTATTGGGGGAATTTTAGAAAAGAGTGATTCACCCATAAACGAGACGCTGGTGCGACCTATTCTTGAGTACTGCACGAGTGTTTGGAATCTTTACAGAGAATCACCTATAGCTGGAATAGCAACATTAGTCACTGATAACTGCAGGGGGAAGATTCGTGAACACAGCTTCAAAAATTAAACAATAATGAAGTCAGATTTCAAAGTCTAAAAGGTCACTGAAGTGCTGTAGATGTATACGACGCAAATGATTCTTATACTTTTATGACGTTCTTCAGAAAAAAGAGAAACAAATTAATAATACAGACTAAAGCGTTATCGCTGGTGACTTTAATTCAAGACTTGAAAACCTTCCAATACAAGAAATAGAGAATTATTTGGGGAAAAGACTCTTAATAATAATAGAGAGTAGCTATGGCACTTTTCCTCCTTTAATAGTTTTAAAATTACCAACAAATTTTACCGTAAGAAATATATCCACAAGTTTACATAGAATGACGACGATCAAGGTCTGTGATTGATTGTATACTAATTAATGACAAAATGAAGAATCTTATGGAAGACATACGTGTTCATCGAGGAATCGACATTACTAGCCACCATCTCGTTTTAGGCAGTAACATAAGGCTATTGTCAACAATGGAAGAAATCAACTATACTCCCAAAGAAGTCACAGCATGAATTTTTCAATGCACATCTCCTGTCGGAATACGGTATTTGAAAACTTCACCAGCACAAACGCAAAGAAAGCTTGATTCACTACCAATCAATAAAGACAACGATATGGAACGGAATAATATTAAGATATGAATATCATCAGAACAGTCTCAAAACCACATGGTAAAAGGGAGAAAACATATGGGAAACGACGACTCGTATTTTCGAACACAGAAATTAAAAATGCCATTAAAGAAACAGTTGAAGTTTCTGTAGAGAAATACATCAGAGAGTTGGAAAGCTCACGAAATAAAAAGGAACGCGGTGAAACAAATAGCGCAAGGCACACCAGGAGTAATGGGACAAGTTCATGAGCGTCTTACAACACGACATACACGATAGCCAGCAATGTGCATACAGAGTGATGAAAACCCTGAACAAGGAAGGGAAAGAAATGTTTCACTGAATATCAATCCAACTAACAATGGACAAAGAATTATACTGACTTATGGTGTACACAGTGATGTACAGACCTGCAACAGTAGAGAAGAAAAATGGTCTTTATTGCCAACTGTTTAATCTGTTAGTGGCTCAGAAAGGAGTTCAGCATGCAGCAGGATAAATGTTAGGTCATTTGCCCAATAACATTAATTTTCTGACAGGTGGCGAAGCAAGTTTATAATCTAATTTAAACTCACTTCTCCTGGACAACTCCTACTATTGCACTGATAGTTTCTACATGAGAACTGGTAGCCAGAATATGAAATAAAAGTTTAAAAGATTAAAAAAGCGTAGTTCTTTGAGTAGGACTAAAAATAATAACGAGTTCATTCATGTTAACACTAATTATGTATACATACCATGTAAACTGACTCGTTACATATCACTTAAAGAAAAGTATTACTTAAATAACCAATGGAACTTGTAACTAACCAACTAACACAGAAGACGAAGATGATACTGGGGAAAATACGTGCAGTGAGATAGTATATACAGTTACTATGGCTTTGAAAGGCATAACAACAGAAAAGTTGCAGTAAAACGTGGAACAAATGTCGAACTAATTAAATATGGAGGCTTATCACTGGGTGAAACACTTTTACCAATAATGAATGCATATTGGAGGAACTATGAGACACCAGAAGCCTGGTATAGAGCAGAAGTAATCTCTCTGTCCAAGAAAGGAAAGCACAATTGCTGTACAAAGTATAGTGGCATTAGTCTTCTAAATACTGGATGCAGACTATACTTAAAGATTATCATAACACGCAGAGAACAAAATCACAGCAGCTGTTATTTCTGAGAAACAAACTGAATTTAGAGCATGAACAAACCGTGGGTTTGTGATTAGGAACATTACAGAAAAACACAGAGAATTTAATACAGAAACCCATATCTTATCGATCTGGAGAAGATTTTTAACCTTGTGAGCCATGATAACTTACAGAAGATTGTGTCTGAATATGGATATCCTTCTCATCTCTAGAGGTAGTAAAAAGTCTTTACAAAAATACACCCATTGTAATAAACAGAGGCAGGAATCCATTTGAAGAAAAAATTATTGACCATGATGGAACACAAGGGTGTAAACTACCAGAGAAATACCTGACTGTGCTTCTGTTTGTAGATGATATTATTATTCAAAAAAGTGAAGATGACCTCCAAAGATCAGTAAACCAGCTGAACGAAGTATACAAGAAATACATCTTTAAAGTTTCTAGTAATAAAACGAAAATAGTACCATTCCCAGGAGAATATTCAGTCGGATCAAAGATTGTTTCAGATAATTCAATTTTAGTATGAGTCTGTCAGAGCTCTTATTTGGGCTGTGATATAAGTTTTGATGTTGAATCTGCTATAAAATACACAAATTACAAGCTGTTTGTGGTACTATTTGCAGAACATTGGGCCATACAGTGCAATAACAGATCATCATGAAATTCTATAAAGTGATGGCAGTGACGTTGTTACTTCATGGAAGCCATAGTTGTGTTACTTCAAAAGAAAAAAAAAATTGAAACAGCTGAGATATTGTTCGTAAGGAGATCGAAGAAAAGCACGAGAAAAGACATGAGTAGAAATGATGATAATAGAGTAGAATTAAATATTTTTAACATAAGGGAAAAAATTCGGAAGTATTTTAAAAATTGGAGACAACGTCTATTGAGAATACCAGGTCACAGAATACCCCAGAAGACCCTGAACTACAACTTGATGATACTGGGATACCCAGGAAGAGATGCGAATCATTTTGTCTGTGAGTTCAGAACAGGTTTGTGAGTTCGGAACAGGCAACGGCCTAACCCTTGAAAGGCGGTTGATGATGATGATTTATGAAAATGTATGGTACAGAACGTCGTATACGATCATTAATTGTGTGCATGCACTAAATATCCAACTTTTTATATTTTGAAAAGTATATTAAATAGAAAGCTATTTTTGGGCCCAGGCTTCTGCGGCGACAGTGTTTCTAGAAAATGTGACAAGATGTGCAGAGACAGGGTGGTAGGAGGAGATGGATACAGGGGCAGGAGACAAGAAGAGAGCCACAGAGAGCGGGGAGGAGGTGATGGACAGAGGGCTGGACTGAAACTGGCGAAGAAAGTGGAAAGGAGGAGATAGGTAGAGAGAGGAGGCAGGGGGAGGTGGAGAGAGAGGGGGGGGCAAAGAAAGGGGAGGTGATGTTTGGAGAAAGGGGGAGAGAAGGGGCGGAAACAAATGAAAAATGATGGGGAGGAAAAAATGGAGAGATGGGAGGGATGAGGTGACGGATACAAAGAGAGGAATGGAGGAGAAGCTGGACAAAGAGAAGGGGAGGAGAAGATGGAAATACAAAGGGGAGATGCGGTTGTGGACAGAGAGAGGGGGAAGGGGGAGATAAGTAAAGACAGGGAGAAGAAGACTGTCAGGATGTGTATGCACTTCCCATACATTACAAACGTGTGGTTTTTTTCTTTCTTTTCCGTTTAGCCAGACTGAGTCACAACAACAATGTCGCCAGGACAACCAATTTTGTAGTAAAAACTTTTGTGATTTTATACATTTGATGTGAGATAAGACATTTATATAGTTCTTGCTACCTCGAGTGTACGTAGAAAACTACTTTTTACAATATCAGTGTTTAAACACTGTTGTTTCTTTTTGGTCTGAAAGTTTCATCTGGGAACCGCTAATACTTATTTAGCGTCCGATCTGGAAATGTAGCTACACCACTCTTAGGGAAAAGTGGCCAAGGTGTTTACCACAGTAAGAATAAGTTCCGTGTGTCAGGCGTTATACTAAAAATCAGATTGACTTCTAAACCCCTTTACTACAAAGGTATCAGCAGTAATTCTATCCTTTTTACAGATTTTGAGTCAATTAATTTATATTGGTTAAAGTTGTATCTGTTCTATTTGGCCTAATATAAAATCCGGTTGAAAACGGTTGCTGCAGCCATTCGGTATTGTTTGAAATACTAGGAGATCAAGATGCCTAGAAAATATGTCTGGAAGTCAGAACTAACACAACCATGGGATCCTGTTGCAATGGCAGTGGTCTAATTACCCACAAAGATATGGAAAAGTGGACACAATGTAAGCCTTTATAAATATGCATAAAGTTTCTGTATTTTATCTTCCATTTAAAATATTTAGTGTGATACCTCATAATACGTATATTCAGAATGTGGAAGAGATAATATTCTATCGATAACAATGGCTGGCAAAAATTCATTTTCCTTTGGAGTGACCTCTTTACCCTACCTTCCCATAAATTTCACTCGAAGGGCTGACTCTTGCAAAACTTTGTTCTGTTTAGCCAAAGATCCTAGCAGGCTGGGGTTGAAGCAAACAAATTCCCAGTTGGGATTACTTTGAAAGATTTTTCCCGAAAACCTCACAAAATTCCTGACCGACGCCAGAATTGGAAGTGTATTTAATTTATTTGTGGGATGATGTTGTCAATTGTTCGTTTTAGTATGGCTTGACAGCAGTGAAGTTTTGTATGTAAATAATCCCTCTTGAATGTAACTGCAAGAAGTGTAAGCCAGTCTTATCAGTAGAGCACAAGACCTAAATCGAAAGGAAACTGACAACGTCTCAAAGTGGTGTTGTGAAACTTAAAAACGATTTTGAGAGCTCCACAGAACGTATTTGTCTGTCCAGCCTGTAAATGCGATGAACGACATATGTTGTTAGCCTACAATAAAAGATATAAATACCTATCATTCTTGCCATGGCTATCTGCAATATGTACAGTGTTGAGTCTCGTTATGTCATCACATGAGATCTTCGTTTCGTTAGTTGCACATGGGTTATTAATAGATAAATTTCGTATTGAAAAAGGTATTTTAAAACACACAAGACAATTGTGTAGGAGCTTTTATGATTGAGAGAGAGTTCATAGGTAGTTTTACTTCCAATTACAAGGCGTTTACGAAGAAGTGCTCTAGCTAAAATATGTAGCAGCTAAGCCCACGAAGGATCCCCTAGTAGTTTATAAAAGAGTTATTCCTTGCATTCCACATTTTTTTACTGAATTAAAATACTGTACTTGTGTGGGAAGTATTCATTGTGGCTAGAATGTTGGCTACAATGTTGTAGTAGACGGAAGAACTAGTAGACTGAAGACGACATTTGAATACCTGTTTTGGAAAAATATTTCCCGTGACAGGATGGGGTCTATGCTGAAAGTCTGAGATAACGCAAAACCATAATGAATATGCAGCATTTGTATTGCCTATGAGGAGGGAGTTGCAAAGAAGAATACGAATCATCATTCTGACTGCCATGACTGTTTGACTGAAAGAATGGGACAGACTTCAAAGTATGTACTACATTTTCTCTGACAACTCCGCAAATATTAGACGGTATGGTGCTCACAGAAGACGGTATGATATCGGCTAAAAAGTGATTACTCTGTTGCTTTGAGATCTGATAGATGAATTCCCTTCACTCAAATGCATCTCTTGGTTCAGCGAATGTGTTTTCTTTACCATGGAAAGTCAATCCAGCGATTTCGAGTTATTATCCTTTTCACAGAGGAATCTCATTGCCTGTATTGTTGCTCTAGGGTCACGATGCGTTCCGACTAATTTTTTTGGGTTGGGACGATGTACTGATGCAAGCACTCTCAGTTAAAATGAATTGTGTTACGGATGCACAACCACGGCGGGCAAGTTCTACAGAAACAGCATCCAGCAACCATTGTGCGTTACCTTTGTGATCCATATAGTTCTGGGATCCATCTCCTGGTTGATATACCTGACGAAACAAGGCAAGCTTAGTGGACTAGTGGCTGCAAAATATGAACATCAAATTAGTGTAGTGCTAAGGTCGCCTTCCTTGGATCAGACTGAACTTCCATGAAATACTGCTGACTGAAGAGTAGCAGTGATAAAGCCGCCACTATGGACTCTCTTTGAATTTCAGAAGGCAATTGGCCAACAATGGGAATCGTTACCGCAAGCTATGCTGGAGCGACTCCGCAACAAACGAAAACCACACACGGTAAGTCGTAACACCACGACTTCAAGCCGACTTTCCGATGTATCAGAGCTGTAGTTCGAGAACATCCGAATAGTTTATTTCTCTGTAATGTTATCTACTTCAGTGACAATGACTAGTTTTTCACTATGAGATTACGCTACTGCGTATCGCACTACAAAACTGTTTATAATATTTGCTTTTTGCGACAGATCTTGAAAGAAGTAAAGTAAAATGTTCACATCGCACCAACGCAGTGTGACTGTAAAATAAAAGTATAAAATTTTATTGGCAACAGTGTATATATAGTCTGCTACTGATTAAACACTAAGGGATTTTTAAATATTCCGAAGAATTCCTGTAAGTTGCTACCACTGCGGCAACTCAGGAAAGGCCTGCAAAAGCAAAGACAGTTGTATATAGTGGTGACAAGAAAATATTATTGTTATTATTGTGTGTGTGTGTGTGTGTGTGTGTGTGTGTGTGTGTGTGTGTGTGTGTGTGTGTGTGACGGTACGCAAAGTGAAACGCACTCGGCAAAATGACGTCGAGTTGCTTTGAGAGAGGAGAACCACTCATGTATTCAAAGCATTCGACTGCCAGTAGTATACTAAAAACTGGAGGGAAAAGAAAGAACGTTGTGTTCCCCACCTAGGCTACCTGTCTCCGATTTCTTCAGTCGGTTGGTGTCCTTTCCTTTTGTGGATCGCGTTTCAGAGTTATTCAGATTACGGCGCGGCTTTACGTTAACGAAGAGAAACTGACGCAGTAAATCTAAATATTTCGCTAGGATGTAAGGCGTGTTTGTGTCTTCCAAACCTTTTCTTGCTATAACTGATCGAATTTTTACTTTAATTCTCTGCTATGGTCAGAGATGTCTAGTGCAACCGTATCTGTCCATAGCCCCGAAAGGTACCAACGTAACATGAGGGAAATCGGCTGCCGTCTGTACAGTTTAACCGTCCCATTTGCAGAGACAAATTATTTTCCATTATTGGCGGTTACTACCATATTTTTTTAAAAAAAATTGACAGGTCAAATTCTGAGGTAAAATGTTGCATATGACGAAATCATTTTAAAAAAATCCTCAAAAAATAAAAAGGATGAATTTTGCTACCGGAAAAACTATTTCAGAATTCATGAGCGTTGAAATGAATTGGAGGGACTACTCATCTTATGTCTTAATTCAAACTGTGACTACCACATGAATTCTATAATATACTCACTGTTGTGTCAATTCTCCTGTTGTGCATAATCTGCCTATTGGTTCGCCTACGGCGTTGCAAAAAGTGTCAGCATTCCTATGATGCTCTGTTTAACGTTACTGAGTTGTACGTAGTATGAAGTCTGGCCTAAGCTTTAGAAAAGGCACCGGTTAGATGACCAGATTTGATAAGGAATTGATACGAGGGCAGAACAGCAGATTAGTGTGCGAGCACTGTCATGTCCGACCGAGGACCTAATTACATCAGTTTAAGCCTCGATCTTCGTGTCTCTAATTTTAGGATCGGTTCAGCGTGTTATTGCGTAATTCAAAATTAATTACTTTTAACTTCTTGGAATGGGTTTATCGTACGTCGCCCCTACCCAAATTAAATAGTGGCTCTTTGTTGTCACTGTCTTAAATCTACATCTACATTAATGTGACACCCGTGAAAAGCCTGAATATCCATCTTTTGCAGCGCGAATAGCTGAGAGCCGTGCAGGAGGGGAGACAATGAGGTTCTGGATAACGAGAGGTTTGTCAGCCGTGCCGACCACAGTGCTACATTTCTCGTTTTAAGATACATGGCGCGAACAGTCCTACTAAGGTGGCTCCTAAGATTCTCGACTGGGTTTCAATCCATGGGGCTTGGCGTCCAAGAGAGTACGGTAAATTCGCCCTGGTGCTATTCGAACACAGGTCAGCATTATCAAAACCTCATTGTGTTTAAACGAGGTCGTGTAATAGATCTACGAGAAGTCGGATATTGCAGAAAGACTTGACAGGAATGTAGTCACTGTACATGACTGCTGGCAGCGGTGATCAACAAAATGTACGGTTGCAAGAAGACGGGGCTCAGGACGGCCACGTGGCACTGCCGAGAGGAAAGACTGTTGAATTCGGCGTAAGGCTCTGGCGCATCGTACTGCTTCTGTAGCATCAATGTGAGCAGCAGTTGTCACCACACTGACACAACGAACTGTTACAAACCGAGCTCCAAGCCCGATGGGCTGTAGCGTATTTTCCACTGACCCCAAACCACCACGATCTGCGACTTCTGCTCTGTCAAGCGTTATATGGTCGAGCGTTATCTCGCTGGAAAAAACTGCAAAGAATAGGTTTCCTGACCTGTGCTGGCAGGTGAGCGTAGCTAAAACTCAAATCAGTCGTAGTAACGAAGTGTTATTACGTGAACTATTGGCATACGACCTAAATCCCAACTTTAGTTAGAATAATCGTTATACTGATTAGTATTTTAATGCGGTGAAAGTTAATGGAGCCCTGTATGTAGTCTCAACTGACGAAAATCCTCTGTTCCGCTTCACAACAAGATCTAGCTTTAATTGTATATTTACCTGAGTAAATCTCATCTGTCTGCAGATATTGCTCATTGTACAAACCCTGAGGTAAACGCAACTCCTATTATATCATCTGGTTCTGAAGTTCTCAGTGCTAGGATAACTTATATACTACTAATGCAAGTGACAGACGGATTAACACTAGTTCCTGATTTGTTGAAGAATCACTATGACTTTCTACGCAGTTCAGTTCGTCTCAGTTTATCTATTATCAGGATAATGATTCTATCGTCACATGATATAAACGAAGATGGAGTTGGGTTTGAAGTGACAGGCGTATTCGCTTGTCTACCCTGTGTCGCTGTTGCCGTGAAGCAGATACTCCGGATTCGACGCTGTGTGGTTTTGGAAGACCATTGATCTGCTGCAAAATGGCGGCAACAGTTTTTATAATTATTGCAGTAAATAACAACTAGGCTTGAAATAAAATTTAGGGTGGCTGCGGCCCGTCAGTTAGAAGCAGAACACGTAAAGGAATTGAACCGTAACTATTCTCTTACTAGATGTGGGAATGGATCGTATCGTGTTGCGGTTGATATACAAATATTCACATTAACAATGAGGGCAACTCAATGACATATTCAGGTAACTAGCCGTCTGTTTAGTATACCACTCAAACGAAAGAATGGAATCTTGGTCCTCACACTTCTAAACGTTGTTTCGTACGTGGTAAATGATAGTTCGGTGCGCAGAGTAAGTTCAGTCAAATTTACACTCCCCAGCAACGCGAAACAACAGCTCTCAAACTCATCAAGAATTTAGCTTAGTTGGTTGCTCAGCATAAATCACGAATAAGTAGTATTCTACAAACTGTTCTTTATTTCCACATTATTAAGAACACATTTGTTTACCGCAAACTAACAAACTATTTTCCACGTTGCTCCACACTCACGCCTTCTCGTCTTACTCATCCTCGTACCCTCCCTGAGTTAATTCGCCCCGCATTTGTGTCCTTTTTGATCGCAAAACTTTTACTCATGTATCACTTGGTTTACTATTGGGCGTAAGCTTCCAGATATATACAGTGTGGTCAATTGATCGTGACCGGGTCAAATATCTCACGAAATAAGCGTCAAACGAAAAAAACTACAAAGAACGAAACTTGTCTAGGTTGAAGGGGAAACCAGATGGCGCTGTGGTTGGCCCGCTAGATGGCGCTGCCATAGGTCAAACGGATATCAACTGCGTCTTTTTTTAAATAGGAACCCTCATATTTTATTACGTATTCGTGTAGTACGTAAAGAAATATGAATGTTTTAGTTGGACCTCTTTTTTCGCTTTCTGATAGATGGCGCTGTAATAGTCACAAACGTGTAAGTACGTGGTATCACGTAACATTCTGCCAGTGCGGACGGTATTTGCTTCGTGATACATTACCCGTGTTAAAAGGGACCGTTTACCAATTGCGGAAAAGGTCGATATTGTGTTGATGTATGACTGTTGTGATCAAAATGCCAAACGGGCGTGTACTTTGTATGCTGCTCGGTATCCTGGACGACATCATCCAAGTGTCCGGACCGTTCGTCGGATAGTTACGTTATTGAAGGAAGCAGGAAGTGTTCAGCCACATGTGAAACATCAACCACGACCTGCAACAAAATGATGCCCAAGTAGGTGTTTTAGCTGCTGTCGGGGCTAATCCGCTCATCAGTAGAAGACAAATTGCGCGAGAATCGGGAATCTCAGGAACGTCTGTACTGAGAATGCTACGTCAACACCAGTTGCACCCGTACCACATTTCTATGCAGCAGGAATTGCATGGCGACGACTTTGAACGTCGTATACAGTTCGGCCACTGAGCACAAGAGAAATAACGGGACGATGGCAGATTTTTTGCATGCGTTCTATTTAGCGATGAAGCGTCATTCACTAACAGCGGTAACGTAAACCGGCATAATATGCACTATTGGGCAACGGAAAATCCACGATGGCTGCGACAAGTGGAACATCAGCGACTTTGGCGGATTAATGCCCAGTGCGGCATTATGGGAGCAAGGATAATTGGCCCCCATATTATCGATGGCAATCTAATTGGTTTTTAAGGATGGAGATCACGAAATAAAATTTGGTGAAACAAGCGTGCTAGCGAGGACGTCGCATTATTATACACGTATGTATAGAGAGGCAATTGAAATCCACAAACATCAATACAATTTTAATCGTAAAGAAGAAGGATTAAAATTGGATAAGATATGGCGGTCGACGTTGCATCAATCACGTGTCAATCGATTGCCTGCAATCGAGAGAACAGACGATAGCCAGAGATAGCTGCACATCGACGCCACGTGACGTGCGGTGGCGCCCCCTACGATATCCATATAAGCGGCGCCCCCAGCTCCTAGCAGCGAGTCGTTGACTCACCTCGGAAGATATTCTCCGTAGTTGAGAACGAAACGTCAGGGAGAAGAGGTTCTACAGATCGACCACGGCAACTTAGCCCGGAAGTGTTTATTGATGAAGACGCCGGCCGTGAAAGCCTACATGGAATGATTCGACGCCTCTACGGGGAGGAAATGTCAACTAGGGTACGACGACTGGAGAACCTACGCAAGAAGAAAGTGAAACGTCCCCTTAGAACAATTGTATATGACTGTGCTTAAACTGACACACAATATTTTTAGCGCAACGCAGTCTGACTATCAAAGATCCCTGCAAAAGAATGGCCCTGAGTAACATTAAACTATACCTTTCAGAAATCACTTACCTCACAAAAATATTCATTACTCGAACTACTGCAATACAGCGAGCGCCACTACTGCCAGCTTAATAAAAGATTCAAACTACAGAAGGCACTCACTACTGATAGGGATAGTTAGCAAATGAAAGATATTAATAGAGAACAAACAATGTATTTACCTTAATAGTCATAATATATACACAGCAGTTCATGACAAATTACAAAAGTTCGCCATCTCTCTCCCCACATCCACCACTGCTGGCGGCTCACCTCCAACTGCGCAACGCTACGCGCTGTTCACATCCAGCTGCCGCTGCCCAACACTACAATGGCAGACAACAATGCAAAACTAGCCACAGACTGCACACAGCACAGCCAGTGATTTTCATATAGAGCGCTACGTAACGTTGCCAATAAGAAAATATAAACAGCCTACTTACATAGCCCCCATGCTCCCCACAAAAAATTTTACAAAATATTTTTGGCCAATAATGATTTGGAAAAATTTATCATAATTACAATAACAAAGATGTCAAATGCACACACTTATTTATACAATGTTGGTCAAAAGCTAAAATTTTCTCACAGTCCATAAAGACAGTCCAGATTGTTCATCACAGTAAAATTTCAGTGGTTTTTTTTTTTTCAAAGTCTGAGCAGTAAAAGACAATGCACACGGAAGTAGTGGATTTCCATGCAGTCTTGAAGAAGTAGTGTTGTCCTTCCAACTGAAAGACAGTGCTGACTCTTGACATGCTGACAGGTAATGGGCCACAACAGAGCAAACCCACAGCAGAGTCATTCGACGTTTTGAAGAGGATTGGTAGGTAGAGAGTATGGTATTGGTGGGCCACCAGAGGTGCAGACCCACTGCAGTCCTTGCGGAGAATATAGCAAGTCCATAAACCACCACTTGTGCACTCACAAAGTTTTTGGAATTGTCCTTAGAACCAGCAATGCTGTTATCCAGTCCCTTGATGAATTATTAACACACGTGCAAACACTAACAGTCCCTACTTCTCACATATTGTCCATATACTATGACCAACAAAAAAGTGTGCAGTGAAATGGAACTTACAAGTTAATAATATGATGAACTGGTGTCAATTACAATTTTATAACATAAGAATACAATTACAAAGGTACAAAATACATCATTAAAACATAACAATACAGATAACATTTGAAGTACAAGCTTTACAAAAGAATCGAAATAACATATACATTAGTGTTACAGGAATTATGACATAAGTACATACATAAAAGATCAGAATAACTTTCGAAACATCAACTTTACACATGAACATTAAAACAAAACAGAATAAATAGTGTCTAAACATCTTTACAAGGTAAATAACATATTATTAATGCCAATTATATTTGAGGAGAACAGTATTCCTCATCATAGTGAATGTAGCTTAATATTAAAAGAAGAAAAATTCTATGAAACTACACAGAGACAGGAAGAAAACAAATACACAAGGGTACACAAACACATAGTGGGATAACACCAAAAGGAAAGGACAACACACAATTACATATTGGGAAAAAGCAGCAAAGAGGAAAGGACAGGGTTTGTTTTACTGCAGTATTTTGCATGGAGATCTCCCTTGGTTCATCATTATTCCCAAAAGTCCTACCTATACCTGCTTTCTGTACTTTTTTCGTATAACTTCTCAATACATTTCTTCCAATTCATTGCAACTCATTCTCTTATAGGCTACCCCCTCTTAAGCTAACTTAAATCTACTGAGCTCAGGTGCTAAAATAAGGGACGAGGCAATGCAGCAGCACAAAACAATTAACGCAAACAGCAATGACAAAAAAAAAAAATGGAAAATCGCAAAGCAAGCTACAGTAAATCTATATTACCAAGCAATGCAACATTACAAATAATATGAGCCAATGTGCAGCAACAATAAAAATAAATCAATAGTAAAACTAGCTTAACAGAGTAACACAATTTAAAATTCAGTAGCACTATGCCTGGCAAACAGCAGCAGCAGAAGTATTAACTTATATCTATACATGACAAAGCTCAAGCAGAAAAAATATTACAGTAAAAATGGCCATGTTTAATACCTATGTCACATCTTAACACTAAAGTGATGCATCATGAGAACTTACACTAGCAGATAAGTTACCAAATCGTAAAGAAATTATTTATGCAATTCCTGTAAAGGGAAATGTCTATTTATGTGCCCTCGTTTTCTTGGAAGTAGATCATAAATTTCTTATTGACTGGATCTGTAGGCATAAAATAACTATATTAGTACATATATTAAATTTTATTTTAACCAATGCTGCAGTGCAGCTAGAAACTAGATATTAAAGAAAATGAGCAAATATGTACAAACGACATGAAACATCATTCATTAGCCATATGGCATTTCATAACGCAGTAAAAATTCCCTCAATTCTAGAGAAAGACGCTTGTCCTAATCAGGTGTGCAGATGTAAGCGTGTCGTGTTTGCGGTGCTTTCTACAAAGGTATGTCAAAAGCGAGGATAATGGCCTCCCCTTTTTTTTTTCTTTTCTACCTGAGCATCTGAAAAGGCTTGTTCTCCAGGTGTCTGACACAGCTGTGTGCCCACAACGCACGTGCAGGTGGTCACTTAACTTTCTTACGGAAATATTTACGACAGCAGTTTCCGCTACAGTGACAGTCTCATATAAAAATATTTCACAGGTCAAGAATTTATGTTGCAAATGTGTAGAAACAAAATGCTATTGATATAACAGTGTCCAAAAATTTTCGTCGGCATTGTAATTCATTCACGCATTTACACACATTTCATAACTCTTAAACTACGATTCTTGGTTTCCAACATCCTTTTTCACAAGTCAAGAGTCCCTACCCACTATTCATTACTCCTTACCTTATTACACATATACGTATCCATCGACACTCTTCAATATTTCGTCATTATAAATATGAAGCATAATCAAATAACTCATATAGCCTCAGCCTATTAATCATAAACATACCTCAGCAGCATAATACACAACGTCGTCATAATAATAACATCATAACACCTCAGCCAAATCTCAAAAACGCCGTAGCATTCTGCAATAATTTCAAAACCTGAAGAAAATTCTCTGCTCATTTCAGTAGTGTCATCTACCTCAAACGTACTTTAAAAATCATGATCTCATACCAAATACATCATTCAAAGCTCTCATAGTATCACAACGGTTCTGAAAAAATATGAACAGTTCACAAAGTACAGACAAAATACAATTTCGTAAGTGTGAAGTTATCCAACGGTGTAATCACGAAACATCTGTCACTGACGTAATAAAAAAGTTTGTCTCTCTCAGTTAAATGATCAGATAGCTGTGTAATTTGTGTTAGAGAAATATGGTACCGATGTGTAAAGTTGTGTAAGCAAATACCATATTAGCTAGGGCTCCTTGTGCTTGCCAAACACATGGTACACAAAGTAGGCGTGTACCCCCCTGAGGATTATTGTAATTATACCCTCAGGTGTTACAGATTACAGCAATAGAATGAAATGTATCACGGAAAACTTTCTTTGTAATTCAAAAATCTTTACAAATAAATGTTTTAAGTACAAAATTAATCACTCAAATACGTGTCCTGTAGCGCTAAATGTGTGTCTTGCTGTAAGATAATCTCTGTGGAAGTGTCATAGTTATTGTCCTCCGAAAGCTAAGTTCTGCAAAAGTCAATGTACTTACCTCATGATACACAAAAGTGAAATGCTTTGCGTATAGGTAACTTAGTTATTACGCTTATTGCCATGATGAGGAAAGTACTGTGCTGTAACGTATTGTTGTCCTACAGAAAAGGCTGTCTCCTTGTAGCCATACCACAAAAGTCACCACTAAAACATGTCTCACTTTATAGAAGAATTCAGAAAAAACTGTGCAGATATAAAACAGATACACCACAAAAGCAACATTGTAAATTGTCACGCATTAGCAGCATCGTGATAAAATCGTGTAGCTGTCACATAAACTAACCACTGTGTCATCTGGCATTTCACAGAAAGCACCTCAAATCCAGAATCCACTCTCAAACAAACCAAAATGTTGCATGAAAATCTCATTAGCAGTGCTGGTATATGTTCTAAGTATGTAAGCCGTATATTCGTTACGTAATAGTGCAACTAACAAGGAGAAATGTATAAATGACAACACTGTGTCGTCTGTTCGCAATAACAATGAATTCGCAATTACTTGTCTAAGTTACCTATGTTCTTGACTGGATAGTTAGCTTTAAAACATAGTTGCATGTTAACAGTTTGTAAGTGTGACAAAGGGTACTGGTAACGTGAAGTGAAAAATTTTATAGCAAAGACTAAGTTAAAAAGCAGATTATCTCTCAATAAATGGTTTAACATGTGAAATGTGGTGCAACCCTTTGCTCTTCCTAGTATGCAGAGTTTCAACTTTAACGCAATTATCATGTGGTATCCGTCGGTAAAGAGTACTGGAATTTTTCTCAAGGTTAGCGTCTATGTTATTTTTCCCTGAGCCAGCGGGCACAAGTGGCTGCCTGCGGTGCGAGTCATTGTCTGTTCCTTTGTTGGCGCGCGTCGTTATTGGGATTTGGAGACCTAACTTCTACAAATTCGCCTTGCCAATAGGGCTCTGCTCTGTCTAAATCCCGCGAGTTCTGATGCAGTTCAGGTCTGTCGTTACGATCATATCGTCTGTCGTCATGTCGGTAGTTCCTGTAGCTTCTTTCTTGTCGGTTAAGTGGTGGAGAATTTCTCCCTGAATCGTAACTGCACGCTGGACTGTTGCGTCTGAAGTTATTCTGTCTCCCGTGATAATAATTGTTCTGGTTGCCAAATTGTCTGTTTCTATGATTGTCTCTGTCATATTCATTACTACGGAAATGCAACCTTTCTCTGTAACTATTACTCTGCCAGTGGTTGTCATACGGGTGGTGTCTGTTCTGGTCACGATTTACGTTGTAAGAATAGAATTGTCGTGTCCTGTTATTGTTTCTGCCATCACGGAATTGTGACGGATGTGACCTGTAGTGATTGTTTTCCTGTTTTCGCATCCCGCGACTGTCTGTGTCAATTTCTAATTCTTGTAAGATTCCCTGAAAAGCTTCAATGTCGTCTTTGCAACGTCCTGCCAAAATAATATGCCGTAAATGTTCAGGTAATTTGATTAAACAAATGCGGTTGAGTTCTGAGGGGCTGTATGGGTTTGAAAGATACTGATTCTTATGCAACATGTCTTCAAAATATTTCATAAGACTGGAAAATTCAGATTGTTCGAAATGTTTCATCATCATGATGCTATGTTTTACTCGGTCTTGTGTAGCTTGTGACCAATATGCTGAGAGGAACGCATGGTAAAATTCTCCTTCACTGTGACAATCGTGAATGACCGATCGCATTCTTACAGCTGGTTCATTCTCCAAGTAGCCACACATAAATTCTAACCTGTGCTCCAATGACCAGTTGGGAGGAAAACAATGAGAGAATTGATGGAGCCACGCTTGTGGATGAATGTCGTTGGCAGAATTCTTAAACGTTTTGAATTTACGTGTAGTAATGAACAGCCTATAGTCAAAATCATCGTGTCGGCGAGTAGCATGTCGGTCATTGTTACGTCGTGTCGGCGGTTCGATCTCAAAATTCGGTGCACATTGCCAATTTCTTTCATAACTTCCGAAATGTCCTGTGTTATTATTTTGTGGCTGTTCCGTATTTCTATGTCCCTCTTCCCGTATTGGAGCGCGAGTGTCCTCTGAAATACGTAATTCTTGTATTACCTGCGTCAACTGATCTTGTACTTCCCGGATTTCTCTTTTGTACTGTGTATTGATTTGATTTTGATTTTGTTTCAGTTTCCTAATTTGTTCGCACTCTTCTGTGTTATTAAAGACTACCGGTTTTGTGTCATTCAGATTATCATCTACCTTCGTAGATAAATTATTTAGCTGATCCGAAAGTTCAACTACTTTCTCTGATAATGAACTAATTTCCTCCATGTGTCTTTCTGAACCAATTTTCAGAGTATCTACTGTGTCCTTTAAGTTTTCCTGAGTTTTTGCAAGTTGCGTAACCAAATCGGTAGATGCAACTGAATCAATTTTAGCTTGCAAGGTCTCATGATTTTCATGAACAATAGTTTGCAGTTCTTTTATGGCTGCTTCATGATTCTGTAATGCATTTTCATGACGTGCAAAAATAGGTTGTAAATGCTCAGAAATTTGTGTTTTTACATCATTACAGACTTTCTGACATTTCGATTCAATGTTATGTAACTCAGTAGTTAAATCTTCACGTGTTTGTCCGAGAGTTTGTTCCAATGTGTCTAACTTTTGAAGCTTTTGCTGTGTTTGTCTCTGATTTTGTTCCATTGTGTGTAACTGTTGCTGTGTTTGTCTCTGGTGTTGTTCCATTGTGTCTAACTTTTGAAGCTTTTGCTGTGTCTGTTTCTGATTTTGTTCAAGCATTGTGTCTAACTTTTGTAGCCTTTGTCCCACTTGTTGCATTAACTGTAACAACAGTGCACTGGTATCTGAAACATGTTCCTCAGTGCTATTCGGAAGTGCATTTGAACTGGCAATATTCGCAGTTTGAATAGCAGAAAATGTGTCTTGACTTATTTGAGAAAAGGGTGAGGGCGCAGAACCTGAATCTACAGTATTTGCAAGATTGTGTCCTGTCATTTCGGATTCCTGAGGCGAGCTGTTGCCGACCGATCGATCGATAATGCTTCCCTGTTCACTAATTGTTTCACTGCCTACGCCATTGTTTGCCGCCCGCTCCATTTCCCTATGCACAATTACCAAATTACTATGTTGAACATTAGTTAATTCATTACATGGTGGCGCTAACACACTACTTTCGTCTTCACTGTCATTTCTCAGTTTACATTGGAGCCTAGTGTTACATTTTTCACACGCCATTATTGTCACAATATTTCACACGATAACACAGAAAAGCACAATTTGAAGAGCAAAAATAAGAGAACACATTAACATAGAACTGAAAATAATATGTAGTTAATTACAAGCGCAGCTACGAAATACTTGGTGCAAATCTACATGCATGCCACAACTGTTTTACAGTACAACAATGAAAGACTGCAACTACAAAGGAGATTCTCTCTACAATTATGCAATAGCAATAAACAAAATGTACACTAATTACACAAACTACAAGAAAAAATCAGAAGATTCCAGCGAGGTATCCTGGCAGGGTCGCCATATGAAACGTCCCCTTAGAACAATTGTATATGACTGTGCTTAAACTGACACACAATATTTTTAGCGCAACGCAATCTGACTATCAAAGATCCCTGCAAAAGAATGGCCCTGAGTAACATTAAACTATACCTTTCAGAAATCACTTACCTCACAAAAATATTCATTACTCGAACTACTGCAATACAGCGAGCGCCACTACTGCCAGCTTAATAAAAGATTCAAACTACAGAAGGCACTCACTACTGATAGGGATAGTTAGCAAATGAAAGATATTAATAGAGAACAAACAATGTATTTACCTTAATAGTCATAATATATATACAGCAGTTCATGACAAATTACAAAAGTCCGCCATCTCTCTCCCCACATGCACCACTGCTGGCGGCTCACCTCCAACTGCGCAACGCTACGCGCTGTTCACATCCAGCTGCCGCTGCCCAACACTACAATGACAGACAACAATGCAAAACTAGCCACAGACTGAACACAGCACAGCCAGTGATTTTCATATAGAGCGCTACGTAACGTTGCCAATAAGAAAATATAAACAGTCTACTTACAAAAGGTCAACAACTTTGCTCACTCACTTTTCTGCTACGCTGTCGTGATACCGGTATAGTTCCCAAGTTTTTAAAAGTGAGAAGAATGTTTCATTCGGCACAAGCTAACCGAATTTACTCTCGTATGGAACTGGCATTACTACGTGAGCGGATACATCAGACACGACGAGGACTGGCGGTATGTGGTGGTCAACTGCTAAATCTTCATTCACTTATTAGTAATACTATGCAGTTTTGTCATTGGAACAAAGTGGACAGTTTAACATTTAGATGTGTGGAGATTAGTGCAGAAGTGTCTTCCAATAGGCAGAAGGAGAAGTTTGATCGTCTACAAGAGGGTCGACAGGAAACACCGATTCCAAACAATTCCCAAACGGTTATTAATTTATCGGAAAAAGAATTGTCTAACGAAGAACTTTCTGTTCTGTCTAAAGGAGGGAATTTTGCAATAACTCCATCCAAGATTCCTATGGAGGACATTATTGCTAATATAGAGGCAGGAACTCGTCAGTTACCATCATATTCTGCTGATGAGATTAGAATGGAAACCTCCAGGATATTACGCTAAGCTAAGCCACCCGGCAGCAATCTGTCTCAAGGGGAAAGGAAGGCATTGCGGGAGATCAATGCAGACAAGAATGTTATTATAGTTGCCGCTGACAAGGGAAATGTTACTGTTTTAATGTATACTGAGGATTATCACAATAAGATCAGTGATCTCCTGGAACCCAGCACATACAAGAAGTTGAAAATGGATCCCACAACGAATGTGCTGAATGCCACCAATCGTCTGATAAAACAGTCTTCCATTCCTACAGAAGTTAAAAAGTATCTTTGTAAAACGGAGGCTTATCCTCCGAGATTATATGGATTACCAAAGATACATAAGCCTGATGTTCCTTTGAGGCCAATAGTCAGCGCAATTGGAGCTCCTACCCAAGAACTAGCTAGACACCTTGCCTCTTTGTTACAACCTTACATAGGCAAAACTGAGAGTCATATTAAAAACTCTCTACACTTCATTGAGAAATTGAGGGAGATTACTGTCGGTCCTAATGACATCCTTGTCAGTTTTGATATAGTGTCTTTGTTCACGATGGTTCCAGTTGATGAAGCTCTCTCCCATATAGCCGGTATGTCCCTACTGATATAGTAGCCTTGTTCCAACACTGTCTATCCTCGACCTATTTTCAGTATAATGGTGAATTTTATGAACAGATCGATGGGGTAGCCATGGGAAGCCCCCTAAGTCCCGCAATTGCGAATTTATTCATGGAATATTTTGAACATCAAGCACTGCAGTCGGCCAAAAAAAGCCCCACGAAGTGCTACCGGTATGTGGATGATACCTTTGTAATATGGAATCATGAGGAAGAAGACTTGAACGATTTCCTGGTACACTTAAATAGCATCAACCCAAAGATAAAATTTACTATGGAGAAGGAGAAGAACGGACAACTTAACTTCTTGGATGTATCAATTATCAAACGGGCAGATGGGACCTTAGGCCATAAGGTCTACAGGAAAGGTACACATACTGAGCGCTACCTCCATAAGAACTCAAACCACCACCCTAAGCAAAAGAGGGGGGGTCATAAAAACACTAGTGGATAGGGCCAATAATACTGTATTTGTGAACCAGGCTACTTACAAGAAGAACTAAATCATTTACGAATGGCCTTTGCGAAAAATGTTTATACGAAAAACGAGATTAAACGAGCACTTCACCCAAATAGAAAAATGCCTAAAAATAGGAGACAGGAACAACCATCAGCTGGAAAAGTATTTCTTCCGTTCATCCATAATATCACGGATCGCATTGGGAAAGTACTAGCCAAGTTTCGGGTAGAGACCATTTTCAGACCTACTATGAAAATTAGTGAATGCCTAAGATCAACAAAAGATGCTCGTCACGCCCTAGCCACCCCAGGGGTATATAAAATTCCGTGCAGTTGTGGCAGGGTTTACATAGGAACTACAAAAAGAAGCATCAATACACGGTTCACGAAGCACAAAAGAAACTGTCGCTTGGGACATATCGACAAATCGGCAGTAGCGGAACATGTTTTTAAGGATGGAGATCACGAAATAAAATTAGGTGAAACAAGCGTTCTAGCGAGGACGTCGCATTATTATACACGTATGTATAGAGAGGCAATTGAAATCCACAAACATCAATACATTTTAATTGTAAAGTAGAAGGATTAAAATTGGATAAGATATGGCGCTCGACGTTGCATCAGTCACGTGACAATCGATTGCCTGCAATAGAAAGAACAGACGATAGCCAGAGATAGCTGCGCATCGACGCCACGTGACGTGCGGTGGCGCCCTCTACGATATCCATATAAGCGGCGCCCCCAGCTTCTAGTAGCCAGTCGTTGACTCACCTCGGAAGATGTTCTCCGTAGTTGAGAACGAAACGTCAGGGAGAAGAAGTTCTACAGATCGACCACGGCAACTTAGCCCGGAAGTGTTTATTGATGAAGACGCCGGCCGTGAAAGCCTACATGGAATGATAAATGGTGCAATGTATGTTGATTTCCTACGTAAAGTTCCACCGATGTTACTACAAGATGATTCACTCCATGACAGAATGGCGATGTACTTCCAACATGATGGCTGTCTGGGCATAGCTCACGTGCGGTTGAAGCGGTATTGAATAGCATATTTCACGACAGGTGGATTCGTCGTCGAAGCACCATACCATGGCCCGCACCTTCGCCGGATCTGACGTCCCCGTATTTCTTTCTGTGGGGAAAGTTGAAGGATATTTGCTATCGTGATCCACCGACAACGCCTGACAACATTGGTCAGCGCATTGTCAATGCGTGTGCGGACATTACGGAAGGCGAACTACTCGCTGTTGAGAGGTATGTCGCTACACGTATTGCCAAATGCATTGAGATTGACGGACATCGATCTGAGCATTTATTGCATGAATGTGTTATGTGCAGGTAATCACGCTGTAACAGCATGCGTTCTCAGAAATGATCAGTTCACAAAGGTACATATATCACATTGGAAGAACCGAAATAAAATGTTCCAACGTGCCTACGTTCTGTATTTTAATTTAAGAAACCTACATGTTACCAACTGTTCGTCTAAAATTGTTAGCCATATGTTTGTGACTATTACAGCGCCATCTACCACAAAGCGAAAACAGTGGTCCAACTAAAACATTCATATTTCTTTACGTACTACACGGATGTGTAATAAAAAAATGGGGGTTCCTACTTTTAAAAAACGCAGTCGATGTCCGTTTGACCTATGGCAGCGCCATATAGCGGGCGAACCATAGCGCCACCTGGTTTCCTCCTTCAAGCTAGACAAGTGTCGTTCTTTGTATTTTCTTCGTTTGACGCTTATTTCGTGAGATATTTGGCCCGGTCACTATCAATGGACCACCCTTATAAACAACAGGTATAGGTACATCGCGAATAGCATCACAACTCATAATACACCGTCTATGTTCGACGTCAACATACAATAACCACACGCAGACGGCAGATGGCAGCACCGGCGGTGGAAGGTATATAAAGCGTGTCGTGACGACGGGGAAACTCATCACAACCCAGGAGTTGCTCCGCGTCGTTGAGGAGGCGACACTGGTTTTCAAGAATCGGGAGTTCTGTGGACTTGACCTGCTCGACGTGTCGAAAGCCTTTGATAGCGTTTGGCATCGTAGTCTTGCCTACAAGCTGTTGCATTTTGGCATCCCATCGTGCATCGTACGCCTCCTTGCCAGTTACCTCGAGGGGCGTAGTTTCGTTGTCCGGGTCGATACTACAATATCCTCCTTTCGCCCTGTCCTCGATGGAGTATCTCAAGGGAGCGTTCTGGGCCAGATCCTATACAATGTCTTCACCTCCGACTTGCCTGTTTCCCCGAGAGTCGGACGAGCCATCTAGGCTGATGACATGGAGCACTTCTCACGACATCGTAATATTGATGCAGTCCTCCGACGCTTACAATCCGCTCTGCAAGGTCTCGAGCCTTGGGCCGCTGACTGGCGGGTCAGCGCCACCACCAAGGCACAGGGGACGATCCTTACCCGATGTCGCCCGCACGATGCGCAACCACTGGTTCTTTTTAACCAGCCCATTGCCTGGACGACTACAGCCACCTACCTTAGGGTCCCTCTCGACCGCCAGCTGACCTGGAAGGCTAACATCGTCGCCGTTCGCCAGAAGACGTCACAGAGGGCCGGGGCGTTGTACACCATGCTCAAGGCCACCTCCTCACTCCCTGTCGTCAGTGGTCTGCGCCTGTACCGCAGTTGTATCCGCCCAATCATGGATTATGCGTGTGAAGTCTGGGGAAATGCTGCCCCCTCGCAAATACAGAAGCTCCAACAACTGCAAAACAAGATTCTGCGTCGATTCTACCACGTTCCAAACGACTTTCCGTATCGCCTCCTTCACGAAGCTGCAGAAGAACCCCTAGTTGAGGGGCGTTTTCAGCAAGCGGCGCGCCGATTTTATGCCACCACCCGCACTTCTGACAATTCCCTCGTCCAGCAACTGGGACGACCGAATGACATACCTGACCATTACAGGCGGCCCGTTGCCCTGATCAACTAATCACAGGTCAACACCACAGTTTCACCACCACCATTTACCCTCCGCGACTCATACCATCCACCAAAACGCCCAACGCCACTCACAATCATCCGCAGTGGTAGGAAATACCTGCCTGAGTAAACCCTACTGTCAAGATAGACTTGGACTACTCAACTGACCAGTCCAGAAGACATGGGGCCGCGCGGGAATACAGTGCAGTTGCTGTAATGTGGAAACGGAGCGATTTATCTAGCGTCTACAAGGACATGATCATTGGCTTTCCAGAGAAGGGTGGAAGTATTTCCGAAACGACGAAGTTCGTAAGCTTTTCGCGTGTCGCCGAGTTCAAAGAATACCGTGCATGTCAAAATGGCACTAATGAAAACCGGCATCGAGGCAGCTCTGGTGCACCACAGGTCGTACATCACAGGTGTGATCGACGGCTGCGGAGATGTGTACGGGCACTGTTGATCAACTCACCGTCCAGACGAACGAAGACGTTACCAGAACTGTCTCATTAATGACCGTCACCCAATTTTGCTGCGTATGGATCTCCGCAGCAGGTGTCTAGTTCATGCACCCACACTGACTGCTATTCATCGGCAACGAACTCTGAAATTAGCACGGTATCTGGAATTACTCTTCAACCTAATCGAGAATCTATGAGACCACCTCGATCGGGCTGTTGGCGCTGTAAACCTTCAGCCGACAAACCTAGGGCGGCCGGCCAAGCCACTGGATTTTGCGTGGTTCCACGTCGCTGTCGATACCTTCCTGCACGTCTTGCATTGGTCCAAGCTGCAAAAGGCAGTTGTTCATGCTTTTTGACTGGTGGTCATCTTTGTGTGACTGGGCAGTGTAATAAGATCAATTTTCAGAACACTTTCTCGTTATACGTTAGCACACATAAATCATAATATGACTAAGGAAATAGACAAAAATAAAATACAGAAAATAAATACATATTCCCTACATATTGTTGGTGTAACAGCGTCCAATGCAGTATGGGGAAGAATATGTTTTAGTCTATAGTCGTAATTTATTTATTTCGCCGACTTGCTACCGGCTTCGGTGCACCCCACCATGTTCAGGCCTCCCATCGATTTTGACGTGATTACATAGTTAGAAGAGTAGCATCAAAGCAATTTAAAAAAATATTATCCTCGATGACATAGAGTAAACATAGAGTAAACATTACAATGTTTAGGTAGGTCCTTACCCCTTTTCCTTTTTTTACGTTTCGAAAATGTCACAATATATATTTAACCTTATAAAGGGAAATATAAGGAGGAATAGGAAAAAAATAAACAAAATAAACTCAGTAAACAGGGGACATTCTTAGCACTGCTGGTCGCTATTTACATCTATTTAAAGCTGAACGTTGTCCTTTTCTTTTAGTGTTTGACACATCTGCTTTGGAAGCAAATGTGACGACTTCTTGCCCGGGGTAAGGGGCTACCTGTACATTTGAAGGTTCACTATATACCATAGGTTTGCTGTCAAATGGTTCAAATGGCTCTAACCACTATGGGACTTAACATCTGAGGTCATCAGTCCCCTAAACTTAGAAGTACTTAAACCTAACTAACCTATGGACATCACACACATCCATGCCCGAGGCAGGATTCTAACCTGCGACCTTAGCAGCAGTGCGTTTCCGGACTGAAGCGCGTAGAACCGCTCGGCCACAGTGGCCGGCTAGTTTGCTGTCATCGGCGATAATATTTATGAAACCTGCTCTTGCACTACTGTGATAACTAAGTAATTGATTTCCTTGATCATGGAATGGCCTGCAAACGGTGTTGTGTCTTTTGACTGGTAGCCGGCCGGCAGAATAAATAAATAGCGACTATAGATTAAAACATATTCCTTTTCAGGACAAATACAGTTTTACGTTGCTCCCAACGAGACATCTGCGTAGTGAAAGACTGTCTCGAGAATACCAAAAGGAGGGGCCAAAATATGGCCGTCTCGGTACCATAGCTCGACCGTAACCCAGGCTCCCATATGAAAGACATAGAAGAAGGCAATCCTGGCGCTGATGAGCACTGAAAGAACTAAATTTAAATGTCGTGTGACTAGGGCATCTCGTCTGGTAGAAATGGTTCAAATGGCTCTGAGCACTATGGGACTTAACATCTATGGTCATCAGTCCCCTAGAACTTAGAACTACTTAAACCTAACTAACCTAAGGACATCACACAACACCCAGTCATCACGTCTGGTAGACCGTTCGCCGGGTGCAAGTCTTTCGATTTGACGACACTTCGGCGATTTGCGCGTCGATTGAGATGAAATTATGATGATTAGGACAACACAACACCCAGTCCCTGAGCGGAAAAAAATCTCCGGACCAGCTGGGAATCGAACCCGGGCCCTTAGGATTGACATTCTGTCACGCTGACAACTTTTTTTTTATTCCACAAAAACAGCAACAAAAATGGCTACAATGAAATGACATAAATAAGGTGACAGATAATTGCAGTCATAAATTACAGCATTCAAAGAATGAGTCTTTAGCAGCAGCACAATTTAGCACCTTCACTGTCACCTTCAACTGGTGGCAGTTCAGCATGCACATTTTCTTCTTCTGCAGCCGGTTTCTCATCATCATTTCCCAGACCCAAATTAATCATTCAGTAAATCCTTGATGTGTGTTCATTCCAGGGTAAATTACGTGGACAGAAGAGCAGTCACGAACAGCGACATCGCAAAATTCTTCACTGCCTTGTTATTTTTGTCAGTTCCTGCCATCTAAACGCATCCATAGGGAGTTCAAGATCTTCTTTTATATCAGACACCAGATGTTTGTCGCCATATTCTTGTATCTGCTGTACTTCTGATTTATTTTTCATGTGTGACTTGCAGGTGAAGTTAGGGTCGGGAACGTGACACCGGCCGGCCTCTGTGGCCGAGCGGTTCTAGGCGCTACAGTCTGGAACCGCGCGACCGCTACGGTCGCAGGTTCGAATCCTGCCTCGGGCATGGATGTGTGTGATGTCCTTAGGTTAGTTAGGTTTAAGTAGTTCTAAGTTCTAGGGGACTGATGACCACAGATGTTAAGTCCCATAGTGCTCAGAGCCATTTGAACCATTTGAACGTGACACAACCCATCCCCTCTCCACGAGGGATGCAGTTCCTAACCTATACCCATTCTGTTGAAGACATTCGGAGCATGTTACCATATTTCTTATTGTGATTCTGATATTTCTCGAATTCATTTTCCATATACACCACTCAGCTACCGGGGGCGAACACTGACAGAACTGAAACAGGTAAGTTGCGAGTTCCCAATGGAATCCTTATTCAGTTGTACTGAGAGTATATTTCGGCTTTAGCCCCTTACTTATCTTGCATTTATCGCCAATGACTCGACCAGAGCAAAGTCCAAGAACATCACACACATCCATGCCCGAGGGAGGATTCGAACCTGCGACCGTAGAGGTCGCGCAGTTCCAGACTGTAGCGCCTAGAACCGCTCGGCCACTCCGGCCGGTGAAGAGACTGGAAAACAAGCGCAGATGATCCCCGAGTGTGGTGTTTAAATTCGGTGAGTCCGGTTGACTACACATTCATCGGGCAAGTAACAAGCCCATTTAAGCAGTTGTATCCCAAAGAGACTAGTAATTACCCTGTTGTTAAGTGGTTACTAAATGGAATAGATATCGTCGGTCTAGATTGTATACCAGTCAGCGTTTTTCTAAGTATGCGACAGCTCAATACGTAGCAACATATACAACCGCTCATTTGTCAAAAGATCCTTACCTATTGAGACTGGAAAAGTGCAGAAGACACACCAATATCCAAGAAAGGAAACAGGACTAATCCGCTGAATTATAGACCCATGTCACTATTGCCGATTTGCAGTAAGGTTTTGGAACATATACTGTGCTCCGAAATTATGAATTACCTCCAAGAAAATGATTTATTGACGAACAGCCGACACGGATTCGGAAAATGTTCTTGTGATACACAACTAGCGCTTTATTCTAACAAAATACTGACTGCCATCGTCAGGAGATGTCAAATTTATTACATATTTTTAGATTTCCAAACCGCTTTTGACTCCGTTTCTCACACAAGTGACTTCTAATCAGACTGCATGCCTATAGAGTATTGTCTCAATTGTGAGACTGGATTCGTGAATTCCTTTCAGGAAAGTCACAGTTCGGAGTAACTGACGAAAAGCCATCGAGTGAAACAGAAGTTACATCGGGCAATCCTCAAGGAAGTGTTATAGCCACTCTGTTGCTCCTGATCTATATAAGCGATTAAGGAAACAATCTGAACAGCCTTCTTAGATATTTTTTCTAGATGTTGGTATCATTTGCCGTCTTGTAAAATTATCAGATGATCAAAACCAATTGTAAAATTAGACATGCTATCTATATGGCGCGGGAAAGTGCCAACATACCCAAAATAATGAAAAGTGTTTAAAAACGTGAATAATCATAAGTTTCCGCTAAATTTCGGTTACACGATAAATCACTTAGATCTGGAGGCTGTGAATTCAGTTACATGCTTAAAGATTAACATTACGAATAACTTAAACTGGAACAGTTGCATAGCTAAAGTTGTGGGGACAGCAAACTAAAGATGTAAGACGTGTATATTTCTACTGTCTATTGTCAAATCACAATTTATGAAAGATGTTTATATTTTATTAATAGGATTAAGTAGGAATAATTAATATTTGTCATGTTGGAAATAATTGTGGTAGCAGGGAATGTCTGCACCAAAGTATTGTTGGACAAGAGAGACCGCAAATTCATATAATTTTAAAAAGGGCGGGAGAGACCGCATATGGATACATTTTAAGAAAAGAGCGGGAAAGACCGCGCATTAATAAATTTTTTAATGGTAGCAGGGATTGTCTGCACCAGAAAGCATTTGAAAGAAGCGTTACTAACGGCACCTTTGTTATCGCATCCTGACCCACCACAAAACTTTTCCATTGCAACAGATAGTTCAACTACAGCACTAGGAGTACATATTTTCCAGGAAGTAGAGGAGGACGGTAAGACAATTGTTATTGGTCATCGGTCTCATCGGATTAGGGATGGATGGGGAAGGAAGTCGGCCGTGCCCTTTCAGAGGAACCATCCCGGCATTGGCCTGGAGTGATTTAGGGAAATCACTGTAACAGTATTAGAGACGCTATGCGTAGTATGGGCATGTAAGAGATTCCGTCATTATCTATATGGAAGACACACCACAGTATATACCGATCACCGAGCAATCCAGTTTTTATTATCAGGAAAACTTATGCATGATAGATTAAGCCGTTGGAAATTATATCTACAAGAGTTCGACTTTACTGTTGTACACATTCCAGGTACGCAGAATATTGTTGCCGACGCACTATCGAGATCTATTCAGCATAAACGACTAGAAAAAGAAAATACCTTCTGCTACAACAACCATAGTATTATGTATATCAAACAAGTAGCTTTCGAAAACCTTATATCATCAGCATTACGGGACATAGAGAGAGATCTGCAGAAAGATGAAACACTAAAAGAGATTGTAACGCTTTGGCGAGACAAGAGAAACGCAAAAATCAGATATAGTTACACTATACATCAAAATATTCTGTTTATTCGCTTGTACCCAGACGGCAACAATTGGCTTTTATGCATTCCAGAAGGGATCAGAAACAAATTGTTATGGTATACCCACCTAAGCTATGCACATTACGGAGCTAGGAAATGCTTTCTAATTCTTCGACAAAATTGCCACTTCAACAATATGGAAAAACACATTCGGAAAGTTATAGCATCCTGCAAGATATGTCAGAAAGCCAAATCACCAACAGTATCCCATATTCCACCACTGTATCCCATCGTACCGGTTAAGTTAAGACACATGGCAGCAGTAGATCTTTTCGGTCAAATCCCCAGAACAAGTAAAGGGTATAGTTATATTCTAGTAGCCGTAGAACTGACATCCAAATTTGTAACATTTTCTCCACTAAGGAAAGTAACAGCTAGATCAGTATCAAGAGCATTTGTAAGAGATTTTCTATCAGTCGTAGGACATGTACAGAAAGTTATTTCAGATTACGGGTCACAGTTTAGGTCAGACATAGGGAAGCAAATGTTAGAGAGTAAGAACATAACACCAATTTACATATCAAGATATCACAGTTCTTCTAACCCGTCAGAAAGAATGATGAAAGAGATCGGGAAACTTCGCAGAATTTATTGACACAGAAAGCATACAACATGGGACGAATACATTTCACAGTTTCTGGAAGTAATAAATGCAATACCTAATGAGTCAACTATGCTCTCACCAACGGTAATACTGACGAATAAAGACCCACCGAATAAACTTACTGAAATGATTACTTTTCCAAAGAAGCGTAGACTTCGTCATTGTGAAATAATAGACATGGCACTAGCGAACATTAAACGAGCTGCAGATCGTCGGAAAAGACAGCAGAAGCAGGTAAGTAGATTACGCAAGTACGAGATTGGCGATAAGGTACTAGTTCGCACCCATTATCTGTCACATAAAGGGAAGAAACGATGCAAAAAATTTGAACTTCTATACGCAGGACCGTACAGAATTCGAAATATTCCGCACGCTAATGTAGTACACATTAAGACACTCAGAACAAAAAAATCGAGAGGATACCATCATATGTCAAACATGAAGAAATTCTTAAAATAGAAAAACCTTCTTACAGGGATACATATTGACAGAGTGTAACAATGAGCTTTTTGGCACATTCCAGCAAGCCCGAATACAGTGAGCTACTAATGGGTTATTTATGTGCGCAACAGGTCACCTCGATTCGAGCGCAGATAAATACACTGAACGTTAATAGCGTTCTCGCAGGACATTTATTTCACATTATGTAAGGTAAGTGAAGCAATTAACAGGACTACTTTAAATGTAAATGTATAACTCGCACAAATAATTTTCATACAGTAGTAGCAATTAGATGCATTCTTTAACCACTGCATGCAGCATTGTTGTCATAGTTCACCAAAATAAACGTAGTTTTAATTGTAATATAAGTATTGAATATGGAGAAATGTGGATAAAAGCTTTACAGATCATGCCGAGAGCAGAGAGATGTTGAAGTCATGCTGTGCGCTGACGATTATTAACCATGAATATTTTGTTATAGGTAATACAGAGAGATATTGAAGTCATGTGTAGTGGGACGCGAAATTGAAGCGTCATCCATCCACCAGTGTCAGCCCAGTTTGCAGGTGAATATAAGTTTAATTTAGTTTTGTTTATGTATTTTTGTAATATTTGTAATAGCTGTGAATTATCTAAAGTTATGTATTTATTTTTTGTGTTTCATGTACGGAGAGGGCGGCGCAACGAACGGAGACAGCATCTTCGCTGCCGGGACCAGAGAGAAACTTTCTGGCCACTATACGTCGCGGGTCAACAGCCAAAGAGCAACAGAAGATCCTGAAACCGAGTTGTTGCGTCGTGCTTCTAAAAATTGAAAATTAATAATTTGTAATGTTTCTACAATAATGACGTCATAGAAAGTTTAATCTTGTTGAAAATGGTTAGTCCTGTCTTGTCAAGTCTCAGGTTCACGTCTATATGTAGGAAGATAATAAACTAGTGGATGCTACAAAAGTTTAAATACGTGTTCCGAGGATTTATTTATGAAGAACTATGTGAATGAATTAATAATATATTTGACAAGAGTATTAATTTTTGACAGCGTACATCGCGACTTTGAGTCTTGAAAGTTTATTCAATGTGGCTCTAATATTTATTAAAGCAGATAACCTGCATTAATATAATTTCTGAGGAGAAACAAACGACATCTAAATTGAAAAATTTTACGAAAACCAATTGGGCTGAGTGACGTAATTCTGCGCATACGACTCAAATGATGTTTTACAGCTTCGTTCAAGAACCATTCCGAGACAATTTAAAAAGAATATAAATAATTTTGAAGTGGGTTGTAACTGACGTAGGTGACGAAGTCTACACATGGTCACATGTCAAAAGAAAATCATTTATAAGAAACTTACGTCGTTACACTACACCGTGGCGACCGTGACAGGACTTGTGTGCAACTAAGGCACACAGGTACGAAACAATTAAAACATTAAGAGTCCTTCGGAAGTCAACGAGAGTCTTCGTGGAGCCTTTACCCGCCAGCGGCGACTTCGCCGATGTGGGCAGCTGACGGAGCGCAGCCAAGCAGTACGGTCACGCAGTTATTCTACGAGCAGGCGCATCTGTTGGGCAGCAGCTGAACGCTGCAAACCCCGACAACCTTTTTTCTCCTAAACTAACAGGCCCAGTACGTCAGCTGGGGGGCGTTCCTCCGGCTGGTATTAGAGGTGTTGCTGAGGGCTTCGCCTGTCAACGGTGGTGCCGAGCGTGGTTGCAGCCAGTGGCGTCTCCGGTTTTCGACTCAGCGTCCTGCCGGTTGCGGAAGCGGGGTCGCAGCATCTCAGCGGCTGCATCGACGGCTGTTACATCTGTAGCCCATAGCAGCACACTGATCATCGAGAACTACAAATTACAATATTAGTGTCCGGTGAGTCTGTTTTAAGTTGGAAGTGGAGTGTTGTATGTAGGGAGTGTGCTTCTATAGGATTGTTGATTACAAGTCTGCGTGTGTAACTAGTTAATATCTTACAATAATGTCGAGAAGTGAAATGTCAGACGAAGAGCAATCTATGTCCGATAGGAGCATGAGATCCCTTTTTAGGGCGATCGCTAAATTGGAACAATCTAACGAAGAATCTACTGCTAGATTGAAAGAGGAACTAAAACAGGAATTAAAACAGTCTAACGAAGAATCTACTGCTAGATTAAAACAGTTTAACGAAGAATCTACTGCCAGATTAAAAGAGGAACTAAAACAGGAATTAAAACAGTCTAACGAGGAATCTATTGCTAGATTAAAAGGGGAGCTAACAAAATCTACAGACAGGTTACAGGAATATCTTAATGAAACCAGTCGAGAATTAAGTGATAAAATAGAGGCTTCTAAAGTTGAAATGCAGGAAAAACTAGTAGGACTTAGTAATAAGATTGCTGATAATTGTAAAAGGTTAGAAGAACATATCCAGGAATCGCGTGAGGAAAAAGCTCGCATGCGAAATGATATTACTGACTTAACCAAGAGATTAAATAATGTCAATGTCTTAGTTGTAAATGAAATAGAGAAAAATAACGAGAAGTTACGAGACGAATTTTCTATGCAAACAGAAACTGTCAGAAGAGAATATTAGAATCTATTAAAGAGGTTTCTACCAAACCTGTAGAGATTTCTTCAATAGATAATGTAGAATTAGAGACATTAACTCATCGAGTAGATAAAGATCATACCGAAATAGAAAACATGAAATTTTTAATTACTGAAATATGCAGTAACCTTGAGACTGCCAAAGATAATAACATTGACGAAGGTACAGAGCGTTCACATCGTGAACACAGTGAATAATCGATATTAGCTAATCGCGTATCCAATATAGAAATGCGAATACAGGAAATCACTAAACGGTTATTGGAATTAGATAATATTGAAAACATTTCAAGTAGTAGAAGTAATAACGTAATCAGAGACAACAGTCGCATCGTGTTTGCTAGCTCGGACGACAACAATACGAATAAAGAAAGCACGGCAAGCCAATCCGATGCAACTCCGTCTCTGCAATCTAAACAAAATCCAACTATGTCTCTCGCAGAATGTTGGGATGATATAACGACAAATTCAAATGTAGCAAGTCGATTTCCTGTATTCAAACCAGGAGGCGAACTTCACCCTTTATAAAAGCTTTTGAAACTTCATTATCTCCTAAATGGAGTAATGAAAAACGGATTCAAATTGTAATAGGACATTTAGAAGCAGAAGCTGCGGAATGGGCAGTACTGCATAGAACTGAATTTAGGGACTGGGATGATTTTGTTAAGCAGTTTAAACAAAATTATTGGTCAAGAGGAAAACAACAACACTTAACTTTAGAGTTGTTAGACCCTCCTCCATATTCTAAACGGTGGGGAGGTTATAGGAATTATTTCAAATGACATTTAAACCGTGCTAAATTAATTGAAGAACCAATTATTGAAAGTCACCTAATACGAGTCCTAATTAGTAGGTTACCGTATTATGTAAAGGAAAGAAAAATGTTATTCTACGAATTATCCATCTGAACGAGAAAACGAGATCGTGTATTAGTACGATCTCATCCTAAAAGGTTCGAAGATCAATAAGGAATGTAGAAAATTCTTCTTTATCTTTGAAGATCCATATGTTGTACATAAGTTTGTACATCCCAAGGCGTTACTTCTTATGGAACCTTCATCAGGTGTAATTAAAGGATTATATAGTGTTGATCAAATGAAACCCTTCATTCCTAAATAAGTTAATATTTAGTATATGTTACATACGGAAGAGCGTTCCTAGTTTATTCATGTGAAGTTTTTCGTAATAGTTACGTGTTATTTTAAAGAAATAACAGAAAGTTTAAACAAGTGTTCTACAATAATCTACCGTTACTTCAAAAAGGAGAAAGATAGCTAAAAGGGGATTTATATGGAAGAAATTTTGTTATTAGGTCAGAAGGAATTTTGTATATTTTATATTTACTCGGATAGTAGGAACCAAAAGGGATGGTTAATAATTTTAGGGACCATGGGCATCCAGAGCTATATGGCTCACGAGAACATAGCAGAGTGCCTTTAATAGAGATTTGTAATAGTGTTAATATAGAACACACCAAACGGGGCTCTCTCGCTTGTTTCTCCTAAATAAATTGCCATTACCCAACAAAGTGTCCGAAGGTAAAGAAAGCCGTGCCGAGATTCTAAAGAAAGTTTTGCTTGACTTCTTCTTGACCTCAGGCATAAATAAAGCATTGGGGAAAAGAATGACGTAAAGTAAATAGTACTATTAGTTATTGTGAGAAAGTTAGTAGTAATATACATTTAGGAAAGAATAACTCTAGTAAATGAATAAAACTGAAACTAATCTATCACAATTTGAACGCTCTGTCCTAATGAAACAACGTTAAAGAACGTACTAAATTATTATTTACTAGCAACTATTAAATGAAAAGGAGTAATCTCCATATATTCGGTTGTGAATTACCATAATAGCACAATTAAAAGTAAATGACAAATAGTCACAACAATATTGTAGTAAAAGGATTAAATCTATCTAACAGCAAGGACTCTAGATTACGTAAAATGTGAGAGAAACGTATTAACAGTTAAATATTGTATATAGAAAAAGTTTTATTTTCGGCTAAAACCTGACAAACTGAGCTTGTGGGTGGGGTATGTAGTGAAACGCGAAATTGAAGCGTCACCCATCCACCAGTGTCAGCCCAGTTTGCAGGTGAATATAAGTTTAATTTAGTTTTGTTTATGCATTTTTGTAATATTTGTAATAGCTGTGAATTATCTAAAGTTATGTATTTATTTTTTATGTTTCATGTACGGAGAGGGCGGCGCAACGAGCGGAGACAGCATCTTCGCTGCCGGGACCAGAGAGAAAATTGCTGGCCACTATACGTCGCGGGTCAACAGCCAAAGAGCAACAGAAGATCCTGAAACCGAGTTGTTGCGTCGTGCTTCTAAAAATTGAAAATTAATAATTTGTAATGTTTCTACAACAATGACGTCATAGAAAATTTAATCTTGTAGAAAATGGTTAGTCCTGTCTTGTCAAGGCTCAGGTTCACGTCTATATGTAGGAAGATAATAAACTAGTGGATGCTACAAAAGTTTAAATACGTGTTCCGAGGATTTATTTATGAAGAACTATGTGAATGAATTAATAATATATTTGACAAGAGTATTAACTTTTGACAGCGTTCATCGCGACTTTGAGTCTTGAAAGTTTATTCAATGTGGCTCTAAAATCTATTAAAGCAGATAACCTGCATTAATATAATTTCTGAGGAGAAATAAACGACATCTAAATTGAAAAAGTTTACGAAAACCAATTGGACTGAGTGACGTAATTCTGCGCATACGACTCAAATGATGTTTTACAGCTTCGTTCAAGAACCATTCTGAGACAATTTAAAAAGAATATAAATAATTTTGAAGTGGGTTGTAACTGACGTAGGTGACGAAATCTACACATGGTCATATGTCAAAAGAAAATCCTTTATAAGAAACTTACGTCGTTACACTACACATGCCTTGCGCTGATGATTATTGACAATGAATATTTTATTATAGGCTATGCAGAGAGATGACACGAGGTACAAAGGAGAGAGGAGAATGAAGATGTTAGTATGTAAGGAGTATAATCAAGTAATGGTTTATTTTGATAACAGGTGACACAGCGCAGCGCAGCACTACGGATGGAGAAACCACATTAAATTGCTTACTATATGTACTTTGCTATTCGAAAAATTTTTTCTGCGTTGAACATGATATCTTTTACATCAGATACATACATAGGAAAAAACAGATTACACCAAATGTCAGCATACCGATTCGCACTCTACGTAAAATACAAATGTTTTCTCTTAAATAACAATGACGATGTGTGTTACACAACTCAAACATAATATATAGTCGATTGACAATATGACTCGTAACTGACGAACACATTACTGAACATACTGAAGTCACAGAAAGTGACATATTTTGTCAAAATGTACTTTTATATTTCAAAAACTGTGAATTCACAACCTGTGAAGTAATATGACAGTGTCTTTACGTAATTATTTATATGAGCACCAGATTATGATTTATTTAGAGTCACAGAAAGTGACATAGTTTGTATAAAGGTACTTGTCTATTTTATTTAAAATGTTGATGCCTAAATGTACTACTAAATTCCACTTACAGAAATATTTGTTTATGTTATTGACTGTCAGGTAATGTAATATGTATTGCAGGCTGAATTCACTACAGATGGAAAATGTGTTTTTTATGTAATTGTTTAAAACTATAAACTTTTTCCACAGTCACAAAAGGAGACATATTTTGTCCTTTTAAACGTAAAATAAATAATTTTTATGAGCACAGAGGAAAGAGATGATGTAAAATTGGGTAACAACGGTATCAACCATATCCGTGAACCTTTTGACAAAATGATTATACCTGTACCTTAATTTCTGTGCATCCCCAAGATTATGGAGCACAAACAAAGTGAATAGTGACCCACGTTTCTTCAATCTACGATGTTTTCTATGAGGTGTCGGCATACCAAGATGCACACCGCAGTCATGATGTACGTCAATAGGTGCTTGCATACCAAGATGCACACCATCACTACTAATGGATAATTGGAGCTCGAACTAGTACCTGATGTAGCTGCGGCAACTCAGGCAATTCGATGGTTAACTTAGTGTTTGGTTACACTAAAACTATGGATCAAAGAGACGACGGAATCACATGGCGAAACCTGGTGTTGTGCCATGTGAGGGAAAGAAACGGACTTTTGAGTGCATTCACAGACAGTTGCCAGTGCTTTGACCATGCTATCCAATTCCTTTTTTTCCCTTCCTTGAATATGGTACTAATAGATGCCAATTTATAATGAAACATAAACTATGTTCTAATTTTTGCCATCCATTACTATTAGAAATATAAATAACTTTTACTACCTGATGTACACTTCCAACTTACTGACTCATATTATTTGTATATTTTGATGTATACTGTTTTTAACATTCTCTTTGTTAGATTTAGGAAAACAAATTCTTATGACAGTATATGTATGTGCTTTGTTGAAAGAAATATTCTATCATTAACTTACTTATTACTACACATATTTCTATAATCAAATTTTCTCCTTACGTCAAGTCCAAATGACTTAACGACGGAGGAAAATTTTAAGGAAACCCAGTGGAGGGTTACGTAAGACGTGTATATTTCTATTGTCTATTGTCAAATCACAATTTATGAAAGATGTTCATATTTTATTAATAGGATTAAGTAGGAATAATTAATATTTGTCATGTTGGAAATAATTGTGGTAGCAGGGAATGTATGCACCAAAGTATTGTTGACAAGAGAGACCGCAAATTGATATAATTTTAAAAAGGGCGGGAGAGACCGCGTATGGATACATTTTAAGAAAAGAGCGGGAAAGACCGCGCATTGATACATTTTGTAATGGTAGCAGGGATTGTCTGCACCAGAAAGCATTGTTGGCGGGAGAGACCGCACTTTAGCGTTCGTAGGAAGTCAGTAGTAAGCGAGAAGTGAAGCGAGTCGGAAGCAGGTCTGAAGTGAGAGGTTGAGAGGAGCGGTGTGCCTGCCAGCCACCAGCTATGATTTACAAGAGATTATAAACGGATGTAAAGAGACATCAGCTAACTATTATAATAAGAGGAACTATTATTATCGAATTAATTTTTTGAGAAACTCAAGACTACTGAAGGTATGTTTGCGCAGTGCTAGTTGTAAGATTATTGTAAAAAGGAAGTCCCATTTGAACGTTTGTAAAATCATTTCATTCAGAATATAATTAACTTTTGCCAGCAATATTGCAGTTCTAATTATAATCCATCCCAAAAACCATCAACGTAAAACTTTGCAAAATTTTATTGTTGTCAAGAAAAAGTTTAACTATAAATTACGTAACTTCAGTCAAATTAATTAAAGAATAACGTCAGCTTTGTTATTAAAGAATAACGTCAACTTTGGTAATAAATACAACCACTTATTATGAAAGCCAACCAGCAGCTAATAGAGTATAGTAAAACAGAGGAAGTATATTCATGTCGCAGTTCGATGTAGCAGTCAGATGGCGGTCCAGTAACAGTAAAAAAGGTAAGGAACAGTTTTGGGTTATTGCAGATAACGACTGAGGGCCACACGATGACGACACATTCTATGTTTTGTCGAAATAATCCGAAAATCACTTTTCAAAAGCAGCAATTAAATTTGTATGCGAAGATTAAGAAACTGAATAAATTTCAAAGGGAAGATTTCATTTATTAGTATTAAGCAAGAGATAGAAAACCTAAGTGAAGGTTACGGAGGTTATTGTAAAAGGGAAGGTTATCATTAACAAAAGAGGTATATAGGAGACGGGAAGGTTTCAAAGACTGCGATTTAATAGCAGAACACTTGGGAACTGCAACAGGTCTACTAAAGAGACACTCTACGTTTGTCAATCCTCTTCTGGAGTATTGTTGCGCGGTGTGCGATCTGCATCAATCGGAACTGACGGAGGCTATCGAGAGAGTTCAAAGAAGGATAGCTCGTTATGTACTGTAGCGAAATAGGAAAGAGAAGGTCTGGGGTATGACATGCGACTTGGGGTGGAGTTTTTCGCTGCGACAGGGTCTTGTCGTGAAATTTCAATCACCAACTTTCTCCTCATAGTGAGAAAATATTTTGTTGGCGCTCATCTGGTAGAAATGATCGTCTAATAAAATATGAGCAATCAGACCTCACTCTGAAAGATTTAAGTGTTCGTTTTCCTCGGGTGCTGTTAGAGAGTAGCATCGTACAAAAACAGCTTGAAGGAGGTTCAATGAAACATTTACCGGACGCACGATCGTGAACTACAAAGTAATAATGATGCAGATGCAAATGACAGGCCAATCGAAGGGGAACAGTCAAAGGTTAACTTAGACAACTACAATTCCGCGTTCTGTGTATCATACGACGGTGTAATCGGAGAGCTGTTTTCATCATACAATGACGGATTGCATCTTTTGTGAGAATCTCCACATCTTTGCGGGTAAAAAAGGCGCAAACGTTTCGCCCTCATCTGATTCAGTTTCCTTCGCAGAGCACGGTACCTCCCGACGCCACTGCGTCACAGTTAACAGCGACGTACCACACGCGAGGTGCAGCCGCGGCAACCTTTCCTTGCTTCACAGACAGAGCAAACAGTGCCGTAATTCTTCTCATTAGGGCGGCGGACCGCGAACAGGTTCATACGGCGTTGCGGCTGCAAGATCCTTGCGTCTTTCGGTAGCACAGCCGGAGGAGTTGGCCAAGTATCTACGCATCTCTGTATCTCTGCAGTAGGCAGACGCGCAGTACAGGAGCTGTGTGCCTGCCAGAGAGGCTTCTACTGAAGTTTTAACGATGTGTTGACAGCGAGGCCATTACCAACGCAGCGTCTATTTTTACCTCTCGTAGCTCGTGACCAAGAATTGGAAGATATTGTGCATAAGTAGCGAATAAAACTCCAGCTGTCAGTAACTGTTATACCTCAGTATATACAGAATGTAACAGGAGGAAAGTAAATACTTCAGAGACTAACCTGAATAAAAACAATCCGTACAACATCTGTCCAATTTTTATTGGCTATAGAAATGCAGGTGGTTTCAGAGACGCAGTGCGTCTGGGGAACTTGCCATACTTTTCGCTTCTACATGCTATTATGACGGGAAGTTGAGATTTTCAAAACAAAATTATTTATACATTTTTGGCAAGGCTCGACGTATATAACAAAATTATACGTTTATGTCCGGCAGTAGTCACTATTTCACAGGTAGCACTACTAGGCATCTCACCTCAAAGACTACTACACAATGAGTAGTTGTGGAGTGTAGAATTTTCTTTTCCTTTTTTTAAGGTTTGGTGGTAGTTTGAGGTTCGCTGATGAACCCTCGCCAATTGACATTTGATGCTCAGACTGCGTTCAGAGTATAGACACTTCGACTGTCAAAGTTTATCTGGAAACTGGCGTAGTATTCGTAACAAAGCTCCCGAATTCACTGTCGTACAGGGAAGTTGTTACACTGAAACTATTCTTAGGACCGAGAGCTGACTGAAACCCGAAGCAGAAAACTCTGAAATATTTAGCAAGTCATATTATGTATATCGGAAAAACAGATCATACGCCATAGGAGCTGAATGTTCATAGCAGTTGACAGAAATATTGTCTGTTTTGAGGCTAAAGTTGACTGTGGCAGTGAAGTTATCTGATCGAGTATATCAATTATAGGTGAACCTAAGATAATTGTTGGATGTTGAACCGTCCACCCGATTCCGCTGTGACAGTTCTATATTATTATCAAAGAAAATCTATGGTCAGTAGTGCGTAAGTACCCAGATCATGCAATACCATTTGGAGGCGAATTTAACCTATCGAGTATAGTCTGGGACGTCTATGGTTTCACTGCGAGAGGAACACACAAAGTCTTGGGAAGTTCTTTTCAACGCGTATTCTTAAAACTGCCCTGAGCAGCTAGTTCGGCAGCCGACACGCAATGGAAACATCTGAGACCTTGTAGCTACAAACAGGCTGGAACTTATCGACAGCGTCAGTATAGAGAGGAGGCTTAATGATCAAGATGTCATTATAAAAACTATGATTTCGAAAGTTAATAAATAAATCAAAAAAGACACTTCCTAGCCTTCTGCTAGAAATAACAGACAAGCAGTTGTTAGTTTATCACTTAGGCAATGGTCCGACGTCTCTTAGTGCCTTTAAGATAGACTTATCGGAATTATGCCTAGAGTTTAAACAGAACGTGCAAATCACAACAGGGACAATTTAGTAGAGATTCGTGCGTATGTGGAAAGATCTATACGCTAAGAATGCAACTACCACCGTCGTACCTTAGTAAGACATCTGACCGAGAATCTGAGAAAATTCTGGTCCTATATGAAATTTCTAAACATGTCTGAAGCTTCCATCATGTGTTTGTTGGCCAGTCTGGTGTGGCAGTTGAAAACAGCACAACGAAAACCGAAGTTTTAAATTTTGCGTTTAATAAATCGCTCACGTAGGAGAAACGTACAAACGTACTTTCGTTTGACCATTGAACACACTCCCATATGGACGACAAAGTGATAAATGTCTTTGCCATAGAGAAACAGCTGATAGAGTTGAAAAAAAAGTCGCCAGATCCGGATGGAATCCCAGTTCTGCTCTACAAAGAGATTCTACAGCATTGGACCCTTACTTATCTTACATTTGTCGCGAATCTCTCTCCCAGCGCAGATTCCCGAGCGAATGGATAAAAAGACAGGTGACTCCTTTATAGAAGAAGGATAAAAGAACGGATCAGCAAAATTGCTTGTGAATATCCCTGACATCGATTTGCTGATGATTCCTTGAACGTATTCTCAGTTCAGATATATTTCCTTGCGACAAAGAACCTTAGGTCCACGAATCAGCGCGGTTTCAAAAAGCGTCACTGGTGTGAAACTCAGTTTACCCTTTTCTCAAATGATATACTGCGAATTATAGGTGAAGGGGAAGAGGCTGAGTCCATATTTCTAAAGCATTTCACACTGTGCTGCACTGCAGACCGTTAACGAAGGTACGAGTGTATGGAATTGGTCCCCAGATATATGAATCGCTCTAAGACTTCTTAAGTAACAGAAACGAGTATGTTGTCGACAACGGCGACTGTTCATCAGAGACAATGGTATCGTCAGGAGTGCCCCAGGGAAGTCTGATGGCGCCGCTATTGTGTTGTACGTACATAAATGATCTGTCGGACAGGGTGAGCAGCAATCTGTAGTTGTTTGTTGATGATGCTGTGGCCGGCCGCGGTGGCCGAGCGGTTCTAGGTGCTTCAGTTCGGAACCGCGCGACTGCTACGGTCGCAGGTTCGAATCCTGCCTCGGGCATGGATGATAGGTTAGTTAGGTTTAAGTAGTTCTAAGTTCTAGGGGACTGATGACCTTAGCTGTTAAGTCCCATAGCGCTCAGAGGCATTTGAACCATTTGATGATGCTGTGGTGTACCGGAGAGTGTCGACGTTGAATGACTGTAGGAGGACTTAGACAATTTTTCTAATTGGTGTGATGATTGGCAGCTTGCTCTAACTGTACAAGAATTAAAGTTAATGCACCTGAGTGGTAAAAACAAACCAGTAATGTTTGGGTACAGCATCAGTAGTGTCCTGCTTGACTCAATCATGTCGTTTATGTATCTGGGCGCAATGCAGCAATGCGAAATAAATTGGAACGAGCATATGAGGACTGTCGTTTATTGGGGGAATTTTAGGAATGTGTGATTCATCTGCGAAGGAGACCGAATATAGGACGCAAGTATGACCTCCTTGAGTAATGTTTGGTTCAGAACCAGGTTGCATTACAGGAAGACACCGACGCAATTCAGAGGTGGGCTGCTAGATTTCTTACCGATGGGTTCGAACAACAAGCAAGATTTACAGAGATGCTTCGGGAACTCAGATGGGACGCGACGCGACATTCTTTTCGAGGAGCGATATTGAGAAAATGTAGAGAACTGGCATTTGAAGCTGACTGCGGAACGATTCTCCTGCCGCCTACATGTATTTGGCGTAAGGATGCGAAAGTTAGATACGATATATTAGGTCTCACACGGAGCCATTTATACTGTAGTTTTTGCGTCGCTTTATTTGCTAATGGAACAGGAAAGGAAATGACTGGTAATGGCACAGGGTGATTTGCGGAGTACGTATGTAGCTGTAGATGAAGATCTAAATCGGGGTAAGATGGCAAAATACATTTGATAGTATCCCTAATTGTACTATGTATTCTGTTGTCAAGCACTACAAAACAGAAGTCTGTATTAAAATACTATGATTGATTCTTACAGATTTACAACACAGTCGTTACACATGTCTGATATCGAATTCCGTACTCCAGAGATGCTCTAAAACACTTCAAGTCATCAGTTTCACGTGCTCCTTTGCTAACTAGAGGCTTCCTTCACTCCACTAGCCTCTATGTGTGATTCTAACGTAATGTCTAGGCATCCCCTACAATTGAATAAATATAAAAAAAGTTTTTATGAGTGCGCACCTTACCCCAGAGAAAGTAGTGCATCTTTCGCAAGTATCGAAGTGAGATGCAAATTGAAAGACGGCAGCAAAGTGGGAGTAGTTGGACGCATGCTTACTTCAAGATATAGATTAGATGATACGAGACTTGGACCCAAGGAAGCTGTGTACGGCTTAATGCTGCGCTTACGTGACACATCGAAGTAAAACGAGCAAATAGGCATCATAACCCCATGACCATCGTATGACCGTCTTCCGCCTATTCACTCAGTGTTTTCATTTCCAGTGTTGGTACTTCAGTTGGTAAAGGTTTATTTACCAAGCATCGGTTTCGTTTTGAGCTTCAAGTTGTGAAATGGTTCAAACGGCTCTGAGCGCTATGGGACTTAATTTCTGAAGTCATCAGTCCCCTAGAACTTAGAACTACTGAAACATGACTAACCTAAGGACATCACACACATCCATGCCCGAGGAAGGATTCGAACCTGCGACCGTAGCGGTCGCGCGGTTCCAGACTGTAGTGCCTAGAACCGCTCGGCCACCCCGGCCGGCCAAGGTGTGAAGTTTTGCTTAAATTTACATAATTTATTTCTCAAGTCACTGAGACTTGTTGGCCAGTTCCACTTTATTGTTTAATGACAAATGATTTAGATTGCCAGTATTGTATTTGTGTACTTGTTTTGTAATGGAAACTCCGCTACTGCTTGTAGAGAATACGTCTGTCGATTTGCCAACCGCCCAGTGTCAGATCCGAGAGTGTTTCCTCGTGTTTTCACTAAACTGCATGAGACTTTTGTAGCGGCCAGCAGTCGCATCTGTAGATACAAATGAACAGAGTGTAGGTGAAGACAGTATTCAGTTAGTAGACCGTAGTAATTCAGAAAGCATACCCAGAATTTCTATACCAGTCGGTGTTCCACATACAGGAATATGGTGGACATTACGTATGCTCCGCATCCATCCTTATCATAAACTACAGACCTAAAATCTTCGAGAAAAGCATGAAGGTAGGAGATGTGCATTTTTTCTTTGGATAATTGAAAATCACCGAGTTATCCCATTAATACTGTTTGCTGATGAAGCTACTTTCACTCTTGACTCTATGAATAACACACGCAACTCATATCGACCATCCGACGAAATTTCGCATGCCTTTGTGGAGACACATTCTCGATGATGCATCACTGAACCGCGGTGTGGATGCGAAACCCCATCTTCGGTGAAAATTTCCCTAACGCAGAAAACTCATCTAAGGCCACTCATCTAAGATCTATCCTATGAATGTCCACACATTCTAATGGATAACGCAATTTTAAGGCCATAGACACAGATCCAAAAGTGAGGGAATTACACAACACTTTAATGTGACGGGAAGGTATCTGACAAAAACAATCTTTCATCGAAAACTCTAATTTATTCATTAAAACACAGATGATTACACCTCATGGAACGGAGGCAATCAGGCAGTTGACCAACGCTATCTGTATATGGATAGCAGTGTATATGGGTAGCAGTGTTACCCAGCTGCAAGAGAAATTACCCCCTGTTAACTCAAAAATGACGCTCTGAATCTCAATTTTAAACCCGCTGTTTCCTGACAGAAGACAGTGACTGGAAGCGGGGTGAATGAAAAGATCATACATTCAGCACATGTAAGTGTAACAAGAGACGGGCAGTCGTGTATGATTATACCAGTGCAGAATTAAGAATGATCCACCTCGGCGATGCTGTAATTAACTGCCGTGTGCCGTCATTAGAGAGTATTGACGGCTCTCTCGAGAAGACGAGGACCCGTCGCTACAACTGGAACACCATTCCCTGGACGCTCATAACTGGGAAGTCGCTGTGGTGTCACCAGGTCTCAGCCGAGGCCGATACCGCCTCCACCGCGTGTCGACCCAGCGTCTGTGCTACCTCCAACACGTCTTAATCCTGAGCACTCTATTTTAGGCTCTCTCTTACGCCTTCCTCTCCTTCCCCGCCAAACAGTGCCAGTGGCCAATAGCGAAAATACAAAACACTGCGGCCTTATAGCGAGGTTTTCGCTCCAGCGTACGGAATCTCACCAAAACGGTGTGTCGCGATCAAACACCAATCATATAGGAAAACTCACCCACAGCACTAAAAATACTTCTGCTCCACCTCTGTACTTGACTCTAGTATACCAGGCGCTCGTCTTCTTGCCTGTGGCACTAGCCAAGCATCAGAGGGCCTCTGAAAGTAACTTCCACAGCTCACCAGGGTAACACATTACTTTCTGCAGCCTGTATTTTGTAAAGTGGCCATTGCCTGTCTACAAAGATAGTCCATAAAATGTGAGGAAGCGGCGCCCGCCTACTTCTTCTGACCTCTCTCTGCCCCAGGGCAGACGCTACACTGGGCGAGGCTGTAAAGCTGGGCAATGGTTTGCTACTCTCTGGGATGCCTGGGCAGCCACAGTTCTGTAAGATCCATCTGAACCTCCCACTCCATTCCCGAAAAAGAGCCGTTTTCGACAATATCCTCTGTTCATCCCGTTTCAGGTCGAAAGCATTGTCTCATCTCACACATGCAAAAACTATTCAGAAACCATTGAATCTGTCACCGTGTTAAAGGATGGAAATTAGCTATATAGAACACCATGCTACCGGTCACTGAGGTCCAAGATCTTCAAGAAAAACGGTCTTAGTGCTACTCCCACAGTCATCTTCTTCCAGTTACACAACAAATCTCACACTGAACGAAAAAGGCATGACAAATTGCCTGCCGTGCTTTGCGGTGTAATACCCAGTCGTTTGATGGTGCCCATTGTGTCACAGCACCGGTCTACATGACCCCATTATCTACGATATCTTGGAAGAGGTTTCTTTGGCTGCAAGATAGGGTATGTTCTTCCAGTGTTATGGGGTCTTCGCACCTTGTAGTCGTCAGGTGACATATTACGAACTTCCAAACCACCCTAAAGGTAGATCGACAGAAACGAGCGCTCTCTTACCCACCATGGGCCACTAGTTTCCTCTCACCAGTTTTTTGCCTATGGGAATGGTTGAAAGGCGAAATCTATTAAGAGGAAATGAAGACAGGAGACGAACTGATCGGGTTAGGATAGTGCATCCCTCAAAAAAGAAGGCCAAGACTACCATAGAAGAGCCCACATGTGGTGTTGTCAACTGAACTGAATAGTGCTTTGAGGTATCTCGTGGTACTGATGATAATCGTCATGGAACTTAAGCACCTGTTTTGATAAATAGATTCTATGAATATTTTATAGCTTAAATTCTTAAAGCTGCATCTCTGAAAAATATTGACATGTTATTTGTAATGTTTTATACGATTTTATAGTACTACATCCAGAAGTATCCTCCTCAAACCGCACGTACAAAAAAACGTACTGACAATGCTTAGTACACTACTGGCCATTAAAATTGCTACACCAAGAAGAAATGCAGGTGATAAACGGGTATTCATTGGACAAATATATCATACTAGAACTGACATGTGATTACATTTTCACGCAATTTGGGTGCATAGATCCTGAGAAATCAGTACCCAGAACAACCACCTCTGGCCGTAATAACGGCCTTGATACGCCTGGGCATTGAGTCAAACAGAGCTTGGATGGCATGTACAGGTACAGCTGCCCATGCAGCTTCAACACGATACCAAAGAGTAGTGACTGGCGTATTGTGACGAGCCAGTTGCTCGGCCACCATTGACCAGACGTTTTCAATTGATGAGAGATCTGGAGAATGTGTTGGCCAGAGCAGCAGTCGAACATTTTTTGTATCCAGAAAGGCCCGTACAGAACCTGCAACATGCGGTCGTCCATTATCCTGCTGAAATGTAGGGTTTCGCAGGGATCGAATGAAGGGTAGAGCCACGGGTCGTAACACATCTGAAATGTAACGTCCACTGTTCAAAGTGCCGTCAATGCGAACAAGAGGTGACCGAGACGTGTATCCAGTGGCACCCCATACATCACGCCGTGTGATACGCCAGTATGGCGATGACGAATACACGCTTCCAATGTGCGTTCACGTCTATGTCGCCAAACACGGATGCGACCATCATGATGCTGTAAACAGAACCTGGATTCATCCGAAAAAATGACGTTTTGCCATTCGTGCACACAGGTTCGTCGTTGAGTACACCATCGCAGGCGCTCCTGTCTGTGATGCAGCGTCAAGGGTAACCGCAGCCATGGTCTCCGAGCTGATAGTCCATGCTGCTGCAAACTTCGTCGAACTGTTCGTGCAGATGGTGTTGTCTTGCAAACGTCCCCATCTGTTGACTCAAGAATCGAGACATGGCTGCACGATCCGTTACAGCCATGCGGATAAGATGCCTGTCATCTCGACTGCTAGTGACACGAGGCCGTTGTGATCTAGCACGGCGTTCCGTATTACCCTCCTGAACCCACCGATTCCATATTCTGCTAACAGTCATTGGATCTCGACCAACGCGAGTAGCAATGTCGCGTGGATCTCGACCAACGCGAGTAGCAATGTCGCGATACGATGAACCGCAATCGCGATAGGCTACAATCCGACCTTTATCAAAGTCGGAAACGTGATGGTACGCATTTCTCCTCCTTACACGAAGCATCACAACAACGTTTCACCAGGCAACGCCGGTCAACTACTGTTTGTGTATGAGAAATCGGTTGGAAACTTTCCTCATGTCAGCACGTTGTAGGTGTCGCCACCGGCGCCAACCTTGTGTGCATGCTCTGAAAACCTTATCATTTGCATATCACAGCATCTTCTCCCTGTCGGTTAAATTTCGCGTCTGTAGCACGTCATCTTCGTGGTGTAGCAATTTTAATGGCCAGTAGTGTAATTATGCGGGAAAGCAGACTAATCGGTTTTCAAGCAGGGACCCGTATCTGGCAAGGAACGGCTTGTGCGCTGGAGAGAGTTGGTGTCTAGGAATGAATGATTATGAAGGATTTTCGATTCCTGCTGTGGACTTGTGTGGCGTGCCTTGGCAGTTGCGTTGTTGACAACACTCCGACATTTACCAGTACACTGCTGCGAAAATTACCGAAATTTTGCCTGCATACGGCAAAGCAGATTGCAACGGGAGAGCAACTGCAAGAATGTATGCAGAAGGTTTTCCAAACAGCTGCACCACACGTCATTCCACGTTTCCGGCCATCGAGAAACGCCTCAGGGAAGCCGGTCAGTTTTACTTAGATATTTTCTGCCTGAATTCTGTCCACTGTGGAGTAAGTGTAGCACTTTGTGCTTGGTACTAGCGAATACTATCCCCAGACTACTGTTTGTCCTCTGGCAGATGCCGAAGCGTGGTGCTGATCGTTCACCCTCGGCTCAGACACTACAGCTGGAGGAGAACGTGCTGATAATGTTCGAAGAGGAGCCAGTCAACAGCACTCGACAGGTGAGACAGGCGTTGCACGTGAGCAGAAGTGCCGTGTGGCCTGTTCTCCATTAAGACCAGCTCCATCCATACCACATGCAGAATGTCCAGGCATTACGGGGTAGGACTACCCACGACGGATACAGTCTGCACAGTGGTGCTTACAACAATGTGTTCTCCAGCCACAACTCCCGAGCTTGGTGCTATTCATGGATGAATGAATGTTTACTCGAGGCTGCATATGACACTTGCACAACATGCATGTTTTGGCGGACGAAAATCAGAGTGAGCATGTGATTCAAAATCACCAACACGGGGTCGATATTAACATCTGGGCCGCTATAATTCGTGACTGTATCATTGGGCCAAATATAACACAACCGATCTATTTCACACTTACTATTGATGTTTCACTCACCCTATTGGATATAGTGCCACTAAATGTTCGGATGGACGTGTGGCAGCAACACCACGGAGCTCCAGCACGTTTTGACGTCGATATGCGGAATCACCTGCGAGCTAACATCCCAGAGATATTCGGGCTCACATGCGGTTCCTCTTCGTCGAAATATGTTGGCTCAAACTCGTCTAGGAGTTGAACCGCACGTGTTAGATTACACGCCCTAAATTAGACACTTGTGACTCTCTGGATAAATTATCTGGCTGATGGCAAGTTCGCGAAATTGTATGAAGTTAGTATGACACATAATAACAGTAATAGTAATATCGGGAACTAAATTAACGACCCGTAAATTATGTAGGCCACACAGTTGCGATTTGGTTAGAATAATGTGTATTCAGAAAGCAAACTAATAGCGAAAGTGGTCGTATTTAGAATTACTAATACACTCGAGCGCATATTCATTTGACAGAGTTGGATCATTCACGATCTTATCGCCAATGACAAGTCCAATACCCCACCCCGTTAACTACGCGAAAAGTTAAGAGTTCATACCAGACGCGTGGCGGGTCCCTTCTCAGAGACTAAGTCCCGTGATACCACACAACGCGAAATTTTCTAACTCGTTTTACTTCCTGGCTACCTCTAGACCGACCGTCCGCTTTCAGGTCTCCACCAATACTTTACTTCTGCTCGTCCCCGGCAGAATTCCTACGTGTGAAAAATCCTCGGTCAACTGACTAGGGCAATTTCTTTTCCTGAAGCCGTGATTGGCTACGGCCCATTCTACATCATTTTACATTTTAACATATTTAAATAATCAAAGTTTGACCACTTTCACGTTCTAAATAAAGTAACAATAATATCCATTATATAATATACGTTAAATTCTTTTACATAAAACCAATACAATCTCCTTCTTAGCTTTGAATGTCACGGTCAGGAGCCTTGCGCAAATGTGCTTTCTGATAAACAAATAACAAAAGTAACTATTATGCACTAAACTTGACAACAAATATTCTTTTACCTAATGATTCAATAAGGTAACATGTTGTCATCGTTCAAAGTGTTTTGTGTGGAGGAAATGATGATCTGATGCTTAACTGAAAATACTTATAACTTAAATTTACTGCATCTTTTAAACAAACGAAGTTACATAGTCGATATTTACAACATTTGTCATTTTAATGATGCGCTTCTATATGAAATGTCGATCGTTAAGATCGGGCAAAGCGTTCAGATTTTAGCATTCATGTCTTTGTTACAAAACTTGTTAATTTCACTTTAACAGTAAATCCTAAACTATTATGGATATGATCAATATTCAAGTTTTATGGGGATCACCATGAAAATATATGGAGGATGGTAGATTAAAATTACTGTGGCTTCATTCCCTGAATTACTACAGAATTAAATAGTTTTAATAAATGGCCGATATTAGGTCCACCATATTTAACACTGCTACGCCTCCTTGGTCACAGACAGCTCCTATGGGGTTTCCCTATGTAGGTTCTCGTCTGTCTCACTCGCACACTACAGCACCTAGACCTCATTCAGCACAAGAGACGCCTGTGAATTTCCCCATCTCGGAGAGAATCTGCGCTCTTTGTGGCACACGGTCCTGGACGATAGAGTTCGTTTCACAATTCCTGAAGGCTGACTTTTTCGGCCATATATTTAAATGAGAGCAAAATGCTCGTTAACTCACACACCTCAGCATCGCAAATACCAGTCATTTGATTATAGGGGAGGACCAATTGCATGGCCAGCGTGGTCGACAGATATGACACCTCTCGACTATTTTCTGTGGGTTAGCATGAACAAAAATGTTCAAATGTGTGTGAAGTCCTAAAGGACTAAACTGCTAAGGTCATCGGTCCCTAGACTTAACACTACTTAAACTGACTTATGCTAAGAACAACATACACACCGATGCCCGAGGGAGGACTCGAACCTCCGGCGGGAGGGGCCGTGCAGTGTGTGACGTGACGCCTCAAACCGCGCGGCTAGCAAGAACGATATAGTGCATAGCACACGTGTAACGACAGCAGAGGACTTTATTGCTTGAGTCCATGGAGCGATAGCAGGGCGTCCTGCTGGAAAATTAAACAATAAATGTGCCAACTCCTCTTAAAGCTCCAGCAGAGAGAGGGAGAGAGCCCTGAGCCAAACGATGACACAGGACACCTGCTCATAAAAGAACTACGCACGTATTGGCTCATGTGCGTGAGGCTTAACACCGCAGATGTAGGCTCTACATGACGTAGGAGATATACAGCTCGAAGCCCGTTTGTAATGTAGACAGCGCAATGTGCTGCTCATATTGGGTTTACTGACGTAATGTGGAATGCGTACCCATCTCAGGCTTCGACGCTTCCTTCCCAGCGCCCAAGCCATGCATTCCAGCACGCTGGCTCCTTTTTGATAACCGATCAGTGTGCCTAACCGCACAAGATAGTAAGCGTTGTCGGTGATCTTTTTGGACACCCTGTGTATATAATCTTAGTGCACAGTGAAGTAACTACTGTGACAAGAGGTGAGTCAAGCTCAAAGAGAATCTTGTTCCCCAGTCTCCGCCTCAGAATGGATGATGCACAGACAAGTGAAATACGATTACACACAGAAGAAATATTACACAGTCCACTGAGAGATGGCGCTCACGACCTCTCTCTGTTTGGTGAACTGACGGTAGTGGAGACCGCAGGGCGTCCTGCTGGAAAATTAAACAATAAATGTGCCAACTCCTCTTAAAGCTCCAGCAGAGAGAGGGAGAGAGCCCTGAGCCAAACGATGACACAGGACACCTGCTCATAAAAGTGACACCATATCGTCTTTTCAGTACTACAAAAGGATTTGCAAGATATGCGGCCTAATCTCCATAGCCACCGCTTAAGAGCATTTTTATTTACATCGACGATGTAAGAAGCAACTGCTCTACCGACAATACAGGAAGATACGCATGGCAACCAAAGGTGACTCAATGACTCCGGATTAGATTTTCTTCGTAATTTTGTGGAAAAATATTTTTGGGTGGGAACTTTTGGGAAAATGGGTACCTTGGGGGAATATTTCGGGAAGAAAATTTCGTAACTGGGGAAATTGGGGAAGTATTTTATTTGCCTTGGCTTTCTACTAACGCAATCTCTGGTGTTTTAATTCAAACAAAACGTACTTAGTTTTCTAGATATTCGTTGGATGTCACTGCCTATTCAGATAAATCGATACACTTTTCCTTTTGTGAAAGACGCTACACTATAATGTGCACATGTCCAATTTCGACCGCTTGGGATATTTATCGACTTTCGTAGTTGTATCGATTTATGAGGAGATGCCTTATTGGATTTCGTCGTTTTTATGAGATTTACGAGCATTATACGTACGTCGGACGAATATCTACTACCGAGGATCTCTCGAAAACGCATCGGCATAAGTATCATTTGTTATCATTAAATGTAACCTAATGATAGATCGGAGGTTAAGACCGACCGACCTGGAGGTGTAAGTAAAAACCACAGACACAGATTCTACGTGTTCACAGTATGATAGTAGACGAAGTGTCGAACAGGGAAGTGAGACATAAATGGTGTGTTAATTGTAAAAATATACAATAATGAGAAAAGCGTTAAGATAACAAATTTGGTGCCCCTAGTGCAGCTTTCTCATTTTTCTCGTCAGGCTACTGTCTTCTTTACACATCAAAAATTTTAGTTCATTTCAATATTACAATTTTTTCATGTGTGTGGTAGTTTCGCACCCCTAAACACACAATTCCACCTCTTCAAGTTACCAACTCTGTTAACAATAAACAGTTAAAGGAATGTGTTGGTTTAAGACATTTGCGGAAAAGTTGCCGAAATGGCATCATTTATCATTTTGGCGATTTTTTTGTTTGCTGCAGGGAATTTCGAGAACTCAATCTGTAAACGCTGATAGTAAGTACATACATTTGAGCCCCAGCGTGAGTCCTGTTCCGACACGTTTTCCAGCTCTTTCGGTGGTGGTTGTGTCGGCCTAAGACGCTCGTTCGCGGTTTAATGTGTACATCTCTGTAGCAAATCTTTTATAAATATTCCTAGAAAAGTGGCTTTGCTCTTGATCAGTTCATTAGTGGTGCATGAATATGAAACTGTGTCACAAAATGTGTTAACAAAGTCACAGTGCTCGTGTTATTAGCCAACCGATGAACTCTGGACGTATATGTGATACACACTACAAATTAATTGATAAAATCAGAAACCCCTTATAACCAATACCACAAATTTTTAAGGAGAAGCATATACCTGATTATCAGAAGGACTAATACCTGAAAATTGTTGAGCAAAATCCTACGCTTTCTACTACACGGTAAGTTACTCTAGATCCAAAAAATTGCACATACCTAATATAGAAACCGAAATACTAATTTGTGTAACTACTGGACACGAGGGGGCTCTGCTCATGTGGACATAAGGGTTTCTACGTCAAATTAATTGCAACAAATGGCGTTTTAGTGCGATTTATTAATGTGTCAATAACAAAACATTGCACGAAATGCGCTGCATTATAAACCATGAATGAGCTTTGAGAAGAACGTTCTTCCCGTCGTAATTTACTTATTTTCTGTTTTTCAGTCTCGCTTGTTTTGTAATTAGACATTTACTTTGCTGCTAACGCCTTTCCTTCTCTGTACTTGTGGTTCTACATCACTCATGTAAGAAATGCTTAACTGGGCAGAAGTAACAGCCTAACAATGTAATAATGTAATGAAAACTGAGTATGATATTAGTTGCACTAGAGTCAAATAACGTTTACATGTGTTACTGACTGTCAGCTCTTTAATAGTCGGGTACAACATCTAAGACAAAGTAAACTACCTAGGAAACCAACGAGAAAGCAAAGTAAATGATATTCTCACTCATTAAGTGGCGTTTCTCAAGAAAACAGTAAAAATTGCCCTCTCATAACATGGAAACCACTAAGTAGAGATGAGGTATTTCTGTCACAATCATTGTTGCTATCTTCATATTGATTTCATCGATTCAAATGATGTTGCTGTGGCACCCTCTGAAAGTGGTCTATTTATTTCAAAGTAGAAGGGGATTTCACAGCTTCACTACGAATGCATGCATGTGCAGGAGTCCCCAGGGAGAGTGAACGTTGAGAGATTACAGTCGTCACTGATCAGTGGACATGGTGACGTAGGCTTCTATTGCGTTCAAAACACGGGGTTTATAGAGCCTGTAATTAGCACAATAGGCGTTACTTTTCTGACGTCGTGAAGCCAGTGGCTGTGACATATTTTCCATATTTCCATGACGCTATTTGTCAACACGATAACGCCAGATAACATGTTGTCCATGTTCTCCTGACCACTCACCAGCCACTACGATTGGTGTATTCTGCCTCATAGTTGAAGCAAGGTGGAATGGTGTACACTTAGCTGTCATTCAAGCGCACTTCGACTCGATGCCCATTTTCATTAGAGCTGCTGCTGGCAGATGTAGCAATTCTGTCACTAAAGTTCAGACCATGATACCTCTAGATCAACTACAAGTTGAATGATGTGTTCGTTCCGCTCGTAAAAGCTTTCGTAAGCCTGGGATAAGGAGCAATGATGCATTGACTTTAAGTCAGTGCTATGTTAAAAACTTTGCTTAACATTCAGTCTGGCAGAGAGTTCTGTTATATTCAATTTATTTGCTAGCATAACCTAAATGAATCACTTTCATGTGTTATCCTAGCATAGGGTCTACTCGAGTCAATCACTAGGATTCTGACAGTGACTGAGGGTTTGTATTATTAACATGTTTTCTCAGAAAGTAGTTATTCTTAACACAGATGGAGGATAGTCTCGATCTTACAGACTTTAAAGCAATGGAATCATTGAATGCGAGGTATGTATACAAATGATTCACTCGTTTTCAGAGCTTTGTATTTTACAAACTGTTGCATATACAAGCAAGGCTGAAGCATGAATAAAACCGTAACCTCACCAAGTTTGCATTTAGCGCTCTCAAAATGTGCTATTACTGCTCCTCTGATAACACGATTACCCGTCCAAGCTGTATTAATTGAAATTGAGTTATTTTACAAAAAAAAGTGTTGTTCTGACAAAAATAATGAAGTATGTTGTACCTATTTTCAATGTCGGGCGGTACTGTACCCTTTCACCACCGGCTACCCATGCAGAAAAAAAATGGCACGGTACTATCCTTGCAATGCGAGGGTAGTTCCGAACATTTTTTTAAGAAAGCTGTATTAGAACAAACGTAGCAAGTCATCAAAATAACCAGGAGGAGACCTTAGCCCCTGGTGACCTCAAATAGACGACCGAATGCTGTTACTTAACCAAATTATTGACACAGTTGTTGCATTATTGTACTCTCCACAATCCGGAGTAACGTACACATACAAATTTACAACAATCCAAATGACAAATAAAACATTACATCATACAAATAAAAAATAATGGTGAGATAAAAATTTACTTAGTTACTGGGATCTCTGTTATTTTTAGGAGTAATCCAAACTTCAATAATTCTAAAACAAATAAAAAAAATACTAATTGTACTCATAAAATTTTAAATAGCTCACCGTCGAAACACATAACAATTAATCTGACATTCATAAATTGCGTTGTAATAATCTTTACACGGCAATGTCTAAATACAAAACAAAATCAACAAAAGAAAAGAATTGCGTACACTGGTTACATGTAGAATATCAGGCTCCATATCAGTACTCTAAAATATACATCAAACCTACAGAGAAGAAAAACAATGATATACACCACAAGTTTCATACTGGTTACGTAATATAGTCAACCTAAGACATCATGTCATATCTCATTAACTATCATCACTTAAGCAATTGCCACCACTACTCGACTGTGAGTTTAACCTTATCCTTGTCCACCAGTACAAATACCTGCTGCTGAGCCAGTCAGTCCATCAACTTTGATCAATACACGCAATAAATAGTTAGCAATAAGTGCTTGAATCCACCAGTAGCTCTCGTATCTTACTCTACTGCTCATTTCTCTGTTGTTACACATTTAGACGACAATAACTTGCATTTCGACTAGCCTTCATTACACTTTAATGTGAAATATCACCACTGTGATAATGCAAATACGTGGCTTCAGTCAACACACCAACAAGATCATTACTGTCCACGACATCAAAATGCATCAGTTAATTCCGATATTTGTTGTACAATGCAAACTCTTGTCCCCTGTGACAACCTTACTGACCAATGCAACAAGAGCCGCTACGTTAGTATTACGCCACTGGCTAATAATTAAAGCATCATTGTACCAAATATTCTAATAAACATGTTACGTGTACTTGATAACCCAGAACAAACAAAAAAAAACACACTAACTATTCTAAACACAAATGTTAATAAAATACAATTACACTTGCTGACCCTTCAGGAATGAAACATATAAAAAAAATCTACACAATTACAAGTACAAATACATTATTCCCTATCTTGCGAGTCACACGGAACCATTTCATTCTGTGATTTTCTTGGGGTCAAAAAAGTTGCTGACAGGTTCCCTAGAAGCACTGTCTCGGTGTCAAAGCTCTCCCATGGATACCCGGACGAAAGTCTTTAAGTCACTCAAATCGGCATTTTGAACACGCACTGGACAGTAAACTGTATCTCACATTAAACACAAATGTCATAGTCACTCTCAGAGTACCATCCACACGAACCTGGTCGTCCAGAAATGGCCCTACAACTACTATTACCCACGGTTCTGTCCTTTCAGTTCATGGTGTAATTAAAAGTCGTAAGTTCCAACAAACAGCACTTATTCCCGCACCAATTAAAGAAATGTCTCCTACTACAGACGCAAATGTCAATGTCCCACTTAAGTTTCTTGCGTTCATACAATAATTAGTCACCAAAGGACAACTGTCCTTTTTAAGTATACCAAGCGTCCCACATGCAATTCACAAAGCACACTTAACAAGTCACTGCCAAAAGTTTATGGATCCCACCGTTCATTGGTCAAGACAAAACAAAACAATCGTCCTGTCTGCTAAAGGCAAAATCTTTTCCACCACTCACAACGTGGAAACACCAGTCCTTCACTTTCCACCTTATGGAGACATACGAGCAGTCATCTTGTTTCACGGCTCCACAGTCCAGTACCAGTTAATAGTTGCTGGTAAAAATGCCCGCCGGACTCTGCCGTGCGTCGTTCATTCTGCTGTGGCGCCGCGGCGCGAGCCGTTGAGCAGAAGAAACCACCCGCTGTTGCCTCCGCGGGATACTTTCCCCAGTCGTAAGGGTGGTGGAACTTATGAATGGCCAGTGGTACGTGCGTGTCGCCCCAGGCCGTTGACCTGCTGTAGCGAGCGCGTGGAGTGTACCTCGACCGGCAGTGGAGTGGGGAGCGCACCGGCTCTGTTGCCTCTCCCACGCCGACGTCGGCTTGGCTTACATGGTACGGGCGCATTCTGTGTAGCCCCTCAGCACTACAACACCCGATCAGTCAGACCCTTCCGTGCATTTCGCAACATTACAGACAAAAGGATATTCTTACATTATTTAAATACTCATTGATTACATGTATGATCTATTAGATACATTGGTAATAAAAGAATCTTTGTTCTAAAAAACATAAAATTATACACCCTAGTTTTCTACACATACAACATCAACATTTATCTCTTTTCTATATACAGCCCACACTTGTGCTATTGATTGTACCTGTCGTCCCCATACAAAACATGAAAGTGTAAAAAGAAAAAAAGAAAAGGCATAAGAAACAATCTATACAACTCATAATTACAATATAAAATAGTAGACTACTATAATATCCTATCACAATGAAAATAGCTGAAACTGTTGATTCTAAAGCCACAATATACAATGAACCTTTGTCCTTGTGACAGACTGAAATTAATACCCCTTGAAAGTGTTCTAACAAAAAAATAAGAAATAATCTACACAGCTCTCAATTACCTACCACATGTTATTAAATAGTAAACTACTTTAACATCCTAACACAATAAACATTTTAGAAACTGATGACTCTAAATCTACCACATACAATGCACCTTTGTGCTTGTGACAGACTGAAATTAGTATCTCTTTATATATTTTACCTTTTTATTATATATATCAACATTTCTATGACATGTATGCACCATCCACATGATGTCAGATCCTGACCTGCCATCGAGGTTCATCCAAATCAAACAACAACACAATAATGTTTTAGTTATGGATCGGTAGCATCCCCTTTACAGGAGTGTGCGCATTGATCACACTACTCTACGACTCTCACTCACCAGATATCACATTTTCCTTCTCATTCAATCCATTAATACACTAACAGAATAGGTCTAGAAGTCAGCTGACCATAACACCACCACACTCACAACATACCACACCTTTGCTCCCTTATACTCAACCACATAACATATGAAGCTGTTTTGGAGATAGATTTCCAGTCTCCGAATTCGTCCTTTCACTCTGGCACCTCTCTCCATCGGCTTACCTCTGCATTTACTTTACCGATTATTCATCCTGCTAAATATCAACTTAGAATTGCGACATTTCGTCTAAGAACAAAAAATACACAAATTATTCATCCTGCAAAATAACAGTACATATTCTTGGTACCGTTTTGATTAGTTATACTGGTACCAGGCTTCAACAACAACAACGAAAATTATTTTTTTCATATAGCAAAATTTATGGTAAGAATTAGATTTTCACTTATATTACATCTTACGTCAGTATTCTACAACGTTCACCATCTGGATCTCATACTCCCTTTATGTCCTTTCACGTTGTGCCGTTGTCCTCATCTCTTCATTCGTATTTCGGCTCTCCGTCCGTCGATTACTCTATCATTTCCTGGTCTTCCTACGCCATTCGCATCAATCTCGATTGCAGCATACACAGGCCTCTCTGTAACATACCTCTAAGACATCTCCACATTATTAGTTCTACTCACCTTTATTTACCACTGTTTCATCACGTCGAAACTCTCTTTATTAATCACACTGCTTCACGTCGCTTCTCTCCTCAAATATCACCTTTATCCACTATTATTTATCACGTCGCTTCTCTATCTACCATCTTTATCCACTCATTAATCATCAAATCGTTTCTGCTTGATCCTTATTCATATGACAAAAAATACGTACATACACCACTCTGTCGACTCCTGTTCATGACTCATTCGACCAGTCTATTCCGTCATACTTCCTGACATCCCGCCTGAAAATTCTTATGTTCGATTTGACTCTGCACAACACAAATAAATACACTGCACACCACAAATAAATACACTGACTATCTACCATAAATTGCCTACTTTCGATCAATCCTTAACTTTTCCATAGTTTGATGTTAGAAATGTGATGAAGCCCACGAGATTGTTTTCCTTTGATCGTCTCAATCAGTACAGCATTTTCATGGACAATCCGCCTCACTCTGAATGGTCCACTATACACCGTAAAGAATTTGCTAGTTAGGAATCTGTGCTTCTTTGATAATCGATGAGTTTTAATTAGAACCTTGTCTTCTACTGCCAATTCGATCTTACGGATCTTTCCTTTCTGCTTCTCCTGCCTATCCTTAGCTGCTTTCTTAATACGCTCTATCGCAATCTTGACAATTTCTGTGTGCCTCTGCTTTCCTGATCGCGGAAAATCTACCTGCTCCCTGACTCGATCTGGTGGTGGTTCATTCTTTAGTACCGTAATTGGTGATAAACCAGTTGCTCCATGTGGTAGCTCATTGAGGATGTCCTGGAAATCTTTGAGAAAAATACTCCAACTTCTATGTTGCCTATGGCAATAGATCTTACGCAACTTTCCCAGTTCTTTTACCACTCTTTCATTGGGGTTACTTGCAGCATGGTATCGGGATATGAACACCGGTTTTATCCTTCTTCTCTTCAGTGTGGTTAGCCATTGTCTGGATCTACATTGTGGTCCATTGTCAGCTATGAACTTTTCTACAGTTCCTACTTCTCGCAAACAGTTTTTAACGATCGCTGCTGCTACTGTCCTTCCCGTCGCACGTTTCAATGCGGTAAAAGTGACATACTTTGACACCAATTCCACTGCTACTAAAACATATCTATACCCCTGCACTGACTTAGGTAGCGGGCCAAACAAATCTGTTGCTCCGAATTCCCTCAATCTACCTGGCACTATCGGAAAAAGCGGTGCTTTGCATGAGATAGTTAACGATTTTGCCTTCTGACACAATTTGCAACTACCAAGCACGTTCTTGATCCTCCTCTCCATACTAATGAAATAAACTGATTTCCTTAACTTCTTACAGCATTTCCTTGCCCCGTAATGCCCGTAACTTAGGTGCGTGTACCAGATAAGCTTGTTGACTATTTCATTTGGTATACACAACACCCAGTCCTGTGTGTTCGGATTTCTTCGGTAGAAAAGAACCCCGTTCTGAATTGTATAAAAGCGCGCTATATTGGCATCTAAGTTCGCTCTAACTCTGTCCTTCACCATTCTCCATGACGCGTCTTTATCCTGCTCTTTCGCGATATTTGTGAGTACCGCCCCTATGTATTTCTCGAACGGCACGCCCTGCATATACAATATGTCATATCTGTTCTCGTTTACCTCCTCATCAAAGCATTGACCATGACCTACTGGGTTCCTTGACAACGCATCTGCCACTATATTCTGTGGTCCAGGAATATACATGACCGTAAACTGAAACTCCTGTAAATAGAGTGCCCACCTAGCACGTCGTCTATGGTTAAGTTTGGCCGACATCAGAAACTGTAGTGACTTGTGGTCAGTATAGATTTTAGTATGCCTCCCGTACAAATAGTATCTAAACTTACTAAAACCCCATTCTATTGCCAAAGCTTCAAGCTCAGTTACCGTGTAATTTCTCTCAGCTTTGCTAAGCACTCGGCTCGCAAATGCAATAGGTTGTTGTATTACTTCTTCTCCTTGCTCTTGCTCTTTGAACAATGTTACCCCAAGTCCACTACGGGAACTTTCCGTGGCCATACAAAACTCTGTCCCTAGGTCTGGATGCCCGAGAAGAGGTGCCGATAGCAGTGCCTTCTTTAACGCCTCATACTCTTCCTGTGCGACAGGGTCCCAATTCCATACCGTTTTCTTTCCAGTCAGCTGACATAGTCTGGGTGTCGCTGCACCCCCAATCTTAATAAACCTCCTGTAAAAATTGATTAATCCTAAATAACCCCGTAGCTGACGTTTTGTTTTTGGCGCCGGAAAATCTCTGATTGCTTCGAGTTTGTCTGGATTTGGTCTTATTCCATCTGGTGTCACAATGTGACCTAGAAACTCGATTTCTTTTCGTCCAAATTCTGATTTTCCCAAATTCACGGTTACCCCATGTCTCTCCAATGCACCGAGCAATATGCTTAACGTTCTATTGTGGTCTTCCCAGTTTCTTTCTGCTATCAGGATATCATCCACGTACTGTGTTACCTTATCTTTTATTTCATTAGGAACGACAGTATTTAGCGCTCTGATAAATGCTGCGGATGATACATTTAACCCAAATGGTAGTTTCCGGAACTGATACGATTTCCCGTAGCACAAGAAAGCAGTGTATTTTCTACACCCCCTATCTAACTCCACCTGCCAGAAACTCATTCTCAGATCAACTGAGCTGAGAACTCTGATCCCGTGAAACTTTTGTAGCAATTCGTCAAGTGTGAGTGGCCGATCTGTCTCTGGCTCTATTATCTTATTAATCCTTCTTGCGTCCAAAACTAATCTAATTGACCCATCCTTTTTTTCAACACAAACTAAAGGGCTGTTGTACGGACTGGATGCTGGTTCGAAAATCCCTTGTTGTAGCATGATTTCTATCTCAGCTTCTACTCTTTCTTTGTACACAACAGGTATCGGGTACACTTGGGCCCTAAACTGTTTATGAGGCTTAACTTTGAATCTATACACCAAATTTCTTATTGTACCCGCATCATGTTTAAATACCTTCCTATTCTCGTATAAAATTTTCTGCAGTTCGCCGTAGACCGTGGTCCCTCCTAAATGCCATATTTTCTCCTAGATCTCCTCCTCCAAACATTTATGAATTTTCTCCTTCTCTTGTTCGAACCCCTTATTCTGTGCCTGTCTACTGGACTTTACCGCGAGACATAATGCAAAGTGTGCGTTATCTTTAGCACATAAGCAATCGTCGAATCTTAATGTAATTTCCTCCGAATCTCGTTTCAACTCCATCGAACCATTTCTCATGTTAACGACTGCTTTATATTGGTTCAAAAAATTTACGCCGAATATCCCTTCAACAGTTAGTGACGACACAATCATGAACACTGTACTAAACCTCTTTGCCTGGCACACAAAATCTACCTGCACTTGTAACTTCCTCAGTTCCCTTTCCAGTAACTACCCCTCTCACTGTTGTCCTTTGCAATGGCAACGTTGGCCATGCTTTTGTAAGACTACAACACTTAAACACATCTTCCCTCAAAACACTCATTACACTGCCTGTGTCGATGACACATGGTACGATTATATTATTTATTTCTACGCTAATTATTGGATGAACTTCACTCCCCACATCTCCTACCTCCTCTAACAGATTCTCCCTTAGTTTTCCGTAATCGATATACCTAATATTTACATCATTAATAGTCCTGGTTTGTACCCGTCTATCATGTAGTCACCTTCTTGTCCCTCCGTCATTGTGACAGTGATTGTCCTGTCGTGAACCCAATGACTGCCTATCCTCTCTTCGCTCATCATTATCATTTTCCCTTCTTCTTCCATCTCTGTCCCATCTTGTATTTTCCCGGTTTGCCGGTTGATATCCCCATGAATTCTGCCCCCTATTTCCTCGCCATCTTCCATTTCCGTCATTCCTCTGATTCCATGCTCTCCTGTCATTCTGATAGTTTCTGCCGTTCCTATCCTCGACTCTGTCTGACCTATGAGTCGTATCTCCGTTCACGATGTTGCTCTCATTACTCAGTTCCTGTAACAAGTGCTGAAATGACGCGGAATCGTCTAAGCCTCTGCCTGCTATCACTATATCTCTGCGCAATCTCACTGGCAACTTCGTTATACAGATCCTAATGAGCTCCCCAGTTTCGTATGGCACATCCAAATGCCTATTTCGTCTCAACATTTCCTGATAGCACGCCACTGGATCTCTTATACCACCTTCGTTACAATTTGGCATCATCAATATGCTTTGCTTAACCTGGTCCTGCTTACTTCTCGACCAGAATTCGTTTAAAAACTTGTCACAAAATATCTTGTAGCTACTACAGTCTTTAATAACTTTCTGCATTTTCGCTCTAGCCTCGTCCCTCAAATGGTTGCACACAAACTTCATTTTGAGGAGCGGTCCCCACGATGAAGGTAATGAATCTTGAAATTGAGACAGCCACAGGCATGGATGTTGGTAGTTATCTGGATCCGGAAAACAAGTGTACGTTTGTACTGACACAAAGTGCCTCCTACATTCTTCTTCCGCATTTATGTTTTCCGACCTTGGACTATACCCAGTTGGGTTTGCCACCTGTTTTATCCGACACAACCGTTCTTCTAACTCTCTGAGTTCGTCTTTCTCTTTCTGCCCATTTTCTTTTTTTGAATATATCTCACTCTCACTCTACAATCTACCTGGTGGTGTTTCACCTTCGCTACTGCACGCTAGTTGCAACTGTGCTAGTTCTTCCCTATGTTTCCTATTTATTTCTAATTACGCCTCTTTAAACTGTAATAGTGATTGTATCTCTTCCTGCTCGGCATAAACCTCTCGCTGCGTACTGTCTGAGCCCGTTTCACCTCTTGTACTGATCTTTTCTATGTCTGCACTAATCGTATTCATTCTGACCACTACCTCCGCAACTTCATCCCTGTGTTTATTTAGCGCCACTTCCTGCCGGGTGACTTGAGCTTCCACGCTTTCTAATGCCCCTTGTTTATCTGCAAGTAAGTCCTCCACTATCTCTTTGATTCTCTCATCTGGCAACACGTCCCTACGTTCTGTAATATCACTCTCTATTGCACTTATTCGTACCTCCAAATTATTCGCTTTTTCTTTCACAGCATCACATAATTGCTTCAACGCATCCAGATTCTTTTCCCCCTCATCTAACCGATTATTAACTGTGGACAGACACTCATCGATAACTGTGTGTAGCTTCATCATTGCCACTTTATTTCCCCTATCCATCGTCTGCAATCTTTCCTTACTATCTTCATCCATCGCTTCCAATCTTTCCTTACTATCTTTATCCATCACTTCCAATCTTTCCTTAGTCTCCCTATCTCTTTCCTTATTATCTTTATCCATCGCTTCCAGTCTTTCCTTATTATCTCTATCCATCGCTTCCAATCTTTCCTTATTATCTCTATCCATCCTCTGTAAAAACTGCAGTAGTACATTGCCATTTGCTACTTTCGGCGCGCTCACCTCTTTCGCCTGAGAAGCAGTAGCTTCGCTAAGGGTAGCAACACTTTCACTGCATACCTGACCTAGTCCCGGCTCGCCCGTGTCGTCGGGAAAAGCCCCTGATTGTGAAAAAAGCCCGCCGCATAAAGGATCACCTAGCCGCGGTCCACTGAACAATTCAGCCCCTTCCGAGTGTTTGCCGTTCTCGCTCATTAACCCAAGGTCGACACCTATTTCCTGCTGCACTGCTACGTTCACCCCAGAATCACTATTCTCCATGGTGATTACACTTTTCGACTGTGACCTAGTTACTACAGACATTATGCAAAAAAAAAAAAATATACAACCATCTTCCAGCCTTGGACGACGTAGCAAGGGATTACATAAAAAAAATAAAAGATCCTCACCAATCCAGAAAGAAATTGCAAACAAAAAAAATTTTACTTCTTAGCACTATCACAATACATTCCATAAAAAAAATCTTAACAGCAAACCCTAACAGTAGAATATCCTGGCAGGGTCGAAATTATGAGAGGCACCCACAGGCCTTGCTCATACTGTGGCATCAAGCAGTCAGGCCTGCAAGATGAGTGGTCTGCCAAGCGAGTGGATTCATTCTTATCTGTTGAGTAACATGAACTCTAGTACTCACAATAAACTTACAAATTATCCTCCTGTATGAATAATGTGCAACGGAAACGCACATCTGACCATCAGTAATTTACAGAACTCTGACTGTTCCCTACGCACTGGCAATACCACATTTTCTTTTTTTTATTTAACGGCTTTTATCAACACCTGGCCATCGCACTGAATATGAGTGGCGCACACATTATAAATTCTGGATATCATGACAACATACAGTTCGAAGGAAAAGGCTACCAATCTTTTTCTTTTCACTATCTTATTTATTCCGATAAATTCAATAACCTAAACACACAAATTCTATAACCTACAACAATAACACATGAGAAATTCCGCCCAGTGGGCATGGCTTTACATTGGTGATTCTCTATCTTATGGTCTCGTAATTATTCAATGCTACTGTGCACTTTCTGGATAGGATGGTGGATCTTTTTGCTATATCTCACACTTCGACTCACACAACCATCATCACGAAACTTTCCTCCAGACCGAGCGGTACAAAAGGAACACGCATAACCCACTACCTCTGCGAATACCTAGCTACTCTCCCATGCAAACCACACATACCCAAATTACATGACGTACACCACACTACAACATGGAATACAACACAATAAATAGTCACAACACTATCACTTTCAGCTTTCCCACTTCAATTGGTATTTATCCCAGTTTCACACGACACTGTCCCACTTCGTAATTCTTCTTTCCTACTATGAACTCTGGAGATATATGCACGTCTTCCTGTGCAATGCAAGCCAAGTGGTGTTGCTGGATAGACGGCTGACTCACCTTGCTTCTCTCTCAGAGTATTATAGTTTGAATCAAGCGTCACACGGAAACATAACATGCAAAGTAATATTAAGAGCATATTCATCACACACGCGAGTCCTCAACTGATACCATGGACGAGTACTTCTCTTTATCCTTTGTCTCATTCACAGATTGAGACTCACACAGTACTCACCACGTGGAAGTACTCGTCTCTAATTTCAAGTCCTGCACACGCCATTCCTTAAACATTTCAACTTATAGTACACACGCTAGTAATTCAGCGTAACTTAAGCACACGGAAGTATTTCAACTTATTGCTACACGTGGTTTCATTGTGACCGTTGGTCACTTCCAAAGATTACTACGATCCCATTAATATTACCTGCCTGACATTTAATTCTCCCCACAAAAGTTCCTGAAATAGAGAAATTATTATTTCAAACTACTCTTAAATATTCCACATGCATACCATGTCTCCCCTCTTTTGTCTTTACGGAGCACACCTAAGACAGGTCTTAACAGCACAAGATCCAGCGGCTGAGTGCTGAAACATGGCCGTTCTTCAGGTCCTCTCGCATCTCTGACGAAGTGGGGGAGCACCTTGCTACCGTATTGGTCATCCACATTTCAGGCACTCAAAGCTCAGGTAAATTTCATCTCTTTGGTCCCACCAAAGGTGGCCAAAGGATCGTCTCAAAGATGATAATATATTCACATTCACCATCTGCAGTTAGCAGACGACCATACATTCATTCATTTCACAATCTCACCAAACTGGATGTAGGGATTTATTTTGTGGGAGTGCACATGTGATCAATTAAATAAATAAGTTGTCATTCTTTCCCACACTGGTATCCGGCTTCACTGTATTAATTGAAATTGAGTTATTTTACAAAAAAATGTGCTGTTCTGACAAAAATAATGAAGTATGGTGTACCTATTTTCAATGTCGGGCGGTACCGTACCCTTTCATCATGTATTGCATAACATTTATCGTTATATTCAATAGTCTAATGATTTGGATTGCTTGTTGAGTTATTTTTACTAGTCGGATCTTTACTGAAATTCTCACATGTGTTTACTTGAAACCTCCAGCCATGAAAAAACTAAGTTCTGTTCCCTTGTATTTAAAGAAGAGCCTTAAGCAGAGGTTATGTCCTCTTATTTTAATTTTAAACGAAATTTCATCTTAGAGGGCAATTGCGTGTTGCAGTGGAGCTTCAGGGCACGCGTTTGCAGTGATAAAGACATCGGTATTGGGCTATCATAACACCTCATTTCTATTTATTAGTCATGCAAGGACACTGTGCAAGTCCATTTGCTTTTCAAGAATCACACCTGTAAGTAGTGAATTATGAACACTGATAGAGGGTAGCTGCATGAGATCTGTTGTAAAGATCATTGTTTCATTTTGTACTGATTTAGCTGTTGTCGAATACCCCTTTATTACTCCAGGGGTGTATGAGAAAGTTCCTGGATAAGTACTCTATAGCATATCAAATAAAATTAAACACATCACGATTTGTACACTTACGCATTAGATTTCCTACAAATGGGAATGTTTTCATGGCAATAAAACCGGAGTCACACAATATTATCAACTCAGAAGTTAAGATTGAATCTAATGACAGGTTTACACCATATAATAACTGAACATCGTAATCGATGGGTTGGAGTTAACTGAGTTAGCGAAAACTGATTGCTTTCTCATTTCGTGCTTGAGATGTAACTGATTCCATGCCTATATTTCTGAATGAAAGTTTTTTTCTTTTTTTTAATTCGACGCCAAGAGTGTGGAGAATAGGAAACTTTTGTTTTTGCTGTTGGCTGACGTACATGCCACTCAAATTATTACTCACCTCCCCTAAAAGCGCACACTGGTCGCTGTGGAGTGCTGTGGACGGTGTAGAACTGGACCCCCAACATTGACGTACGGCATGGATGTTAAGTGGTGCGCTTGCACCATTCAGTTGCATGGAATTAGTGCAGTAAGTCGGGGTGAGGTGGACACGTGACTGAATTACAGAAAGGTGGTATTGTGTTCAAATATGGCCATGACCATACCGAAAAAGAAATTGCCCTTTTGGTTGGTGTATCAAGGAGGAGTGACTACGTGTCTTCAAGAAATGGTACACCACTCGGGGAAATATAACGAGGCGTATGAACAGTTATCGCAAGAAGATTCTAACCGGCGGCCGACAGGGGCCTAAAGATGAGTGTCATCCATTGTCGTTTACAAGCCGCTTCGAAATTGCCCTACTGTCAAAAGACCATTGCTCCCAGCCATATAGAGCGCTACACGTCTCGAATGAGCCAGGCAATACAGGAACTGAACAGTAGCTGACACGTAGGCTTGTAGTTTTTTGCTGGCCAGGGCGGGCTGTAACTATCGTACAACAGCGAGACGTGGTAGATATGCTAATGCGTTACTGCGAAACCGATTTACAGTGGAAAACACCTAGACTTAGAATTACTTAAACTTAACTAACCTAAGGACATCACACACATCTATGCCCGAAGCAGGATTCGAACCTGCGACCGTAGCGGTCGCGCGGTTCCAGACTGAAGCGCCTAGAACCGCTTGGCCACTCCGGCCAGCAAAACAGATCAGTTCTGTTTGTATGACGATATCATATCAACACCGTTATTTGACAAATCACAATGTGAATGAACGTTATGGCCGTCGAGAAGAGAGACTGTGCACTGTTAGTGAAACTGTGTTATAAGATCAGCAGCAATTACAGTGCTGCATTGAGGGAATATCGACGACTGAAAGGTCTGAGGAGATACCCGATGTCTGCAAATGGTTTAAAGAAGAGGGCAATGAAAATCGAAAACACACGTGAGCTCGGTGCCGAACCTGGAAGAGGAAGTCGTCCTCTACCGGTGAAAGTTATTGACGAGGTTGCTGTTGCTATAACTGGACGTACGGCACGTGCCCGCGGTAGAGCTAATGTTCATGCAGTGTTACGAGAACTATTTGTCCCATGATCAACATTACAGAAAGTTTTGCCGTCTATTTTACACTGGTACCTCTACAAGATACAGACGGCGCTGCAGCGGAAACCGCAGCAATGTTTTGAATTAGATTTCTGGCACGGTTCGGACACGTGGCCCGTGACGTCTGCACGTTATCGAGAACTCCTTGTACAGCATGTGATTCCCACTTCGGAAGGGCGAATATGTGTGTAAGCCAGTGTTTTCGTGCAAGATGGAGAAACACCTCATGTCGCACGTCCAGTGAAGGATCTGCTTAATGAAACCCTCCAAGAAACGTGTTATCTCCAGAAGTTTCCCAGGTGCAAGGCCTGCAAGATCACATAACCTGAATCTACGTGATCTTTGGCTCTAAGGTATCTAAAAGAACGCATTTACCAAGAACACGTTCGGTCTATACCTGATCTGAAGGCCGGCATGCAGCAACACATTGCTCTGATCCCATCGGAAGTGCTGCGAGCAAATCTCGTCGATGTCTCCGATGCTCTTATTGAAAAAGCTGTGTAAGTAGCGGTTAATAGTAGGATCAGCCTTATGCCTTTCACACTTGTTTATCCTTTTCTGACGACCGCCCATTCCCAGTGCATTACAAATGGAACATTTCTACAATTCTTTCTTGCATTCACAGCGCCAGATTAGCACCTTGCGACCAAAATTGCAACTAATTCTTTTCCAGCCTAGCTCGGTTCTGCATTAACACATTACAATATCTACCATGTAACGATGCTATACGATAATTACAGCCCACACTGTACCTCTGCGAGTAGCTGCAATATAATTAGAACCATCCGGTAGCAAACCCACGGTGTGTGGAAGTACGTCACTTGATCTTTTTATTAGTATTTCTTCACGTTAGAATGCTGTAAATTCTGTTGAAATATGTAAATGTGTCACCAAAGGAATACACATAACGTTATTACAGCAACTGAAAAAGTATACTTTTTATCTATACATCAGAGTCAGCTTCTTCATTCTGAAATAATCGGTTGGAGGAAAGCATCACTTAAAACTATGTGAAGAGACTACAGCACTACACGGCACGACACAGCACCATTAGCTTGTCGCTTGTGATTCACACGTGTTTGATAAAGCGTTTTTTTACAACATGCTTTAATTAAGCGATCATCAAATGTTTGAGAACGTTAATTGATCATGTTTTCATCACTGGAGTGACAAAACGCCACCCCACGAGTGCAGAAGATCCGGCAATGCTAGAAGGCCGCGTACTATCCCCTTGGAACAGGGTGTTTCAAAAAATTTCATACTTTTGAAAACATTATATATTCTATTGAATGAAGGCAGACACCTGGTGTGAATTTTATCCTGCACATACACATAAGAAATGAACTCTCTGTATGAGTCCGAAATCATTGCGTATATTTTGTGCATAAAACGTGTAGGTCGCTTATTAAAATTTATTTATTTGCTCCGACCAATCGAATAATGCCATCATCAGACATCATAAAGTTCACAACTTATGAAAGAGGGTTCTGTGTCAATACTAAAAACTAAACTCGCCACAAGACGTACAGACCAAGCCAATACAGTCTCAAGTAGCACGTGCGATGTGTATGTTTATGATTGCACCAGTCATCGAGAATGAAAACAAAGTTCTCCTAAGACACATCCCATTAAGTGACCTTTGGCTGTGTCTCAGTTGTCAATATCGTAATAAGTAAGGTAAATGTTATGGATCCATCACTGCAAAACCATCAATAATCAGTAATGAATGCATAAACTTACATTAGATCTCTAGAATAATGTAGTTATTGTGTCTCCATACGTTCCACCAGCAAGGTGGACTGTGGCAGAACTCGTGAAATATTCCTACAGTGAAATGTGTCAAATTCATATGAAATAATTAATCTTTCTAACTTTTCCGTAATTAATATAGCGGACTCATCCATTCTTGAGTAACAGAGGACATATCAGTACTTCCAGGCTTTTAAAAAGAAGCGCGTAAGATTTCAGTTTGCTTGCTCCAGTCTATTAAAGCAAAGACTAATTCATCATCACACACACATTATGAATTCGGGAGACAGAATAACATATTATACCCTTTAATTAGAGAAAAGAGCTTAATATTTATAAACGGCCTATTTCAGATTAACACGGGTGAAGTGACACACATAGTTTCTCAAAATTTTGACACTGCCGATTCATAATTTTCTTGTTTACACAACTAATGGTATTTAAAACGTCTGTTAAAAGTTGAAGGCAAAAATAATAGTCAAACACACTTAATATCCACGTATGAAGATAAAACTCACATAAGAAACCTTACATGAAAATTAAATAACAAGCTGTCTATTCGAGGCAGCAGGAATGGACCGAAAGTCACAAACGAAAAAACAAAAACAAGAGGTAAAAGCTACGTAAGTATACAACCATTTATGTCAACGGCTAAATCATGGATCTTTCCTTGCCCATCCACTTACATAGAAACGGCGTGTTGGAGACACCCTACTGTCAATATGACTAAGTAAGAATTAGTGTTGTAAATCTCATCCTATTTCAGTGCAAACGCTATGAGGAAGGCTAAGTCAAATTTTAATGCGGCTCTCTAAACTTGGGCTCTGATTGACCTTAGCACTATACCATAGCTTGTATGGGAAGCTAGGTTTGCATATGTTCCATAGCTAGGTTTATAGCACAAGAAGACATAAAAATCTGAAAGGAATGGTGCTAGAGAGCTGGTCACCGCCAGCCACTTTGCGCTATCTCAGGTCTTCGAGATGCAGTCAGGAATGCGTGTCGTGCCATAGCACAAGAAGGCTCCAAAATCTAAGCAGAATGGTACACATTGAACTTAACTCACGAACTGAGTTAACTTCTTTAGTACAAACGAGTGGTTAACTGTCAACTGTATGTATTAGTCTAATCGAATACGTAAAACAATTTTAATCTGAAAACGAATTTAACACAGCACTCCCTAAACTCCGTATGTGGTAAAGCTCAAATACGACTTTGTTACATTAATTGTCGATCCCTTTAAATTGTTATGGATAAAAAATAAGTATCCTAGAAGCTAATAATAAATATGTAAAAACTGCTATACATTATTTTTCACACACAAATAGTCAATATAACTTACGTGAATAGTTGGCCGCTCTGTGAGGAGTTTGAAATTTCCGCTTTCAGATAATTATTTAAGCTGTCTCCGGCACTTCTTCCTTTGGGCCCCTCCATATCTTGGTTCGTTTCACGATATTTCTTATTGAAATCGACTGACAAAACTTCTCTCGGCATTCCGTTCCTAAAAGTAGTTACATACAAGTAAACAGAGAAGGAAAATGTTAATTGACTTTGCATCCCATCCCAAACTATTAATTCAACTACCTTAATTTCATATCTACTTAAGTTCTTATTTGTAATGTTCCAAGATACCAGTTCGGATTTTGATTTTCGTACATTGAGGAACAGCTTGATGTCTACAGGCACAGATAAGATATTTTATTAGCAATAAACAACGGAGCTACTTCATGTTTGCGCTTTTGTTGTCAGTGTTTACGTGAGCTCATCCAAGACAACACGTTACTCCAGATCTTGGTCGAAACTCGTCACCTAACCCCTATACGCAATCTGATCGCCTGATATCTAGGTGGATACTCTTCCAATGTTTAAAATAACCAATGTACAATTATTACACCGTGTCGGATTGCAATCGCTCTTAAAATGAAGCCATGATCTAGCATAACCAGCTCACTCTTACATATGCCAGTGCTAGAACAAATACGTTCACTTGATATTCATCTTAGATTGTTGTGTAACAGAATACGATCAGTGTCAAAATCATCATAATTTTAAAAACTCTTTATAAATAAATTCTTAAGACATATTTTCATGCAGAATTACATTAAACTCCAACCTTTACTTAAAAAAAAAGTGTAAGTGTTTTCCAAATTTTTTCACACAATTATTAATATTAAATTACATTAAGTCCATCTAAAACTGCTTTAAAAATGTTTATGTATGGCTTGTAATGCCATATGTGAGCTAATATACATTCATAATTACTCGAAATCAGTGGTGTAATTATAAATTATGATACTTTTCATCTACAAAATATAAACTGTACCTATTTACCAATGAAGCTATAATCAATGACCTGCATTTTTGTTTCCAAACATGCTGTTTATACTATCTTGCCTACGAAAATATGTCGTTCGACGTCTAGCTGAGAGCTCGTTGTCCAATGTCTACCCGCGATTTAGTCATCTGTATGTCTAGATGAAAGAAATGGAAGCGATTTCACTTAGACATATGATACCATTATCTGTATATTAGTTGAGTTTTTAAGTAGTTATATATTGTAATTTTGTGCAAAGGATAATTTGGTAAGGAATTATTAAAAACGTTTTTAAAATTTTCTAAAATGATACAAAGAGATATGTGTAACCTAAGTTTATGAATGCTGGACGTTGTTTTACGGACAGTTTTTTTAAAATGTAGAATACTTAATTGGCTATGCACTACCATAGCGCCATCCAATGTAATTATGCAGGGTGATTTTTTTCCACTGTGTAAAAACACTAGGGATTGATCGAAGAAAGGATACGGAACAAAAAAGGTCTAATGAAACATATTTCAAGCTGTACATCTGCCTTATTGATGTGACGACATATGCATGTTTATCTTCGTAAAATGCGACCGGCAATTTTACTGTATTTTTGTCATGTGTACTCCCACTCATAATTCATTCCCTATAAAGAAGAAAGAAACGTACTGCTTTTGTTTCTGCGTGAGTCAAGAACTCAATGCGGAAAATATTGTTTAGTGCATTTTGTGTTCATCCCTGGTACAAATTCTAAATCATATTTTCATTTATATTCACCTTATCGCTGCTCAAGCTGTAACAGTTAGTCGCTAAGGAAATAGTTTTCATGCTAAGTTGGTTTTCATTCTGATTTACGTTTAGCAAATTATTGTGATGTACGTTAAATGTACTTTGTAGCCTTGTATTACTGACTTCACTGTCTCTTCTTTACTTTTCACTGCTTCTTCAAACTGTTCATTTTCACAATTACTTACTGTACATTTATCATCATGCTTCGCTTTCCACACTCATTCACTATTCATTCTAAGACTTAAAACTATATGATCTATTCCTTTTTTACGTCTCTTTCTTGGCCCTTTCCTAGGTTCCCGTGTAATACTCATCTTCAATTTCAACGCTGTACACCAATATAATTATTCATTAAAAATCTTCCCCATAAATCTCCCTTTATGCCCAAATATTACCTGTGGAAATCTAACACTGGCACCATCTCCCTATTTATTTCTTCCCACAAATATAAATGAACTCATATTACTCTGCTACACTTTTGTTTTATTTTATTTTATTTTATTTTGTTAAAGTTCATGTAATTACATTGTGTGCGTATTGGTTGGTTTTCGTTTTACTTAGCTTATCCCCCATGTGTTGTACGATTCATGTTCTCAGTTTCATTTTGCTGTTTATGTTTTTTCTATGAGGTACTATGTAATTAATAGCAACTAACATAAGTGTGTTCTGTATAACAAATTCCCTGTACATTAAGTTCACTACTTCTAATGTTGGCTGTAAAGAAGTGTGTAAGTAGGCTGTTTAGGTTCTTATATTGGTAACGCCACCGCCACCTAGCGCTCTGTATGAAAATCACTGGCTGTGCTGTGTGCAGTCTGTGGCTGGTTTGCATTGTTGTTGGCTATTGTAATGTTGGGCAGTTGGCTGTTAACAGCGCGTAGCGTTGCGCACTTGGAGGTGAGCCACCAGCAGTGGTGGATGTGGGGAGAGAAATGGCGGAGTTTTGAGAGCGGATGATCTGGACGTATGTCCATCAGAAACAGTACATTTGTAAGAGCTTTGCCAATTTGTATTTTTTTCTTGTCATTGCTGTTTGTGATAATTTGTTATGTGTTGCTGCATTGCCTCGTCTCTTACTTTTTGCATCTGAGCTCAGTAGCTTTAAGTTAGCTTAAGAGGGGGTAGACTATATAAGGGAATGAGTTGCGATGAACTGGAAGAAATGCATTGAGAAGTTTTACGAAAAGAGTACAGAAAACAAGTATAGATAGCACTTTTTTAAATAATGAAGAACGAAGGGAGATCTCCAAGAAGTAAAGAAAGTTTTGTTTGCAAGATACTGCAGTAAAACAAACCCAGTCCTTTCCTTTTCTGTTATTCCGCAATGTGTTTGTATACTCTTGTATATTTGTGATTTTCCTGTCTTTATGTGTTTAGCTGAGACGAGTTATGTTGTAGAATTTTTCTAATAATATGTTATTTTCTATGTAAAGATATTTAGACATTATTTATTCTGTTCTGTTTTAATGCTCGTGTGTGAAGTTGATGTTTCAAAAGCTATTCTGATCTTTTATGTATTTACTTATGTCATAATTCCTGTAACACTGATGTACGTGTTTATTTCTATTCTTTTTTAAAGCCTGTGTTACTACAAATGTTATCTGTACTGTTATGTTCTTTAATGATGTATTTTTTACCTTTGTAATTGTATTCTTACGTTGTGAATTTATAATTGTATAGACTCCAGTTTTTCAAATTAAGTTACATTTCACTGCACACGTTTCTGTTGGTCATAGTATATGCACAATAGATGAGAAGTTGGGACTGTTAGTGTTTGCAAGTGTGTTGACAATTCAGTAATGGACTAGTTAACAGCATTGCTGGTTCTAAGAACAATTCCAAAAACTTTGTGAGTGCACAAGTGGTGGTTTATGGACTTGCTATATTATCCGCAAGACTCTTTGATGGTGATTGTGCACCTGCACAGTCGCAACAGATGGCTGCTGGCCGCCTCTACAAGAACTGCAGTGGGTCTGCATCTTTGATGACCCACCAATACCATTATCTCTACAAGGACTGCAGTGGTTCTGCACCTCTGGTGGCCCACCAATACCATAATTTCTACCAGGACTACAGTGGGTCCGCTCTGTGATGACCTATCTACCAATATTCTTCAAAACTTCGACTGACTCTGCTGTGGGGTTGCTCTGTTGTGGCCCATTACCTGTCTGCATGTCAAGAGTCAGCATTATCATCTTTCTGTTGGAAGGACAACACTAGTTCTTCAAGACTGCCTAGAACTCCACTACTTCTGTGTGCATTTTCTTTTCTTTTACTGCTCAGACATTGAAAAAAACACTGAAATGTTACTGTGATGAACGATCAGGACTGTCTTTATTGACTGTGAGAAAATTTTATCTTTTGACCACCATTGTATGAATAAGTGTGTGCATTTGATTTCTTTGTTATTGTAATTGTGAAAATTTTTTAACAAATATGTATTGGCCAGTGCGAAAAACAATTTGTAAAATTTTTTGTGGGGAGCATGTGGGCTATGTAAGTAGGCTGTTTAGGTTCTTATATTGGTAACGCCACCGCCACCTAGCGCTCTGTATGAAAATCACTGGCTGTGCTGTGTGCAGTCTGTGGCTGGTTTGCATTGTTGTTGGCTATTTTAGTGTTGAGCAGTTGGCTGTTAACAGCGCGTAGCGTTGCGCAGTTGGAGGTGAGCCGCCAGCAGTGGTGGATGTGGGGAGTGAAATGGCGGAGTTTTGAGAGCGGATGATTTGGACGTGTGTCCATTAGAAACAGTACATTTGTAAGTATGGATGTCATGAACTGCTATATATATTATGATTTTTGAACACTATTAAGGTAAATACATTGCTTGTTCTGTATCAAAATCTTTCATTTGCTAACTATGCCTACCAGTAGTTAGTGCCTTCAGTAGTTAGAATCTTTTATTTAGCTGGCAGTAGTGGCGCTCGCTGTATTGCAGTAGTTCGAGTAACGAAGATTTTTGTGAGGTAAGTGATTTGTGAAAGGTATAGGTTAATGTTAGTCAGGTCCATTCTTTTGTAGGGCTTTTTGAAAGTCAGATTGCGTTGCGCTAACAGTATTGTGTGTCAGTTTAAGCACAGTCATTTATAATTTTTCTAAGGGGACGTTTCAAGTGTAGTTCTATAAGTGCGCAACTGCTCCTCCCGTTAAATCTTGTACGATATGTTATTTTATAGTTTACGTCTCACTCGCATGCATTTTTCTGTGTTTATATTTCATTCTACGTTTCTCATCGTCGCTTACTTCCGTGCTGTATGTAAGTCGCTTAGTTCTTAAGTTATGTACTAATCGTTTTTTTTAAGTGTACATGTTGTTACTTCTCTTTTAAACTTGTTTTAATCCTATTTTATATAATCGAATATGTGTAAATGTGTATATTCTTTTCTACTTTTAATCCGTACACTTATTTCTAACTATGTACATTCAATAGCCTATTTTAAGTTTACAGATTTAGCGTATTCCACGTTCCTTATAGGTTACTTGCGTCCATGCGCTCCTTTTCTTAAAACTACGTATGTTTAACCTAATGATACACTCTTAAAGTTAGCCCTCTTTACAGTATAGTCTCCGACTTGGGAATAAATGTCTCAATTCGTTTTGTTTGTGTTGCTGATTTACGTTGTAGTAATCAGCTGACAGGTACTTCATTTGTCCAGTTGGCTGAGCGCCGTGGATGCCGATTCGTTTAAATTCCAATATGGTTTCCGTCGCGGTGTGCGGTGTGTCTTTGCGCATATCGTCTGTAGCCATCAGTCCTTATAGGTGGCACTAACTTTAACTTTGCATTTTTTGTACTCTGCCTCTAGGATCAGCTGTAGATAGTAGAAAAAAATTGAAAACTCCGTATTGGCTAAACAGGATAGTAGAAGAGGGAGGAGGTACCGGAAATATAAACATTGTACTCCCTAGCTGGAGAGGAACCGAGCGCCAGTCGGTTTGTTTGTCAAAGGGCGACAAACCTGCTACCTTCATGTGTTTCATTGATACAACAGATAGGGAAAGAACGAGACTTGAATTTTCATTTAATAAATTTCCCCAAATTTTTATGTGGATACATGACATTTATTTTACAAATTTTTATATTTCCTTTCAAGTAGCACCCAGGATGTGGATGGTCATCAATGATATATGGACCAACATATAACAATTGCAACTTTTTATTCAACCCTTTTATATCCGATGATTTTGAATGAGTTCTTAGTACTACCTCAAGTCCAATTTGGAATTCTGTTACATTTTTCAATTTCCTATCGTAAATTCCTAATTTGAGCTGGCTCTTCCAATGTTGTTAGCGCTCGCCGTACTCTCTCTTCTGAGGCTACGTCTTTGTGCCCTAATTTAGGTATCGATTTCGCCTATTCATCTAGCTCCACCGTTTCGAACATAAGTTCGACCGGTGTGTACCCTGTTGATGTGTGCGGTAGGTGATTTACTATATGCTGAAACGGACTCAGGTATTCTGTCAATTTCTTTTGATTTTGGGGTATATATGTCAGGACAAACCTATTAAATTCACGAGAGCATCGTTTGACGGGACTTGCTTCCGGGTGGAATTAGGATACTAAAATAAGACGTATGTTTCATGATTTCAAAACTGTTTTCCATTGGTCACTTGTAATGTTTGAAGCGCTATCAGTTAGTACTACGCGGGGTTTCCCAACACGTGGTATGTAGTCTTATAATGAGTCCAGACCTAACTGTTTTGACTGTGTATAGCTGGAGATTCTTACTAAAAACGTCATTCAGGGCTACGATGTGTTTGACCCCGCTGCGGGCTTCGGGATAAGGTCCTGCGGCGTCAATAGATATAAGATCCCTTGGTTGCTTCGGTATTATTGCGTGTAGTACGTTAAGACATGTCCTATTCTGATGCTTGATCTTTTGACAAACCGCACAGCGTCTGATAACTTGCTCTATACTTCGCCTCATATTAGCGAAATAACAATACGTAGAAATTTTGGCAGCACACTTTAGCACGCCATAGTGTCTCCAGGTGCGGTGCGTGTGTTGAATTAAGTTGTCCATATATTCCTGAGGTATGCACAAACACCCCTTATCAATTCGCCGATCTCTCCTATGAAAAAGTACGTCATTATGTATAATGTAATACTGCTGTAAATGTTCGTGTGTTCTAGCCTGCAAATTTTTTATTACCTTCTTCCTGCAAGCGCTGCATGTTTTTGCACGATTTGATATAATATGGTTTAAAAGTTCCGTCATTTATTAAATGTATCCTGAAATCTGATGTTTGTTCTTCCAACTCATGGAAATCGGCGAGGCCTTGGGGGAACCATGTTAATGCATCTGCCGAAACAATCTGTTCCCCTTTTATGTACACTATTTCAAAATCAAGCTCTTGAACATACATGCAAACCTCGCTATTCTCTTACGTAACAACTTACACGTAAGAAGAAAGGACAAAGCTGGATGATCACAGTAAACTTTAGTATGTTTCCCCCTAAAGATAATGAAATTTGCGAAACGCCCAAACTACCGCTAACGCATCTAACTCAGTTACAGAATAAGATCTTTCATATTTTCACATTCCATGAGGGTTCTACTAGCAAAACTGATTGTATTAACTTCTTGTTTAGAAATCTGTGTTATTATTGGAAACAGACACACACCGAGCCCCTGATAACAAGCGTGGCTGCAAGAACGGAAACCCATTTCTGGGTGTTTAAGGATAGGTGTGTTAATCAGCGCCTTTTTAATGTGCTGAAAATCATTTTCGCATTCTTTAGTCCACAATCAACTGTGGATTCTACGCAATAAGTTTAATAATGAACTACTGTTCAACAACTGTTGTGGTAGAAATTTCCCAAAAAGCGAGGCCAGTCTCAAAAAACTTATAATTGTTTCTTTGCGGTGGTAGCGTTCTCGCTTCCCGCGCCCGGGTTCCCGGGTTCGATTCCCGGCGGGGTCAGGGATTTTCTCTGCCTCGTGATGACAGGGTGTTGTGTGATGTCCTTAGGTTAGTTAGGTTGAAGTAGTTCTAAGTTCTAGGGGACTGATGACCATAGATGTTAAGTCCCATAGTGCTCAGAGCCATTTGAACCATTTTTTTGTTTCTTTGCGTAGGGTGTTGGGAAATTGCACATCGCATCTAGTTTACTGTGTTCAGGTAAAATTCCCACTGGTGAAATGATGTGCGCTAAGAATTTTGTCTTTCCCAAGTTAACTATGACATTGTATTCATCAAATTTTTGAAAAACCTTTTCCAATATACACTCCTGGAAATTGAAATAAGAACACAGTGAATTCATTGTCCCAGGAAGGGGAAACTTTATTGACACATTCCTGGGGTCAGATACATCACATGATCACACTGACAGAACCACAGGCACATAGACACAGGCAACAGAGCATGCACAATGTCGGCACTAGTACAGTGTATATCCACCTTTCGCAGCAATGCAGGCTGCTATTCTCCCATGGAGACGATCGTAGAGATGCTGGATGTAGTCCTGTGGAACGGCTTGCCATGCCATTTCCACCTGGCGCCTCAGTTGGACCAGCGTTCGTGCTGGACGTGCAGACCACGTGAGACGACGCTTCATCCAGTCCCAAACATGCTCAATGGGGGACAGATCCGGAGATCTTGCTGGCCAGGGTAGTTGACTTACACCTTCTAGAGCACGTTGGGTGGCACGGGATACATGCGGACGTGCATTGTCCTGTTGGAACAGCAAGTTCCCTTGCCGGTCTAGGAATGGTAGAACGATGGGTTCGATGACGGTTTGGATGTACCGTGCACTATTCAGTGTCCCCTCGACGATCACCAGTGGTGTACGGCCAGTGTAGGAGATTGCTCCCCACACCATGATGCCGGGTGTTGGCCCTGTGTGCCTCGGTCGTATGCAGTCCTGATTGTGGCGCTCACCTGCACGGCGCCAAACACGCATACGACAATCATTGGCACCAAGGCAGAAGCGACTCTCATCGCTGAAGACGACACGTCTCCATTCGTCCCTCCATTCACGCCTGTCGCGACACCACTGGAGGCGGGCTGCACGATGTTGGGGCGTGAGCGGAAGACGGCCTAACGGTGTGCTGGACCGTAGCCCAGCTTCATGGAGACGGTTGCGAATGGTCCTCGCCGATACCCAAGGAGCAACAGTGTCCCTAATTTGCTGGGAAGTGGCGGTGCGGTCCCCTACGGCACTGCGTAGGATCCTACGGTCTTGGTGTGCATCCGTGCGTCGCTGCGGTCCGGTGCCAGGCCGACCACTGGCGACAACATCGATGTACTGTGGAGACCTCACGCCCCACGTGTTGAGCAATTCGGCGGTACGTCCACCCGGCCTCCCGCATGCCCACTATACGCCCTCGCTCAAAGTCCATCAACTGCACAAACGGTTCACGTCCACGCTGTCGCGGCATGCTACCAGTGTTAAAGACTGCGATGGAGCTCCGTATGCCACGGCAAACTGGCTGACACTGACGGCGGCGGTGCACAAATGCTGCGCAGCTAGCGCCATTCGACGGCCAACACCGCGGTTCCTGGTGTGTCCGCTGTGCCGTGCGTGTGATCATTGCTTGTACAGCCCTCTCGCAGTGTCCGGAGCAAGTATGGTGGGTCTGACACACCGGTGTCAATGTGTTCTTTTTTCCATTTCCAGGAGTGTACTTACAAGTTCATTCCATGCTTGGGTCGCAATTAATAGCTGTTCATTGTAGAGTCTTACCTGGCTAAGCAGTTTCGATGCAAGTAACCTGTCTAATGCTCCAATAAATTAATCCGAACGGTAGCACTCTAAACTGGTAGCTCATTCCGGCATTTATGAAAGCTGTATACTTTGTACTCTCTTCATATAATAAAATTTGCCAGGGTGAAGCCTTCAAATCGAGGGATGTTAAGTACCTAACGCCAAGAAACATTAATAACTGTTCTTCTAAATCCTCTGGGCTCATTCTTATACGAACGATGATTTTGTTTATTTCTCTCGCGTACAATACCAACCGCACCGTTCCCACAGTTTTACCAACTGAGAGAATCGAACTGCAGTAAGGTGAGTGCGATGTTTCAATAATCTTCAACATAATCATACTCACTGTTTCTTGTCTTACTGCCTCTTTCTTTGCCCAAGGAATGCCACATGACGTTCTACAATAGGTTTCATGTGGGTACACTTCCATTTTATATTCATATCGCTTAATAACACTGGGCTGTTTACAAAAAATGCTATGATACTTAAAGAGTAATTTTGTCAATTCACTTCGCTGTTCATTGTTAAGACCGGTGGATTTACTTATTTTACTGTCTACCGTTTGCTCACCGAGCATCCCCTCACCAACATCATCATGTTCCATTTCATTTACCATTAAGATTTGAGGATAGATAAGTTTAACATTAATGTCAGGTGTCTGCCTAGTCTGATTTGTTATTGCAGTTCTTATTAAGTTTACTGTCAGTGTGCGCTCTCCTTCGTGAAACTGCTATTCCCCGCTGCCGATATCTATATTTAGCCCATATCTTCTGAACACCTCCATACCAAGTATAAGGTTCACTATAAGTTTGTCTACCAACAAGAGAGTACACTGCTAAATTTCACCACATATGCTAAAGTATATGCTGCCTGTAGTTTTATAACTTTAGGTTTACTTCCCATCGACGTTACGATCTTACAGTTCTCTACGGGTAGCGTAGGTATATTTACTTCCCGCGCTATCTCTTTAAACAAGCTGGTTGATATCAGGCTTGTTGACACGTCGGTATCCAAAACAACAGATACATCTGTTTCCCACCTTTATCTTTATTGTTACTTGAATAATTTCACTTGCTTTGCGCGTTGTTTCTTTCTCTTCAGTGAACAAATTTTCTTTCATTTCTGCTTCCTTATCATACCTTAAAAACAGATACGGATATGCTGTACGCAGTGACGGCCGGGGGGGGGGGGGGGGCGGAGAGGACAAAGTTATAGGCATAAAATTTAAGTGATAACATTCTAAAGACGTAGCATCGCTATTAATATGTAAAATTTTTCATTAATAGCTAATATATAATTAAATAATATGTAGGTTAAGCCTATGTTAATTATATTAAATAATTTTATTGCATGCAAAAAACTCACACTTACATCAAACTAATACGTCGAGGCTTTTTTACAGCATATCTCTTGATGACGTCATTAATAAAACTTTCTGTTGGCTCGTCGTCCCCTTCAGCTGAAATCTTCACACAGGCTTCGAGCGTTTCCTGACCCATCCTGTTCCTTAATTTTGTCATCACATGTGCTCTACAGTGAACGTATGGCAGCTTATGGCCCTGCCTCTCTGACAACTGAAATGAACTCTCCACACTGCAAGTCGAAACGCGAATGCACAGTACACCTTCAGCTGGTGTCCGTAGTGCTTCGTAGCCGATGTCGGCTCCCAGAATGAAAGAAGCAACATCAGAAGACGAATCAAATTTATTACTAACAACGTACCTAAAAGAATGAAAGTCTGCAATAGCAGCATCGACGTTTGTAAGTCCCAAAATAAAGCACATTTCTTTAGAATCACTATCACTAAACTCTACAAATTTTTTAAAACTTTCAAAATATGCACTTAGTTCTATCACTTTTATTGCCTTCTCATCAAACCGTTGCTCACTTTCATCGATCATACTTTTAACAAATCTTCTTGCGCTTTTCATAGCTTGAATACGCTTCTCTACGTTTGTGAATAACACACCTTTAACTTCTGTTGCGTCCTCCTACAGTTTTTTTTAAATTTTATTAAGAGTTTCATTTTCTGCACTATGTCCATCGCAGTCACAAAGACAGTCGATGTGTCTTAAATGTTCCACAGTTCTGGAAACAAGTAGAGGGATTTGCGAAATTTTAAGTGATTGTCTCGGCAAAACTATACATAAGTTTGAGACTCCATTTAACGTATCATCTAAAATCACTAGACCTACAATGAAATTGGAATTAATCATTTCCAACAAGATTCCTCCAGCTAAACTTGTTAAATCCGAGCCGTCCTTGTGTATATGTTCACATGCCATTATAATGGACTTGTAGGTTAGGAAATAGCATGAACTGTGCGATAGGTACTTAACCATCAAATGACAACAGCTTCGGGTATTTTTAAAATAGGTTCCTCTAAAAGACACTGAACTTCATGCAAACATTTTCTCGTTTGGAAGAACCATGAAAACGTTTGTAAATGTCTTTAACAACATGTAATGTGCGTTTTATAATGGGGTGTTTATTCCTAGAGTTGGTGGCAGCAATTGACAAAACATGTGCTCTACAGTGAACGTATGGCAGCTTATGGCCCTTCCTCTCTGACAACCGAGCGCGGACTCCTAAGATAGAACCACTAAAATTAGCAGCACCATCGAAAGAGCAAGATAATAATCTGACGTAGGAAAGTTTTCTTTTCTTTAGTTCAATATCAATTGCTGCGAATATGGATTCAGCTGCAGTGCTTTTCAACTCAATGAGACATAAAAACCTTTCTTTCCTTCACTTCAAACGATGGAGACGGTGCAACATATCGAACTTTTAAAGACAGTTCACTATGGTTGGAAACATTTGTAGATTCACTTCAAACGATGGAGACGGTGCAACATATCGAACTTTTAAAGACAGTTCACTATGGTTGGAAACATTTGTAGATTCGTCTGCCATTAATGAAAAATATTTGTCATGGAGAAGTGTTTCATCTTGAATGTCCAAAGACTCTCCCAAACAAGTCAACAATTCTGACGCAGTATACCTACCACCAGTAAGATATGTGGATCTTTCGCTCTGAAATTGTAACCACTTTTCAAGATTAATGTCGCTTTTCGGTACTACCTTACGAATTAGAGGTTCATATTTTGTTGTGTGGGGTATTTCTTCCTTACTAAGGAAGTATAGACTTCGAATTAACGATGACAAGGATTGGCGGCTTCAAGCTTTTTCATTTTCATTTAATTTACATATCTGTGTATGAATTGGAGCGTTTAATCCTTGTAATCTATTCTTCAAGTGCAACGGCTCTTGCATGTATTACTGAGTTGGCTTGCTTTTATAGTTTTCCCGTGCTTCCGATAGCTTTTCTAAATTTAGTGAAAGGTACAGAAATGAACACTCCTCCTGCTTTCTGTAGAGCTTCGATATCCCTTTCTAAACGCATTTCACACAATTTGCAGAAAGCCCCACGCCGCTGTCGTGCGGTAGCGTTCTCGCTTCCCACGCCCGGGTTCCCGGGTTCGATTCCCGGCGGGGTCAGGGATTTTCTCTGCCTCGTGATGACTGGGTGTTGTGTAATGTCCTTAGGTTAGTTAGGTTTAAGTAGTTCTAAGTTCTAGGGGACTGATGACCATAGCTGTTAAGTCCCATAGTGCTCAGAGTCGAGCCCACGCCGCTCGTGATCAAAGTACAACCAATTGTACTTACACTCCCATTTTTGCTGATACTTAATCTCATGTTCAATTCTTTGTTTAGAATTGCAATTTACGGATGTGCCAGAAATAGCACATTTATATTTTGAAAACTGTGGAAGGGAAACTGAAGACTTGGTAGACCTACGCAATTCATCGTCATAATCACTAGCACTTCTTTCAGTAGACTGACACTCGTCTTTGTCTTTTGCAATACATCGTCTTTTATTAGAAAAAAAGAAATCGGAATTTGTTGTTTCGACATTGTATTTCGGCACTAAAACTTCTTTTTATGTTATAAACCGACGAAGACTGCATGTAGTACACTACATAATCACATCATACTTCCATAGTAACCTGTCGACTGACTGTTAAAACCTTACAACAATTTCAAAAATGCATCGAGTTTTTATACAACAATGAAAGCTTAGATTATACTCGCAGAGCAGCGTTGCCAAACGTCCCACTCATGGTGGAATGTACCGCTTCTTTAGGCAAAAATTGTGTATCCCCATTCACACTGTGAAAATCATTGTCAAGTGTACACAAATATTTGGTTTGAGCTTTGGTCTCATCGACTAGGAAAAATCTATATGGCTACTAAATCTTGGAAATATTCCCAATAATTCAATAAAAAAATTAAACAGTCTTTTATAATGTCAGATGCTACTTCCAATTCCGTAGCAATACCCGGGGACGTGTTTTGCGACATCAGGTTTATTCTAATGGAAAATAAAGTATAGGTACGAGTGGCGGATAAGAATAAAGTTCGCAGCGAGGGTGGGCTGCGTAGCTAAAGGATTAGCTTACACGTTAGGCCGACTGGAGGTGCGGTGAGGGAAGACATGAAAGAGGACAGGCTGACTTATTCCACAATCGGCATTGCCAACACACCTTGCAATGCTTAGTTTACCGCAAACTTATTATACAGCAACTGCTAATTTGTTGGTGTTGGCAATAATAATAATAATAATAATAATAATAAACAGAACAACCAACGCTAAGTGTTCCAAACCGAACCGATAAGTAACGGAACGAAACTATAAGGACCCAGCCGCCACCTATTGCGTTACACATTCATTTTGCTTGTAAAATCTGCATGTCATCACGACTTCTCCATAGTTGACTCCAAACTTAGTTAGCAACAGCAGCTGGCGTAGTTTAAAATTTGTCACAACGGTACAAGTTAACAGACTAAGTGATAACTTTTATGTTTCACCACTTCCCCCCCCCCCCCCCCCCGGACCACCCCCTGAATTCATCACTGGCTGTACGTATAAGCTTGTTTCAATGTCTACTTTCTCTTTTCTGTTTCTGTTCGCATTATTGTTTATGTCGCTAATATTATTACTGTGGCACACTGACAGTTCATTACATTCTTGCTCTAGTCACGCTCGATTATTGTTATTTACTGGGGGCGGTAAAGATATTGTTTCATTTTTTTGTCGTCCTTCTACTATGTTCTCCGTATGTTCGCGTGCTCGCCAGTTCGTGTCCCGGTTGTTTCGGTGCTCTCTCGGATCCCTGTGTTCCACATTCCGATCCTGGTAATTTTCATTTCCTTTTCGCCTAGTATCAAAGTTTTCTTTCGAATTTCCCCCATCTCTTATCAATGGGGTTGATATTTATTTTCGTACCTGCGGTCACCCTCTGGCTGACAGGTAAAGCGATTGTTCTGATTTCCGTTGTAGCGCGGCGGTGCATGAGGATGCCATTCATTCATATGCACATGACCATTATAGTTTCCAAAGCCATTGCCGTTACCGTAGTAGTTCCTTCCATTTGGGTTGTGTTCATTACCGCTACGATAACTAGGCATGGCTTGCCCATTCTCATGATTTAGCTCTATTGAGTCGAGCACTGAGAGAAAATACTCGAGATCATATTCGGGAATGGTTACGAATTTTTCCCTACCATTTGCAGGCAACTTGTTCTTTAAGATTTTCAGTACATCGACATGAGATATCGGATTACTCCAGTTGCGGGTCTTGTTTAGATATGTTTCAAAATAGTTTCTTAGACGCTGCCCTCCCCCTCCCCCCAATTTCGGATCATGTGATAATGGGTTAAATACCTCTTGTTTTAATCTCTCCTGGACAGTTGTTGACCAGTATTTATTTAAAAATGCATTCTCAAATTGATCATATGTCTCGCAGAGTTCCGACATCTCTGTAGCCCACAAAAGGGCGTCGCCTTCTGTGTGTCGTCCCACATATTTGATCTTTTGAGCTTCTGTCCAAGTCCTAGGCAGTACATTCCTAAAGGCTCGGACAAACATTACCGGATGCGTTCGCTTTGTTTCATTTGAAAATACAGGAAACTGTCGGAAGTTTTATTAAACTCTCGTCCAGTACCAACGCCGTCCAGCAGGACGTAACAGCATTTACATGCGGTGATGACATATCTGTCTCATAAAAGTTTTGCCCGCTGCTCGCGTCGCGCGTCGGTATGCACTTGTGCAGCGTGGGTTGGTCATTGTTGTCCGCGCCACTGATTTCTCTCACCGGCGGAAGGCTGTTTATTGCTCCGCTTAGAGCCCACGGCGATGATTTTATGGTACTTTGTTTCCTAACTGTTTCGTCCAATAATCTTTATTCTACCTGTTTGATATCATGTTCTAACCGTTTTAAAATTTCTTCTTCCTTGTCCCCCACTGCTTCCTTTACCGCTTCCACATAAGTACGCAGTTCGCGTAAGCATTTTTCCGCGAACTTTGTGTCTTCATCTTTTGTATTATCCTTTACTGTTTCGAAAAGTAGTTTTCTTTTATGTTCTGGTAAATCGTCACAAAACTAATGCTGCTTCACTACTTCTGATTGTACACTATCTATGTTAACCTAAGTATTCTTTTGCATTACCTGTAAATTATCCTGAGTTCCTCTGATTCCGGATAGCTCCTGTCCATACGTGTATGTGAGTGATTCCAATTTTTCTTCCATTCTGCCTTTTAATTTCTCACTCACATCGTGAACTTAAGTTTGTACTTGTTCCTTAAATTTCCTATCCATCTCGGTGGAGATTTGCGAAATCTGCTGTGTGAGCTTCGTATCCAGATTATTGAGTGTTGTGCTCAAATTTTTTACTTCGCGCGATACGTGTGTCTTGTTTGTACTTATCTTTCCGATCTCGGACTTTACTGTGGTCATGTCTGCTTTCACATTAGTCATGTCCGCTTGCACTGTTTCTAGACATGACATATTTGAATGTACTGCGTTGAAATTGCTCTCTAAACCCGACGTTTTTGAATTTATGTCTGTTTTCATTCCGTTCATGTCTGTTAAGGCTCGAAATAAGGCTTCCATATCTTCCCTACTCACTTCTGGCCTACGCCTGCAGCATCTGCGTCTGTACTACGTGTACTACTTTCATTTAAAATATTCCTTTACGTTGAAGTGTCATTACTTTCGTCTACTGTAATCAACGTATTACGTGTAAAGAAATGTTCCGAATTCACGGGCGTCGAATGCAACAATGACACGTCACGCCCAACATCCAAATAATCACCGCCTGACGGTTCCAAACCACTCATTGTTACGTTTTGCAAATACAAGTCTACTAAACTGGCATTTTGTTTTTGAAATGGCATTTCCTTATTGTTTTGTCCATCCATTATAGAAATCTTTGCGCCTCTGCAGATACCAAAATTAAGCCGGCCTGAGTGGCCGAGCGGTTCTAGGCGCTACAGTCTGGAACCGCGCGACCCTTACGGTCGCAGATTCGAATCCTGCTTCGGGCATGGATGTGTGTGATGTCCTTAGGTCAGTTAGGTTTTTATTAGTTCTAAGTTCTAGGGGACTGATGACCTCAGCAGTTAAGTCCCATAGTGCTCAGAGCCATTTGAACCATTTGAACCAAAATTAATATTACACCGCCTGATGAGGCCCCAAAAAGATGACGAGCGTCGTTGATATTCTACAACAACCTCACAACAAGGGTTGGGACAATTTTAAAGAAAAAGACACGGAAGGTGGACCCACATATTACATAAAAAATGGTTCAAATGGCTCTGAGCACTATGGGACTCAACTTCTGAGGTCATTAGTCCCCTAGAACTTAGAACTACTTAAACCTAACTAATCTAGGGACATCACACACATCCATGCCCGAGGCAGCATATTACATCCTTTGATATTTTATGGATTACCCTTTATTGCTTAACAACAATTATTATGATTTTAGATTAAATACCTTATCAAAAAATGAATAACAACGCTCACCCCGGAAAACTGGCTGCGACGAAATTAACAACTCGCGGCTTCACGAGCTCTACGCCCAGGCAGCAAGAGTGCAGCAAAAACCAACTCGCCAGCCACGTGGCTTCCCCGTAGCTGCCGGTACCACGGTTCGCCAAAACCACGACACACTCCTCAACCAAAGGACCTAGCCCTGGCATATGATCAGGGTCGATATCGGCTGTACAAGTAGTTAGTTGCGCCAGTGGAGTGGCATGCCCGGTGAAATTAAAGCCACCGCGGCTCAGCCACGGCATTCGTTTTTATTGTGAAATATGTTTGATGACTGTTCAGTTTGGGCATAATGCTACTATTCCCGTAACGCTCTCAACGTTACTTTACTGCATTTGACAAGAATATTTTTGTTTGTATTCTAAATGGATATCGTAAGCCCACTTTCCGTCCATTTGAGATGTTCTTTCTTGAATAAACATTATTCAGTACAATTCCCTGTCGTCTATATCAAATACTGAAGTTAGAATGGGACAAATTTTATTAAATTATTCATTTATCTTTAATCTGTATTTCTGTGTGTTTTATTAATTGACAGCCGGTGGTCTAGCGGTTCTAGGCGCTCAGTCCGGAACCGCGCGACTGCTACGGTCGCAGGTTCGAATCCTGCCTCGGGCATGGATGTGTGTGATGTCCTTAGGTTAGTTAGGTTTAAGTAGTTCTAAGTTCTAGGGGACTGATGACCACAGATGTTAAGTCCCATAGTGCTCAGAGCCATTTGAACCATTATTAATTGACACTTCTAGCTAATGGAAGGACTATTTCATTGCAGACCCACAGCTACAGATTGTTATTTGCAGTGAGTTAGCTTCTGCGCGTGAGAGAAAACGTACGTGGTTCGACTACACCGAGCTATTAATACAGTCGAAACCGGTTTGCTCATGGACTGCTGGTTAGAGAGCAACTACTGACCGGAAAAAAACAAGCTAGCTTCACAACTGGCTCATAATGCTCCAAACGTTCTCAACTGGTGAGAGATTCGGCGACCTTGCTAGCAGAAAGAAAAGTAGCAGAAACTCTCATCGAGAGCGGGTGGGCATTATCTTGGTGAAATGTAAGCCCAGAACGGGGCGTAGAATATCGGCGTCGTACCGCTGTGCTGTAAGGGCACCGTGTATGACAATCAAAGGAGTCGTGCTATGAAAAGAATTGGCACCCCAGACCATTATTTCTGGTTGTCGGACAGTAATGCCTGTGACAGTCACGTATCTGTCTTCAGTGACGAGTCCCACTTCGAACTGAGCCCCAACGACCAGCTAAGATGTGTCCGGAGACGCCGGGGACAGCGGTGGGATACCAAACCGGATATCGTGCGCCATTCGGCCCGACAACCGGGAGTAATGGTCAAGGGCGCCATTCCATTTCATAGCAAGACCCCTTTTGTTGTCCTCCGCGGCAACCTTACAACAAAGCGGTACGTCGACGATATTCTAAGACCGTTCTTGTGGTCCTTCATGGCAACCATCCCAGGCTTACATTTCAACAAGATAATTCCCGCTATTACATGAGCGCTTGTCTTGGCGCTCGTCAAACCGTACCTTGGCCAGTCACGTCGTCGGATGTCTCCCCAATTGGGAGCGCTATGAGCGCGGCCCTGGAAGCACCCCTGGATTTTGACGATCTAGCGTGCACTTGGACAGAATTTGGCATGATAACCCTCAGAAGGATATCCATGAACTCTGTCAATCAATGGCAAATCGAATAAGTACTTGCATAAGGGCCACATGTGGACCAACGAATTACTGACTTGCTCAATTTGTGAATAAATGATCCAGTTTTTCTGAAGTTGTTTTTATGTATATATACATCACTTCAACCGATTTCCATGTCATTTGGATAATTCCGTTGTAGTACGCCGTTTCTTTTTGTCTTAGAGTGTATTAGTCTCCCAAAAGACGTGACACTGCTACTAAAACCATCTCTAGCTTTGATAATGGCTTCAGTTCGGTGAAGAAGATAATGAAATTTTTCTTCATTTATGTCATATCCAGCGAAAGCCACTCAGAGACGATTAAATCCCGTACAGCTATCACGGAGCGGTGAAGTTAAGTGATTTGTATCTTCTGCTTTTCGAAATAGTCCCTAATATTTCCTTTGTGTTTAAGATCGGCTGATTTAGACGTGTGCATGCGTGGAAGGGTTCAAGTTTTCTTGAGACAAGGAACGTATGCGTGTAGCCCTGTGTCCACAGCTGCTGTCATCTTATGAGATGCGAGTTGAAACAAACACTTAAATGAGTTGGCACAAAGTCTGATATAGAAATATTCGTTAAGTGTCATAGAACCACCCAGAACCGCAATGACATCTTTCACACACAGTGGGGTGGATGCCCCACCGAATCATTGGTGTATCCCATGGCTTACATTATTTGAAAACAAGCAGCCATCAGATCACGCTACTGCTTCCAGTCACTTACTACCATGTTTCTGTGCTGCAGCTTTATGTGCCATTGTGAGCAGTGGCCTTTTGTGAGGTACCCTACTCTAAAGGCCCTTCGCAATATTCCCTCGGATAATCTTTGAGATGGACCTTTATTCACTGATACAGCAATTCCTGTCAGATTTGAAGCCAAATGTCACTGACCAGGCATGAAAATTTTCTCCGATCCCTCTCAGTTAGCATCTTGCAATGACCACTCTTCTTATGCCATATACCTCCGTGGTGAGAGATACACTTTGGTGATGTATTAATAGTCGGCGTTGGTATACCAACGAATTGGTGATCTTTATTCACGATGTGGTCACGGACATGTCAAATGTGAAAGCTTATTTCTGCCATTCTGTCACGTCCCCATGATCTTATCCCGCTTATACCATGGCTTAAACCATTTCAACCCTTAACCTTGAAGATGGCCATGATTTAAACCGGGCGATATTTGGATTTAGCAGCTGGTAGTCAGACATGTATTTTATAAATTACTTGTCGATTGTTAAATGTCATCTTCCAAATATGTTTAAATGAACTGTGTTAACTGGTACAGAATCGATTAACGAAGTAGTGCACAAACCCCTGTTACTAATTTATGAAACTGGTGTTAATGGAAGTCCACTAAAAGTTTGTCGCATGTGCGACAGTAAATTACCGGCTTCAAATAACTATGACAAAATGGGTTAAGGGAATGTACTTATTAGAGCAGCGATGTTCTGCAGATGGCTGAGGCACATAACTGTTTTAAGGAAGAAATCGAAGTGTGAATGACATTGGACGGGATACATGTTTTTTTTTAGACTTTAACATATTTTTAGCCTGTCAACGAATTTCAGCAAGGAGCCCGCAAGAATTTACAGATAGATATTTGACATATACCTAATAGAAAACATCGGCAGCAAGGAATGGTAAGGGTCAGGAGATGAGAAAAAGAGATGTTGCATGTAAAACGTGGAACGTGATGTGCGTTATTCACATTACTTGATAGTTGCACGATAAACCGAGAAATGGCAGCTCTGTCTAATTTCAGACTCTCACTACAGACAACTTTGTCCGTATATATTCACCTAAATTCTGGTAAGTGCCAAAAACATGGCTGTTAGTGGTAGTAACGTGTACCACTTTCGTCCCAAGAAAATGCTGTTTAGGGAGGATTTGTTCAAATTCGACGATTTTTCTGTTTAGAAAAAGTGACAAAAAGCAGATTTCAGAGTACCTGTTGGTTCAACACAAAAGTTTTGTCTCAAGGACAGATAGTGTTGAGGATCAGTGGACAAAGTTCAAAACCGTCGTACATTATGCGTTAGATGAGTATGTGCCAAGCAAGATCGTAAGAGTTGGAAAAGAGCCACCGTGGTACAACAACCGAGTTAGAATACTGCTGCGGAAGCAAAGGGAACTTCACAGCAAACATAAACATAGCCAAAGCCTTGCAGACAAACAAAAATTACGCGAAGCGAAATGTAGTGTGAGGAGGGCTATGCGATAGGCGTTCAATGAATTCGAAAGTAAAGTTCTATGTACTGACTTGGCAGAAAATCCTAAGAATTTTTGGTCTTATGTCACAGCGGTAGGTGGATCAAAACAAAATGTCCAGACACTCTGTGACCAAAATGGTACCGAAACAGAGGATGACAGACTAAAGGTCGAAATACTAAATGTCTTTTTCCAAAGTTGTTTCACAGAGGAAGATTGCACTGTAGTTCCTTCTCTAGATTGTCGCACAGTTGACAAAATGGTAGATATCGAAATAGACGACAGAGGGATAGAGAAACAATTAAAATCGCTCAAAAGAGGAAAGGCCTCTGGACCTGATGGGATACCAGTTCAATTTTACACAGAGTACGCGAATGAGCTTGCCCCCCTTCTTGCAGCGGTGTACCGTAGATCTCTAGAAGAGCGTAGCGTTCCAAAGGATTGGAAAAGGGCACAGGTCATCCCCGTTTTCAAGAAGGGACGTCGAACAGATGTGCAGAACTATAGACCTATATCTCTAACGTCGATCAGCTGTAGAATTTTAGAACACGTATTGTGTTCGAGTATAATGACTTTTCTGGAGACTAGAAATCTACTCTGTAGGAATCAGCGTGGGTTTCGAAAAAGACGGTCGTGTGAAACCAAGCTCATGCTATTCGTCCACGAGACTCAGAGGGCCATAGACACGGGTTCCCAGGTAGATACCGTGTTTCTTGACTTCCGCAAGGCGTTCGATACAGTTCCCCACAGTCGTTTAATGAACAAAGTAAGAGCATATGGACTATCAGACCAATTGTGTGATTGGATTGAGGAGTTCCTAGATAACAGGACGTAGCATGTCATTCTCAATGGAGAGAAGTCTTCCGAAGTAAGAGTGATTTCAGGTGTGCCGCAGGGGAGTGTCATAGGACCGTTGCTATTCACAATATACATAAATGACCTGGTGGATGACATCGGAAGTTCGCTGAGGCTTTTTGCAGATGATGCTGCGGTGTATCGAGAGGTTGTAACAATGGAAAATTGTACTGAAATGCAGGAGGATCTGCAGCGAATTGACGCATGGCGCAGGGAATGAAATTGAGTCTCAATGTAGACAAGTGTAATGTGCTGCGAATACACAGAAAGATAGATCCTTTATCATTTAGCTACAAAATAGCAGGTCAGCAACTGGAAGCAGTTAATACCATAAATTACCTGGGAGTACGCGTTAGGAGTGATTTGAAATGGAATGACCACATAAAATTAAACGTCGGTAAAGCATATGCCAGACTGAGATTCATTGGAAGAATCCTAAGGAAATGCAATCCGAAAACAAAGGAAGTAGGTTACAGTACGCTTGTTCGCCCACTGCTTGAATACTGCTCAGCAGTGTGGGATCCGTACCAGATAGGATTGATAGAAGATATAGAGAAGATCCAACGGAGAGCAGCGCGCTTCGTTACAGGATCATTTAGTAATCGCGAAAGCGTTACGGAGATGATAGATAAACTCCAGTGGAAGACTCTACAGGAGAGACGCTCAGTAGCTCGGTACGGGCTTTTGTCAAAGTTTCGAGAACATACCTTCACCGAAGAGTCAAGCTGTATATTGCTCCCTCCTACGTATATCTCGCGAAGAGACCATGAGGATAAAATCAGAGAGATTAGAGCCCACACAGAGGCATACCGACAATCCTTCTTTCCACGAACAATACGAGACTGGAATAGAAGTGAGAACCGATAGAGGTACTGAAGGTACCCTCCGCCACACACCGTCAGGTGGCTTGCGGAGTATGGATGTAGATGTAGATGTAGATGTTCGAAAATGGTTCAAATGGCTCAGAGCACTATGGGACTTAACATCTGTGGTCATCAGTCCTCTAGAACTTAGAACTACTTAAACCTAACTTGTTGTGGGTTGGCAGGAGAGCCAACAGCGGCTTACTAGAGGAAGCCGAAAGGCACGCGTTTTAGTTCACGCAAGCTGGCGTGAGGTCTGGAACAGGACAAGGAAATTAGACTTTAGAAAAAAACGGACTTAGCAGGTGGAATACTTAACTTTAATCCATTAATGATGAACGTCGCTCTTGAAGGTACATTATTCATAATCTCAATAGTAACTGGTAATGGCGTCTTGCTAGGTCGTAGCAAATGACGTAGCTGAAGGCTATGCTAACTATCGTCTCGGCAAATGAGAGCGTATTTTGTCAGTGAACCATCGCTAGCAAAGTCGGTTGTACAACTGGGGCGAGTGCTAAGAAGTCTCTCTAGACCTGCCGAGTGGCGGCGCTCGGTCTGCAATCACTGATAGTGGCGACATGCGGGTTCGACGTATACTAACGGACAGCGGCCGATTTAAAGGATACCACCTAGCAAGTGTGGTGTCTGGCGGTGACACCACATAACTAACCTAAGGACATCACACACATCTATTCCCGTGGCAGGATTCGAACCTGCGACCGTAGCGGTCACGCGGTTCCAGACTGAAGCGCCTAGAACCGCACGGCCACACCGGCCGGCCTTCGACGACGTTGTGGATAAATGAGACACAGATAAACATCCCCAATATGTTCCTGAGCATAGAGGCGCCCGAAAAGTTGTCGAAAATCATGTAGCCGTGAATAATTCTGTATGCGAGTAAACAATATAAAGTTGATGAAATCTTCTCGGGTTATCAGCCGAGCCAAACAGTCGTTCTGCGGCAACGTTTCGACAAGTTTCCTACTCGTCATCTTCAGGCGAAGTGTTGGTTTCTTGTTAGGTTGTGTCCCTTACCACGGTTTACGGGAATTTACGTGACAGAGTCAAATGTTAAAGGCCATCCTTAAAATTGTTTACGTCCTGTAGTAAGGCGACAATAAATATGAGGTTGTTATTCTTCATTATTGCAAAAATTGGTCATGTAAATCTTATTTTCATAAACTGAAACAGTTAGGACCATTCAAATTTGAGAGGGTCCACCACAATATTTCATTATTGAGGAGGCCAGCAATTAATCAGTGGTAGGTCAGTGGTAACTCATGATGATTGCATTCTGTTTGCAAGAAAACAATGTTAAGTATGCAACGACGTATTTTTAAAAATAAAATTTTGGATAGAATTTACGATTTAAAAAATACGTAGTTACTCTTGAGGTATTTGGAAACAGTGACAATGTTAAGTATGCAACGACGTATTTTTAAAAATAAAATTTTGGATGGAATTTACGATTTAAGAAATACGTAGTTACTCTTGAGATAATTGGAAACAGTGACTTACCTGAATATAAAATCACAATGGCTATATTTGAAATATCTTTATTTATGAGATTTTATTGAAACTTTACTTTGCAATTCCTCAAAACAACCAACCCATTGCTTACATCTGTTTACTCACGGGGTCTTCAGTTCTTCGCCTACTGGATTCTCTCGTGTGACTAGCAACATGCAGTATTTCAATTATGCCTTTAGTCGGCTATCTGGGAAAATGAAAATACCATTAATATGGTCTTGGTTACATGAAACTCCTGTACAGGTTTTTAGGGCATATTCTCAGTGGATAAAAACGAAAAGAAATGCTGAAGGACGGGAAAACAAGCTTTTTCTCTTTTTTTGAATGGAGAGTACTTGTTTACTGAACCGTATTTAAATTTTAGTGACCTAACAATTGGGGAATTACGAAATATTTCCTCCCAGGCCAATCTGAGTCAATTAGCATGTTCCATATTGCGAGGCCCAATTCAGATTAATTATTTGTGTTTTAACTTAGATTGGCGTTTAAAATGAGAGTTTCAAAACGAACCGTATTGGATTAATAAAAAAAACTTAAAAAGTTATCATCTATATGACGAGGGCTGAACGTTGTTTACAGAGAATTCAAACTGCGTTATCAAAAGCGCTGTCAGAAAATACCTGATTAAATTCCTTCTAAATGTCGACGGACGTTGCAGTTACGCAGTACAGTACCAGACAAAATAAAACTAACCCACACTTGTAATGTAGAATTTCTACGGAAAAATTATTATACTTGATACTAAAAGACCCTGCAGGCTCTTCCATTGTGTTCCGTCACATCAACGGTACCGTTTAGAAGTACACCGCATAGGGGATTCAATTCACGTTTTGACGTCAGTTGTAACAGGACTCTTCACTGTGGCAGCAAGGTTCATGATCGTGTAAGATACGAAAAGGGAAAGTGAGAATGCTTCTAATAAATCAATTGCCCTAAACATTTTGGCATAAAGGTACTGTACTTCCCCTGCCTCCTGCTATTATTAACACTGCCGTCACATTTACGTAAGACAGATAATTATGTTAGCTACAGGTAGCCTTGAGATGTTGTATTTTCAAACCGCCACATCTCGTCACATAAAACACTGATTTGAGTAATGAAAGAGGCCAAGAGCCATTTATTTGTCGATTTATGATATTTAACTACGCATTGTAATGATGTATTTTGATGATTTACAAGGAGAAATGAATCCAGCGCCACTGACGCGCCTGAGAGACTATAGACTAATTCAGCGCGCATGTAAAAGCATCGATATTAAGGACAGACTCGGAAGACATTTGAATATTACAAAAAACAATCCCGCAACCCATCGTCCACTGCCGGACGATATCACTCTCTTTTCATCTCCTGTATAATACGGACGCACCATTACATAGGCGTCATTTTAAGATTTGTAATTTGTTTAAATATACAGAGATACACCGTTATTTTGTTGCATGTGAGACTAGTATGTGTGAAAAACACAGAGTGGTTAATGAATGGACATTTCTATGTGATTTATAAACTTTTATGGACATAACAAACCACTCAGGCTCTGTCATTGTTATTGACGTAAGTGTTAACATGTTATATGTGTTTCAAATCCAAGCTCGTAATTATAGTGTCAATTACTCTCTATTTGTGTTCGATTTAGTTGTTGGACAACCTTAATCATTTACTTCCTATGTGTCAAGGTTTTTTCACAGAGCCAACCGTGTCTGACGTGTCATTGTGTGGACAGAACAGTCGAGGCCGACGTTAGCATACTACTTTTATTTCCCCCCCTTGTAATATTCTTCAAACACTGTTGTAAACTGGCCCTTAGGCACATTTTCAGTGCGAGTGACGTCCGGGAATTTCTTAGCAAACTTCTTTTCTCTAATCGCACATCGCTCGCACAAAGCCTCGCTGTTCCACAACGGTAAGCGGCATTTTCTAAATGGGAAAGGGAGCCACGCAAGTATATGTCGCTTCCCCTTCTCAATCTGATGCTTAATAATAATAGTATTTCCTTACACGAGATGTGGCGCCCGAACAGGGACGTGAATCAAAATCATAGCTACTCATCTTTCTTTTAATATCATGTGGGACCGGAGACGGAAATCTTCTGGAATGGAAGGACGTTTATCATATTCTGGTCACTATCGGAAGAACGATAAAATACAATTGGAGGCCGTAATTGCTGTTGCGAGTTGCTATTTCAAGACAATGAAAAGTGAATAGAATCCTTTGTGTTTACGAAAACACCCCTTCCTTCGTGCATTTTCTGACATTCAGGTGCTGTGCCCATTTAAAATCCAGCTAGAATCCATCATAGATCTCTCGAACAAAAAGTCATGTCAATATTTGGAAGAAAGCAGAAATCTCACCCATATACAATATATGTAGCTAAATTGCTCCACGAAACTACCGTCTTGTAGCTTTGACAGTCATTCGCTGTAAAATCTTAGAACATATTCTCAACTCAAACTTAATGAGGTGTCCTGAACAGAATGAACTCCTCCGTGCCAATCAGCACTGACTGCGAAAATGTCGATCGTGTGAAAAGAAAATTAACACTTGTCTCATATATCCTTAACGCCACGGATCAAGGCAGTACGGTAGACACAGTATTTCTCGTTATCTGAAAAGCATTTAGTGCAGTAGTGCATCTACGTTATTATCAAAAGTACGATCTTATTGGATATCAAGCTAAATCTGTAACAGAAGTGAGAATGTATTGGTTGAGAGTACGCAGCATATTGTCTTGATGTAGAATTAACTTCAGGTGTTCTCCAGGAAAGTGTTTTGGTACCCATGCTGTTCATATTGCGTGTTACTAACCTTGTAGACAATACTAATAGTAAACTCAGGCTTTTCGTGGACGAGACAATATTCCTAGTAAACTGCACAAATATTGTCAGATGTTGATCAGATATCAAAGTGGTACAATGAATGACTCCTTGCTATCAAAAATGTAAAATTATACAGTTCAATAAACAAAATAAAAAACACATAGAATTCTATGACTACAGTATCGACGAGTGACAGATGGAGTTTGTGAACTCACACGTATACTAGGTTTTAACACTTGTAGCGATATGGAATGGAAGAAACACACAAGCTCACTTGTAGATACAGCAAGTGTAAGACTTCAGTTCATTGTTAGAATACCAGGAAAATGCAATCAGTCTACGAAGAAAGTTTCTTACAGACCACTCGTTGATCCACCCTAGAGCATTGCTCAAGTGTGTGGGCCGCATACCAGATACGACTGACAGGATATATTGAACGGGTACGAAGAAGGACGTAGAAACAGCCAGTCTCGAGCATACAAAACGTTTCACTAAATAATTGCCCTCGTCAAATATTTGGAAACACTGCGCTGTGTCCGTGTAGAAGCATGCGACATAGTCAAATGAATGCGAAACAGGAACAGGTCTACAGAGATCTGTCGCATTCCGTAACAGGGACATCGCGCAATGTTCCAAATATTTGACGAGGGCAGTTACTTACTCGGATGTTCCGTCTGAACGGTAACACCATCTAATTTTCAACCATTCTGAAGATGCCAGAATGAAGCAAAACGCATCATTGGTAAATACATAATAAATAAATCCCTCCAACAAAGACTATTTGTTTCTTCATATTACTGGTTGCTGTGTAGGGAAGCAGCATACTCACGCCTTATAAAATTCACATCGTCTTTCCATTGTGTGCCAGCCTAGTCCGCTGTAACTAGCTCTGACATCATAAATATTGCGCAATACTTTAAAATGAAGTAAATAGCCTGAAACGTTTCTAGCATGTCAGGAGTAATACAAAATCAATATGTGTTGGATATCAGTTCAATAACTTTAACCATTTTCGAAATTTGGATGTTTTTCTGTAAAAATCATTGGCGGAACAGAAAAGAGCTAGAAACTTCAAATTTTATATTTACATTCCTTTTGCATAATAATTTAGTAGAAACAGTATTCTGGATCTCAAAAATTAAAATTTTAGTTGAAATTCATGATTGTCTGGTTTTTGTCTTAGAAATTAAGGAACCAAGATAGATTAAGTAGGTGAATAAATAAAACTAGGATGTTTATATTTAAGTAGAAGTGAGATCCGCTATAATCATAAAGATGTGAGAATTTTCAACTGAATAACTATAAAACTATAGCGATAGCGTATCTCCAAAGGGCAAGTTCAGAGATCGTCTACTGCGTGTAGTGTAATTAAATTAATTCTCTCGCCCAAAATATTTGACTTAGCCACGTCAGACTCTTATTATGATTACTTACTTGTGTGCTGATTGCACACTTAAATCGAAAGCTTCATCAGCCATCAGTAAAGGAAGCAATGATTTATTCGATAACTTAAAGTGGTGCATTACTAGCCCAGCGGCTACTCGGGAGAGCAGATTTGATCAGGCATTCCCTTAGCCGTCCGTACGCGGCTTTATATGTAAGAACCCTGCATGAGAAAGAAGGCCCCAGTTCTCTCCAGACGCTGATTAGCGAACCACCTGTGCCGGGAGTCGCGTCGCGTCGGTATCGTTGATATAAACAGACTCGAATGCAGTAATAAGTTACTCGGGATATGCGTAACCATGAAATCGTTTTCGAGTGAAGTGTTAATTTTGGGATGACGTTAATGATCTATCTTTAGTTTGCGTATGTCGTATTTTCACGTTCCGCCGCAGGACAGACATTATTAGCGTGGCGTTTGATGAACATTATCATCAAATTATGGTGAGCATTCACTGAAACATTTAATTTGAACAGTTATAGTTGTATCAGCGCATTAGACTCTTGAACTGCTCTGGTAGTTGGATTGTGTGGATTCTTTTTGGTCTGTGACCTTCAGAATGTAGTGAACATTTTAGAGAGAATAGTTTTTGATTATGAATCCCAGACAATCTCCTAATTCCTCAGAGCAGTAAGCTGTAGCTATAAATGTATTTCTCAGATGAAGTGGGCACTAGGAATTCTAATTACAGGCTTCACATTTTGCTAATGACTTTCTGGTTGCCAATGTTGTAGTTAAGGAGCCAGTGTTGAGAACAGCAAACAACAGCAGTAAATAAATAATAGGAACGTTAACAATTATTCCACCCACCGCCCCACATATGTTACTAATCGGCCGGGAAACAAATTGAGTAAAAGTGAAAGTGATTTTTAAATATTCGGATTCAGAAGTGAAATGTGACACGCAACTTAGCAATGGAACAGTGATAGACAGTGTTACGTGTGCATGTGGACGACGCCTTTGGATTAACAACGCATCTGGATTGACGGAGCTGGCACTGAGTCTAGTGGCGCTGCCGGCATCGCGAGAAGCCAGTTTCGCCTCACCGCATTCGTCCGCCGGAGCAACCGGAGCCGCGCCTGCAGTTGCGGGCCACGCAAACACACAGCAGCCGTCGAAGTGCCGTCTGCAGTTCGACGCGCTGCGTCCCATCAGTAATCCTGGTACGACGCGCCGGCAACGCCATACGTCGTGCAGAAGGAACTAAGTTAAGTGAAAAGCTGTTAAAACTTTTACTAACCTGCACTAAAAGACTGTCGGTGATGGAACCGCCAGAAGAAACTGAGGTTAAAATTAAATCAGAAACTATGTCTGTTGTGGGAACTGTAAATCCAGACAACGGTACAAGTGTAAATATGCACGAAAATAGTAACGTTAAAGTGAAATATGAAGTATTGTCTCCTAACAGTATTGTGAAAAGGGGCAATAATTCAATAATAGAGACCCCTGTAGTAATGCAGAAATCAGAAATTGTTAATTTATTGGATGATAGTTTATCTGATGTGTTAAAAACGAAACAGTCATCAGAGGTGGTAGAGTTTAAAAATGATAAGTTAGATATGACTGATCAATCATATGTTTCATTTCGTTTTGATGATTCTGGTATTGGAGCTACTTTTTCATCACCTGAGTGTGATAAAAAACCAGCTAGTGAGTAACCCAAAGATACTGGGGCTATTGATTTAAATGTTATATTACAAGCAATAGCTACCAGTAATGCTAAAATGACAGCTGAATCAAAGTATGAAATAACTGAGGTCAAAAGCAGTAACGCTGAAATAAAGTATGAAATTGTGGCCAGCCAAACTAATTTTAATAAACGATTGGAGATAACGGACAATACCTTCAAGGCTGGTAGCAATAGGTTGAAAGAGGATCTGGACAGTTTGAAGCATAAAATTGATTACAATCATGAGGATATTAAGAAAAAGGTTGCTTAACAATTTTCTGAAATGTATAAAACAGTAAAATCCGAAGTTGCTGAGGTTCGCAAAGACTTCCAAATGGAAGATGCGAAGCTGGAGCACAAGTTAACAGAAAAGATCGAGGCGGAATCCGAGCTGTGCTCAGATAGGTGTAAAGATGTTAATATAAAAGTAAACATATGTCAAGCAGAATTAAATGCAATCAAAACTGATACTACTCATATTGTGCAAAGAGTAGATAATGTTGAAATGAGAGTAGAAAATATTAGTACTGACATTGCTAACATTGAGAGTAAAGTAGCTTCAGTAACTTCTGGTACTGGTAGTATGCAACACGTTGTAGATGCAAACGCCGCTTTTATCGGATGTCGGCAGTTCTTGCGGTTCGATCCAGATAAAAATATCCACCCGCTAGATTTCTGGAACCATTTTGAAGATGTGATTCCACCAACTTGGTCTGAATGAGAGAAAATCTCATTTATTAGACGCCAATTAGCAGGTGACGCCATGCGTTGGTCAGCTGATGTTATGTTGAAGTGTAAAACATTAGCGGAATTTAAAACGGCTTTCATTAATGAGTATTGGTCTAGCAATAAGCAAAATGAAGTGTTGAGAGAATTTTGGAGTGAAAAACGCTTCAATGCAGGCAAGGAATCTATTAAAGAGTTCGCTAGGTCATGGATTTCACGTTTGTCACATTTGGCAGAAAAGCTGAAACCTGAAATGATAATACTAGGTCTTGACGCCAAACTGCCATGGTATTGGCAAACTACTGTAGAATTATATCTGCCCCTAGAGACAATCTTGATCGTTTCATTGAGTATTTGGAACGTGTAGAGCGTGTTGCTGCCAATGAGGGGCAAGCATGTAATAACAGAAATGGTAATAACACTAGTAGTAATTTTAAGAACGAGCAGAATGGCAATGCAAACATCAGAACAGTAGGTGTTCGCCATCCTAAGAGAGGTAGAAATTGGAGAAATAATTGTCAGAACCAACAATGGCATCCAAATGATAGTAATTTTGTTCCGAACAAAATTATGCAGGTAAACAGCAGTGCGGAAAGAAATGCTGCGCCAGTTAACTATAATGGAAATAAAGGAAACAGTAGTAGGCCGAGGCAGGAAAACTAGTTCCCGTCTATGAGGACACTGGCGCTCACCAGGCGGTTACTTTTCCCAAGCCAGTAATTACAGTAATTGGTAAGACAGATCAGAATACTCAGACTGAACATGTGGATGAGGGGTCGGTAGCATCTAAGGATACAGCAGAAATATTAGATCACTCACAGTATTTAATAAATACCATGTTAGAGACGCTTTCTAAGTGGGAAGAGAAAGAGAAGGCGCAGCAGTGTAATGGTAGGGAAGAGCTACAAAATACTAAATTGTCAGGTGAAGTAGAAGAAGAAAGAAGAAATTGATGCTTATATTTACGATAAGGATGATGTGCTCTTATCTAAAGTGCCTGTGCAGGATGTTGATACTGTAATAACAGATTTAGGACGGGAGGTAAGTGAGAATGTAGAGGATAGCCTGTTGTGGGTCGATGAACCCAGTACCTGCGACCAGTTGTCACTTGAGAAGGAACCTGACAATAATAGTGAAAGTGGTTTAGCTGTAACTAGTGTTATGCCCTGTCTGGAGGCGCAGAATCGCTCAGACTACAGTAATTTGGGTCATGTTCAGCAAACTAAATGTAATGAAGTCATGCGGTGTTTCGATTTAAAATTAATAGACCGACTGGAAAAGGCAGCTGAAAATGTAATTCAGGAAACCCCTACACACTTTGACCTAAATGTAATGAAGACAGATGTCGAGCACTTTAGTTGGAGACAAATCCAAAATGAATTATTGGATGAGTTTGAGGAACCACCTGTACAACCTAGATTAAGCCTCCTTATAATAATAGTGAATAAGTTGGGTATCAATGTACGTTGTCTCATAGACAGTGAAAGTGAGGTGAGTGCGATATCTCAGTCCTTCTGTGATGCATTACCTAGTAAAGACAAGCTTACCATAATGGGGGTATCAGGACTAAGGATAATTGGTGCTACTGGCAAGGTGTCAAAAACGGTAAAACAAGAAGCTTTGCTGCCTTTAACATTAATGGTAATTTAATTGATTATCCATGCTGAATTGTAAGTAATCTCAGTATTGAGGTTTTAATTGGCATAGATTTCTTGTCAAAATATCAAAGTGTTGTTAACTTTGAAAGAAGCCAGTTAAAAATGGTCTTGCCGATAACAGGAGTAATTACGGTACCTTTTATTGATAAACATGTAGTAACTAATGATGAAACTTGGAAGCTGCCTATACGAGTTATGAAAATTGGAGATATTGGGACGAAGGTGTTAATCTTAGTAAAAGTAATCTAAACACAGAAGAAGAAGAAGAAGAAATTATTTTGGACAAGATAGAAGCTAAATTGCAGGAAATTGATAAAATTTCAGCTAACCAGAAGGAAGAACTGAGACAGGGTTTCAAAAGGCATCATAAGGTATTTTCAAATCGACCTGGCGTGGTCAAAGGTTATGAATTTCAATTAAAGGTGAAACCTGGCCAAGTGCTTTTCAGGAAACCACATGCCAATGCATGTAGACTAGAGTACCCTAAGAGTAAAGAGCTATTCGGTCTCATGAACGTGATCGACATAAAGAAGTTCACAGGTAGTGAATGAATTCTGTAGGGAGAAGGGTTGTTCTGTAACCTCTACACAGTGTGGCAGCTGTGGAGATCTTCTTTCCCATTTCAGATTTCACTCTCTCTTCATCTTTTCTATCCACCTAAAATTTCGACCTCTTCTTTCGAACACATTAAATTTTCCGTTATGGTTATCAAGCCAATAATAAACTAATGAATTCTGTAGGGAGGAGGTTGTTCTGTAACCTCTACACAGTGTGGCAGCTGTGCAGTCCCTGCTGTGTGAGATCTTCCTTCCATTTCAGGTCTCACCAATTCCTCATCTTTCCTATCTAAAAAAATTTCGACCCCTTCTTTAGAATACGAAAATTTTCTGAAACCAATGAATTCTGTAGGGAGGAGGTTGTTCTGTAACCTTTACACAGTGTGGCAGCTGTGCAGTCCCACCTGTGTGAGATCTTCTTTCCTTTTCAGGTCTCACTCATTCTTCATCTTTCCTATCCACCAAAATTTCGGCTCTTACTCTCAAATACTAAAATCATCCGGTATGACTATCAAGCCAGCATTATGCTAATGAATTCTGTAGGGAGGAGGTTGTTCTGTAACCTCTACACAGTGTGGCAGCTGTGCAGTCCCAGCTGTGTGAGATCTTCTTTCCCATTTCAGATTTCACTATCTCTTCATCTTTTCTATCCACCTAAAATTTCGACCTCTTCTTTCAAACACATTAAATTTTCCGTTATGGTTATCAAGCCAATAATAAACTAATGAATTCTGTAGGGAGGAGGTTGTTCTGTAACCTCTACACAGTGTGGCAGCTGTGCAGTCCCAGCTGTGTGAGTTCTTCTTTCCATTTCAGGTCTCAATCATTCTTCATCTTTCCTATCTTCAAAAATTTCGACCCCTTCTTTACAATACGAAAATTTTCTGAAACCAATGAATTCTGTAGGGAGGAGGTTGTTCTGTAACCTCTACACAGTGTGGTAGCTGTGCAGTCCCAGCTGTGTGAGATCTTCTTTCCTTTTCAGGTCTCACTCATTCTTCATCATTCCTATCCATCAAAATTTCGGCTCTTACTCTCAAATACTAAAATCTTCAGGTATGACTATCAAGCCAGCATTAAGCTATTGAATTCTGTGGGGAGGAGGTTGTTCTGTAACCTCTGCACAGTGTGGCAGCTGTACAGTCCCAGCTGGGTGAGATCTTCTTTCCCATTTCAGGTCTTACTCTATCTTCATCTTTCCTATCCACCAAAGTTTCGACTCCTTCTTTGCAATACAAAAATTTTCCGTCATGGCTATCAAGCCATGAGTTCTGTAACCATTCTATCCAGTGATTAGTGAAGAAAATACCTAATGTGACAAACCTAACAGTGACATAAATAACAGAGAAGTATGATGTAATTAAGATTGAAAGGTATTTGAGTAACAAGTATGTATAGAACCCTGGTAATATTATAAGTGCAAAGTTGTTGTTTTATTGGAAATAGTCCACCAACAGTAATTTAAAAAGATATACAAATTCGTGTACAAGCAGGATCTGAAGTGGCAGTGAAACCTATTGTATGCTGTAGAGCTAACTAATTAATAGTAAAAGAGATTGCTTAGTGTTATGAAAAATATGCAGATAAGTTTTAAGAATGAACTCACCTTGTGTAGCAAGGAATGGCAATGTAATAGAATTGAACAGTGTTTGTGGTTGAGACGTGAAGGACACGTCCTTGAAATATTTATAAGGTTGGAGCTGGCCGTTATTTGGTGTAGTGTGTGACAGGACACACCTACACGTATTGAGGTTATGAGTTGGAGGCGTGAATGCAACCGTAAGTACCCTTATGTTAGATGAGACAGAGTAGCACATGGTGTCCTATAGGTTTAATGAATTTAGCATTACGCTCAGCCATAATTCCTTAATGCACTTTAGTGGTAGGTTGAGAGAGACTATCTGTGGTTTCAGCATCCAATCAAGTGGAAATGGATTGCAACGTGAGAAAACTGATCAGCTGCAATACACTATAGATATGAAATAAATGTGCTATCCTATGTGTTAAATGTTAATAGAGTGAGTGTTAAATAAGTACATACACTAGCAACATAATTGAGTAACATAATGGCAGACGTGAAACATTATTTATAGCTCAGCATAAATATACTTCGATGAAGTAAGTACATAATTGCAGATGTGGAATTGACACAGCAGCAGAGGACCAATAAGTGGATTAACTAAACATAGTGTGTTTTGAACACTCAGAACTGTACTATTACCACAAGCTTTTCACATATACGAAAAGGCTGAGAAGACAACTGCTAATCAAATATACTCATAGTATCTCTTTGAATAAGGTAATCGAAGATGAGTCAGTTAAGTAAATAAAATACAGATTTGTCAGGAATGTACTGAGCATTGGATCAGTGTTCTGGCCCAGAAATAATAAAGTGAGATTAAATAGGATTTATGACTATATGCCTTGAGCATAAATTTTCTCTAGTATGTGACTAACGGCGTTTTGAGCCATTTGTTTATCGATTTTATGACAGTTAGGTAACCGTGACAGTAAAATTGAAAAAGTTCTGTTAACTTTGTTCCAGTAACATATTGAAAGATAAAATGTATATATCCCCATTTCATTGTGACCCACCCTTAGATATTGTAAGTAGGCTGTTTATGTTTTCTTATTGGCAACGTTACGTAGCGCTCTGTATGAAAATCACTGGCTGTGCTGTGTGCAGCCTGTGGCTAGTTTGCATTGTTGTCTGCCATTGTAGTGTTAGGCAGCGGCAGCTGGATGTGAACAGCGCATAGCGTTGCACAGTTGGAGGTGAGCTGCCAGCAGTGGTGGATGTGGGGAGAGAGATGGCGGAGTTTTGTAATTTGTCATGAACTGCTATATATATTATGACTATTAAGATCTATTAAATGATAATTTTGTAATCCACATTCTTTAAAAAAAAGGAGCACTTGGAAAGGAAAGAACAATAAGAAGGGACTAGTAACAGTAACTGGACACATAATTTTCTTTTCAAGTACATGGTAATATTTTTTTTTACAATAAGTTGTTGTGGTGCACCAATTTAATTACATAGACATTAAGATGTGAATATGCATTTCCCTTGTCTGCATTGTTGTCTTTAGTGTAATATTTTTTCTGCTTGAGCTATGTCATGTTTCGGTATAAGTTACTGTTGTTTGCCAGGCATAGTGTTACTGAATTTGACTTTGTGTTACTCTTCTAAGCTAGTTTTCCTTGTTTGCTGCACAGTGCCTTATATTAGTTGTAATTTATGCTGCTTGCTTTGCCATTTCTATTTGTTGTCATTGATGTTTGTGTTAATTATTTTGTACTGCTGCATTGCCTCGTCCCTTAGTTTAGCATCTGAGCTCAGTAGATTTAAGTTAGCTTAAGAGGGGTAGACTATATAAGAAACTAACTATGATGACTTGGAAGAAATGTATTGAGAAGCTATATGAAAATGGTTTGGGCAAAAAAAAAAGGATACTGTACAGTGGAGAAAAACTATTTTGACAGAGGATGTGAACAGAATACAGAAAGCAGGCTTAGATAGGACTTTTTGGGAATAATGATGAACGAAGGGAGATCTCCATGCAAAATACTGCAGTAAAACAAACCCTGTCCTTTCCTTTTGTGTCATCCCTCTATATGTTTGTGTACCCTTGTGTATTTGTGTTTTTCCTGTCTTTATGTGTTTAGCTGATGAGAGCTATGTTGTAGAATTTTTCTATGTTATTTACTTTGTAAAAATGTTGAGACATTATTTATTCTGTTTTGTTTTAATGCTCATGTGTAAAGTTGATGTTTCAAAAGTTATTCTGATCGTTTATGTATTTACTTATGTCATAATTCCTGTAACACTGATGTATATGTTTATTTCTATTCTTTTGTAAAGCCTGTATTACTACAAATGTTATCTGTATTGTTATGTTTTTAATGATGTATTTTGTATCTTTGTAATTGTATTCTTATGTTATAATATTGTAATTGACACCAGTTCATCTAATTAAGTAACTTATACGTTACATTTCACTGCACACGTTTCTGTTGGTCATAGTATATGGACAATATGTGAGAAGTAGGGACTGATAAAGTTTGCACGTGTGTTAATAATTCAGCAAGGGACTGGATAACAGCATTGCTGGTTCTAAGGACAATTCCAAAAAACTTTGTGAGTGCACAAGTGGTGGTTATGGACTTGCTATATTAACTCTTCAATGGTGATTGTGCACCCGCACAGTCACAACAGATGGCTGCTGGCCATCTCTACAAGGACTACAGTGGGTCTGCACCTCTGGTGGCCCACCAATACCATACTCTCTACCAGGACTACAGTGGGTCAGCTCTGTGATGACCTACCTACCAATATTCATCAACTTCGACTGACTCTGCTGTGGGTTTGCTCTGTTGTGGCCCATTACCTGTCAGCATGTCAAGAGTCAGCACTGTCTTTCTGTTGGAAGGACAACACTACTTCTTCAAGACTGCATGGACATCAACTACTTCCGTGTGCATTGTCTTTTACTGCTCAGACTTTGATAAAAGAAACGGCAGTTTTACTGTGATGAATGATCAGGACTGTCTTTATGGACTGTGAGAAAATTTTAGCTTTTGACCAGCATTGTATAAATAAGTGTGTGCATTTGATATCTTTGTTATTGTAATTATGAAAAATTTTTTCAAATCATTATTGGCCACTGCCCAAAAATATTTTGTAAAATTTTTTGTGTGGAGCATGGGGGCTATGTAAGTTGGCTGTTTATGTTTTCTTATTGGCAACGTTACGTAGCGCTCTGTATGAAAATCATTGGCTGTGCTGTGTGCAGTCTGTGGCTAGTTTGCATTGTTGTCTGCCATTGTAGTGTTGGGCAGCGGCAGCTGGATGTGAACAGCGCGTAGCGTTGCACAGTTGGAGGTGAGCCGCCAGCAGTGGTGGATGTGGGGAGAGAGATGGCGGAGTTTCGTAATTTGTCATGAACTGCTATATATTTTATAACTATTAAGGAAAATACATTGTTTGTTCTCCATTAAAATCTTTCATTTGCTAACTATCCCTATCAGTAGTTAGTGCCTTCCGTAGTTTGAATCTTTTATTTAGTTGGCAGTAGTGGTGCTCGCTGTATTGCAGTAGTTCCAGTAACGAAGATTTTTGTGAGGTAAGTGATTTGTGAAAGGTATAGGTTAATGTTAGTCAGGGCCATTCTTTTGTAGGGATTTTTGAAAGTCAGATTGCGTTGCGCTAAATAATATTGTGTGTCAGGTTAAGCACAGTCGTGTATAAATTCTTCAAAGGGGACGTTTCATAATATTAAGTGAAGAGAGTCTTTTTGTTTGTTCTACAGGACAAACCAGATAACGGCAGCCTGGTAGCTGCATGAAAGCTTGGAGTGACCTGGACACAACTCACAGTGACCCGTCCCCTTTCTCCATGTAATTTAGAGTGAACGTGAAGAACGCACACCATAGCAACTTCCCCTCCTCTACCCTTGTAAATGGAAGTGTAGAACGCCAGCCAAAGCGGCTACAACCACGTGTGTAAAAATGAAATTGTCAAGGTTTGTGAAATTTTCTTTCAGGTTTAGAAAAGACTGCTAAGATATAATTATCTGTTTATGTATCATGAATAACTATGTTATTTTCTTTGAATTTGTGTATGTAAAAATATTTACAGACAATTTAATGGATTTAATATTTGCATAATTTTACATATTTTTATGTGTTTTTCTGTCTAAGGCAATATGTATGCCAACGTGTTTCATTGATTTTGCTTGAATTTTGAGTGATAATGTTGCTTAAGAGGCAGTGAACATGCCAGCAATCTAAATACAGTATGTAAGAACGCTGCGTGAGTAAGAAGGCCCCAGTTCTCTCCAGACGCTGATTAGCGCACTACCTGTGCCGGGAGTCGCGTCGCGTCGGTATCGTTGATATAAACAGCCTCGGATGCAGTAATAAGTTACTCGGGATATGCGTAACCGTGAAATCGTTTCCGAGTGAAGTGTTAATTTTGGGATGACGTTAATGATCTATCTTTAGTTTGCGTATGTCGTATTTTCACGTTCCGCCGCAGGACAGACATTATTAGCGTGGCGTTTGATGAACATTATCATCAAATTATGGTGAGCATTCACTGAAACATTTAATTTGAACAGTTATAGTTGCATCAGCGCATTAGACTCTGAACTGCTCTGGTAGTTGGATTGTGTGGATTCTTTTTGGTCTGTGACTTTCAGAATATAGTGAACATTTTAGAGAGAATGGTTTTTGATTATGAAGCCCAGACAATCTCCTAATTCCTCAGAGCTGTAAGCTGTAGCTATAAATGTATTTCTCAGATGAAGTGGGCACTAGGAATTCTAATTACAGGCTTCACATTTTGCTAATGACTTTCTGGTTGCCAATATTGTAGTTAGAGAGCCAGTGTTGAGAACGGCAAACAACAGCATTAAATAAATAATAGGAAGATTAACAAATAATCCACCCACTGCCCCACAGCTGCACCACCCCTGCCTAAGAAGGAAAGCACGAATGGTCACAGGTTTGTTTGACCCGTGTGATAGTGTAACCCAGATGCTGAGGAAACTGGATTTGTGGAAAGACAGACTCAGACTGTCCCGAGAAACCGTACATACAATGTTTCAAGAAGAGTGCTTATGGCTCCCTAGGTGTTGTAAGGACAGGATTAAAATAATGGCACCACGCATAGATGCATTTAAGTAGCCATCTTCCCACGCTCCTTACGTTAATTGAACGGGCAGAAGTCCCAATAAGTGATACAATGGGAAGTACCCTTTGCCACACATTTCACAGGTGATTTGTAGAGAATAGATGCAGATGTAGATGCAGATGCAGTTCTGGTATTGTCACCGCGGAACGATATAGTCGTGCGTGACTGCATTGGAGAGGGAGTCCGTCAAGTGATAACATGAGGTCCACTCGATCTATAAGAAGCGGCGCCGAGAGATCGCGCGATCCGAGGCGCCATGCCACGGATGGCGCTGCCCCTCCCGCCGTGGGTTCGAGTCCTTCCTCGGGCATGGGTGTGTGTGTTGTTATAAACATTGTAAGTAGGCTGTTTAGGTTTTTATGTTGGTAACGCCACGTAGCGCTCTGTATGAAAATCACTGGATGTGCTGTGTGCAGTCTGAGGCTGGTCGGTATTGTTGCAATAGTCGCCATTGTAGTGTTGGGCAGTTGGCTGTTAACAGCGCGTAGCGTTGCGCAGTTGGAGGTGAGCCGCCAGCAGTGGTGGATGTGAGGAGAGAGTGCTGGCGGAGTTTTGAGAGCGGATGATCTGGACGTGTGTCCGTCAGAGACAGTAAATTTGTAAGACTGGATGTCATGAACTGATATATATATTATGGCTTTTGAGCACTATTAAGGTAAATACATTCTTTGTCCTTTATCAAAATCTTTCATTAGCTAACTATGCCTATCAGTAGTTAGTGACTTCAGTAGTTCGAATCTGTTATTTAGCTGGCAGTTTTGGCGCTCACTGTATTGCAGTAGTGCGAGTAATGAAGATTTTTGTGGGGTAATTGATTCATGAAATGTGTAGGTTATCGTTAGTCAGGGCCATTCTTTTGTAGGGATTATTAAAAGTCAGATTGCGTTGCGCTAAAAATATTGTGTGTCAGTTTCGTGTTGATCAGAATAAGTAAAGAGAGTAATGTCTGAGTACGTTCAGTTTTGCTCAGCTGTTTGAAAAGCAAATAATGTAAGAGGTTTATCAGCACAGTCATTCATTAATTTTTCTAAGGGGACGTTTCAACATAAGTTAGTTTAAATAGTGTGTAAGTTTATGGACTGATAACCTCAACAGTTTGCTTACTTAGGAATTCATAGACACATTTGATCTATACGAGACATGCGGAATAACACTAGAACACTGGAGATTGTGGTATCCCTTCACTTGCGTTAAAATTTCACAGCACAATTAAAGTGACGCTTATATTTTCCTACTCATTTGTATGTTATGCACACATTTGACTCAAATCCTTACCCAGACGTTCTAACGCTTTTAAATTATAATTTTTGTTACAAAAATTTACATGTCTGTCCAGAAATGTGATATATTTAGAAAGTTCCTAACATTTCTTCATGTATTTCACTTGTTAAGAAACAAATATTGAAATCACACATTGAGCAGATTGTTGGTACTTTTAGAACACATCCTCGACAGAGGTTTTATTTGCATTTCTCGCTGTTGTCGTTGATGATGTTTCCTCCGCACATTCCAAAAAAGAGGAAAAGACTTATCTCTCTCTTTTTTTATTTGTTCTGCACCACAGCCGTTTCTGCGTTCGATCACCTTTTTTACTCCTGTCCTTAGTTATTTCGTCAGTTTGTTAACCAAGTGAAGAATGAACTCCTTACTCTCTTACTCTTCAGGTTACTTTGATTATTTGGTTGTGGATGTTACACACACTTGTTGCCGCTATGTCTAGCACACTGTAAAAGATATGCATCGGCCGTCCGCAAGCACCCTTGGTTGAATTTTTATCAGTCTTTTGATCAACGCCGTACACATCATACTTCGTGGCGTTATACGAGGTAACGGTTTATGATCTCGTCGTTGCTTCTTCGCTCACTGCTTCAGGATGCACTGTGTTGAGGATAATGACATTCTTATTCTTATTCCCGTCAGAACAGTTCTTGTTCACACAGTTGGGGAATTATCAGCGAATCCTATTAAGTGACCTCAGAAACGACGCTTCATTCGAAGTTTCTTGTCGAGGATGTGACGAAGGGGTATGTTGTCACGCTCCTTTTTTGGTTTAGAAATGAAACAATATTGCGATGTTACGTACTTGGATGCCGCGTCTGCAGTTATCCAAAACTTGGCTCCGTATTTGTCAGATTTGTTAGGCATAAACTGGGTAAACCTGCACCTTGAATTGCCTAGAAGTAACCACCCGTTAACTGGAACTTTCTTTTTTTCAGGACGTAATAGCAGAGGTAGTTTAGTACGAATCTGTTCTATATTTCAGAAATAAGAGCACACTTGTCAGCAGGGATGTATTGATCTCTGTCTGACTTCTTACCGAAGCGGAGAAATGTAGTAAGTTCGTGGGACGTGTCTCCTTGATTAAATGAGGTCGATAAGAATGCGAATAAAGAGTATCAGTGCATACACCTTTAGCACAGAAAGCAGCTCTGGCCTACATGATACCAACCACTTCCACCAGTTCCTCCAACGATATGGTCCAAGAAGTGCTTTTACTTCATTCCAATCATTCGACTCTGTGTGTTCCATGGTGGTGCGCATCATCAGTTAACCAAAATGAAGGCGAAAGGTACCCCGGTGGAAGGCAGACGGCTCCCCACCCTTCCCCCCCTCCTCCCCCACACCCAACCCTCACCGCTCTCACCACTTCAGGACGTTCAGGGAATTATAGTACACTACTGTCAAAAGCAGAAGAAGCGAGGAAAAGTCGCGAAGTTTGGCGGTCAGACAGTAAAAACTGAAGTTGTTATTGCGGAAATAAAAAGTTGGAAGGGTTATTTGGGCCGTTTTGCTGTTCTTGCGGAAAGTCGTGAGTATTTACATAATGTGAATATTGATGTATTCTTTAGCGATAGATATTAAATGCTGCTAAACTCGGTACATTTTTCCGTCGAAGTAACTTGTAGTAACGCCTATATCTCGATAGAAGAAAATGTTTCGAGTACTAATAATTCCGCAATAGATGCAATTTCTTGTATGCTGTCATTTGCAAAAAACTTCGTTTGGTTACCATAAACCGTTTATGAAATACGACGGGTGTTACGACCACGCGGTTCAAGATTCAGATGGAAAGATACAGGTCGCATTTCGAGCAACCCTACCGTGGATATAAGAATCAATATCTTGCTCTCAGCTTTAAATACGGTTTCGGTATCTCAGCTCCATTTAGTTCACTGTCAGCAGCGTCGTGAAACGAACCATATGCGATGTCTGTGCAATGTGTTTTTACATCTGCAAAAATCTTATTTAGCATTGCACAATAGTTTTTCATTTGATGCAGCACAGTAAATACGACGAAAAACGAAAAGTAATTCAGTTCATCATAGAATGAAGATATCATGCTGTAAGCTGTAAAACAATCAGTTTTTTTCGCCAACTAGTCTTTTTAAAACGGGATGATGGTTCTTTTTACACCTTTTACAGTAATGAAATACTTATCATCCCGTTTTAAAAAGACTAGCACACCATAGCACAATCAGCTTACCAGCAGGTAAATCCAAGCTGCCTAGACTAATAAACAGAAGTAAGTATTTCATTACTGTAAAAGGTGTAAAAAGAATCAATTGTTTTTGGAAAATAGTTGTATTTAAAACGGATTACAAGTATTTCATTAATGCCCCGCATTTTCGCCCAACTGCATGTCTGACACCGCGTGGACAGAATGAACAACCGTGGCGTGGAGATGTTATTACCGTCGTTCCCAACGCTTGCCACTGCATTTGAGCGATATCACTGATAGGTTCATCCTTTCCCTTAGTTATTACGAGTATGAATATGCAGGGTGATTAAAAAGTCAGTATAAATTTGAAAACTTAATAAACCCCGGAATAATGTATATAGAGAAGTACAAATTGACACACATTCTTGGAATGACATAGGGTTTTATTAGAACCAAAAAGAAAACAAAGTTCACAAAATGTCCGACAGATGGCACTGGACAGCAAAACGTCAGTAACTGCTACCGTGACGGTTGAGAGGTACGCCGAAATGTTACAGAATGGCATCATCCCCAGCCTGGCTGATGAACACCTGCTGGAAAGTGCGATGTTTATGCAGGATGGCGCTCCATCCCATATTGCTAGACGCGTGAAAGATCTCTTGCGCGCGTCGTTTGGTGATGATCGTGTGCTCCGCCGCCACTTTCGTCATGCCTGGGCTCCCAGGTCCCCAGACCTCAGTCCGTGCGATTATTGGCTTTGGGGTTTCCTGAAGTCGCAAGTGTATCGTGATCGACCAACATCTCTAGGGATGCTGAAAGACAACATCCGACGCCAATGCCTCACCATAACTCCGGACATGCTTTACAGTGCTGTTCACAACATTATTCCTCGACTACAGCTATTGTTGAGGAATGATGGTGGACATATTGAGCATTTCCTGAAAGAACATCATCTTTGCTTTGTCTTACTTTATTATGCTAATTATTGCTATTCTGATCAGATGAAGCGCCAACTGTCGGACATTTTTGAAATTTTGTATTTTTTGGTTCTAATAAAAGCCCATGTCATTCCAAGCAAGTGTGTCTATTTGTACCTCTATATCTACATTATTCCGTGATCTATTCAGTTTTCAAATTTATACTGACTTTTTGATCACCCGGTATGTAGGACAGCAGATTTATGGAAGAGTACCTATGAAAGAACACTACGTTACTGAGATGAATCAAAAGTGACACTTCGCTTTTGCCATAGGATTAAAAGACCCTACTAAAAACTTCAGGACAGATGTTATTCTTAGGCGTGAAACGATACTGTCATACCTGTGTATTTGCGTATTCTGTGATTCATTTATAGATGTGTTTTAAAGTCAAAAACTTAAATTGTTGGAGTAACTGCATTTGCAGTACGACTCTTGACTCTCCGATTCGTTACTATCTAGCGCTTATACTATCCGCCGTACTGAATTAATATCATAATAATACTTATTTCTGGTAAAATAAGAATTAATTATTGCATGTAGGCTACTGTACTTTTCCACCGCTTTCGCACAAGGGCGCCGGTATCTATTCTGCGTGGCCTTTCAGAATGTTTTATGCATCTTTAACGTGTCTAACAAATCTGGGGTTACATTTATAAGTCGCATACCATGTTGTTAATACCGAATAAATTACCGGAATTCCTCTACAACGAACGATACGTAGGTTGCGGTTACAGTGGAGCGGCGTGACACGATCTAAGCCAGGCGGCGTGGCGGGCAGATCAGCGCTGGCGAAACAAAGCAGTGCTGTTCTGTGGTTATACTGGCTGTGCCAGCACAGCGGCTCCGAACGAATCGAACTCGTTTGTTTCTGAGTGCGGCACCAGAGCGTTGGGCCGACTCTGGCTGTGTTTGGGCAACGCCGGCAGCATTCGCTTGTTGTTGCGAGTAGCAGAATCAGTACTGTTGTTGGCACTTGTGTTTCCTTTGGTGTACTATTGAGAAAGTAGCATCACTCATAGCATTAACTGAAGTTGTTTTTTGCTCAGCATCCGTTATGGGACCGGAGAAACAACTAAAGGTGGCAGCAGTATTACAAGCTACACTGACCGGCACTAAAAATGCAACAGCCAACTAATGAGGGCAATCATTGTGTAATTATCTATTTAATGGAAGTGAAGCACTTCGACCAAATTTTTTGAGACACGGTATTTTACTGGCGTTGCTTTTCGAGCAAACAATGATGTGTTGATTACTTATTGCACAATTGTCAATTGTTTCCCGCACAACCTGGAAAACACATCACTCAATGTGCGCGAATAATGTTTTCCAGCTCTTGTAGCGCCACGTAAACAAAGAGCAATTCATCTCAGATTCAAGAACAGTAAGAACATAGCTCACAAAGAAAAGCTGAACGAAGCGAAAATGAGCGTAGGGAGAGCAATCGGAGAAGCGTTCAATGATTTTCAAAGTAAGACGTTGTCAACCGACCTGACTAAAAACCCTAAGATATTTTGGTCGTTTGTAAAATCGGGAAGTGGGTCAAAATCATCAGCGACCACACCGGCACCGAAACGGAGGATAACAGAGAGAAGGCCGAAATACAGAATTCGGTTTTCCGGAGTTGTTTCACCGTGGAAGATCGCAGCACTGCCCCTGCTTTCAATCGTCGTGCTAACGTCGAAATGGCACATACTGAGATAGCCGATAGCGCAATTGAAAAGCAGCTACAATCGCTTATTAGTGGAAAGGAGTCAGGACCAGACGAGATACCTGTAAGATTCTATAAAAACTATGCGAAAGAACTTGCTCCCCTTCTAACAGCAATTTATCATAGATCGCTTGAGAAACGAAAGGTACCTAACGATTGGAAAAAATCGTAGGTAAATCCTGTTTTTAAGAAAGGCCGTAAGACAGCTCGACACACTTACAGAACTATATCGTTAATGTTTTATGCTCAAGAATTATGACGTTTTTGAAATATGAACATCTGCTCTATAAAAGTCAACATGGATTCCGCAGAGGTCCTGCGAAACTCAGCTCGCTCTGTACCTCTATAAGATCCACAGCGCAGTGGACAATGGCGGTCAGGTTGATGCCGTGTTCCTTGATTTCAGTAAGGCATTTGACACCACCCCGAATTGCCGTTCAATGATTAAAAAAAAAACGATCTTAAAGAGTATCGTAGCAGACTTGCGATTGGATTCAAGACTTTCTTGCCGATAGAAGTCATCTTGTCGCTCTTAACGGAACAACATGGACAGATGTAAAAATAATATCCGGAATACCACAGGGAGGTGTAATAGGATCGTTGCTGTTTACAATATACATAATAGATTATCTAGTAGAAAGCGTCGCATGCTCTTCAAGGCTATTCGCGGATGATGCGGGTATCTGTAATAAAGTAGCAACGCTAGAAGATAGTAAGAATTTGCAGGACGATCTGCAGAGAATTGATGATTGGTGCAAGCTCTAGCAGTTAAGCTCGAACATAAACAAATTTAACATATTCCGCATTCATAGGAAAAGGCATTCACTACTATCAGCTACACTGTTGATGACAAACAGCTGGAGACAGCGTCCGCGTAAAATATCTAGGCATAACTATCCAGAGCGACCTTATGTGGAATGACCATATAAAACAGAAAAGCAGACACCGGACTCCGATTCATCGGAAGAATCTTAAGGAAATGCAACTCATCCACGAAAGAAGTGGCTTACAAGGCGCTTGTTCGCCCGATTCTTGAGTATTGTTCTTCTGTCTGGGGCGCCTATCAGGTAGGACTGATACAGGACATAGAGAAGATCCAACGAAGAGAGGCGCGTTTCGGCAAGGGATCGTTTCGCGGCGAGAGAGCGTTACGGAGATGCTAAACGAACTCCACTGGCAGACGTTATATGGGAGGCGTTGTGCATCACGGAGAGAGTTACTACTGAAATTTCGGCGCAGCACTGTTCAGGAGGAGTCGGACAGAGTATTACTTCCCTCCACATACATCTCACGTACTGACCACGAGGAAAAAATTCTAGAAATTGGAGCCAATACAGAGGCTTACCGACAATCATTCTTCCCATGCATTATTCGCTAGTGGTTGGAGGGATCAGCTAGTGGTACCGAAAGTACCCTCCGCCACAAAGCGGAGTATGATATAGATGTAGGTGTAATGTAGCGCTTACTGTTGTTCTCTGAATTGTTACCCTTCCAATCATACGTGTTGTAGAACATTTCTGTGATTGTCGTAATCAGCGTTCTGGAGTAAACATGCCGTTAAGTCCTGAACAAGCTGCGAGAGCTGGCGCTCTAGCGGAAGATGGCCGCAGCGTGCATTACGTTGCTGTCTACATCTTCCACGTTTCCCAGAACTGTACCAGAGTACAGGGAAACTGTAGGCTTTGCAGGGAAACCAGGAACACGCCCGAGAAGAGCTACATCAGATTGAAATGACCGTTTATTATGACTTAAAGTTCTCTGCAACCGTCACACCATTGATACTGAAGCACGGAAACTGCTCCTCTAGGATAGAGTTATCAGTGTTAGTGAGAGAACCGTTCGAAGAAGACTGTAAGAAGGCAATCTTAAGTTCAGAAGACCTGCTACAGGTCCGGAACTCACCAGAGAGCATTACATAGCACAACTTAGTTTCGGAAGGGAACATCTTGGCAGGACAGTACAATAACGGGTGTTGTTCACTGATGAGTCGTGATTTGGGCTCTGATCACATGATGGAAGAGAGAAGGCCTGGGGAAGGTATTCCCCTTGCACAGTCTCATCCAAGACGCCTTTTCAGGGTGGTTCTGTGATGGTGTGGGCAGGAATCAATACGCTGCAAGGACGAATTTGGTCTTTATGGAGCATGGGAGCCTTACCGCATTTTGATATGTGAAGGAAATCCTTCTGGAGCTTCTTATGCCTTCCGCTTCATTCATTGGTGATGATTCTATACTAATTCACGACAATGCACGCCTACATGTTGCAAGAGTAGTGCAACAGTTCTTGGATGAAACAGGGATTTATGCTATGGGTTGGCCTGCCCGAAGTCCTGCTTTGAATACTGTGGAGCCCGTTTGGGACCGGCTGGGGGAAGACCCATCACCACTATACACAGAACCTGCAGGACATTCGGAACGCCGTCCTTGAAGAATGGGATATTATTCATCAACATAACATTACTGCATTAATCAGAAGTATGCCTGATAGGTTGCATGCCGTCGCTGGTGCAAGAGGTGGCAATGTACGCCTCTGAAGATGTGAACAGAGGTCCGGAAGATCGCCTCCGAGGTCTGTGAAGTAGGGTTTGAAGTGAAACTTCCTGGCAGATTAAAACTGTGTGCCGGACCGAAAGTCGAACTCGGGACCTTTGCCTTTCGCGGGGAAGTGCTCTACTCTTTCAGGAGTGCTAGTTCTGCAAGGTGCGCAGGAGAGCTTCTGTAAAGGTTGGAAGGTAGGAGACGAGGTACTGTTGGAAGTAAAGCTGTGAGGACGGGGCGTGAGTCGTGCTTGGGTAGCTCATTTGGTAGAGCACTTGCCCGCGATAGGCAAAGGTCCTGATTTCGAGTCTCGGACCAGCACACAGTTTTAATCTACCAGGAAGTTTCATATCAGTTCACACTCCGCTGTAGAGTGAAAATTTCATTTTAGAGAGTATGAAGTGTATAACATCAAAGCAGACATGTATTACCTTTCTGAGCTTACTCAAAATTTTCTTGAGGTGTGCATCACTGGCTTAATTTGTTACATTGGTTTATAATCACCTTTCTTTATCCAGTATTGGACACTTAGGAGGGACCGTAAAACAATATTCCATCATAAGATGGTGGATTAGTGTTATAAAAGCGTCGTAAATTTAAAATAAATTTCATGTTATGTAAGAAATTCAAGTGTTGCGTTTTTCTTGCAGGTCTGTGTATACGTACAGAATACATTCGCTTATACTCTTATTTCTTTCATTGTCTTAAAACGACAAGCGGTAATAAAGTTGAAGTAACATAACTGACAAACACTTAAAAATTATGTTTTATTGTGTGAAACAAGGTGTATACGACACGGGACAACAGGGAAATCCGAGACAAACCCAGATATTTTTTAGTAATCAGGGGATTTTTCATTGTTTTACTTGTCAGTTAAATTTTTGTAATTTTATCCGGTAAGAACTGAGCTCTAACTAAGCGTTTTACGTTTCCCCTCTACTCCAGAATACGATATGTCTTTCTCGTAGGCCTCGTTTCAAAAAATGGTTCTAATGGCTCAAGCACTATCTGAGGTCATCGGTCCCCTAGACTTAGAACTACTCAAACCTAACTAACCTAAGGACATCACACACATCCAAGCCCGAGGCAGAATTCGAACCTGCGACCATAGCAACAGCGCCGCTCCCGAGTGAAGCGCCTAGAACCGCTCGGCCACATCGGCCGGCGGCCTCGTTTCAAGGAACGTGTCATTCCGACTGCTTATATTTCCATTCGGTCGCTGGAAAATATTGGGAATGGAGGTTTGAGAAGTATTACTAACAAAGTACATTTCCTTTTACACAAATTGAATTACGTGTGAGAATGTGTCGTGAATTTCTTGAATCACGGAGCCTTATACTCTCATTCAAATGTTATCACACAGGACCAGCCACTTAGAAAGATTTCCAGCCTAGGAGATCAGCCATATCTTCTATTATTTAAAAAAAATTTCTGGCATATTTGTCTTCGGTACATCTTAAAGGATAACACACGCTAAAAAAGACCAAGTTTCAAGATTACATTTTAATATTTATTTTACTTATTTCATAGTTTATGAATTGTGCAATAACAGTTACAGCAAGTATAACTGTCATTCAAAGTGTGCCAAGTGATTTCCGGAGCAATTTAACCTATAACTGGCTGTTCTACGGAAAAGTCGAAGTGTTTGACGGAACATATATTCAGCCAGGTAACTCACAAAATGTTCAGTGCACAGTAGTGAATTTATAATCGTGCTTCTCAGAAATATTCAGTTGCTACTATTGAAGCTGCGCTCCTAGGCTTCTGTTTAACCACACCCTCGGAAGAAAAGCAAAAAATTAGGTATTGCCGTGCGTTAAAGGTCTTTCCGAAACGCGATGTTTTTTCGTTGCGTTTCGTTTCCTAAAGTACCTTGAAGTTCTACGCCTGTGTATAAAACGTTCGTCATTCAAGTAATTGATAAGTTCTACAGCGCCTGTAACCTCCACCTCACTTATCGACCTTAATGACAGTGAAAAATTAAACCGCGTGTACCTAATGGAAATTTGGGAAAAGCAATCGTCACCGAAGTTAATCTGCCGGTAAAGAGGGAGGAAAGGGTTACATCTAAATGAAAGGAAAAATGCAAATGAAACTGGTGGAAATTAATTTTGAAAAGGGTAAAGTTAATAAAGAAAGTAAATGTCCGGCCGTTACGTTAACAATTAACTAGCGGTAATTAGATATTTGAGATTGGGGGGAAATTACGGTCGCCAGCCCTATGGACAATTACTATAGTAACTGAAAAAGAAAGGATATTACACATATAATTAGCACTAGAAGCGTGGCAACTGAAGGTTGACACGTGTAGTCTGAAAACTGAAAGTTTGTCAGAAGTAATAAATTTCCCTACACTCTGACTTAATTTAGCAAAAGAATTAATAAAACCGGAAAATTGAAAGTTAATTTAGTGACTGAAATTAATAGTGAGCTTTGTTTCTGAAACACATCGAAATTCAGTAAAATACGGTTAGTCTTGTGCTACCTCAACAATCATTTGAAAAGCTACTTGAATCTACGCGATTTAGAAATAAGAGATTTAACTTTGAACTTGAATTAAATGATTCTGAACAATTAACTTTAGTAAAATTTAGTACGTACCAAGCTGAGCTGCAGTCACAGGTAAACTAAAATACGGTAACAAAACTCGCACTCTCAATTTGTGCTTGAGTAATCTAAATATTGTAGCCAGCTATGAATACCTTAACTGAACTTTGAAATTAAAGCAGTGAAATCGAATGATATTACTTTAATGCTGGCGTTTGAATTTCAATGACACTCGGGTTCATTCCGGAAAAGGAAGGGACCCTGCTTGGTAATGCAGTTGGAACAATGAGCAACAAAGGTTCACGCTACGTTGCTGCAATTTTGTGAGTAAAATTTAACAATTTGAAAAGCTGAAATCTGCCATACAGTTCTAAAACTTTACGTGCTTCCAGTCTTCCTTGTTGGTTGATTAAAGGTTTGCAGTCGTCGGTCGAGCAGGTGGCGGCAGTCACTCATTGTCGGCCGTCGCTGTTGCAGAAGCTGGATGCTGGCGCGCCTTCTTCTCGACACGGTTACCAGCCGAAACGGGCTCTTGATGTGTGCCAGCTAATGCTCCCGTCCGCGACACCATGTCAGAAACTAATATAGAAAGTCGAGCGCAATTACATGCTGCCAAACCCCGAAAGCGCGGCAACTCGCGGGAGCGTCACACAACACACCTGCTCCACTGCCCTCCTCCAGACAGACTCTCTCTGCTCTGCCTGCACTCCACGCGGCAGAGTTAACAGTACTAAAGATCTTAAACACTTGGGTTCTTCAGCCGACCTATCGATGTAATGGTTCGATAGCATAGTTTTCCCTAGACCAGACCCAGCGTAAAAATACAAATAATATTTACAAACAAACCAATTATACATCGGCATAAATGCATAAATAAATATATATATGCAAATAGTAGAACAATTAAAATATACAAGGACACAGAAACGTCATATCTTCAGGTAACAAAATAAGGAAAAAAAATTGTAGTACAATAGATGGAAATAGGAGGATATGCATTTCCGGCGTTACACACCGATGGAAAGTAGATTGTAACTTGACTCGGAAAAAGTCTCTTCACCAAGGTTGTAGGGTACTTTCACCCAGGGAAAAGCGTGATTTTAACTGGGAAATCTGCGAAAAACCCGAGATACTGTTTTCCTATCCCTGTACACACTTCGTGAAAAAATGTTTTTAAAACTGTCTCGTTTGGGCAGCTTCATGAGTGCTCCGTTGAAGTTTCGTCCTGTGAGATTAGTAACTTTTATAGAAGACTCAATTTTTACTATATGTTGCTCATCGACACCAAGGGATCCCTATAGCCATAGGACAATGACTGTGACGTCAGTAAATTCAGTCGGGATTTGTAGTGGCTTCCAAGTATGCTCTATTAGTGCACATTATTCCTAAAGCACATCTACTTAACTATCGTGGTCTGGAAAAGCTTTTGTCGAAACAATCTTTCCTTGGCTCTAAAACCCATCGACTGTATCTCCTTCTTACATCACGCGAAATACATTAGAAAAAATGAAATCTCCACCTTCGCTTTCCTTCCCATACCACCAAACACCGATAGTAATTAATTTCCTGTGAGGATCTGCACTTTCTTGTAGGATAATTGAATGAAAATGTTTTGTAGTTATAAACACTGTCACCGTCCGTTGTGGCCGAGTGGTTCCAGGCGCTTCAGTCTGGAACCGCGCGACTGCTACGGTCGCAAGTTCGAATCCTGCCTCGGGTATGGATATGAGTGATGTCCTTAGGTTAGTTAGGTTTAAGTAGTTCTAAGTTCTAGGGGACTGATGACCTCAGATGTTAAGTCCCATAGTGCTGAGAGTCCTTTGAAGCATAAACATTGTACCTTAATTTGCTGAGCGTTTTAGACGAACGTGTTTTAGGTCAGCATCACCGACAGCATTTGGAAATTTCTGTATGTTGTATAAATCATTGACAGTATTTAGAAAATCATCTTCAGAAGACACTCATGCGTTCTGCGGCTGCAGGCAATCCCACAACCCTTTGGTAGTTAACTCCATAGCTCTTACAATGGTTACGAATCCTATTGTGAAGTCAGAGCCATGCGTCGAAAACTTATTCTCCTTCCTAGGAATCTGTCGCAGTTCTCGTTTCAGCAGCTGTCGAGGACCATTAAACAACTATATTATTCCACGAAAAAAATCTGTAGTACTTGTACATCGTAGAAGATAAGAAAGTACCGCACAGTAACCATACAGCAACCTACTCTCCTCTTCGAATGCTATCATTTGCCAATATCTTGTTTCTATATCTTAAACTGTTCATGAAGTACAAGAATGTATCGAGTATTTAATTCCTGCTTTATAGTCTGTTCAAGAGAGCGGAATGGAGCGCGCAACATACGATCCATATACTTCGCGAATGCAGCGAGTTAAAGATCCCATCCCAAGTTTAACGAATAGTTCAACATGTTAACAACATTTGGCATGCACCTAACGTGCACAGAACACAAATTCATAGTGACCTCTAATTTTCATCGCAAACTATTAGAATTTCTTGCAGTAGCTTGCTTAATTTTGAAATATCACTGCGATAACTATGACGGCTAACGAAATGATAAGCAGTTCATCACGAAGCTGACGAATAAAGCTACGACGTGCGTGAGAACCAAAATTATTTGCTGAGTAGTTTCCTTAACACGCTGCTCTCTCCTCAACTACATCTGGAAGCGAAACAGCAGTGCGACAGCTGCCCGACCCGCAGCTCAGTTCCGCTGTGTAGCTCCGCTTCAGTACAATGCGGGACTCAGAAGCCCTTCTCGAGCAGTCGGAAATAACAAACAGCAGCTCTGTTGGCAAATCCGTGTTCTTCGTTTCTTCAGTTGCATACCAGACGTCCAGACTGTGTGCACTGTTAAATTTTTATTTTGTGTACTCCGTCGTGTTTCAATTAGAGTCCGAAATAGGTGATACGTTTTACGTAAGATGTCAGAAAAGTGAATAAAATCAGTTTTTATATAATAAAGAGTGTTTCGAATGGAAGTCGGAAGAGAGGATTTATAGAAGTCCTGCCTGTCTAGTTTTATTGTTATCCTACATCTACATCTACATTTATACTGCGCAAGCCACCCAACGGTGTGTGGCGGAGGGCACTTTACGTGCCACTGTCATTACCTCATTTTCCTGTTCCAGTCGCGTACGGTTTGCGGGAAGAACGACTGCCGGAAAGCCTCCATGCGCGCTCGAATTCCTCTAATTTTACATTCGTGATCTCCTCGGAAGGTATAAGTAGGGGGAAGCAATATATTCGATACCTCATCCAAAAACGCACCCTCTCGAAACCTGGACAGCAAGCTACACCGCGATGCAGAGCGCCTCTCTTGTAGAGTCTGCCACTTGAGTTTCCTAAACATCTCTGTAACGCTATCACACTTACCAAATAACCCTGTGACGAAACGCGGCGCTCTTCTTTGGATCTTCTCTATTTCCTCCGTCAACCCGATCTGGTACGGATCCCACACTGATGAGCAATACTCAAGTATAGGTCGAACAAGTGTTTTGTAAGCCACCTCTTTTGTTGATGGACTACATATTCTAAGGACTCTCCCAATGAATCTCAACCTGGCACCCGCCTTACCAACAATTAATTTTATATGATCATTCCACTTCAAATAGTTCCACACGCATACTCCCAGATATTTTACAGAGGTAACTGCTACCAGTGTTTGTTCCGCTATCATACAATCATACAACAAAAGATCCTTCTTTCTATGTATTCGCAATACATTACATTTGTCTATGTTAAGGGTCAGTTGCCACTCCTTGCACCAAGTGCCTATCCGCTGCAGATCTTCCTGCATTTCGCTGCAATTTTCTAATGCTGCAACTTCTCTGTATACTACAGCATCATCCGCGAAAAGCCGCATGGAACTTCCGACACGATCTACTAGGTCATTTATATATATATGGTGAAAAGCAATGGTCCCATAACACTCCCCTTTGGCACGCCAGAGGTTACTTTAAAATCTGTAGGCGTCTCTCCATTGAGAACAACGTGTTGTGCTCTGTATGCTAAAAACTCTTCAATCCAGTCACACAGCTGGTCTGATATTCCGTAGGCTCTTACTTTGTTTTTCAGGCGACAGTACGGAACTGTATCGAACCCCTTCCGGAAGTTAAGGAAAATGGCATCTACCTGGGAGCTGTATCTAATTTTTTTCTGGGTCTCATGAACAAATAAAGCGAGTTGGGTCTCACACGATCGCTGTTTCCGCAATCCATGTTGATTCCTACAGAGTAGATTCTGGATTTCCAGAAATGACATGATACGCGAACATAAAACATGTTCTAAAATTCTACAGCAGATCGATGTCAGAGATATACGTCTATAGTTTTTCGCATCTGCTCGACAACCTTTCTTGAAGACTGGGACTACCTGTGCTCTTTTCCAATCATTTGGAACCTTCCGTTCCTCTAGGTTAGGTTAGTGTTGTTTAACGTCCCATCGACAACGAGGTCATTAGAGACGGAGCGCTAGCTCGGGTTAGGGAAGGATGGGGAAGGAAATCGGCCGTGCCCTTTGAAAGGAACCATCCCGGCATTTGCCTTAAACGATTTAGGGAAATCACGGAAAACCTAAATCAGGATGGCTGGAGACGGGATTGCCGTTCCTCTAGAGACTTGCGTTAGACGGCTGTTAGAAGGCGGCAAGGTCTTTCGAGTAACTCTGTGTAGAATCGAATTGGTATTCCGTCATGTCCAGTGGACTTTCCTCTGTTGAGTGATTTCAGTTGCTTTTCTATTCCTTGGACACTTATTTCGATGTCAGCCATTTTTTCGTTTGTGCGAGGATTTAGAGAAGGAATTGCAGTGCAGTCATCCTCTGTGAAACAGCTTTGGAAAAAGGTGTTTAGTATTTCAGCTTTACGCGTGTCATCCTCTGTTTCAATGCCATCATCATCCCAGAGTGTCTGGATATACTGTTTCGAGACACTTACTGATTTTCTGTCAAGTGGGTACAGAGAATTTTACTTTCGGATTCACTGAACGCTTCACGCATAGCCTTCCTTACGCTAACTTTGAAATCGTTTCGCTTCTGTTTGTCTGAGAGGTTTTGGCTGCGTTTAAATTTGCAGTGAAGTTCTCTTTGCTTTCGCAGTAGTTTCCTAACTTTGTTGTTGAACCACGGTGGGTTTTTCCCGTCCCTCACAGTTTTACTCGGCACGTATCTGTCTAAAACGCATTTTACGATTGCCTTGAACTTTTTCATCTACATCTACATCTACATCCATACTCCGCAAGCCACCTGACGGTGGCACCCAACAACCTGCTTGACCTACCGCCACATTAGGCCTGTAACGACAAGCGGAGGCACGAAGATGAACAATGCAAGAGCAGAGTAGGCTGTGAGACGACGTCAGCCAACAGTACGCTGACTAGGCCCGCACCACGACAGCAGCGGCCTCTACAAGAAGAGAATATAAGCGCCGCTCTTGGCAGCCTCGGCCGGACACTAGAAGAAAGTACTAGAAGAGCCGTGGCTTGTGAACCAAATGAAAGTGTGTGATTAAATCGCATGGACATAGTACATAGCGAAAAACAGTTATTTGCGTGTCGCCAATTGCTTGCGTCACGACATTGTAAATCAAAGTTAAGTATTGCCAGCCGGCCGTTGTGGCCAAGCGGTTCTAGGCGCTTCAGTCTGGAACCGCGCGACCGCTACTGTCGCAGATTCGAATCCTGCCTCGGGCATGGATGTGTGTGATGTCCTTAGGATAGTTAGGTTTAACTAGTTCTAAGTTCTAGGGGACTGATGACTTCATATGTTAAGTCCCATAGTGCTCAGAGCCATTTGAACCATTTTTAGTTACATATTGCCAATTCAATTACTGTAATAAACTCCATTAATATGATTTGCTTGTATGTTGTCTAGCTTTCCGAGAACAGCTGTAACCTCCCCCTCACTTATCATCATTAATGGTAGTGAAAAATTAAACCGCGTGTACCTAATGGAAATTTGGGAAAAGCAATCGTCACCGAAGTTAATCTGTCGGTAAAGAGGGAGGAAAGGTTTACATCTAAATGAAAGGAAAAATGCAAAAGAAACTGGTGGAAATTAATTTTGAAAAGGGGTAAAGTTAATAAAGAAAGTAAATGTCTGGCCGTTACGTTAACAATTAACTAGCGGTAATTAGATATTAGAGATTTGGGGGAAATTACGGTCGCCAGTCCTATGGACAATTACTATAGTAACTGAAAAAGAAAGGTTATTACACATATAATTAGCACTAGAAGCGTGGCAACTGAAGGTTGACACGTGTAGTGTGAAATCTGAACGTTTGTCAGAAGTAATAAATTTCGCTACACTCTGACTTAATTTAGCAAAAGAATTAATGAAACCGGAAAATTGAAAGTTAATTTATTGACTGAAATTAATAGTGAGATTAGTTTCTGAAGCACTACGAAATTCAGTAAAATAAGGTTAGTCTTGGGCTGCCTCAACAATCATTTCAAAAGCTACTTGAATCTACGCGATTTAGAAATAAGAGATTTAACTTTGAACTTGAATTAAATGATTCTGAACAATTAACAATAGTAAAATTTAGTACGTACCAAGCTGAGCTACAGTCACCGGTAAGCTAATATACAGTATGGTAACAAAACTCGCACTCTTAATTTGTGCTTGTGTAATCTAAATATTGTAGCCAGCTATGAATACTTTAGCTGAACTTTGAAATTAACACAGTCAAATGGAATGATATTACTTTAATGCTGGCGTTTGAATTTCAACGACACTCGGGTTCATTCTGGAAAAGGAAGGGACCTTGCTTGGTAATGCAATTGGGACAATGAGCAACAAATATTCATGCTAAGTTGCTGTAATTTTAGTTATGAAAATGGAACAGTTTGAAAAGCTGAGGTCTGCCATACAGTTCTAAAACTTTGCGTGCTACCAGTCTTCCTTGTTGGTTGATTTAAGGTTTGAAGCCGTCAATCGAAGTGGTGGCGACAGTCACTCATTGTCGGCCGTCGCTGTTGCAGAAGCTGGATGTTGGCGCGCCTTCTTCTCGACACGGTCACCAGGCGAAACGGGCTCTTGATGTGCGCCAGCTAATGCTCCCCGTCCGCGACACCGTGTCAGAAACTATCATAGCGAGTCGAGCGCAATTACATGCTGCCAAACCCCGAAAGCGCGGCAACTCGCGGGAGCGTCGCACAACACACCTGCTCCACCGCCTTACTCCTGCCAGCCTCTCCCTCTGCCCGCGTTCCACGCGACAGAGTTAACACTACCAAAGATCCTAAACATTTTGGTTCTCCACACGACCTATCGATGTATTCGTTCCATAGCATAGTTTTCCCTAGGCAAGACCCAGCGTAAAACTACAAATAATATTTACAACACAAACCAATTATACATCGACATAAATGCATAGTAAATAAAATAGTAAAACAATTACAATACATAAAGGCACAGAAATGTTATATCTTCAGGTAACAAAATAAGGAAAAAAATTTGCAGTGCAATAGATGGAAATAGGAGGATATGCATTTCCGGCGTTACACAGCTTCCTAAGACGCAAATGGGCAAGACACCACAAGGCCGGATAGTCAAGAGTCTACTGAGTTTTGTGTTGGAGGCGGCGAAACCCATTGTGAGAGAAAATGTGACACGAAGTACTCCAGGAATATTTGGTTCTGGGAAAAAAGGACCGTGAGGCGGGACCCGTTCACAGGTGGTGGCCAGAACACTGTCTCCCAGTGGGCTACAACAAATCTGAGCCGTGCGGCTCAACTTCCTTCGAATTCCAGGAGTCTCTCTGTCCTTTATTTGCTCACTTCTGATATATTCCTATACGGATGAAGGCGCACGCGTCGCGCCGGCAGCTCGATTCCAACGACGGTGGCCGAGGGAGGGCGCAAGAGGAAGTGACAGCAGCAGCTAGGAAGTGAGGAGGCGGCCCCATCGTTTTTCAGAACGGTAGGGCCACAGGTGTTGGCGTCCGGTCGAAGGGGTCCATTGCCCGCCATGGTCGTTTTTTCTGCTAATGATCTTCTTTAACTTCCGTTTTCTGCTGGACTGGCTGTAGCGCTGTGTTTCCGGACACAAATTTTGATCTTAGATGCAAATTCTGACTTACGGCTTAGCTGTTTGCTTACGTGGATTACTGAAAGAATGAGACTGGATAGTGTCGCCTTGTTGGCTATTGTGCTATATTTATCAAATTAATTTGAAGTCCTACCCGGTATTCTATTCTGAATGCTTCAGGGTAATGGGTGTATGTCATTAACTCCAGCAGTGAACTGTGTAAGTGGCCGTTTCCTCGAGTTGACCTAAATTGCGCGGCTGTTTGCTTTAACCTTCGCATCTGTCGGCTAACACTTGATCTGTTCTCGTTCTCCACAACATCTCTCTGGTGTTTTCGATCGGTATGGCTGCGTAGAGTTGCGGGCCTTGGTTTCTGCTCATTGCCTTTTGAGCAACTGCTAGCTCAGCGTTGCCATTCAGACTGGTATTTTACGAAGGTACCATATTATTTCGCACCGGAGGTATAATCCTCTGCAGTGTGTGTTTATTGAAACTATTCTGGAATTTTTTCTTTTTTTGAGTCATCAGTCTTCTGAGTATTTTGATGCGCTCCGCCACGAATTCCTCTCCCCTTTCAACTTCTTCATCTCAGAGTAGTACTTGCAACCTACGTCCTCAATTATTTACTGGATATATTCCAATCACGCCGGCCATGGTAACCGAGCGGTTCTAGGCGCTATAGTCGGGAACCGCGCGACTGCTACGGTCGCAGGTTTGAATCCTGCCTCGGGCATAGATGTGTGTGATGTCCTTACGTTAGTTATGTTTAAGTAGTTGTAAGTTCTAGGGGACTGATGACCTCATATGTTAAGTTCAATAGTGGTCAGAGCCATTCCAATCTCTGGCTTCCTCTAAAGTTTTTGCCCTCTACAGCTCCCTCTAGCACGAGGGACATCATTCCCTGATGTCTTAACAGGTGTCCTATCAGCCTGCCCCTTCTCCTTGTCAGTGTTTTCCACATATTCCTTTCCTCTGCGATTCTGCGCAGAACCTCCTCATCCGTTACCTTATGAGTCCACATAATTTTCAACATTCGTCTGTAGCACCATACCTCAAATGTTTCGATTGTTTTCTGTTCCGGTTTTCCACAGTCTGTGTTTCACTATCATAAAATGCTGTGCTCCAAACGTACATTCTCAGAAATTTCTTCCTCAAATCAAGGCCTATGTTTGATACTAGTAGCCTTTCGCTTGGTCAGAAATGGTCTTTTTGCAAATGCTAGTCTGATTTTCTTGTCCTCCCTGCTCCGTCCTTCATTGGTTATTTTGCTGCCTAGGTAGTAGAATTCTTTAACTTCATCTACTTCGTGATCATCAATCCTGATGTTATGTCTCTCGCTGTTCTCATTTCTGCTGCATCTCATCACTTTCGTCTTTCTTCGATATACTCTCAGTCCATATTCTCTATTCATTAGACTGTTCATTCCATTCAGCAGATAATGCACCTCTTCTTCACTTTCATTTAGAACAGCAATATCATAAGCAAATGGTGTCATTGATATCTTTTCAGTTTGAATTTTAATCCCACTCTTGAACCTTTCTTTTATTTCCATCATTGCTTCTTCGATGTGCAGGTTGAACAGTAGTGACGAAAGACTACATCCGTGTCTTACGCTCTTCGTAATTCGAACACTTCGTTCTTCGTAGTCCACCCTTATTATTCTCTCATGGCTCTTGAACATGTTGTAGTATATTACCCATATATCTCTATAGCTTACCCTTACATTTCTCAGAATTTCTAACATCTTCCACCGTTTTACACTGTCGAACACTTTTTCCAGGACGACAAATCCTATGAACGTGTCTTGATTTTTCTTTCAGTCTTGCTTCCATTATCAACTGCAACGTGAGGATTGCCTGTCTGGTGTCTTTACCTTTGCTAAAGCCAAACTGATCATCGGCTAACCCATACTCAGTTTTCTTTCTCATTCTTAGGTACATTACTCTTGTAGAAACTTGAATTCATGAGGTGCTGGTGTGACAATTCTCGCACTTGTCAGCTCTTGCAGTCTTTGAAAATGTGTGATGACATTTTTCCGAAAGTCTGATGGTATGTCGCTAGACTCATACGTTCTACACACCGATGTGAACAGTCGTTTCTTTCCCTCTTCCCTCAATGATTTTAGAAATTCTGATGGAATGTTAACCATCCCTTCTCCGCTATTTGACGTTAAGTCCTCCAAAGCTCTCTTAAATTCTGATTCTAATACTAGATCCCTATCTTTTCTAAATCGACTCGTGTTTCTTCTTCTAACACATCAGACAAATCTTTCCCTTATAGAGGCCTTCAATGTACTCTTTCCACCTATCTCCCCTCTCCTCTGCGTTTAAATTCTTGTTGCGCTCTTAATGTTACTACTCTTCTTTCTAATTTCAACAAACGCTGTTTTCACTCTCTATATGCTGAATCAGTCCTTGTGACAATCATTTATTTTTCGATTTCTTCACATTTTTCATGCAGCCTTTTCGTCTTACCTTCCCTGCTCTTACTGTTCATTTGATTCCTCATCGACTTATATTCCTGAATTTCCCTGAAAATTTTTGTATTTCCTTTATTCATCGATCAACTGAAGTATTTCTTCTGTTATCCGTGGTTTCTTCGAAGTTACCTTCTTTCTACCTTTGTTTTTCTTTCCAACTTCTGTGATTGCCCTTTATAGAGAGGTCCATTCAGCTGTACTGCCTACTGAGCTATTATTTACTGCTGTATCTAAGCCTTATAGAATTCCAAGCGGATCTTGTCATTCATTAGAACTTCCATATCCTCCTTCTTTTAGCATTGATCCTTCCTGGCTAATCTCTTAAACTTCAACTTACACTTCATCACTGCTGCATTGTGATCTGAGTTTATATGTGCTCCTGTATACGCCTTACAACCCAGTTTCTGATTTTGGAACATCTGTCTGACCATGATGAAATCTAACTGAAATTCTCCCGTATCATCCTCCTTTTCCAAGTGTACATTCTCCTCTAGTGATTCTTGAACAAAGTATTCGCTATTACTAGCTGAAATTTATTACAGAACTCAATTAGTCTTTTTCCTCTCTCATTCCTTATCCCAGCCAATATTCTCCTACAGCTGCAATCCAGTACCCCATGACCATTAACTTTCATCTCCCTTTACGTACAGTATTACCCTTTCAATATCCTCATATACTTTCTCTGTCTCTTCATCTTCAGCTTGCGACGTCTGCATGTATAGCTGAACTATCGTTGTCGGTGTTGGTTTGCTGTCGATTCTTATGAGAACACCCCGGTCACAGAACTGTTCACAGTTACACACTCTCTGCCTTACCTTCCTATTCATAACGAGTACTACTCCCGTTACAGTATTTTCTGCTCGTGTTGATATAACCCTACAGTCATCTGAGCAGAAATCTTTGTCTTCTTTCCATTTCATTCCACTGATCCCTACTATATCGCCGGCCGGTGTGGCCGAGCGGTTCTAGGCGCTTCAGTCTGGAACCGCGCGACAGCTATCGTCACAGGTTCGAATCCTGCCTCGGGCATGGATGTGTGTGATGTCCTTAGGTTAGTTAGGTTTAAGTAGTTCTAAGTTCTAGGGGACTGATGACCTCAGAAGTTAAGTCCCATAGCGCTCAGAGCCATTTTGAACCTACTATATGTAGATTGAGCCTTTGCATTTCCCTTTTCAGATTTTCTGGCTTCCTTACCACGTTAAAGCTTTTGAAATTCCACGCACCGGGTCGTATAACGTTATTCTGTCGTTAGTTATTCAATCTTTTTCTTATCGTCGACTCCCACTTGGCAGTCACCTCCAGGAGATCCGAATGGAAGACTATTCGGGATTTTTTGTCAATGGAGAGATCATCATGACACTTTTTGCGTTACAGACTACTGGTACAGAACCGGCCGTTAACACGCGCCTTAGTGTGTTTTCGTTTTGCCGTCGTGAGGGCCACACATCGAAGATGAGGACGCCGGTGAGACAGGGGAAGAACGGTCGGACCTGCGACAACGGGGGGACGGCGGCTCGGCGGATGGCTCACCGAATGAAGAGACACGTGCAGGAATTATACATAACTGAAACCTTGCCTTGAACGTGTACCTAGGGCGGAGGCTCTCAGATGTTTTTTCTCTCTTTTCTCAAACCGTTGATACTTAAAAAGTTTTATTGTTGTTTCGTAACTGAAGGAAATTGGAAGATTTTATTAAATATGATGGAAACATGTTGAGTTTAATATTTTACAAAATTATACATAATTCGTAGCTTGCCTTGAAGGTATGTTAATAGCGTCCCTTAAATGGTGGTTTTTGTTAAATCGATAAAATATCTTTTTAAGAAAAAAAAACGGGTTGCTCTTAACTGTCAGAAAAGTGTAGATTTAGATGGTTAACATTACTTTTAAGGATTTGGTAATTGTTGAAAGGTGGCTACACTGAGCCACAGTGCCAAAGATCGCGCCAGAGAGTATTGTTCCGCCGCCTCCACTGGCAGTGCCTATTGAGAGGTAGCGGCAGGCAGTTATGCCGAGAAGTTATGGTGGACACTGCTTGTCGCTGAAGTTGGAGTGAGATGGGGTAGTAGTGAGTGTTTGTTCCATGTTTTATGCAGCTATTTGATGGGAGAGATAGCAGATGTTATTCTAATGGAGACATTGTAATGATCAGAGTGCATTTCGTCAATATAAATTAAGGTAACAAACTACTTTTATTTTTCTCTCTCATTATTTCAGTGACCTAAATAATGCATCATTACAGGTTCAGTCAATAAAGCATCTGGCGTGTGTTCTTGTATTAGAGTGTAATTCTGGTTTTCTTGCGCAATTATAGTATTTCTAATTTTCTTTTATCACGTCAGTATAATTGGTATTTAAAAATTCTTGTCTTGTTGAAGAAGAACCGTGCCAGATGTGCGTTGAGTCATACTACCACATACAGAACAGCTACACTTGTGTTTGTTGTTTCGTAGGTTTTATAGTTGCTGGGGACTTAATTAATTAATTGTGCTAACAGAAATTTTCTTACATTCTTTGTTGTCATTCTAAGCAGTCAGATTGCGTACTAAAACTAGTCAGGGCAAGCCGTTTACGACACAGCGTAATCGGACTGACAGCTACTAAAAAAAATTTTTTCATTAAGATTTAATAGAGCCCCCATGCATTGTGAACGGTCCTCAAGCGCTTTAGTTGAACTGTGAGTTATGCTAAGTGTTTTTATGTAAATTATTTTTCTTAAGTGAAAATTTTTCAGTTGAAAATTCTTCGATCTTGATTAATTAAAGCGTGTAAACAAAAGGGTGAAACATGCTTTCCCTGAACCTTGTCCAGCCGTGCCTCGTTCCCTTGGCCTTATTTCTAAACCTGTTATCACGTTTTATGTAGCCATGTAAAAAGTCGCGTCCTCCACGCAATGCAGTGGGCACGTTTGTAGCAGTCAGAGAATTAACGTACTAAGTGAAGCTATAGGTCTATAATTTTCTAGTGTGTCATTTGGTTTCAGTAAGCCTACCTCTGTTCCCCGTATCATTTCATACGGTATTGCCTGTTTACTGAATGTTTGCGACAGACTCAGTCAATCACATTTTCACATACTCGCCAGGGCAATGAGAGAGGAATTCTGCGTGAATGCCATCAAAGCCGCGGACATTCTCTGGTTTCATTTGCTTTATGGCAGTCGTTTAATCATCAGTGCTGAATGGTAGAGAATATTCAGTTTCAGATTACCAATCTGTTTTGTGTGCCTTTAAATTCTTCCTAGGATGTGTACAGGGCGAGTCTGAATTCTAATAACAAACTTCTGTTTAGTCATCTGGATTATACAGCAAACGAGACAGCATACGTGGCCTGCTTAGAGTTACCAGTTTGAATTGCGGATGATGTCTTTAGAGGCCTTCCCTCATGGTAATAACGAAGAGTAGAAGTTTTGGAAATCACTCAACCGAGTCCATTCTGATGTCGCAAGGGGTTATAGTAATCTCCAGAAAAAGGCTCTCATTGTGGAGGTTGTGTCTTTTGAATCTATTCTGAGTCTCGTGCACCATGGAGGACTTAGCAGATGACTAGTTCTACTGAGTTTCCCATGATTCGGTCAGGACCCGATTTATATCTGGAGCGTTTATATAGAGTCCTTTATTATGATGTACTATGTGTTACTTGCTTTTGAGACGATAATGAATAAATAAAAATTATTAAACGCCCCGGTTTACACAAAAAGTTGGTCCCGAGTCGCACGTTTTATAGTGAAATTCGGTTTCTGTTTCAACTGAACCCTCGACACCATTTGCTTTGGACGTGTTTGTAAAGACGAAAAATCAAGTATTCTCTGTCATAACTCAGAAATAATTCGCATATTTTCTTAGAGGCTATGAACGGCAACCAAAGACTGTATGTAACTTAGGAGACGGACCTGTTACTTGTTAGCGCTCGTTCAGCGACCTTCGACGGCCCTCGTTTAGTGGTTCTTCTAATGTTTCACTGAGGATGTAGTCATTGAAGGTTACAGTCACTACAACCGCTTATTAAGTTTAATGAAAAGAGTTAAATCTTCACTATACAGCTCTTTTATACACAAATAAAGTTATGAATGTCGGTGTTTGAAGCGCCAGAGATTTATATGCACTTCTTGCAGGTAATGTGCAGTTAGAATGTTAATTTCTGTGATGTTCTGACTCATTACAACTTAATATTTTTCTGGCAAAAGAATCCGCATTTTTCAAGATTTCAGGACAGTTTATTTAGAAATGGTAAATATTCTGAAAATCCCAAAATGATGTGGATGTTCGCTCTATAAAATGTTGTGCTGCACTGATACTTTTCCTACTGTGAGGTTTCCCATGGCTTTTCCCACTGCTGGTTTGCCTCTTTGTTTGGAACGTGGAGAATCTGTATAAATAGCGGATTCGCTTCTTTTATGCTTTCTTTTGCGACTCCATTTACTACTTCATTTTGTCGAGTATCTGAGTACCAGTTTAACTACATTACATGAATGGTTTTATTTTGTTCGCATTCTTTCATTCATAGGCGTCGGCATAAATTTTTCCAAGAGTGGGCAAGATTCAAAACCAGCAATTCTCTATGTAAGTGATTTAGTGAGTTAGCAAAAGTGCAGTACTCAAGGAACTAAATTTAACGAGAACTACACAAAACTTATTGCATCCGAAAAGACTCAGAGTATGCTTGGTATTTCTAAGGTAGGTTACGTTGGTACCTAAACGGTAAGCATGTTTCAATAGTATGTGCCAAGCACACCTTTTTATGTTATTAATATATCGATCTGACCATTTTTAACCAACGATCTCAAATTACAGCAATCCCGGATATCCAACGAGTTGTGGAACAAAACTAGAAAACAGATTCACCTGCCTCGAGATGACTGGGTGTTTGTGTTGTCCTCATCATTTCATCATCATCCCGGAAAGTGGCGAAATTGGACTGAGCAAAGATTGGGTAATTGTACGGGCGCTGATAACCACGCAGTTGAGCGCCCCACAAACCAAACATCATCATCATCATCATTAGAAAACAGACACAAAAATAATTTTTCATTCTTTCACAAATTCAGAACTAGGCAATAAATTTCAGAACTACTAAGAAAATCATGGTGTACATCAACAAAAACTCCACGTCAGTATCCCCCGAAGTGGGAAAACAGGTAATAAACGTAAAAAAATCTTACTGAATTTGGATGTCACCTGTAACACTTTCTTCATTCGTGTGTACCTGTCGCCAATGTAGAATATTGTACCATAGACTCAACGTTGAGGATGAAACTTCCTTGCAGATTAAAACTTTGTGCTGGACCGAGACTCGAACTTGGGACCTTTGCCTTTCACGGGCAAGTGCTCTACCAACTGAGCTACCCAAGCACGACTCACTCCCTGTCCTCACAGCTTTACTTCTACCAGTGCCTCGTCTCCTACCTTCCAAACTTTACAGAAGCTCTCCTGCGAACCTAGCAGAACCAGCACTCCTGAAAGAAAGGAGTCGTGCTTGGGTAGCTCAGTTGGTAGAGCAGTTGCCCGCGAAAGGCAAAGGTCCCGAGTTCGAGTCTCGGTCCGGCACACAGTTTTAATCTGCAACGAAGTTTCATATCAGCGCACACTCCGCTGCAGAGTGAAAATCTCATTCAAGGTTGAGGATGTTTGGTGGCCGGTATCCCTCCCCTTTCTACAAAACAACAGCACACATGTATTAACAGGGTTCATTATTTACATAAAGAGGAAGCTACTTATCTTTAAGAGAGTCCACGTGTTGTGGTACAAGCTCTTCAATATTACTCCACGTTATCCTGAATGCTGGTGAAGTGCAAGTCCTACTATGCGATAAATGACAGACGCCAAACTGGAGTCCTAGTTGTTGCATCAGTGAGTTAGCTAGTGACTGAGCGACTGTGCTAGTGACTGAAAGACTGAGCTAGTGGTTGAGATTGAGACTGAGCCCTCCAGTCAATGGCATCGATCTAAATACTAGCGGTCGAGACACTGTTAGTGGCGTGTTGCTTGCGAGTCTGTCTTTGGCCTCTCTCCTGATAGGCGCGCTTGATCAGCTCCTGCTATCTGCCAGCAAGTTGCATGATATTTTCTGTTTTCGACTGATATGTTTTGGATTAAGTATAGACGTACACTCCTAAAATATAAGATGTCTTGAGTTCCTCTAAGTGTAATTCAACAGCTCTGCCGTGCAAAACTTAATGAAGAAGCAGCAAGCCATCACAGGTTTTCTTTTTACCACTGACAAATGGTAAATTGGTATTGTCATTCTGTTCTGTATCAAGGGGAGGGGACATACAGATACTTGTGTAAAATTGAATGAAGAAGCGGCAAGAATGGGCATAATTTGCGGTGAAGACGAAGACAACTAAGAAAACCCAAGAGATATAGTGATTGCTTAAGGTGCAGTATTTCTAGACGCAGTATTAAACTTGCAATTTTATGTAGTCTTAGACAATGACTGCTAGAAACACCAGAGAATTCTGTAATGAATAAAAAGCCTTCATCAAGGTTCCAGAAGGGAGAAAGCGCCGCGTCTTGTCCCTCTAGATCCCCATCTCCCCTTACCCTTGCAGACGCCTTTTCTTTCATTATTAATTACATTGTGTCATAAATATAGCTGTTGTCACATTTCCACTAGCTAGATATGCTCCAAAACACTTCTGGAATCGGCTAGAATTAATGTTTTGAACCCTTTTCTTAATCCAATCATAGTACATCTCAAATTACCGTTAGTTCTGCAGCATAAAGAGTAATTAATTGCAGTAAAGAAATTTTTTTCGCTAGTGCAACGTAGGGCAATAACATGACAAGAATTTACCCTCCGCTGCTGGTGGCGAGTTACATTGGGAATCTTTGGCAATGCTAGCCACTCTTGGTGGAGACACGTCAGATCCTGGGACGTACGCCAACACGCCACACATCACATAGTGGCCTCGAAAGCCTAAAAAATTCTGACTGCGACCTTATTACGCTGTTCAGCATTGGAAACAACCTTCTGTAATTTAGACGTGTTACTTCCTCAAGTGGACGATGGTCATAATTAGTGAACAAATAGAGAAGTATACCGATTTTAGTCGCAGAAGCCCATCGGTCAAGTAGTCGTATTAGTACGAAGCGACGATTCACTAACTTTTACTGAATGCTGCACTACACAGATACATGGCACTACTTTATCTGCATAGTCACCAAGTCACAGCTGTGGCAACGCTTTTACCGTTAGAGAATCTCTTTCTCTCCAGATGTTCTTCCATCTTATCGAAAAGATGGAAATCATGCTGTCTTCTAGCGCGACGCACGAGAAATATTGCAGCTTTAATAGTGTCTATATCTCTTGGACTTTCCTGGTTGTCCTCTTCTTCATTGCTAAATTATATCGATTCCTTGATGCGGATCTGCCGTGGAGGAACAAACTCACCCAAGCCTGTGCGGAGTTGGTCAAACTGCGGGCATCATTTCGCTATAGCTGGACGCGACATTGTATTTGATCCTTTTATCGCCATAATTTCATGGTGAATCTGTGTAATTTAAAGGATTTTTCACACACGAATAGTAGTGTTCCACACTGCGATATAACAGAACTGATTCTGTAGCAAATCTTGAACATCTATTCTTTTCTGACGATGCCCCAGCCTTGTGTCGCAATGGTCTTAGCTTGGAACATACTTTCTCAGTTCGCTAGGTGTGTTTCTTTGCATGGCCCAGTAGGATTAGTAGTTCATATTCGTATCGGGTCTCCAGCTGGAGCATAGCGTCGTCTTGACATAATATTTCAGCGGTCCACGTGGCCGCCACCTTCAAGTGAGCAAGCTGTCGCACTAACTCACGAGAACTGAAATCAAACACGCAGCGGCGGCTCCATTATACACCGGGTGTAGGTCCACCGAGCGTGCGCGAAGGTAAACTGTCCTCTAGCGCACCAGTGGTGAAAATTCCCTGAAACAATAAATCGATATCAGACACTGTCAGCACCTTTTCATGACCAAACAAAGACAGTTTTTTTTTAATGTCAACAAAACAGGTTTCCATCTCTTACATAAAGGATGCCCCTTGTCTCTGTTTATAACATGGTCAGATAGCCGGATTTCAATACCTTCTTTCACTACACAGTTCCAACAACGCGGCACATGGAGAACTATTTGTGTCGCATCGCTCAACATTTTGTGTCCTTCAGTGAGACAATGTTCGGTAACCGCAGATTTTTCTGTTTGAAATAAACGCTTGCGGCGATGGTAATTGATTTGATATTAAAAGTGTTTTGCGTCCGCCAGCTAAGACTAGAGCGCTGCTGAGCTCAGTGAAGGATGACTTTGGTTTGAGGAAGTCCGGTGTCTACAAAATTTCCTGCCATTGTGGAAAAGCCTGTACTGCTCCAAGATCGATGCGTGGAGCACCATCGCCACACGCGTTTATTTCAGCCAGAAAAATCTGCGGTTGCGAAACACTGTCTTACTGAAGGACATAAAATGCAATACGATGAGGCACATGTGGTTGCCCCTTTCCCGACATTGAGACTGTGTAGTGAAAGAAGCAATTGAAATTCGGCTATCTGGCAATAATGTAAACAGAGATAACGGATATCCATTGTGCAAGAGTTGGAACCCTGCTGTGTTTGATATTAAAAGACAACGGTCTTTGTTTCGGTTATCAAAAGGTGCCTGCAGTCACCACCTGTGCATTGTCGTTCTTTGCGCTAAAGGGCAGTTACCTTAGCACACGCACTGTGGACGTACAGGCGGAACGCAATGGAGCAGCCGCTGCGTGTATGATTTCCGTTCTAGTGAGTCAGTGCGATGCCTTAGTCACCTGAAGATGACGGCCAGGTGGAACAGCGAAATACAGGTTGTTTCAAAAAGCACTTTACAACTTTGACAGTTCGTGTAAATTAATTTACAGTACCTACAGAGGTGACTGTAGTGTCAATTTGTAGGGAAACGCATCAAGTTCTGTTTCGCGTAGTTAGCTAGTGCCGAATCGCACCCTAAGGAGCTCTAGCGGCAGATGCGTTAAATATGGCTGCCTTCAATGGACCCGAGCGTGCTAGCTGTGTTTTTTGGTTTGAAGAATCGAAGTCGGCGACAACAGTTCAGCGTGATTTCCTTACCAAGTACGCTAAGGATCCTCCCAGTAGGCCTACAATTTATGAGTGGCACAAATGTTTTGTAGAAACAAGGTTCTCGGTTAGACATGGGAAATCAACAAGTCGTCCAAGCACATCTGACGACGTCGTTGAACGAGTGAGACAACGTTTTGTCAACAGCCCTACGAAATCACCCCGGCGTGCTCCTTGCGAACTGGAGATCCCACATACGATTGTTTGGTGATTGTTGAGAAACCGTTTGCATTTGAAACCGTACAGATCAACGATTGTACAAGCAATAAAATTTCTCGCAAGAACTTCTGTGCGGTTATGTTAAGTCGATTACATGGGAATGAAAATTTCTTGTACAAAATCATCTTTTCTGACGAGTCGACTTTTCAATTGTCTGGCAAGGTTAACACACACCACTGTAGGATTTGGGGCAGTGAAAATCCACATCAAACATTGCAACATGTTCGTGATAGCCCTAAACTGAAATTTTTTTGGGCAGTCAGCATGAACTTAGTGTACGGCCCCTTTCCTCCGTTAGAGAACCGTCAACGGGATAGTGTACCTGGATATGTTACAACAATTTTTCATACGACAGATCGATGAGGATGACCAAGAATGAAATGTTTACTTCATGCAAAATGGTGCACTACCCCACTACCGGTTCACGCCCTGATTTTTTCAGTGACCGCTTTCCAGGTCAATGGATTGGCCATGATGCGCCAGTTACATGGCCCCACGTTCCCCAGACCTGACAACACTCGATTCATCAAAGATATCGTGTTTGTACCTCCTGTGCCGGCTCCTCTACCTGAATTTAGAGCAAGAATTTACGACGCTACTGTGCAAGTTACACCTGCAATGGTACAGCGGGTTTGGGAGGTAACTAACTTCCGATGGGATGTGTGTAGGATAAACCAACAGAAGCCACGTAAAACATCTTTAGTTTAAGGTAAAAAATCTTGATGTGTTTCCCTACAAAACTACCCTGCTTTATATCTTCTTTGAATAAACTCATACAAGTTTTTAAAGTTGTAAAGTCCTTTTTGAAATACCCTGTGTTATGTCAATATTACGTTGGATTCAGGCTGGAGGTCCTTTATGAAAATCATCAGCCTTCAGCCTATGAACTTCATAGGCGAAGTACTGATGCTAAGCTGTGTTCGTATCGACCCTCTGTCCATAATCATGCTGTACAAATGGAGATGATGTTTTAACTACTGACGACGCCTTTGGAACAATTGTTTTATTAATCTCCCTTGCAGGATGTAATTTTAGATATTTTACATCTGATGAAGGTATATTTATATATACCGAAACCCTTGGTCAAGAATTTTAATAAATCTTTATCCTGCAACTGTTTTGGCTGCATCATTTACCGTGAAGAATTTCAACAGTTGCTGTTTCAGCCATGTTTAAAATCTTAAAATAATCAGCTACTACCCCTGGAAAATTTACAGAGCCACATGATTAGTACTTGTGTAATTGAGTAAGATATAAAAGTAATTTTTTCTTTTTCTTTAATTGTTGTAGTATTAGGTACTTTTTCTTTGTAGTGTTTGTAGTACTAAGTTATAGTATCTTTTCATTATTTATAACTATCACGCTGTAGTAATTGTTACATTCACTTTTCATCATACACAAAAAAGTGTGTTGGATATTACCTTTCCTGAGAATAGGCTGCAATTGTGAAGAATGAGGAAAGAACTACTATTGTATGCTTTGCAAATATTGGCTGTATCCTTTTTCTTGAAGCACTGCCTGCCACTCTGTTTTAAGATTCATATCTTCATGACAATTCAAACGCTCCAGTATGAGGTTCCTCCTCTGAGCTAAGTTGAAAACGTGGAGGGTGGTCTTGTATGATGGACTGTAAGTGAGTCCTCAGCCACATTTCTGACGTACCCGCTCTATTCCGTTTTTGTACGGTATGAATCAAAGGCTTTATAGTATTAAGAAATACGGAACGCGAACGAACGTCTTGGTACCGGAAGATCTCCGGCATAGACATTCAGCGGCGGCATTCCCTTTGGCAGGAGCAACGTCCACGGGAAGCGCAGGCGGCTACACTCGCCCCCAGAATTCCAGCCGCCCTCTCCCCGGGCGGCCGTCGGCCCTTAAGACGTATTTCAGTCCTGAGAAGTTTGCTCCTGACAACCAAGTTTCGGAACGACCGCCATTCAACCATTTGCGGAGCTTTGTAATGTTTCCCCGTGGGAGGAACATCCTCAGAAGGCCCCCCGCCGCCGCAGTTTCGCGATATGAATCCCTCCAGAGACAAGGAGCGCCGGCCGATTTACCCTGCACCACAAAGGCAATAACGTCTGAAATGCACCTCGTTCTGTAGTTGAATTTATCACTGCATTGCACGTGCTTTACAGCTTTGATGTTCAGATTTATATAACTGGAAATATCTACTGTAAATGTCATGCAGAATTGCTCTATTCTAGTAGTTGAGACACACTCAGAAGCTACCGACAATTCTAACGGCGTATTCGTTGTTACCAACTAGCTATATAAAATTGTGCCTGTATTAAAATAAACGAAACACCTATAAACTCCAAGAAGCAATGGAAATCACGCGTCAGACTTTCGGAACAAGAGGATCTTCACATACATTCAATAACAAACAAAAGTATCCCTCTCCAAAAACTTCATCGACTTCTACTACCCCATATCTTAGCAGGAAGCTACTACAGCATCAGTCCTTAAGTCTCTGTATGTGGCTAACAGCCACACTTGCTCCCACGTATTTTAGCCTTTTACTGGTGTGCCTAAAGGCTTTGTCTTATGGTGTTACAAAAAGTTACGGCCAGACATTCAGGAAACATTCCTCCCACACAAATAAAGAAAAGATGTTATGTGGACATGTGTCCGGAAGCGCTTAATTTCCATGTTAGAGCTCGTTTTGGTTTCGTATGTACTGTACACCGTGATCAAATTGTAAATTTTCACAATCAACATGTGTGGGCTGACGAGAATCCGCACGCAATTGTGCAATCACGTCGTCAACACAGATTTTCTGTGAACGTTTGGGCAGGCATTTTTGGTGATGTCTTGATTGGGCCCCATGTTCTGCCACCTACGCTCAATGGAGCACGTTATCTTGATTTCATACGGGATACTCTACCTGTGCTGCTAGAACATGTGCCTTTACAAGTACGACACAACATGTGGTTCATGCACGATGGAGCTCCTGCACATTTCAGTCTAAGTGTTCGTACGCATTTCAACAAAAGATTCGGTGACCGATGGATTGGTAGAGGCGGACCAATTCCATGGCCTCCACGCTCTCCTGACCTCAACCCTCTTGAATTTCATTTATGGGGGCATTTGAAAGCTCTTGTCTACGCAACACAGGTACCAAATGTAGAGAATCTTCGTGCTCGTATTGTGGACGGCTGTGATTCAATACGCCATTCTCCAGGGCTGCATCAGCGCATCAGGGATTCCATGCGACGGAGGGTGGATGCATGTATCCTCGCTAACGGAGGACATTTTGAACATTTCCTGTAACAAAGTGTTTGAAGTCACGCTGGTACGTTCTGTTGCTGTGTGTTTCCATTCCATGATTAATGTGATTTGAAGAGAAGTAATAAAATGAGCTCTACGATTGGGAGTACCTTTTTGTAATACCATATATATATATATATATATATATATATATATATATATATATATATATATATATATACACTCCTGGAAATGGAAAAAAGAACACATTGACACCGGTGTGTCAGACCCACCATACTTGCTCCGGACACTGCGAGAGGGCTGTACAAGCAATGATCACACGCACGGCACAGCGGACACACCAGGAACCGCGGTGTTGGCCGTCGAATGGCGCTAGCTGCGCAGCATTTGTGCACCGTCGCCGTCAGTGTCAGCCAGTTTGCCGTGGCATACGGAGCTCCACCGCAGTCTTTAACACTGGTAGCATGCCGCGACAGCGTGGACGTGAACCGTATGTGCAGTTGACGGACTTTGAGCGAGGGCGTATAGTGAGCATGCGGGAGTCCGGGTGGACGTACCCCCGAATTGCTCAACACGTGGGGCGTGAGGTCTCCACAGTACATCGATGTTGTCGCCAGTATGGTCGGCGGAAGGTGCACGTGCCCGTCGACCTGGGACCGGACCGCAGCGACGCACGGATGCACGCCAAGACCGTAGGATCCTACGTAGTGCCGTAGGGGACCGCACCGCCACTTCCCAGCAAATTAGGGACACTGTTGCTCCTGGGGTATCGGCGAGGACCATTCGCAACCGTCTCCATGAAGCTGGGCTACGGTCCCGCACACCGTTAGGCCGTCTTCCGCTCACGCCCCAACATCGTGCAGCCCGCCTCCAGTGGTGTCGCGACAGGCGTGAATGGAGGGACGAATGGAGACGTGTCGTCTTCAGCGATGAGAGTCGCTTCTGCCTTGGTGCCAATGATGGTCGTATGCGTGTTTGGCGCCGTGCAGGTGAGCGCCACAATCAGGACTGCATACGACCGAGGCACACAGGGCCAACACCCGGCATCATGGTGTGGGGAGCGATCTCCTACACTGGCCGTACACCACTGGTGATCGTCGAGGGGACACTGAATAGTGCACGGTACATCCAAACCGTCATCGAACCCATCGTTCTACCATTCCTAGACCGGCAAGGGAACTTGCTGTTCCAACAGGACAATGCACGTCCGCATGTATCCCGTGCCACCCAACGTGCTCTAGAAGGTGTAAGTCAACTACCCTGGCCAGCAAGACCTCCGGATCTGTCCCCCGTTGAGCATGTTTGGGACTGGATGAAGCGTCGTCTCACGCGGTCTGCACGTCCAGCACGAACGCTGGTCCAACTGAGGCGCCAGGTGGAAATGGCATGGCAAGCCGTTCCACAGGACTACATCCAGCATCTCTACGATCGTCTCCATGGGAGAATAGCAGCCTGCATTGCTGCGAAAGGTGGATATACACTGTACTAGTGCCGACATTGTGCATGCTCTGTTGCCTGTGTCTATGTGCCTGTGGTTCTGTCAGTGTGATCATGTGATGTATCTGTCCCCAGGAATGTGTCAATAAAGTTTCCCCTTCCTGGGACAATGAATTCACGGTGTTCTTATTTCAATTTCCAGGAGTGTATATATATATATATATATATATATATATATATATATATATATATATATATATATATATATATATACGAGCCCTCCCTCCAACCGCCTACAGACTCTGCATATCTATCAGTCACTTCCCCTTATTCTCTAATGTCTCTCTGTAGCATCAACGTAAACCTATTGGTGATGTAAAAGAAATAAAGTACAAACTAATCCTCAGGAAGGCCAATCCACCACATTTAGCAGCACCAATCGAGTATTATGTTGATATAATTCTCATCTCTCTACCTCTTTCACGATCGCAGTCATAGATTTTAGTCAAACTTCGATATAAACAGGTAACCTAGAATGGAACCCCATTATCGTATGCCAAGCCCAAAGCCAAGAAAACAGCTAATAGACCGCGACTGGGGACTAAATCCTTCTACATTATCCTCAACTACGACTATTTCACTTGACTCATCTTAACCGATGCCAAGGTGTCCACTTCTCCCAAATTTTACAAATCGCACAGAATCCTAGAGATATACCAACTGCCTTCTTCGCCTTCCATCCTATGTACACTCATTCCTTCCTAAAACACAATTCAACAGATTAACTTTAAATCCAACTATCCAACTACTCTGAATATTAGGAAAGCCCCCCCCCCCTCCGTTTCCAAGTTAGTATCGAAAGCTTTCCTACTCAATAAACACGTAATCGATCTTCTATTCACTTCCATGCATTATCTGTCTCGTAGTGCCAAAATTATAGCCAACTCTCAGGCAGTCAAATTCGCGCTGACATAGACGTCCACACTAAGCTGCTTCTTCTCTTTTGTAAGTTTCCTGTCACCCTTTTTCGTGATTACATCGCCATTCATGAATATGATCATTTCCATAATTCATCACCTATACCGTCATGGTTAGCAACAACATCTGCGTATTTTAATATTTTAACATTTTTACGAAATAGCCTTTTTCTAAATAAAAAAATTATCAAATTCCATTATTTTCATATGGTTTCATTATCGTGAAAATACACTCAAAAAATGCAAACGAAGGATTTATTTGAATGAGACTGAAATAGGTAGATGAGATCTACATGTACAAATGATTAAAATTTCAGAAAAATTTGTTGATTTATTCAAGAAATGAAATGATCGTATGGCATCGTCGGCCGCCGTATTGCAGGTCCTTTTTAGTTGACGCCACTTCGGTGACTTGCGAGTCAATGATGATGGAATGATGATGAAGAACACACAACACCCAGTCATCACGAGGCAGAGAAAAATCCCTGACCCCGGCGGGAATCGACCCGGGACCCCGTGCTCCGGAAGCGAGAACGCTACCGCAAGACTACGAGCTGCGGACATTTATTCAAGATAAAGAGATTAACAGCTTGAGCAAGTCAATAACGCGTTGGTCCACCTTTGCCCCTTATGCTAGCAATTACTCGGCTTGACATTGATTCGTGGTTGTTGGGTGTCTTCCTGAGGGATATCTTGGCAAGTTCTGTACTATTGGCGTGTTAGACCGTTAAAGTACAGCGTTTGGAGGGCACTGCCCATAATGCTCCTAATGATCTCAATGGAGTAGGGATCCGATGACCTTACTGGTTAAGCTAGGCTTTGGCAAGCACGAAGGCAAGCAGAAGAAATTCTCGCCGTGTGCGGGTGGGCATTATGTTGCAGAAATGCAAGCACAGAGTGGCTTGCCGTGTATGGCACACAACGGGGTTTAGAATACCGTCGACAAGGCGCTGCGGATAACAACCAACATAATCCTGCTATGAAAAGAAATGGCACCACAGACCATCGCTTCTGGCTGTTCGGCTGCATGCTGGACGACGATCTCATTGGTTTTCCAGTGCTGTCTCTGTTCCAGGCACGTCTGCACTGATCATCGTGGCTCATTTCGAAGCCTGACTGAAGCGCCTAGAACCGCTCGGCCACAGTGGCCGGCTCTGCGTGCCTCTCTAACGATTACTCAGTCCTCTCGTTTTTTCGTCTATCTATGTTGACCGCTCTTCTTGATTCTGTGTTGACTCGTTTTTCATCAGTTCCTGTCAAATTCGTCGATTAGTTGCATTGTTACTACTCAAATATTTTGGGATTCGCTGATCGCTCCAACCGGTTTCTTTGAGCCCAACTACATGTCATCTCTGAAATGCACGCCTACGCATATATCGTTCAGGCGCCTGTCTGCGAGGCGTAGATACTGTCAAACTGAGTACACGGAATGAAATTTCGCGAAGACTTTATGCACTGCAATCGGCATGTCACATGTTTACTATCATTGCCAGTTGTATGGTGAAACAGCGCAGAAGCGTCACACGTTCATCCATCGGCCACTAAAGTTTACAGTTTTGCATACCTTTATGAATATCAATTTGTGATCAGTCTGCATAACTCCTTCGTGGTGGATAGCTTTTTGTGTTTCAGAGTGTGTATAAGCCCACAGCGTCTTGTATAAGGCAAAAATAATACCAAATTTTCATTTTCAAGTATGGTAAGTAAGAACAGATGCAAAAATTTCAAATAATGGTTGTCTTATTTCTGGAAATAAACTAGCGAACTAAACAAGAGTAGCCAGCAGGTGCGTCATGATGATGAAGAAAGCATGACTGGTCGTATGGCAACAGTGGTCTCTATTTTCTCGTTTTACCTTTTGAAAACGAACCAACTTATACTACAACGACTTCTGCAAAGAATTTACATCTACATCTACATCTGCATCTACGTGATTACTCTGCACCTTCATGAAATCTACATCTACATACATACTCCGCAATCCACCATACGGTGCGTGGCGGAGGGTACCTCGTACCATAACTAGCATCTTGTCTCCCTGTTCCACTCCCAAACAGAACGAGGGAAAAATGACTGCCTATATGCCTCTGTACGAGCCCTAATCTCTCTTATCTTTGTGGTCTTCCCACGAAATCTCACTACCGTTCCGCTCTCGAAAGGCGCGCGGGAAAAACGAGCACATAAATTTTTCTGTGCGAGCCCTGGTTTCTTTTATCCTATCGTGATGATAATTTCTCCCTATGTAGGTGGGTGCCAACAGAACGTTTTCGCAGTCGGAGGAGAAAACTAGTGATTGAAATTTCATGAGAAGATTCCGTCGCAATTAAAAACGCCTTTGAATGATTGCCAGTCCAATTCACGTGTCATGTCTGTGGCATTATCTCCTGGCATTATCTCTCCTATTTCGCGATAATACAAAACGAGCCGCCCTTCTTTGAACTTTTCAATATCATCCGTCAGTCCCACCTGATACGGATCGCACACCGCACAGCAATACTCCAGAACAGAGCGGACAAGTGTAGTCTCTTTAGTAGATCTGTTGCACCTTCTAAGTGTTCTGCCAATGAATCGCAGTCTTTGGTCTGCTCTACCTACAACATTATCTGTGTGATCGATCCAACTTAGGTTATTTGTAACTGTAATCCCGAAGTATTTAGTTGAATTTACAGCCTTCAGATTTGTGCAATTTATCGCGTAATCTAAAATTAGCGGATTTCTTTTAGTACCCATGTGAGTAACTTCACACTTTTCTTTATTCAGGGTCAATTGCCACTTTTCGCACCATACAGATATCTTGTCTTAATCATTTTGCACTTCGTTTTGGTCATTTGATGACTTTACAAGATGGTAAATGCCAGCATCATCTGCAAACGACCTAGGATGGCTACTCAGATTGTCTCCTACGTCGTTAATATAGATCAGGAACAATAGAGGACGATAACAATTTTTCGGGGAACGCCGGATATTACTTCTATTTTACTCGACGACTTCCGTCTATTACTACGAACTGTGACCTTTCCGACAGGAAATCACGAATCCATTCGTACAACTGAGGCGATATTCCACAGGCACACAGTATTTCATTTTGTTTTTTAAAACGGCTTCGTATTGCGTCTCACTTTAGTGGCTCTACGAGATTACTCACCGATGACGCTGTTGTTTGCAGAAAAGTATCGTTGGATGAACGTGAGGAAATGTAGAAAGGCTTAAATAAAATGTCTACTTGCTGTAATGAATGACAGCTATCTTTAATGTAGTTAAAACTATGATGATACATATTCCACAGATAGAAAGTTTGATAGTATACGATTACTTGTCGACATCTTGAGCACGTTATAAAGTATAAGAAGTTGCAAGAATGACGGCAGTGCAGGAAAAACAACTGCATATTAATCCTTTAACTGCTGTGGACGACTTAACTTGTGACGCTCCGCTGCTCTCCAAGTGCTGAGGACGCGTTTAAACGCAGCTCTTGGGTTTCCCTGAAACTCTGTTACCATGTTTACACATAGCGTTCCGCGGAACTGTTGCTGCTGCAAATGATTTACGAACATAGTTCGGTCAATAAAAAAGTTTCGAGCGTTTATTAGACAATATACGTGCCCCTTTACGTGCTAACATTTGGAAAAAAATACTTGTTTTGATATCTTGAAGCGTTAATGAAATTTGTCGATTGTTATAATCACGTGATTCGCTATGCGCATGGATGTAAAGGGCGCTTCGAGCGACTGTTTGTAGGATATAAAAATCAGTAACTCGAGAGCGAAATGAGATATCATTCTGCTCTCAATTTTAAATAAAATTTCGGTACCCTACTAGATGCGATGTAAAGTCAACCATATGAAGAGTTTACAAAATCCTTTTTCCCCTTTGCAAACTGAACACTTTGCGCTATGTTTACTTGACTTGTTGCAGAGCATTAACTATGACGAATACCAAAAACAAATTCAGTTCTTCATCGAGCGAAGACATACGGCTGTTGGATGTGCAAAAATCATTTATTTAAGCCGAATAGTTTTGTTAAAATCGGATTTTAAGTATTTAAGAACAACGACTTTCAACACAGGCACCAGAATTTGGCGAGCAGTGTAGCCATAACAAAAGCCGCCTCAGCACAGAACGCAGAGAGCATGTGTGTAGCATTGAACTGCCGTCAGTTTCCTCCTCCAGCAAAGTACTACGTTAAAATTATTACTTGTAAAACTGCCTAAAGTGCAGTGAGAAAAAATCCTTTATTTGTGGTGACTAGTTTCGGACATGACGGCCTTCATGAAACCACGCCATCATAATGGACGTCATGTCCGAAACTAGTCACCACAAATAAAAGATTTTTTTCTCACCTCAACGTCGACAGAAATATAAATAAAAATTTTAATAAAAGGTAATTTTCAACCATATTTCCTGCAACATTTGGAAGTTCATAAAACAAAATGCAATGTTGGTAACTGGGAAACATATTTTATATAAGTTTATATATAAATGTATTATAATTATTATATTTCTAAAATTATATATATATATATATATTTATTTATTTATTTGTATAAATTCTTATAGTAGATAAAGCCTTTTCCTCTTATAATAGGTGCGTTCGATACGTATGCAACACATTATTTTCTCGGGAAATTTAGGTTGAAAAAAATTTGAATTTGTTGTAGGACATTGTGGAGTATTTCCGCTTCAACTCCTATAATTTTATGACGTTCCGATAGGTGGCGGCATTATTCGTAGCTTTCAAACTAGAGTTTGTAGCCGGCCGTTGTGACCGAGCAGTTCAAGACACTTCAGTCTGGAACCGCGCTGCTGCTGCGGTCGCAGGTTCGAATCCTGCCTCGGGCATGGATGTGTGCGATGTCCTTAGGTTAGTTTGGTTTAAGTAGTTCTAAGTCTAGGGGACTGATGACCTCAGATGTTACGTCCCGTAGTGCTTAGAGCCATTTGATTTGAGGTTTGTAGCGAAGGTCCGTTCCAAGCAGGGGGCTGTAATTGAATTTCTTTTGGCGAATAACCAGAGCAACGCAGATATTCATAGGCGCTTGCAGTATGTCAACAGGGACATGACAGAAAACAAAAGCACGGTGAGTCGTTCGGTGTGGCGCCTGTCATAATCGTAACTTGGTCGCCCTAAAGCTGTTCAATTTAGCCCATGCTGGCCGGCCGCACACAGATATGACTCCTGCAATGTTGGAACGTGCGGACACTCTCATTCGAGGTAAACGACGGATCACAAGCAAACAACTTCATTCCACAACTGGATGTCTTTGCTGGTAGTGCTGACAAACTCGTCCAGCACTTGGGGTACTCAAATATGTGTCTGCTGGGTTCTTCGGCACCTAACAGAACACAATAATGAGCAACTAAGGACCATCTATGCAGGACTGCTTCGGCGTTGCGAGGCTGATCCTGACAGTTTTCTGTGGAACATCGTCACAGGCCATGAAATGTGTGTTCATCAGTTCGAACCAGAAACAAAACGGCAATCTACGGAGTGGCACCACAGCACCTCTGCTTCGAAGAAAAAGTATAAAGCCTAACTCTCAGTCGCTGAAGTCATCGCGACATTCTTCTTTAGCGGTTATTCTTGTTGATGTTCTTCCCTATGGTGCAATGATAAACTGTGAAGAGTACTGGGCTACCTTCAGGAAACTGGAACAAACGGCTTTAGCGTGTCCGTCGGCACAAAAATGCAAAAGAGTTTGCCCTTGTCCATGACAACACAAGGCCTCATTAAAGTCTGCGCAATGTAAAGGAGCTGACACGACATCATTGGATTTATCTTCCTCATGCATCCTACAGCACGGTTCTCGCACCTTCCGACTTGAATCTGTTTGGCCAAATGAAGGATGCCCTTTGCGGGAAGGAGTACCTCGATGACTGATGCAGCAAATTAATGGTTCAAAATGGCTCTGAGCACTATGGGACTTAACATCTGAAGTCATCAGTCCCCTAGACTTAGAATTACTTAAACTTAACTAACATAAGGACATCACACACATCCATGCCCGAGGCAGGACTCGAGCATGCGACCGTAGCAGCAGCGCGGTTACGGACTGAAGCGCTTAGAACCGCTCGGTCACAGCGGCCGTCTAGCAAGGTATTGGCTCCGACGCCGACTAGTAGAGTGGTGCCATGCGGACGTACAAGCTTCCCCTTAAGATGACGTACCCAAAAGATTGGGGAATATTATGGTGTATTAGAATCCTGAATAAAACCAACCGGCTTCCAGAAAGAAGGTCTTACGTTAGTTATTAAATGCCTCACATATTATAAAACTGAACATCCACAGGCAGTCTCTTCTTGCAAAAGTAATGTTGAATAAGGATCTTCCTGGCAGATTAAAACTGTGGGCCGGACCGAGACACTAACTCGGTACCTCTGCATTTCGCGGCCACGTTCTCTACCAGCTGAGTTACCCAAGCACAACTAACGACCCCTCCTCACACGTTCAATTCTGCGAGTAGCTCGTCTCCTACCTTCCAAACTTCACAGAACCTCATCTGCGAACCTTGCAGAGCTAGCACTGCTGGAAGAAAGGATATTGCGGAGACATGGCTTAGCCACAGCCTTTGTGATGTTACCAGAATGAAGTTTTCACTCTACAGCGGAATATACGCTGATATGAAACGTCCTGGCAGATTAAAACTGTTTAGAGCACTTGCCCGGGAAAGGCAGAGGTTCCGAGTCCTAGTATCGCTCCGGTACACAGCCAGGAAGTTTCATATCAATTCACACTCCGCTGCAGAGTGAAAATTCCATTCTAATCTTGAATAAGTTTTTGCAGAGTCTGCAAATCATGATACACTTTATTCTCCCTCATCGGTGAATTAAACTTAGGCACAGATCATCCTACTATTGCAGTGTAGCGACACTAAAAACTTCTCAGATAATAGTTCAACGGAGATATTTATCGTACACGTAACTACGCGACGCGCTATGTGCTGATCAGGGTGACGACAAACGCTAAAGACCGTTTAGTCGTGAAAAACAAAGTTCTGATTATTTTTTTTAAATTCTTTGCATAAAGACTTGCGAGCAGTCCGTGGACAACGCGTGCGCATCTCGGTTTCACGACGGCCTCCGGCTCGCATTGACTGAAGGCCAGATGTACGTGGCACGGCTGGCTCCAGCGATGCGACGCGCGCTGCGCTCGTTACCAAGCGTCATGAGACAGAAAATCAACGATACCCATTTCTGCAGTAATTTATGCATATATACATTTCCATTAATAAAAACAATGCATATGTAATCGACTGAACTGCAGCAACACAAACATCATGGAGCACACATTCAGAAGGCTACACCCGTAACCTAGTATCCACATACTTGTAAATTTGGTCCACCACAACAGCTGTGTGACTTACGAGGATCACATAAAATCAGCATCGGGGAAAGAGAATTGAAAATTTTTATTTCCCGGTGGGGCCCTTGGAAAATCCAGTGCATTTGTGTAGGAAATCACATTCAAGACGCTAATGCGACAGATTGTGAGTATTGTTTCGAGCTTTTTATAATGTACGCATGTCAGCTGAACTCGAACGAATTTGGGTACAGTGTTAGGATCGTAACAGGTTCGCATATTACTATACGGAAATGTAACAGAAGCTTAACGATGGCGTGCTGAACAGTAATTCCTGCCAATCCTTCATTTGAAAACTCTTAAAGCTTTCAAATAAAACAAACGTTATTAACATTCTACATCTTTATTCTTCATGTGTTTTCTTGTGCCATCCATGACCAATTATCCATTTATTTCTCAGAGATGCGTCTAGTAATATCTCTTATTCCACAGTTCTGTGATCTTCTCCGCGGCTTCCTATGACTGTTTGATATCCTCTTCTATCATTCCAAACTCTTGTCTCCAATAAGCACAGTCTAAGTAGGAGTTTCAGGATCTTCCACTTTAGTGATACATTCTTCCTCCTCGTCGGTTTCGCACCCTGTCTGAGCATCATAAACCTGGACAAGGTCAAGAATATTTTTGCTTCCTTGGTTAAGTTTGATAATTCTGTCGCTTACATTTTTCGCATTAAGTATTTTGTTCGCTAGTTCATTAGCCACTATTACTACACATCATTTCATCTTCTGCGTCTTCCTGACCACCATATCTTATATCCTTTCTCCTGCGCCCCATTACGATTCGCTTAGTCCCATTACCGTATTGTTCCTCCCCATTCCCAGGATTCTTGCACCCTTGTCTAAGGATATAACATGAATAGCCCCAATTATTATATACTACTTCGGACGAAAGTGTCTTTCATCTGGACCATGTTGGCCGTCTTACATGCCAGATCTGCTCAAAGGCTTTGTCACTTTCTGGATCGCTTTTAATTTAAAGCTCGTTTTATTGTTGAAAGCAAGTACCTTAACCACTACTGGCTTCCTGAGCGTACCATGGCTTCACCAAAGCCCTTTTGGCTGTCGCTTTTCGGGGCCATTACAGCTACGATAGCATTATCAGGGCACACATAGTTCCCACTCTTTGTAATGGTAGACAAATAAGTGCAGCATTTTAACAGGTGCCAATCTGTGGTGCCAACGTAATTCGACCGTGAATCTTTTCATTTATTCATAAATATTTACACAAAATCAGATTATGGTTAACACAGTTATGATCGGCTGTACTTCCAGCATTGTGAAACGTTTTCGTGTAACGATGAAGGTGAAAAGTTCGTTAAGATGCGCAATGTGCACCATTAATTTACAGACATGAATTATCATGCGTTTTGAGTAGGAGATGTGTACTCGACTGAACGATTATGTCCGGTAGGGAAAAATTGACGCTAAGTGTTTTACTTGCCAGCTTTGTGGCCGAGCGGTTCTAGGCGCTTCAGTCTGGATCCGCGCGACCGCTACGGTCGCAGGTTCGAATCCTGCCTTGGGTATGGATGTGTGTGATGTCCTTGGGTTAGTTAGGTTTAAGTAGTTCTACGTTCTAGGGGACTGATGACCTCAGATGTTAAGTCCCATAGTGCTCAGAGACATTTTTGTTATTACTTGATTACTAGCTTCTCTGTTTTTTAAAATTTTTATCTATTATGTAACAGCGCCTGATGTACCCTAAACACCACAAAGAAAAGGCGTCCATTCGTACCCGACTACACAGAAGGCACGGGGAAGTGAAGTTCTGAAGAAACATGCTCCTTCAGAGTTCTTGGCGTGTAACTTTTTTCCCTGGACAATACTAGATATTGCATTGGGACCAAACAAGCGCGTCTGGAGGGCGGGAATTATATTGGAAATCCGTCCGGCTCAGGAAAATTGATTCTGTCAGACTTGTTGCGCTGCCGTTGTCAGTGTGCACGGGCGAGATTCAGCGCGAGAGATATCGCCGCTTGCCGTATTACTTTGTGGACATGTATGCATCTTCCGGAAATCACATTGCAGACTCCGTCTGGGTCCATATTTATTTTTTTCCCTTTCGTTTCGTTCTCGACAGGAAAGATGAAAAAACGTGTCTGTTATTATTTCCTTTACACACGCCACAGTACCTCGTAGCTCTATCAAGTTGTATGTCACCACGTGAAGAACAGTATGTTACTGCATGTTTCACATCTGAGTCACGGATATCCTAAAAAGGGTGTTTCGATAAACTAGACAAAGGTTATTCTACAAGTAAGTAACGTATTGTTATAACGTAATGTCGTAGGGAAATGTTGTATTTCTAATACAAGGCGTTAACGGGGGTAGGACGTCAAACGGGCTGACTTGAAGCAGGAGAGGCACCACAGGTCATTTTAATTTCCACTGTCTATACTTTTACAAGTAAATTCATAAAACTTTGTCAGCATGACCAGGAAGGATTCAGGATTCACACTCGTAGCAGCGGAAGTTCAAAAACATTACAAAATAATTTTTTTTACATGTGAAATTTCATCATTTTTTCACTTACTATTGGCTGCATTTGCTGCTATAGGTACACTTTCCTTCATAAGTAAGAGAGACCGTTCAATCAATTTTGCACAGCATACAAACCATACTTACAGGTGTCTGAAACTCTAGAATCTCTTTAATTTATGAAAACATGAATGAGCTGTTACGTTTTAAACTTTATGTTTAGAAAAAAATCAAATTTTGTAGTTAATTATCTGAATTTCTACCACAGTTTTTAATAGATTTGGAAACTTCTAGAGTTTCATACACTTGTAAGTATGGTTTGTATGCTTTGCAAAATTCATCAGAGACTCTCTCTTTCTTGTGAAGAAAAATGTACCTATAGCAACAAATGCAGCCAACAGTAAGTAAAAAAAATGATGAAATTTAAAATCTAAAAAAATTTATTTTGTTATGTTTTTGCACTTCCAGTGCTATGAGTGTGAATCATGAATCCTTCCTGGACATTCTGACAAAGTTTTATGAACTTATTTATAAAAGTATAGACAATAGAAATTAAAATGTCCTGTGGTGCCTCTCCTGCTCAAAGTCTGACGTCCTACCCCCCTTAAAGAAAGGTTCATCCGATTTCACGTATGAGATTCTCCAAGGCTCAATCTTAGGTCTACTACTGTTCCTCATGAATGTAATTGACCTTCCTCCTAATATACAAGAACCAGAATTAGTTTTTTTTCAGATGACAATAGTTTTGCAAACAATCCAAGCATACATACAGAAACAGAAGAAATGGAAAACAATGTTCTTAAAAGTATCGTTTACTGATTTTCTGCGAAGGGGCTCACACTCAGTTTTATAAAACACACAGCATATTTACTTCTGCACAACTAAGGCTACTACACCAAAGGTAAGTGGAACACATGGTAAGAAAACAATAAATAGGGTGGAAACTTCAAAATTCAGGAGTGCCCATATTGCTGAGAATTTAAACTGGAAAAATCACATTTTGGAAATCCTAAAACAATTTAGTTCAGCCACATTTGCTCTTAGAATCATTGGAAATCTTGGGAAGAGGCAGATCGGTACCTCGACATACTTTGCATATTCTCATTGAATAATGTCATATGAAATAATGTTTTGGAGTAATTCATCTCTAAGAAATAAAGTCTTCATGGTCTAAAAACGTGTTATATGAATAACATGTGGTGTTCATCAACGATCATTTTGTAGGTACACGTTTAAAGAGTTGGACATTTTGACTACTGTGTCACAGTATATTTATTCTATCATGAAATTCATTGTAAATAATACACTACAATTCAATAGGAGCAACGCTGTGATACGCCCGTTAAGCCCACTGGGCAGAACAGGTAATAGAATTGTGGAAAGGGCCAAAGGTTGCGGTCAGGTTCTCCTTCTAATTGTCATTTATTGTAATTTAATAACGTTTACAACCAAAGCGGCACATAGCCGGATCTTTACCAAATGCAACTCTTTCACGGCTGAAGGCCTTCAAACAAGAAATCTTAACAAATCAGCAAGATAGAAATCCAATTAAGATACCAATAAAATAATTTACAAAAAAACAGCAAACATATGCAAAGTGCAATACAAATGGTCGAGGGCCACAATTACATTTCAAAATTTTAGAGTATATTAACATAGACTTTTAAAGGCAGAAGGCCGCAATTTTTAAGCTTGAAAGATAAATTTAAAAATTAATTTTGCAAAATTTTTAAGAAAAAAATAACCATAAGCCTTGATTTTAAAGTAGCTGACAACAGATAATTAAACACCGGTGCCCTCGTCCACGTAGGCGAGGCTGGTGGTGAGTCCAAATATACTTGGGTAATGGCACAGGGCCAACAAACTCTAATAATAACCCACGTGTACGGTTTCCAATGCACATATAGTAATGCCCCCCCCCCCCCATGAACCATGGACCTTGCCGTTGGTGGGGAGGCTTGCGTACCTCAGCGATACAGATGGCCGTACCGTAGGTGCAACCACAACGGACGGGTATCTGTTGAGAGGCCAGACAAACATGTGGTTCCTGAAGAGGGGCAGCAGCCTTTTCAGTAGTTGCAGGGGCAACAGTCTGGATGATTGACTGATCTGGCCTTGTAACATTAACCAAAACGGCCTTGCTGTGCTGGTACTGCGAACGGCTGAAAGCAAGGGGAAACTACAGCCGTAATTTTTCCCGAGGACATGCAGCTCTACTGTATGATTAAATGATGATGGCGTCCTCTTGGGTAAAATATTCCGGAGGTAAAATAGTCCCCCATTCGGATCTCCGGGCGGGGACTACTCAGGAGGACGTCGTTATCAGGAGAAAGAAAACTGGCGTTCTACGGATCGGAGCGTGGAATGTCAGATCCCTTAATCGGGCAGGTAGGTTAGAAAATTTAAAAAGGGAAATGGATAGGTTAAAGTTAGATATAGTGGGAATTAGTGAAGTTCGGTGGCAGGAGGAACAAGACTTTTGGTCAGGTGATTACAGGGTTATAAATACAAAATCAAATAGGGGTAATGCAGGAGTAGGTTTAATAATGAATAAAAAAATAGGAGTGCGGGTTAGCTACTACAAACAGCATAGTGAACGCATTATTGTGGCCAAGATAGACACAAAGCCCATGCCTACTACAGTAGTACAAGTTTATATGCCAACTACCTCTGCAGATGATGAAGAAATAGATGAAATGTATGACGAGATAAAAGAAATTATTCAGGTAGTGAAGGGAGACGAAAATTTAATAGTCATGGGTGACTGAAATTCGTCATTAGGAAAAGGGAGAGAAGGAAACATAGTAGGTGTATATGGATTGGGGGGAAGGAATGAAAGAGGAAGCCGCCTTGTAGAATTTTGCACAGAGCATAACTTAATCATAGCCAACACTTGGTTCAAGAATCATAAAAGAAGGTTGTATACCTGGAAGAATCCTGGAGATACTAAAAGGTATCAGATAGATTATATAATGGTAAGACAGAGATTTAGGAACCAGGTTTTAAATTGTAAGACATTTCCTGGGGCAGATGTGGATTCTGACCACAATCTATTGGTTATGAACTGCAGATTGAAACTGAAGAAACTGCAAAAAGGTGGGAATTTAAGGAGATGGGACCTGGATAGACTGAAAGAACCAGAGGTTGCAGAGAGTTTCAGGGAGAGCATAAGGGAACAATTGACAGGAATGGGGGAAAGAAATACAGTAGAAGAAGAATGGGTAGCTCTGAGGGATGAAGTAGTGAAGGCAGCAGAGGATCAAGTAGGTAAAAAGATGAGGGCTAATAGAAATCCTTGGGTAACAGAAGAAATATTGAATTTAATTGATGAAAGGAGAAAATATAAAAATGCAGTAAATGAAGCAGGCAAAAAGGAATACGAACGTCTCAAAAATGATATCGACAGGAAGTGCAAAATGGCTAAGCAGGGATGGCTAGAGGAAAAATGTAAGGATGTAGAGGCTTGTCTCACTAGGGGTAAGATAGATACTGCCTACAGGAAAATTAAAGAGACCTTTGGAGAGAAGAGAACCACTTGTATGAATATCAAGAGCTCAGATGGCAACCCAGTTCTAAGCAGAGAAGGGAAGGCAGAAAGGTGGAAGGAGTATATAGAGGGTTTATACAAGGGCGATGTACTTGAGGACAATATTATGGAAATGGAAGAGGATGTAGATGAAGATGAAATGGGAGATAAGATACTGCGTGAAGAGTTTGACAGAGCACTGAAAGACCTGAGTCGAAACAAGGCCCCGGGAGTAGACAACATTCCGTTTGAACTACTGATGGCCTCAGGAGAGCCAGTCATTACAAAACTCTACCATCTGGTGAGCACGATGTATGAGACAGGCGAAATACCCTCAGACTTCAAGAAGAATATAATAATTCCAATCGCAAAGAAAGCAGGTGTTGACAGATGTGGAAATTACCGAACTATCAGTTTAATAAGTCACAGCTGCAAAATACTAACGCGAATCCTTTACAGATGAATGGAAAAAACTGGTAGAAGCCGACCTCGGGGAAGGTCAGTTTGGATTCCGTAGAAATGTTGGAACACGTGAGGCAATACTGACCTTACGACTTATCTTAGAAGAAAGATTAAGAAAAGGCAAACCTACGTTTCTAGCATTTGTAGACTTAGAGAAAGCTTTTGACACTGTTAACTGGAATACTCTCTTTCAAATTCTGAAGGTGGCAGGGGTAAAATACAGGGAGCGAAAGGCTATTTACAGTTTGTACAGAAACCAGATGGCAGTTATAAGAGTCGAGGGGCATGAAAGGGAAGCAGTGGTTAGGAATGGAGTAAGACAGGGTTGTAGCCTCTCCCCGATGTTATTCAATCTGTATATTGAGCAAGCAGTAAAGGAAACAAAAGAAAAATTCGGAGTAGGTATTAAAATTCATGGAGAAGAAGTAAAAACTTTGAGGTTCGCCGATGACATTGTAATTCTGTCAGAGACAGCAAAGGGCTTGGAAGAACAGTTGAACGGAATGGACAGTGTCTTGAAAGGAGGATATAAGATGAACATCAACAAAAGCAAAACGAGGATAATGGAATGTAGTCAAATTAAGTCGGGTGATGCTGAGGGAATTAGATTAGGAAATGAGACACTTAAAGTAGTAAAGGAGTTTTGCTATTTAGGGAGTAAAATAACCGACGATGGTCGAAGTAGTGAGGATATAAAATGTAGACTGGCAATGGCAAGGAAAGCGTTTCTCAAGAAGAGGAATTTGTTAACATCGAGTATAGATTTAAGTGTCAGGAAGTCGTTTCTGAAAGTATTTGTATGGAGTGTAGCCATGTATGGAAGTGAAACATGGACGATAACTAGTTTGGACAAGAAGAGAATAGAAGCTTTTGAAATGTGGTGCTACAGAAGAATGCTGAAGATAAGGTGGGTAGATCACGTAACTAATGAGGAGGTATTGAATAGGATTGGGGAGAAGAGAAGTTTGTGGCACAACTTGACTAGAAGAAGGGATCTGTTGGTAGGACATGTTTTGAGGCATCAAGGGATCACAAATTTAGCATTGGAGGGCAGTGTGGAGGGTAAAAATCATAGAGGGAGACCAAGAGATGAATACACTAAGCAGATTCAGAAGGATGTAGGTTGCAGTAGATGCTGGGAGATGAAGAAGCTTGCACAGGATAGAGTAGCATGGAGAGCTGAATCAAACCAGTCTCAGGACTGAAGACCACAACAACAACAACAACAACATATAGTAATGAAACAAAGAAAATTCACAAATAGGAAAAAATTGTCAAGATCCGGAAATGATTGGAATGTATACACACGCAGTCACAGGCACACAAACATTCACACTGAACCGAGGGCGCACTTCCTACGTGAGATCACATGAACATATGCAACACCTTTGTGCTACGTTCTTCATAAGGACCAAAGTCTTCATTAGGAATCAAAGTGAAAGTCTGCCAAAGCCTAACATCACCTGCTGCGACCTAGAAAAACAATCTTTATAAGACAAAACGCAAGGCCAAAAGCTGCACAAGGTGCAAATTCAGTGAGACTGAACTACAAAAAGCTCCCCTCTCGCTATTACACAAAGCGCCACGCGTTTAAATCAACACATCCTTCTTCGAAGAGACATCGTCTGCAGACCCTGGAAGAGCTGGAAGCAGACTGACCGTCTCACACTAAAACTTATCCCACACAACCCCATGGCTATAAAAACCCAGAGATGAGGCTTCCGCCACCAACGTAACACCGGTAACATTGACACAAAGGGAACAAACCTCGTTGTCTACCTGAAAATTACAAGGGTTGCCCATTCTGCAAGACCACCGCTGATTCTCTGCAGCAGACTAAACCACTGTACAGCAAAAGGAAACACACCCACATTCATTCACTTACGAATGCCAGAGAGTTTTGGAACAAGAGAACAAGGGATAAACATTTTATGGAATCATAGTCGTGAGTATGGTTACACATAAAATCATGGAATACTTATAATGGCGTTAAAGACGCGTTCTCAAGTCTGAAAAGAACCAATATAACAGGCATATGATGCTTGCCAATCGAAGAAAGAAATAGGCTACGGGCAGATTGAATGATAGCTCAGTCTTCTCTGGTACGAAATTTAGCAACGAAAACACCCGAATTTGTCTGTAGTACGCAAAGTGCACTGGAAAGCAACTAAAGTGATTATGAAAGGGGACTATAGGATCTGTCCTCTGCAACAACAGAAATGAGTATGGTCTGTACCATGTACGATGCTCGTGTGAGAGGCAAGTGGATGTACCAGTAAAAACTATATTATGCGATATCTTGCAGTTGTATAAGGGGCAAGCTATTGAAAAAAAATTCTATTTATAACAACACAATAATCTTTTTACTGAACTTAGCACTTTTACAAGTGCAAGCTAGCACATAAGATGGTTTTTACTGGTAGATCTAAATTTTGTCCTACTTGCGTCTTATACGAGCATGGTATACGACCATTCTGATGTTTGTTCTTGTTGTTATCAGAACACTTCTTATTTAAACTGCCTCTGATAAAAATGCAAGTTATTGCATGGTATGGTTATTACAGGTACATCTAGTGTTTGTTTAACCTACGTCTAATACCACCATGGTCTGAGGTTAGTTGCATTGAAAATTAAAAAGAGTCTAGCTATAATATTTTACCTTTTATATCCATACTGTATCTAGGCAATTATAATAGCTTTGAGAAAGAGATTCCTTATCATTTTAACAAATTATGTAATGCCACTTTCTCCATCCCTGAAAATTCAAGTGCTATAAAAACTTGAGGTAAACTTTAGCTCTTGCAGAAGACTTCAAAGTCATTATTTTAAGAATAATCATTCGATTTAACATGAGTGCATCCTTTGCATACATGCGTGTACAACAATGGGATCTTGTTAACAACAACGGTCAGCCTCAATGTTTTCAGTCACTTTTCACAGATGTTCAGCGTGCCCTCCTCTGATTCATGACATACAACCAGATGACAGTGAAACTCGTCCCACAGTTTTGCAAGTAACTGTGTTCACTGCTGTCATTCTGCAATCTTTCACCAATATGAGGGTCACACTAAAATTAATGAGCAGTAATTTTTAATTTTTGAGACAAAATATATCTGTATATTTCTGTCACTTTACAACATCGTTCCCATTTCTTTGCGCAAGTTTTCTCCATAGCTATGCAAATTTGAAAAGACTCTTACGGCAGAACTCCACTTCAGCTTCCTAAAGACACTAACGCACTGCCTGCAAGGCATCCTCCCCTCTCTCGTGGCGCTGGCCTCTGTTCTGTTCACTGGGGGTCACGTTCATGAAAAACACACAATATTTTAAAGATGCACCACATCTACAATTTTGAAGGTATGGGAATGAATTTTGTACCGTGTTTTGCATTAAATTAACTCAGTTGTTGTTAGGTTCTTTGGAATATATTTTACTTTTTTATGGAATTTTAAAATTTTATTTTCAAAAAATAATATATGTACTTCTTTCTCAGAAACTATTCAAGAGAGTTCTACATATCTTTCTCTGTGTAATTTCTTTGCATGTGGTAAGCTTGTCTCATGAGGTTTCTTGAACATACTGAATAGAACAATTTTAACTATTTTTCTAAACTATAATTCTGTCACTATGATATAAAATTAGTGCAAAATTCAAAGCATTTTGCCCTATATCTCAGCTTACACTCCCAATTTCAAAATTTGCTCTTTAGACAACATTTATTAGGTTTATAAAAAAAGAGCACAAAATTTCGTAATTGTAGCCTTCATAGATTCTGAGAATAAAGTACATAAACTTTAAAAAATCAGTGTAGCTTACGGAAGTACCAGCCAACAAAAGCAACGAAGTGTGCGTCAAAGACCGTGTGTGTGACAGACACCGGAGTGCAGTTCTTGTATAACATGTACACTGCGACCTGCACTTATATAACATCTACATTGCGACCTGTAGAAAATTTGAAAGTTAATATCAGAATGTCAATTTATCCTTCAACCTTTCCCGATGGTTTGTTTCTGTTTCTGATTATTCGTTGTTTATGAAAGAAAAGCATCGCATGGAATTTATCACAAAATCAATTATTTCTAGATTTCATAGAAACTTATGATAGGCTACTACTATTTTTTCGGAATATCATTTGCTTTTTCCAGTATTATTAATATTTTGCTATGGCTTAACGTTAATATGTTTGAAAATACATATCGTAACAAGCTGACATCAATAAACAAATAGTGTGCTAAGATAATGTTCTGTAATTCAATAATAAACTTTCAGAATCTGTTGGACAGGATGATAGCAATTACGTTCCGAAATCGTAAGATGCCAGTAAAGAGCTTGGGGTGCTCGCAACTTTCAGTATGGTCCTCGTACGTCTCCTGAGATCCTGGAGGCTAACGGTGTATTGCGAGTTCCTTACACTCATTACAATGGAGAGACCGCAGTACTGTACTCTCGACGGAAAGCACACCGCAACAGCTGTAATTGGCCTTCTGCTGTTGAGATAAAGCTGATGAACTCGAATGGTAATTTGTTGCTGTGTTATCGCAAACTCGGTGTGGAATGCATAACGAAGGAGCAAGCGAGCTACCTATTTCGCGAGGGCAGCCTCTACCGGCAACCACATAAACCTCACAACTGCTGCCAGGATAAACTTCTAGTTTAAATGCCTTAATTAATCTCCACCCCAAGTCTCTGTCTTCACCCATGATGATGATACGGGTGATATGGTTCGCGTTGGCGCACGACAGCATGTCCCTTAACGCCCGAATCTCAACTATTTAGAAGATATGGTCTTGCGAAACCGCTTTAATTTTTCAGAAATATCCTGTATAAATCATGGAATTTTTTTATTTTTTCAAAAAACCTTTTAATCGCCTAAATTGCATAGATACATACCCTGTCTAGTTACATTAAGCCGGCCGGAGTGGCCGTGCGGTTCTAGGAGCTTCGGTCTGGAACCGCGTGACCGCTACGGTCGCAGGTTCGAATCCTGCCTCGGGCACGTGCATGGATATGTGAGATATCCTTAGGTTAGTTAGGATTAAGTAGTTCTAAGCTCTAGGCGACTGATGACCGCAGATGTTAAGTCCCATAGTGCTCAGAGCCATTTGAACCATTTTTAGTTACATTAATTGAGGTAGGACGTCAAACGGGGCGACTTGGAGCAGGAGAGGCATCACACGACATTTTAATTTCCAGTGCCTATACTTTTACCAATAAATTCATAAAACTTTGTCAGCATCACCAGGAAGGATTCAGGATTCACACTCATTGCAGTGGAAGTTCGGAAACATAAGAAAATAATTTTTTTACGTGTGAAATTTCATCATTTTTTCACTTACTAATGACTGCATTTGTTGCTATAGGTACACTTTTCTTCATAAGTTAGATTCTTCGATGAATTTTGCACAGCATACATACTATACTTACAGTTGTATGAAACTCTAGAATTTATTTAATTTATGAAAAAACGAATGATCTGTTGTATTTTAAACTTCATGTTTACAAGAAACACAAATTTTGTGGTTAGAATGAGATTTTCACTCTGCAGCGGAGTGTGCGCTGACATGAAACTTCCTGGCAGATTAAAACTGTGTGCCGGACCGAGACTCGAACTCGGGACCTTTGCCTTCCGCGGGCAAGTACTCTACCAAATGAGCTACCCAAGCACGAGTCATGCCTCGTCCTCACAACTTTACTTCTGCCAGTACCTCGTCTCCTACCTTCCAAACTTTACAGAAGCTCTCCTGCGAACCTTACAGAACTAGCACTCCTGAAAGGAAGGATATTGCGGAGACATGGCTTAGCCACAGCCTGGGGGAAGTTTCCAGAATGAGATTTTCACTCTGCAGCGGAGTGTGCTTTGATATGAAACTTCCTGGCAGAGTACTTGCCCGCGAAAAGCAAAGGTCCCGAGTTTGAGTCTCGGTCCGGCACACAGTTTTAATCTGGCAGCAAGTTTCAATTTTGTAGTTAATTACCTCAATTTTTACCACAGTTTTTAATAGATTTGGAAAATTCGAGAGTTTCATACACCTTTAAGTATGGTTTCTATGCTGTGCAAAATTCATCAAACCATCTCTTTACTTATGAAGAAAAGTGTAGCTTTAGCAACAAATGCTGCCATTAGTAAGTGAAAAAAAATGAAATTTCACTTGTAAAAAAATTACTTCATTATGTTTTCGAACTTCCACTGCCATGAGTGTGAATTCTGAAACCTTCCTGGTCATGCTGATATAGTTTTATGAATTTATTTGTAAAAGTATAGACACTGGAAATTAAAATGTCCTGTGTTGCCTCTCCGGCTCCAAGTCGGCCCGTTTGATGTCCTACCCCCCTTAATGCAATCAGCTGTCAAAAGCCTGAAAACCACCTTCTGCAGAGCGACACGTGAAGGAAGAGGCTCTGGAAGGTACCGACAGGGACAGGGACGTGGAGCCATGCCGACTCCAGTGGCGTGGCGAGCTGCGCCAGGTTTCCATGGCGCAGACAGAATGATCCAGATGGTTCTACAGAGTATCGACTTGATTTAAACCCGGAAAGTTTGATGACCAGGGTAATACGACAAACTCATAGTGGTGCTCTCCGAGCCACACACGTACACCGCGAGCTGTGGGACACGGTGCATTGTCCAGTTCGTACATGCCATCGTGACGTAAGAGCGGACTTGGTCCCCAAGGATAGATGCATACTAGATCCATTGTGCCTTCGAGAATGACGAGATCATCCAGGAAATGCCATGAAAACATTCACCCTTACCATAACACTCCCTCCTGGTTGCAGGGGATTGCTCTCAGAAGTTTCACGCCATACATAGCAACAGTTATTTGTCCGATGAAGCATGGAACACGATTCATCTGGTGAGGCCACCTGTCGCTAGTCAATGGTGTGCTGGCGTGCAAGTTCCAGAATTTGTAGCCAATGAACAGTAGTCAGCATGGGTACATGAATTAGGCGCCTGCTGTGGAGGACGAAATGCAGCTACGTTAGCCTAACAGTCGTTGAACAGACGCTGCTGGCAGCCCATTGGCTCATCTGGCCGATCAGTTGTTCAATAGCTGAACATCCATTTGCCCGAACACATTTCTACACCCACCGTTCACCGCTGTCGTCTATGGTCTGTTGTGTAGCTCAGTTGCCTCGGTGCTGGTTTTTCATTGCGCCATTTTACCATGCACAGTAGCACATGAACAGTTCGCAGACGTAGCCGTTTCGAAAATGTTTCCTTCATTGTACCAAAAGCCAATAATCATGCCGCTTTAGATGTCAGATAAATCGCTCCGTATACACATTATAACAACAACTACACTGCATCCCTCCATCGGTAGTGCTGCCATCTGCCGCCTGTGAATAGTTATTCCACGTTGACGGCTAACATTTGTGGAAGATACATTAATATGACTGGACCGTGCTGAAATTACTACATTATAATGTGGAACAGGTGCATTTTCTATATCTCTTGTTCATTAACTATATTACGTTCTATGCACAAATTAACGATCTTCCTTTCATGCCTCTGATCAATAGGTTAAATGTACTGGGTAATCAAAAAGTCAGTATAAATTTGAAAACTAAATAAATCACGGAATAATGTAGATAGAGAGGTACAAATTGACACACATGCTTGGAATGACATGGGGTTTTATTAGAACCAAAAAAATACAAAAGTTGAAAAATGTCCGAAGTTGGCGCTTCATCTTATCAGAATAGCAATAATTAGCATAACAAAGTAAGACAAAGCAAAGATGATGTCCTTTACAGGAAATGCTCAATATATCCACCATCATTCCTCAACAATAGCTGTAGTCGAGGAATAATGTTGCGAAGAGCACTGTAAAGCATGTCCGGAGTTATGGTGAGGCATTGGCGTCGAATGTAGTCTTTCAGCATCCTTATAGATGTCGGTCGATCACGATGCACTTGCGACTTAAGGTAACCGCAAAGCCAACAATCGCACGGACTGAGGTCTGGGGACCTGGGAGGCCGAGCATGACGAAAGTGGCGGCGGAGCACACGATCATCACCAAACGACGCGCGCAAGAGATCTATCGGACATTTTGTGAACTTTGTTTTTTATTTTTTTTATTATTCTGGATTTACAATGTGAGTACATTTTTCCAGCACCTATTCTAGATTACAGTAAGTCACTAATTATTGTTCTCCACTCTTCTCTATTTGTCCATAAATCTTCAGGAATGTTGTTCTTCCTCATTGCTGACTGAACTCCCTGTTTCCATAAAACCCCATGTCATTCCAAGCAGGTGTGTCAATTTTTACCTCTCTATCTACAATATTCCGTGGTTTATTAAGTTTTCAAGTTTGTACTGATTTTTTGATCACCCGGTCTCTACTCACGCACCGATCAAGGTTATGCCTAACACGATTAAGCTCGTCATGTGACAATATATTCTGTAACTGAAACTGCGTCTGCATAGTGTGCGTAATTAATAGATCTTTTATCTTACACGGTTCACGTATCTGCAATTTTAACCTGACCTAGCCCTTTTACTTTTAATGGTTTGAGATAACTTGGACATATTAGCTGTTTTAATTCTAGCATATTTAGTGGTCACGCCCATCTTAGAACACCTCTTATTACAAATAATTTTCAGTCATTTGAGGGAAAACAAGCGCTGTATCATTGTAAAAGGTACAGAGGCGAGACAGTTTGCCGGAGTTTACCCCAGTTTGCTACGACCAACGCCATGTCATCATGACGCGCCTGTGCGTAAGATACAAAGGACTACGCCATAATCTAATAGTGAAATTAAATATGAAAATAGCTTTTCCAAACTTCGTCAGAGTATGCTTAAGCACCGGGTGATCAAAAAGTCAGTATAAATTTGAAAACTTAATAAACCACGGAATAATGTAGATAGAGAGGTAAAAATTGACACACATGCCTGGGATGACATGGGGTTTTATTAGAACAAAAAAAAAGTATTGCTTGACGCGTGAAAGATCTCTAGCGCGCGTCGTTTGGTGATGATCGTGTGCTCAGCTGCCACTTTCGTCATGCTTGGCCTCCCAGGTCCCCAGACCACAGTCCGCGCGATTATTGGCTTTGGGCTTACCTGAAGTCGGAAGTGTATCGTGATCGACTGACATCTCAATGCTGTTCACAACATTATTTCTCGACTACAGCTATTGTTGAGGAATGATGGTGGACATTTTGAGCATTTCCTGTAAAGAACATCATCTTTGCTTTGTCTTACTTTGTTATGCTAATTATTTCTATTGTGATCTGATGAAGCGGACATTTTTTGAACGTTTGTATTTTTTGGTTCTAATAAAACCCGATATCATTCCAAGCATGTGTGTCAATTTGCACCTCTCTATCTACATGATTCCGCGATTTATTCAGTTTTCAAATTTATACAGACTTTTTGATCACCCGGTATATTAACGTCAACACTTTAAAGTCTAAGTCAGGCAACATATACAGTCTTAAGAGAAAAAGTATCCCTAAATAATAAAACCAGAAAGCTAAAAAAATGTCAGAATATGCTAATATATGTCACAATTAAAAGTTACAAGTCCCAACATGATCAGAGCAATATGTTTGGTTAAAGTCGGCGCTTTTAGGATAAACTGGAGTCGCTAAATGTTAGACTCAGGAAGCTGTGATTTCGTATGTAGCCTCAGTTTCATGTAAAGCATTAAATATGTCACTCCAATAAGCTACCTCAATTGGCTTTCAAGCTATTTACCAAAACCAAATTTGAACGAAAATGTCCTTATTCATAGTATATTAAGTACCATTTGCATTTGTAATAGAAAGTCCTAATTACACATCCTATTACATTTATACAATAATACGGCTGTACCAAATTTAAAGACTTGTAAATAACAATGGTTATGAGAACTCATAGAGAGGCAGTTCAGATGTCATGTCCGACTGCCGGTTGTGTCCTAGAAATTCTAGGTGGAAAAGTTTGAATATAGCCGAGCTAAAACTTTTTCAGTAATCAATGCAATCTTAACCGTATTAATATAAAAATAAGATGACTGTAAACTGTTAAACGACAGAGCTATTAATTAATATTGCTACATGTGCCTAGGGCGGTTGAAAGCAGATGCTCGTTTGGCGATTCGCTGCGCTCTTACATAAATACAGCGAGCGAGGAAGTAAGGAGATACACGTCACAGCGAGATATCAATCTGTACGCGTCAGTAAAGCGTGCGTGCGTTGTGCTTCGGCTAATGTCAGACCTGGGAATGCGTTTGCGGCAAAAGTGGGAATTGAACTTGCGAAGACTATACGCTGTGCTGGATCACTTAGATTTCATGGTAGTAACTGCTTCTGTGCTGCCCGTAATATTGACAAAACCGCGTGGCAAGTGACGAGATTATTTTCCACTTTTAAGCCGCGCAAATTACTTTTGGTGATTAGAAGTTAGGGCGATAGACCATTCTACTTGGAATGTCGTGTAAAGATCGCCTCTCAACTGTTAATAGTGCTGTTTCCGACAGGAATATTATTATTATTATTGGTATTATAAGGAATATTATCATATTTTGTGTGTGTGTACTTTTAAGGAATATATCAAACAGTTAAAATTCAGAACTTTTATTCAGTGAGCACGAAGAGTAATGTGGACTTACAGACTGGAAGTTACGCTCAGTATTTTCTCCATCGCCTTCTGCCTGACCGGAAAAACATTTTACAGGCTCTGGTAAACGGCGAAGGTAGGTGTAAAGCTCTCTTGGAACTACCTAGATGTAGAAATTGAAATATGGTACTACCCTATCGTAAAAAAGATGCGACTGATGACCTCAGAAGTTAAGTCGCATAGTGCTCAGAGCCATTTAAGCCAAAAAAGATGCATATTCTTGGAGTCCTCTTCATTAAATGCATTATGTTATGTGCTCAGGTCGGTTAAACATTCCCGAAATTTTCTTTTTGTAACCTGTATATCGTACTGATGTCTAGTCTTTGACTGTTTTTGAAGTCCTTCGACCTTCGTACACACTTTTGTTCTATCAGCGCTTGGATAGTCTTGGAAAATTACTTTCTGGAGTGATGTTCACTGCCAGGGACAAGTATTGGAAGGCATTGAGGATTTAGAAACAGCTTCTTTACAGCACTCATTTGAGATTTGCAAACAAGAATAACTTACACGGAACTACGTTTAGGGAGTAGAGGGCCAATGTGTAAGTAGGCTATGTAAGTAGGCTGTTTAGGTTCTTATATTGGTAACGCCGCCGCCACGTAGCGCTCTCTGTATGAAAATCACTGGCTGTGCTGTGTGCAGTCTGTGGCTAGTTTGCATTGTTGTCTGCTATTGTAGTGTTGGGCAGCGGCAGCTGGATGTGAACAGCGCGTAGCGTTGCCCAGTTGGAGGTGAGCCGCCAGCAGTGGTGGATGTGGGAAGAGAAATGGCGGAGACTTGAAATTTGTAAGACTGGATGGCATATATATTATGATTATTAAGGTAAATACATTGTTTGTTCTCTATTAAAATCTTTCATTTGCTAACTACCCCTATCAGTAGTTAGTGCCTTCCGTAGTTTGAATCTTTTATTTAGCTGGCAGTAGTGGCGCTCGCTGTATTGCAGTAGTTCGAGTAATGAAGATTTTTGTGAGGTAAGTGATTTGTGAAAGGTATAGGTTAATGTTAGTCAGGGCCATGTTTTGTAGCGATTTTTGAAAGTCAGATTGCGTTGCGCTAAAAATATTGTGTGTCAGTTTAAGCACAGTCTTGTATAATTGTTAAAAGGGGACGTTTCATATGGCGACCCTGCCAGGATACCTCACTGGAATCTTCTGATTTTTTCTTGTAGTTTGTGTAATTAGTGTAGCTATTGTTTATTGCTAGTGCTTAATTGTAGAGAGAATCTCCTTTGTAGTTGCAGTCTTTCATTGTTGTACAGTAAAACAGTTCTGGCATGCATGTAAATTTGCACCAAGTATGTCGCAGCTGCGCTTGCAATTAACAGGAGGGTACACGCCTACTTTGTGTACCATGTGTTTGGCAAGCACAAGGAGCCCTAGCTAATATGGTATTTGCTTATACAACTTTACACATCGGTACCATATTTCTCTAACACAAATTACACAGCTATCTGATCATTTAACTGAGAGAGACAAACTTTTTTACTACAGCAGTGACAGATTTTTACGTAATTACACCGTTGGATAACTTCACACTTACGAAATTGTATTTTGTCTGTACTTTGTGAACTGTTCATATTTTTTTGGACCCATTGTGATATTATGAGAGCTTTGAATGATATATTTGGTATGGGATCACGATTTTTAAAATACGTTTGAGGCAGATGACACTTTTGACATGAGCAGAGAATTTTTTTAGGTTTTGAAATTACTGGAGGAAGCTACGACGATTTTGAGAGTTGACTGAGGTGTTATGATGTTATTATTACGATGACTATGTGTATTATGCTGTTGCGGTATGTTTATGATCAATAAGCTGATGCTATATGAGGAATTTGATTATGCTATATATTTATTATGATGAAATATTGAAGTGTCGTCACAAGATTGACGTGTCGACGAATATATATATGTGTAATAAGGTAAGGAGTAATGAATAGTGGTTAGGGACTCTGACTTGTGAAAAAGGATGTTGGAAACCAAGAATCGTACATTTTATGAAATGTGTGTACATATGTGAATGTATCACAATGCCGGCGAAAATTTTTTGGACACTGCTATATTCATAAGATTTTGCTTCTACACATTTGCAACTCAAATTCTTGACCCATGAAATTTTGTATATTAGACTGTCACTGTAGCGGAAACTGCTGTCGTAAATATTTCCATAAGAAAGTTAAGTAACCACCTGCATGTAATGCGTCGTGGGGACCCAGCTGTGTCAGACACCTGGAGAACAAGCCATTAGGGTGTGACTTTTCAGAGGCACAGGTAGATAAAAAAGGGAGGCCATTATCCTCGCTATTGACAGTCCTTTGTAGAAAGCATTGCAAATATGACACGCTCATTACTTGGAAACATTCTCACATCTGCACACCTGATTATGACAAGTATCTTTCTACGAGAATTGAGAGATTTTTTTACTAGTTTATGAAATGCCATATGGCTAATGAATGATGTTTTATGACTTCCTTTGTACATATTTTCATTTTTTTTAATATCTAGTTTCTAGCTGCACTGCAGCATTGGTTAAAATAGAATTTTATAGATGTACTAATATAAATATTTTCTGTCTACAGATCCAGTAAATACTAATTTTGTAACACATTTCCCAAAAATGGGGGAGCACAAAGACATTTCCATTCACAGGAACTGCATACATATTTTTCTTTTCATCTACTTGGTAATTTTTTTGGTAGAGTAAGTTTTTGTGATGCATCACTCTAGTGTTAAGATGTGACATAGGTATTAAACATGGCCATATTTACTGTAATATTTTTTCTGCTTGAGCTATGTCATGTTTAGATATAAGTTATTTCATTTGCTGCTGCTGTTTGGCAGGCATAGTGTTACTGAATTTGACTTACTCTTCTAAGCCAGTTTACTACTGATTTATTTTTCTTGTTTGCTGCATATTGCCTTATATTAGTTGTAATATTGCAATTGCTTTGCTAATTTCTATAATGCTGCTTGCTTTGCAAATCTGCATTTTTTCATTGCTGTTTGCATTAATTGTTTTGTGCTGCTGCATTGCCTCGTCCCTTAGTTTAGCATCTGAGCTCAGTACATTTAAGTTAGCTTAAGAGGGGTAGACTATATAAGAAACTGACTATGGAGAATAGGTAAAGAATGCATTGCAAAGTTATATGAAAAAGATTTGGGCCGAAATGAGTATTGTACAATCAGAAATAATTATTTTGAAAGAAATAGGAATAGAATACAGGAAGGAGGTATATATAGGACTTTTTGGGAATAATGATGAATGAAGGGAGATCTCCAAGAAGCAAAGAAAGTTTTTTTTTTTTTTTTGCAAAAACAGACATAATGTCTTACGGGATAACCGCAATCAGTGATTTTATAATGTTACTTAAAATCCGTCTTGATTGCAAATTTTTTATTATTCATATGACCGGTTTCGGTTCATTCAGAACCATCTTCAGATCTGATATTTCAGTTACAGGAGTAACCCGTCCAAATCCAGCACCTTTCACATGCTACGTCACATGTGTGACGTAGCATGTGAAAGGTGCTGGATTTGGACGGGTTACTCCTGTAACTGAAATATCAGATCTGAAGATGGTTCTGAATGAATCGAAACCGGTCATATGAATAATAAAAAATTTGCAATCAAGACGGATTTTAAGTAACATTAAAGAAAGTTTTGTTTGCAAAATCCTGCCATAAAACAAAACCTGTACTTTCCTTGTGTTACCCCACTATGTGTTTATGTACCCTTGTTTATTTGTCTTTTTCCTGTCTTTATGTGTTTAGCTAATGAGAGCTATGTTGTAGAATTTTTCTGATAATATGTTATTTTGTTTGTAAAGATGTTTAGACATTATTTATTCTGTTTTGTTTTAATGCTCATGTGTAAAGTTGATGTTCCAAAAGTTATTCTGATCTTTTATGTATGTACTCATGTCATAATTCCTGTAACACTGATGTATATGTTATTTCGATTCTTTTGTAAAGCTTGTACTATGAATGTTATCTGTATTGTTATGTTCTTTAATGATGTATTTTGTACCTTTGTAATTGTATTCTCATGTCATAAAATCGTAATTGACACTGGTTCATCATATTAGTAACTTTTAAGTTACATTTCACTGCACACATTTCTGTTGGTCATAGTATATGGACAATATGTGAGAAGTAGGGACTGTTAGTGTTTGCACATGTGTTGATAATTCAGCAAGGGACTGTATAACAGCATTGCTGGTTCTAAGGACAATTCCAAAAACTTTGTGAGTGTACAAGTGGTGGTTTATGGACTTGCTATATTCTCCGCAAGACTCTTCGATGGTGAATGTGCACCTGCACAGCCGCAACAGATGGCTGTTGGCTGTCTCTACAAGGACTACAGTGGGTCTGCATCTTTGATGACCCACCAATACCATTATTTCTACAAGGACTGCAGTGGGTCTGCACCTCTGGTGGCCCACCAATACCATGCTCTCTACCAGGACTACAGTGGGTCTGCTCTGTGATGACCAACCTACCAATATTCTTCAAATGTTCGAATGACTCTGCTGTGGGTTTGCTCTGTTGTGGCCCATTACCTATCAGCATGTCAAGAGTCAGCACTGTCTTTCCGTTGAAGGACAACACTACTTCTTCAAGACTCCATGGAAATCCACTACTTCCGTGTGCATTTTCTTTTACTGCTCAGACTTTGAGAAAAACACTGCAATTTTACAGTGATGAACAATCTGGACTGTCTTTATGGACTGTGAGAAAATTTTAGCTTTCGACCAACATTGTATCAATAAGTGTGTGCATTTGATATCTTTGTTATTGTAATTATGAAAAATTTTATCAAATCATCATTGGCCACTGCCCAAAACAATTTGTAAAATTTTTTGTGGGGGCATGGGGGCTAAGTAAGTGGGCTATGTAAGTAGGCTGTTTAGGTTCTTATATTGGTAACGCCGCCGCCACGTAGCGCTCTCTGTATGAAAATCACTGGCTGTGCTGTGTGCAGTATGTGGCTAGTTTGCATTGTTGTCTGCCATTGTAGTGTTGGGCAGCGGCAGCTGGATGTGAACAGCGCATAGCGTTGCGCAGTTGGAGGTGAGCCGCCAGCAGTGGTGGATGTGGGGAGAGAAATGGCGGAGATTTGAAATTTGTAAGACTGGATGGCATATATATTATGATTATTAAGGTAAATACATTGTTTGTCTGGCGTGAGGTCAGTCGCTTGACGGCGCGTTTCGGCGCGGGCCCGCCCGTTGCCGGCGCGCCGTAAGGCACGGAAGCTCGCACTGGGCGTATCGCTTCTAGTCGAGCGTGCCGCGGCAGTCCTCACTCGGGGAAGTGATGCGTCTCTTATAGCCTCTCCTTCCCAAGTGGCTCTTTCCGCCTTCCCGTGGTGCCAGACGTCAAGCTCGGCATTCTGCCTTGCGTCAAAAGGGAGAGCTGCGACCCAACCCTATGCGAAAGCGAAGGGTGCGTGGCACAGGGGGAGCTGTGTCGAGGGACCGAACACCAGTCCCTTTCTGTTCGCAGGGCACAGACCAGCAGGTGCTCTGCATGCCGGCGACTTCGTTTGTCGGCGTGGGATCGCGGCGCGAGTCGGCAAGGGTGCTTCGCCGCGCCCCTGGGTAACCGGGGCGTGTTCTGCCAAACCCAGGAGGTGGTGACATCGCCTGGGCCAGGTTAGATGGGCCCAGACCTCCAAACGACTGGGGGACCGTCCCACCACCTGAGTAGGAGTGGGTCCTTGGCCTTCAGGTGGAAACTTGGGCTAGTAGGCGGCGAAGGGCGAGAGGTGCATCCGCCTCTCCGGAGTGCGGGGTGCAGTTGCCGAGGAGCGTCGTGTGAAATCGTCGATGACGAGGCCATCGATGGGGACCAGTGCGCTGGCGACGGCGCGCTGAACCCGGCAGCTCTGGAGTGCCCTTGACCTAGGGGCGAGGTCGGTGGGCGAGCTGCTGAAGTCCCCCCCCCCCCCCCCCATGCCAGAGGAGCCGGTCCGGGGCAAGAGACGGGCTCCCACCCCTTTTTTTATCACTCGTTCAATATGGAGACATCAGAGACGAGTGATACGAGTGCGCTATCTCGAGTTTCTGTGATGCCTGTACCTGCTCCTCAGGACGAGTCGGGACAGGCAAACGAGGAAAACGTTTTTCAAAGACACACATGAATTACTTTGCTCCTTGAGAAAAATATTAAAAACGGAAAAATCAGCCAGGCGGCACTGACAACAATCAAAAATGAGTTGGCGGCGTGGGCCATAGCCAACGCCAAGCTCGAGGGCCGTGTTGAAGAATTAGAGAAGGAAAATGAAAGATTGAGAAAACAACCGGCTAAGACCTGGGCGGGAGTGGTCGCACAAACGCCACCAAAACCACAAACAACTAGGGACACGATTGCAAAAGTAACAAAAAGAGCAGACACAGCGGTCTTCCTAAGGACCTTACCTGGTCAGGACACCAGTGTGAGAAAAATACAGGAGCTGCTCACCACTACAATAAATCCAATAAAAGACAAGATTAAAATAAATAAGATTAAACCAAGTAGGAATTCTGTAATTGTAGAAGTGGCCTCTAAAGAGGACAAAGCTAAATTACTAGACAATGCTAAACTAAACTCGGTGGTCAAATGCGAGCCACCGAGGAAAAGAAACCCGTTGGTCATCCTATATGATGTACCAACAATTATGACAAACGAGGAGATACATGAAACCATAAGGGCACAAAATTTCGAGGAAATGACAGAAGACGAATTTAAAGAAAACTTTAAACTGAGATTTAAAACAGGGCCTCGGGACCGTGACGTGGTTCACTACGTTGCTGAGGTCTCTGCTCAAATGTGGAAGAAAATAACTACAATGGGCAAACTCTATATCGGCTTTCACGCCATAAACACACTCGATTATCTTGTGGTACCGCGTTGCCACAACTGCGGAGATCTCGACCACGTTCTGAGGCACTGTACCAGGGGGTCGGCCTGCTCAAAATGTGGTGAGGATGGACATGTACGTAAAGATTGTAGGGCTGCAACAGTCTGCATCCCTTGTAAAAGAAGGGGCAAAAAACCTTGCGGCGCCACTGGGCGAAACTGCCCCACCTACAGACTCCTAGAGCAAAGGCTAATCTCGAGGACAGACTATGGCTGAACAGGCCAAAGCGAACAGGATGCCCAAAAGAAAATCCCCGAGCAAAAGGAGGAGGGATGCCATGAGGGCAAGAGCCTTTAAGATATTTTAGAGGTCGCTCACTGACGCCTCAGTCATCACCAATGATGCGAGTACTCAAACGGAATCCACCACAACTGACAGAGGAACTCAAACTGATCCTCTTACAGTCAAGTCTCCCTCCTCCCAAAGTCGGGGGAAAACGCCGACTAAAGATCAACGGCAATGGCATCCTGCAACAGAGACGGTGGCAATCTCAACGAAAGAGAACAGAAACATAAACCAACCACTCCAGGAAAATAAAATAACTAGCTCTAGTGAACTAAACACGAAAGATCCTGTCGTGAGATTGCCACCCATCGACCCAGTCAGAGTCTACCCAAACCTCGAATTTACTATGCAATTAGCAAGATTAGAGCAGCTGACTACCCTGACCACTGCCTTAAGACACGTGGTCCAGGTGGGACATGAATATGGTAGGAGAGTCACCTTCCCGGTAATGGAGGCCGTAGACAGAATCCAACTTAAGTCAGTGAATCTTCCTACCGACTTCGGAGCCCTGCGGGACTTACTCAAGAAAGTTTTTGAAAGACGTGGCGAAAAATTTGACTTGAACGATATATATGAACAAGCAGTTTTAGCTAATGGACGTATCACATTTGACTGGAACAAGACTTGGCCAAATGACAGAATTCATACATATTTTCCATAAAAACTAAATGACAAAAATCACCATTGGACAACTTAACGCCCACAACAACAGACTTGTGATGCAGGAGCTACGTAAGGAAGTGGAGGAGAGGAGACTGGATCTGATCTGTCTGCAAGAGCCGTACTCCCTAAATGGAAAATTAGCTTTCACAGCCGCGACATGGCAAGTTATAAGCAGAGGAGAAGACCCAAGATCGGCAATAATTATAACTAACAAAATCCTAAGAGCCATAGTTCGGACACAATTCACAACCAGCCACTGCAACGTCGTGGAGCTGCAATCTCCATCCGGTAACATTATCCTCATCAGTATGTACTTTCAGTATGATGATGACATCACCTTACCACCTTACCACAGTTATCACGGCGTTGCGGGGAGGAAAAGTAATTATAACTGCCGACATAAATGCTAAATCCCCCCTATGGTACAGTGGCACCAGGGACCCAAACGGAGAGAAGGCAGAAGAGGCCATCATGGCCTTGCAGCTGGTGGTGGTAAATAAGCCTGGAAACCCTCCGACCTATGTGGCGGGAGGTGGCCAAGGCACAAACATTGATGTGACCTTGGCTACGCCTAACGCGGCGTACCTAATTCAGCAGTGGCAAGTGGTAGAGAACGCCACCACTAGTGACCACAATCTCATTACTTTCAGTGTGGGAGACAGGGAGAGCTGCTGGGCCATAGGGTGGGAGGTGCAATATAATTACAAAAGAGCCGACTGGCAGAAACTTGCTAGGGAGTGCGACATTCCTGCACTACCAGATGGTGACGGACACCTGGACTATGACATTGACAACAGAGCTGAGGAACAGATGACGACAATAATTCGAGCGCTGAAGGCTGCTGTACCTACTAGGAGGAAGGCCATAGCGGCCTCTCCGTCACCATGGTCAGCTGAACTAGAGGAGATGCACTGGTCTGTCAGAAGGCTCAGGAGGCACTACCAGCGCAGTGTCGTCTGGCTAGAAAGACAAAGATGGCTGCAACTATACCGAGAAGCGAAAGATAACTTGCACAGACACTTACATGAGGTAAGATCCAAAAGTTGGGAACACTTTGTTCTAAACCAACTTGCTCTAGACCTTTGGGGAGTTCCCTACAAGCTTATCCGGGAAAAAATCCGCTCTCCGATGGAGCTCTCAACCGTCAGGCATGGGGATGGGATGACGGAGTCCTGGCAAAAAACTGCTGAGGTCCTTCTCCAGTCCCTGCTGCCTGATGATACAGCGGATGGAAAGACAAACGAACAACGGCAGCTGCGTGAGTACTATAGCAGCAATGTATATGGAAATGATACGACAGTCTATCCATTCTCTGAAGAGGAGGTAGCTGCCCATATAAAATCCCTGAAGATAGGGAAAGCTCCCGGGCCAGATGGCATTGTGGCGGAGGTGGTGCAGTTTCTGGCTCCCCAGATAGTCGCCCCTCTAACTCATCTTTATAACGAATGTCTTAGGCAGCAAAAGTTCCCTCGAATTTGGAAGAGGGCAAATGTAGTGATCATCAAGAAAGGAGCTGACAAAGACCCAGCAGAAACAAAATCCTACCGGCCAATCTGTCTGCTTGATCTGCTTGGGAAGGTTCTGGAGAGACTGCTGGCTGACAGACTGGCTGCGCACCGAGTGCTGTGCGGGATGAGCAGCAGGCAATTCGGCTTCAGGCCTGGGCATTCGGCATCTGATGCAATCGCACTGGCAGCTGAGGTCTGTGGCTTTACCCCACACAAGTACGTTGTCGGCATCATGGTGGACATAAGTGGCACCTTCGACAACCTGTGGTGGCCTTCGCTCTTCTCCTGTTTACGGGAGAAGGAGTGTCCAGGGCCGCTATATGGGTGTCTGAGGAGCTATTGTGAGGATCGGGAGGTCTGGCTATCATCCCCTGGCACAAGGGTAAGAAAAACAATCACTGAGGGATGTCCCCAGGGCTCTGTACTAGGTCCCCTGTTTTGGGACATCCACATGGAACCTCTATTAGACAAATTACAGCAAAGTGATGAAGTGCTAGAGATGATAGCCTACGCCGATGACCTCCTCCTACTGGTTGGCGGCCGAAGCCGAGAAGACATAGAGCCTAAAATAGAACGAGCAATAGAAACACTACAACTTTGGTGCCGGAATACTACGATGACAATTTCACCAACTAAGTCCACATACCTCCTTCTAAAGGAACAACTAGTCAGAAATCCAACAGTCAGGATAGAGGGCTCACCAGTTTTCAGGCGACGTGAGACTCGATACCTGGGCATCATCATTGATGAGAGGTGGTCATTTGGCAGACACATTGAAACCGTAACACAAAGAGCCATACAAGTACTCAACAACCTCATCTCCATTGGACACAAACGTTTCCACCTCCCACCACATCTCATCAAACTATATCATAATAGCATACTCACCTCCATAGTGGTTTACGGTTCTGGAGTCTGGGCACACAGGCTCACGAGAGTGGTGCCCGCCATGACAGTGAGAAGAGTGCAGAGGAACATGATTATGAGATCAATGGGGGCTTACAGGACCACACCGGGAGGAGCCCTGTTAGTCATAATTGGACTCTGCTCCTTAGATATTAAAATTCGAGAGCAGGCCGCTTGGTACTGGCCAAAAAAGGGGAACTTGGATAAAATAGAGGAAATTCTAGGAAGTAGGATTGAAAATAACGTTGAGATCAGGCTAAGAGGGGATCAGTTGTGGCAACATTCATGGGAAAACGAAGAAACAGGGCGCAGAACTTTTGACTTATTACCAGATGTCAGGGAAAGAATGGGAATGTCATATTTCGAACCAACCAGGGGACTGATTCACTTTCTCACTGGACATGGACCCTATCCGACATACTTATGTCGATTCGGGAAAAAGGCGACACCCACGTGTGACTGTGGTGTTCCGGAGGATACTCCTGACCATGTAGTCTACGAGTGCCCCCTTTTCAATGATGTGGCCTCAGTGTTACGTGACCAACTACCTCATAATGACACACATAGACTGCTAAGACATCATGACACCTTTCAAACCATTAACAAACTGGTTAACGCGGTATCACAGAAAGTCTTAAGGGAAGTCTGAGAGAACCAAATTAGCACATGATTAGAGACCTACCGAAATACCGATAAAGCCAGCACCCTATTCCCAAACCGCCCAGGCGCGGAAAGGTCGACTCTTCAGTCTAGAATCCGCCGTGCCTCGGGATTAGGGGGAGTGGGGTGTAACTTCACCGATCTAGATAACGCACCTAATTGTGACCTTAGGATAAGTTTAGTTGTAGGACCTAGTTTATAGATACTTTTCTTAGGAACCTGCAGCGACCAACTCCATGGCCTGCCCAGTGTCAGGGGCACGCTCATTGGGGTTAGCTCAATGAGCAAGGCCTTATAGTAGGTTTATACTGTCAGCTGACACATTTGTAACGCTGCAGGCTTTAGTGACTAGTTTATAGTTAGTTAGTTAGGTTATCACTTAGTTCTCAATTAACATACTAATTTACCCATTGTAGTATCCATGTACTTTGCTGCTAACTAGTTACTAAATTACACTTAGAAAAGCTGCAATTGTATAAATGTATAAGATCTTCGGCCTACTAATCACATAAGGCAGTGGGCTAGATTGTCTAATTAATAAGTTTTTGGAAATAAAGATTTTTTTTTGAAAAAAAATACATTGTTTGTTCTCTATTAAAATTTTTCATTTGCTAACTTTGGCTATCAGTAGTTAGTGCCTTCCGTAGTTTGAATCTTTTATTTAGCTGGCAGTAGTGGCGCTCGCTGTATTGCTGTAGTTCGAGTAATGAAGATTTTTGTGAGGTAAGTGATTTGTGAAAGGTATAGGTTAATGTTAGTCAGGGCCATTCTTTTGTAGCGATTTTTGAAAGTCAGATTGCGTTGCGCTAAAAAATATTGTGTGTCAGTTTAAGCACAGTCTTGTATAATTGTTCAAAGCGGACGTTTCAGATGTTTGGCACAAAAATCGCGTACTGGTAAAACTGAACGGGTAAGCGTTTTTCGTGGCGGGGAATCATGAATTGCTTGCCGCAACTTCCGACATTTCCTCGGGAAACCTTTTCGAAATGGTTCTACGAGGTCTGATTGCAAAGTTACCATTAACACATTGAAAAAAAAATCAACTTACGACCACGAAAGTTGACGATCGTGCCGATCCTTCTCTATATATCCATCCTTCAATACGATACGTTTTTCCCCAACCTGTCACGATCCCAAATGTACTCGTAAATCACAGAGTTCGACATTGTTCCCGCCAGAGTAAGTGTAATGACAAGACCGTCTCTGAATATTATCTTGTGACAAGATTCAAAAAATAATGAGTTTTATAAACCCCTTAAAATTCTGTAGGCCTGAATTTAAAATAAAAGTATAGAAATGTTAAGTACAAGTTGTACAGAAACCTGACTGCAATTCTAAGAGACGAAGAACATCAAAGGGAGGCTGAAATGGAGAACGTAGTGAGACAGAGTTTTAGTGTGGCCTGATGTTATTGAGTCTGCACATTGAGCAAGCTGTGAAAGGTACTGACAAGAAATTTGGAAAGAAAACTGAAGTTCAGGACGAAGTATAAAGACAGCGTGATTCTAGCGGAGACGGCTAAGTATTCGGAAGAGCAGCTGAGAGGAATGGATGGTGTCTTCGAAAGAGATTACAAGATGAACATCAACAGAGGTAAAACAAAGGAAATGGTTTGGCGTCGATTTAAATGAGGTGATGTCGACGGAAATAGATTGATACTAAAAGTGGTAGATACGTTTTTCTATTTGAGCAGCAAGAACACAGAAAGTAATGAAGGTATATGACGTAGATTTGGAATAACAAGAAAAACTTTTCTGAAATGAGACATTTGTGGAAATTAAACATAAATTTAATACATTAACAGAAACTCTTGGTCTGTTGTGCTACAGAAGAGACGAGTAGATCACATAAAGCATAAAGACGTATTGCATCGGACTGAGAAGAAAATAAATAAATTGATTCACTTGATTAATAGAATGGGCCGTAGAGGGTACACAACTTTAGGCATCAAGGAATTTTCAGTTTGTTAACGGAAGAAACTGTGGGGAGTGTTGTTTTGCACAATGGTAAGGAGAGGCTGGCTACAGTGTGGTGCAGCTCTGTAATCTTAGGAAAGCTGGACAGGAACAGAAGTGATCGGCGAACAAGATAACACAGCAAACAAAAGATTTGTTTCACTAAGCGTATGAAGATTCATTATAAATAATGCAGCAAGAATTAGAGTCCAGCTCATAGAGTAGCAACTAGGATGAGGCTCGCTGTACTAAGCACGAACGATGATGTCCTAGTGATGAGGCACGAAGTAGAAGTGGGGTGTGCAGTTGCCAACATTTGTCCTGTATCACAGTGGCAGAGGGCGTTCATAGTCCAGGCCCACTGGATGTGTGGCTCAGTGGGCGCGCACCCTTGGGTCCACCAAATCTCACTCGACCGCCATTGGCATCATACGAAAACTTGCTGTTCCATTGCCATCTTCGAGACACTGTAGATGGTATCGATATATTATGCCATGGGGTGTAACAATTCTGCAGGGAGACCAATGCTTGACTACAGTAAACAAGTCTTAATGGATGTAGGCTGCAGAGATGAAGAGGCTTGCTCAGGATAGATTCACCTAGAGCACTGCATCAAACCAATCTTCTGGTTGTAGACCATAACAAAAACAACGCAAATACGTTTTGATGTGTAAAGTTCTTTCGCTTCACCCCAGACAATTGTATTGATGAACCTATGCTACAAACGTAATACTAAAAATTCTCAGTCGTCACAGATAACGAAGGCGTCATGCCTCTCATGACCCAAAGAGCAAATGCCCTAGTTTTTCATCCAGCCACTCAATGCCTAACGCCTGAATCGTATTTGAATAGTGTCCTGTGATAAACTAGAAAAATTATTGAACTGTATGTACAAAAGAGCAAGAGTTGTCAGAAGCTACTGTCTAACAACTTGGCTTAAAAGTAGGAGCTAATGTTATATTCTCAGTTGTGACCCTCCTTGTCATTATTCCACCCTCAGGTCACTGCAGTCTTTTCGAAAAGTAATGATAGTTCTACAACAGCCTTCCACGCATCTTGGATTTTGGAAGCAATTGTAGTCTGTAGTATTTGTGTGACTGTTCAGTGTCACAAATTATATCATCCACAAAAATGGATGGACACCGACAGACTTTTGATATCCAGCAGGGTTACAGTAACAATTAAAAAAGATTATCCGCAGATGTGATCGGAACAGTAATTGGAAATAAACTGCCAATGAAAAGGAGAAATCCAGAGTAGCCCTGCTTACCCCAACAGTTTTAAAAAGTGTCTCATACACAACATACGGGTTCTACTCTTTGTGAGAAATATTGTTCATAAATCCTCAGTGGCTCCTTTGCAGATTCGTCACAAGGCGTCGACAGTTATCTCAGCAGAGCGACAATGTTGCAGAATATTAAGTTCAGTGTGGGGAGGGTGGGGCAGTTATGAATTGACAAACTACTATTATGAAAGATAGAATTAACGGAGGAATGCCAAAACCTGGCTCAATCCCGGCCTGTTAATATGAGTGCGCCGGAAACACAGCCTGCCACGCCGCAAATGACGGCTGCAAGCACCTCCAGTAGCGTAGTACCCCAGCCGTATGTTGCAACCTTGGCTAATAGTTTCCCTGCAGTTATCTTTATCCCGACATTCTCCGGGAAACCCAGCGAACAGATAAACTGCTTCTCGCAAACTGTCCGAGACGTCGGCCGCGCTTGCGCCTGGCCAGACGATTTCTTGTTAAATGTACTCCGCCTTAAATTTTCAGGTGATGCCCGTACCTCTGTTGAATCAGTGCGCGCCCTTAGGGACACCACCTCTTTCGTCACGTTAGAAGCTGGACTGAAAGAAACGTATTCGGACTGACGTGACCTCCACTATTACATGGAAAAGTTATCCATCCTCCGACGGAAGCAAGGAGAGGACGTAGAAGCATTTGTTGACCCAATCCGCGCTGTGGCTTGCCGCATTTACACACCTGGTTCGGATTCCGCACGTAACTAGGTATTAATCGAGCAAGCAGAAGCCCGCTCGATTGACGTATTTATACGTGGAATCGACCCGTACGTGGGAGGGGAGGGAGGTCAAAATAGCATCACCCGGCTCGTTGCATGATGCACGACTTGCGATGATGCGGGAGGAGGTAGCACATTTTGCTGCGCCCGGACGAACAGCCGCGACCTATTTTCAAATATGAGCAGGCATGCCAACGCTGCCGAAAGGCAGGCCATGGTGCTGCGCAGTGCCGTGTCCCTTATTGCTGCCAGTGTGGAAACATAGGGCATGTGAGTAAAAACTGCCTGCAGAACTTGGGAAACCGGGGACCCTCGTACAACCAGCAGAGGGAACAATTCACCAACAATCCACCCCGACCCCAAAGACAACCGAGAAACGGTCGAGGGGCAAGTCACGCTGCCATACCGCGCCCCCTGTAAAATTTACGCATCCTCCTCAAGGGTATAATTAGAGGAAGGAAAGTGAGAATACTTGTTGACACGGGAGCTCAAACTAGTGTGTTATTCGTAGGGCATGGGGAGAGACAAGTGTTAAAACCACCCCGTTACTACATTAACGGTTTGAGTGACGAGAAAATCATACCCGCTGGGTACCCCCAAGTTTAGCTGAAAATCGGAGCCAGCTACTACCCTTTCGACATGGACGTAATTCGAAAGCGAAGGCGAGATTTCGATGTCATTTTGGGATGTGATTTCCTTCACCACTACCAGAGTGTAGTCGATTACAGAACTAAAACCGTCCGTCTCGGTGAGGAAACTCACCGTTTCGGCGGCTCCCACGTTAATCCGTCGCAAGGAATTTGTGAAACACGGCCGCTTCCAAAGGTTCCTTACGCGAAAAAGTGAGCATTACGTACTACTACCTCTGCTGGAATCAGCAGTGGCACGGGACGCATTCTCTGGCTTGGGGTCAAATACCGAAAACAGCCGAGAACACCTGTACTGGTGGATCCACTCCGTCAAAACGATGTCCTCGACAGATTACATGTTCATGTTAGACGTGGTTTAACAACAGCGGAAGTACAAGGGAAAAAATTTTACATTCCTGTCTGTGTAGATAATTTTGGAACTAAGGAAGTAGAGATTCCTCGTGGCACCATTGTAGCTAGTCCAGTCTGGCCCAGTCTTTAACTGACCTGGTAAACAGAGACTTAGGACAGATTACGCTAGATCGTGCCACCGCGCACATCACGGATTGGCACCACCACCAGTATCTCAGTCGTGTAGTTATTCCTAGTTCCATGTGTACCTCTTTAGTAAATATCTTTATTGGTTTATCGCTATGTGTAGCGTTTAGAGAAGAACTTTTTGCGCGACTTCGGTCGCCCCCTCCTGCTGTCCCCGAACAGCAACCTCCTGGGGAATACTATGCTTAAGCAAGAAATGGGAGTGTTCCGTTCTGCCCCCATGCTGTAGTAGTCAGTAAAAGATAGTAGTGAGTAGAAAAGAATAGGAAATAAGTAAAATCTATCCAAAAGGAAAGGCATGGCCCTCCTTTAGATGTAAGCAACAAAATATGCGTGCGAAGTGCTCCACCATGTTAACCCCTACCCCCACCCCCTTGTGATTTGTGTATCGCCCCTTCCGGAGGCCCCGCTTATGCGCTTAGGCGGGAGTTGCAGTGCGTCACAGCGCGCTGCTGCCTCCCGAGGTCAGCGACCTCCGCCGCTGCCACCTCCAACAGCGGATCGCCGGAACCGGCGCGTCCGCATCTCGTGGTCGTGCGATAGCGTTCTCGGGTTCCCGGGTTCGATTCCCGGCGGGGAAGTTCTAGGGCACTGATGACCATAGGTCTTAAGTCCCATAGTGCTCAGAGCCATTTAAACCATTTTTGGAACCAGCGCGCTACACGCAGCGTCCCACACCACCGCCGCACCATCTGCCGTCGTCCAAATTTTGTCAAGCAAGCATTCATCACCTAATTATTGATATTTTTAATACAAATCTACCACGAAAAACGAATAATCAAGGTGTATTGTTATATGTCCTTCGCAGGAGCTCCTTAGTAACTGTCAATCTACCATCCACCCATGCCTCACTCCTGCGGAGGGGAGAAGGTTGTACAGGGAGAGCCTATACTGAATGGATTTATTAATATAAAGTTCGATTTTTATTTTTTCGCTTGATGTTCGTCAGTGCCTTGTGCCTGGCGGTAAGTTGCAGCATCTCAGTTAAGTTGCCCAGAACAGGATAGAACCACCCTGAAACTCACATGTTGAACTATCAGCAGCTAAACTCATGTGTTGCTGACGAGGTAACGCTACCGAACTAGGCATCTTACGATATGACCGACCAATAGGGAGGCTTGGAGGTGGTCAAGTGGGGATGGAGCCGCGGCCGGCTGCTGGGAGCGGACACGCCGGTCGCTCTCTTCTTCTGGCAGCTTCCAAACCGGTCAGACGCCCTCCTCACCTGCTGTCTTGGGCGGCTGCCCGTTCAGTCACGGAGGCTTCTCCAGGCCTGCCTTTCTTGACGGCATTAAAACTTCATACAGTTTCAAAATGGCTCTGAGCACTATGGGACTTAACATCTATGGTCATCAGTCCCCTAGAACTTAGAACTACGTAAACCTAACTAACCTAAGGACATCACACAACACCCAGTCATCACGAGGCAGAGAAAATCCCTGACCCCGCCGGGAATCGAACCCGGGAACCGGGCGCGGGAAGCGAGAACGCTACAGCACGACCACGAGCTGCGGACTCATACAGTTTAAACTATGTTTTATTCTTCACCTCAAAGGGTGCCTACTACTTTCTCCTCCTGGCCAATCTCTACGCATTAAAAATACTGTATCCAATAGTAGATACTTCACCCACTAAGGACCGTTTGTGGGGAAGAAAAGGAGAGGTAGAGGACAGTTAGAATGTAGATAACTGATTTGCGGTATATGACATCAACAAAAGCAAAACGAGGATGGTAGAATGTAGTCGAATTAAGGCGGGTGATGCTGAGGGAATTAGATTAGGAAATGAGACACTTAAAGTAGTAGATGAGTTTTGCTATTTGGGGAGGAAAATAACTGATGATGGTCGAAGTAGAGAGGATATCAAATGTAGACTGGCAATGGCAAGGAAAGCGTTTCGGAAGAAGAGAAATTTGTTAACATCGAGTATAGATTTAAGTGTCAGGAAGTCGTTTCTGAAAGTATTTGTATGGAGTAAACATGCATGGAAGTGAAACATGGACGATAAATAGTTTGGACAAGAAGCTTTCGAAATGTGGTGCTACAGGAGAATGCTGAATGTTAGATGGGTAGATCACATAACTAATGAGGAGGTATTGAATAGAATTGGGGAGAAGAGGAGTTTGTGGCACAACTTGACAAGAAGAAGGGACCGGTTGGTAGGACATGTTGTGAGGCATCAAGGGATCACAAATTTAGCATTGGAGGGCAGCGTGGAGGGCAAAAATCGTAGAGGGAGACCAAGAGACGAATACACTAAGCAGATTCAGAAGGATGTAGGTTGCAGTAAGTACTGGGAGATGAAGAAGCTTGCACAGGATAGTGTAGCATGGAGAGCTGCATGAAACCAGTCTCAGGACTGAAGACCACAACGACAACAACAGGTTAACATTTACGTAAGGATGAAAATCAAGATAGGTAACTGCATGAAAACTGTCGAAAATCGTGTTGAATAGAACAAGATTACGCAGTCATTAAGTTACTTCGTGGGATTTCAAAACACTCGAACCTGAAATTCTCATCTCGTCTTCAAAAAGTACTTTGATGAGACGAAACATTACAATTATGCAGCGATTCCGCGTAGAATAGGTACTACCAGTCCTTGGTAGGTTTCCAGAAATCTGTTTACGCACAGGTCACGCAACTTCAATAAAGTTACGGACCGTTTGTTTGCGGGCGTAGGGATGGCTCCCAGTCTACATACATACTGCGCACACCACCGTACCGTGCTTCGCGGAGGCTACCCTGTACCACTATTAGTCATTTCCTTTTCTGTTCCACTCGCAAATAGAGCGAGAAAAGCCACAACCTGTACGCCTCCGAACGAACTTTAATCTCTCTAACCTTATCTTCATGGTCCTTACGAGAAATATACGTTGGCGGGAGCAGAATCACTCTGCAGTCAGCCTCAAATGCAGGTTTTCTAAATTTCCTCAATGGGGCTCCTGTAAAGAAGGTCGCCTTCCCTACAGTGATTCACGTTTGAGTTCCCGAAGCATTTCCATGATACTTATGTGTTGTTCTAATCCACAGGTAACAAATCTAGCAGCCAGCCTCTGAACTACTTCGATGTTTTCCATTAATCCGACCACGTGCGTATCCGAAATACTCGAACAGTACACAAGAACAGGTCGCACCAGTCCACTATATGTGGTCTCCCATTTGGATGAGTGATACTTCCATAAAATTCTCCCAACAAACCGAATTCGACCATTCGCCTTCTCCGCTACAGCCCTTACATACGCATTCCATTTCATATCGTTCTGCAACATCACGCCCAGATATTTAATCGACGTGGCTATGTCACACACCACACTCATAATACTTTGTTCCAATATTATGGGTTTGTATTTCCTACTCATCTGTACTACCTTAAATTTTTCTACACTCACACATAGCTGCCATTAATCACACCAACTACAAATTTTGTCTAAGTCATTTTGTATCATCCTGCAGTCACTCAAAGACGACACCTTCCCATACACAACAGCATCACCAGCAAACAGCTGCAGACTGCTCCTACTCTCTCCGCCAGATCATTTACGGATATAGAAAACAGCGGTCTCATCACACTCCCCTGTATCACTCCAGACGATACCGTTGTCTCAGAAGTACTCCCGCCGTCGAGAACAACACACTGGTTTCTGTTACCTAAGTACTCGAGCCATTCACATACCTGGGAACCTCTTCCCTATGCTTGTACCTTCGTTAACAGTGGGCAGCGTGGCATCATGTAAAATGCTTTACAGAAATCTACCTGTTGCCCTTCGTACACGGTTTGCAGGATCTCATGTGAGAAAACGGCTTCATACAGGAGGAGGAGGAAGTTGAAAAACCCGTCGACAACGAGCACAAGCTCGGATTGTTTCAAGGGTGGGGAAGAAAATCAGACGTTCCCTTTCAATGGAACCACCACGACATTTGCCTGGAGCGATTTACGAAAATCAGGGAAAACCTAAATTTAGACTGTCGGAAGAGAATTTGAACCATCGTCATCCCTCATGTGAGTCCATTGTGTTGCTATCCATTCCGCCTTTCCGCTCGGCAGTTGTTCGACCCATTCAGCTAAGGGGAATTTACTGGCCAAGGCAGCAATGAGCAGGACAGCCGTCAACGATTGCCTGCGCTTGCTAGCGCAGATGTATGTACAGGAACAGTATGGCTCCCCCCCCCCCCCCACCAATCAGCGGTTCCCTATCCCCCTGAGGCCTGGATGTCGTCAGGCTGCTATGTGGCTGTACCGCCAGAAGTAGGTCTGCAGCCAGTGGAGGACAAATCACGTGTTCTTATAGAACTACGTGATGGATATGCCTTTGATTAAAAATAATTAGAATTTTTCTAGCGGCTACTACATCGAGTGTTGTCACGTAGGCCACAAGTCCTCAGCTCAGGTGTGGCGTAACTGAGCTGCACCAAGTAATTTATTATAACGGTCACAGTTCTATGTAGTCGTGAAATTCACTTACTTACAATCTACAAAGCGTTGCAAGTGAGATAACATCAGGTAGCCCCCTAACTGGTATGATACTGCTCCCCGCTTGAAGTTTTGCAAGAAACTTTATATTACACAGCTCCACTAATTTCCAAGGCTTTGAGAGATGAAGCAGTGATTCAAAAATATTTTTGTATGTTATATTCCCAGCAAATATAGATAAAAAACTATTCTGAATCATCGCTACAGATTTACTAAAATGCTCACATCAAGTGACTGAATTTTCAAGTCGTTTCACGAGATGTTGGCTGTATCCTCCCTTATATAGCGCACAGAATGGCAGCCGTCTTTATGTTTATATATTACGCAACCTAGATTAGGCCATAAATATAGCTTGGGTTCTCAAGATGGCAATGGAAGTATCACAGCAACGGCAGTGTCAGCCGCAGGAATCGCGATTTCCTTCAGTGCACTGCTTTTTAGAAGCTCTGCTGACTGTACTTATCATCATGAAGCTCGCCTGTACCCAATATCGATAAAATAAAATAAAGAGATGCTGTTTGAATTTGCCTCTCAGGTTTTCCACCCGTTAATGGCTTCTTGCTCTGTTTCAGGGATGCTCGCCCCTCTAAATCTTTGTGTGCTACGTAATAGACAGGAAGGTACCACGTTCCGTATCCTGAATGCTCCATATCTGATGTCCGCCTGCTTAGCTGAGTGGTAACGTGTTTGCCTACCATGCAGCGGGCCCGGGTTCGATTCCCGGCCGCTCGTGGACAGGGTGTTGTGTTGTCCTAATCATCTTTTCATCATCATCACCGACACGCAAGTCGCCCAATGTGGCGTCACCTGGAGTAAGACATGCAACCCGGCGGCCGAACTTCCTCGGATGGGATCTCCCGACCAGCAATGCCACGCGGTCATTTCATTTCCTTTCCAAATATGGTAACTTTGAGCAAAAATCTTATATATATCTATGTATCAGAAACATTACGGCCTACTACAACCACTTTCCATGGGTTGTCGCGACAGTAACAAGTGAACAGTAAATCAGTTCCGCCGTTTCTGAGGTGTCATTCCCAAATGCCGCCGCAGAATACTGTGCCCCTAGTCAACATCGTTTGTCAATGGACTTCCAAACTTGCAACCCATATAGTCACTGGAGTAATTCCCCATTCCTTCTGCGCCGATCGTATACCGGGTGATCAAAAAGTCAGTATAAATTTGAAAACTGAATAAATCACGGAATAATGTAGATACAGAGGTAAAAATTGACACACATGCTTGGATTGACATGGGATTTTATTAGAACCAAAAAATACAGAAGTTCACAAAATGTCCGACAGATGGCGCTTCATCTGATCAAAATAGCAATAATTAGCATAACAAAGTAAGACAAAGCAAAGATGATGTTTTTACAGGAAATACTCAATATGTCCATCACTCCTCAACAATAGCTGTAGTTGAGGAATAATGTTGTGAACAGCACTGTAAAGCATGTCTGGAGTTATGGTGAGGCATTTTACCACTCTATCTACATTATTCCGTCGTTTATTAATTTTTCAAGTTTATACGAACTTTTTGATCACCCGGTACTTCCGTCACCTCGTCAGGCGTCCACAGCACCACCCAGCTTCGTGGTGGACAGTTGTCAGATGGTTTTGGCTCATCAGTGTAGATTTCCTGTAACATTTCAATTTACTTAAAGGAAGTGGATGACTTTTTTGTTTTCTGGTGCACGAACCACATTTGAACAGAAACGTGCATAGTAGTAAGTAGACTGCAGCAGCACCAGGCATAGACAAGTGTGCATGTTACGTCTTAACGAAAAACAACACATCCGTCGCAACGTTACGACGTGAGCCGGACAGACGAAGTGTAGAGAGAGTTGACTCGCAGTTCCTATGCAGAAGCGGGCGGAAATCTTTTCACGACGGCTATTGTGGAAGTGTTTAGCATAAGTGAAGCAAGTAACATCAAAATCTAAGCAAATATGTAGAAACCTAGCTATTTTGTGCTAAAGTCACTTGTGCTAGTATCGCAGCTCTACAACCACGGGGCTATGACACTTGGGGCACCATCCAGAATGTTGTTCATGGACCTCCGTTCGACTGTCTGCGACAGAACAGTCAGAACAGAAACCATGGGAGTTGGACCCGTCGTCTCACCAGATCATTAGGATAGCACTGGCCCTGGGAAGCAGTTTGCCGGCCATCAGTTGGGAGCAGTGCGTCACGGCCGTTAAGTCACCTGCCTCCCACCTGCTGGACAGGGCTAGGGATGTGAACCGTGCCAACACACTCATGGCCGTAGCTGGCCACCGAGAGTGGAGTCATCATCAACAGAGGCCGTTGCATCACGCGCCACAGCTCGGCTGACGCCTCGCTTTGTTAGCATTGCTGGATGACGCAGCGCGAGCGCTCTCTCTCTCTCTCTCTCTCACTCACGCACACACACATACATACACACACACGCACACGCACACCGAGGAAGTTGGACGCTTCAGGAACGCGGCTGTTACCTGTGTTGAATCATGGCGAGGAGAGGTAATAAAGATATTTCCGTATTTTAAGCTGTTTGTCTGACGTCGTAAGGTGTGCCCCAGCATCCCACTGGCTCCAGTGCACATCAGTTCGAAAACACCTGTCCATTTTCTTTTCACCTCATTGCATGTGATCCGTCTATTGATCTTACCAGCATGAGCCTGTAAACCTCAGTATTTCATCCTTCTGACCATAGGGTGGCCATCCCGAATGCCTCTCCGATCGAACAGATTTTAGTTAGCATGTGCTAGCTTCAAAAATACGTTCCATTGTGGTCTTAGTATAGGTTGTCAACACTGAAACCATAGATGACAGACGTCACCGCAGAACTGTACAGATTACACATCATAGCGGCAGCCCTTGTTGCGTCGTCGTTGGGAATGTTGGGGATGGTACATCACCCAAGTGATGTTGCTAAATAGTGTGGGAGAAAAAAATCCTGACTGTCGTTGGGCTGTGAATTATTTCCCAAATTCATCTAACTTAGAGTTATGCAAGGTCGTGCAGACTTTAGTTTACTGTAGGCAGATCTGGACTTCGAATAATTTCGTATGTACGAACTTTAAGGATTTTATGTGGAGGGGTTGTGGTAGTCTGGTATGTTCTGGGCAGGGCCCAATGACAGATATCGGGAGTGAGTAGGTATCTTAGTGGTTAGCCTGCAGAAGACAGTACTTGCCACAAGCCTTTCCAGAGCGTCTTAGCAACAGATTTGTTCGTCGTGGTAAGAGGGCAGAAGGTAGCCAAATGTGACTGCAAATCCGTGGCCACGACACTTGATGCCCGCTGCGAAACCAGACGGCAGCCAAACGAACATTTTAACAGCCCAGTCACAATACAGGAAGGAAAGAAGGATAGCGTTTAACATTACATTGACATCGAGGTCATTACAGATGGCACAACATTCCTCACACTGATTGTATTGTAAGTAGGCCTTCCACTAAATTTAGTGGAAGGGGTTCAAGGCTTTCCTATTTTTGGTTAGCTGGTAAAATGACGTCGAAAAAGCAGTTAAGTTTACCACTGGAATTTTATTCTACTCACAAAACATCGTTTATAAATTGCACTATTGATAAAAGGAAATGTTGTAATACAGGATGGTAAAAACCAACTGCGTTCAACGAAAATGTGAACGAATATTCCCTAAATGGGTTTCCAAGTTCTACAATGGGTCGATGGATGACCTATGCCATATCACATCTATAATCTAGGTTCAAATTAAGTTTCACAAAAGAGAAAACTATCAAAATGGTCTACAGTGAACCTCAATTATCTTTAATTACTTATCTAACTTGTTATTAAGTACAGTGACTGATGTGGCTTCTCAATAACTATATAACAGATAAATTATCGCGTTTCAGATTTTTACTTCAAGTGGCAAATGTGAACACCATGAGCTTCAATTGACGATCGACACTAGTATTACGCAAAAAAGGGGGTGTAACAGATGAGACTTCTGCAGTTCTGAGTGAAGCTTTATGCGCTGTTATGGGGCACCGCGTGCGTTCATTACCTTTGTCCGTGTTCGTCAGGGGGCGGCGGGCAGCACAGCTCCGCTCACCTCGCCGTCTCGGAAGTAACTCTCCCCTAACTTCTCCTTACTACAATTTACCGAAATTGGTTTAAAAAAAAAACTATCTGGCTGTGTTTTCATCTGACCAATCAGGGTCTCAATGTTAACCTTAAGCTCCTCCTACAAAAATTCTGTCTATCCAATGAGAAACGTTATACTTTTCGTGGTGGGGCAATGTTTTTAAAGTTTGCAACGTAACAGAGACGCGAAAAAGTGTCACGCTAAAACTTGCAGCTGGTGTGGTCCATTAGTGTTATCGTAAGATCTATACTGTTCTTCTGGAGGGCTCTAGCTTTTAACATGGTCTGGGGGGTGGTCCTTACGTAACAGAGACGCGAAAAAAGTCTCACGCTAAGACTCTAGCCTTTAACATGGCTGGGGGTTGGTCCTAACGGTTAGCTGGCGACGTGGGTGTCCGTCCCTTATCGTAGGGCCTTCTAACTTAACACGGTTCTGCTCTCGGCTTCTGTTCTCGTTTCTCCCTTCGGAACTGTGTCTGTCTCACGGTGGGAAGGTATGACATGCATTTAGGCATTCTTGTGTTAGTCTGTGGTATTCCATTTGTTACTCGTTACTCGTATTACTTTGGTTAATTTAATGTCACGATTTATTCGGAGCTATGTGACATACTACTGGATTTGCTTATGATGTCAGGGTTTTCATGGAAGCTGTTGGATTTGCCTGACACCTTACAATGGAACCTGTGTACGCCATACATATGAGTAAGTTGTACGTTGCAGAACAATTAGTTTAGCAGCTACAGAGCTATTAATATGGACATATCTTCGTAAGTTATGAAATCAGTAACGTTTGTTATATTAATGGAAGAGAGTTGTAGTTCAAAAGAAGCGTAATGCAAAGTTGACAGACCTTTAAGTTGTACGTCAGGTAATTTCAGTGCCTCTGGGAAGCGATCAACTCGACTATAAATAGGGGTGAGGGGTGTGTGTGCAGTCAGTCTTTTGTTGGAAAGAGCTGCGGGCGGTCATAATGGTGTCAGGAGATGAGCGGTGAACCTTCCAGCCGCGTGGAATTAGCGGAATTCTGTTAGTTACTAAGTTGTGGCACTTAAAAATATTCAGGTCGGTGTTGGACTTTGACATATTTTCGACAACCGTTGGACGAAGTCTATTGGTATCTAAGTCGTGGGACAAAAGATTTTCGACTGTCGTTGGACTGTGAATTATTTCCGAAAGTCATCTAACTTAGAGTTATGCAAGATCGTGTGGACTTTGGTTTAATGTAGGCAGACGTGGACTTCGAAACATTTCGTATGCAAGGACTTTGCTGATTTTATGTGGAGTGGAAATATGCACCAAATAGAAATTTCGTGCATTGGTCACTAGACATTTAAACTACATGCTACTCATCTTGTTTATTGTGTGGAAGAACTAATAAATGCAGCGGATCTGCTTAATTGCTGCAGTTAAAGATCCCTGTTGCTGTGTTACAACTAAGAAAACGGCATCGATATTCAGAAACTGAATGGCTTTACTAGATTTTGGCGGGCGTGAAAGTAGAAGCTTACACCTCCTGGCCCCCTAGACACCCTTAACTATAAGAGTCATATTTTTATAGAGTCCCAAGAGAGGGCTAGATTCTTATATCCCAGCACCAACGGGAAACCCATATCATTTGCCTCTGAGAAGCATTCCGAACCGCGAAGGACATTTGAAAATAGGCAAACTAGAGACAATATACTGCGAATCTCGGTTCTGAGGCACAGAGACCGTTTGCAAGTTGAAAACGTCTCTGTGGAAAACCCTGCATGGTATGCCGAACTGTCCTGGGTATCGCAATCGATATATAAGATGATTAGCCAATCTTACTAGGAAAAAAATGTTTTCGAATTTAAGAAGTGAAAAAATGTATTTTATAAGCAAAAAGTAAAGTTCGTACACGCCCACTCACAGACGAAAACACAGGTAACCTGCAAATATTCCGGAGGTAAATACTTGGCTAAGTCTCTTGGACAACTAAGAGCCAAAAGTAAAACGGTATTGTAGGAAACTCTGCTTACGAGGATCTAATGAGGTCTGCTATCGACATTCAAGTACTTACAAAACCACCGTTTCATCGATGTATTCGATAGTAAATTGTATGAACGATCATTTAATTCCAGCATTTGAGGCAGTTACAAAGAAGAGACTTGCGGAAGGACAATGCAATTCTTTTAACTCATGACTTACGAGTGAGAAGGGCGTTCGTTAATCGTCACTTCGAGGTGTACGAAGAAACGACAAGGTGTCTGTCCATAAAGGAGGACCAAAAATAATAATTTACAAGAGCCAGTCTTGATGACCAATTTAAAAACTTTACCGGAATCTTTTTGGTTGGTTGGTTGATTCAGGGGAGCGGACCAAACAGCGAGGTAACCAATCCCATCGGATTAGGGAAGGACGGGGAAGGAAGTCAGCTGTGTCCTTTCAAAGAACGATCCCGGTATTTTCCCAAAGCTATTTAGGGAAATGACAGAAAACCTAAATCAGGATGGCCGGACGCAGGTTTGAACGGTCGTCCTCCAGAATGCAAATTCAGTCTGCTAACCACTGCGCCACCTCGCTCGGTAATAGGTTTGATCCAAAGTGTTCTATGCAAGAGTATTTTTCTACGAAGATGTTTAAACACTGGATAAGGCTGGAATTACTGATCTGTAACACTTTGTTCTGAAGCAGAGATCAAACCCACACATAAGCAGATGCTATTTGACGTTAAGATTTGATCGAAACTACTCAGTACTCTGAATTCTGCGTTCTTTCCCCAGACGGGTCAGTCGATCCAGACTGACCGTCGGGCCACTGTCTGCCAGTGGCGTCACTGGATGCGGCACGGTGGGACATGTGGTCAGCACACCGCCCTACACGGTCGTTGTCGGATATCTGGACCGCAGAACCACTAGTGTTCGGTCCAATAGCTCACCTGTTGACCTCACCAGGTTGAGAGCAGTTCGTACCAGTCCGCCAACCAGGAATTAGATACATGGTACGTCTATATCTTAGTCTAATAGGTAGCCCGCATCTCGTGGTCGTGCGGTAGCGTTCTCGCTTCCCACGCCCGGGTTCCCGGGTTCGATTCCCGGCGGGGTCAGGGATTTTCTCTGCCTCGTGATGGCTGGGTGTTGTGTGCTGTCCTTACGTTAGTTAGGTTTAAGTAGTTCTAAGTTCTAGGGGACTGATGACCATAGATGTTAAGTCCCATAGTGCTCAGAGGCATTTGAACCATTTTTGAATCTAATAGGCGCTCCACAATCCACCGTACTGCACGTGCTGGGGCGTACCCCGTACCACTTCTGGTCATTTCCTTTCCTGTTCCACTTGCAAACAGAGTGAGGGAAAAACGACTCTCTATATGCCTCCGTATGAGCCTTAATTTCTCATATCTCACCTTCGTGGTCCTTACGCGCAATGTATGTTGGAGGGATCAGGATCGTTCTGCAGACAGCTCCAAATGCCGGTTCTCCAAATTTTCTCTATAGCGTTTCTCGAAAAGAAAGTCACTTTCACACTAATGATTCCCATTTGAGTTCCTGAACCAGGGCTGTAACATTTTTGTTGGAACCTTCCTGTAACAAATCTTCCAACCCACCTCTGAATTGCTTCTACGTCTACCTATAATACGACCTGATACTGTCAGTGATGGTCACTGCTCAACAACAGATGCCACACGGGTCCAATATTCGGTCTCTTTTACAGATGAAACACGTTTTCCTAGAATTCTCCCAAAAACCGAAGTCGACCATTCGCCTTCTCTACCGCAATACTCACATGCTCGTTCCGTTTCATACCACTCTGCAACGTCACGCCCCGACATTTAAACGACGTGTCTGTGTCAAACAGCACACTGCTAATGCTGTGTCCGAAAATTATGAGTTTGTTTTGCCTGCTCATCGGCATTAAATTACATATTTCTACATTTTCCGGGAATAGAACCCGGTTCTTCCGAGTGGTACCCAGGCGCGCTGCCACCTTTTCTTATTTTTTTATATTATTGTAAATCAATTTTTTTTGGCACAGGGGTGGGGGGAAGGGCTTTCATCCTACAGGGCCTTCGTTCTACCCTCACAGCCCACTCTTACACACTCCAAATGTCACCTTCGTCGTTGCTGGCACATAGGCCCCGAATTATCACTCGTAGGGGACATATTTCTTCCATATGTGCCTTAAATCTTGTAACCAAACTGAAGCACTAAGTTGAAGTGAGATACTACAGAGACGGACTTCCCTCATTACTGGGGGTTATAAATTACTAAATGACTTGTTCGTCTTATATCGCTCAAGTCAGGAGTGCTGGCTCTGTTGTTAGAAGCTCATACAGTGTCGGAGCTCGTTCTTTACACTTGAGCTCATCCACTGTACATAGCTGCAACACCTCAGGCGCAGCACCTGTGAAGGTGCGAGGATTAATCCTCCGTGACAAGATTAAGGAAGCCGTGCATTCTGCTGGATAATCTACTCTCTGACTGGGAAAGTGCTACGGCAGCTAAATGGAAATATTATCGCTCCTAGTTAATCTAAGCAGTGTCAGGAGACAAGAATCTAAGAACTTATCTCTTTGAGGTAAGTTCGCTGTCTCCTGCACTATTTTATTCTTATCTAAATTACTAATGAAGTGTAAAATTTCTGGCCGGCCAGAGTGGCCGAGCACTTCTCGGCGCTTCAGTCTGGAACCGCTCGACCACTACGGACGCAGGTTCGAATCCTACCTCGGGCATGGATGTGTGTGATGTCCTTAGGCTAGTTAGGTTTAAGTAATTCTAATTTCCAGGGGGCTGATGACCTCAGATGATACCTCCCATAGTGCTCAGAGCCATTTTTGGTAACATTTCTTTGCTTTATTTAATCTGATAATCTACTATGTTGACAAGTAAAAGTCTGGAACTACTATTTGTTCTTACAGTATTAAAATATTACTTACTGGCTAGAGATAATTCAAGTTACGCCTATGATGGTGCGTAAGACTTAAGGGGGAAACAGTGTTTTATTTGAGAAGTGCCGGCCGGTGTGGCCGTGCGGTTCTAAGCGCTTCAGTTTGGAACCGCGTGACCGCTACGGTCGCAGGTTCGAATCCTGCCGCGGGCATGGATGTGTGTGATGTCCTTAGGTTAGTTACGTTTAAGTAGTTCTAAGTTCTAGGGAACTGTTGACCACAGATGTTAAGTTCCATAGTGTTCAGAGCCATTTTTTTGAGAAGTATTATGATCAGACGTCTTTTCTAAGGCAGTCACAAGTGTTCATAATCGTTCTGGTTGCATACATCGTCTGCGACATCATAGTTCATTACTCTAATGTTTCTTGATTTGTGCAGTTAGTTTCAAACCAGCTAAAACATGAGATGCGTTAAAATGGTTTAAATGGTCGAAATGACTGTGGGCACTATGGGACTTAACATCTAAGGTCATCAGTCCCCTAGAACTTAGAACTACTTAAACGTAACTGTTGTGTACATAGTTCCGCGTAGTCAGCGCGTACCTAACTTTCCCACAAGAGCGCGCCCCGCTAAACACGACAGCGCAGGAGCAGCGCTCGTCCATCTCCGCACTACGAGATGGCGCTGTCTTAGAAACGGACCAAATTCTGCTTCCGCCGATCCGCGTATTAATATGTAACGCAGCCTATGAGATTGCTGCTAATTTAAACCTTTTCTCCTCGCGGATTACACTCGCGCATGGATACCTCAACGCGCGGGGTATTATAACGAGTGTACAGACCTCCGATTAGCCCAGTCTGCATCAGTCTGCATTAGTCTGCATTTGTCTGTACCAGTCTATAGTGAAGATTCAGTCCGCGCCTAATAAGATTATCATATTCCTGTACATAGCCATTAAGATAAACGAATAGACACTTTGTCAAATATAAGAGATATGTGAGAATAAGATTAACGTACCAAGACCAAAGGAACTTCAGATTGTCAGTTGTAAACAGCATCCAGAATCAAGTTAAGCAATTCCTATGCTTTTTATTATTTTAATAAATGTGTGTGAAAATTAATCTAGTTCTGTTTAAAGTTGGTCACCGACAATATGCTACTCTAAGCGTGCAAGTGGCATTTCTATCGTCTGACCTAACGGCAGAAGATAAAGACGCCACGATAAGACCATGAGACAAATTGCTGACACTCGCCTACTTCGCTAGAGCGACAAGTCAATTAATCTGATGGTGTCTGTACCGAAGGTCTTACAGTACGCACGCCACAGTAACTAACCTAAGGACATCAAACACATCCATGCCCGAGGCAGGATGCGAACCTGCGACCGTAGCAATCGCGCGGTTCCAGACTGAAGCACCTAGAACCACTCGGCCACAACGGCCGGCTGAGATGCGTTAAAATATGAGTCGGTGATCTTCAATAGCGGAAGACAAGAAAAAAGTTTTGAGAAGTAGCAGGTTAATGGCCTGTTGTTTTGGCGTTATGTTCCCATTCAAAAACCACATGCGAGATTTCCTCGCACGCTACGTGCAAACTATTAGTCCTACAGAAAAAAATGAACAGGGTATTTTGGTAGAAAATTTAATGTAGTTACAATTTTTACTGGGATTCACTTTCGTTGGAGGCCACAGTTTTCGATTTATTCAATAAAAACGCGTTTTTCTTGAATAATTCGAAAGCTACAGCTTCTATCGAGAACGTATCGTAGTATAGTACGTAATGTAGCGTAACGACGTAAGTTTTTTTATAAACGATTTTCTTTTGACATATGACCACGTGTAGACTTCGTCACCTACATCAGTTACAATCCACTTCAAAAATATTTATATTCTTTTTAAATTGTGTCAGAATGGTTCTTGAACGAAACTGTAAAACATCATTTGAGTCGTATGCGCGGAATTACGTCACTCAGTCCAATTGGTTTGCGAAAACTTTTTTAATTTAGATGTCGTTTGTTTCTCCTCAGAAATTATATTAATGCACGTTATCTGATTTAATAAATATTGGAAGCACATTGAATAAACTTTCGAGATTCAAACTCGCGATGAACGTCAAAAATTGATAATCTTGTCAAATATATTATTAATTCATTCACATAATTCTTCACAAATAAATCCTCGGAACACGTATTTAAACTTTTGTAGCATCCACTAGTTCATTATCTTCCTACATATAGACGTGAACCTGAGCCTTCACAAGACAGGACTGAACATTTCCAACAAGATTAAACTTTCTATGACGTCATTGTTGTACAAACGTTACAAATTCGCAATTATTTAATTTTTAGAAGCACGACGCAACAACTCGGTTTCAGGATCTTCTTTTGCTCTTTGGCTGTCGACCCGCGACGTATAGTGGCCAGCAATTTTCTCTCTGGTCCCGGCTGCGAAGATGCTGTCTCCGTTCGTTGCGCCGCCCTCTCCGTACATGAAACATAAAAAATAAATACAAAACTTTAGATAATTCACAGCTATTACAAATATTACAAAAATACATAAACAAAACAATAAATTAAACTTATATTTACCTGCAAACTGGGCTGACACTGGTGGATGGGGGACGCTTCAATTTCAAGTCCTACTACATTAACTACATTAAATTTCCTACAAAAAGGTCTGTTCATATTTCCTGTAGGACTAATATTTAGCGACTAGCGAGCGAGAGAATATATAGGGTGTTTCCGTAAAAGCGTGCGAAAATGTAACACGATATAGAGAATACTCCACTGAACAATTTGAGACAGGGAACCTCGGGTGGTAGAAGCCAGCTTAGGGAGATATGGAAGTAAACTTGTCTGCAGCTTTGTCTAGCATTACTGTTTGCTAGCTTATTTACGACTAACATGTGTACAAGTTTACAAGTACTATGCTCTTTGCCGGCCGGGGTGGCCGAGCGGTTCTAGGCGCTACAGCTGGAACCCTGCGACCGCTACGGTCGCAGGTTCGAATCCTGCCTCGGGCATGGATGTGTGTGACGTCCTTACGTTCTAGGGGACTGATGACCTCAGAAGTTAAGTCCCACAGTGCTCAGAGCCATTTGAACCATTTTGAACTATGCTCTTTATTTACATGTACATAATTTATTTCCTACAAGGAAACCAGGAGAACGAGCCGGACTACTAAGAAGTGTTTCCTGGTCGCTATATTGGAAGGGGAGGTCCTATTCCATGGCCTGCGAGGTAACCTGACTTGAATCTCCTCTATTATTTTCTGCGGGGATGACTAAAGTCTCTTGTGACTGAGACCCCAGTGGAAACGGAGATGGAATTAGTTGCCAGAATTGTAGCTGCCTGTGATGTGATTCGAAACACACGAGGGATATTTGTGAGGATGCGTAAAAATTTTATACCCCGATGTCGTGTTAGCATTTAGGTTGATCACCGTCACTTTCAGCACATTTTGTAAGATACAGTACGAATGGTACGTTCATTGTGTCATTGATGATGCTTGCAGTTAACTGTAACTAATGTAAATAAAAAAGGACACAGTGCTGTGATTTTATTCCTATTTCCTTCTTAAGCTGGCTACTATGACCTCAGGTTCCCAACGTCAAACTGTTGAGTAGCGCATCCTCTATGTCCCGTTAAACTTTTGCACGCTCTTACGGAAACGCCCTGTATATATCTCGTGGGTGGTACCTGAAGGTATTGCTGGTTGCCTGAAACTCATGAGTAGGGGAAGCTGAATCACCATGTGTGTATAACCGACAAAATTAATTTTGTTACCTGGAAGGAATCGTTTGATGTAGCCGGAATTCAGAAAATACACTGTATTTGTAACATCACGAAAAGGTCATTTAACAAACGTAAAATTGGTAGTAGGTAAACTACGGGACTGAGTATGTAACCAGTTGGCGCTTCGGCACAACCGAATGAAATGGGTAAGAGGAACGCTATCTACATTCTGTGTACAAATAAAAAGTTTGCAACAAGTTTCTCATTTAGGAAATGCATTTTAATATCGATTATTTGAGAGGAGGTCGTGTTATACATCTTGTCAGAGGGAGAAAAGTCTACCAGCAAGTACTGGAATTCGACAGAGGCGTGGTAGCGGCCTATCTAGCATTACAGCTCCACGAGACTGCTACCCTCAGTGGTCAGGATCCGAAAACTCTCATGCGAATATAGAATCTGCGGGTCCAGGACAGTCACAGCGCTATGCAGGATCTCAGCTTACCAATGCGACTAGCGCCTCAGAGGATAGGTACACTCTGCACACGGTCTTGTAGCATCAGTCACACAACTGGCTTGTTCGTAGCAAAACAAGTACTTAAACGGACAGTGCGCCGACATCTCGAGCACAACAGATTTTCAGCATGGTGACTATCGTTGACACTTTCTTTCACGTGAAACACATCGTCGTCATCCTTGCACAGTACTGGCGTCATCCTGTGGAGTGCCACTGGATACAATATACAGTCACCTGTTGTGATATCTATGTGAGGCATTACATTTCTGATATGTTACGACAGATGGCTGTGTCCTATTTTCGAGGTTGCCTTTCAAAGTTAAGTATGTCAAACATAATGCTTGCACCCACGTTTCCTATGCTGTCTTGACCTACATCGATACTGAAGCCGCGCGGGGTAGCAGTGCGATCTTAGGGCGCCTTGCCACGGTTCGCGTGGCTGCCCCCGTCGGAGGTTCGAGTCCTCCCTCGGGCATGGGGCATGGGAGTGGCTTGGCCGGTTCAAATGGCTCTGAGCACTATGCGAATTAACTTCTGAGGTCGTCAGTCGCCTAGAACTTAGAACTAATTAAGCCTAACTAACCTAAGGACATCACATACATCCATGCCCGAGGCAGGATTCGAACCTGCGACCGTAGCGGTCGCTCGGTTCCAGACTGTAGCGCCCAGAACCGCACGGCCACTCCGGCTGGCCATGGGTGAGTGTGTTGTCCTTAGCAGAATGGTTTGTAATAGGCATGTCGTGTGATACATGATTATTGTGCAGTATAGTAGAGGAAGAGGATTGCTGATTATTTGCATGAGACAAGGTTAACAACAGTTGATGTACAGTCAGTTAATATTTGAAATTGCACTAATTCACGAAGTAATGTAGATAGAGAGCTAAAATTTGAAACACGTGCCTGAAACGACATGGGGTTTTATTGACACCAAAACCGAGTGCAAAAACTGGGCAACAAATGGCGCTGGATGGCAACATGTCACTACCCGCCAATGCTATCCGTACAAAATCCAGCGTCGTCATGAACAGTTAGTCGCCGATTTTGTGACATGGACATCATTTGCAGTGTGGGCACTTCACAAAATGGGGGAAGATGACGGTTGGTTGTCTAACGTGTGATGGACCGACGAATCGTATTTCACGCTGGTCTGGCTACATCCACAACTGCGGAAAGTGGGCTACCGAAAATTCCAGAACTGTCGTGGAAACACCATTGCACGACGAGAACGTCACGGTGTGGTGTGGATTTCTCACATCACTCGTGACCTCACCCTCTTCCTTCAAGGGAATGGGAAGTGCAGCTTTTCAGACTGTGAGCGTGACGGGTGCAGGGTACGCCGATATGTTACAGAAACGCATCATCCCTAGCCTGACTGATAAACACCTGCTGGAAGGACCGACTTTTATCCAGGATGGCGCTCCGATTCCTACAAGTGTGAAAGATCTGTTGCGCCTATGGTTCAGTGAGGATCTCATGCTTGTCTTCCCAGGTGCCCAGACCTTTTTCCATGCAATTATTGGTCGTGGGTTTACCTGAAGTAACAAGTCTACAGCGATAGTCTGACCAAATTAGGGATGCTAAATGACAACATCAGCAATTTCTTAGGCAACTGATAAGCTGTACAGTGCCGTTCACAACATTGTCCCTCGATTACAAGTATCGTTGGTGAATGAGGGCCGACATGTTGAGCATTTGTTACAAAGAACATCGTCTTTGCCAAAAATAGTTATGCTTACTATTGATCTTGCATGATATGAAGCCCTATCTGTTGCTCATCGTGTGCAGTTTTTTAGTTTCAGTAAAACCCCATGCCATTTCAAGAAAGTCTGCCAATTTTTACCTCTCTACTTACATTATTCCGTGAAGTATTGAAGTTTGAAATGGTAACGTACTTTTGGGTCACATTGTAATTTTAAAGGGAATTATTGTGAGTGTTCCGGGGGCTGGCTCATCGACTTCAGCAGTATACAACCATGAGTACTATTGTATGTATCTAAGACACAATACTGGACTACATGAAGGAAACCACACGTGTCGTCAAGGTTCTGTGCGAATACACTATGTGATCAAAAGTATGCGGACACCTGGCTGAAAATGACTTACAAGTTCGTGGCGCCCTCCATCGGTAATGCTGGAATGCAATTTGGTGTTGGCCTACTCTTAGCCTTGATGACAGCTTCCACTTTCGCAGTTATACGTTCAATTAGGTGCTGGAAGGATTCTTGGGGAATTGCAGCCCATTCTTCACAGAGTGCTGCACTGAGGAGAGGTATCGACGTCGGCCGGTGAGGCCTGGTACGAAGTTCAAAAATGGTTCAAATGACTCTGAGCACTATGGGACTTAACTTCTGAGGTCATCAGTCCCCTAGTAGAACTTAGAACTACTTAACCCTAACTAACCTAAGGACATCACACACATCCATGCCCGAGGCAGGATTCGAAACTGCGACCGTAGCGGTTGCGCGGTTCCAGACTGTAGCGCCTAGAATCGCTCGGCCAGGCACGAAGTCGGCGTTCCAAAACATCCCAAAGTGTTCTATAGGATTCAGGTCATGACTCTATGCAATCTAGTCCATTACAGGGATGTTATTGTTGTGTAGTCACGCCGTCACAACCGGCCGCTGTGACCGAGCGCTTCTAGGCGCTACAGTCTGGAACCGTGCGACCGCTACGGTCGCAGGTTCGAATCCTACCTCGGGCATGGATGTGTGTGATGTCCTTAGGTTAGTTAGGTTTAAGAAGTTCACGTTCTAGCGGACTGATGACCTCAGATATTAAGTCCCATAGTGCTCAGAGCCATTTGAACCATTTTAAACTCGGCCACAGGCCGCCTGTTATGAACAGGTATTCTAGCGTGTTGAAAGCAGCAGTCACCATCCCCGAATTGCTCTTCAACAGTGGGAAGCAAGAAGGTGCTTAAAACTTCAATGTAGGCCTGTGCTGTGATAGTGCCACGCAAAACAACAAGGGGAGCAAGCTCCCTCCATGAAAAACACGACCACAGCGTAGTATCACCACTCTGAATTTTACTGTTGGCAGATGACGTTCACCGGGCATTCGCCATACCCACACCCTGACATCGGATTGTCCCATTGTGTACCGTGAATCGTCACTATGCACAACGTTTTTCCACTGTTCATTCGTCAAATGTTTACACTCCTTACACCAAGCAGGCATCGTTTGGCATTTACCGGCATGATGTGTGGCTTATGAGCAGTTGCTAGACCATGAAATCCAAGTATTCTCACCTTCCGCCTAACTGTCATAGTACTTGCAGTGGATCCTGATGCAGTTTGGAATTCCTGTGTGATGGTCTGGATAGATGTCGGCGGTCTCTGTCAGTCAACAGACGAGGTCAGTCGATACGCTTTTTCTGTACGTGTCCCTTGATGTTTCCACTGCACTATCACATCGGAAACAGAGGACCTAGGGATGTTTAGGAGTGTGGAAATCTCGCGTACATACGTGTGACATACGCGACACGCAGTCATCTGACCACGTTCGAAGACTGCACGCTAGTGTTATCCACGGTGTGCCTGTGTAGGGAGCTTTCGGGTATGACTTTAAGGAACCTCTGTCTCTGTTGCAGAGAATTCTGATATCACAGCAGTACGTCAGAGACATCATGCGTCCTCATGTGTTACCTCTCACGATCCGGTATCCCGCTATCATATTTCAAGAGTTATCCTCGTTCTATCCTTGTGCGTGAGTGGTGGCTTAAACAGCTGTTTTGGCACTTTGCAGACTTCTTTCCTAATCCCTGTTTTCCTGCATTTCATAAAGAGTGCAAAATCTGATGTTTTGACAGCTCCGGCAATACAGCATAGTCCTAGTAGGTCATAGAGCAGAAAACGAAAAATTAAGCACTGTTTTCACACATGTGATGGCCGCCCTCAGTGAGAATGGTCCTTCTGAAGAAAGTATGCAATATTTTTCCCTGTGAGGCACAAGACAGTTCTGCAAGACGCTAAATTCGCATTCAGATCGTCATTTTGGCTCATTTCTTCACTTGGGAATCAATGCCGTATTCGTCGATCAATGTTGGGAAATTAGTTCACCCAAGAATAGCTTCTACTTTGCTCAGTAACATGTTGCTCTTCACGAGAATATCAATAAAAATTTGCAGTATTCTTCATTTTCTACGTACTACAGATTTCCGCATTGCTCGACTCAAACGAAACGTCATTCTCCTGTTTAAAAGAGCGACGCTGATAGGCGGAATATTTCTGATGCATACAGCCAGAGGAGTGAGGGGAGACAGCGAATGATATACCCTTGCAACTTTTAATGAGAGCGAGTGCACTCGTACATGCATGCAAAGAGCGAGGAGCAAAGTCTCTCCTCAGTACTTCACTGGGAGAGCACCTCTGTCGTTAGTGAATCGGAGTGACACTCTAGATAGAGTCGCTCACGATTAAGCGTTGTTCACTGTGTTGGCCGCCACACTTATTGTGCGGTGTGAACACGGGCAGAGTACTACTAAAACGCCTGCGGGCGAGTATTGAGTGGCATCGCGGTGGACTGGTTATGTGACTGGTGTACCACGCCAATAATTAGACTAGGGGCGGATAGGAGTCCTTGACTTCATCTAGGCATAGGGAGAGTTTGATTGGCGAAAGTCAATCCAGATAGAAAGAGACAGTTGTGTTATTTGTTAGCAGCGAGCGACACAGGCAGCAGTCGTCGCAGCTCACGGTATTGTGCGCTAAGCATATGTGAGTCCCGTATGTCCTCCCCAACAGTATACTCCACTACACTTCTCACGTGACAGCCTTGACCGTACCTAGAAAAGTCTTTCAAGTTATGTAGGTGCGGCTCTCAGCATTCTGCCGAGTAAATAGCATTGTTAAAGGAAAGGGAGAAAAGAACCTTTCCATACTTTGTAAAATAATTCATTCCTATCCACAAGAGGCAATCTACTGTTCCGAAGAGAACCCGGAAATTTATTATTATCTTCTAAAAAAAAGTTTCACTTGATTTCTCAGAATTTTTGCAATAGATAATATTTTTCGTTCGTTTAATGTTTTTCGTACACTAACTAGCAGTACTCCCATACTCAAGTATCCCACTAGTTACATAAGAATATATAAAATATTTTTGTGTCTTTTCCTTACAGTGAACGACTCCAGAAGATATTTGTTGCTGAATGTTTTTCAAGCAGTTCTTGTTGGTGCATTAGGAGCGTCTGTCTGACTTCTGTAGTAGTGTGAGGTGGAAAGTGTTTCTTGCAGGAGCCAAAGGGTACTTTTTGGATGAATCCATTGCGCAACTTGACAAAATAAAACCTACACACTCACAGTGCCACAGGTGTTTCACAATTACTTGGTCGTAACACCTGGTGGTTTAGTTAGACTTAGGTTAGTCTTTATAGGGGTGTCACCACGAGTTACTTGTAGATGTGAGGAAGCACAATCAGTCATTCAAACTTGCATAAGGGTACGAAAGTTTTTACATGATCTTATCAGCAAAAGGCAAACATATTTCATCACAGAGCACTCTGAAACTTCATACCGTTGATTTACGGTGGATTGCACAGGCTACTGAATGGATTACTTCCTTTAGTACTTTCGTAACTATACAGGGTAGTCATAAACTATCTGAAAAGCTTGTAACGATGTTGAAGGGTAGGCTGGGCTGAAAAATAATTGTTAAGAAGAAAATTCGATACGTTGCGCCGTTTCCGAATTAATTAGCGCTGAAGTTAGCCAACCAGTCCATTGTGCCGCGCAAATTCTAGCGACCCGCCAGAGACGGTGTTGCCAAGCCTTTTCGTCGTTTGGTTTCCCAAAATCGAAAGGGATATCGAGACAAGAATTTTACATGGGCCGGTGGTAAGGATCGAACCAAAGCCATAGGCTGAGCAGCCTCCTGCGCTGTCATTCTCGCTGTGGGAACAATTGACACTAATTACATCTGGAGGGGACGCTTGAATTTCCGCGCACTACGAACTGATTGCCTAACTTCAGTGCTAATTAACTCGGAAACGGCACAACGTATCGAATTTCTTTCATAACAATTACTTCTCAACACAGCCGTGCAATACTCTCATACGTTTTTCACATTGTTTCTGACATCCCCTATATCTACCGACATATGCCAATGAAGAGATCTTAAGTGTTAAACCTTATTTCTGAAAAAATATAGAACTCTTTGTGAACACCTTTAATTTAAAATTTCAAAATTTAGAATTAATTGGTACTTAGCTATTATTAGAAAGTAATTTATTTACTGAAATTTTAGTTTTACTTTCCAAAGAAAATAATATAATTGGGAAATCTGCTGGGAATGCTACCAGTTTTCAGTATCTTTATATTTTAATCTGCCTCTTTAAATTATTGACTGAAAACTACTAATAAATTTTAAAACTCATTTCACGTGAAGTTTTCTCGAGGAAACACTCTTAAGCACATATTTCTTAGGTCACTATCAACCGAAAACAGATTGTAAGTTGTGCCACTAGTTCTACTTCAACATTATTACAGAACAGCACACAGCAGTTAGTCATTTATGAGAAACAATTAGTGCTGACTATTATATGTCACAGAAACATATTATGAATGTACGTTTAGCTCTAATATTCAGAACTGTCGACAACACTCACATCGGTAGTACAAATGCAAATACTACAACAATATTTTAAACAACATACCCTTCCTGTATTACTTACTTTCGATAAAAGATAACTGCGGCTAGACGATTATCTTTATACAATAAATCCAGCAAATCTTATATCACTTATTCATTAATCACAGCACTTTTTTTTTCTTTGAGTCAACATTCTCCTTACTGGTTTGATAAGGCCTCCACGAAATTCCTCTCCTGCGCCAACCTGTTCATCTCCAAGTAAATCTTACAACCTACAACCTCAGTTATTTGCTCGATGAATTCCAGTCTCTGTCTTCCTTTACAACTTTTACCCTCTACAGCTCCCTCTAGTACCATAGAAGTTACTACGTGATATCTTAACATATCCTGCCACACTGTCCTTTCTTTTTTCAGTGTTTCCCATATATTCTTTCCTCGCCGATTCTGTGGAGAACGTCCTCATTCCTTACGTTGTCTGTCCACCTAGTTTTCAGTATTCTTCTGAAGTACCGCATCTCAAATGTATCGCAGTCCATGCTTCACTACCATATACGATGCTGTGCTCCAAAGGTATATTCTCAAAAATTTCTTCCGTAAAATTAGGACCTATGTTTGATACCAGTAACTTATTGTACGCCAGGAATGCACTCATTACAGCGCTAGTCTGCTTTTTATACTCTCCTTGCTCCGTCCGTCACGGGTTTTTTGCTACCTAGGCAGCAGAATCATTTAACGTCATGTACATCGTGATCACCAATCCTGGTATCAAGTTTCCCGCTGTTCTCATGTCGACTGCTTCTCATGACTTTCGCCTTTCTTGGGTTTCCTATTAATCCTTATTCTGTACTCGCCAGACTGTTTATCCATTCAACATATCCCGTATTTCTTCTTCACTTTCACTGAGGACAGTAATGTCATCAACGAATCTTGATATCCTTTCACCTTGAATTTTATTTCCACTCTGCATCCTTTCTTTTATTTCAGTCATTGTTTCTTCGATGTCTAAATTAAACAGCAGGAGCGAAAGACTGCATCCGTGTTTTATACCCATTTTTACCTGAGCACTTTGTTCTTGGTATCTAACTCTTATTTTACCTCTTGTATCTTGTACATACTATATATTACCCATCATTCCCTATAGCTTACCCCTACTTTTCCTTAGGATTTCGAATACCTAGCACCACTTTACGTTGTTGAACGCTTTTTCTAGGTCTACATATCTTATAAAAGTGTGCTGAATTTTCTTCAGTCTTGCTTCCATTATCTACCGCAATGTCAGAACTGCCTCTCTGGTGCCTCTATCTTTCCTGAAGCCAAACTAATCCTCATCTGACCTGTTCTCAGATTTTTTTCCAGTTTCCTGAATATTATGCTTATCAGCAACTTGGATGCTTGAGCTGTTAATGTGATTGTGCTGTAACTCTCGCATTGGTCGTTTCCTGCAATCTTCGAAATTGTGTGGTTGATGTTCTTCCGCCGGCCGTTGTGGACGAGCAGTTCTAGGTGCTTTACTCTGGAACCGCGAGACCGCTACGGTTGCAGGTTCGAATCCTTCCTCGGGCATGGATGTGTGTGATGTCGTTAGGTACGTTAGGTTTCAGTAGTTCTAAGTTCCGGGGGACTGATGACCTCAGATGTTAAGTCCCATAGTGCTCAGAACCATTTCTTTTATGTTTTTCCGAAAGTCTGATGGTATACCGCCAGTCTCATACATTCCGCATACCAACTTGAATAGTTTGTTGCCGTCCCCCCCCCCCCTAAAACTTTAGAAATTCTGATGTAATATTGTATACCCCTTCTACCTTCTTTGATCTTAAGTCGTCCAAAGCTCTTTCAAATTTGACTCTAAAACTGGATCCCTATCGAAACCTGTTTCTTCTTCTAACACGTCATCAGACAAGCCCTTCCCCTCATAGAGGCCTTCGATGTACTATTTACGCCTATACCGTTCTCTTGTCAGCATTTAACAGTGGAATTCCCAGTACATTTTACCACCCTTGCCTTTAATTTCGCCGAAGGTTCTTATAACTTTTCTATATGACGTGACAGTCGTTCCGACAATCATTTCTTTTTCGATTTATTCATATTTTCTAGCAGCTATTCCACCTTAACTTCCCTGCACTTCCGATTTATTTCATTCTTAAGTGGTTTGTATTTCTGCATTCCTGAATTTCCCTCAATGTTTTGAACTTTCTTCTTTCATCGGTCAACTGACGTATTTCTTCTGCGACCCGTGGTTTCTTTGCAATTACCTTGTGTGTACCTACCTTTTTCTCCCCAGCTTCTATGAGTACCATTTTAGTGATGTCAATTCCTCTACATTTGAAATGCCTAGTATCGCGGTATCTATAGCCTCAGAGAACTTCAAGCCTGTCTGTTCATTCTTTAGTACTTCCGTAACCCACTTCTTTGCTCATTGATTCTTCCTGATTGGTCCCTCAAACTTCTACCCACCCTTCATCATTACGAAATTGTGATCTGAGTCTTTATCTGCTCCTGGGCACTCCTCACAACCCAGTATCTTAGGCCGGCCTGGTGGCCGAGCAGTTCTAGGCGCTACAGTCTGTAACCGCACGACCGCTACGGTCGCAGATTCGATTCCTGTCTCGGGCATGGATGTGTGTGTTGTCCTTAGTTTAGTTAGGTTTAAGTAGTTCTAAGTTCTAGGGGACCGATGACCTCAGATGTAAAGTCCCATAGTGCTCAGAGCCATTTGAACCAGTATCTTATTTCTCAATCTCTGCGTGACCCTGATGTAATCTAACTTAAATGATTGTGTATTTCCCAACCTTTTCCAAGTATACCACCTCATTTTGTGATTATTGAACATAGTATTCGATAGCACTAGTTGAAAGTTATTGCAGAACTCAATCAGTCTTTCTCCTCTCTCATTCCTATTAAAAACCCAGTAAATCTTTCTTCTACTCCTTCCCCAACAAACACATTCCAATACCGCATGACTATTAGATTTTCATCTCACGTTACGTAGTGAATTATTCGTTCAACATCCTCGTACACTTTCTCTGTCTCTTCATCTTCTGACTGCGACGTCGGTATTTATATGTGAAATTGTTGTCTGTTTTGGTTTGTTTCAACAAATGTGAACCCTTTTTCTGCATCTGGTTTGTAAATGCGCAGCGGAATCGAAAAGAGTACTGGCGAACTTTGGCAGAATTAAGACTATCAACAAATACGTATTCAAAGTTTTAGAAATCAATACTATTTAATATATATTTTAAGGAATGACGCCAATAGAACATTTAACTTATCTCAAAACATATTTTCATCGTAAATTCTTCTTTAGTACTCGAAATGTACGTCAACGATGTTCCTCGTTTGTTTGCCATTTCTTTATTACACCTTCCATCTAGTGACGACTTATAGATTTACTACCACTCTTGTAAAATAAATCCAAACAAAAGAACAGTAAACATAGAACTACGAAAAATAGGCAACAAAAGCCCTTAAAAATTAAAAATTCTTATGTGACAGAACATCTTGAAAGGTAAGTTCGGATTCAACACAACAAAATACATACGACATGTTGCATCATATCCCGAACGTAAAATGGTTTATGAGTACTGTAATCAGCAAGCGATATCCAGTTATACAAAAATTGTACAAGCGACGCTAAGATAATGTCAATGGCGACACCAATACAGTGAATAAAAATTAAAAAGTAAACAGCGAATTATTGTTCCACGGGCAGCATTTTGACTAAGAGTACCTCTTCATGCAGTTACCGACGGAGAGGCTACAATGTAACACTAACTGCGCCGTACATAACGAACGTGGGTGTTATATTTTTGTTACGTCCATCGGCTAAAAAACAACATACTCATTATTATTTTAAGACCGATGTTTTCAACCCACGCACATGTGTAGCGGCTTCAGCGTATTAAAACTAAGTCTCTATTACAACTAGAGTCGTTTATGTGAAGACTCACGCGCGTCCCTAATGTTAGTAATTAACAACACGCCTGCAGCAGCTCGTGATGCTGACATCAACTTTGTGCAGATAATTAACTGCAACAGCTCGTTACAAGTGAGGTTTATTATTTCGATGCTAGGGCACATTTTCAATATAGTGCGTCACTAAGATGCGAAGTTTCACGCTGTACTTCAGTAGCACGCTGTAACGAAATTGTCGATACGTCTCACAATCCTTATGAAGTAATTACTAAGTGCCTTTGATCCCATTTCCCCCTTCTGTCACGATGTTTCAGTTTTTTCCTTGTAATTTCAAGGCGATTCATGCAATCCCCAACAAGTTTCTTACTATCTATCATTTATTCTCTTCTGCAAATCAATTAGTCTCGTCAGGTGCTCTGTGACCAATAGGAGTTTGTACATGGCAAAGAATTTCCAACTCTTGATGATCGCTTACTATCTTTTTAACGATGGAATACTCTAAAAATGGATGACAAATGGACTTCATTTTTGTAAATCATACATTCGCCACTGCTTTTCCGAAAATACCATGTTCTCAATTTCATCGTAACACTAGTAATGGATAAAACTCCCTCATTTCAAAATGTAGCTAAAATCGATATAAAACTCTCAGCTACTTGTACACATAAACCATAGTCTGCTCAGTGTTTGTCTCAATGTGTAATGATTACCTCAAGCAGCGACCGGAAATACCATAAAATACGAACGAGTACCTTTGATGTGGCAAAAGATATAGGCAGCTAAACATCACTTAGGCAAAAACCCAAAGCCCTGTAGAAAATCTTGAACAATACACAACGTAGTGAATTTAAGTGAAGAAAGTAAAAAATACATCAAATGTTACATGCCAAAGGGAATACAAACGTTTACAAAATTAGAAGAGCAAAGCGGCACAGCAGCAATGGCTAGAACTGAAACTGTGTAGCAGCACGCGTGGCTATCTGAAAGATATATGCTGGCAGTAGGAGAATTAAGGACCGTTGCTGATTAGAGAAACACCTGTATGAATATTAAGAACTGAGACAGTAATCTAGCGCAAATCAAAGGTAAGAAGGCGAATCGTAGAAGGAATCACATTACTACGTTTACAGAAGAAGAAATAAATGAATATGGGACTGAAAAGTCATACAGCGAGAAGAGTTTGACATAGTAATTGAAGACCGAATTTGAAATAAGAAACCCTTAGCAGATATTTCCTCTGACTTATGAAGAACTTTGACAGTGGCTCTCATCACTAAACTACCACTCTTGGTAGACTGTATAACAGGCAACATACTGTTAGACTTCAAGACGAATATAATAATTCCAGTTCCAATGGATCTGGTGCTGACAGATGTGAACACTAACAAGCTGTCAGTTTACTATGTCATGGTAATACCCACTGACAAGAATTATTTACAGAAGAATAGAAAGATTGGGAAAAGAAGAGTTGGGGACAGATCAGGCGGCGTACTGGAGAAATGGAGGAACACGCAAGATAATACATACCCTAAGGTGCATGTTAGAATTCAAAATGAAGAGACGCGTATGTATAATAGCTGGATCTGTAGATTTAGAGAAAGTTTTTCGCACCGTGTCTGGAATGACTCTTTGAAATTATGAAGGTTGTAACGCTGGAAATGCATATCCTCCTATTTCCATCTATTGTACTATAAATTTTTTCCTTCTTTTGTTACCTGAAGATGTGAGATTTCTGTGCCTTTATGTATTGTAATTGTTTTACTATTTTATTTACTATGTATTTATGTCGATTTATAATTGGTTTATGTTGTAAATATTATTTGTATTTTTACGCTGGGTCTTGCCTAGAGAAAACTATGCTATCGAACGAATACATCGATAGGTCGTGTGGAGAACCAAAATATTTACTATCTTTGGTAGTGTAATCTCGGTCCCGTGGAGCGCGGGCAGAGGGGGAGTCTGGCTGGAGTAGTGCAGCGGAGCAGGTGTGTTGTGTGACGCTCCCGCGAGTTGCCGCGCTTTCGGGGTTTGGCAGCGTGTAATTGCGCTCGAATTGCTGTGATAGTTTCTGACACGGTGTCGCGGACGGGAAGCATTAGCTCGCGCACGTCAAGAGCCCGTTTCGCCTGGTGACCGTGTCGAGAAGAAGGCGCGCCAACATCCAGCTTCTGCAACAGCGACTGCCGACAATGAGTGACTGTCGCCACCTCCTCGATCGACGGCTTCAAACCTTCAATCAACCAACAAGGAAGACTGGTAGCACGTAAAGTTTTAGAACTGTATGGCAGACCTCAGCTTTTAAAATTGTTGCCTCACAAAATTACAGCAAGTTTGCATGCACCTTTGTTGCTCATTGTCCCAATTGCTTTACCAAGCAGGGTCCCTTCCTTTTCCGAAATGAACCCGAGTGTCGCTGAAATTCAGACGCCAGCATTAAAGTAATATCATTCCATTTCACTGCTTTAATTTCAAAGTTCAGTTAAGGTATTCATAGCTGGCTACAATATTTAGATTACACAAGCACAATATAAGAGTGCGAGTTTTGTTAGCATATTTTAGCTTACCTGTGACTGCAACTCAGCTTGGTACGTACTAAATGTTACTATTGTTAATTGTCCAGATTCATTTAATTCAAGTTCAAAGTTAAATCTCTTATTTCTAAATTTCGTAGATTCAAGTAGCTTTTGAAATGGTTGTTGAGGTAGCCCAAGACTAACCTTATTTTACTGAATTTCGTAGTGCTTCAGAAACAAATCTCACTATTAATTTCAGTCACTAAATTAACTTTCAATTTTCCGGTTTTATTAATTCTTTTGCTAAATTAAGTCAGAGTGTAGCGAAATTTATTACTTCTGACAAATTTTCAGTTTTCACACTACACGTGTCAACCTTCAGTTGCCACGCTCCTAGTGCTAATTATATGTGTAATAACCATTCTTTTTCAGTTACCATAGTAATTGCCCACAGGACTGGCGACCGTAATTTCCCCCAAATCTCAAGTATCTAGTTACCGCTAGTTAATTTTTAACGTAACGGCCGCACATTTACTTTCTTTATTAACTTTACCCCTTTTCGAAATTAATTTCCACCAGTTTCATTTGCATTTTTCCTTTCATTTAGATGTAAACCTTTCCTCCCTCTTTACCGACAGATTAACTTCGGTGACGATTGCTTTTCCCAAATTTCCATTAGGTACACGCGGTTTAATTTTTCACTGTTATTAAGGTCGATAAGTGAGGGGGAGGTTACAAGGTACCACTGGTAAAACACAGATAGCGAAAGACTGTCTTCATGTTACATGAGTACAGAGACCAGAGTCGAACGGCATGAGAGGGAAGCAGTAATTGTTAAGGTGAGAGATGGATTGTTGAGTATCCCCTCTGTTACATAGTACGTAAATGCGGTGTGACAGTGTATGTTCCAGGACAATTTTTATCTGATTCACGACTTTACCCCTTACCCCTAATAAGAAGTTAATTAATTGGTTACTAATTGATCTCTTACGTAATAGTGCTCTCTGTCTATTCCTCTCTCAGTCCCTAACGGCGTTGGGGCGTCCGATAGCGTCTGAGTATCGATAATTGTCGGTCAGTGTGCTCCTGACCCCGGGGACTGCATGTGGTGTAGCATTTCTACGGCAACAGCAGCAGCGGCATTAGCAGTGGAGTCCCGGACCTGTCGGCATTTGATCTACAGCAACCACAGCAGTAGAGGTCTGCATTTGAGTTCCCCGACCAACTGCCATTCTATCGATCCCAGCCAGCAGCATTGAAACTGCAGTCGAGTGCTGTTACTACTAATAGCAGGATGATGCCACTGTTCTTCGCTAGTAAGTACAATTTAACAATAACTGGTTCGTAGCGTGTGAATGTGGGGCTAATGCCAGACAGGATTCTGAAGTTGATATCGAAATGGAGAATGGACACTGAAGTGGTAACGAAGTGCGCTGTACGCGTCTGGAATTACACTAATTTTGTGGTATTAGTGAGTGCATTGTAAGAAAACTTACTGATGCGTTTAACTCTCTGTGTTCGTCAATTAACGTCGGAATGTTAAAAGATGAAGCAGCAGTAGTGGACAAGTATAGAGTAACAGTGCTCGAGTTAAGAGTTGACGGTGCACCCATATACATCAAACAATGAAGTGTAGCGCATTTACGTGACCTATGGTGTGCATTAATGATTGTATCAGACCAACTGAGTCACTGGCGGCTGTATGATAGGGCAACATTCCATGACTTCATTACGTATTTGCATGCCAACAATGCTAAGATGCACCAGCTAGATCAGTCTATTAATACATTTACTGCACATGTGCCGCAGTCTGTTAAAGTTCAAGCGACTTCAAGAGGTATACACTTGAACCATTTGGACAATAGTGTAAAGAAATATTTATTTATATGTGAAATAATAAAAAAAATCTTATATTAAAAATGTATTAATTTCTCTGACTCCCATCACTACATAAAAAAAACCTTAAAGACTTAGAGAGAGAGACGTTATTTCATAAATGAAGAACAGTTTTTATTATTTGTATATATGCATTTTTTAATTTCATAGTTAAAGTATATAATAATTACAAAATAAATCTCTGGTAGTTTTTCTATTCAAATTTTTTTGGTATTTTCATTCCATATTTATAATACATATATTCACAAAACATTTTATGGTACTATTTTTACTTATAATATGTATGTGCAGAGATAAATACTCATTACTAACAGAGAGGGAGAGGAAGAGGGAGATAGAGAGTAGTGAATTTGTTGTATTTACTGTCTATTTACAACAACAACAGCAGCAAGAAACCTGAACACACACATACGCACTCACTCACACACACACACACACTCACTCTCACTCTCTCTCTCTCTCTCTCTCTCTCTCTCTCTCTCTCTCTCACACACACACACACACACACACACACACACACGCACACATACATACACACTCATACAAACACAAATTTATGTATATACACTCACAGACAGTGTACAGATAAAAAAGCATTTACTCACATTCACATAACTAGCTATGACGAACAATTCATACTACTACTATTTCACATGCAAATATATCCATCTCTGTTTACAAATAAATAGTTCATCCAAGTGTTCAGGCATTTAACAATATCCAAGTGAATTGTATGACAATGGTATGGTTCCCATCCCAGCATCAACGATGAAGCGCTTTCGTCATGACGTGACAATCCGACTTTCAGTTGCGATGCGCTATGCAGCACTTTATCTCGCTCTCCAACGACTACTTGGCGCACCATATGCGGTGGCTTAGGTGCAGCACCATATACGCCATCTAAAAGACACACCTTACAATCCTCGGTCGGTAGATGCTTTGAGGCCGCCTACTGCCCACCTCTGCCCCACTTTTGGATTGTTCCAATATCTGGACAGTACGAGTACATCTTAGATCGGAGCCCAAAACCTCACAATCTATGAGCCATTCACCATGTACTACACCAGTATGGTAAACTTATTGTTTCATGGGGCAATACCATAAGGATTATCGGTCGCGAATCCAGACTTGTCGAAATCCTTGATACGACACGTAATTAGTTCATACTGATCACAGCCATGCAGCCAGTGGATGGAACTGCCTGTATCCATGTAAAGTAACTTTGTATTAGCAAAGTTCCGCTTAGCGGAACTGTAATGAAAACTGTACATGTGGAGTCTGGAGAGGTCCAGCACACACATACCGATGTAGAAAGGCTTCGTATACCACATGGAAACCTTAGTCATCTCCAGAGCGACAAGTCCTTCATTGAAGAGTGCCGCCTGCTTAAAATTTGGTCGGTCGGACGATATAACTACGCTCCTGAAGGTAAATTAAATGGGTATCAAGGTATTCTCTAACATTTGCCGCAGTTTTACTGAGCATCATGTTGTTCACTAACCTAAAAAAGTGAATTTTTTTTTTTAGATCACATGTTGCGAGAGCCTTCAATTCGGTGTTTAAATCTATATACACCTTCAGGCTGGGACTCTGGTTGAAAGAAATGCCACCGATGATTCTAACAAGATTCATTCCCTAATTGAGACACTGCTGGGAGTTACGGTGGTGATTTTTGTATCTCTTCGTATTAGCGAGAGTGGTTATCAGCCTGGGAAATCAATCATTACATGGGGATAAGTTCTGTGAGCACAATGGCAAATCGGCGTGAGCATCATACAAGTCACTAGGATATTCGAGGTCTGCCTCCACGGCATATCCCGTATCAGAGTTAGGTGACACACCTTTAATCTTTGTCTGTCATCTGATGAGCTCCTCTTTGTCGGTTACCCATGAAAACCTTTCAATCAGCAAGGATTGTTCCACAGGGTATCCACATAAGTTATTCACATCCTAGTGTATACCACTCGATTCATCTTCAGTAGTCTTGTACTCTTCTTTGCCCATTCGCCAGTTATTCGTTTAGCATACCTGTGCATGTACTGGCAAAGTCCTCAGCGGATCTTGCATTCCCAAAACTGTAGCACGTCGACACTGGTCAAAAGATGGCTACTGACATCGCAAAAATGTGTCTCATGAAAGTCCATGCACAGTGCATTAAGTGGCAGACTCCAGAGAGTGTGTGTCCTAGCATACACTTCACAACTCCTCAGAAATGTTTGTGAGCAGTTGTACGTCAGTGTTCCTACATAATCTTTCATACTACTCTACTTTAGGGACGTTGACACCTGTCAAACATTCACCACATGCTCACACTCTGCAGCTGTTAGTACAGTGCGCGCGAGTTTGTTGGGGAATGCAGCACTGTCGGGCAGTGTGGTTTTGTCCTGTCTCTCCTTTGAATCCAGGTATTCGTAAGGGGAGATCCCTATTTTCGTCACAAGCTGAACTTTGTGTCATCGGGATGTACTCCTCTGATGATATGCTTATTCGACTGATGAACTGTTTCAGTGAGTTTCTGAATAGGTGCGGGCATGAACCGAAGAGAATCCAGGAAGCAGAGCGCAATTTTAGGTGTGATCCACTTGGAGAATGAAATGTACAGCACAGTGGTGTCAGGTAAGACACTTTGTCATCTTTTAAGCCGCACAATCAGCTTAACAGCTCATGCATCGAACCTGCTTACAAGAATAATATACAGAAGAATGGAAAAGAAAATTGAGAATGCGCTAAGTGACGATCAGTTTGGCTGCAGCTGTTAGTACAGTGCGCGCGAGTTTGTTGGGGAATGCAGCACTGTCAGGCAGTGTGGTTTTGTCCAGTCTCTCCTTTGAATCCAGGTATTCGTAAGGGGAGATCCCTATTTTCGTCACAAGCTGAACTTTGTGTCATCGGGATGTACTGCTCTGATAATATGCTTATTCGACTGATGAACTGTTTCAGTGAGTTTCTGAATAGGTGCGGGCATGAACCGAAGACAATCCAGGAAGCAGAGCGCAATTTTAGGTGTGATCCACTTGGAGAATGAAATGTACAGCACAGTGGTGTCAGGTAAGACACTTTGTCAGCTTTTAAGCCGAAATCATCCAACTGCACAACAAGAAAGCGATCATCATACCCGTTTAATTTATGAAACAAAATGGGTGTGAGTCATGGTAATTAATACATTAAATTGCATGTATTGTGAGGTGCACTGTGGAACTTCCCTGTTAGACGACAGTGGTCTCTACCAGGAGAGCGTGCACCTTTATCCAGTCGCGACCCACAAATATGAATCAGTTATTAGAAAGTTGTAGCTGTAATAGCGATGAACCTCCCATGTGAGTTCTTGCAGCTTAGTGAACAACCATGTCGCAGGATTGTATCCTACATTTGTTCTGAAACGACAGAGATTGACAGGACGTGCAAAGAACCTGGAATACTGCTGAATATGATGTGTGTCCTCCTGCGAAAGACATATTAAGAGGCGGTGGGATCGACTTCACAATGCGCCACTGCACTTAGGAGCCACTCAAAATCAGTATAAACTGCAAAGGAACATACCTCCTAGTGGTCGGCATTGTCAGACCTTAAGAACTTGTCTGCATCATTCAGCGTTACCATAAGCATTTGTTCCTGGGATGAACAATCAGTGATACGTTTAGCTACATACTCGCTCAAAGCAAATGACCTAAGGTGTCTGCGACAAAAATGACGTGTACCACACTGGGTTGACAATTGGGTGGAAGGGAGGCAGGACACACTCTTGATCCAGCCCATCTCCTCTGGAAATTAACGGGAAAAATAGGTCTTTGGGATACTGGCCGTCTACTTTAGAAAAATAGAGTGTCCGACCACTTTGTGTTGCACATCGTTTTTTTCCATGCGTAGCATGCTCATTTCCTTCTTCTGGCTTGTCTTCATCCAGGCCATAAAAGTGTAGAGAATAATCTGGAATCTGCCTCTCAAATGTTGATAGGTCCTGTAGTCTGACGGGGAATGATATTCAGCTGAAGCTATAATTCCTGCGAAATACTTCGTTTTGTATTAAGTATAATGTCTTGTATGCATTCATAATTTCTGTCACAAGCCAGAACCCACCTTAGTAGTATTTTGGACATGGATATAGGCATTTAAGCAAGTAGGTCTTTCTGGAGACGTGTGAAGCTCGTCTAACAAATTGCTGTATCATTTATATGTAGACATCTAGGTGGAATAAACGACAGAGTGTCTTACAGTACCTTCTGTCTACGTTTCAGAAAACTGACGCAGTATGATGCTCGGAATACAAATACAGAACCACTTTGCAATTGAATCACTCAACAATTCCCCGCCATTTCCCCCGCGAATGTAGACAATATCTGCCTCACCAATATCGTCGGTGCTATCTTTACTTTTCGCGGTGAAAGTGAGTACAAAGCACGTCACCGCACTGCATTTAATGGTGGGATACCGGGGATTTCTAATGATTCTAGCAATATCCCTTTCCAAAACCGACAAACCTGTGTTGACTAAAGAATGAGGGGCCCTATCCCAGCAATAGTGTTGTCTACGCAGGCATAGGACGTCCTGCTCCTAAAAGTGTCAGAAATCATCGAATAAGTTAAGGATTGTGTGTGACTAACCTGCGGCTGCTATTAACAGGATGGGCTGGTGGAAAACTGGTGTCACTGCATAGTGTATATGGCGCTGACCATACCTCATGCCAGCCAATTTTGGATGGCCCAAGCCATGGAGAGGTGGCGTAATGGTGGCAGCACTGTGTGGCCACCAGTTGGATGGACCTGGCTGAGGTGATGTAGGCGCTCACCAGTGAGGCGTTCAACCCCTATTGTGGCAGTGGTGCGATGGCCCAGCCTGCTGTAAGATTAGTGGTGGTGGTGGTGGTGGCGACAATAGTGGTGGTGGGGAGGGTGGATACGAAAGAAGTGGCTCCACCTTCCGTGGGAGTGATGGTCCTACCTATGACAGCCAGTGACACGATCTGATCTACAGTGTGGGATCTGGAGGGTGTAGGCGGTTTGGTCCTTCCTGACCTACAGCTGGGATGCAGCTGGCTGTGCCAGAAATTTCACAGCAGCATTGCAAGCCCACCAGTATCCATAAATTATGCACAGAAGCAGAAAAATGAATTTAAAATCTCTAATACTTAATGCTTAAAAAACCAGTAGAGAGTCATTGTTGGCAAGTATAATGTCCAATGCCGATATAATTGGTGAAATGCGTCTAGCAGACCATTATCAATCGGTGAACCATCATCAGGTGCTGCAAGCAGATCTACCAACACTGGCATTGGTGGCAGCGGAGGAAGAGGTGTGCACTGTAGGCCGGGAAATGTGTCCGAGAGGGTTCTGTCAATGACTGACGACAGCATTGGCGCGGCTGCAACGAAAGCTGGTGATTATATTGGTCATGATGGTGGTGGTGGAACACCAACATTCTCTTCGGACGCAAGGAAAAAGAAACAACAGCATTTAACACGTAATAAGCACAATAAAAATTATTGTAGAATAATGAATTGAATTACTACTACTACTTACGCAACTGGATTTCTCAGGGATCGTCACCAACCATGGGGCTGAATTCCCGCAACATCTAGAAAGCATCTAGAAAGAAAGAAGAAGAACACAAGAATCACGAATAAACATGAAAAATACAAATAGTCGTTTACTATATAAAAATTCGCATACATACTTTCATCCTCATCTTCTGCCAAGATGCTTAAGATGTGCGGCATCACACCATCATCGGTAAATAAGTATAACAGTGTGGTGTCGTCATCATTCTTTATGCATGGAGACTTAAGGGCTCATCATCGGCTTCACGACAATTATTAATTTCTGAACGTCTCACGTTCATACGTCGGTACCAGGTGGTGATCTGAGGCAAAGTGAGACTGTCGTTGCGCTCCTCAGAGCTATATTTTATGATCTATAACCCTCCAGCCATGCACCGAGCACTAATAGCGATTTCAAGTTGCTGCTGCTACACGTGTACAGTACAGCCATCAAAAATTACTTAGCCATAACGTGCTGCGTGTTTGAACACACACGGTACTGTTGCTACTGTGTGGAGCCGACATCACTACCTGTCATGGAATATGTTGGCTGCAGGGAGTTAGTTTTAATAAGTACTTACCAGAAATGCAGAAACGGGTTAATTTATCGAAAGAAGAAGAAGCTGTTTGCATATTAAACGATTGGGATTATCCAGCACGCAAAGATGCACGAGATGAAAATGTTTGCTGCAAATAGCTATTGATCGCCAGCATTTTGAGCAATGTATTTCAGAGTCTTCTAAAATCATTTCACTAGCTCTCGACGAAGTACACAGACGTCACGTGTTTAAAAATTTACCTGACAAACAAACCTGTGAAGAAAGAGAAATGAGCTCTTGTGTGCAGTTCATTGGCACGAATTATAATTAATCTGTGTCTTCCATCATTCCCCGCGTTCGGAAACAAAATCGTGCGAGAAATATCTTTCATATTGTTATTTTTGACAACATTAATCATACTAATCATACATTAATGTCCTTCACTCAAAAAAAAAAAAAAGAAAAGGAATGATAGTGACGAGGTTAATGAGTCTACATGGAGCCACTGAGATTCCTGGAGGGAAAGTAATGAGGTCTATAACATGACAGATCTTTAACAACATACTCATTATCAAAGACAATGTACGGTGTATGTCGAGAGATACTTCGTATTATTGCCGCCAATCACATTCAGCAGTAGCAGCAAGCAGCCAGTGAATATTTATGGAAAAGACAGTATTTGCTAAATATTCATATTGTCGAAAAAGTATTGTTGGTATTATAATTGTTGCTATTATACTTGTTTACATCAGCAGCTGTATATCGTTTGTTCAATGGACGAGATGCTTGAATTTAGCAAGGAGGAATTCCCGACCACTCTATTTGTTGTAAACATCGACCAGAGAAATGTAATCACAGCTCTCTATATCAGGAATGGAACTCCATTACAGTGGTGGAGTGTAAGACCGCAGGCAGGCAGAATATTGTTCTGCAAATACTGGACATGTGGCAGAATGCTAAGAAGCTCGGTTACGTGACCATCTCACCTTGCTGCCTATGCTGAAATGTTTGCCCTTCCTAAAATCCCTCTTCATTCTTCCACAATGCAAGAAGTGTAAACAATAATTGCAGTAGGGATTCATCTATCTATAATAACTATTTCTGTTATATTCATACACTTAGGGTTTTGTTGTTGTTAATATTACAGCGCAAGTGGTGGTCTTCAAAACTCTGTGAAAGAAAGCTGAGGTGGGGTTCTTTAAAAAAAATCGACAACATCGCTCTGTCGCTGTATTTGAGGCTTGACAATGACGGTGTGGGACGACGTAAGTATTGGAAGCTGTGTATGCACCATACTCTCACAGCGTAGTCCTAAGCATTTAGCGAACTACTTGTCCATAGCATTTCATAATGCTTCTGACATAATGCAGAGGTGTTCTAACTGCACTGCTGAGGACAGTGTGAATAGCAGGTCGTGATGATGATGATGATGATGATATGCAGAGGTGTTCTAGTTGCACTACTGAGGAGGATGTGAATTGAAGCAAACATGCTAAGAAAGCCGTATTCTGGAAATCATGAAAACAATATTTTCTGCAATCGTATAAATGACTGAGACAGAGGAGAGAGGGAGATAGAGAGAGAATCATGCAAAATATGAGAAAGAAAAAAGTCGTGTTTTTATAATAATAATAATAATATAGAGCGAAATAGTACCCCTGTTGTACATGTGTCAAATAAAAAGTTCTACAAACAACGGCTTTGTCTTTTTTAATGTGAAAACCCAGTTCACATTACGTAAGTGCATTCAGTCTTTCAGAGAACGTAATTTCGCTTCCACGATACGAACAAAAACTGATATAAACGAGTAGTCGTCGCCATGGCTGTGTGGATGAATCTCCATCAACACAAGGTGCTTCTAACAACAGACTGATCCTGCAGTGATGCTAGAAACCCGAGGAAGCAGCAGCAGCAGCAGCAGCAGAAGATTAACCACACCAGGGCTTTAATTGTTGGTGCTACAGGGTGCGGAGAAACTAATGTAATTCTGTCAGTGTTAACACATGTCGTGAGGTTCGTCACGAGCATATAAATGTGTTTTCAGATACCAGAGATTACAGAAGATTTTACGTGGTACTGATGGAGCTAAACACTAGGCACTGAGCGAAATCAATGATATTTCACCACCAGAAAATGTGAATCCCAGCACAGTATCTATATTCAATGATGTCACCGTCGAGAAACAGGATCAGATATGCGAGTATTTCTGCTTCAGCTGACATGTAAAAGTGGACATATTTCATTTGAGCTGGAAGCATTCCTAGATTTCAAAGCAGTTAATTCATGATCATAGTAACATCATGTCTTTCAAATAGGACAATATTGATTTAAAGCATGTTTACCAAGTGCATGCGGGTACTGACATTACGTTCAGTGAATTTATAAGCATCTGTGCAGGTATCTGGAATTACGTGCTGTATGGGTTTCTGGTTACAGACAAAACTAGAAAGTTGGATGTCGGAAGGTATAGACGAAATTACCAGAAGGCTCTTGTTATTAAAAAAATAGCAACAGTAATAGATGGCAGATTTCAGACTACCTAACAGATCAAAACGAAAATTTCTGTTCCGACACTGACAATGTCGAGTGTTTATGGAAAAAGTTCAAGGCAATCGTAAAATGCGTTTTAGACAGATACGTGCCGATTAAAACTCTGAGGGACGGGAAAAACCCACCGTGGTTCAACAACAAAGTTAGGAAACTACTGCGAAAGCAAAGAGAGCTTCACTGCAAGTTTAAACGCAGCCAAAACCTCTCAGACAAACAGAAGCTAAACGATGCCAAAGTTAGCGTAAGGAAGGCTATGCGTGAAGCGTTCAGTGAATTCGAAAATAAAATTCTATGTACCGACATGACAGAAAATCCTAGGAACTTCTGGTCTTAGCTAAATCAGTAAGTGCCACGAAACAGCATATACAGACACTCTGGGATGATGATAGCACTGAAACAGAGGATGACACGCGTAAAGCTGAAATAATAAACGTCTTTTTCCAAAGCTGTTTCACAGAGGAAGACCGCACTGCAGTTACTTCTCTAAATCCTCGCGCAAACGAAAATATGGCTGATATCGAAATAAGTGTCCAAGGAATAGGAAAGCAACTGGAAACACTCAACAGAAGACCTGACGGGATACCCATTCGATTCTACACAGAGTACGCGAAAGAGCTTGCCCCGCTTCTAACAGCCGTGTACCGCAAGTCTGTAGAGGAACGGAAGGTTATAAATGATTGAAAAAGAGCGCAGGTAGTCCCAGTCTTCAAGAAGGGTCGTCGAACAGAATCGCAAAACTATAGACCTATATCTCTGACGTCGATCTATTGTAGAATTTTAGAACATGTTTTTAGCTCGCGTATCATGTCGTTTCTGGAAACCCAGAATCTACTCTGTAGGAATCAACGTGGATTCCGGAAACAGCTATCGTGTGAGACCCAACTCGCTTTATTTGTTCATGAGACCCAGGAAATATCAGATACAGGCTTCCAGGTAGATGCTATTTTTCTTGACTTCCGGAAGGCGTTCGATGCAGTTCCGCACTGTCGCCTGATAAACAAAGTAAGAGCCTACGGAATATCACACCAGCTGTGTGACTGGATTGAAGAGTATTTAGGAAAAAGAGCACAGCATATTGCTCTCAATGGAGAGACGTCTACAGACGTTAAAGTAACCTCTCGCGTGCCGCAGGGGAGTGTTTGGGGACCATTGCTTTTCACAATATATGTAAATGACCTAGTAGATAGTGTCGGAAGTTCCATGCGGCTTTTCGCGGATGATGCTGTAGTATACAGAGAAGTTGCAGCATTAGAACATTGCAGCGAAATGCAGGAAGATCTGCAGCGGATAGGCACTTGGTGCAAGGAGTGGCAACTGACCCTTAACATAGACAAATGTAATGTATTTCGAATACATAGAAAGAAGGATCCTTTATTGTATGATTATATGATAGCGGAACAAACACTGGTCGCAGTTACTTCTGTAAAATATCTGGGAGTATGCGTACGGAACGATTTGAAGTGGAATGATCTTATAAAATTAATTGTTGGTAAGGCGGGTGCCAGGTTGAGATTCATTGGGAGAGTCCTTAGAAAATGTAGTCCATCAACAAAGGAGGTGGCTAACAAAACACTCGTTCGGCCTATACTTGAGAATTGCTCATCAGTGTGGGATCCGTACCAGATCGGGTTGACGGAGGAGATAGAGAAGATTCAAAGAGGAGCGGCGCGTTTCGTCACAGGGTTATTTGGCAAGAGTGATAGCGTTACGGAGATGTTTAACAAACACAAGTGACAGACTCAACAAGAGAGGCGCTCTGCATCGCGGTGTAGCTTGCTGTCCAGGTTTCGAAAGGGTGCGTTTGTGGATGAGGTATCGGATGTATTGCTTCTACCTGCTTATACCTCCCGAGGAGATCACGAATGTAAAATTAGAGAGATTCGAGCACGCACGGAGGTTTTCCGGCAGTCGTTCTTCCCGCGAACCATACGCGACTGGAACAGGAAAGGGAGGTAATGACAGTGGCACGTAAAGTGCCCTCCTCCACAGACCGTTGGGTGGCTTGCGGAGTATAAATGTAGATGAATGTAGATGTAGATGTAGATATGCAATGGCCGTATTCGGAGATACACCGAGTATTCAGGCCGACAAGGGGGTTATCGACAGACAGAACATTCGGCAGTTCGTGGACGCGAAAATTGTAGCTATCAAGCTGCTTAATCGTCATACAACAGAAATGCAGGCATTGGGCAACAGCATGCAAAAGATAACTGTGAGGGTCCACGAAGAAACCGAACTGCTGGAAATCATCAACGAAACTATTACTCACCATACTACGGAAATTTAGACGTTGGGTGGCGCAATGCAAGTTGTAACTATAAAGGTCCATGAAATAAGAGAAACGCTGGAAGATTTATATCAACTCCTCTGAGCCGTGGTGGCTTCCGTGAGGGCGCTCGCATGATCCTATTGGCGCAACTTGTGCGCTCGTTCCATTGACTCTGGTCCTCGTCGTATTATCTCTGCTGCGTTATGTGTTACCTCTCTGGTGCTGTGTGGTGGCTAGCCTTGTGCCGGACACGGAGCTGGAAGGGTGTCCCTGGGTACTCGGCGTCCTGGCGATTGCAGCGAGTTAACTCCATTGACCGTTGTACTATGGGGGCCAGCGTTTTCCCGCGGCAATGACCGTTGCTACCAGTGAATTTAGAGGTCAAGGATCGGGTTTCGTCGCGTGCAACCTGGTTACGACTTTCATGAGTCAACAGTGGTGTACTAAATAGCCGAGATGTACTGAACAACTTGTTAGCGGCCACGAGCAGCAGGGCAGTATTATCCGGTGCCTACCTAAAGTCCTGAAGCAGTTGGCCTCCTTGGAATTTGTTTGAAATTGTCTGTTATTGTTGTGGTCCTCAGTCCTGAGACTGATTTGATGCAGCTCTCCATGCTACCCTATCCTGTGCAAGTTGCTTCATATCCCAGTACCTACTGCAACTTACATCCTTCTGAATCTGCTTAGTGTATTCATCTCCTCGTCTCCCTCTACGATTTTTACCCTCCACGCTACCCTCCAATACTAAATTGGTGATCCCTTGATGCCTCAGAACATGTCCTACCAACCGATCCCCTGTTCTAGTCAAGTTGTGCCACAAACTCCTCTTCTCCCCAATTCTATTCAATACCTCCTCATTAGTTATGTGAGCTACCCATCTAATCTTCAGCATTCTTCTGTAGCACCACATTTCGGAAGCTTCTATTCTCTTCTTATCTAAATTATTTATCGTCCACGTTTCACTTCCATACATGGCTACATTCCACACAAATACTTTCAGAAACGACTTCCTGACACTTAAATCTATACTCGATGTTAACGAATTTCTCTTCTTCAGAAACGCTTTCCTTGCCATTGCCAGTCTACATCTTATATGTTCTCTACTTCGACCATCCTCAATTATTTTTCTCTCCAAATAGCAAAACTCCTTTACTACTTTAAGTGTCTCATTTCCTAATCTAATTCCCTCAGCATCACCCGACTTAATTCGACTACATTCGATTATCCTCGTTTTGCTTTTGTTGAATTTCATGTTATATCCTCCTTTCAAGACACTGCCCATTCCGTTTAACTGCTCTTCCAGGTCCTTTGCCGTCTCTGACAGAATTACAATGTCATCGGCGAACCTCAAAGTTTTTATTTCTTCTCCATGCATTTTAATATCTATTCCGAAGTTTTCTAACATCAGGGAGAGGCTACAACCCTGTCTCACTCTCTTCCCAACCACTGCTTCCCTTTCATGTCCCTCGAGCCTTGTAACTACCATCTGGTTTCTGTACAAATTGTAAATAGCGTTTCACTCCGTGTATTTTACGCCTGACACCTTCAGAATTTGAAAGAGAGTATTCCAGTCAACATTGTCAATAGCTTTCTCTAAGTCTACAAATGCTAGAAACGTAGGTTTGTCTTTTCTTAATGTAGCTTCTAAGATATGTCGTAGGATCAGTATTGCCTCACGTGTTCCAATATTTCTACGGAATCCAAACAGATCCTCCCCGAGGTCGTCTTCTACCAGTTTTTCCATTCGTCTGTAAAGAATTCGCGTTAGTATTTTGCAGCTGTGACTTATTAAACTGATAGTTCGGTAATTTTCACATCTGTAAACACCTGCTTTCTTTGGGAATGGAATTATTATATTCTTCTTGAAGTCTGAGGGTATTTCGCCTGTCTCATACATTTTTCTCACCAGATGGTAGAGTTTTGTCAGGTCTGGCTCTCCCAAGGCTGTCAGTAGTTCTAATGGAATGTTGTATACTCCCGGAAATTGTCTATGAAGACTATTTCGTACGTAATGTACCTAAAAGAGTGTTCGTTCATTCTACCAGTTGTGAGCTGGCCAGGATTCCAGTTTCTTTATGTCTTTCGGTGACCCTTCTGGGGCTGTGTGTATCAATCTGGAGGTTACTGTATGCCTCAAACTAGTATTTTGCAATATTGATATTGTACTTGAAATCATGGTTTGTCATTATTAAATATTCGGTACTATTAATTGCAATTCTGTTTGATGTAGACCTCAAGGCCTGTAACTAAAGTTGTGTGCGCTCAGCCTAAAAACACGCACATGTGGGTCATGTACGTGTGCGTGCTTGTATTTGCACACCCTCTGACTCTACGTTGAGCAGCCCTTCGGGTTATGGTTGTACAGTTTAACTGGCCGTCTGCAGTTTGGTACGAACCGGAATTACAGTGTCTATTAGCCCCTAAGAGACGCAGTAAAGGTAGAGCTTGATTTTTTAAATCTTGTTGAAATGATTATGTAAATGACTTTGTACATTGCTTCTTGTTGTTGCTGGTAAGATTAACTTGCAATGTTATGAGCGGACCACTCCCATTCTGAAGTTTTAACACTTCAGTTTTCAATTGCCCTTTTAAGTGTTACTGTGTATGTAAATTTTTATCAAACTTGTTTTGCTGTTTGTTATTTGGTATATTTTGACAGAAGCGGTAGCGTTTGACGCGTTGCTGTTCTGCTGTTCCGGGGCAGGGAAGCGCTTTTCTGTGCTTCGTCGGCCTTCCCGTCATCACACGAGGCTAAGTGCTAGAAGGTCACACGCTAGTCTGTGGATCTCCCGTTTCAGTCTCAAGTTGACTAGTTTGTTGCTACTCCTGCTGTCGTGCTACGACGGAGGTGTCGCCGGATTGGAAGTAACTGACTCAGCATTTCTGTTATTGTAAGGCCCTCGGGGGCGCGTGATGAAGGTCTTTAGCACAGACGTTCTTCTTTTCTTTAAAAAAATTAAGGGTTTAGCTGTCGTTATCATTTTAATGTTTTATGGGTCCGGTAGTTTATTTAAGTACTTAACGTGATTTATGTAGAATAGGCTTTAGGGCAGTCAGTGAATTACTACTGTGGCTTCGGTTATCTATATGAGAGCAGAACAATCAAAGCAGATGTATGTATTTCATTGTATTTTTGTTTAGTATTTGTTGAACTTATATTCAAGTCCTGTTGTAGGATTAACCCACAGCTGTGACCTAGTTGCGGGGGCTGAGTGCCACCGCAGGTTTATTTAATTAATCAACATTTTGTAGTCGGGCCACCATTGTGACGTACTGTTGACATTTTTGGGGTACTATTCTAATTTTATATTTAATGGAAATGTCCTTATATATAGTAAATTTAATTTAAAAACCTTAATTGTTTGTAAGTATTTCGCAAGTATCTTGGTAACTGTCAGTTGCCTCTGGATTGAATTGTTATTAAATAAAAATATTTGTTTGGGAATGATAAATAACGCATAGAGTTGTGCCACACTCCCACGTGTTTTCCTTAAATTAATCTCAATCGTTGTTCTTGCGATTTGTTTTTGGTCTCATCCTCCAGTAACTATTAAGGAAGAAAATCATCACGAAGAAAGCATTAAACCCTTCTGCAGTTAATCAATGTAGTAAACACGAAGTGTCAACGAGATTGTGAATACCTGTTTCATACATACGAAGAGAGACTGTATAATTCTCTGCCTCATGATGACTGGGTGTTGTGTGATGTCTTTACGTTAGTTAGGTTTAAGTAGTTCTAAGTTCTAGGGGACTGATGACCATAGATGTTAAGTCCCATAGTGCTCCGAGCCATTTGAACCATTTGAAGACCGTATAAGATGTTAGCAGTCACGAAGCCAGATTAACATGCAGCAGCATGTCGAAAAAAAGCAAAGTCATCGAGCTCGGGATGCTATTCATCCGAAATAAGGAATAATGCAGGTAGAACAGGTGCAACGTGATCAAACTCTGTTCGAAACTTTGAAAGCAGTTACTGATTCCATCAAGCGACTGTCGAAAGCTGAGAAAGACAAGGAAGGAGAAAAGGAAAAGGAGTAAAAGATTCAGTTACTGGTTTTATTAATTGTCACGGTGATAATAAGACAGACAAGATATATGGCGTCAGGAGAGTATAACTGTATACGCTGAGCACGCACCCAAGTATACAGTTCGGGTTGGTGACAGACAGTTTAAAAGGACGCCTGGTTTATTGTATCTAACATTCCTGATAGCAACCAACTGCAAAGGTACAAGGAGATATTACATTTAACAGTGGTTCATAAGAAAGTCAATTTAGAACCGAAAGGTCCATCCAGTGTGAGGTACAAGAATATTATTAAACCAACGTCAATGGGCGAACATAGCACCGGTGAACGGATTCTCAGTCAGTAGAAAAGAACGACCACTCCAACTTAGGAGCATATATTCTACGACAAGCCGAATGAATGTAGGTGATGGATCCATCATTTGAATGCGATTATACATCGTATTTAGAAACTCATCATGGTGAACATCAGACGGATATATTTTTATTGTTCTGTGATGAGGTCGTCGTACTGATATTCTGGAAAACATCTAACCATTTGCACGGACCACGAAGACTGAATTCCTTATGTGACTTTATCGTTCTGTTCAAACGTTTCACTAAACTGACTTTCAAGTGTGAGAATTTCGGATAGTGTCTTCAAATACTCGTTGTAGCGTTCACCACTGTGACTGGTTTTCTGTTTGTGTGGATATCGGTTCATTCTTGTCAGCAGCAGCTGTACAGAAACATGTGCAACGTCGCACCCAGACTTTTTATAAACTGGTAGACCCCATGTGAATTTGGAATACCTGCCTATAACCATTAATATGCACTTGAAATCTCTATTCACTCATGAATACTGTCTCATACGAAAAAGACCTGCCTGCCATAAATCATCAAAACCTTTTGTTATTACACACTTACGTGGGAATTTTTTGCGTGCTGTCTTATGCAATACATAAACAATCATGTCCATATTTTATTTGCTCGATGATTCATCCTTCCCGTAACTCTGAAGTTATTGATAGAGTTTCATTCAAATGAGCAATTCCCTGCGCTGGCTGATGCTGTAAGCAGTTGTAATCGTTCTGTTACTACATTCGAATTGTCGTAGAATATATGCACCTAAGTGTGATTCGAGTGTGTTCGACAAATGGAGACTAATCAGTGGAAAGGTGTTTCTGAATGCTCAGTTTTTCCACATGATAGTAATTTGCAGCTCAACAGGCATAATGATATGTACAGTCTACTATATTAAACATATTTAAGGTTCGCTCTTCTTAGTATCTATGCCGGAGATAATGAATCTGAATGTATGCTCACTCCACACCACTTTAAAGACCAGGCACCAGTTGTCATAATAGGTTGCTCTAAAGAATGAATATAGTTAATTGGGAACCACTGATATTCGAATTGAAATCGAATCATCGGAAAATTTCCCACTAGGCACAGCTGCATACACATTATTACTGCGCCGCACTGTGCTCAGTTGTTGACCTTCGACTGGCGTTGTACAGCGAGCCATAGAAAAGTGTGGATGTACTTCACAAGTGCACCATTGTGAGGTGAAACGTAGTGCTCAATATGGGAATGGATTGTGACACGGCAAACGTCAATACTTGGGCGCAAATCATTGACACGAATTGCCCAGGAAGACGCCACTACATTCCGCATTGTAACTTTGTTCACTGGGTTCGCCACATTCAGGCGCGAACTAGGTCAATGTGACTAAACGTAGAGGGACGTAGCTGCGGCTTAACAATGACAACCTACAACTGTCAGCCGTAAATTTAAGAATTCTGTAAACCATTAGCAGGCTTCACTTTACCAGTGGGTCATTGGTACGTGGCAATAACAAGCAAAAAAATTCATAATGTTTCTCTTATAACCTATCTTGAGACACATAAGCCCCAATGGTGATGAAAGGATTAGTAGGAGACCCCCTTCATTAAATCATTTCGAGGAAAGGTTATCTGCAAAGTAATTTTATAAAAATCTTATCCCTCTTATGAGGACATTCTGAAAATTCACTGCGAGCCATTTTACCTCAATTTCAAGACAGTGCGGATAATAGCTGTCACTAGACAATCGACCGCCTTTTCGGTTCTCTGCACAATTAGCAAAGAGAGTCGCTGTGTTGAACACCAGCTTCTTACATTATACCGAAATTTGAGTGATTCATTAGTCATTTTCATCCATGTCTTGCACTTAAGCCTCTCGCCATCAGTACAGTAAAGTATTTAGTGGCAAAAGTGGCCTTTTTGGTTTGAGTGCTTTCCAAGAACAATATGAATGAGTGCAGAAAATTCGTCTATATTTACAGATAATACATGGTTGGGATGTTCCACTCAGCTATCAGACATTATTTATAATGTTCATATTTTATTGATTTAGATGCTCAGACGTCCAAGCGACTAGGTCATACTTGTCCTGACATATCTGCTGGAGTACTTTCACATACTTCACTGACGTCTTCACATGGTAAGCACACTAGCAGCTTTCAGCAGCGTTGGTAGATATCTGGCTGTACCATTTCAACATTTTTTTAACTTTCTAATAAATCGGTTATATCTGTAGTACACTCATGCTCATAAATTAAGGATAACTGCAGAATGTGGTGCCACACAACGTGGCACTACACAAAACTGGCGCTAATAGCATAGGCACAGAGGCAAAACATACGACACAGATCTGTAAGTCCACGGTCTTGGTGATAAGTTGAGAAAACCATTCCGAAACACATGTGCTACAAAACGCCATTGGTTCCTGCGCATTTACCCCGACATCAATATGGGACACGATCACCGTGCACACATACACAGGCCACACAACGGGTTGGCATAACTGGATCAGGCGGTCGTTCAGCTGCTGGGGTATAGCCTCCCATTCTTGCACCAGGGCCTGTCGGAGCTCCTAAAGTGCCATAGGGGTGTGAAGACGTGCAGCGATACGTCGACTGAGAGCATCCCAGACGAGCTCGATGGGGTTTAGGTCTGGAGAAGAAGCAGGCCACTCCATTCGCCTGATAACTTCTGTTTCAAGGTACTTCTCCACGATGGCAGCTCGGTGGGGCCGTGCGTTATCATCCATCAGCAGGATGGTGGGTCCCACTGCACCCCTGAAAAGGCGGACATACTGGTGCAAACTGACGTCCCAATACACCTTGTAAGGGGTCCGTAGGCCCTTACTATAAATTTGCACTCGGCACAGGTCGATAGGGCGAACAATCGATTGTGTCGTGTTGCGAGAGCGAGTGTGGAGTTGAACCGAGTCCCATGTTGCGGGTAGAGGTGTGTGGAGGCCAGTTGTTGTAATGTAAGGCTTTAACGACAAAGGGAGTTGCCATCGCCGTGGTTTAACCCCTTTGTACTAGAATAATACCGGGAAAGTAAAGATGTATAATTACGGAAGTGATTAGTGACATTCTAGGGCCGATATTTTGGTTTCGCGTCTACCGCGCCGGCATCACTTTGGATTGCAGTGTTGGATTGCAGTGTTGGATGCAGTGATGGATTAGCGTGTGACGATAATGAAAAACGAAGAAGCCTGTGCTTAATTAGATATATATGACGAAGGCAGTGGCTGTCTCCTCCTTTTTGTGTTTTTGAGACGAATATAGATTCTTGATTAGTGAAACTGTGTTGGTGTTTTCCTTGTTACCAGACATTTCATTATTACAGCATTTGAGAAGGACGAACTGGAAAGTAACAACTTCCGTAGCAGTCAATTCCGATTGCCAGCCCCATTAGGTACACGGTCACATTAATAATAATTATTGGGCTGCTATTCGACCAGATCAGATCAGCTCGGGTCGAAAAAAACGGAGGTGTTACAACCTGACCTGTTACATTTCATCTGTCAAAGATATGCAGGGGTGTACGTGCACCAATCATAATCCCACCCCACACCATCAAACCACGACCTCCATACAGATCCCTTTCAAGGACATTAAGGGGTTGGTATCTGGTTCCCGGTTCACGCCAGATGAAAACCCAGCGAGAATCACTGTTCAGACTATACCTGGACTCGTCCGTGAACATAACCTGGGTCCACTGTTCCAATGACCATGTACTGTGTTCTTGACACCAGGCTTTACAGGCTTCTAGGGGTCAGTGGAATGCACCTTGCAGGTCTCCGGGCCAATAAACCAAGTTCATTCAGTCGCCTGTAGACTGTGTATCTAGAGACAACTGTTCCAATGACTGCGGTAAGGTCCTAAGCAAGGCTACCTGCAGTACTCCGTGGCCGTCTGCGGGCACTGATGGTGAGATATCGGTCGTCTTGTGGTGTTGTACACTGTGGACGTCCCGTGCTGTAGCGCCTGGACAGGTTTCCTGTCTGCTGGAATCGTTGCCATAACCTTGAGATCACACTTTGTGGCACACGGAGCGCTCATGCTACGACCTGCTGTGTTTTACCAACCTCCAGTCGCCCTAGTATTCTACCCCTCATAACGTCATCAATATGTGTTCTTTGAGCCATTTTAAACACACAGTCACCATTAGCACGTCTGAAAATGCCTGCATACTTAACTCGCTGCACCGTACTCTTACGTGCACCAACACACCGCTGTGTATGTGGACTACTGCCAGCGCCACCGTGCGACGACTGCAGGTCAAATGCACCGCATGCTCATACCCAGAGGTGATTTAAACAAGCAAACGGCCCACCAGATTGTTGTTTCACCATGCATCAGCATTACCTTTAATTTATAAGCATGAGTGTATGTCTCATATTTAGACATTAGCTTAGTCCATCGTGTTCCAATTTCCCAGATTACAGGGTGAATCATATTTGCACTTGTTGATCTATCTCGGTGTAACTAGTAGCACTTATTCAGCGTTTCAGCATTGTATGCATTTGATTTAGTACAGTATTCACATTTTGGTAGTGGTCCCTATCTGGATACCAGTTACGGCGAATATGACTGTGATCTGAAAAATCATAACATATAGCAACTAATTTGAGTGTGTTAAAATTCCTCTGTTTCCTCTGCAGGAAGTACGGGATATGTCACTGCTCACCACTTGTCTGCAAGTGGAGTGTCAGTGGCAGGTATGGGTGTCCTGTACAGGGTGGACAGCGACCCTTGGGTGTCTCGCTAACCAACAGGTTCGAGGTGCTGTCTCCCACTGTAAATGAAACTGAGCCAGTAGGACTCGCTTCGCCTGCTGGGAAACCTGCTTTTTTCTGTGTCACGAGGAAGCAAACCCAAACTGGTTGGGGTCTACGAATTGTCGGCAGTTCAAATACACGACGAACAATGACTCCTCTTAGAGAAATGGCAGCACGACCCAGGAAGAAACACCTGATATACTCATTGTGTTCCCCCAGGAGATTTATTCAACAATTTGAAGAGGCTATTCCAGCAGTCGTTGGGGAAATGGTGCGCAATAAGATGCATATTATGGTGGAACAAACGAATCGTGTGGTCTGGGGTCCGAAGTCATACTTGGATATTTTCAGTGATTGGCAGAGAAAGTTCAGAAGACCTGACTTGCGTGCGGAGTTTAAACGGTGCTCACAATTTGCAGCATTGCCTCAGAACTGATCGTAACTCCTTGGTTTGAACTCGAGTGTAGAAGCTGGACCAGAATCTCTGAAGATTCTGTGACAAGCTATGCTGCTACTGCCTAGACTTGCGCCATAGGGTTCCCCCTAAATGCGACAGGTGTGCACTACACATTAGAGGCTGCCACCCTGGTAGCGAACTATGTGTGGGCTGTACGCCAAGATTTTCTTAGATTAGGCGACTCTCCACGTCCAGAGAACGACAGGTGAAGGAGATACCGAGATATTAGTGTAAGCTCGAAATAAATGCCCCCTCCCCCACATGCGAGAGGATTAAAGTGCTAGTAGTTAGCTATAGAAGCATTCACAACAAAGATCCAGAGTCTGAAGCGCTCCTGAAAAGCAATGAACTTGACATAAACTACATACAGACAGGTGAACCAAAATCCGAAGTTAACAGCAGCGAGACTTTTGGGGAAAATTTAAATGTTTATCGAAGGAACAGGCTAATGGGAAACGGAGGTGTTGTATTTGGCGAGTTAGACAAAAAACTCGAGTCCCCAGAGATAGAAACTGAAGCTGCGTGCGAGATTCTTTGAGCAAGACTCAATATCAGGGTTGGGCATAGAAATGTAATTTGATCCTTTTGTCGACCACCAGACACATCTGTTAATGTAACCGAAAACTTTAGAGAAAACCTCAGTTCGTTTGTACATAAGTTCCCCAATCATATTGTAATCATAGGTGGAGACTTCAGTCATCCGGCAATGAACTGGGAAAATTACAGTTTTGTTAATGGGAAGTGAAAAGACATCCTACAAAACATTACTAAATGTCCTCTGAAAACTTCTTAGAATAAATCCTTTTACCACCACTCACGATGGCAAGAAATAGATCTGATCTCTTTGAGGATGTCAGCACCGAAAGTGATGTCAGTGACCATGAGGATCATTATCAAAGTACAAAGGATATCTAAGGCAAGTAGAAAGACATGTATGTTCAACTAGATGAGAAAGCGGTAGTGTCATATTTCAATGAGGAACTTGAAATTCTTAATACAGGAAAGGAGCATGAAGGAGAACTATCTATCAAATTTAAAAGAATAACTGACCATGCTTCATACAGACGTATACCCAGTAGAACAGTTCATAATGCAAAAGATCTCTCACGGTATACTGTTACTGTAAAGAAACTTGGAAGTAGAAACTACTGCGTAACAGGTGTAAAACAAAGAATATGACCATAGATAGAGAGATGCTGAATGAAAAGCATTTGGGAGTAAGAGAGCAATGCGGGAAGTATTTAGTGACTACCCAACGAAATTCTGGTCGCTCGTATGGGCTGTTAGTGTCACCAACGTTAGCGTATAGTCATTCGTGGATGAGACAGGAACTGAAACTGAGGGCAGAAAAGCAAAAACAGAAATCCTTAACTCACTTTTCACACATCCCTTTATAAGCAAACTCCAGGAGCGTTGCCACGATAACATCCTTAACCAGTGGAAAGACGAGTGAAATAAATGTTAGTGGCAGTGGTGTTGAGAAACAGCTGAAATCACGAAAATCGAATAAAAATCCAGGGTCCATTGGAACTCCTATCAGATTCTATGCTGATTTTGCGGCTGAGTTAGCCTCTCTGTTACCTATAATCTATTGTAGATCACTCGAACGAAAAACTGTGTCCGGTAGTTGGAAGAAACCACAGGTCATACCCACTTATAAGAAGGGTGGTAGATATGATTCACAGAACTGTCGTCCATTAAACTTGATACCGACTTGTAAAATTTTATAACATATTCTGAGATCAAACACAAAGAGGTATCTCGAACTGAATGACATTTCCGAGGCAACCGGCATAGATTCCAAGGACATCGGTGTGTGGAACTCAGCTCGCACTTTTCCTACATGACATACTGAAATATTTGGATTAAGACAGTTAAAACAAATGCAGTACTTATTGTTTTCCTAAATACACATCTACGCTTATTATCAAAAGCACGATCGGATGGGATATATAACTAAATTAGTGGCATGATTAAGGAGTTTTTGGTAAGAAGGTTACAGCAAGTTATTGTGGATAGATGAAGCGTCATCAAAATATGTAGAACTAACTTCAAGTATGCCCCAAGGAAGTGTTTTTGGGGCCTTGCAGCTCAGGTTGTGTATTAATGACCTTGCGTACAATATTAATAGTAACCTCAGACTTTTTGCAGATGATTTCTGCAATGAAGTACTTTCTGAAAGACACTGAATAAATATTTGGTCAGGTCGTTCGAAATGATGCAAAGATAGGTAACTTACTTTAGAAGTTCAGAAATGTAAAATTATACAATTTTAGTATCCTATGACTACATTTTCAATGAGTCGCAGTTGAAATTGGTGAACTCGTACAAAATACTGTGTGTAGGAATATGAAAAGGATTGAGCACTTAAACTCAGTATCGGCCAAACAGATGGACGAGATTTATAGGTAAAATAATGAGGAACTGCCATCATTTCGGTAAGGAAATAACTTACAAATCACCCATTTAGAATGTGTTCAAGTGTGCGGGATGTGTACCAAGTAATACTTAACAGAGGATATTGAACGTATACACAGAAGAGCAGCATGAACTGTTACAGGTTTGTTAGATTTGTGCAAGTGTCACAGAGATTCTGAGGAAATTAACAGGTAGAGTCTTCATGACAGACATAAATTATCCCGAGAAAGTCCACTTACAGAGTTTCAAGATACGGCTTTTGATGATGACTCTAGGAATATACAACAAACCCATTCATATCGCTCCTGTAGGGATCGTGAAGGCAAGATTAATCACAGCACGCATGGAGGCATTTAAACAATCATTCTTTCCGTGCTCCACACACGAGTGGAACGGGGAAAGAAACTAATAACTGGCAGAACGGTAGGTACCCTCTGCCATGCACTTCACAGTGGTTTGCAGAGTGAAGAGCACATCTCACTGCTCATTATAGAAAGTCAAAATAGTTTGATCGTGTCGCAAAACGAGGCAATTCTTCGTCAGCATACATTAGTTGCAGATAAAAATTTCATTTCGAACAATCGACTTACGCATCCAACAATGTGAACCTTCAATGAAGAGATGTTGGAATGGAAAGTTGAGGAGGAAGATCTGCCAAGGAGTATTACTTAAAACTAAAACAGGTTGGTAGAACACCTGCAAATAATTCTGTAATAACCAAGATGGCAGTCCTAGGAGATATTAAAATATACTGACGAGGATACTGTATACACGGTGGTCCATTGATAGTGACCGGGCCAAATATCTCATGAAATAAGCATCAAGCGAAAACACTATAAAGAACGAAACTCATCTAGCTCGAAGGGGGAAACCAGATGACGCTATGGTTGGCCCGCTAGATGGCACTGCAATAGGTCAAACGGATATCAACTGCGTTTTTTTAAAAATAGGAACACCAGTTTTTTAACACATATTCGTGTAGCACGTAAAGAAATATGAATGTTTTAGTTGGACCACTTTTTTCGCTTTGTGATAGATGGCGCTGTAATAGTCACAAAAGTACATGGTATCACGTAATATTCCGCCAGCGCGGACGGTATTTGCTTCGTGATACATTACCAGTGTTAAAATGGACCGTTTACCAATTGCGGAAAAGGTCGATATCATGTTGATGTATGGCTTTTGTGATCAAAATGCCCAACGGGCGTGTGCTATGTATGCTGGTCGGTATCCTGGACGACATCATCAAAGTGTCCGGACGGGCGCCGGATAGTTACGTTATTTAAGGAAACAGGAAGTTTTCAGCCACATGTGAAACGTCATCACGACCTGCAACAAATGATGATGCCCAAGTAGGTGTTTTAGCTACTGTTGCGGCTAATCTGCACATCAGTAGCAGACAACTTGCGCGAGAATCGGGAATCTCAAAAACGTCGGTGTTGAGAATTCTACTTCAACATCGATTGCACCCATACCATATTTCTATGCACCAGGAATTGCATGGCGACGACTTTGAACGTCGTGTACAGTTCTACCACTGGGCACAAGAGAAATTAAGGGACGATGACGGTTTTTTTGCACGCGTTGTATCTAGCTACGAAGCGTCATTCACCAACAGCGGTAACGTAAACCAGCATAATATGCACCACTGGGCAACGGAAAATCCACGATGGCTGCGACAAGTGCAACATCAGCGACCTTGGCGGATTAATGTATGGTGCGGCGTTATGGGAGAAAGGATAATTGGCCCCCATTATATCGATGGTAATCTAAATGGTGCAAATTTGTGCTGATTTCCTACGTAATGTTCTACCGATGTTACTTATGGCAAGGAAAAGGAATAAAAGTGAGATAGTGTTAATATTTTCATCCTTCTTTACCACCTCTGCATTACTGCAGATGACGTGTCACTGAACACATTTGTACTGCGCATGCAGTACACGTGAGGTGCCTAGTTGTTTCCACTGCCCTGTGTGGAATACATAAGTTCTTGTACACTTCGCTAACCTGCTGTCTTCATGATGATGATGTCCCCAGCGCAGAAAACAGCACGCAGGTCGTGGATTCTTTTTCTTGAGGCTGAAATTAACTTCGCAAGGAACTGCCGCTACGAATAAACTATAACTCATTTGGGATGCCACTCGCGGTTTTATTGATATAGACACGAGAAACTATTCTTGATCACAACGTATTGAACATATCTTTCCACAGTCATTATATCTGGCTAAAATTACATGAAATACATCCTGCCACAGACAACATGTCTGTCTACTGGAACCATCAGAACTGGAGAACAAAATTACATGAATCAAATACTACCATTACAGACTACATGTCTGTACCCAGCGACGGTCGGAACTGTTGTAAATGAAATTGCATGAAACAAATACTGCTATAACAGTGTAATGTTGATGCATTAATTTGTTCTGAAAGCGGTGCTGATATTTGAGACAATAAAAGCGGGTTAAAAGCTGTGAGCTATCTGGGCAAGTTAACCTTGCATTACTGAGCAACTGTTTCACCAGGTATCCAGTCTAGCTTACCAAATTCCCAACCAGACTAACATTAATAATAATCTTTTATTAGTCATCTTACGACAGACATTTATTTTAACATTGATGATTGAAATTTCAGCATATTAAACTTGATTCATAACTAAACTGGTGCCTTATTTAGGATTGTGAAAATGTGAGTTTGTAGTCTTATGGAACACATCAAATATGGAGACAAGACTGGGAGACTGCATACAACACTGCATTCATAAAATAACGCACGAAGAACGTAGAAACATATGTAAGAGGAAATTAACCACAACCAACCGATTCAATTTTCACCCAAAGAAGTTAAGTTCGTAGCGCAATCCAGTTCGTGATGAAATTACCACACACTGGTATACTAAATTCATACTAATTGTCTGTGAAATCTTTTCGAAAAGAATAGCTGAGGGCTACTTTGATGACTACACCACATGCTACACGTGGTCAACTTGGTTTACACAAAGAGAGTAACTGTACAATAATTTTGATAATTAAAATAATTTACATCGTAATGCAATTTACAAAAGAAAAACCTCGAACTGGTTACTATCGTCTAACTATTAACCTGATGGGTCAAACAAATGTATAAGCTCGTGGTGCTGGTCTCACAAAGTACACCCCACGTGGGTTGAACACAAAGAAAAGTTGAAATATTGAAAAATATTGTCAAGACGAAACGTTATAATCTCACACACATTCTGATTTAAGATTGATGATCTTAGTTAGAGTTACTGATCAACACGTGGTTCCACTTTACTCACAAAGTAGTGACAAAGCAACTACCAGAAGATATTCTGAACTTCACTCTCGAATTACACTACATTGCAATTTAAGATAACATTAGATATTTTAGATCTAAACCTGAAATAAATGTGATTAAATTTTCATTTAGGCTGAACTTAAAAGAGACGTGCTTAGCCAGAGATCTTACCACTTCAGACGCTCGCCGCGGACAGACTGCAGTGGGCCCCTACCGAGGGTGCTTCACAGATACAAACGGAATTGACCAGAGAGGCAGCTTCCTATACCAACATGACAAGGGACGGACAGGACCATACTAAGAATAGAAACCTCTTTGCTGTTAGAAAGCATAACTACCTGTTCCGTCATTGGTCCTACCGTTCTCTAGCAGACAGGCTTGTCTGCTACCATCAAGCATGCAACTAGAAATACATTTGCTCATTCATCCTTTCACACAGAAGGGAAGGCAGATGACAGTATCTTGTCATATACAGTATATAAAACAAAGTGGATGTAGGTTCCGTATGAGACTGTGTGACATGAATTACATATAAACTGTTTTAAAGTGTAGTAGTGTGACAGATCGTTCTAATTCATGTGTAAAAGTCACACATTCCACTGCTCAGTCTCCTCCCAGATGGAGTCAGAAACACCACAGTAAATTTAGAAGTGGAATGTATGCCGTAAATGACAGCAGTTTTAAGAAATTAACATGAAACGAATCCAACAGAGATCTTTCATAACCCCAACGCTCTGGGAAAAGACTGTGCAGGGAATATTCTGGCCATGCTAGGACATTCCCAAGCAGGCTTCTCACATTGAACTTAAACCAAAAATGTAAAGAAAAGGCAAAAGGTCACCAGCTGTTGGCTAAAACACAATAATTTGAACACATCTTTAGAATCTACCAATTTCAAAGAGAGAAGAAAAAAACAATCTGTGTCATCTATTTAAAAGATAGTGTAGACCTAATTCGGTCAGCAACTAAAAGCAATGGTCCCTGTGTCATGAATATGAAAACAATTTCGGGTTGTTACCCTTATGGAGTTCACCAGTATTTGCTCATTGCAAGAGGCAGCTGATCACAGGAAAATTTATGACTGTTTATTAACAAGTAAAATTTATGAAAATAACAAAGGTGCCACAGGAAATAAAAAAGAAACATGAAAGTAACATCAGTATTATAAAACAGAACATTACAATGCACAATCCGTGAAAGCAAAAAGACTGATAAGAGAAAAAACATGTTTTACAAAGTGGTTATCGCAAAAAATACTATATCTTATAAAACTAATAATTTGTAGAATTAAAATAACTTTGTGTCACTAATTTAAACAGTCTACTATATTTCGGTTAGTTCGTAAACAATGATCACTGTGTCGTTGTAATGAAACTACAATTAATTATGTGATTGTTACCATTATGGTGTTCCTCACTATAAATATGCCTCATGCAAAGGCTAATCGATCACAGTCCAATGAGAATGAATAGCTATCTGACTGATAACGAAGCAATGCCACAGGAATGAATTTATGAAACAAAGTATCACAAATCTAATACATCACACAAAAACAAACAGTGGTAAATAAAACAGCTCTGATAGTAAAATGGTCAATGTCTTAAAAAAAACCACCAATAAATAAACCACCTGCAAAATACAAGAGTCACAGTCTAAAAAAAAAGTTCAATAAATAGAACACCTACAAAATACAAGAGTCAGTCTAATAAAAAAACACCAATATATCGAACCCCTGCAAAAAACATGAGTCAAAGTTTCTCTGAAAGAAACAAACGTATATGCATTGGACTAAGAACCGTATAATCAATGTTCACTGGCACACTCAGTAGTTCCACTAATCCAAGGCACAATATAAGGAGGGGGGGGGGGATTTTTGTCCATCTGTTGCGTGCAATCCTGCCTTCTCTGCCCTCTCATGACGATTCTCTTAGTGGCTCGTGTCACGTACATCTCGATTTGGTTCCATGTTTGTGCTGTCAAATTAGTGCGGTATCCTCGTTTCACTCGCCAGATTGATATTCCTGGACAACGATGACACTTAGGGGCTCTTCTTTATGCCACCCTTAGCAACCAGAGAACACCGAACCCTGATTTACTGTCGCTTGACAGTGGGCTTCCGCCAAGAAAGGTTGATAATCGTCGTTGATGTCTGCAAGTTTCTCTGGACAGTACCTGTGAAAAGACTCCACGCTTCTTTATTCCCTGTGTTCTGTCGTTTCACTGCGTCCGTCTCGTCACTGTCGCATGTGTGTGGTGCGTTGCCAACAGATGGATTTCTGCACGGTGGACAACTCGGCTATCTCAGGTTATCGCCTCCACGAAGGGTCACACTGGTGCAGCCGGCCATTAGCTCCGGGTGCAAGGGATAGTGTTTGCCCCGTACCCTTCTTCTGTTGTCGACCGCGCTCCCGAAGTGGGCCCGTGGACAGTGTGTCCTGCTGGGAAACCCGCCTGTTTACAACTAATCCTCCACTTCACTGCTCCCGCTATCTCGTAAGAGTTTAGCTGGTTCGCTCAACTGCATTCACAGAAATTGTTCACCATAGTTATGTGATTACAAAATGTCATACGTAATACCACTTAGTATTGTCTTTCACAATTTTTAAGAACAAAAGTGAGACTTAATTTTTTTTGCAAATAAAAAAGTTACATGATTCGACAATATAAAAATAAAAGTTAAAAGACTTGACAATGTAAAAAAAATAAAAGTGAAATGACTTGACAGTATAAAAATAAAAATTAAATTAACTGACAATATAATATCTAAATCCACATCACTAATGTGGTATGCTTCAAATTTAAACAATTCACTTGCGTTTTAATAAATTAAACGCTACTTATTAATTCACTAAAATGAATAGAATAATGCCTTGTGCAAGTATAGGTGAGGACAGCATAGGGTTCACATGTTATTTACACACACACACACGCACACCTGTTGTCTATACTACAAGCTAACTACCCATAAACATGAATGACTCAAAATTTTACTTCAATCACTACTAGTTAATCCAACAAGTTACTTCAATGCTACTTCAACACAGTGTTTATACCACTACAACAGTGTTCTAATTCGTTCTTCTTGACGCTTGCGGCATATGTCTTGTCACATGATAAATATGGAGAAACTTTCTTTAAACATATATAGTAAAAAGAACAATGGTTATTTACACGCCAAACATTTATACCAGTTGACACACCTGATAAGAGACTCGCAGTTATACATTAATCATACTCATATGTTTATACATAAAACAGTAGAAAATTACGTTATCACAAGAATTAATCACACAGCTGACTCTGAGAAGGGTAAAAATATTTTCATCATACAGGTTATACTACATTGTCTTACCCATTTTGCTCCCATTTCGTTCCTTCTTTAAGTTACCTTTCGCTTCCAAATCAGTTATTTAACCTATGGTGGTTATTCTGGATTCATTTCTCATGAATGGTAAAATTGTGGTCTCCTCTATTCTGTAAAACAGTTTCATCTTAACATCCTATTGAACTTACAACTGACACAAAAGATCCGAATCCTCCTGTAGTATAAATGACAAATGTTTTGCTTCATCCTTAGTACATTAAACCAAGCTTTCCCTCGGTCCCATAATCAAAATTAATTAATCTCTCTCTACCGTCAAGAGGGAAATTTCTTCACTTCAGCTCATATAGGCTGCAGTGCATCCCACACCAGCGAAAACAGTAAGCTGTAATGTCCACAGCATCAGCAAAACACTTTTCTATGATATGTATTAACGCAGAAAAATTTTTCAGGTTCTGGCTCAACATCAATCAAGACTACAAAAAGGATCCATATTTCTGTTCCATTCTCCATATGCTGGAAAACTGCTTGTCATTTGTCAACCACAATAGTATTAATGGCCCACGTAAATTACACAAGCCACAATTCTTCTTTCACCTTGATGGAAATCAATCTACTTACGAAATCCACAGACAGCACTTAGCGTACTCAGCTATAATGAACAAAAAAGACATATATCATCAATATTAACATATCATCACATATTGGGAAACTATTGGGTAAACAATCATATTATTGCATCCTGTTTTCAAGATTCTAAACTTACACTTTCCTTTCTCAGAGGTCCCCTATCTTAAAATATTGATATAGCACGCATACTATAGTAAGAGATCCTCATTTATACTGACAGATATAGAATAGTAATTGATAGATAGTGGCACTGAAAGCAGAAAATCGGAAACAAGCCTGCTAACAGCTAGGGACCTGGGTTTGCCAGACCCATAATACCCACAGATTGGATATTCCCCTGAGTTTCGCATTAGTTCAACACAGATATTGCTTCTCTCAGGAGCGACTCTTTTCAACTTACACAAAAAACCATAAATAGCATTTCACTAGTTCACAAAGAAAAGTTTTATCTTCACATTTGTACCAACCTAAATCCTAATCGCACAAGGAAAAAAAACCACAAACATCAATCAATCACATAGAAACATCTTTATCATTATTTTTACCAACATATTATTCAAAATGCATATGTCACAAATGTAAACTAATCAATTCTTTCTCCTCACTGTCCTCTTCATATACCCTATGTACTCATTTGCTATGTCGCTCATTTGTTCCGATTGGGCGCCTTCTTCGCTGATCATTTGTCATTGTCGGTTTTGTTCATTTCCTTTTGCTGGATTATGTCTAGGGTTAGCCTGCCGAATTTCAACATCATGTGGTGCTCCGCCTACAGTCCTATTCCCACCGTGTTCACGGTAGTATCGATTCTGGTTGCCCTAACTGTTGCGTTCACGATCTTGTCAACGTCCCCGATCATTTCCGTTGTTCCACCTGTGTTCGCGACTGTTACCCGAGTTTCTATACAACTGGTCCCGATTATTGTACCGTTCGCGTCGCGACGACCAGTCACGCCGTTGATTAGTACTACGGCCACGACTGCGGTAGTGCTGCTGTGCCCCGTAATAACTTTGTGCCTGATTAGGCGGGCATTCTCCTGTATTATATTCCAACTCTTGGAGAAGTGTCTTAAACGTTTCCACGTCCTCTTTGCATCGTCCCGCAAGAATAACGTGGCGCAAGTGCATCGGCAATTTGGTGATGCATATCCTAATTTGTTCCGCAGGTCTGTATGGATCATATAGAAATTGATTCGCCTGCAGCATGTGGTCGAATAGGCGTGCTGGGCTGCCGAAACCAGACTGGTTCAAATTTGGCAGCATAATTATGCCATGCTTGACCCTATCTTGTGCCGCTTCTGACCAATAGGCAGACAGAAGGGCTTGTCGAAACTCCCGAGTGGAGTTGCAGTGCCGCGCTGCCGACCTCATGCGAATTGCCGGTTCGCCTTCCAAATAGCCACACATGTATTCTATCTTATGTAAACTTTCCCAGTCGGGAGGAAGACAGAATTCAAATTGTTCGAGCCGTGCTCGTGGATGTATTCCGTTTTGCGAATTTCGAAATATCTAAAACTTTCTCACTGTAAGGAAATATTTGAAATCAAATCCCCGCATTTCCTCCCGGCGAGGCCCTTGAATGTTTCTATTTTCTAATGTCTGCCCCTCAAAATACATTCTTCCCTGTCGTCAAAATCTCCCTCGTGGCTGGAGTCCCTCTCTGCACTGTTCATACGGCTCTTTTTAGTGGTATTGGCGAGTTCGGAAGCACACCCCATGCGGCTTTCCAGATGCGCCAGGCGTTCTTGTAATTCGCCTGTTACAGTTCTGTGCCGCCTGTTCACTTCGAACTGTCCCTTCTGAAATCTAAGAAGCGAATGCACTTCTTCAGTCTCTGTGACCGCTACCAGTGTAGTATTGTTATCGCTCTCCGTCACCTTCATCGTGCCTATGATGTCAGCTAATGCCAAAATCTTATCATGTATTTGTCTGTTGTCCTCCGCCCCAGTCTGCTTAAATTGTTCTACTTGCTGTTCGAGTGCGTGAATAGCTTGACTGTTGTCCGCTACTGTTTTGCTAACGGATGCGGTACAATGCGTTTCCGCCTCCTGGATCCTGGAAAGTACCTGCTCGTGTTCCCTTTGGCATTCTGCTCTCAGCGCTTGGAAATTCCTAAGTTGCTGTTCTCCACTCTCTTTCGAGTCCGCATCGCGACTCCACTTGCGCTGTTCTAAGTCTTGAAGACGATCATCGATTTGTACAAATGTACGGCCTAATTCTTTCATAATATCATTTTTTATTTCACTTGCCAGATTGTTTGTGCTTTGTGTGATATCATCGGACTCTCTCTGCATCGACGTATCGACTTTATTTGTCTGCTGGATTAGTTTTTCGTCTATTTGTTCGCCTAGCTCTCGGATCGATTTTTCTGATGATTCTATTTGTTATCGGAACGTTTTTTCTGACTTCTCTGCGTTTTCTTTATTTTGATGCAATAAGGCTTTTAGGAGTTGTGCCAAATAAATTTGGTTAGTTGGAGGGAAATTAATTTCTGGCTCTCCTGTGGGCCCGTCCATCCTGAAAACAAAACAACAAGACAAACAACACAACGCCACTCAACAACGCTGTGAATGTTTTGAAAGTGTGCTCAGAAACAATGCAGAAGTTGTTTGAGCGCTGCAGGGAAAGCAATTAAGATTATACAATGCTGGCAATCTAACGTTTCAGAGATTCAAGAGTCTAGCGGAATCATAGAACAGGGTCGCCATGTGTAATGTTCATGCATTAATTTGTTCGGAAAGCGGTGCTGATATTCGAGACAATAAAAGCGGGTTAAAAGCCGTGAGCTATCTGGGCAAGTTAACCTTGCTTTACTGAGCAACTGTTTCACCAGGTATCCAGTCTAGCTTACCAAATTCCCAACCAGACTAACATTAATAATAATCTCTTAATAGTCATCTTATAACAGACATTTATTTTAACATTGATCATTGAAATTTCAGCATATTAAACTTGATTCATAACTAAACTGGTGCCTTATTTAGGATTGTGCAAAAGTGAGTTTGTAATCTTACGGAACACATCAAATATAGAGACAAGATTGGGAGACTGCATACAACACTGCATTCATAAAATAATACACAAAGAACGTAGAAACATATGCAAAAGAAAATTACCCACAACCAACCGATTCAATTTTCACCCAAAGAAGTTAAGTTCGTAGGCAATCCTGTCTGTCATAAATTACCACACACTGGTATAATAAATTCATACTAATTGTCTGTGAAATCTTCTCGAAAAGAATAGCTGAGGGCTACTTTGATGACTACACCACATCCTACACGTGGTCACATTGGTTTAACAAAGAGTGTAACCCCACAATAATTTTGATAATTATAATAAATTACATCGAAACGAAATTTACAAAAGTAAAACCTCGAACTGGTTACAATCGTCTTACTATTAACCTGATGGGTCAAACAATTGTATAAGCACATGGTGCTGGTCTCACAAATTACACCCCACGTGGGTTGAGCACAAAGAAAAGTTGCTATATATTGAAAAATATTGTCAGGTTCTACTATACTCACAAAGTAGCGACAAAGCAACTACCAGAAGATATTCTGAACTTCACACTCGAATTACACTGCGTTGCAATTTAAGATAACATTAGATATTTTAGATCTAAACCTGAAATAAATGTGATTAAATTTTCAGTTAGGCTGAACTTAAGAAATCCATTGTCCTATGGACTTAGCAGAGACGCACTTAGCCAGAGATCTTACCACTTCAGACGCTCGCTGAGGACAGTCTACAGTGGGCCCCCACTGAGGGCGCTTCACAGATAAAAACGGAAGTGACCAGAGAGGCAGCTTCCTCTACCAAGATGGCAAGGGATGGACAGGACCATACTAAGAATAGAAACATCTTTGCTTTTAGAAAGCGTAACTACCTGTTCCGACGTTGGTCCTACTGTTCTCTAGCAGACAGGCTTGTCTCATACCATCAAGCATGCAACTACAAATACTTCAGCTCATTCATCATTTCACACAGAAGGGAAGGCGGATGACAGTATCTTATCAAAAACAGTATATAAAAGAAAGCGGATGTAGGTTCCGTATGAGACTGTGTGAAATGAATTACATATAAACTGTGTTTTAAAGTGTAGTAGTGTGACTGATCGTTCTTGTTAATGTGTAAATGTAGCACGTTCTGTTGCTCAGTCTCCTCCCAGATGGAGTCAGAAACACCACAGTAAATTTAGAAGTGGAATGTATGCCGTAAATGACACAGTTTTAAGAAATGAACATGAAAGGAATCCAACAGAGGCCTTTCAACAGACAACATGTCTGTCTACTGGAATGGTCAGAACTGGAGAGCCGGACTGCCTTAGACACGTCGCGCCAAGCCAGCAAGGAGTGACCCGAACGCCACTGAAGTGCATCGGCAGTAATATCGTGTCTTTTGTTTTATTAATACTTTGATTTTAATAATTTTGAAATGACTGAGTCATAGCTGGCTGTTGAGAGTTGTTTATATGAAAAAATGAAGTAGTTTGGATGGCAGGTTTAATTAATAATGACAACTGAACTTTATCGTTTTGGCGCCCTAACGCCGAACACAACAGCCAATCACAGAGCAGCCGCATAATGCAGGCGGTCTTTCTCACGGGAATGGTACCGAATCTAACATCTGTCAGCGGTACCTCATCCGACATTGCGTCATCTCTCTGCTTCTTGCATCTCCACTGCCCTGGGAATAGCTTCCTGGAGCCTAATATGATGGCTGAATAAGCCAGGAATATTACATACTACAATATGTTCCACTGCATTACAGAATGGCGATGTACTTCCAACATGATGGATGTGCGGCTCATAGCTCGCGTGTGGTTGAAGCGGTTTTGAATAGTATATTTCATGACAGGTGGATTGAGCGTCGAAGCATCATACCATGGTCCGCACTTTCGCCGGATCTGACGTCCCCAGATATCTTTCTGTGGGGAAAGTTGAAGGATATTTGCTATCGTGATCCACTGACAACGCCTGAAAACATCCGTGAGCGCATTGTCAATGCATGTGCGAACATTACGGAAGACGAACTACTCGCTGTTGAGAGGAATGTCGTTACACGTATTGCCAAATGCATTGAGGTTGACGGACATCATTTTGAGCATTTATTGCATTAATACTGTATTTACAGGTAATCACGCTGTAATAGCATGCGTTCTCAGAAATGATAAGTTCACAAAGACACATGTATCACATTGGAACAACCGAAATAAAATGTTCACACGTACCTGCGTTCTGTATTTTAATTTAAGAAACCTACCTATTACCAACTCTTCATCTAACATTGTGAGCCATATGTTTGTGACTATTGCAGCGCCATCTATCACAAAGCGAAAATAGTGGTCCAACTTAAACATTCATATTTCTTTACATACTACACGAATATGCAATAAAAATAGGGGTTCCTATTTTAAGAAACGCAGTTTATATCCGTTTGACCTATGACAGCGCCATCTATGGGCCAACCATAGCGCCATCTGGTTTCCCCATTAAGCTGGACAAGTTTCGGTCTTTGTAGTTTTTTTGTTTGACGCTTATTTCGTGAGATATTTTACCCGGTCACCATGAATGGACCTCCGTGTATAGAGGGCATGTGATGGTGAAATATTTAGCATGACATTGGAGGTGAGAGGACAATATGTCAGTAGAAATATGACATTTGAAATTATATGCTTCTCACTATGTATTTCTTCAATTTTGACTCATTGTTGTTCCATCTGTTTCACATTTTGTACTACTTAAAACTCACTTGATACATAGATATCGGAGTCATCTTTCTTTACCCTGAATCTAGATTGTAAATATTTCCGTTTAGTACCATCATTCCACATGACTGATGTGACTTTTCATTTATTGTAAATTACTGGGTTACATCAATCATTGCTCCTCCAACGTAACATTTTAAAGAATTCTCTTTGAAATTAATAAGCGAGTTCGGCTGAAATCTTACAAATGAAGAAGATAACTACAATGAGTTTCCACCGAACGTTGTTTAACTAAAGCAATTTTTCGTTATAATAATATATGGCTTTACTCAAATACTGACGATAAAGGTTTGTGTTTATTATTACACAAAGAAAATTTCAAGTTGTGACCACATTAAATATCCTAGGTACGTCCATTAGCAGCTAGTTGTATGAGAGACTCAATGCTCAATGGTCTTCTTCTGTTTTTCAGTATCACAGAAGAGACATGAAACAGAATTTTCAATTTTTACAAACCGAAAAAGAAAATAAATATTGCTTGTTGCCGCGTTGATTTAAATGTAATGCTGGTGAATTATTGATACTGATGGTTAGACATTACTGTGAATATAATTTTTGATTTGTTCGCACTTGATTGGCATTCTGTTTAGAGTGGTTTGCGATCCATGTAGAAATATTTGCTGGGCTGTACAGTAGGGTGTTAGCCAGTATTTAGATTAAGGAAATGAATTAGAGAACATAGTCACGACCATTGAAAATGACAAAAATGGTTCAAATGGCTCCGAGCACTATGAGACTCAACATCTGAGGTCATCAGTCCCCTAGAACGTAGAACTACTTAAACCTAACTAACCTAAGGACATCACACACATCCATGCCCGAGGCAGGATTAGAAACTTCGACCGTAGCGGTGGCGCGGTTCCAGATTGAATCGCCTAGGACCGCTCGGCCACAACGTCCGGCTTTGAAAATGACAATTTATCTTTTTGGTCGGTGCAGGCAAACGTACCCAATCATAATAGTATGTGAAAGTGGCTTCAGGTGGTGTTTTGGAATGACAGTCTGTAAGCTGTTTGTGGACGCCAGGTACGCAATGTTTATTCTTTCAACAACTCGGCAACCGTTTTGTCGCCAGTTTAATGTTTCCGCCTCTCACCTGGCTTTAGCCATACACAGGATTTAACATATTTGCGTAGTACTGCTTTTATATTTTTAAAGCGAATGTACGTAATACGTAAATGCGTGATTCGTGTTAAAAAAAAAAGTTTCGTGTGGTACACTCCGGCCGCCCGATGTGGCCGAGCGGTTCTAGGCGCTTCAGTCTGGAACCGCGCGACCGCTACGGTCGCATGTTCGAACGCATGTTCGAATCCTACCTCGGGCATGGATGTGTGTGATGTACTTAGGTTAGTTAGGTTTAAGTAGTTCTAAGTTCTATGGGACTGATGACCTCAGATGTTAAGTCCCATAGTGCTCAGAGCCATTTGAGCACACTCCGATTCATCATCTTATTCAGACTGATTAAACACTAATGGCTCTTTCCGTAAGAACACATCACTGCAACTTCGCGTCGCATCTTCACTGTAACTTTTCAAGATAATGTTCCATTCTCCAAATCTTTCATAACTTAAAAATACTTTTTGTTGTGGTACTATATGCGGCAGGTGTGAAAAGCAAAAATAATTTATGTTTATCTTTCTTATCGTTTAGATTGTCAGGTTTTTATTTTTTCCTTTTCTTAACACACTTGGCCGAATATCCTATACCCCCATTTCCTTGTTGTGTATTCTTTTCCAGTGTTAACCATCTTTGTCGAATATCTTACACTACCCAATCTTGCATCGTGTCCAACACATTTAGGTGAATCAATGTTAGGTACACCTGTGCCATGTAGTTGAAGGCTGAAGAGTTTTACCTTGCTGGATTCCAATTCAAAATTAGGCTACTACGTCGTAATTTACTTGAAGTACTTGGGAGCTAAATGTCTTTGATTCCCAGAAATTCTGTGGTACTATCTTGTTTTATAATATCTTGCCTAGCAAATGCTTTTGTGATGTTTCAGGTTATAACACTTCTGACTTTTTCTCCCTCTGGACTGGAAGCAGACAGAAACACGCTGTTTGTTTTAAAATATACGTGAATTCGTTGTGAATGTGTGAGAGAATTGGCAACACCATACAGCACATGGAAGTCTAGCGGCAGTGGCGCGTGAGGGCTGCTTTTGACACTCAAAATGGCAACGTTTTCTTTGCTAGAACGTCTTGTATTCATTCGTTTTATCCATTTTCGAAGTGTTACACCGATTGCAATTCATCCCCAGTTGAGTCAAGCATGTGTTAATGGTGTCAGGGGTGTCTCTAATGTGAGTTCGTGGATGCCACAGTCAAAGAAGGGAAATATTGAGTGACATCAAAACGAGACAGTCTCGGCCTCAGAGCAGCCGGTCTAACGACGACATCCAGCAAGTGGAGAGAGATGTTTTAGGAGATTGCCAAATGAGTGAAGAACAGATTGGCATTTCCCGGGGATCTGTCCACACAACCCCACAGGAGGACCGGAAATTGCGAAAAATGTCCTCTTCGTGGGTGTCACGAAAGCCGATGGTGGGAAATGCCGTAGTTCCTTCGCGAGAATAACTTTGAAGCCATTTGTTATGCTCTCTACTCACCTGACCTGCAACAATGAAAAACACTCTCCGTGGGTGTACAGTCACTAGTCGCGCCGTATTGCATCATTAACTTTCCGGTGGTTAAACCAGACTCTCAAAGAAGCGTTAGCAGCGGCCGTAGAACCATGACGTAGACGCTGTGTAAAATGTGTACGGCTGCAGGAAGATGTTTTCATGTGAGTCGTTTGTGAGAAGAAATTCGGAGGTATTGTTTTCAGAAGCATGAAATCTACGAAGACTGTGCTGTGAATACGTAGATTCCGACTTCGGAGGTACCTCTTATGCCTTCGATACTGTATCACATTGCCGGTAAACACCACGCTACGACCACACAGTCATGCGAGATTTGCTTGACAAATTTTTGCGTAACGAAACCTGCTACATAACAGTGGACCGTGGACTTGCAACAGAAACGAAAGGAACATATCGTGTGTCCCAGATATGTGCCGCTGGACCGCTATTGTTCTCAGTCTGTATAAACTTTTATCATGTACTACAACATTAGCAGATTGTTCCCTGGAGATGCTCTTGTCCACGACGGAGTATGGCCAATGGACGATAAGAAGCAAATGCAGGACGAGGGGAACAAAATTACCAACACGTGTGACGAATGGGATCCCTGTTTAAATGAATGTCAAACGCAAGCTCAAGTGTATGACGAAGAAACATAAACCACTTGTATAAGTTTACGAACAAGACTAATGACAGACATCTTGAGCGCGTCAGCCAACGTGCCACAGTGGCAACAACGGGTCCAGTCAGATCACCGAAGTTAAAACGGTTGTCGGGCTTGGATAGCACTTGGATGGCTGATCGTCCGGATATGCCGAGTGCTGCTGGCGAGTAGGGTCTACATCTACATCTACATCTACATCCATACTCCGCAAGCCACCTGACGGTGTGTGGCGGAGGGTACCTTCAGTACCTCTATCGGTTCTCCCTTCTATTCCAGTCTCGTATTGTTCGTGGAAAGAAGGATTGTCGGTATGCCTCTGTGTGGGCTCTAATCTCTCTGATTTTATCCTCATGGTCTCTTCGCGAGATATACGTAGGAGGGAGCAATATACTACTTGACTCTTCGGTGAAGGTATGTTCTCGAAACTTTGACAAAAGCCCGTACCGAGCTACTGAGCGTCTCTCCTGCAGAGTCTTCCACTGGAGTTTATCTATCATCTCCGTAACGCTTTCGCGATTACTAAATGATCCTGTAACGAAGCGCGCTGCTCTCCGTTGGATCTTCTCTATGTCTTGTATCAACCCTATCTGGTACGGATCCCACACTGCTGAGCAGTATTCAAGCAGTGGGCGAACAAGCGTACTGTAACCTACTTCCTTTGTTTTCGGATTGCATTTCCTTAGGATTCTTCCAATGAATCTCAGTCTGGCATCTGCTTTACCGACAATCAACATTATATGATCATTCCATTTTAAATCACTCCTAATGCGTACTCCCAGATAATTTATGGTATTAACTGCTTCCAGTTGCTGACCTGCTATTTTGTAGCTAAATGATAAAGGATCTATCTTTCTGTGTATTCGCAGCACATTACACTTGTCTACATTGAGATTCAGTTGCCATTCCCTGCACCATGCGTCAATTCGCTGCAGATCCTCCTGCATTTCAGTACAATTTTCCATTGTTACAACCTCTCGATACACCACAGCATCATCTGCAAAAAGCCTCAGTGAACTTCCGATGTCATCCACCAGGTCATTTATGTATATTGTGAATAGCAACGGTCCTATGACACTCCCCTGCGGCACACCTGAAATTACTCTTACTTCGGAAGACTTCTCTCCATTGAGAATAACATGCTGCGTCCTGTTATCTAGGAACTCCTCAATCCAATCACACAATTGGTCTGATAGCCCATATGCTCTTACTTTGTTCAATAAACGACTGTGGGGAACTGTATCGAACGCCTTGCGGAAGTCAAGAAACACGGCATCTACCTGTGAACCTGTGTCTATGGCCCTCTGAGTCTCGTGGACGAATAGCGCGAGCTGGGTTTCACATGACCGTCTTTTTCGAAACCCATGCTGATTCCTACAGAGTAGATTTCTAGTCTCCAGAAAAGTCATTATACTCGAACACAATACGTGTTCCAAAATTCTACAACTGATCGACGTTAGAGATATAGGTCTATAGTTCTGCACATCTGTTCGACGTCGCTTCTTGAAAACGGGGATGACCTGTGCCCTTTTCCAATCCTTTGGAACGCTACGCTCTTCTAGTGACCTACGGTACACCGCTGCAAGAAGGGGGGCAAGTTCCTTCGCGTATTCTGTGTAAAATTGAACTGGTATCCCATCAGGTCCAGAGGCCTTTCCTCTTTTGAGCGATTTTAATTGTTTCTCTATCCCTCTGTCGTCTATTTCGATATCTACCATTTTGTCATCTGTGCGACAATCTAGAGAAGGAACTACAGTGCAATCTTCCTCTGTGAAACAACTTTGGAAAAAGACATTTAGTATTTCGGCCTTTAGTCTGTCATCCTCTGTTTCAGTACCATTTTGGTCACAGAGTGTCTGGACATTTTGTTTTGATCCACCTACCGCTTTGACATAAGACCAAAATTTCTTAGGATTTTCCGCCAAGTCAGTACATAGAACTTTACTTTCGAATTCATTGAACGCCTCTCGCATAGCTCTCTTCACACTACATTTCGCTTCGCGTAATTTTTGTTTGTCTGCAAGGCTTTGGCTACGTTTATGTTTGCTGTGAACTTCCCTTTGCTTCCGCAGCAGTTTTCTAACTCGGTTGTTGAACCACGCTGGCTCTTTTCCATCTCTTACGATCTTGCTTGGCACATACTCATTTAACGCATATTGTACGATGGTTTTGAACATTGTCCACTGATCCTCAACACTATCAGTACTTGAGACAAAACTTTTGTGTTGAGCCATCAGGTACTCTGAAATCTGCTTTTTGTCACTTTTTCTAAACAGAAAAATCTTCCTACCCTTTTTAATATTCCTATTTACGGCTGAAATCATCGATGCCGTAACCGCTTTATGATCGCTGATTCCCTGTTCTGCGTTAACTTTTTCAAATAGTTCGGGTCTGTTTGTCACCAGAAGGTCTAATATGTTATCGCCACGAGTCGGTTCTCTGTTTAACTGCTCAAGGTAGTTTTCAGATAAAGCACTTAAAAAAATTTCACAGGATTCTTTGTCCCTGCCACCCGTTATGAACGTCTGAGTCTCCCAGTCTATATCCGGCAAATTAAAATCTCCACCCAGAACTATAACATGGTGGGGAAATCTACTCGAAATATTTTCCAAATTATCCTTCAGGTGCTCAGCCACAACAGCTGCTGAGCCAGGGGGCCTATAGAGACATCCAATTACCATGTCTGAGCCTGCTTTAACCGCGACCTTCACCCAAATCATTTCACATTTCGGATCTCCGTCAATTTCCTTCGATACTATTGCACTTCTTACCGCTATAAACACGCCTCCCCCTTCACTGTTCAGCCTGTCTCTGCGGTATACATTCCAATCTGAGTTTAGGATTTCGTTACTGTTTACGTCTGGTTTCAGCCAACTTTCTGTCCCTAGTACTATATGGGCGTTGTGATCGTTTATTAATGAGAGCAGTTCTGGGACCTTTCTATAGACGCTCCTGCAGTTTACTATTAGCACATTAATATTGTTATTCCCTGTTGCATTTTGCCTACTATCTTGCCGCGTCTCAGGAGGCGTCCTGTCGGGCCTAGGGAGGGGATTCTCTAACCTAAAAAACCCCCATGTGCACTCCACACGTACTCCGCTACCCTTGTAGCCGCTTCCGGCGTGTAGTGCACGCCTGACCTATTCAGGGGGACCCTACATTTCTCCACCCGATAGCGGAGGTCGAGAAATTTGCACCCCAGATCTCCGCAGAATCGTCTGAGTCTCTGGTTTAAGCCTTCCACTCGGCTCCAAACCAGAGGACCGCGATCGGTTCTGGGAACGATACTACAAATAGTTAGCTCTGATTCCACCCCGCGAGCGAGGCTTTCCGCCTTCACCAATTCCGCCAACCGCCTGTACGAACTGAGGATGACCTCTGAACCCAGACGGCAGGAGTCATTGGTGCCGACATGAGCACTCAGCCATTGTGAGACAAAACTGAGGAGCTACATGAGAAGTAGCGGATACGGTCACGTAAACCGAAACGGCCGACAGAGCAGTGTGTTGACGACGTGTCTCTCCATATCCGAATCCAGTAACGCCTATGGCCTAAGGATGACACGGTGGTTGGTCGGTACCGATGAGTCTCCGCGACCTGTTCGGGCAGTCTTTTGATGGGGTAATACAAAGAAGCGACATGAAATGCGATGATCGTCTAACATCAATATCAGACGTGCTGAATTGCAAAGCCTAAGGTTTTGATAAGGGTTCTCGACAACAAATTGCATCCGTAAAGAAGGTCTTGAATAAGACGCCATTGCGACTAATTGTATAGCACTGCTCCACAGCTTCATCAAGTAGGCATGACAAAAGATATCCATCGAATTCAAAGACAGGCTTCTACACAGTCCAGTCCCATTAATAGAGCCGGCCGGAGTGGTCGTGCGGTTCTAGGCGCTACGGTCTGGAACCGAGGGACTGATGACCTCAGAAGTTAAGTCGCATAGTGCTGAGCCAACCCATTAATGCGACCATCTGTCGAAAGTCTGAATAGCCATCGTTTCCAGCATGGACGGTAACAGCAAGAGAGTCAGTGAGGCTCTGGAAGGTGAAGGTACTAACAGGAATGTGGAGCCATGCCTACTCCAGAGCTGTGGAAAGCTGCGCTATGTTTCTCGGTTGAGTCTCCATGGTGCGAACAGCCCGGTAGAGGTGGTCCTACAGACACTCCATTAGGTTTAAACGCAAAAGGTCTGGTGGCCAGAGGAGTACGGTAAACTCCTCCTGTTGCTCTCTGAACCACGCGAGATGTGTGGCACGTTGCAGAGTCCTGCTGGTGGTGCCGAGGAAAAATAAACTGCATGTAGGGGTGGACGTGATCCCCAAGGACAGATGCACACTTGTGTTCCTCCATTGTGCCTTCCAGAATGACGAGATCACCCAGTCACCCAGAGAACGCCACGTACACATTCCCCAGGTAAATACACTCCCTCCTCAGTCGTATGATTGTTTCAGGGTGTTTGCTTTCAGAAGTTTCATACCGTACACGCCAGCAGCCATCTGTCCGATGGACCACGTGATTAATCTTCACCGAAGAACAACAGTCAGCAAGGGTGCATGGAAAAATGAATGTCCGCAACTCGTGGTCTAGGAGCTAGCGTTGCTGCCTCTGTATCATGGGGTCCCAGGTTCGTTCCCGACAGGGTTGAGGTTTTTCTCTGCCCGAGGACTGGGTGTTTGTGTTCTCCTTGTCATTTCATCATCATCATTTGTGATTGTGGCTAGATTTGACTTTGTAATAAAACTGGACTGCGTAAAAACTGGTAATTTGTATGGGCGCTGATGACCACGCACTTGGGATGCCCACAAACCAAGTATCATCATCATCACCCAGCCACCCAGCTGAACAGTCGTTGAGGAATACTGTTGGAAGCCCCTTGGTTCATCTGGGCAGTTAGCTGCTCAACATTTGCACGTCTATTTTAGCGTACACGTCTTCTCAGACGTTGTTCACCCATGTCGTCTATGGCCAATGGCGCGACAAAGCTGCCCTGGCGCCGATTTGGATATCACTATTTTACCATGCGCAGTATAGTTTAACCACAGCGGCAGAGAATAGTTTAGAAAGTTAGAGATTTCGGAAGATCATGCTCTTTTGAACGTCAGACAAATCGCTCCATTTCTGCGTTACGAGAATGACTGTACTATTTGAGCGTCCTCCAGTCACGCTTTATACACTATGTGGTCAAAGGATCCGGACACCTGGCTGAAAATGACTTATAAGTTCGTGGCGCCCTCCATCGGTACTGCTGGAATTCAGTGTGTTGTTGGTCTACCCTTAGGCTTGATGGCATCTTCCACTCACGCAGACATACGTTCAATCTGGTGCTGGAAGGTTTCTTGGGGAGTGGCAGCGCATTCTTCACGGAGTGCTGCACTGAGGAGAAGTATCGATGTCGGTCGGTGAGGCCTGGCACGAAGTCGGGGTTCCAAAATATCCCAGAGGTGTTTTATAGGATTCTGGTCAGGACTGCGCAGGCCAGTCAGTTACAGAGATTTTATTGTCGTGTAACCATTCTGTCCCAGGCCGTGCATTATAAACAGGTGCTCGATCGTGTTGACAGATGCAATCGCCACTCCCGAAGTCTCTTCAACACTGGGAAGCAAGAAGGTGCTTAAAACATCAATGTAGGCCTGTGCTGTGATAGTGACACGCAAAACAACAAGGGGTGCAAGCCCCTTCCATGAAAAAAACGACCACACCATAACACCACCGCCTTTGAATTTTACTGTTGGCACTACACACGCTGGCAGATGACGTTCTCCGGGCATTCGCCATACGCACACCACGCCATCGGATCGCCACATTGTGTACCGTGATTCGTCTATCCGCAACGTTTTTCCATTGTTCAATCGTCCAATGTTGACACTTGCGACCGAACCGCTGAATCTTTCCATCAGTAAATGGGGTATGTTCTCCACTGACTCGGTTGTTTTAACCCCCTCCACTGACGGAATGACCCACTTCCCAATTCCGTATGTATAAAACCAATACGGACTTGTAGCTGTCACGCCTTTGCGCTTACTGCTACGTATTTTAACTGTAAATAGCTCAGTCCCAATGGTAAGAGGCAGTAGTGAATTCACGTAGTTAATATTTGAATCCAGCACAGCTGCCACAAGCTCAGCTCACTTTTACTCCACTCCTACCCTCGCCATTGCACCACATTAACTAGGTGCTACGTGGACCTTGCTAAATTCACTTGCGTATACATTTTTGACCGTTACTCGCCAGTATTTACCTAATGATTAGTACACTCCTAACCGGACTATTTCCCTAAGAGCTGTGATGATTGAATGGGTTCGATCCACGGCCTACAGTGCCCTACAGTTCACACGGTAACACTGCCTACCTGACCCACTTAACTTGGTAGTGAGCTTATGTATCCAATCACCACTGCTAGCAGCAGTGGATAATCCTATCAGCACGACGAGAGCAGCAGACTTACCGTCGAATCCTCCTGAAAATACTTATAACTACGGTCGCCAGCTCTGAAGGAGCAAAAGAATAAATCAATTTTTGGGCTCGTTTCAAAGTGAAATGGCTTGAGTTGAAATTAAACTTAATTCTGAATATTACTATTTCTGATCATTCTAGATGATTCTACAAAGCAAATACTCTCTCAATTTCTGTGAGTTGGCTTGGTAATTACTACCAAGACAGGTTATGCAACTTCGGTTAACAAAATTCTGTCCTTCAACTTATGTAATGATTTTGGATATTACTCTTTGGACAATTGATACAGAATTAGTTAAGTGACTTTACTTGAAAGGTTACTCAGAAAAATTTAAGTAACTATAAATAGGCGACTCATTCTGGTGTGACCATTGCTCTTTTCAACATTCTTATACGCTAAAGTATTCTACAACCAAAAGAATTGTAAATGAAAGAGGCGATGGTGGCCTCAGTCTGATTTCACTATACTATGTTTGAGGTTACTACACTTTACAATGAACAACATGCGTCGTAATTTTACTCATTACTATATTCTGTCCTCTGCACTTGCATAAAAGAAAACTGGTATTCTCCTTTTACATGTATACAAAGTTCGACTTAATAATTGCAAGCAGTCTTGCCTTGGGTAGACGTGTCGGTGCTGGTGGTGAGATGCATGTGGCTAACGCAGCTCTTCACGCCTCATGCCCTTAATGGCGGCTGGAACTATGAGCTGTAGCACTCGTATAAGCTACTGCACGTCCGCCATCAAATCTGGGCACAGGAACTCTTACAATCAGCCCCAGTGGCATAGAGGCGGCTTCAACAACCATTCGTCGCGTTTTACTCCAAAAACGGCGACGATATTCGCCTCTTCGCTGTTGCACAATCACTTTTGCGTGAGCACAGTTACGCACGTCCGATCACGTCAACACTCCCCAGGCCATTCCATTGTTCAGTCCCTGTGTCTCCAGCTACCCCTAGCTACGCTCGTATCACCAAGAGTGGGGGCGTTCCCCTACCACCTTTTTACCGAAATCATTTAGTATTTAAGAATATTTATATTTACTACCCTGGAGTTCATACCAGTCATAATAATTTACTACTAGCGCTTTACAACATTAAATTATACAGTAATAACTTATAATTACCAAGAAAAAGAATACATTTGACTCCGAGAGCTTAGTGCATTGTCTGACAGGCAGCGCTAATTCCCAGTTTCGCCAGTAGATGGCATCAGGGTGCACTCCCTGGCAGTCTCACACAAGCGCGCCCGTTTCCGACGCGCGGGCTGCAAATTACTGTCAGCCCACCATCATTTCAGTTCCGTTACACACTCCTTACACGAAGACAGGCGTCGTTCGGCATTTACTGCGTGATGTGTGGCTTATGAGCAGCCGCTCGATCATGAAATGCAAGTTTTCTCATCTCCTACCTGTCAGAGTACTTGCAGTGGATCCTGATGCAGTTTGGAATTACTGTGTGATTGTCTGGAAAGATGTTGGCGGTCTCTGTCAGTCAACAGACGAGGTCAGCCTGTAGGCTTTTGTGCTGTACGTACCCCTTCACGTTTCCACTTCACTATCACATCGGAAACAGTGGACCTAGGGATGTTTGGGAGTGTCGAAATCTGGCGTACAGACGGATGACACAAGTGACACCGAATCACCTGACCACCTTCGAAGTTAGTGAGTTCCGGGAAGCACTTTATTCTGGTCTCTCACGATGTCTAATGACTACTGACGTCGTTGATATGGAGTACCTGGCAGTAGGTGGCAGCACAATGCACATAATGTGAAAAACATATGTTTTTGAGGGTGTCCGGATGCTTTTGAACACTGCTATTTCAGCCACCTGCCGTGTGTCGGTAGTTATTGCACATTGACTTCGAACATAGGCAGCGGTCACATTAATGTGATTGCACTGTATATTAGTATAATAGGTCTGTATAATCCATAAGAGAGTGTAACGGATATGCTAGGTAACCTTGGAAAGAACGGCGAGGTCGATCTCGCCGAAGAGTAAAGCTGTTGTGTATCATTGGCCAATGATTTTCGGTAGTTGACTCTTTTTGGTACAGATTTTAAAAAAGTTCTCATGTTGATTTTCTTTTAATACTAACGTTGCTGTTCATATTTAATGATGCTGGCGTGCCAACATGGCGTACAATACTGTAATACTCGCCGTATGTGGCGCTGCAATGTGTTACCGGTAAATGATTCGAAATATTTGAATCTTTTTGGGTAAAGATTTTAGAAAGTATTAATTTTTATTATGGACTTGTACGGTTATTGTATGAAGTGTTGTGTTCTTGATGTTTGGAGGAAATTTTAATAAGTAAAAATGTCTCCCATATCCTGATGTGGCGCCCCCTTCCAGAGGTTTATTTACGACAGAGGAAGGAGTAAACTGCCAGTCATCTGTATGCACTGTAAACGGTCATTGCACGTTTCTGAGATCTTCGGAAATGCCATTTTCGACTTTGTTATGTAAGTTTAAAACGATATGTTCGTATCTTTGGCTTATGCTTAAGAATTTGGTAATAAATGTATTACGCATGAGCGTGAATTTGTTTTCTTCCCCTTTAGGCTGATTTGAAAATGGGTTTCGGCCCAGAACTAGTCGTCGAATGAATGAAAAGTAAAAAATTTGCAATTGGAGTGATTTTCCTTTCTATTAGCTTCGTTCATGTTCGTTTCCACCCTCTAGCGCTTAGGTTCAGAAATTGTTCCATAAGACTGCAGATAATTAGCAGCACCGTGTGGCCTGCAATTTGTGTATAATTGCAGTCGCTCGTCGTCACAGTAAATTGCTGTTGACAGCTCATTAATTGAAACACCGCCTCACAGCCACACACAGTAATTAATTGCTTGATAGCTTTGAGTAAACAGGAAACGTGCGCAAGCATTTGTGACTTATGCTCCGTTTCCTCTACATGCCTGAGTATTGATGATGATAAGTATTTAAACTTACTTATTAAGACAATTTTCTACATATACGTGATTTCCTTGCAACGCACAGTTAAGTTGCGTAAGCCGTCCACCTGTCGTCTGAAACTGCAGATATTTTACCTCCACAAAGAGATTCTGACCCATCGATAACGCTGTCTGATCTTCTTATTAGAGATGCATAAAATTATTAAAAGCGAACGACATTGATTGACTCTCAACTTACAGGGAACATTCGTGCATGGGCAAATGACTTCGCCAGTTGTCACCCACCTTGCCTGTTAATCAAAAACATTTAACCTATGTGGTGACCACAATGATAAGCAATCAAGTAGCCAAACAGTTGAAAATCTCGAAGTAGCGACATCAGCGTCGACTTCCCTTGTTTCCTGAAACTTGTTTACTATGTAGAAGCGTAACAGGGAACACGAGCGCTATGGAACCCAGAATATAAGTTTAAAGACGAGTAAGACACAAGCTGTCCCAAAAGAGTGCAAGAAAATTCAAATAGGGATGTGCATATACGTGGAAGAAATTGATAATACCGGAAAAAGGTATTTAGGGATCCACGAGAATTAACACCAAGGAGGAAATCATTTGATTTTCGCATGGACAACCTGTGCTGTTTAGCAAGAGCGGCTTGGAATGAACACTGAATATGAATAATTAATATTCGCTCCGAAACAACACCTCAGTTTTACAGTGAAATAATATTCTGATTCCCCTGAAAATTTAACAATGAGCGTGAAATGCTACTTACAAGCCTCTTGAATATACGGATGTCTAATTAGAATGCTTATCAGATTCTGCCAAACAGAATGTGTAGAAAGACACAACATTCTGCGTAAGAGATTTCCAAACAATAGCTCACGAAAACGGTATGACACAATTCCCAGTTAAACGAACACAAATGCAGGGCTAGCGACAAGTTTCAATCTTCCCGATGTTCCACTGTTCATATTAACACCAGACAGAATGTCTGCAATACTGCTTGCTGAATCACACTGCTCAGGAGAAGATCCGCCTGTGTTGACGAACAGTCACGAAGTAGAACTAAGAAGTAAGCTTCGTCTCGTGAACGACATTGCAAACAGAACTATATTCTACCGAGTTACATAGTGATTGGCTAAAATTGGTCGAAACCCTGTAACACTTCGCCGCCAGGTGCTGAAGACAAAATACGAGACGTTAAGCCGTCGTTCCCAGACGTCGCGCAGCAATGACTCGCTGGAGAAAGGAAAGGGAAACTCCCATCGCACCCCCCCCCCCCCCCCCTCAGATTTAGTATTGAAATGGCCCAGTGGATAGCACGTTAAAAACTGAAAGTAGATCCCTCACGAAAACACGAAAAATGTGTACTGAACTGTGAAAAAAGAAGCAAAAGAGAAACACAGAACGCTCAGAGTTCAACATATGCAACATCTAGACAGTAACCAGTACTACGCCGTCGTTGTGGTGTGATCATGGTGTTGGACTGCAAAGCGGAAGATGCGTGTTCAGATCTCCCTAGTCCCCAATTTTTTTTTTTTTTTTTTACAAAATTAGGAACTTCCCTCCTGTCATTGACATGTCTGTTGTCGTTCTATAGTCTTGGTAATTGTCATAGTATACAATGGTTATAGAATATTAGTCATGTGGTAAGGATATAGTACCGTCGCAAGTGAATGTGATGAATAGTGAGAACAGGCGAGACCCTTTATAGACAAATGGACAGTGTGAACTATGTTATAACAAAGAAATGCAAGAGTCAAAACTTCCAAAACGGAACGCTGGAGTCATAACGTGTGGTAATTACATAGAACAAGTAGGAGGTACGTACGTCTGTAGATCCATTCCGTACAGAGCGCTGTCGCAAACGAACTTTGCACCACGACACAGACACAGATCTGAATTCGGCGAAAAGACATGTCAATGAGCTGACGGACGATTCACAATTTTATGAAAAAAGACAATGGGGGTACGAGGGAGATTCGAACAAGGGTCTCCCCCTTCTGAGTCCTACGTCGTGACCACAAAACCACGACGCAGCGGCTGTCGAAATACGCTCGATGTTGCACATCTTGAGCTTGGAACCGTTCACTGTTCTACTTTGCTTCTTTTTTCACAGTTCAGTACACCTCTTTCCTGTGTTCATCCTTCATCTGTGTTCAGTTATTGATACGCTATCCACTATGCCATCTTACCACTAAATCTGAGGTGGATGTGACGGAGAGTTTTTCTTGTTAGAATCTGATACAAAACGACGGAGATGCCGCTAAGTCACAGACACCTGCAGACACTTGAACGAAGAGCAGCCCTTGCCCTTACAAACAAGCGATTTTTTATTGTTGTGTAGCAGTTTCCTTGAGATCTCTGGAATGCAGCTAAACACTTGAAAAATTCACAAGGTAGACTGCAGCAAGCGATGGGAACCACCACAGTGTAGAGCACATGAAACCAAGAGGGAATTTCCCGAGTGACACGCCGACCGCTACGAGATCGTACATTTTCATCCCGCACAGAGACCGGAGGTATGATGACGGAATTTCAAATTCGGCCTGCCAATGACTACGACGATGAAACGCAATGAGAGCCAAAAGAACAACCAGGAGAGTTTTTGAGTGATTTTGTCAGTGTGACAGGTAGAAATCACATGTTCCGGCAATCGGTTTGCCTCCAGGAGGGATGACAACGTTTTGTCGACTCAGTCTCTTTGTGACGTATTACATCCACTCCACGTTGAATCGGTATATCATTGTGGTTCAGTGCTTGGGTCTTGAAGCATCCAATTGCGCACTGCGTTTCTCTTGTCACTACTTCCACAAGTCAATCGTCACGGAAAGTAACCAGTGGGAAAACCAGCACAACAGCACGTCAGCGGACTCCGCCGAGAACGCTACCTGAGGTTGGAATATGATCAGGCTGGCAGTCAACGCGGAAAAAGAAATAAGTTTATAAGAGACCACAGAGGGACGCCTCCAAGCTTCGGAGCACGGAAGATGAAAGCTGTAAGCTGTCAGCTTGCCGCAACACAACTGCTAAAACTTCGATAAGTCATGGCGACGGAGCGTCTACCACATACGCCTTCACACAAAAACTAACACTGTCCAGTAGTGTGATAGTCCCTTCTCCCTCCTACTTGCCCAATCACTGAGTCATGTCTGTGTAAATTCAAATAGAGCCTGAGGTATATACACTTGTGCCCAAATCTAAAGCAGCGAACCGTTATTTCCCCATCTTGTGTCTAATTCACCGTATAATCATACGAACTATCGACAGATGTCCATACCGTCCTCTGCACGGAAAATGGCATTCCGGTCAATTCGCTACCACAAAGATTACGTCAGGGCACCTCTCAAACGGTGCTGTGTTTGCCGGGTAGTCCTACATCCACATCCGATTTGTATACAGTCACCGACGGTGCAGTATGGCACAAAGAAGACGCCTGCCAGACCCTTTCTGTTGGAGGCCCATAAGAAGAATGGAAGCAGGACAGTCGCAAACTGATGAGATCCAATGGCTTCTTTTGTTTCTAGGGTGTGGGAACAATTTCTAGAGACCGAAACAATACCCCGAAGACCAGGACACGGCCCATGACGATAACAGAAAGACAGGACCGTTCCCGCTCCGCTGCAGAGTGAAAATCTTATTCAGGAAACATCCTCCATATCACCCAATATCCTTTCTTTCAAAATGCTAGCTCTTCAAGGTTCGCAGTTCTGCAAAGTTTGGAATGTAGGAGACGAGGTACTGGCAGAACTGAAGCTGTGAGGTCCAGGCATGAGTCGTGCTTGGGTAGCTCAGATGATAGAGCACTTACCCGCGAAAGCCAAAGTCCCGAGTTCGAGTCTCGGTCCGACACACAGTTTTAATCTGACAGGACCCTTATTTAGATGTATGGGCTGGATGGTACCGCCTTAGCATTGTACGGCAGCTGGCATCTGACTTCGCAGCATCCGCTAGACACGTTGTATCGAGACAGCGTTGTCCAGATGGTTTCAGCATAGTGGCCTTTATTGTTGACCTGCTCTGTGTGTACCCCTGATGCGTCTTCACAGAAGAGAACGTCTAGAGTGGGGTCGTAAACGTGCCACCTGGGCAGTCAAACAGTAGGCCAATGTTCTTCTCACAGATGAGATGCTATTTGGTATGGAGAGTGATTCTCAACACATTCGCATCTGGAGCGATTTGGAGACCCAAATGACATGCAAGAAACCGAAATCAAGGAGGATTCCTAATGCTGCGGGCAGGGATTATGTTGGCCACATGAACATCTCATCTTGGAATGGTAGGGGTGAATCGGCAAGATTTAACTACTGTCAGGTATCGTGACGAAATCTTGGGACTTCATGTGCGGTTGTTGCGAGGTGGTGCGGACCCAGATTTCTTATTGATGGACGATAATGATCGACCTCATAGAGCAAGAGCAGTTGACGTTCTTTTTTTTTTTTTTGGAAATTTAAGATATTGCACCCATGGCGTGCCTGCTCGCTCCACTGATTTGAATCCCATAGAGCATATCTGTGGTGCACTAGGAAGACGGGTTGCATCACTTCAGCATCCACCAACCACTCTCCAAGACTTGCGAGCAGCTCTCTAGGAAAAATGGGCGTCATTGTCTCAACATGAGATTGATGATGTCATTCACAGCGTACCCCGTCGTTGTCAGGCCTGTATTGCTGCCAGAGGTGGTCACACACCATTCTGAGCACGTTAACCAGTTGTCGGTATGTGTGTGCAAACCGGTTAATTTGAAACAAACGAAGAACATATTTGTCCAACGCTATGCACATTGCAGTTTTGTATTCTTTACATTCTTTCTACTTTGCTGTCACTTGTTTAATCTGTTGTGTGGAAAACTAAACACAACGTTACAAAATTTCCTTTTGTTGCTTTCATTTTGGACACCAGTGTATAAGGAGCAGTCAAATGAAAACAAGATACATGAAAAAAGGCGACTGAACTGTTATTACTTCAGAAGTAATTTCAGTAACTGTTGATACATTTATTCCACTGTGAAATAAGAAAGTCAATGCCTTCATGGAAACGTCTTTATAGTGGCCTATGGAAACATGATTCTACCCGGGCGTGCAACTCTTCATCCGAAGAAAATCACATTGGGAGGGGCCGGCCGGAGTGGCCGAGCGGTTCTAGGCTCTTGTCTGGAACCGCGCCACCGCAACGGCCGCAGGTTCGAATCCTGCCTCGGGCATGGATGTGTGTGATGTCCTTACGTCAGTTCGGTTTAAGTAGTTCTAAGTTCTAGGGGACTGATGACCTCAGAAGTTAAGTCCCATAGCACTCAGAGCCATTTTCACATTGGGAGGGATCGGGATGGTATGGAGGGTGCCAGCGAAACTTCTGCAGCGTATTCGCAGCAACCTTGGCAACATGTGGCCAGGCATTATCCTGCAACAGAATGTGTCCATGTGGACACTTTGCAAAAATAGAAACGCGCCGTCAAATCTAAGCACCCGGGAATGTTGACGGGTGCATCGTCCTATTTTATGATAATGCCTGCCAATGTATTGCCAAGGTTGTTTCGACTACGCTGCAGAAGTTTCGCTGGGAACCCCTTATACATTCTCCATACAGTCCCGATCCATCCCCATGCAATTTCCATACATTTGAAACCCGGTCGCGAGGACGACGGTTCAAATCTCCGTCCGCCCATCCACAGTTAGGTTTTCCGCGGTTACCTTAAATCGCTTAAGGCAAATGCCGTGATTATACCTCTGAAAAAGCACAGCCAATTTATTTCCCCATCCCTCCTTAATTCGAGATTCTGCTGCGTCTCTAATGATCTCCTTTTGGATGGTAAATTGCAGTCTTCCTTTTTCCTTCTTACTGCATCCCTTAGTTCACTGTAAGAATGTCCTGCATTTGTTGGATTACGACAACGATACTTTGTGCTGGAAGAAAAACGTATAACTTGACTGAACGTCTCTGATGAAACAAATGTCTTACATTTAGTACAGAGTAATCCTACGATACATGTCATCTGCTCGTTGTAAACGGCAGATTTCAGATGTTTAGAGGAGGATTCATAGAACCCGATTAGTCTCTTTCTCGAATAGTCCGTGGGAAAAATGAAAAATGAGCATGTAAGTCTTCCCATACATGGTATGTTTTATTTTATTACGTGGCCGTTTCTCCCTCTGTAGGCGAGATTAAAAATAATTTGACTTTTCGAGCAAGAATTCGTTGATTTACTTTGAAAGGATTTCGCCGCAATAAAGAACGTCTTTCTTTTAGTGATGGCTAGGCCAATTCGCTTATCATTTCCGGCGCACGCATTCTCTCATTTCGCAGTCATTCAAAACAAGGTGGCCTTTTTTAATCTTTTTCGGTGTTCTTCGTCATTCCTATCTGGTGAGGTTGCCATACTATGCAGAAGTACTCCTTAAGAGGACGGACATACGTAATGCACGCACTGTCTTTAGAATATTTGTGGCGTATTCAAAGTTTGCTGCCAATGAAAAACAACCATTGCTTCGCCTTCCCCACAATGTTTTCTGTGTGATGCCTCCAGTTTTCTCGAAAATTTTCTATCATCTGGACAAATTTTATTTTTTATTTATTTCAGCACACAATAGACATACACAAGAGCACTTATAAACTGTTTGCTAATTTAAAAATTTGGAAACTGTGTTATATCTTGCAAGACATAGTCTACATCAGCACTGAACTATAATCACGGCCACATGTAAACTAATGGTAATTTGGAATTTGGAGAATACATTAAAAGAATGTTTAAAACAAAAGAAATAAAAGAATACAGAAATCAAGGCTATTTTTGCCATGTATTAGGCAATCACTGTGGTTTCAGAAATCAAGTAATTAATAATGCATCTTACAGGATATAGTGTACATTACTATACGTCCTCCGTAGTTTGTTGATCTCCACAGTCACAAAGGGCTGTTGATGTGTACTAATCATGCGTCAATCTCGGTTTTGGGACTGTTCATAGTTTTCCACACGTGCCATTCGTTCGAGAAGGCGGCAGGTACATATTCTAATGGTGTCATTCAGTTGTGTTCAGGCCTCACCCTCCACATAGATAAGCAGGAACACATCTGTTGGCCAGTGTTACTCGTTGCTGTCATGAAACTGGTCCTGGGCGTTAGTCTTAAAGGATGAGGACGGTGACCATATAATGGGTCTTTACCAGAGACGGATACGCTGTACCTTTCTCCACAAGCGGCTACCTAATGCGTTATCTCTGGAAGGAAAAATTCCAATTAAATGGTGGAGTTTATCCCGTCGCGCAGGCTTCACACATCTGGCAGTGAGTCTACACGGTCATGAGGAGTGGTATCCACTTGTTCAGCATGGGTAGAATTATACTAAACAAGATAGGATATTCACCTTATAACACGCCCGGGTGTACTAATGGGTGGGGTACCTCAAACTGTTTTGTCCACTTCTTGACCGTGCGCCCTGTCCACACCACGCACCTGGTAATCCCGCGGCGGTCGTGTTGTTCTGCTCCACACTGCTGCTGGATTGCCTGAAATTATCTATCGAAATATGCAAGCGAGTAAGGGAAGCCACTCAACATTAAGCACAACACTGTTCTACGTGTGGTATGAACATCTACATTCTGAGACGATATGGAAATCACAGGTTGCACTGTTTACACTCTAAGTAGTAAATGTTTATCCCAATTGACAGTCTTTGTCATTATCTGTCCACAATATCACGTGGACGAGCGTACGCATACCGAACACGGCGCGGATGATTGTTGATGATGCGAAAGCCGAATAATCGAACGAAAGTTGTTACGCTCGCCACGCATACACAGATTTATTTTGGTACCAGTCCTCCTTGACACTACTAATGATATAGCACTGTCCGTAAAGTTAATTTTTCAGTTCTCAGTTCTCACTTGTACGAGCGTGCCCGTAACCGTCGCGGCGCGGCTGATTGTTGATAATGCGGAAACGTGATGATCGAACGCACGTCCTCACGCTCGCTACAAGACTCTGGCACTTGACTACACTCTTTTGTGGTAACTAATCTTTTTTTCATTACATTAGTTCATTCTGGGAGACCGAATACGGTGCGGATGATTGATACTGTACGGTACGACATGCAACGAGAGGATACACGAATGCGTTATCAGGAGCACTGCTCATTTTTAAATTCGTTCATGACGCACTTTCCTTTGAATCATTTACTTATTTTATCACTTTACTGTAATAGCACTTGTAGCAACACTTCATCTTCGATACTAACAATGCCCGTCACATGCAGAGCTACACACAACACAACATAACAGTTCCGTGTCCCGTGCTCGACTCGACAGACGCGACTGCCCGTAAAGACACTCCACAACTAAGCCAACGATATGACAATACGTTTACAACCTGCTGTGTAACTCAAAGATAAAGCTGTTGCTATAATTGGCTTTGCCCCTTCACCCCAAGCTGTTTCTATAATTCTGCGCAATTTGTTGTTTCTTGCAGATACATTCTGTTTCACATTCAGACAGCGCTGCTTGAAGTCGGTGTACTGTCAAGAGTGACGCCAAGACATGTTGGCTGTGTTCCAGCAGCATTCCTCTCCGAGGCACTAGAAGTTTCCTGCTCGCCTCTCTGTTCCAAGACTGAAATTCAACACACCTGTGTTCGGTTGAGATTTGGTTTTAACTGGTTCTTACAGTCGAACTTAAACACACCAAAGCAGCGTTAAGTTTAGCCGTAACGGTTGAAAGGTCTTTCTCTGGGAAGCGAGGGCGAAATCATCAGCAATTTAATGTGTTACTAGACAGGTGTTGGTCGTTGACGGAAGTAGCTAAGACACTGCCATTTGGTGACTGGTAGCCTGTCCTTTTGGACCCTCCATTGACTTCGCCGACCTTGAAATTCTACGATAAACCTTCTGTTTTGAAAGATATCTTAATCATTCGTGTAAGATTGTAACCTCTGGTTATTCCCTAAATTCTGCGCTGCAGCATTTGATGGATGTTAGTGTCGTAAGCTACTCTTAGACTTCTCTTGGCTCGAAGCCCTCTTCAAAGATCTAGGTTAGATTTAGTGCCTGTGCTGTACGGTTCTTATTTGATACAAATTCAGCTTGCTGTGAGCTGAAGAGAAGTTGAACAGCCTCTAACAATCTGTTATGGGTAATTGTTATTCATGACGATCAGTTTTATTCAAATTATACAAGATGTTTGAAGGAAAATAAGTAATGGATACTCGTGTATACAAACGTCGATCACGTATTTGCTATGTAAATGGTCAGGAAATACAAACGAATAGTATGAAACGAACCTGTTTGGACGAGAAACTATAATAAAATGCGTCTAACTACAGACTCAATATTCTCATATAAGCACGTTGTTTGTTACATGTTTAATGTGTCTATGCCGAAAAATACACTGAAGCGCCAATAAAAATGGCATGGGCATGCGTATACAAATACTGAGATATCTAAACAGGCAGAACACGACGCTGGGTCGGCAACGGCTATATAAGACAACAAATGTCTGTCGCAGTTATTAGATCGGTTACTGCTGCTACAATCCCAGATTTTCAAGATTTAACTGAGTTTTAATGTAGTGTTATAGTCGGCACACGAGCAATGGGGCACAGGATCTTCGAAGTAGTGATGAAGTGGGGTTTTCCCTGTATGAGCATTTCACGGTTGAATCGTGAATATTAGGAATCCCGTAATACATAAAATATCTGACATTGTTACGGCCGGAAAAAGATCCTGCAAGAACGGGACCAACGACGACTGAAGTGAATCGTTCAACGTGACAGAAGTGTAACCCTTCCCGAAACTGCTGCAGATTTCTGTGATGGGCCATCAACAAGTGTCAGTGTGCGAACCATTCAACGCCGACATTGGACTGTTGATGACCGGAAATATGTTGCCTGGTGGGACGAGTCTGTTTCAAATTGTATCGAGCGGATGGAAGTGTACGGGTATGGAGACAACGTCATGAATTCATGGACCCTGCATGTCAACAGGGGACTGTTCAAGGCTGTGAAGGCTCTGTGATGGTGTGGAGTGTGTGCAGGTGGAGTGATATGGGACCCCTGATAGTCTAGATACGACTCTATCACGTGACACGTACGTAAGCATTCTGTCCGATCACCAGCATCAGTTCATGTCCATTGTGCATTCCGACGGACCTGGACAATTCCAGAAGGACAATGCGACATCCCACACGTCCAGAATTGCTGGAAAGTGTCTCTAGGAACACTCTTCTGAGTTTAAACACTTCCGCGGGCCACCAAACTCTCCAGAAATTTACATTATTGAACATATCTGGGATGCCTTGCAATGTGGTGTTGCGAAGAGATCTTCACACCCTCGTACTCTTACGGATTTATGAACAGCACTGCAGCATTCATGGTGTCAGTTCCCTCCAGCGCTACTTCAGACATTATTGGAGTTAATGCTACGTCGTGTTGCGGCATTTCTTTGTGCTCGCGGGGGCCCTGCACGATATTAGCAGGTGTACTAATTTCTTTGGCTCTTCAGTGTAATATTCATAATTCGACAGTGGCTAGAAATTGTTCTCTCCAACCCCCATTTACATGAAAATGGTAATAAGTGGTCTGGACGTGGGGGGAAATGACATACAACAGTTATATTACTGTTTGATTCACTCGCATACTTCGTAATGCAGACTGCCGTATGTCATAGACATTTATTTTATCGATTTCCCTTGTACGTTCCGTTACTAACAAATGTTGCTCGTGGTAGGTGCTTGTCATCGATATCTGTTATGAGTCTCACTTCTAAACGGTGTTGTTTGAAATTGAGACCATTACACTCACCAACCAATTAGGAGAGAATTTTGTCAGTTCACATTTTACAACAATTTTACCTACTACTCAGAGTCATGTAAGCTGAAAGAAATACCACATAATCGGCTTGTAAAATTAGACGTTTTCACATGTCATGGCTTTCCTGTTGAGTACTCACCGTCCTATACATCATGTGGTCTTACATTCCGAGATTCATATAGTGCATTTACGATCACTTATGAAGTAGAGGGGTACCCACAGTGAATTTCGAAACCTGTATCTGACCTGACAACGATTTTTCTCTCCTGTAAGGCCTCCCACACGAAATGCAGTACGTCTTCTGGTAAGGGTTGTTAACTTCCTTTCTGGTGAAGTCGATACACATCTACATTTAAATGTGAGATTCTGTGAGAGACCATTTCCTCTGGTACGGCTTCAATTAGTTTTTTCATTTCCTTGCTAATTTCAGTTAGCATCTTAAGAGGAACCGTTTATACTCTTGCCTTGCTGTGAAATTGAGCTATATTCCGTGTCAGTAATTACATATCCCGCAGTTCTTTACGCTCTGTTAGATACATCGTTCTTTTCTTCCTCTAAAACAACTTCACCACTACTTCTCTCCTTTACCAGTTGCATACAATTTCTGATCGATAACTTCATATTTACACTGTGAATCAACTTAAAATACACCAGAAACGGAGGCAGTACTTTTAGAGCAATATATTTGTGCTTCTCCTCGTTGACTCCTGACTAAGGCTCCAATGAATATATGTGGTTTTTGCCCAAAACGCCTACTCTCGAAATTATGTAAAATGTTTTCTCAGAAATATACGGCGTCTCTCATTACATTACATTAATCCTTGTTCCATATATCATAAATACCACATTTCATAATGATGTGGAAGGTGTCACTTTAAATTAACTTTTCTTTACACAAATTAATTAATTAATTAATTTTTTTACAGTTACTACTTCATATCTAAGAAAACGTCTATTGAGTAGAAGCCTCTACCGCTTTACTGTTTTTAATACATACTTGTGCTCCCTCTCTCATCAATTTAATACTTCTGCTACTACTTGTGCTGTACTTTCTTGTGTGTTATACGATGACCTTGGGAATTTGGCAAAGAAATTACAGTTTTCCGGTATAAAACTAATAATCCGCAACCTTGCTACTACTTTATACAGGGTGAGTCACCTCACATTACCGCTGGATATATCTCGTAAACCACATCAAATACTGACGAATCGATTCCACAGACCGAACGTGAGGAGAGGGGCTAGTGTAATTGGTTAATACAAACCATAAAAAAATGCACGGAGTATGTTTTTTAACACAAACCTACGTTTTTTTAAATGGAACCCCGTTGGTGTCGTTAGCACATCTGAACATATAAACAAATACGTAATCAGTGCCGTTTGTTGCATTGTAAAATGTTAATTACATCCGGAGATATTGTAACCTAAAGTTGACGCTTGAGTACCCTTCCTCCGCTGTTCGATCGCGTGTATCGGAGAGCACCGAATTACGTAGGGATCCAAAGGGAACGGTGATGGACCTTAGGTACAGAAGAGACTGGAACACAACATTACGTCCACATGCTAACACCTTTTTATTGGTCTTTTTCACTGACGCACATGTACATTACCATGAGGGGCGAGGTACACGTACACACATGGTTTCCGTTTTCAATTACGGAGTGGAATAGAGTGTGTCCCGACATGTCAGGCCAATAGATGTTCAATTTGGTGGCCATCATTTGCTGCACACAATTGCAATCTCTGGCGTAATGAATGTCGTACATGCCGCAGTACATCTGGTGTAATGTCGCCGCAGGCTGCCACAATACGTTGTTTCATATCCTCTGGGGTTGTAGGCACATCACGGTACACATTCTTCTTTAACGTACCCCACAGAAAGAAGTCCAGAGGTGTAAGATCAGGAGAACGGGCTGGCCAATTTGTGCGTGCTGCACGTCCTATGAAACGCCCGTCGAACATCCTGTCAAGGGTCAGCCTAGTGTTAATTGCGGAATGTGCAGGAGCACCATCATGCTGATACCACACACGACGACGCGTTTCCAGTGGGACATTTTCGAGCAACGTTGGCAGATCATTCTGTAGAAACGCGATGTATGTTGCAGCTGTTTGGGCTCAGCAATGAAGTGATGACCAATGAGGTGGTCGCCAATGATTCCGCACCATACATTTACAGTCCACGGTCGCTGTCGCTCTACCTGTCTGAGCCAGCGAGGATTGTCCACGGGCCAGTAATGCATGTTCCGTAGATTCACTGCCTCGTGGTTTGAGAAACCCGCTTCATCGGTAAACAGGTAGAACTGCAACGCATTCTCTGTTAATGCTCATTGACAGAATTGCACTCGATGATTAAAGTCATCACCATGTAATTGCTGATGTAGCGACGCATGAAACGGGTGAAAGCGGTGACGATGCAGTATGCGCATGACACTACTTTGACTCAGTCCACCGGCTCTCGCAATGTCCCGTGTACTCATGTGTGGGTTCATGGCAACACCAGCTAACACACCAACTGCACCCGCTTCTCCTGTGACGGGCCTGTTACGGACCCGTTTGCGTGATACGACCATACCTGTTGCATACAGTTGGCGGTAGATGCTTTGCAATGTGCGGCACGTTGGATGCTCTCTGTCCGGGTACCGTTCTACATACACCCTGCAGGCTTCAGCTGCATTTCGTCGATACTCGCCATAGATGAGTATCATCTCCGCCTTTTCAGAGTTCGAATACATCATGGTCACAGTTCCCACAACACTACACTATCACGGTGTACTACAGTTGGTCTGCGTGCGGAGACGAATGCAGAATAACAATAGCAGCAAGCGCTACATGTGGACACAGCGACAGCTAGACCAAACCACAACAATGTACTACAGCCACACTCGTAAACACGGTCGTCATCGCAAACATGTCCCTGCAGATGCTGCTCGCCGACCGTGGCCCGTGTTTGTTACAACACGCAACTGAACGTCGGAGGTTTCAAGCGTCAACTTTAGGTTACAATATCGCCGGATGTAATTAACATTTTACAATGCAACAAACGGCACTGATTACTTATTTGTTTATTCGTTCAGATGTGCGAACAAAACTAACGTGGTTCCATTTAAAAAAACGTAGGTTTGTGTTAAAAAACATACTTCCGTGAATTTTTGTATGGTTTGTATTAAAAAATTACACTAGCCCCTCTCCTCACGTTCGGTCTGTGGAATCGGTTCGTCAGTATTTGATGTGGTTTACGAAATATATCCAGCGGTAACGTTAGGTGACTTACCCTGTATATTATTGGGGGCGTTTTAACTGTCATCACCACTCACTGATGTTACCTCAAAGATTTACACTGTGACTAACCGTGGCGTCAAATGTTACCACACTTCACTACATAACGAGCTACTTGCCAGCTTACGCGCAACTTTGACATTTTCTATATGTGAGTAGTACTACAGTTTTTCGAGTAACACCAAACATGCTGCCCCCATATCAAGTAATCACTCTCTGTTTTTCCGCCACTTCCCATGCGTGCTAATCTTCCGACCTAGCCGCTCTATCAAGGTTAACTGCATTTTCTTTCTGTAATCAGTTTTCCGACGTATCATTTACTGACTGGTTATTGACTTTCTTTGCCTCTTCCCTTACGATTAAATGAAAATCCAATAATTAATGCTTTCCCTCTTCTCTTATTAAGTAGATTGTTGAGCCGTGCGCGGCTCATGTTCGTTTATTACTTGACATCTTGTCTTTGCGTTACTGCCGTCCCGTTTCTTATTCGATTAACTGGCGTCACTAAGTTGCTGATTTGCCTGCCCGTGAGTGGCAGCAGCAGCGCTTATCGGTAAGAGCACTGTCGTACTATCTTTGGAGCGACCGCTAGTGTTTCCGGGTCGTAGCCTGTCGGGAGTTCAGTAGGGATGGAGCTCCAGTAAGGTCTGCACAGCCAGTACTCACCGACCGTTGACGACACACATGCAGTGTACGTCGGATGGAGACTGGAGCGGGAACGACCGTTGGTTGGTCATTTGGTCGGTCGTCTCATTGGGCGACCTTATGTGGGTCTTTTGACCGTTTGTGGGCCTCGTCAGTTGGTCATCTTGCCGGACGAGGGTCGGTTCCTTCCTCGTGCAGGGATGTCGTCGCCGATGGGAGAGAGTTACCCCTGCGTGGGTGGGTCCTAGCCAGTGTGCCCGGGTAGCCGTGTCTCCGATTTACGAACGGACATCGAGTTGAGTCTGGTTGGAGGTGCAGTGAGCTCCGGACAGCCAAGACTCGTCCGATCGTTGCCGACACTCATAACTTGAGACGACCTTGGTTGGTCGTTCAATCGGTCGTCTCATCGGACGACGTGTATTTGGTGGCCGACTGGTTATGGAAACTCTCCATGTGTGTGACTTGTCATTTCTCCGTGTTGTTCCATGGTGATTAGTTTTAGGATTGTCGGAACTCTTGGTGCAAGTGTTTTCGTGGAACTGTGTGTAGCTTCTGTGATTTCCGCTGGGCAGATGAAAGGTGTCTGCGCACTGGAGTAGCGAGTCGGTCGGTTGCGAGAGAGTGTGCCTTGACTGGATTAAGGTGCCAATAATCAAGACGTAGTGCTGCTGCGATCTTCGTCTTCGCTGATATTTTCGGTTGTCGTGCCGTTCGTTGGGTGGAAGGGAATTGATGAGGTTGCTGGTTGGTTCTTCATCCGTCCCTAGGTCGTGCTGCCACCAGATTATTTAGTGTTACGCTTGGCTGCCTGCTCCCCAGGCCGACCCTTGGTACACTTCTGAGCACCACTGTTCTGTTGTTTGTGATGGTGATTTTCTTTTGGCGCAAGTACTGTGCCAGGTCTTCTTCCGTGTATTAATTTTGTCTCTTCTATGTTCAGTATATGGCCTTCAGCCGAACATTATGTTAAGTATTTTAAGATTAGGCCTTCAGCCGTGTTTCATTTAAAATTCTTGATTGCTCTGTATTTAGGCCTTCAGCCGCCTTAGTTTTAAAATTTGTGGCTTTCAGTCGTAATGTGCAAATTCCTGTCTGTAAGGTTTCTCTTTAATTATCTTGAATTCTTAAAAAGTAAGGCCTTCAGCCGTTTGTCTAAATTATTGTGCCTTAAAAAATTATTGAAGGATATTTTAATTTTACTTAAGTAAGGCCTTCAGCAATTTCTCTAAATCCTTGTGTTTTAAAAGGAATTATTTAAGCCTTATTATTGAGAAGTTACTTCGGCTTTCAGCCGTGAATTGATCCTTGTTGTTTTAAAGAGAAAACTGTGCATTGCGTTTTCGAGGAATAAAGTTCTGTGTTCTTGTGTAACTAACACTAACTAATCCCCTTTCCACAACCTGATCCGCTCTGTCCTCCGAAACCAGACTCTAATTGTCTTCGTCTTCTAATTTTTTCTCGGGTTCATTATGTTCGTCATTACTCCTCATGCCACCTACCGGACGACTCTCTTCAGCTGTGTGCCTGCACATCAAAAACAATTAGTTTTGACCACCTCTTATTCCTTCCTCTCGAAAAATCCCTCAAATAAGTGTCTGTAACGACGTGCGACCTTTGTCTCATACGCAGTAACTCGACTCATCCCGGTCCTGTGCATTAGTCACTCTACTTAATATTAAACTCCTCCTTCTCTTCACCAGTACACATTGCCGGTTTACGTTTTTGGACGACTGCTCATTTTCCATCCCAGTTGAGCCGCTCACTGTCGGGGAGAATCATTTACCACTTATATGAAGATGGTATCTCTTCTTTCGGACATGTCTGAAAGAACAGATAGCATCTTCATGTAGATAATGCTTACCGGCCAGTGATATTCTTCAGTGCGGATGCACTCACATTGCCCGAACTCTTACGAGACTTGGTAGATTGACTACCGCGAGTAATGAGTATAGTGGCCAGGTGGCACTACATATGTTGTGTGTGGACAGAAATTTGGAAGTGTAGGTGTCACGGGGAGCGTGCCAGGGATAACTCCCTGCAGTCGCACTATCCTCTCTGTGCCCGGTGGCTCAGTCAGTCAGCCTTCAGCGCGCAGCGCTTCGGACCGTGTTTACGTCCCTGCCGCACCTCTGCGCGAGAGGTGTTTACGTGAAGTGTGTAGCGGTATGCCACCGTAATACATAGAACGTATCATGACCTTGTCGTTCCGTAAATCGACACTGAAATTTAGTTTTGTTAACGAATATGCTCGACCGAAGGCTTACGAGATCGGACATTATTTTCGGGACGAGGTAAAAATCGAACCTGACGTTCTAGTTGGAATATACTTTCTATAGTCAGCAGCGTGGTCTATGTCAAGCTCATCAATGAAGCAGCATTTGACGAAATACTATTCCGACACCGACAAGGACTTCGTTTTTGTCATTCGGACGGGAGTGTTGGAGCGGTTACAGTTGAACACGCCGGCATGGGACTACCAACGACCCGCGTCTTTGAGCTTGCATTCTAAGTGCCAGGAGAATTGGTAACATAAGCCCTGCGTCCTTACGGAACTGTTCTATCCCATGTGGCTGAAGAATGGGCAAGTTTCAAAAGGTATCCTGTCCTCAATGGCGTCAGCCAAATACGGATCGAACTCCGAAAACACGATCCGTCATACTGGTTCATCGCTGGTTGTAGGGCGATTGTCATCTACGATGGAGAATCAAGGACATGCTCTGGGTGCGGGAAGGAGGGACACGTCCGTTCTGTGTGTACTCAACGAAGGTTGTTACAGCTGCCACGGGGTGACCCACGCGTCACACTGCATCTGACTGTGCTCCCCACGCCTTATGTTGCCATATTACGTGATGACGTAGGCCGCGAGACAGACACGTACCGGAACACACAGAGGCAGACCGTGGCGAGCCACGGAAGGACGACGTTGCGCTGGAGCGCCTTCTCTTCGGTGCCGCTTGCGGCCCCTTCAGATAAGGCACTTACAGACGTCGTTAATACGACTGCGCACGATTCCGACGACCCCAAGAACAAGCAGAGACCTCTGACTCCGAGGCCCGGCAACGAAAACAGCGATCACCAAAACGCCGGAAGAAGCGCCGCCTCACCGTGGAGAACGACCAGTCCCATCTAGCAGGCAATTCTGAGGCGTTTTCGGGTACAGAGCAGACAACCATGGGTACAGAAGAACTGCCTAGCGTGGGTGCAAGGGTGGTCAGCGGGACGGCGACGCGACCTTCCGATAACGATGCTCCACAAACAGTGGAGAAGTTCATTATGTATTACTCGTCTTCAGTCATCCACTGTGGAGTGGTGTCGCTGTAGAGCGTCGGTTAGCACTGACCACGGAAAAGTGTTGCTCATCAGAAGCTGGTCAACCAGTGTTCCACAACCTTCTTCACTCCCAAGCACAGTAACAAAGCTAGCTCGACTGCTGGTAGCACACTGGAACTCACCAATCATTCCTTTCGCTGATTTCGTGCGATTTTTACAGTTGCGCTCCGCAAGTCTGGACGGTCCCTGTCTGTCGGTACGTGATGGCTGCCCGGTCTGTCGTTGTTCTTTCGCGTTTTCATCGACAGTGAACGCGGGCAGTTTTGCGAATGTTCAAATGTCTCTCGTGGATTTGTTACTCAGGTGACATCCAGTGATTATTCCATTTCCTAAGTGACCGAGCTCTCATGACATTCTGCTGCTACTGCTTTTGAAATGTCTACCTGATACTCCCTGCCATATTTTATATTTTGGAGTGCACCTTTCGAGTCATCTAGTGGTCACTTCAGTATTACATAAAGATGTCCGAATACTTATGAACAGGTAGTGTACAGTTCTTTAATATTCGCGAAGTTTATCAACAATACTTTTTTGACATGTATCGGTAACTATTCGTGATGGCGCACACATTATCATCGCAGGAGATATCCCTGTACAGTTATTACTGAAATAAAAACTCTTCTAGAGAATTACATTCACAATGTTCTTCAGAGTATTTAAATGACATAGCAACAATATTTGTAACAAATATCAGAAACCTTACGTCGTTTCACATTTATATCAGGCATTATCTAGCTATAGACCCAAACTCATCCGAACAGACTCAGGTTGCGCTGTAAACAAAGAGCAAATACGGCGGCAGACTCTTACAAGAAAACATCATCAACTTGGCCTAATATTTTAAGTAGAGGGAATGAAATTTGCAAGATTCAGCCCCGATATTCGATCTCGAGCGAATATTTGCCCATACTTCTGATAGTAAGCAGTTATGACCTTCTGAAAGAAGACCTACAACTAAACTTTCCAGCGTATCCGGTGTCTGCCACTTGCTCCGTCCCACTGCAGCCGCTTAATGCTCGTCATTCAGCGGAGGACGTGGAGACAGCCGGCACGGCAGCTCAGAGTGTTCGTTCAGAGGGCTGCTCGCCATCTGTAATAAAAAAAACTGAGTAAAGGAATTAACTTGACCGGTTGACCGGATGTCTTGTGACGTCCCCCCTGACCGAAACACACAAAAAAAAAAAAAAAAAAAAAAAAAAAATCCCAACGAGCGCGAAGTATAGTGCGGTGGAGTGACAACTAGAAACCTATTCGCGGGATATTGAAAGCGTGGAAAGAGGAAGCGGGGGGGGGGGGGGGGGGGGGGGGAGGTATTTGGACACGTCTGAACACGTATGCCCAACATCTTTTAAAAAATGGTTCAAATGGCTCTAAGCACTATGGGACTGAACATCTGAGGTCATCAGTCCCATAGAACTACTTAAACCTAACTAATCTAAGGACATCACACACATCCATGCCCGAGGCAGGATTCGAACCTGCAACCGTAGCAGCAGCGTGGTTCTGGACTGAAGCGCCTAGAAACGCTCGGCCACAGCGGCCGGCAACATTTTTTTAAAAATCTTGTTAGAGAACACGTGTTATTCAACCCATAAAAAGTAAGTAATATGACTATGTATTATATCAATCCATGCACATAAACTTTCATTATTGTTTGACAATAATACCGAGCGTGGTGGCGCACTGGTTAGCACACTAGACTCGCACTTGGGAGGACGACGGTTCAATCCCGCGTCCAGACTCCTTAATTAGGTTGTCCCTGATTTACACAAATTGTTTCAGGCTAATGCCGGGATGGCTACTTTCTAAGAGCACGGCCGATTCACTTCCCCTTCCTTCTCTCATCCAATGTGACCGATGACCTCCCTGTTTGATCTCCTCCCCCAACTCAATCAGCTATCCCAGAGTATTCTCATACTGATCTTCAGCGGCTAAAAATACGTATAATAATTAAAATAAACAATCGTAAGCAACTGAAGAGTTATGATGAACTGACGGTATTAATTTTCGATTTAAAATTTAATCATGCAAATTACGTTCAAGAATAGAACATCTCCTGCAAACGTACTTTACTTTAAAAGTACCTGCTTTGAAATAAATAACGCACAATAGAGCTACAATACTTCTTTAATGACACATTATTTCGTGTCATTAATTTACTCTACATTTGTGAATCGCAGCATAAAATTTTTCAAAGCCAAGAGATCTCTGGCACCAGATACAGCTTGGAAACCGCGCAATTGGAGGCAATGAGCAAAGCACATTACCAACATGAAAATTGTGTTTCACAAACGTCTTTCTCATTTCACTGTACAGTACTTCGCACTCGGATATTAGGCAGCTGCAGTGGGGCGGAGCGAGTGACATAGAACCGGTGCTTGCGAGTTTAAAAGCTGTACTTTCACAAGGTCATAACTCCGTACTATCAGAATAACGGCCCAAATTTTCGTGCGGTGTCGATTTCTAGGGCTGACATCTCGCCAATGTGCTTCCTCTCCTTAAAATCTGAAGTCAAGTTGGAGAAGATTCCTTGTCAGTGCAAATTAATTGTGAAAACGCACAGGAACAAACGTTCAAGTACTGGGAAGGGAGTGCACTCTTTCACATCCGCCCCAGTTCTGAGTGCTGATTCAGTTGCTGGGACAATACTTGAAGCTCTTTTATGACCGTATGGGAATTATGGCCGCCATTCCCATTTATGACAACCCTGCGCCTGCCAGTATGTGTTCATCCATGCGTAGGATAGGTGGGAGTAAACGTCCGCATTTTTGTTTTACCAAATATAAAACAAAAACTTGCAGTAATATTATATCAATCACCCATGCAACAACTAGTTTGACATCTTGGCAATATTGTGTAAAGGTCTCATTGGCATCCAAGTATTGTTAAAAGGTAATAAAAGTTTACGTGGACAAGGGTACTAAGTGCATACTTTTACTCTCAGCTGACAACAATCATAAAGATTAAAAATAAATACGTGGAAAAACAAATTAGGAACTCTTTCTTTTAAGGCGAATTCAAAAATTAAATGTCGAAATTACCTGAGAGTAATGTTCAAAAGACGTTGGCCGAGGGATATGCAGTGCAGCACTGTTGGTTCTTGACCATCCAGTGAAAAGAACTTTTTGTGAATCGGCCGACATGCTCACAACCTTTGCCGGTCTTAAGACGTTTCCCTCAGGCAACCTGTGAAAACCCGGAGCTTTGGATACTTGCCGTATTGAGCTCCCATTTTCACTAAAGCCAAGAGGCTGCGGTGGAGCCGCTCTCTTAGTGGCTGTAGGGCTGATGTTCCCGATCGATTTCTGAAAAAAAATGGGAGTATGGAAGACGTGATTGTGCTCGAAGTGTGTTTGAGAGTTAGCCATATTCGAAAAACGAGCACCCAACGAAAGAGAAACTACGGAAACCAAAATTAATTTAAATTCTCTAAAGTTTATAATGAGGCATCTAAGGTAAAAAAAAGATGAGATTACGGTAGAAGCGACTGCCTATGTTAAAGTACAGATTATGGGGTAAAAGTTCGCCGATACACTGACGGAAAAAAATCGCAACACTAGGAATTGGTTGTGCAACACAAACGAAAGTTGGTAGGAGTTTTTTCTATATCTAAAAGATGAAGGCCATCCAGATTTCACGTCCAGTCGCATAAGAGTGGCACTAGTAGCAACACTATGAGCATGAGATCAGGTTTGCTTTAAATCACGATCTAACAAGCTACCTTAGAGATTGTATATGGCGAGTTGATATTAGTCAAAAATACCTTTAACGCGACTAAGACACCGTTATCAACACCTCACTGAGTTCGAACATGGTCGTATAATAGGGCTACGAGGAGAAGGATGTTCCTTCTGCGATCTGCAGAAAGACTCTCCAGGAATGTAACTACTGTACATGACTGCTGTCAGTGGTGCTCACGAGAATGTACGGACGCAAGGAGACTGGGCTCCGGACGGCCACGTGACACTACCGCGAGGAAAGATAATCATGTTTGACCTGTGTCATCGGCTCTACGTTCTTCATCTGCAGCAGCAATTTGAGCAGCTGTTGGCACCACGGCGACACACTGAACTCTTACAAATCGGTTACTTCGAGGACACCTTCTAGCCAGAAGCCCTGCAGCGTGCATTCTACTGACCCCAAACCACCTGTAACGCCGGAAATGCATATCCTCCTATTTCCATCTATTGTACTATAATTTTTTTTCCTTGTTTTGTTACCTCAAGATATGACATTTCTCTCTCTTTATCTATTGTAATTGTTTTACTGTTTGTAATATATATACAAACAGTAAAACAATTACAATAGATAAAGAGAGAGAAATGTCATATCTTGAGGTAACAAAACAAGAAAAAAATTATAGTACAATAGATGGAAATAGGAGGATATGCATTTCCGGCGTTACAGGTGGTTTGGGGTCAGTAGAATGCACGCTGCAGGGCTTCTGGCTAGAAGGTGTCCTTGAAGTAACCGATTTGTAAGAGTTATATATATATATATATATATATATATATATATATATATATATATTTATGCATTTATGTTGGTTTGTTTTGTGAATATTATTTGTATTTATACGCTGGGTCTGGCCTAGGGAAAACTATGCTGTCGAACGAATACATCGATAGGTCGTGTGGAGAACCAAAGTGTTGAGGATCTTTGGTAGTGCTAACTCTGCAGTGTGGAGCGCGGGCAGAGCAGAGGGGGAGTCGGGCTGGGGTGGTGCAATGGAGCAGGTGTGTTGTGTGAAGCTCCCGCGAGTTGCCGCGCTTTCGGGATTTGGCAGCATGTAATTGCGCTCGACTTGCGATAATAATTTCTGACATGGTGTCGCGGACAGGAAGCATTAGCTGGCGCACATCAAGAGCCCGTTTCGTCTGGTGACCGTGTCGAGAAGAAGGCGCGCCAACATCCAGCTTCTGCAACAGCGACGGCCGACAATGAGTGACTGTCGCCACCTCCTCGATCAACGGCTTCAAACCTTCAATCAACCAACAAGGAAGACTGGAAGCACGCAAAGTTCTACAACTGTATGGCAGACCTCAGCTGTTCAAACTTTTAAAATTGTTGCATCACAAAATTACAGCTACTTAGCATGAACCTTTGTTGCTCATTGTCCCAATTGCATTACCAAGCAGGGTCCCTTCCTTTTCCGGAATGAACCCGAGTGTCGTTGAAATTCAAACGCCAGCATCATTCGATTTACTGTTTAATTTCAAAGTTGAGTTAAGGTATTCGTAGCTGGCTACAATATTTAGATTACACAAGCACAATATAAGAGTGCGAGTTTTGTTACCGTATTTTAGCTTACCTGTGACTGCAGCTCAGCTTGGTACGTACTAAATTTTACTATTGGTAATTGTTCAGAATCATTTAATTCAAGTTCAAAGTTAAATCTCTTATTTCTAAATTGCGTAGATTCAAGTAGCTTTTGAAATGATTGTTGAGGTAGTCCAAGACTAACCGTATTTTATTGAATTTCGATGTGCTTCAGAAAGAAAGCTCACTATTAACTTCAGTCACTAAGTTAACTTTCGATTTTCCGGTTTTATTAATTCTTTTGCTAAATTAAATCAGAGTGTAGCGAAATTTATTACTTCTGACAAACTTTCAGTTTTCACACTACACGTGTCAACCTTCAATTGCCACGCTTCTAGTGCTAATTATATGTGTAATAACCTCTCTTTTTCAGTTACTATAGTATTTGTCCTTAGGACTGGCGACCGTAATTTCCCCCAAATCTCAAATATCTAATTACCGCTAGTTAATTGTTAACGTAACGGCCGCACATTTACTTTCTTAGTTAACTTTACCCCTTCACAAAATTAATTTCCACCGGTCTCATTAGCATTTTTCCTTTCATTTAGATGTAACCCTTTCCTCCCTCTTTACCGACAAATTAACTTCGGTGACGATTGCTTTTCCCAAATTTCCATTAGGTACACGCGGTTTAATTTTTCACCGTCATTAAGGTCGATAAGTGAGAGGGAGGTTACACACCACCAGTTATAACTTCAGTGGTGTCAATCGAGAGCTCATGGGAGGGCAGGTTGAAGCCCTTGTTGTGTTTTATAATGAAAGCAGGTTCTCCATCGGTGCCAATGATGGCCATGCTTGGTTATAAAGGGACCAGTTGAGGGCCTGCAACCGACCTGTCTGCGTAACTTCTGTAGTTATTCCACTCACATTGGCTGCAAATTTGTACGTAAGTCTGGTGATCCGAGTTGTTCAGCTGTCATTCATGAACAGCGTTTCATGGGTTTTTTTTCCAACAGGGCAACTCTCGCCCACATATCGCTGTTGTAACCCAACAAGCTCTGCAGAGTGTCGACATGTTGCCTTGACATGCTCTATTATCAGATCTGTCTTCCAGCACGTATTGGACATCATCGGGCGAGGCTCCAGCGTCATCTACAAAAAGCATTAACCGTCTCTGTATTGACCGACCAAGTGAAACAGGCATTAGGCTTCATCCTACATACCTACATTTGGCACCTGTACAACGCAATTCATGCATGTTTGCATGCATTCGTTCAGCAATCTGGCGGTTACATCGGTTGTTAATGTACCGTCATTTTACATTTTCAATGGTTTATATCGCGCTTACTTTAATCTGTGATCTTTCGGTGTTGATCACTTAAATATGTTATCTAGAAAAATGTAGTACAGAAATTTCATTACTATACATAAATAACTTTTTTATGTAGTGATTTTTTTTTTCGCGTGGAGTTTCTTGATGGTGTAAAGTACGGCCGTCGAACTTCTACTCCAGTAGACCTGCGTACTTTTACCCCATCCCACTATTTTGTTTTACGGCAGTCTACAGGAACACAAACAACTGAGGTCTTGAAGATGAAGGGGATACTGGCAGCTTGTATCCACCACTGCCGAAACAGAGTTTCCAGGCATGTAAGACGGGTAAGAACTGCACAGCTACTTTTTTCTTTATATTTAGCGTTCTTGTCTTCAACTCTACACATTTTGTTTTTGCTATTGGATAATTTCCCAAATTTAAATAGGAATGAAGAAACGAAATTTCTGTCTTTAAAAACCAATGCTTCAGACTAATTACTTTCATCCACTTACGTGTACTTGTACATTTTCCACCTCGTCCAGAATAAGGTACAAACGACAGTGATTATGTGTAAATATTTGTCAGAGAGGCATCGATTTGAAAGGAAATTAACCGAAACGATGTGGAGCAGTGTACATCTGATTACCAATGTGGTAGCTGAATTCACTATCTTTATAATATCTGAGCGTTAAGGAACGTAATAGCTAGACTTTTTATTCGAACTGAACTTTAATAGAAATTTGAATTTTCTGAATTTCCTATTATACAAAGAAACAATCACTTCGCTAGTTCTAAAACGGACAAATTATTTCTGAAACCATCTGGTCGTCTTCAGGCATACGTTCATGTAACTATAAGTTACGCCTGTATTGATGACGTCGGTCATTATTTGGATGGGAGTAAATTCTGGTATTCAGGGAGTCGAAAAAACCTTGTTAAAGTCGCAGTTAATACTTCAAACTTTACAATTCTTTGAGATATTGACAAAGAAAGTGAAACCTGAAGGGATAACAGCAGTACATACTGCGATAATAATGACGTAGTGTGACCTTACAATAGTCTTACTTTCATGTATTTTGACAGACAGACTTCCAAATATTTAAAATTCACTCTAAATCGTACCTCATTTAAACGTTAATGATTTTAGAGTAGAAGCAAAATATCATGGCAACGCTGCAATAGGATGACTAAGACATCGATTCATACAATTACTTATTTATTATTTATTGAGATTTTCCTCTATACAACGGCTTTTCCTCTAACATAACAAATACCCGGAATCTTTTACAAAAGATCTTAATTTATCTCCTCAGGATGTCCCTCCAGGTGTTTCGATCTTGTATATCTTCTTCCTCTGCGCCAAGTATTCTCCTTGTTAAGCGTACATTTTGGAGCCAGATGGTCATAGAGTCTTCTCTTCTCTTCTTTCCCTCCGGTTCCTGATCCAGAATCATTTTCGGAATTCTGGATTCCTCCTTTCTTCTTACATGCCCGTAAAAGTCATATATTTTTTCCCTTACTTCCTTTCTCTTTATTATTTGGCCATTTCTTATTTTCTCTTTTCTAGAAATTCTGGCTGATCTTCTCCAGAAGTCCATTTCTAGTGCTTGCAGATTTTTTTTTAGGTGTTTAAGATCTGTAGTTCTGTCTCCGCTCCTGTCCGCAGCTCGTGGTCGTGCGGTAGCGTTCTCCCTTCCCGCGCCCGGGTTCCCGGGTTCGATTCCCGGCGGGGTCAGGGATTTTCTCTGCCTCGTGATGACTGGGTGTTGTGTGATGTCCTTAGGTTAGTTAGGTTTAAGTAATTCTAAGTTCTAGGGGACTGATGACCGTAGATGTTAAGTCCCATAGTGCTCAGAGCCTCTGTCTCCGCTCCGTACATAATCACGCTCTCCAGTATCGACTTATATATGATTTTTTTGGTTCTGCTTATTGCATTTCTGCTCCACAAGATTGAGTTGAGCATCCCAATGCCCTTAAATCCGTTGCTAATTCTTTTATTAATTTCCACCTCTTATTTTCCCTCCAACTCTAAAATGGAGCCCAAATAACAGAAAGTATTGACCTTCTTAATTTTCTTTCCCTCTATGTATAAGTCATCTGGATTATTAGTGAGGTATTCTGTTTTCTGGTAATTAATCTTAAATCTCCAGTTTCTATATTCCATTGCTAACTGGACACACATATAACTTGCACCCTTCCCATCTTGTGCCACAACTACTTAATCATCAGCTAATAGTAGGTGATGTAAATAAGCTCCATTATTAATTGCTATCCTCATCCCAAAAGCATTTACTAGACCATGTATTAATACTGATATTTATATACATTTTAAATAATGTTGGTGACATGGGGCAGCTTTGTAACAGAACATTGCTTGTTCTAAATTTCTGTGGAAGTGTGCTACCAATTTTCTCTTGAGATATATTTTCTTTATACATTTCCTGTATTATTTTAATTACAGGACCCTTTATGTTTGACATATACACTCCTGGAAATGGAAAAAAGAACACATTGACACCGGTGTGTCAGACCCACCATACTTGCTCCGGATACTGCGAGAGGGCTGTACAAGCAATGATCACACGCACGGCACAGCGGACACACCAGGAACCGCGGTGTTGGCCGTCGAATGGCGCTAGCTGCGCAGCATTTGTGCACCGCAGTTGACGGACTTTGAGCGAGGGCGTATAGTGGGCATGCGGGAGGCCGGGTGGACGTACCGCCGAATTGCTCAACACGTGGGGCGTGAGGTCTCCACAGTACATCGATGTTGTCGCCAGTGGTCGGCGGAAGGTGCACGTGCCCGTCGACCTGGGACCGGACCGCAGCGACGCACGGATGCACGCCAAGACCGTAGGATCCTACGCAGTGCCGTAGGGGACCGCACCGTCACTTCCCAGCAAATTAGGGACACTGTTGCTCCTGGGGTATCGGCGAGGACCATTCGCAACCGTCTCCATGAAGCTGGGCTACGGTCCCGCACACCGTTAGGCCGTCTTCCGCTCACGCCCCAACATCGTGCAGCCCGCCTCCAGTGGTGTCGCGACAGGCGTGAATGGAGGGACGAATGGAGACGTGTCGTCTTCAGCGATGAGAGTCGCTTCTGCCTTGGTGCCAATGATGGTCGTATGCGTGTTTGGCACCGTGCAGGTGAGCGCCACAATCAGGACTGCATACGACCGAGGCACACAGGGCCAACACCCGGCATCATGGTGTGGGGAACGATCTCCTACACTGGCCGTACACCACTGGTGATCGTCGAGGGGACACTGAATAGTGCACGGTACATCCAAACCGTCATCGAACCCATCGTTCTACCATTCCTAGACCGGCAAGGGAACTTTCTGTTCCAACAGGACAATGCACATCCGCATGTATCCCGTGCCACCCAACGTGCTCTAGAAGGTGTAAGTCAACTACCCTGGCCAGCAAGATCTCCGGATCTGTCCCCCATTGAGCATGTTTGGGACTGGATGAAGCGTCGTCTCACGCGGTCTGCACGTCCAGCACGAACGCTGGTCCAACTGAGGCACCAGGTGGAAATGGCATGGCAAGCCGTTCCACAGGACTACATCCAGCATCTCTACGATCGTCTCCATGGGAGAACAGCAGCCTGCATTGCTGCGAAAGGTGGATATACACTGTACTAGTGCCGACATTGTGCATGCTCTGTTGCCTGTGTCTATGTGCCTGTGGTTCTGTCAGTGTGATCATGTGATGTATCTGACCCCAGGAATGTGTCAATAAAGTTTCCCCTTCCTGGGACAATGAATTCACGGTGTTCTTATTTCAATTTCCAGGAGTGTATAATGCTTTCCAATGTAGTTTTCTCGGGACAGCATCATACGCTTTTTCTAAATCTATAAATATTAATCCTATGTTTTTTTTAATTTCCCTACGTTTCTCTAAGATCTGTATTAATTTGAAAATATGGTCTGCGCATGATCTACCAGCTGCGAAGCCACATTGTTCTTCCTGGATTCCATGATCTATTTCCAATTTGTTTTTAATTATTTTTCCAACAATTCTCATTAATGTATTTATAACACAGATTCCTCGGTAGTCCGATCAGCTTTTGCGATCCCCTTTCTTAAGTATAGTATTAATATAGCACAGCTTCATGTCCTTGGGTATTGAATCTCCATGTAACATTTTATTGAATAACCGTGTTATTAGCATCACAATTTTGTCATCACCATATTTTAAGAGCTCCAGATTGATATTTCCTGATCCAGGTGATTTACCATTCCTTACTCACCTTGCTTTCTAAAACTTGGACCTTCTCACCTTCCTGCTCCTTTTCTTTCACTGTTCCTTCCTCCATATACTCTTCTCTATCCTCATTTAATAATTTCTGAAAATATTCTTCCCATTCTTTTGGTGTTACCAGTTGAAGATTGGTTTTGGATTTTGTCTCTTGTCAAAGTCCTTTTAATACTGGCCCCGCTTGTTTCGTTCTCCCAAATCCCAGTTTGCTATTGACACTGGCACGTGCCCTTTCCCATCCTTTATTCTTTGCCATTCTTATTTTTTTATCACCTCTATGTTCTTTTCCTAGTATATTGTTCTTGTTACTTGCGATTTACCATTCAGCCACGGGTTGAATGCGTTCCTCTTTTCTTTAACTGCCGCTTTTATTTCCTCCGACCACCATTCTGCTGTAAGGCTGTGGCTGTTTCCCTTTATCCCCAGCACCTCCGTTGCTACACTTACAACATTGTATTTTATGTAATCATGCATTTTCGCTGCACTTCCTTCAAATGATTCTTACGATATCTTTTTCCATTCTCGAAGCAAAGATTGTTGGTGCACTTTCGACATGTAGGCCGTCAATATTGAAGTATATAGTTTCAGCTTTCTCAGCATGATTCGTTTTAATGTTGTCATAATCATTCTTTGCATTCTTCCACGGCCAAAAACTCATCATTTTTACTAAATAATGGTCTGATACACACTGGGCTCCTCTATGAGATCTAACATCTGCTGCCTTGAAACTGCTTGTCTGTCTAATGATTATATAATCTATTATAGAACTAAATACTCTAGTATTTTGTTGCCAAGTATATTTATGAATATCCTTGTGTTTAAAAAAAGTATTGGTAATTTTCAGACCAACCTGTTCGCAAATTTCAATCAGTCGTTCTCCATTGTTCAAAAATGGCTCTGAGCACTATGGGACTTAACATCTGAGGTCATCAGTCCCCTAGAACTTAGAACTACTTAAACCTAACTAACCTAAGGACATCACACACATCCATGCCCGAGGCAGGATTCGAACCTGCGACCGTAGCAGTCGCGCGGTTCCGGACTGCAGCGCCTAAACCGCGTGGCCACCGCGGTCGGCGTTCTCCATTGTCATTATGTTCTGTCTCTCTGCGTTTTTCCACTATCGGACATGATTTTCTAATTCCTACTCATCCGTTCACATCCTCCATGATAATCAGCTCCTTCCTCCTTGGGAATTTTTCTATAGTCTCCCTAAGGATTGTTCAGAAAGCATCTTTCTCCTGGACTCTTGCGTCATTCGTGGGTGCATGTATACCAATAATTGCAACTTCTCTGGCTAATAGAGTCATTTCTATCATAATAATACATTCATTAATAAATTGCCAATTTGTGATTCTCTTTCTCCATGCTTTCTTTAGCATAATGGGGACTCCTGCTTTGGCTCTTGCCACTTTGGACAGCCCACTCCAAACATGTACATAATTGCCAAGTTATTCTTCTCCTTTACCTTTCTTCTTGGTCCCACAGAGTACGACAGCGTCCATTTTGAAACTGTGAAGTTCTGTTGATAATATAGTCAGTTTTGTGAAGATACTTTGCACATTCCAGCATCAAAATGTCATTTTACTTTTTTCTTTGCCAGTTCGTCGTCGAAAATTCCAGTTTCTCCAAGGCATATTATTTGGTTTTTCTGTAATTTACGTTTTTCACGTGATTGAGGTGCTGGCTCACTGCGCAACCCCCAACCTGGGGGACTAAGTAATTTACTCTCAAGGGTTTCTTCCTTTAGCCTTTGATAAGCCAACATCACACAGCCAACTCGGGTATTTTATTTCCCCTATACGCACCATATCTGGTGAGCCTTACCCTATCAGCCACCTGGGGAGGCGTGCGATGGGAGACTATCAACTCCACACGGGCCATACAATTACTAAAAGGACTTAAAATTAATTAGCACTTTTAAATAAGAAACAAATTTTATTACGATTTACCAGATTCAATTATTTTAACAATTCTTTTAACTCCTGATTCAAAAGCTAGTTGTCATTTTTGTAGCACAGAATTTATAAAATGTTTTAATTGCACGCATCAAAAAGAAGTTTTGCATCATCCCGGTTCCCAGAACTCCTGAAGACAGATTTTGACTGTGGATATTGTATCACAGACACAGTCTCTTTGACGGTTCAGAGATGTAACTAAACCCGCCCAAAGATGTAAACAACCAAACATGAGCAGTACCTATTGGACGGAGGGGGTCCGACAGCCGATCAGTTCCAGTCATTCCACCAAGACGGAGGTACACGGCTCGTGTTGTCTGTAGTTCAGCCATGCCTAGACGTTCGATACCGCGGTTCGATCACGTCCACATTGTTATTGTGGCAGGAAGGGCTCTCAATAAGGGAAGTGTCCAGGCGTATCGGAGTGAACAGAAACGATGTTGTTTGGACATGTAGGAAGCACAGAGAGACAGGAACTGTCGATGACATACCTCGCTCAGGCCACCCAAGGGCTACTACTGCAGTAGATGGCCGCTACCTTCTATGTGTAATGCTTTTCGGGCAGCCACAGGACGTCTCGTTACGACTCAAACTGTGCGCAATAGGCTGCATGATGCGCAACTTCAGTCCCGACGTCCATGGCGAGGTCCATCTTTGCAACCACGACACCATGCAGCGCGGTACAGGTGGGCCCAACAACATGCTGAATGGACCGCTCAGGGTTGACATCGCGTTCTGTTCACCGATGAGTGTCGCATATGCCTTCAACCAGACAGTTGTCGGTGACGTGTTTGGAGACAACCCATCCACGCTGAACGCCTTAGACACACTGTCCAGCAAGTGCTGCAAGGTGGAGGTTCCCCGATGTTTTGGGGTGACACTATGTAGGGCCGACGTACGTCGCTGGTGATCATGGAAGGCGCCGTAGTGGCTGTACGATACGTGAATAGCATCATCCGACTGATAGTACAACCATATCGGCAGCGTATTGGCTAGTCATTCGTCTTCATGGACGACAATTCGTGCCACCATGGTGCACATCTTGCGAATGACTTCCTTCACGATAACGACATCGCTCGACTAGAGTGGCCAGTTCTCCAGACATGAACCCTATCGATCATGCCTTGGATAGATTGAAAAGGGCTGTTTATGGACGACGTGACCCACCCACCACTCTAAGGGATCTACGCCAAATCGCCCGTGGAGGTATGGGACAGTCTGGACCAACAGTGCCTTGATGAACTTGTAGATAGTATGCTACGACGAATACAGGCAGGCATCAACGCAAGAGGACGTGCTACTGGGTATTAGAGGTACCGGTGTCTACAGCAATCTAAACCACCACCTCTGAAGGTCTCGCTGTATGGTGGTACAATATGCAATGTGAGATTTTCATGAGCAATAAAAAGGGCGGAAATGATATGTTGATATCTGTTCCAGTTTTGTGTGCAGGTTCCGAAACTCTCGGAACCGACGTGATGCAAAATTTTTTTAATGTTTGTAATTAGCAACGGTATAAACTTTCAACTCGGGAAAGATCTTTTTTACTTTCTTGAGAACATCTTGTCCTTTATAAAGATAAAATTTTTCATTCCGCGCTGTCCTAAAGCACCTTCCTAGCGACCAGCGCAGCGCAGCGAAACGGCATCAAGAAGGTTCTGACCCGAGCGCCAATGGAAAGAGCGGGCAACGCCACAGCTCCGCGAAGACGAAGATCAGCCCGTCCTGTAAACTGGCCGGCCCAGTTCGGCTGCAGATTTCAAGAGCATCGGTACTGAGTAATAGGAGGACGTTACTCAGATTGCGTTCTATGAATGGTAAAGTAGCTAAAGTACTTGCACGTAGGAGGCAAAGGAAGTACCGGAATCAAGAGAAGTTAATTTTATTTTCTTTTTTACAAATAAAAAGTTCAATCAATCTTCTGATGATTTGTACAGATGATTTTGGATTCCTGCTACCAACTACCACAATTTCTCTCCTTACTTTCTCCATTCTTGTTATTGTCGGTGCTGACTCCCACAGTAGCCGACACAACATATTCATAATACGACACTCCTAGTGCAGGATAATATGCCATAGATCTTCTAGTGGGTAATAATGACTTGAGATACAGAAGGGTATGCAGTTACAATTAACACACAGCATATACTTCACAAATGATTTAAAATACTGGCAAGTTTTTTACAAAACTAAACGTCTGAACTGGTGGTCTCTTACAGTTTTAAAAACTGCAAGTGGCAGCAATTACAGTCGCAATATCTCGTCTCCAGACGAAGATATTCCATACACTTCCTTTGGACAGACAGTACTCTTCCGTACTCACCTTGAAGCACCATTATAAATCACCAGTTTACTGTGCCCCTTCAAATTTGGAAGGCGCCACGAACTTGTAAGTCATTTTCAGCCAGGTGGCAGTATACTGTTGGTCAGATAGTGTAAACCTTCCTGCAACATTGCTTTCATACTGTCTAATTATTTTGCTTTCATCCAACTAGTTGCGGCCGGCCGATGTGGCCGAGCGGTTCTAGGCGCTACAGTCTGGAACCGCGCGACCGCTACGGTCGCAGGTTCGAATCCAGCCTCGGGCATGGATGTGTGTGATGTTCTTAGGTTACTTTCCTGCAGTAGTGGGTGTTAGAGTTGCACGTTTTTTAGATTGAAGTCAGCTGATAGGTATTCCTGCTTAAGGGAAGTCTCTCTAACGAAGGAATCACTTTCGACAAAGCTTAGGTATCCGAGTAATGAGGGAATTAGTATATTTCATCAAAACATACAAGGTATTAGAGATAAAGTTAATGAACTGCTTATAGATGTTGACTCTGAAATTATTGGTATATCTGAACACTTCTTAAATAAGGAGATAATTCAGAGGCTTCCTTTACCAGGATACAGGTTGGATGGCAGCTTTTCGAGGAGCTCTTTGCGGTGTGGGGGAGTAGCCATGTATGTGAAAAACGGCATCCCATTTGAGTCAATTGATGTTTCAAAGTACTGCACTGAAAAGGTGTTTGAATGTTGTGCAGGTGTGGTTAAATTTAACGGAGCTAAACTTCCAACTGTTGTTATTTATAGATCCCCAGACTCCGATTTCACAACATTTTTGCTAAAGCTAGAGGAGGTTCTTGGTTCACTTTATAGGATATACAAAAAGTTAGTTATATGTGGTGACTTCAGTATTAACTGTATAAGTGATTGTGCAAGGAAGAGGATGCTGGTAGACCCCCTTAATTCAATTAATCTTATGCAAACCGTATTCTTTACAACGAGAGTGCAAGGGAACAGTAGAACAACCATGGACAACATTTTTGTTCATTTCTCATTACTAGAAGGGCATTCTGTTAGCAAAAAGGTGAATGGCCATTCAGATCATGATGCACAAATTTTAACTCTAAAAGATTTTTGTGCTGCAACACGTGTTAAATATAGTCATCAGCTGTTTAGGAAAGCTAATCCAGTTGCTGTAGAGACCTTTGTAGACTTTATCAAGGAACAAGAGTGGCAAGATGTTTATAGCGCTGATACAGTAGACGATAAATTTAATGCTTTCCTCCAAGACTTTTCTCGTGCTCTTTGAAAGATGCTTTCCGTTAGAACGTTCAAAACAGGGTATTAGCACAAACAGGCAGCCTGGGTGGCTGACTAGAGGGATACGAATATCTTGTAGAACAAAGTGGCAATTATATCGAAACGTTAGAGTCAAAATCTAAATGCATCAGCCCATTACAAACAGTATTGTAAGGTGCTTAAAAATGTTATCAGGAAGGCAAAAAGTATGTGGTATGCAGATAGAATAGCTAAGTCTCAGGATAAAATTAAAACCATATGCTCAGTCGTAAAGGAAGTGGCTGGTCTGCAGAGACCGGTCGAGGATATAGAATCAGTGCGTAGTGGGAATGTCCGTGTTACTGATAAGTCGCATATATGTACAGTATTTAATAATCACTTTCTGAATATAGCAGATGAACTAAATAGAAACCTAGTCCCAACAGGGAATCATATAGCGCTCTTAGAAAAAAGTGTTCCGAGACTGTTACCTGAAATGCTCCTCCATGATACTGACAAGAGGGAGATTGAGTTAATAATTAAATCACTAAAGACCCAGAACGCTCATGGATATGACGGGGTATCAAGCAGAATACTGAAGTATTGTTCTATGTATGTTAGCCCAGTACTTAGCCAAATCTGTGACTTTTCCTTTAGGAGTGGTCGGTTTCCTGACCGATTAAAGTACTCGGTAGTGAAGCCACTTTATAAAAAGGGAGACATTGATAATGTTGACAATTTTAGACGTATTTCTATGCCATCGGTGTTTGCTAAAGTTACCGAGAAGGTTGTATATACAAGGTTACTGGAGCATTTAAATTCACATAATTTGCTGTCAAATGTTCAGTTTGGTTTTAGAAATGGTTTAACAACTGAAAATGCTATATTCTCTTTTCACTGTGAGGTTTTGGACGGATTAAATAAAAGGTTGCGGACGCTAGGTGTTTTCTTTGATTTAACGAAGGCTTTTGACTGTGTTGACCACAAAATATTACTGCAGAAGTTGGACCATTATGGAGTAAGGGGAGTAGCTTACAATTGGTTCGCCTCTTACTTTAACAACAGAAAGCAGAAGGTAATTCTCCGCAATATTGAGAGTGGTAGTGATGTTCAGTCCCAATGGGGCACTGTTAAGTGGGTCGTTCCCCAAGGGTTGGTGCTGGGGCCACTGCTGTTTCTTATTTATATAAATGATATGCCTTCTAGTGTTACAGGTGATTCAAAAATATTTCTGTTTGCTGATGACACCAGCTTGATAGTGAAGGATCTTGTGTGTAATATTGAAACAGTATCAAATAATGTAGTTCATGAAATAAGTTCATGGCTTGTGGAAAATAATTTGATGCTAAATCACAGTAAGACTCAGTTTTTATAGTTTCTAACTCACAGTTCAACAAGAACCGATTTTTGATCAGACAGAATGGGCATATTATAAACGAGACGGAACAGTTCAAGTTCCTAGGCGTTCGGATAGATAGTAAGCTGTTGTGGAAAGCCCAAGTCCAGGATCTTGTTCAGAAATTAAATGCTGCTTTATTTACCAATAGAACAGTATCTGAAATAAGTGACACTTCAACACGAAAAGTAGTCTACTTCCCATATTCTCATACGCTTATGTCGTGTGGTATTATTTTTTGGGGTAATTCTTATGATTCAAAAAGGGTATTTTTGGCTCAAAAACGGGCTGTTCGAGCTATATGTGGTGTAAGTTCGAGAACCTCTTGTCGACCCCTATTCAATAGTCTGGGAATTCTGACACTGCCCTCACAGTATATATTTTCTTTAATGTCGTTTGTTGTTAGCAATATTAGCCTATTCCCAAGAGTTAGTAGCTTTCACTCAGTTAATACTAGGTAGAAATACAATCTGCATGTGGAATGCACTTCCTTGACTCTTCTGCAGAAAGGAGTGCAGTATTCTGCTGCATCCATTTTCAAGGAGCTACCACAAGAACTAAAAAATCTTAGCAGTAGCCCAAACTCTTTTAAGTCTAAACTGAAGAGTTTCCTCATGGCTCACTCCTTCTATTCTGTGGAGGAGCTCCTGGAAGAGCTAAAAAATTAAGAAAATTCCAGTGTTACATTGTTGATTTTATTTATTTAAACTTACGACTTGTCACCTGAATATGTTTTTTTCATATTTCGTTTATCTGTTTCTAATATCGTGTTACAATTTCATGTATGGACTCGTTCCATGACCATGGAGACTTCTCCTTAATTTGGTCCCACGGAACAATAAATAAATAAATAAATAAATAAAATAGTTAGGTTTAAGTAGTTCTAAGTTCTAGGGGACTGATGACCTCACATGTTAAGTCCCATAGTGCTCAGAGCCATTTGACCCAACTAGTTGCATTGGGCGGCTGGAAGTTGTATGCCTGCTGACGTCACGTGAGAACGACCAGACGCAGTTTCTTCACCGGACTGGTGCACACTGTTTGCAGTATTTGCACTATATGAAAAGTGATCGTATATAACAATGAAATAAAAGGAAAAAACATAGCCTACTCGTTATTTAGTGCTACATACTATAGCAGTCACCCCTGCGGTCAAGACTTTTAGATGACGTGGTTCAGATGATGTCGTCCTACAGGTGCATAGGGCTAGTGAGGGTGGCAGTCACATGCCCTGCGGCATCAGCTAAACAGCATTCTCTGGAAACACATTTATTACTCATCATTTTAGGTATGGTCTTCTCCGGCGCGGCCGATGGTGTGCTCAGTCACACACTCGGGTGCGGCAAGGAATATGATCGCAGCGGCTGCAGACATTTTGCAGGTCATCACCAAACAGCGATGTAGTGCGGGTGGCCGGAATAGGAGTTGCAGGCGCGATCGTACTGTGGCTCTCCGGTAACTCATACTTCCGTCCAAGTGCTCCCGAAGATGGATGTGAGCTTAAGCGCGTGGCAACAGCTTATCACGGAGGGCGGTGTTGAGAAGATGGAAGCCCAGGACCCAAACCGGCAACAGCGCTCAGGCAGGCAGGCGATTCCACGCACAGCCATGAAGGCTGCGCCACGCACAGTGGGGGTAAAACATTATATGTGAACCCGAAAATTATATCTGCTGCGCCACAGTACTGTTATTTGTGTCACGGGCTCAGTTACAATTCCCCGTGTCAGTCACAACTACCTCTCTTACACGCCTGGAAAAACAACTACAGAAGTGCGTAATACACTGACATGAAGCTATAAATAGCGCAGGAGCAGCAAGTGATCAGATTTGCAGGAAGCTGTGGAGAGAAGGAAGAGTGTGTCCCACTACATGTGTACTCTGTGTATGAAGAGACAATGTTTCTAACATAAGTGTGTAGGCTTCCGTGGCTGCAGTCAGTTCGCATATAACAGTTACTCTCCATTGTTGTTTAATTAGATAAGTCTTTGCATTCAATTTTCTCAGCATCCATTGCAACGCCACGGAAAGGAAAAAAAGTGTTTGGTTTTATAATTTGTTTATTGAACTGCCTTTGGATACGCAGTACTTTTTTCATTTTTCCATCTGGTCACATGGTTTCTCGTCGCGTCAGAAAGTCACATACAGTTTTCCATATGGAAAGCGTGGATTTTCCAAATTTATTCCACACACTTACAGTCGTTGTCCCTGTGCCTTGTTGATGGTCGTTGCAAATGCGAGTCGCATCGAAAACCGCAAGCGTTTGCGTTGAGCTCGAATGTGATATCTGTTGGATTCACTCCTATGCTTGGTAACATACCATCTTCTCCTTTTAAATTTCCTTTTATTGTTGTAGCTTCAATGATATTGTTCATCATCTTTATCACTGGAAGCTTGGTACCGTTACAAAGCCCTGATATTTCGGAGACGAATGAAAGCCACATCACATTTTAATGTCAACAAGTGCGGCGACATTCCCGGAAAATCTAGTGAAGTCAAGAAATCATTCGGGTAAATGACAACGTCATATTAATTGTTACAGTATCGATGAACTTATAAGTTGTCGTCTCACCCGGTACTGTAACCGATGGCACTGTCATCGCTGATTTTAGCTGCTAACGTAACACTTTCACTGAGACGTTGGCGCCTTTTGTAGTTCTATGTGACATTTGGGAAAACTTTGTGAATCAGTTAGTCACTGGTTGCTGTGATTTGACAAAACGTTTGATGACAATATAATTCGTTGTTGGGATCCATCGTTCACCATTGTCACTTTTCCAATTTCCAACAATTATTTAGCAAATCACTGAGCGGATGTATCATTTTGAGCTTATACACGCATAACGTAATCGCAAATCTCGGATAGTCCTTAGCCGATTGATTTGACACAACGTTGAACTTCAATACGCTCGTGGTTTTACACAACTGGCCATTAAAATTACTACACCACGAAGATGACGTGCTACAGACGCGAAATTTAACCGACAGGAAGAAGATGCTATAAAATGCAAATGATTAGCTTTTCAGAGCATTCACACAAGGGTGGCGCCGGTGATGACACTTACAACGTGCTGACATGAGGAACGTTTCCAGCCGATTTCTCATGCACAAACAGCAGTTGAACGTGGTTGCCTGGTGAAACGTTGTTGTGATGCCTCGTGTAAGGAGGAGAAATGCGTGCCATCACGTTTCCGACTTTGACAAAGGTCGGATTGTAGCCTATCGCGATTGCGGTTTATCGTATCGCGACATTTCTGCTCGCATTGGTCGAGATCCAACGACTGTTAGCAGAATATGGAATCGGTAGGTTCAGGAGGGTAATAAGGAACGCCGTGCTGGATCCCAACGGCCTCGTATCACTAGCACTCGAAATGACAGGCATCTTATTCACAAGGCTGTAACGGATCGTGCAGCCACGTCTCGATACCTGCGTCAACAAATGGGGACTTTTGGAAGACAACAACCATCTGGACGAACAGTTCGACGACGTTTGCAGCAGCATGGACTATCAGCTCGGAGACCATGGCTGCGGTTACCCTTGACGCTGCACCACAGACAAGAGCGCCTGCGATTGTGTACTCAACAACGAAACTGGGTGCACAAATGGCACAACGTAATGTTTTCGGATGAATTTAGGTTCTGTTTACAGCATCATGATGGTCGCAACCATGTTTGGCGACATCGCGCTGAACGTACATTGGAAGCGTGTATTTGACACGTGTCGGTCACCTCTTGTTCGCATTGACGGCACGTCGAACAGTGGACGTTACATTTCAGATGTGTTACGACCCGTGGCTCTACCCTTGATTCGATCCCTGCGAAACCCTACATTTCAGCAGTATAATGGACGACCGCATGTTGCAGGTCCTGTACGGTCCTTTCTGGATACAGAAAATGATCGACTGCTGCCCTGGCCAGCACATTCTCCAGATCTCTCACCAATTGAAAACGTCTGGTCAATGGTGGCCGAGCAAGTGGCTCGTCACAATACGCCAGTCACTACTCTTGATGAACTGTGGTATGGTGTTTGAATCTTCATGGGCAGCTGTACCTGCACACGCCATCCAAACTCTGTTTGACTCAATGCCCAGGCGTATCAAGGCCTTTATTACGGCCTATTTGTCCAATGAACACCCGTTTAGCATCTACATTTGTTCTTGGTGTACCAATTTTAATGACCAGTAGTGTATGTATTTTTTAATACATTTGCGAAATGTGTTGCAAAAAGCTTTGGTAGTAAAGAAGTAATAAAACAAACCGTCATGCCTGATGCTGCGGTTTCTCACATGTCTCAGTGTTCATGACGTCAGGTCTCCTGAACTATGTGTAGCACGATGACATAAATCTGCCGGCTTGTTTAGTGATACAAGTGGATACTGTATGCAAAATATGTTGCCAAAAGAGTTTGCAGTAACGAATTAATACATTAAAATGTCATGAGTAATGCGGCAGTCTTACGGCACGTACAGCGAAAATGTAGTGAGCGGTAACCTTCTTTCCTTTCACCATTTTTTGAAACGTTTCAGCGAGAAAAATTTTCGTAAACGTTCGAAATTATAATTTATGTCAAGTTTTTGATGTTTCTGAGGAACAGTCATACAATATTCTTGAAGGGACACACCACTATCTGACTGTTTTGTTGCTTAAGTACAATCCAGAGCCGGCCATTCGCCGGCGTACTGACAAACAACTACCGGAAGCTTTATCGCAATCCTATGAACGGTTTAGGAACGCATAGAGAACAAACATATAAAGAAACATTCATTTTTGTTTATATAGATTACAGTCACATTTACGTTAGCTGACAAGATAACTTTTTGGACGTGTATTAGTAATGGCGGCGCTTCCTTTTCTGTATGCTCTAAATATGCCACTAGGTAACTATGACTTTCGTAGCAGTGGAAAGAAAGAAAGCGATTGGGGCAGCAGTCGCTAGACTTCTAGCCTCTCGAAGGCAGCCATGTGTCACTACATTATCCACACGCGGAGCGTAGTTTCGGTGCTTCCGAGGAAGAAGATGGCTGCTACCGAAAGGTAGTCGGGCCCCATTTAGACCGCAGCAAGGCACGAACACCCTAGAGTTAGGGCAGCGGCGTGGCTACCTGCCAACCCGTCTCAGAACGGAGTCTGAATCCTAGAGTGCAGTTCACGGCGTAAAGTGCGGCGTGGAGAAGCTCTGTTGTACAGAAGAGGTTGTATTCGCCCGGGAAAGTCCTGCATTGACTGACAATAGCGACAGCAGAACTAAATATGGGGACGTGTTTGAAATTTGATTGTAGGTTTGGTTTCAGTTTAATTCAATCCATCAGGATGCATGGGACTATTGAGCTGGAGCAATTACATCCTGGAACGAATCACTACATAATTCATATAAAGTGGCAAGAAAACTTACAAACCACAAAGAAGACCATAAAAGACTCTCAGAATTAAAAACAATCTTACAGTAGCACAAAAAAGCGAATATATTGGGGAAGAGTAATACAACAGAACTAGCTTTTCGACTTATGTGGCACCTTCAATGACATTAAATCGAAACATCTTGACCTATTCGTGCGTTTTACTTGTTAGTTTAGAACCCATGTCACGTATTACAATGCACAGTGTCAAGTAAAGCAACATGACATATGATGTAATGTCGTATAACATGACACATGACATTATGTCATCCTACATGGCATTGGTCATATCGTACAGTATGTTACAACGTATCATTAAAGTTTACAGTGCATGCATTGCCATTATGGGATATTTTCTATTATAAATGCATCTGCACTCTTGGATACTTTCTTTCACAGGCTCCATCTGCTCTCTAGAAATACATAAATGTGTGTCCATTTGTTCTTACACCCTCACCATACATGTAACATTGTGTGGGTCTAAGTGAGCTCACTCCGCTGCGGAATTGGAGTTAACACGTAGATTTTAGTTTACTCGGGCGCCGACTGACACATTATAGGTATAATATCTTTCGAACCAGATTGCTTATATGGTAGCAACGAATAAAACTTTCACAAAACAACAGGCCGAGCATTAATAACATGTATTTGTCTACTTTCTTATAAAATTGGAACCGATTCATACAAGTATGAAACGTACATACAAATGTTTGCCTTTTTTTTTTTTTTTTTTTTTTGCACATAAACTCCGAATGAAGGTAGATATTTTAAATAGAATTTTCAATGCATTGTTTATTATTTTCACTCTCTTTAAACAGTTTTCCCGCATTCAATTCACTTTAGATCCATTTCTACGTACAACGGTCAGCTCGACTCGTACGAAGTGTGGACTGATTCGTAGAAGTCTGAAACGTAGCATTGACACGTTTCAAAAACTTCCTAGGAAAACACCTTTTTGTACGTAAAATCCAAACGCTAAAAGATTTTCTTCAAACGGTCAAAAGTTATCTTAGACCAAGGACCATCATTCTCGCTCCAGTCCGGAGCTGTTTCAGCGTGACTATTTCTACAGGTAAAATAAGAACGAGATTGATTGTTTTTGTACATAAAAAAACAGTGCAGCTACAAATGGTTTTCTGAACATTAATTTCAGCCCAATTAAAATCTTTTACAAATGGAATTAGTCGATTCGCACAATTTTCCTCGGTGCCAGCTCCGGTTCGTAGGATACCCTTGCTTAATATACTATCACATAGTTACAATAAGGGAGATGTTTGAATGGGTTTGGAAATGCCCTCCCTCCCACTCCAGAATAAGTCATTCTGGGAGCGGCCTTTTCAGACTTATTAGTTTCAGCGCTTCCGCCTGTGACGATAAAGATTTGAAAATTACTAAAAATGTCTGTAGTAGTGCACGCAATAACTACTAGATATCGAGTAGCGCAAAGCTCTGAACAACTGCGACAAACTCTTTTACAAAACACATCAGCCATAAGGAAGTACATCAGTTCAAAATTAAAAATATAGTATTACTCACTTAGATTTTTCTGCCCTGCTGGCCATCTTCCGAAAACGAGTTTTTTAGTACAGAGTTAATTCGTTCGTGAAACTATGCATTTCATATTTTTGGATTATAACTATAGTGCCCTCCAGGTGCAAATCATTTGCTCATCTAGAGTACATAGAATTGTTTTGACATTCCAAATTATTAACCGCGAATCTTACGAGGAAGCATTGGACATTTGACGTCGCAAATTGTTCTGATGGGATAATTTCTTCTCAAATAAGCCGGCATTGTGTCGATAACTTTAATAAAATGTTTTAGGAGGGTTAATGGTCGTTCATTTAGTGTAAAACATGTATGAAGCAGTACGTTTACCATCAGATTACCACTTACCCATAAAAATCGTATTCTCTAGGAAGGCGTTGAACGAATAACTAATGAAACTGTTGGACGACCAGGCTGAGAGTTCGCGTATGCATAAAATCCGGAATAGCGTGTTATACAGCATACGGCAAGTTAAAAAAAGAATGAGCTAGAGAGAAATATATTCGTGCTTGCGTATGACAGACCCCTTCCCTAAAAAATATTTCTCTCTTTCATACCTCCTCTGTGTTACCACAGATGACGTGTCACTGATCTTATTTGTACTGCCGGCCGGAGTGGCCGAGCTGTTCTAGGCGCTACAGTCTGGAGCTGCGCGACCACTACGGTCTCAGGTTCGAATCCTGCCTCGGGCATGGATGTGTGTGATATCCTTAGGTTAGTTAGGTTTAAGTAGTTCTAAGTTCTAGGGGACTGATGACCACAGCAGTTATGTCCCATAATGCTCAAGGCCATTTGAACCATTTTTTTTCATTTGCACTAAGACTGTAGTCCATGCGAGGTGCTTACTTGTCTCCACAGCCGTGAGTGGAGTGCTTAAGTTCTAATAAATGTTCACCAACCTGCAGTCTTCTATAGTTGTTCTCCCCGGCGCCCAAAACAGCACGTAGGCCGTGAATCTATCTTCAGGCTGTAAGAAACTCTTAGAGAGGAACTGTTATTTTAGAAATAATTAAATTTCCAAACAGTTTCTTTATAATGGATGCCACTTGCTTTTTATTGGCAGAACACGAGAAACTGCACAATTAAATTTCACTTTAGAGTCACAAATAATTTCTATTCTTCAGCAACTTAATGAACTGCGTATATCCGTAATTACAGTGACACTGTTCTCAACTGTATGTACGAAATAACCGTACATTGCTAATAAAGTCATAACTTACACTGACAGCGGCAGAAAACATGTCTGTCATCCGACACTGCCGAACCAGCGCCCACATTCACATACCGTGGATTACTAATAAAATCTTAAATGACACTGACCGCGGCAGACAACATATCTGTCCTCTGACTCTGCCGAACCAGCGCTGATCATACACCCGAACCACTTCGCCCGCCATCCAAGTTAGGCCCGACCCGAAGATCATGGAAGTGCTTCGTCTGCCTTTTATTTTAGCAGTTGTTTATTATTCTGCTGGTTATTAATACTTGTGAAATAATGGAATGATAGCATGCTATTGAGAGATGCTTTAAATGTGAAATGCAAGTAAATACGCTGTGTAGTTTGTCTGATATTAATAATAGAAGATAACAATTTCGGCGCTCATCTTCCGAACGCAGCAGCCAATCGCGGAGAGGGACCACATTTTAGACGGTCTTTCTCACGATACTCGTACCGAACGAACCATCTGTCATCATTATCTCGCACCACATTACGTCATCTCGCCGCTGCTGCCTTCTCCACTGCTCTAAAAGAGCTTCTTGTCGCTGAATATGATGGCCGTAATGCTAGAAATATTACAAGCTAAACAAGGAAAACCATTGAAGATGAAAAGAGAACGATGTATCTAATAAGATGACTGGATATTGTTATTACTACCAAAATAAGAATTAAAAGGATCTAGGTTCTCTATATTTATGGACCCGAGAAATACTCTCAAGATAATGATGATTACACTGATCTAAGCTCCGATTAAAAACGAGTTAATATAGAGAAGGTGTAGAAATATGGACTGTCTACGAATATTGTGTAAGAGTAATAAAAGTTGCAGATGAAGAAGGTCAAGGAGCGTGAAATAACTTGCGTTGTCTAGGAAGAGCGTGTGGTCTGGTAACCATGTGGTAAAACGCGTGCATGGAAACAGGAAGTTGGCGGGACCGTATCCCGATCGGATGACGGGATTATTTAGTGTGCCTTTCACCTTGCAAGCTAAGACTCCCTGTTAAGAACTAAAATTCTTCCTTGAGAGGGAACTTAAACGTGTAATTGGCTTTTACCTGAAATTTCGCTCTTCATAGGTCTGGAGATCAAACACACACCGCTGACAAAGAGTTTCCTTTATGATGGAATAAAGATTATAATAACCTTTCAGACCTGCTAGCTGTGTTCTAATCGAATTAAGTAGCAGGCGACATAAAAAAAATATTAAAATTGTCCTTATTTATTTAACAGAAAATTCACAGCACTAATTATCTAAATTTTTTCAGCATTCTGCCAATTTACCAGAAACACGGAAGTCTTCCACACAATTTGCGAAAAACTATTGTAACTCTTTGTAAGTCTGACCATATTTCCTTACACAACTACAGCTCGAATTCAATACCACCGGGGTAGATATTGGAAGCCGAGATTAGCCTGGCGTATGGTCAACTGTCTAACAGTTCCACCACACTGAAATAATCGTAATCACAGTACACTCTCGATAAAAGCAAAGCTCGGAATCACTACAGTTCCAGAAACACAGCTTTTTACGAATGGATACTTTTGGACTCTCGAGCCCCCGACGGAAATCTCCAGTTCAATCGAATGAAAACAGACACGCCGTCTGGACTCTCTTGAGTTCCAGACTAAAGTCCTCCTGTACAACCGAATCAAACAGCCACGAAAACGTCTGGACTCTGTGACTCCCAGGCCAAAGTCCCACTAATAATCCGAAACAACACGTCCGGACCCTGTGGAGTCCACTATCGACGTCCCATAATTCTCTCAACACCACTTCTCAGGTAAGTTATCAATCTCCTATCCAGAAGCTATAGTTTGTTTGACCAAGTCTGTACATCCCACCATTCCGTTTCGTCGTCATGCCACGCCATGAGATACAAAGATATACAGTTGTGACCCAATTGGGCATCCTTAAGACCCGTAATTAAACATTAGATTCTAAATCACACTTAAATGCTGGTTTTGATACTAAAAACTATATTTTAACTATCTATAATCTATCACAAAACTTAGTTTATTTGAATTATTTCATCGTCAATTACAAATTTTGTAAAACAACGCCATTCATAATTGGTCTTCACATATCATTGATAGTTGATTTGAAACAGTAAGAACAGCCAGTCCAGTGCTGATTCTGCCAAAATTTCTTAGGCAAATGATGGTAGTCGGTCTCGACCAGAGCCAAAAAGACACACAACGGATCTTTTGAAAGCGGTGCAAGACAGGCCGACTCTCTGTTGACTGTCCCTTCTATGGCGCTTAGCAAATATTCACACAGTGGTCCAGATAACTAATTGACGTGACCAACTTCCCACAAACGGGCAGAGAAGTTGAGTGGTCATCTGCAGCGTATGTGGAGGCAATGTCCCTTTGAGAACCCACTTTGGAAGCGTCTCACCACACTGCAGCGTCTAAGAATTTCCATTCCACTTGGTAAGAAAGCGTCCACCTGATTGCTAAGAGTTCCTGCTGTTTCCCAGTCCCTTGAATTAGGAAGTGTGTGACCAGCACCTGCCTAAGACAAGATACAACGCCCTTTTTTACAGCTGTAGTACTGGTCTTTGTAATATATGAGTTGAATAATGCTAGAATTCGTTTACCTCAAAAAATTCATGAAACTCGCAACCTCTTTGGCTATAAGAAAAAGAACAAATTTTGTGGCCTGTTTTGAGACATGCAGTCCACCTCAGAAACGCCTAACCAAAGCACAGGTTTTACAAAATACACAGGCGTGCAACACTGCTCTTTCCGGCATGGCTCCAACCCAGTCAGCTCGTAGGCATCGCATTGTGTCAATCGCAGGACGAGCCACCCTCATGGTGCTCATTTGTCGGATTTTGTACTCAGATCTCCAGGGTTTCCGCCGGTGTGTGATTCCTCTCAAATTCACCAGAGTTCCGCTGTTTCCCTCATTAAAAGTGTTCCAGTTGCCTGATCGCTGTAGTTGCGGTCGGTTCTGATTGTCGCCTGCCAATGGCCCGTTCCTATCATTCCTCCTGCTCATGATAGTTTCCTCCATAATTTCTGCTCTTCTCTCTCGCAGTATGCGTCTCCATGTGCAAACTCTAACTCAAAAAGAACGCGTTTGAAAGCTTCCTACATAATACCTGCATTAGCTGGCAAGTACCTGCTGATAATTTATGGGTAACTCCATACAGCTGAAGCTGATTATTTCGCTTACGATCATACGTGAAAAATCCTGGAAGTGATTGTTCCTAACTAATGATTCAAAAAGTTTCACAGGGCTTCTAGACCGTAGCCATTCAACATTCTGCACAGGATTATCTCTTGCTTAGTCGCATCCTGTGCCTTACTCTTACCAGTATTTGGCGAGGAAAGCTTGTCTGAACTACTTGTATGATCTGGTGGTGGCCAAAATTTCTCACGTTTCCTTGGCTACCAACTCTTCCATGTTTCCACAAATAAACTCAAATTATAAATTCCAATGGCCAGAATTGTGGTACTGATCAATTAAACATAGCGATCTTCGCATTTGGATGTAGTGTATTTCCACTACCCACATAATTCTGGAAGTCCTGCACTGACTGGCAGTTGGCAAGAAGGTAGCTAGGAGGAGGAGGTATTCAGACAGTTATACTTTGCGTGTATGGAATAGATTTGACCAATGGCCAGAGTTGAGTGGAGAGGAGCCTCTTGCGGTTGTAGATGTAGGGAACATGCAACAGTCCTCAGCAGTTAGGAGGCATAGGTCAGTTGCAAAGTCTAAGAGAAAGAAGAAGGCTCTGCTGCTAGGTAGTTCGCATGGTAGAGGTGTGGGCCAGCAGTTGCAGAAAGTGTTGAGGAGTGAGTACCAGGTCACCAGCATTGTGAAGCCTAGTGCAGGATTGGCTCAGGTAAGTGACAGAATAGGGGAGTTATGTAGGAATTTTACAAAGGAGGATAGTGATGGTGGAGCAGCGAACAGTATTGATAGGGATAGGGAATATGATGTAGGTGGTGACCCGTTAAAGACAGCAACTGGACTGGTGGCACTAATGTGCATATAGTGCAACAGTTTCTGCGTCATGATCGGCCTCGTCTTAATGCAGCTGTTAGGCGCGTTGACATGGGGCTGGAGAGGGCGCTGATGGCAGGGCATGGGTCACATTTCAGTGGTGCCAGTTGGGTCTATCAGTAGACCAGGTTTCACTAGGCATGGCCTGCACCTCAATAGATATAGGAAGAGGAGGCTGGCAAAGCTTATAGGTGACAATGTAGTGGGTGGTGGTGGGATCACTCATGGAAAAATTCCTGTAGTACTTGCTGTTAGAGCTGTATCTTTTTCAGACTGAAGTAGATATACCTGCTCAAAGGAAGTCACTCTAACTAAGGGCTAAACTTCAGAGGACGTCATGTTTCCAAGAAGAGAAGAAATAAGCATATTTCATCAAAATATAATAGATATTAGAGATAAAGTTAGTGGACTGCTTAAAGATGTTGACTCTGAAAGTATTGGTATATCGGAGCACCATTTAAATTATTGGACAATCCAGAGGCTTACTTTACCAGGATACAGATTAGCTGGCTGTTTTACAAGGAGTTCCTTGTGCGGTGGAGGCGTGGCTATGTAGGTAAAAAATGGTATTCCATTTGAGTCCACACACGTATCACGGGACTGCTCTGAACAGATATTTGAATGTTGTGCAGGGGCAGCTGAATTTCGTTAAACTAAACTTATAATTGTTGTAGTTCATAGATCCCCTAACTCCGACTTCAGAGCATTTCTGCTCAGGCTAGAGAGGGTCCTTGATTCACTTTGCAGGAAGTACGAGATTTAGTTATATGTGGTGACTTCAGTATAAATGTTGTATTTGATGGAGCAAGAAAAAGGATGTTGGTAGATCTCCTAAATTCATTTGATCTAGTGCAGATTGTGTTTTTTTTCCAACCAGGGTGCAGGGGAACAGTAACACAGCCATAGAAAATATTTCTCCTCATTCTTCATTACTAGATGGGCATTCTGTTATTAAAAGGGTGAATGGTCTTTCAGACCATGATGCATAAATTTTAACACTAAAAGCCTTTTGTACTAAAAAAAAGTCACGTATAATTACAAACTAAGAACGAAAGTTAATCCAACAACATTAGAGAGTTTTTTAAACCTTGTCACGGATCAACAGTGGCAGGACGTTTATTGCGCCAATAACATAGATGATAAATAAAATGTTTTCCTTAACACATTTCTCATGATTTTTGTGACTTGCTTTCCATTAGAACGCTCCAAACGGGGTACTAGCAGTAAAAGGCAGTGGCTGACTAGTGGGAAAAATATATTATGTAGAACAAAGAGGGAATTATATCAAAATGTTAGATGCAATCACAATCAAGCTACAGTAGCCCATTACAAACAGTACTGTAACGTGCTTAAAATGTTATTAGGAAGGCAAAGAGTATGTGGTATGGAAATAGAATAGCTAATTCACAGCATAAAATTAAAACCATATGGTCAGTTGTTAAGGAAGTGTCTGGTCAGCAGCTCGAGGTCGACAATATAAAGTCAGTTCTTAGTAAAAATATTCCTGTTACTGATAAATCAGATATATATACAGTATTTAACTTTAATGTTCTGAGCATTGCTGGTGAATTAAATAAAAATTTAGTTCCTACAGGGAATCATATAACTTTCTTGCCAAATGCCTTTCCGAGATTGATGTCTGAAATACTCCTCTGTGATACAGACAAGGGGGAGATTGAGTCAATAATTAAATCATTGAAGACTATGGACTCTCAGGGATATGATGGTGTGCCTAGTAGTACTGTGCTGCACATGTTACCCCTGTATTTAGCCACATTTGTAATTTTTCCTTTAGGAATGGTCAGTTTCCAGAACGATTAAAGTACTCAGTAGTAAAACCGCTTCATAAAAAGAGAGAAAAGGATAATGTAGACAATTTTAAATCTATTTATTGAAAAGGCTATGTATGTAAGGTTACGTGATCATTTTCTATCACACGATTTGCTATCAAATGTACAGTTCGGCTTTAGAAGTCGTTTAACAACTGAAAATGCTATATTTTCTTTTCTCTCTGAGGTACCGATGGGTTAAACAAAAGGTATCGAACCCTAGGCATATTTTTGATTTAACTAAAGCGTTTCTGATAAAATATTGCTCCAGAAATTGGACCATTACGGGATACGGGGAGTAGCTCACAATTGTTTCACCTCTTACTTTAGCAACAGACAGCAAAAGGTCATTATTCACAATGTTGAGAATGGCTTCAGATAGGTAGTAAACTGTCAGGGACAGCCCACGTTCAGGATCTTGTTCAAAGACTTAATGCTGCCATTCTTACTATTCGAACGGTATCTGAAGTAACTGATCGTTCGACACGATAATTAGTCTACTTTGCTTATTTTCATTCAGTTATGTCGTATGGAATTATATTATGGGGTAACTCTTCCCATTCTAAAAGGATATTTTTGGCTCAGAAACCAGCAGTTCCCGAAACTCTTGTCGATCTCTGTTCACGAGTCTGGCTATTTTGACATTGGCCTCTCAATATATATATATATTCCTTATTGTCATTTATTGTTAACAATATTAGATTATCCAAAAGAAAAACCAGCTTTCACTCAGTTAATACCCGGCAGAAATCAAACCTTCATTTGGATCAGACTTCCTTAACTCTTGTGCAGAAAGGTGTGCAGTATACTCCTGCATCCATTTTCGATGCGCTAACGCTCGAATTCAAAAACCTTGGCAGTAATCCACGCTCTTTGAAATAGAAACTGAAGAGTTCCCTAATGGGTTCAAAAATGGTTCAAATGGCTCTGAGCACTATGGTACTTAACTGCTGTGGTCATCAGTCCCCTAGAACTTAGAACTACTTAAACCTAACTAACCTAAGGACATCACACACATCCATGACCGAGGCAGGATTCGAACCTGCGACCATAGCGGTCACGCGGTTCCAGACTGTAGCGCCTAGAAACGCACGGCCACTCCGGCCGGCCCCTAATGGGTCACTACTTCTATACTGTCGAGGAGTTCCTTGAAAAATTAAGCTGATTCTTGTTGCATTGTTGATTGCGTTTACTTAAGCTAATGGCTTGACTTTATCGGGTTCATAAACATTTTATTTTATCTGTTATTACTTTCATGTTGTAATTTCATGTACTGACATGTTCCATGACCTTGCTCCTCAATTTCTTCCTACGGAACTTGACGTATAAATAAATAAATTAATTAATAACGTAAAGTGTATGAAGTCGAGCCCCCTCTCTTGCCCCCGTTTTTATTCCCACTTCGGCGACACCCATTTGCTCCACATGATGCGTAACCTTCTGATGCAAGTGGCTGTTAGCTTCTCCTGCGTTGTTTTCATAGGTAATTATCATATCGAATCTCCTGAGTGGAATACAACTGTGTGACAGGTCGCTCTCCATGTTGATGCTCGTGACATGCCTGTACAGATCGACCTGCTGGAGACTCTACCATAAACACCGCTTTTGTTATGTCGGATCGTGAGCCTTACTTTCGTATTTCATGCTCCACACGTTTCGGAAGGTCGTTGTTCGCTCTGAATTTTTTTCCAACTCCACTGTCCACCTGTTGTACTCGACCCCTCATTTGTTTAATGTCATTAAGTACTTGTACTTGCTGTGTATCTGTCTTATTGATCCTCTCCGTATTCTCAGATATTTCTTCCTTGAGCTTGTGCTTACAGTGCGGCCGGAACCGTATCACTGCTAGATGTCCATGTTCCTTTGCTACTAGCACCACTTTCTTGTCTCTGATTGCGTCTATCCTGGTACTCGGCAATCTTTCTTAGCTTCAGTCGCTACTTTCGTAGACTCAGTTGACATCTTCTTAACGTCCAACACCTCGTCTTTGATTTCGTTCAGAAATCCTGTCAACCTCTTTTCAAAGTCTTTAGTTTGTTTCTGGTTCCTATTTTCTAATTCCTTAGCTCCCTTCTGCCTCTTGTCTTCTACGTCCTTGGTTCCTTTCTGCCTCTTCTTTTTTGACTGCTTTAGAGATTCTAGGATTTATGTCGTAGATTCGGGTGTCGAGGAGCGTGCATAACTGTGGAACGGCAGTTCGGTCTCATGACCAGCCTATCGCAAACCACTAGCGTAATGTTTTGTATCTTTGACACAGCATCAACGTGTCGATAACTGGCTTCGTCTGGATCCGCGCTTACATCGTTTGCTTCATGCTCTTTATTCATATTGGTTGCTCTTGTATACCATACATGTCAGTTATCACGTGGTGATTAGTTTCTTCAAGGAACTTGTATCGTAATGTGTATGTACAAAGTTCACGCATAAAGTAGCCAAAAATTAAAATCACATGTTATTGTACAGACACAATCACACCTCGTTAAAACGTAACAAAATATGACATGTACGACAAGAGAGACTCACTGCCATGGATTCCTTTTAAGATTACTGCGAACCTCATGTTTGAATTTTTAATCTCCCTTCTGGTGGTTCACAATAAAAAAGAGACATGCTGTCATTATGTATTCTCTTTCTTTGCATCTCTCAGTGCCCTGCAGATTTCTTCTTCCCTATGCATACTGAAGCGAAACTTTAACATCCCTGAGCTCATGGTGGTCATATTGCCTGCACGTGGCACAAAATTGCTGTGGTATCCGATTACACGGCATGCTGTGCTCAGCAATTGAAACTGAGTGCATTTCGTGGACTGCAGGCTGTCTGCACCTGTCGAGTTTCCTTGGGCTAACTCAAATCCGGCCACCAGTCTCCTGTACTAACCTTACTCTAAATACTGGACACTGTGACATATTCTACTGGTCCTCTGAAGACGAGAATTTATGGTTGACATGAAATATTTAAACGAACTGTTAATCTGTGTACAAAAGAGTCCGTAAAAATATTAATTTGTCACTGCCGTGTATATGAAAAGCTGTATCGATAGTTCATGATAATCTAAGTTTTGTAGTAAAGAGACTGAGAGCAATGAAAACAACAGAAATAGATTTTCACATTTGTTTTACTTTGGTTGGAATTTCCTGTGAGTAAGACGTGGATGGAGGCATATATATCTCGTAACGTATATCTGGTGTATATATGTTGTTATTTACAGCCAAACCACTTATTTCAGTAGAGATAGCATACCTACACGTATGAAAAATTAATTGTACATCTTTTCAGAGATTAGTAACGTGCGGTACTGCGCGAGCTGTAATTAATATTGTTGGCCTCCATTTTCAAAACGGTAGATTCTTTTCCAAAGTACTGTAATAGCACGTGGCTTAAAGCAAAAGAGAGACGGGTTGGAATTTATTTCTTGAGTAAACGGACAAAAGACGAGATAATTTTATTCATTTTGCTAAGAGTCGTATCGATGTCACGGCAGATTCTTGTGGTTTCCGATTCACGGTTATCTGTAGTTCAAGTGACGACACTTTCACGGTTAAGATAGTGCTCATCAAGTGTACCATACAAAGGTGTTTCTCCACGCGAACCTACGACAGTGTAGATTATTATTCATGTGAAAGAAATTCCATTAGAGCCTTGAGATATTTCTAAAAGTAAAAGATTAAGGCGCTTCACACCGAGCTGTTCCGAATTTGTTTTACATCTACAGAGACATTCAAAAGAGACCTTTTATTGGGTATTTGAACACAGGAAGCCTTAACAGTATCAAAAATAATAATACCCGACCGCGCTAAGAGGTTGTAGTGAATATGTTGTGTGTAGCCTTATGTTACCTTACGATGTATTATTAACAGCAAGAGTACACACACACACACACACACACACACACACACAAACAGACACATAGATTCACATATACACACGAAAAAGTCACTACAATATCCTTACTGGTTGTACACTCCTAGATGTCTGAAACTAACCTCATAACATGAAAATTCTTGCAACGGTTTTCTAGTTCCCTGCACACAACACAAACCACTCACATAAAATTGTAAATACGTAAAATATTCCAAACGAACGCACAACGCAGATATCGATGCCGTTGTATCAAATAGATGTGTAACAGAAGCCACAGAACCAGAGAAAGAATGATGAAGTAGATGAACAAATTATTTATGAGGCTCGAGCAGTCTTACTACAATTACTGCCGATCTAAAAGAAACTTGGAAAATTTAACAAATTTTTAATTGACTGTGAATCAAAGTGTTTCAATTTCTGACTATCCTCACACACGGCCCGCCAGTTAATACAAGATGCGCGGTTGTGTGGTAATGTGGAAATTACCTGTTATTAATTTCTGTTCCGCAGAGCCCTTCAACAAAGAACCACCCTTAACGAACACTATTCAAATCTCTATGCAGCGGACTATCTGAACAAGCATCAATAGTATGGGCGCTAGCACTGAACCCTAAGTTATCAAATTCCGATAAACAATAACTAGCATGAAATATCCCCCCCCCCCCCACCCTGTCCCCCCAGAAAACAAAATCATTAAATCAACTACGTGTATTCGGTACTGAAATAAGGAAGGCTATTCATTGAAACGACTGAGTAATTACAATAGAAACATACATGGAATATGAAGTTCAACGTAAACAATGCAGAAAAACAGATCCAACAAAACACCTATAAATAACAATTATGTGAATAGCAAATGATTGGTTAGCTAAGCTGATTGATGGAATGGGATTCTCTATACAATGACCCCTTCTTTATGAACCAACGGTAACAGAGTGTTTATGAACCACTAAACTGAAAGGCTGTGCAACATACATTTATTGAACAAGGGCTGCACAAGTCGAAAAAACACGCCAGTCAGGCTGTAAAACAACACTGGATGTTCCCTGTGTGACGGTGCTGTTAAGATGATCACCACAGACAGTTATCCATCGTAGGTGAAACCTACGTACCAATTACAGAACGAGGTAGCCCAGTGGTTAGCACACTGGACGCGCAATCGGGAGGACGACTGTTCAAACACTCGTGTAGCCATCCTGATTTAGGTTAAACAAGATTTCCCTAAATCTCTTCAGGCAAATGCTGGATGATTCTTTTGAGAAGGCACTTCTGAGTTCCTTCCGCATCCTTCCCTAATCCAAGCTTGTGCTTTGTCTCGAAGACTTAGTTGTAGACGGGATGTTAGATACTAATACCCTCTTCCTCCTGCTCCTCGTCCTCCTAAATGCCAACTGCGTAATGAAACTCGGCGCACAGTCTCCCTCCAAGGCACGAGCAAAAGTCACTTCGTCAATAGAATGACTTGCCAACAAAAGTTACTAACCCCATCGGTATGTCTGTGACGCCACTGTCACATTCCTAAATGGTTCAAAGGCTCTGAGAACTATGGGACATAACAGCTGAGGTCATCAGTCCCCTAGAACTTAGAACTACTTAAACCTAACTAACCTAAGGGCATCACACACACCCATGCCCGAGGCAGTATTCGAACCTCTGACCGTAGCGGCAGCACGGTTCCAGACTGTAGCGCCTAGAACCACTCGGCCACTCCGGCCGGCTCACATTCCTAATCACTATGCTTATTTGTAGTGTATGTACGAGAAATCACTTGACTTGGGAACACAACTTTGCAAAAAAGTACGCTGGGTGCGTTGGTGACATATTGTCAGCCATACAGCAGCGTGGGAATGCCTCATATTCAGAGCAGAAATGATTTACAACGTTAGCAGACACGCCTCTCGCCAAAACAAAAGCCGTTGGCCATCAGGCCTGCAGATACCTGCAGATTCCGGGAAAGTTACTCCCAACCGAGAACAGTTCCGAGGGCGCTGGGCCATCTTGTGAGAGGGCCTCAAAGTCGTAGGGAGCGCTCCGGCTAGCACTGGGAACAGTGTGCCGAGCTGCGTTTGCAGCAGGCCACTGCTGGTCACTTTGTAACTCCCCGTGGCGTCGTTGCAGCCCTTGTGAAAATTCCCCTGACAGGAAAGCAGCCACCAGTCGCGAGCTGCTCTCCACCATTCTACCTGTAACTGGCCTCCCCAGAACTCGGTTAATTAAAATGGCTCACCAATAGCACTTCGAGGAGTGCATCTCTCTGTGGCAGCACACACAGATCACAAAGTCCTAGTCAACAGAAGAAAAGACCCATCATTTCTAATTACCCAGAGCAACTAGCTACTGAGACAAGCAGTACGCAATATCCTTCATCCGACGTCATTAAACCTTGTAACAGAAATAAAAAATCAAAGGGAGGAGTTTCCTCAAGGCTTTAAATCTTTCACGGAGTCCCCATCTGTTTGTCAGTCACACTTGGCATTCGACATCCAGGCAGCCACCTTATTGAGTGAGCTCTTGCGTCATCTAGTACTGTCCATCTACAAAGATCCTTGGCTACTGTACCGACGCCAGATAAAATATTGTGAAAGCCGCAGAACGGCAGTCATATACTCGTTAGGCCTAGATAGGAATGGGATGATATCGCGTCTGGTGCCAGGCCGATGAGCAAAGAGGTCGCTTCTAGAAATTTTGGTTAACAGTGGGGACCCAGATTAGATTTTGTTAGAACGGAGGAACACTATCTAGCATTAAGCATGCTCGTGAATTGCACCATCGCCTCTCTGGCTCCAACGCTTGGATTTTATCAACCCTAGCTTTGATGTGCTGAATTGCGCAGTCGTTGCTTGAACGGTGTCCTAAAAATTAGTCTGAGTGGGTTAACTTGCATCGTCTTTCGCAAAAGAGTAACTCGAGTTCTTTTCAATTGGTCGGAGCTGACACAGTTTTCCAGGGTTGGAATGCAGCACCATTATCATAAAATTGTTCAAACTCAAAAATTAGGAGATTGACTCAATCTCTTTTCGGAAGAGAGCAAGGAAATGTTCGCTACATGGCCTTTCATTGGTGGTATTTCTAACATTTTGTCTCTATGAACAGTCAGTAATATTTGGTGGCCTTTAAGGTGAGAGCTCAGAGGAGCGTCGTTTTAATTTTGCTCTTGGTCGGGACGTGAGGCGCTAAAGTACTCTTGGCCAGAAGTTAGGACGTAACCGGGCCTTAGCAGTTCTTTCCGGCTGGCCAGGAGCTGCGGCGAGAAATTCATCCTCTCTGCGGGCAGTGGCTGCTTTTGCAGCGCAGATGCCGTCTGCAGTTGCTGAGGCGCCAGCTCCACTTTTCGTCACTCAAAATTGGTAAACTCTGACAGCAAAGCTAAGTGGCATGTTACTGATCAGACGGGAATAGGCGCGTCTAAAATTAAAGTCGTGAAGTATCTCGTTTTAAAATACACTCTGTTAGTCGATTGTCTAATCACCCCTTATGTATTTTCCTAATGCCACGCGAATGACTCAGTCATCATGTCTGAAATGAAAAAAAAATAATTATTTTAGTGACCTCGTGAATTAGATTATGTTCTTCCCTTCCCTGAGGACTTTGCGGCCCAGTATTTGGCAATGTCATGGTATTGTTTCTACTCATCTCCACTGGGTGAGTGAGTTAATTATTGGGTTTGTTTATCATGTGTTGCTGCTCCTGTGGAAAATTTTGTAATACGAGTAAATTATGTCTGAGTTACCTCTCTTTCATTGCAGTATTTATAGATGAACCGCTAGAACACCGTTCGTCAAAAGGGGATTATAATAACATTGTGTGCCTATGAAGTATCACTCCAGCAGTGTGACTGGATACATGATTTCCTCTCAGAAAGGTCACAATAAATAGTAATCATCGAGTAAAACAGAAGTGATATCCGGCGCTCCCCAAGGAAATGTTACAGGTCCTCTCGTATTCCTAATCTACATATACGATTTAGGAGATAATGTGAACAGCTCTCTTGGATTGTTTGCAGATGCTGCTGTCATTTAACGTCTAGAAAAGTCAGCATAAGATCAAAAACAACTGCAAAATGACTTAGATACAATATCTGAACGGTGCAAAAGTGGAAATTGTCTCTCAGTAAGGAAACGAGTGAGGCCATCTATACGATTAAAAGAACAAAAACGTTAAATTTCGATTACACGATAAAAGGCACAAATGTAAATGCTATCATTCTGATAAAATACCTAGGAACTACAATTGCAAACAGGTTAAGTTAGCACGATTTCATAGATAATGTTGTGGGGAAGGCAAACCAAAGAATACGAGACTGCCTACAGCACGCTTGTTCGTCGTTTGCTGTATGGGATCCTTACCACACAGGATGACATCGGAAAACTTTAAAGAGGGATATCTTGTTTTGTATTTTTGCGAAATAAGAAAGAGAGAGAATGACGAATATGATAAGGGAGCTGGGATGGCAGTAATTAAAACAAAGCCGTTTTTCGTTGCCACGAGGATTTTTCACGAAATTTCAGTACCAACTTTCTGCTCTGACAGTTAAAATATTTTTCTGTCACCTGCCTACACAGGGGGAAATGGTAATTACAATAAAATAAGAGAAATAAGAATTCGAACAGAAGGATTTAAGTGTTCATTTTTCTCACGCGCTGGTAGAGAGTGGAACGTTAGAGACATATCTTGAAGGTGGTTCTAAGATCCCTCTGTCAGGCACGTAAGTGTGAACTGTGGAATGGTCTTGTAGATATAGATCCCAGTTAGTACTATTAACTTCAGCAAGAACCACAACCTTCATTCACTTTTTAAGGCCACACTTTCTCTTTGTGTTTTCTTTGCCCGCATTTCATTAAATACATCTGAGTCGTAGGTACTGTTTATGTTTAGAGCAGTACAGTCACATCTTGCATTTTCTATAGGATGTTGTGAAAAAATTTGCAGAACGCCACAAAAATGTTTCTTATTTAATATTATTGTCATCTTCTGTCAGCAAAAGACGTAAAATTTGGTAAATGTTACAGAAATGAATTATAATAACCGAAAAGCGACTAATTTTAATTTTATGCGACCTTTTCATTGTATCATATACTTACTGTATACCGTTTCAGACTGATATCACTTATCAATACAGCACTAATTACAGAACCCGGTAAAGTTGCATAAGACTTTATGGCTGCAAAACTACTTAAAACAAAAAAAGATCTCTGCTAGTTGGAGTAGGATTTTAATAAAACGGGGAAAATATTGTTGGTCTTCGAAGTTCTGTGGGACAAGGCTCTCAGAGAGTGAGCGTTCCGCTCTGCAGCCCGGCTTTTGTCTGTGGATTAGCCATCTGCTATTCTCTCTCCAGCTCCGTGTCCTCCCGGCTACAGAGGACCGCGAGCTGCGCTCCTAAGAAGCGAGCCGCGGCTGAAAGCTCGAGCCTGAAGACTGAAGACTGGAGATCGAGACTGTGCTGCACGGGTTGCCGCACCGCCGCGTCGCAGGCGCTCGCGGCTCACCCCTTCCAACGCCCCCACCTCCTTCTCCATAATCCCGAGCCTCTACTCGTGTTCTCGGAACCGCCGCAGCCGTTTGAGTCCCCTGATGGGCTTAAACTGCAGATTAATTGTCCCTCGCCCATCTAGAGACAGAGCTCCCACGTCTCAGCACCTCACATCCATTTTCACATCTCGCACTACGTACTCGTATTTCATTCGTCCTACATTCACGCTGGTTTGGCAGGTAAATCCAATTTATATGTAACGTAATTTTCCAAACATAAAATATGATTGAGTTATCCAACCCAGTGACATCTCGCAGATGGGATCTTCCTGTGAACAATCTCATATAAGGGAATGGGATTTTCAGCGGATTGGTAAAGCAGATTACAATCAACATATCCACGCAGCGAAACGATAAAATATATGATCATACGAGCTCTCGTTCGAGTTTGGAAGTCATCTTTGGACTGTTACACGACGCAGATTGTTTAAATCCGGCCGTGAGACATAGTGCCCAGTAAAAATGGTAACTACCCAATGACTAACAAATCCTTGCGAGCCAACCATACAATGTTGCAGCTGGCAAACTTAAATCAGCAATCCTAAATTTTGCAGATGCCTTTCTGCTCACAGGTGAACTTTGTGATACTCATTTCGCTGTGCCCAAAATCACTACCCTTCAGAACCTTTCCGTATAGTATTTCCTAGACAGTACCATGTCAGTGACGGAATAGAATCGGATTTACAGACAACATCGCAGAATCGCATAATTCGAATCTTCGATAATAGTTGAGGTTACAGTGGAACTATATGTTTTAACCGTCACGCAGCTGTGGATGTTGAAGGGTGTCACTACTTGTTAAAAAAAGGGCAATCTTGATAAATGAGGTCTTACTAAAAGCTATTCAACGGTTTTGTTTCTAATAATAATTTCTGCAACTGGACAATAACGATACTGTAAGAAGTAATTAAATTACTTTGATCCATTTATAGAAAGTATTAATGTATTCCATTATGTATGATCCTTCATTCGATACTATAATTATTCTTATTTTGGTACTAAACCTTTGATGGACCTTCGCCTTCTCAAGAATCAGCTCTCATATTTCATTGTTCTCTGTTTTTCTCCACCAGCCTTTAGATCTAGGAGTTGTTAAGGACATCCAACACGCTGTTAATTCACCTAGGTAACTGAAGCAGCTGATAACTTTAAAATGTTTGTTAGCGGTCCTCAGGTCTGTGATGTTCATGTGGCCTTATAATTCTGCATTGTCACATAATGCCTTAGTTCAGTTTACAGCCAGACCAACTATTCCTCCTTCTGCTTCCGTCATTTCATATGACTAAATATATTTCTTCGTTCTGTACGTCTTGAACCCCCCCCTTCCACCCCTCCCCCTTACAAATTTGAATCTTTGTATCCATGAATAACCATGAACCTGTTTTTGTCCAGAAACTTACCGCAGTATATCGAATAAGAGCCTGACTGCCTGAATGGTGGTCAAGAAATCGCACTGCTCTTGCAAGCGCAACCAAAGAATTTACACTGAAGAGCTACGGAATACTTTACATCGTGTATTAAGCTGTACCTTCTTGACTTGCGCTGGACAAAAGTGTTCGGCATTTGTGACCTATAATGTCTCAAAAACTTGCTAATCTATGAGCTCATGTCGTGGAGAAAATGTGATCCGATGACAGCCATTCTGCAAATGCGTATATCGTAGTACTGCAACCACGTATCGTTACCTGTCGACGAATGAAAATCCTACAATGTGGAAAGACAATAGTAAGAGCATTGCGCAATTGCATGTCACTGTCCCTGAGTTGACGCAATGTAAATGAATAGGAGACGTTTCATGAAACACTTTTACGTGTGCACGTGCATAGTAAGTCACACGTTGCCGGAGTCGTAGACGAAGGCAAGTATTAAACGAGTACATCAGGTCGTTTAACGTAACGACTTATTTTAGTCATTTTTGCGTCATATTTGTGGCGCCTTTAGCGAGTGTGCCGTGCCAGTTGTCAACCTGGCAAGACTAACTCTGGAGAAATGGAAAAAGCAAATGACTCTATCTCACTTGTCCTTGTGAATACTATTTTTCCTTTACCCTATATTCCATGAGAGATTGCCGTCGGACGATTGTGTGGGAGTCTGGAAAGAAAATGTAGGAGACACAGAAGCATTGGGGATTTGAAACTCAATGGATCTCTCCCCGCCACTTCTTAAACAGAGGAACCGTTCTCTCTCTAGTGTCGTGTTAGTCCCGACAGATAAGGTCACAGGCCATGATAAGGATGAAAAAGGAAGGCGAGGAGTGAGAGAGCTGCGTGGACATTTCAAACTCCACGACCCTCTCCCCAACTCAGAGAAGCCTTTTCGCTAGCGGCAGTAGTTTTCAGACACTCCTTGGCCGGCTCGGTAGGTTCAAATGGTTCTAATGGCTCTGAGCACAATGCGACTTAACTTCTGAGGTCATCAGTCGCCTAGAACTCAGAACTAATTAAACCTAAGGACATCACACACATCCATGCCCGAGGCAGGATTCGAACCTGCGACCATAGCGGTCGCTCGGTTCCAGACTGTAGCGCCTACAACAGCACGGCCACTCCGGCCGGCGGTAGGTAGACAGACGAGCTTTTCAGAGTGGTCCTATCTAATCGTGGGAGGAAAGTAACAGAACGTGTTAATTTCGTGATTTATAGCTTTCAGTTTCCATTACCTTAGTCTAAATATGATGGGGAAGTATTCGGTGTTATTTATTCCGTTAATGACAAAATTTTGGCGAACTTAAGATGATGTAATGAGGTGAACTTTGTTCACTACTATAGTCAGTTATACCTGCGTCTCTGTTAGTTGAAATCTCTCACTAGATCTTCTGTGAAATTATCCAATTTGCGCGTAGAAAAACTTTTCCTTAAGCGGGTTTTCTGTTGTTAGTTGTAATGGGTTTCTGTATTGAAATCAGTGACCCGGATGTGTGGGCGCTTCTTATGCTACTAGTTATTGCGAAAATGTCGTGCATAGGATTCGGAATATAGAAGAAAAAAATGAAATGAAATGTCGTGTGACGAGGCCCTCCCGTCGGGTTGACCATTCGCCTGGTGCAAGTCTTTCGGTTTGACGCCACTTCGGCGACTTGAGCGTCGATGGGGATGAAGTGATGATGATTAGGACAACACAACACCCAGTCCCTGAGCGGAGAAAATCTCCGACCCAGCCGGGAATCGAACCCGGGCCCTTTGGATTGACAGTCCGTCGCGCTGACCACTTTTTTTCTTGTTTCTTTTTTGGACGCTCTACCCATATTTTTTTCTGTCTTTTTTTATTTTTTTGCTGAAAAAGACCCTTAGGAAAATGGAACTACAAAAAAAAATCCTAAGTGCCACAGCCACTTTTCATCCTATAACAAAAAAAAAATTATCCACTTCAGGCGTTGGCTCCTGACTAAACCTACCCCAGAGAGCTGCCAATATACCAAGGGAAATACGGGAAACCAAGGTCAGGGCTATCCTTACAAACAAAACAAAATCTTCTTTTCTCAATGAATATTTTTATTTTTGTTGTTTTTATTTTTATTTTTTATTATTTTTTCTCTTTTCCTTTCTTTTTATTTTTTTTATTTTTGTTGTGTAATTGATCAGAGGCCTTCTGCGCCCCACTGGTAATATGTTGAGTCACGTCTTCTCGAAACTGATGTGTTCCGTTCAATTGTTCAGAACTGTTAATTGGTTCAAACAGGAAACCTTCTTCTCTCTTGGCTTAACACATTCCAGCTGCGAGGCGGTTCGTGGAAAGCACTCCCAAGGAAGTTGGAGAAAAATTGTCTGTATTTTGGGTGACTGACAACGACATAATGACGGTCATTGAGGTATGTCCAAAAATCGAGTACCGAGTCTACAGTTTGTCCAAATAGGTAGTGAATAGCATGTCCGCGAATCTAATTCACAGCATTGGTCTTTGTCCGGAAATAATAATGAAAGGTGATTAATCCGATCCATAATGTCCCGCGTTAGAAAAGCCACAATACGACGAATCAAGAGCCAAACCTCCGCCGCCCGTCCGCAAACAAACCGATGTTCGTCATTGTCAGGCACTCCACACGTGGAACATAGAGGTGATTGGGCGAGATGGATACGATGAAGGCGAAATTGGTTGATTTGCTAACCACTGAGAGTGAGGTACCAGACAGATTGAACATTCGTGTCAAGATAACAGGTGAACACCGTGCGCCATACATGACGCCAATCAACCTGGGGGAACTTTTGTTCAATCGGGTTAGGTGGACGACCTAATTGGAGAACGTTGTATACTGCCTTTGTCTTGAGTAAAAGCTGTCTTGGTAAGGTGAGGCATAGATAACTGAGTTCAAGAAAGAAGTATCGTATATAATGGAACTGGGCCGGAACATCCGAGATCATCACTGGGGTTGACAGTGAGACCGGCGTATATGCCGACAGGAGGAGACCAGTGAGGCTCGTTGAGCAACGTGTCCATACCGTCATCTGGGAGCTGACTATTAGGGCGCGAGCTCTGTCCGGCACGTGAAACAGACCTGTCCCACCTCGTTCACGGGGAGGAGTGAGGGTTGCATAGTTAACTTTGAACAACAGCCCAGAGCTGACGAAAGATGCCATCGCTGCCAACATGCGACGTGCCACAGTAAGCGGGAAGGGTAGAGCTTGTGCTACATGAGGAACTCGGGATGCGATATTTATATTGACAAATCGAGCTCGTTGGAGAATATCTAGGGAACGAAGGCGATGGTCCATAAGACCTGCTCTGATCATTAAGATGAGGTGTCGGCAGTTGATGGTGGCTGAACGCCGGAGATCAGATGAAAAATCTATTCCCAAACAGCCACGGGAAGTCCCGTGCCAATGAATATAACTCGTGACTAACGTACGTTTAAAGAGCTACCCAACGCCTCACCATAAGTCGCTACCCACGTCAAAATAGCTCGAACCTCGTCGGCATGACGTAAACAGGTGACTACATCGTCAGCATAGGCCGTGCAACAGAATCGGTAGCGATCTATGGACAACCCTACCAAACGTTGCCTTAGTCCACATAGCAAGGATTTCAAGGAGAAGGCGTACAAAATTGCTGATAGAGGGCAACCTTGACGTACGGATCGACCTAGTTTTATTGGAGGAGTGAGTCTGCCATTGTACATAATCCTGGATGAGGCACCCCTCAGAAGGCGCATCACTAACGTGATAACGGCGACTGGGAAACCAATATGGTGGAGAACGGCCGTAAGGAACGAATGGTCAACCCTATCAAAAGCTTGACTAAAGTCCAAAGACGCAAGTGGCCCAGAGAGGCGTTGTGCCTGGGTAACGACGATCAAATCCCTGTAGCGGCATAAAGCCGTGTGGATATTATTATCCCCTCCCAAAGATGCTTGGTCTGGCGACACAACATATCGGGCAACGTTTTTAAGTCGTGCTGCCAAAAGGCGAGTGAAGATATTCATATCACTGTTAAGGAGGGTGATGGGCCGATAATCACTGATATTGTTGCCACCATGCGGTTTATGCACAGGAATAATAATTCCTTCCATGAAGGCGTCCGGCAGAGGTAATTCCGGAGACATCAGTTCCCGACGGATGGAGGTGAAGGTGGACTCTAACAAATCACGGAAGGTGCGATAAAATTCGAGGGGAAGACCGTCGGATCCTGGGGAGAGATTGATGGTTCCTGCCTGGATCGCATTGCTGACTTCATCATCAGTCACCTCTGACATCAAGACAATTGCCGCATCTCCTGGGATACCACCGAAATGGAGCTGTGAAACATCCTCGTTCAACTCAGGGGAATGTGGAATTGCGGCGTAGAGCTGCTGGTAGTGGGCGTGAAGCACATTCCCTATTGCAGATTGGGTTACGTAGCGACGCCCTTCTTGGTCTGTTAGGACGTGAATCAATTTTCGGCGTCGATTTTGGCGTTCTTGGATGATATGGTACATCGACGGATGTTAATGAGGAATTCGATCAGCAGTATGAGATCGTACTATCGCTCCTTCCAAATGCTTTCGCATGAGATTGGAGATTAGGGCCTTAGCATGGTTCATCCTTGTATGGCGCTCGTGGAGCATTCTCGTAGGATCCTGTAGTAAAAGTCCATAGTGCTCTTCCTCCAAGCGACAACATCTTTGCCACACCGGATCAAAGTTTTTCGAAGAGCAGGTTTTGCACACTGGATCCACCAGGATATGGTAGACGGATACGTGGGACGGCGTCTATTACATGGGATCCCAGTGTTTTCTATTAAAAGTGGACAGTCAGGTGAATTAAGAAGTGCCGTGTTCAGTTTCCACAAACCACATCCGTGCCATACTGCCTGTCTTGTGAGAACAACATCACAGAAGTAAGCCTCATGATCTGAGAAAGCAACAGGCCAGATTTCAGCCTGTCGAGTGTGTTGAATTAGGGATCGCGAGATGTAGATGCGATCCAGTCGGCTAGAGGAGTGCGCAGTGTAGTACGTAAAGCCCAAAAGATCACCGTGAACATGTCTCCACGTGTCGACAAATTGTAGGCGCGTCACGACAGTGTCCAGAACTGCGCATTGTGGGGGACGCGGCAATTGATCCAGAGGTCGCTGGGTGCAGTTGAAGTCTCCACCCATGACCCAGTCATCGTGTGGTCCCATAAAAAGGAGTGTAACTTCATTAGCGAAGAAGGCATTGCGTTCACGACGGTAGCTGGAGCCCCACGGCTCATAAATGTTGACGATGCGTACACCAAAGAGAGTAAGGGCCATACCTCTGCCGTTTAGAGGTATAGGACATCTTCGGCAGGAAGACCTTCTCGTAAGATGATGGCAACACCACTACCGGTGTCCGAAGCGGGAGAAAGATGCGCCATGAAGCCATGTGGTGGTGAAAAATCGGCGACATGCACTTCCTGAAAAAGCGCAATATCTATGTCATCATCATAAATCATATCGCGGAGCAGCGCTAGTTTGTGGGGCGCACGAATGGTCGCGAGGTTAATCGTTGCGACACGATAATGCTGGTGTTGGAGTCCCACAGGCACAGGTGGGGCTCCTTCTTCAGGAGCGAGAGGTCGTCGATCGTGCCGGTTCGCTGAAGAGGCTGCTATTGTGGAGAGTTTGCGGTCGCGGGTGCAACCGATGGGGGCGCCCCATCATCAGCACCGTCCACCCCAGTACCTTCGATCTCCACCTCGTCTGCCCAGGAGACTGATACTGCGGTAGGGCATCGGCTGTGCACATCATCCACGTGGAGAGGAGACGTAGTTTTCTTCTCAGAGGATAGTCTCTCTTCAACGTCGACCTGTGGGGGCGACGGCGTAAGTAAGGAGGGGTGTTCGTTGCCAGTGGTCGCCTGTGGCGGGTTGTTCGCATCAGGCTTTTGGTCATCAAAGAGCGGTTTGTCGTCCATCTTTGCATCCCTGGTATCCATCCGTAGAATGGATTCATCAGGGGGTGTACGGCAACGTTTCTTTCTCTTTCGTGTCGATCATGTCGTTCTGAGTCCGATTGCGGGTGGCTTTCGTCTGACTCCGGACCAGTCTGAAGGAAAGCAGAAGTAGGTACCACTCCTGGATCAACGTCCATCTCAGTAGCATTTTCCGTCACAGTGCTGCGGAGATTCGGCAGGTCAGGATCTGGCGTTTGTGGCCCCTCAGAAGGAATCTCAGTGGCGGTTGCATCTACCTGATCAGACGACGTCAACGGAGCAGGAAGACCCTGTGTAGAGGTTATAAAGGCACATTTGCATGCCGAGCGTGAGTTTCCTCGGAAACGCGAAATATTAATTAAATAAAGAATCAGTGACAAATAAATAAAGCCTATGGCACACAACTGCAGCGCTGTGTCGCTGATAAAACAAAAGCACAATTACGTTACTCTTATGTTTGATTAAGAAAAGAGAGAGCTCTGGTAGAAGTGGTGCGAGAAGCACGTATTTTATTCTATTGTCTGGCACACCGCCATATTTCATGTTATAGAAGAATACTGCGAGTTGCAACCAGACTAGGCACTCGATTCTGTAAAGAATTTATATTTATAAAAGTAAGTAGGATTATGAACTGTAGGCTTATTCATTGAATATATCTGATTTAACTAACTGTGTAACTTTTTTATGTTTAGTAGACAATCACCTCTGTACGACGTATTGGCATGGCTGGCAAATTATTGAAATATTGAGATTTAGATTATGAGTCCGCACCTACCGCAGCAGTCTTTGGAAACGATTTATTTACGAAGTCCGATTATTTCAGTTTTATTTCACGGTCAACTACGAGTAACATTGCCTTTATGAGAAAGCCATTGTCAAGCGTCTGATACCGAATAATTAAACGTCCACGTTCCAGATAAGCAAATATTTATTACAATCACAATCACCATCATACAGATAGAATAATTAATATTTAAATAATTTTTTTTTATTTTATTTATTTTATATTGGCGACTGCGTGTCGGACTTGTTATTTTGTCATTTGTTACATTGTTCTCTTTGTTTCATGTGAAAAATCAACTTTCTGGACCTGGACGTGAATGTATGAGAGATAACAAAAAATCTGAAGATATTTTCCAATTCTAAAATTTTGCGGGAAGACGCAATGAAACTTCCAGCAAAATAAGGTAAGACGCAGCGTCTTTGCATTAGCAGGCTTGACCAGACGTATAATTCAGTGTATTAGCTTTTCAGTAGATTCTGTAGTGTTTCTTTCGTGCATAACAGTTTTCAGTGATAAATTTCATTCTCAGTACTTTTCCTTAAACAATAACGTATGCAACAATACCAATACACGAGTGTACAATATGGCCGACTTCTGTACGATACGTAGTAACATGGACAGCAGCCATTACCAATAATCTCAAATTCAGTTTATATTTTTAAATTAACAGACAGCCATTGTTGCTACGAGCGATTCATGCTCAACTGCATTTTATTTTAAAATCAGTGTCAAATATTTTCTTGAAACATATATCACGTGTGGCATGGTAATAACTAGAAATCAATACGCAAAAATGGAACAGCAAAGACGTACGATTCAGACGCAATCCGACTCGGACGAGAGACAAATGTTAGAAAATGACTTTACGACAGCAACCGGTAGTGACGATTTATCAAACATTGACGCAAGTGTTGACGGAAATTTTGGCAATAGGCCGTCCACTACAAAAATTTCAAAGTCTCAGTCAGAGCCCATGTTGATGCATGACGTCACTTCTAATGACGCGACGGCGGCACAGACCTTGCAAACAGTAAACATTGCCGACATGTTACAAATGCTAATGAAACAAAACGCCGAAAACATGGCAACCTTACAGACACAAAATGACGCAATTAAATCTGACCTCATAGCACTCAAGACAGGTGATGACACTTTATGTAAACGTGTGGAACTTATAGAGGCCACACTGACCAAACAGATGACTGAACTCAGTACTAAATTTTCCCAGCTTAATACGAGACAAGAAAAGACTACAACTGACGTAGCACTTTTACAGACACAAGTAAAAAACCTTAATGTCACGTGTGAAGTTCTTACTGAACAAATTCAAACATATCCTTCAGTACATGACAACCTTGAAAAACGAATTGCTGACGTACAGAATAAATTTGACAATGTTGAACAACACCTGACTGACATCTTACAATCTGATGCCACAGCTCATTTTCAAAATATTAATAAAGAATTTCGTGATTGGGTAGTGAACAAAGACAAACATTTTTATAGATGCTTACGTGAAAATTTACCAACAATTGTGCACGACTTCGTAGCGCAATACATTACTAATAACAAACAGCTGATCAGTGACGCAGTACAATCCGTCACTGCACCCATGAGACAATTCACCGATCGACCACAGTCTGAATGTAACGAAAATATCAGTCAAAATGCACATTTCAGGAACCAATATACATTCGAGTATGACACACACATACCGCACACGACAAACACACAAGAACAAAACACACCACGACTACAACACATACCACGATGTGCAAACACAAACACAAGCTATTATCATGGTAAACCACAGCAACATTATCGTAATTACTCGCCAGCTGAACATACCAGTAATTACAGTGGAATAAATCCATATCACAATACAAAGGAAGAAGAAAGCTTAATGAAACACAGGCAATTTCAGATTTTTATCCCAGAAAAACGAACCATTCATCCGGTGATTTTTCTTAAATCTTTTAGTAACGCATTTCCACGCACTTGGAGTGACCGGAAAAAGATTTCATATATTGTCGGTTACATCCAAGGCGATGCAGCTGTCTGGGCATACAGTCAAGCTGACGTATGTACCACGTACAGTGAGTTTGAGCGTGCTTTTCTGAACAAATTTTGGTCGCAATCCGTCCAGGAGCGACTCAGAAGACAAATTTTAGAACCTGAAACTTTTAACAGTAAAAATGGCAACTTACGCATATATTTTGAAAAATACTTGAACATGGGACACTTTTTAGACGAACCAGTCGCAACGCGTGATATACTCCGTGCGTTGAAGGCCAAATTGCCTTTCAACATTAAAGAAAAACTCCTACATATCCCGGATGACGATTCAGATTATTTTTTAACAGCCTTCGATTCGGTTGACATGTTACTTGAAGATCAGCGCTTCGCGCGGCAAAACAGCAGCCACAATGTTTACACTAGTGGTATGCAAAACATGCAGGCTTGCCAACTCAATTCTGGCGCGCCCACAGTTGGATACGCGGTACAGCAAAAACAGCAAACTCACATGCCGTTTCAATACGAAAATCAAAATCAACACGCGTATTCCAATACAAACAATAGTTACAACAGTAATAACACTTCATGCGGCAATCCATACAAAAGGCACCGCGGTAATAACTACAACGGTAACAACGGATACAAAGGCAACAACAAAAACACAAACAGAAATAGAAATAATAATAACTACGAGCCAAGACAGCATCAAGGTTGGACTCGTAACGATCAGTACTTCCATTCAAACTCTGCTTTACCACAGCAGCCACCAGGACAAAATTGGAGCATACCGTACGACCGACAGGTAAGTTATAATGCGCAACAGCAACAACAACCGCAAAAGTTTGGAGGTCATAATAGGCAATATCCGAATGTGAATATAATAGAAATGACACCTGATGCACAACCTCAATCTGTGTCAGTACCTAGTACAAATGCTAATCCCACAAACTAGAAACAGTCACTTCTATGCCCCAGGTCGTGGCTGAAGAATTCTTGTGGGGCGACTGCAATGTTAATCAGTTATTTGACACCACACTTGAACAACAGAATAATGATATGCCGAATAATTCTAAACAAAAATTACCTGTTTTATTTATAAGATACAACCACAATGAGAATATATCAGATGAACTTTTACAAGACAGTACACAATGTCGTTCAAACACAAATGAAATTGTTTTAGCATCTACTACTGGTGTAGTAGGTGGGATTCCAACTACTATTATCCTAGATACAGGTGCAGCTGTGAGCGTTTTGTCTTTTAATTTCTATAAAAAGATGTGTGAATTGGAACCTGTGCCTGAGTTTCCTGCCCAAAACTGTAAAATAACTACTGCACTAGGTAATAAGTCATGTAGGGTTACGAAGCAAGTTTTTGTAAACATTAAAATAGGTAATGGAACCGTACAATGGCCATTCCTGGTTGTACAAAACCTTGCGACAAATTGCATATTAGGAATAGATATTATGAGCGAGAAGGACTCTATTATAGACTTCTCCAAAGGTAAATGTATTTTAAATGATAAAGGCAGTGTAATTATTATTGATTTGGACAGGAGAACTCTAAAGCATGACAAACACTGTACAGGGTACAAGGTTCAGTTAGTACTTGACAATGACATTCAAGATATGCAAACACACTCATCTGACACAGAGCTAATGGACTTGAAAACATTGCTTGATCATAAGATAAGTGAAGCTACAGCTCTCAGTGTACATGTACGTATAAAACTACAGGAAGTGTTATCCAAATATTTACAAGTTTTTACCAAACGATTAGGTGTTATCAACACGTATGTATACAAGATTGAAGTTAAGCCTCACAAGATATTCTACCACAAGACATATAACGTACCGTTATCTCAACGACCTGCTGTGTGGCAAGAATTAAAACAAATGTTAGACTGGAAGGTCATTGAACCATCCACCTCACCTTATTGTAGTCCTCTACTTGTTGTCAAAAAATTAAATGGAAGCATTAGGTTAGTGTTAGACGCACGAGCAATTAATGAAATAATTTTACCGGTTCACACAAAACCCGAAAATTTAGAAGAGCAATTACAGAAATTTCTAGATGCAAAATATTTTTCCACAATAGATCTCGTTAATTCGTTTTGGCAGGTGGGTATCACTCCTGATTCACGGAAATATACTGCATTTATGTTCGGGGGGCGAACCTATCAGTTTTGTGTTCTACCTTTCGGACTGAATGTCAGCTCTGGGGTATTCATTACAGCCCTGGATACCGTGCTTGGCGATGATTTAGTTGAGACAGTCACACACTATGTAGATGATATACTGATAGCTACACAGTCTTGGAAGGAACACGTTGACACACTTCAAAGAATTTTAGAAAAATACGCACACCGAGATCTTAGAGCATTTCATGCTGAATAATGTCAAAGTCATACCCATCAAAATATTGCTAAGCAACTCGAAAAACTCTGTTGTTACAACACAGATAATAAGTAGTGTAGAAATTTTCATTTCAGCGGTTCCAGAGTCGCAGTTGAAGACAGAAGAACTCTTCTTTCAGCGCGCGCCTCCACCTGGAAGACGGAATATTAAAATAAAATTTATGATTACGTAGCAGTGAATGATATATTAATTTTTCACGGAACATTTGTTATTGTGGTACCCACTGACTTGGTATGACACCTGACGAACCGACAGACGTCATCTGTGAAGCGATCTTTTACTTTGAGAAATAGATTAGACGCACATCTCTCAACACGAAAAGCATCTATCAGTAGTCAAGGCCACACAGACACTCTACACACACGCACAAAACGCGAGGAATCGAACATTTTCTCTCTCTTACTATTTTGAATATTATTGAGTAGTGAAAACGCCTGGTCTTGCCTACTGATGTAATGAATGTTGTGTCTAACCTATCTTAATTTCAGATGACATCACGTGACACAATGTAATAACCTATAGCTATGTAATGATGATGCAAACATGTTTATGTGCAACTGTATTATGTTTATGCTAAGAAAATATGTGACGTGTGTATGTATAATTACTTATTTTTTTAACTGATGTATCATGTAACTGTTACTATGTAAAAAATTTGAACAAAACGAGTGCCAAAAAGACATTGCATAGTGAACCTCTGTTCACGGACATTAACGAACATTACTAACTCTGCAACTACGCAGAAACCTATGTGAAAGAAACGGTTAATGCCATTCATTATGCAGCGTATCTATGTAAACGCGAGGAATGATTTCTTTGATTAATAACTACGAACATTTAGGTGAGCTATATTCAGCAAAAAAAAAAAAAAACTGAAAATGTGAAGTGCATAATTCGTGCATCGTCTAGTGACATTACTACAGTGCCTAACTTCAAGATGTTAACTGGATTAAATGGACACAAGGTGCCTGTCCAGAAAACAACACGACGGGTGGAAGAATTTTGGTTGGAACTTCAGGGAATGAAATGTTCTCGAAATGTGACGGACACTCTTACCTGGACTGTCCAAGGATCGACGCCAGCTATGTGCCGTCCGAGGTTCTGCAACCAAGCTTCCACGGAATGTAAAAAAAAAAAAACGAACTGCACGTGGACCAATTACTCGACGGGTCACGTCTGATCTGTAATGAGCAATGCCTTTAGTCACAACGAACTGCATCACAACGACTATAATGGAAATTGGAAATGGACACGCTTATGTATTAATCACGTTGTTATACAACGATGTTACTGTGATCAAAAAAACTTTACCACGACGATACTAACCTGTAAAAAAAAAAAAATTATTGTGCAGCAGATGAATATGAACTGTAATAACGACACGATGTGTATAGGTCAACGCACCTGAAACATACGGACATTTTTCTTTGAAGTATTTCAAAACAATACTATGTAACTAAGAACATTCAACAATCTAAGTTGTATTGTGTTATAACAAATATTGTAAATTTAAAACTAAGTTACCTGTCATAGGATGTAGTCTTCATATGTAATCTTGGTTGAATATTTTCTTTGTGCAACGACTGAGAAACGCGCGCACACGAACAATATGAACTGCAATACTGTGCCGCGTGATCTAACTGTACGATATAACGGCAGTGCCGGAGTCACACAGACGCTTCTGCGCATGCGCGCACTCTATCTGCCAACATAAGAACTTTTACGGCGCACCCGCGTCATTCAAATTTTGTATATAATATGTATAATGTAAGTCATGTAAATAGTTGTAGATAACTTAGATTTTCTTGTGCCTTTAGGTGAATTGCTCGCCTGCAGGTGTGTCCTTTCGCCTCGCAATTCAGGGGGCAATATAAAGGCACATTTGCATGCCGAGCGTGAGTTTCCTCGGAAACGCGAAATATTAATTAAATAAATAATCAGTGACAAATAAATAAAGCCTATGGCACACAACTGCAGCGCTGTGTCGCTGATAAAACAAAAGCACAATTACGTTACTCTTATGTTTGATTTAGAAAAGAGAGAGCTCTGGTAGAAGTGGTGCGAGAAGCACGTATTTTATTCTATTGTCTGGCACACCGCCATATTTCATGTTATAGAAGAATACTGCGAGTTGCAACCAGACTAGGCACTCGATTCTGTAAAGAATTTATATTTATAAAAGTAAGTAGGATTATGAACTGTAGGCTTATTCATTGAATATATCTGATTTAACTAACTGTGTAACTTTTTTATGTTTAGTAGACAATCACCTCTGTACGACGTATTGGCATGGCTGGCAAATTATTGAAATATTGAGATTTAGATTATGAGTCCGCACCTACCGCAGCAGTCTTTGGAAACGATTTATTTACGAAGTCCGATTATTTCAGTTTTATTTCACGGTCAACTACGAGTAACATTGCCTTTATGAGAAAGCCATGGTCAAGCGTCTGATACCGAATAATTAAACGTCCACGTTCCAGATAAGCAAATATTTATTACAATCACAATCACCATCATACAGATAGAATAATTAATATTTAAATAATATTTTTTATTTTATTTATTTTGTAAGGTGCTACCTTCCTGTGCAACCTTGTCATATGCGACTGGGATCTGAGTGATCACCGCTGTGGACGCTTCCTCGCCGACCGGCGTCTGGATCAGGCGGCGTCGCATGAAGGCGGATCTGACGTGGACTTCTTGTCCACAACCCGCACATGTTCGGGGTTGGCCGTCGTACATGACAATGGCTCGCACTCCGCCAATTGTCAGGTATGATGGTATATGTTTCTTCAGTTCAAGTTTGACCTGACACACACCATTAAGGACATGGTAGGTCGTGAAGGTTTGCCATTTTTCCTCTTCGCAACCAATGACGTTACCGTATGGTTGTAACGCAGAGACAACTGCGTCCTTCGGCACTTCAAAAGGTAGTTCAAACACCCAAATCGTGCGTTGCCCGTACTCTGCGAGTTCAAGTGTTACAGCTCCGACGTGACCATCAGATTATTTCAGCTTAAGTCCATTGGTATGGCGGCGAATAACATCTTCACACACCTCGGTGTTTGCCATTTTAATATGGACGACACTACTCGTGATCGAAAAATGGATTCCGATAACGTGGTTAGGATCTAAACGAACTTCTTCACATAGGAACGTTTCAAGTTCATGTGAACGTGGACGCGGATGTTCAGCTGGGAAGGAAACTTGAAGGGTCGCACGGCGGTAAGCGCTCTACATGTTGTTCACGGTGGACAGACACAAGCCTTAAAGCTACGACGCGGAAGTAAACAAACCCCGGCAGCGGAGCACTGGCCGGTGCGCGGGGCCGTTCGCACGCTGCCATGGCTGAGAGCCGACTGCCACTCAACTACCGGGGGCGGACGGAATATAGAAGAGAGGAGTACCGATATGCTGGGAGGGTTCGATCTTACTCTAGTTTTCAAAATTTTTTGACAGTTTCGTAGAACTCATGTTTTTCCCAGACAGTGCCCATTCCCCACCCTGTCATCATTGTATTAACATAGTGAACAGTAAAGAATAGGATAGCACGCTTTCCATGTGTGTCTTAGATAAATGTGAGAGAATACACAAACGATTATCTCAGTCCCTTGGTGATAAATGCGTTTCCTGTAGTTTTACATGCTGTCCAGTCTCGTTTATTTGACCATCTGTCAAAAGGTTGAGTGATCACCTTTTGCAGCGCGAGACATTCGGGAAGAGAGTCAATGAGCCTCTGGAAGGTACTGAAAGGGATGTGGAGCCATTCCCAATCCCGCTCCGTGGTCAGCTGTGCTAGGTTTATTAGTTTAGGGTCCTTAGTGCGAACAGTCCAGTCGGGGGTAGTCCCCCAAGTTCTGGGTTGTTTGGTAGCCAAGGGGGTATGGTAAACTTACCATGGTGCCATTTAAACCACGCCTGTACACTGTGAGTTGAGTAAAACATTGCATTATCGTCCTGACGGATGCCATGGTGGTAAATAAAAAACCGCGCGGGGCAGCCGTGAGGTGGTAGCCAAGGGGGTATGGTAAACTTACCATGGTGCCGTTTAAACCACGCCTGTACACTGTGAGTTGAGTAAAACATTGCAGTATCGTCCTGACGGATGCCATGGTGGTAAATAAAAAACCGCGCGGGGCAGCCGTGAGGTCTTGGGCGTCTTGCCACGGTTCACGTGACTCCCCCCATCGGAGGTTCGAGTCCTCCCGCGGGCATGAGTGTGTGTGAAGTCCATAGCGTAAGTTAGTTTGAGTTAGATTAAGTAGTGTGTAAGCCTAGGGACCGACGACATTTGCAGTTTGATCCCATAGGAAGTTACCACCATCACCCATACCCCAAAGTAAAAACAATCCGCATCTAGTAGTGGGCATGGCACCCAGGAATAATGAACATTTATAATGATCCGCCGTGTCTACTAAGTTGACAAGATCACCCACAGAATGCCACGAAAACATTGTCCAGACCACAACGTTCTCTCCTCCAGCGTGGACCCTTCTAACCATTACTACGGGGCCATACATACGAAGGGCCGTCTGTCAGATGGAGCATAAAACGCGATTCACCAGAAAAGGCTCCCTGTCACCACGCAGTGGTCGTCCAGTGGGGGTATTGGCGTGCAAATTCCAGTCTTTATCGCCGTTGAACAGCAGTCAGCGTGGGTGCATAAACCAGGCGCCTGCCGTGGAGGCCAATACGCAGCAATTGTCGCTGAACAGACGTTGAGGAAATACTGTTGGTAGGCCCTAGATTCATCTGGGAAGTCAGCTGCTCAACAGCTGCACGTCCATTGGCCTGCACAAATCTTCGCAGCTGTTGTTCACTCCAGTGTTCTATGGCCCATGGCGCACCACAGTAGCCTCAGCAGAGTTTACAAACCTAGCCGTTTAGAAAATGATTCCGCCCTAGGCCCAGAAGCCAATGATCATGCACTTTTGGAAGTCAGATATATCACTGTTTTCACATTACAACCACTGAACTGTTTTTCGCATCCCCCATCACACTTGGTACACCTCCCACTGCTAGTGCTGCCACATGTGCCTCTGAGTGGTTACTGCACGCTGAGGTCGAATATAGGTGGTGGACACATTGACTGTACCATGTATTACTGTTCTATTAAAACTAAATCATGCTGTGTTAGGGTACCACGTGATGTTTTCCGTGAATGTTCGGGTTTTTAATGTAAAGGCGTGTTGAACCACTTGTCCTTGCCCCAAGAAAGTGAAATAAAAAGTTATCGAAACTACAGAGGCACTTCACTGTTGATGTAAAAAACGTCACGAGCGTTCCAAAAGGTTTTTTTCCATGTCACAACTCGTCCAATAAGTAAGAGTAAGAGGGCCTGCATAGTAAGCTCACCATAAGGTGACCAACCATATCAAAACTGAATTATGTGAAATAGGTCCGAATGTTGTGTGCACTGAGATAGGTCACTTTCCACCACATGTTTGCCTGCAAGACACTGTTCCATTGTGTGACATTAAATTACCGATTCTTTACGGTGTGTTTAGTTGTGATTTCATTATAATCTTTAATTCAAATGGCTAACGTGAGACAGTGAAGTAAAAGTAACTCAGTAAGAGAAGTGTAAACTCCGAGAGCGGACGAGGGCTAGCGTGCCGAGTTGGTTGTATTGTGAGTGAAGTTGTCGCCGCGCGAGTTGGCGTTTGACAGTAGTGGGCTCGGTAGCGAGTCACGTGGAGACTGATAACAAAATGGAAACAATTTGGAATATTATTGCAAGGGAGACAGGACAACCAAGTGTAGAGGATGACGGCATCACCATCAAAGCGAATGGAAACTTTATATACAACAAGCTGGAAGTCGAAAACATTTTGAATAATCATTTTTTGAATGTTGTAGAGAAAATAGGATCTGAATGTTCGTTAGAAGAAGCTAGGCAGTTAATGGAAGAGGCCTTACCCACACCATTTGATACAGTAAGTGGGCTGTTTAGGTTTTTATTGATAACGCCACGTAGCGCTCTGTATGAAAATCACTGGCTGTGATGTGTGCAGTCTGTGGCTGGTTTGCATTGTTGCTTGCTATTGTAGTGTTGGGCAGTTGGCTGTTAACAGCGCGTAGCGTTGCGCAGTTGGAGGTGAGCCGCCAGCAGTGGTGGATGTGAGGAGTGAGATGGCGGAGTTTTGAGAGCGGATGATCTGGACAGAGACAGTAAATTTGTAAGACTGGCTGTCATGAACTGATATATATATATTATGACTTTTGAACAATATTAAGGTAAATACATTGTTTTTTTCTCTATCAAAATCTTTCATTTGCTAACTATGCCTATCAGTATTTAGTGCCTTCAGTAGTTAGAATCTTTATTTAGTTGGCAGTATTGGCGCTCGCTGTATTGCAGTAGTTTGAGTAACGAAGATTTTTGTGAGGTAAGTGATTGATGAAAGGTATAGGTTATTGTCAGTCAGGGCCATACTTTTGCAGGGGTTATTAAAAGTCAGATTACGTTGCGCTAAAAATATTGTGTGTCAGTATAGTGGTGATCAGAATAAGTAAAGTGAGAAATGTCTGAGTACGTTCAGTTCTGCTCAGCTGTTTGAAAAGAAAATAATGTAAGAGATTTATCAGCACAGTCATTCATTTATTTTTCTAAGGGGACATTGCATATGTCGACCCTTGGCCGAGGATACCTCACTGCAATCTTCTGATTTTTTCTTGTAGTTGGTGTAATTAGTGTAGCTATTGTTTATTGCTAGTGCGTAATTATAGAGAGAATTTCCTTTGTAGTTGTAGTTTTCCATTGTTGTACAGTAAAACAGTTGTGACATGCATGTAGAATTGCACTAAGTATTTCGCAGCTGCGCTTGCAATTAACTAGATATTATTTTCAGTGCTATGTTAATGTGTTTTCTTATTTTACTCCTCCAATTGTGCTTTTCTGTGTTATCATGTGAAACATTGTGACAATTATGGCGTGTGAAAAACGAAATACTAGGCTCCAAAGTAAACTGAGAAATAACAGTGAAGACGAAAGCAGTGTGTTAGCGCCAGCAAGTCATGAATTAATTAACGTTCAACATAGTAATTTGGTAATTGTGCATAGGGAAATGAAGCAGGCGGCAAATAATGGTGTAGACAGTGAAACAATTAGTAAACAGGGAAGCATTATCGATCGATCGGTCGGCAAAAGTTCGCCTCAGGAATCCGAAACGACAGGACACAATCTTGCAAATACTGTAGATTCAGGTTTTGCGTCCTCACCGTTTTCTCAAATAAGTCAAGACACATTTTCTGCTCGTCAAAACGTGAATGTTGCTGCCGAAAAGCATAGAGGAACAGATTCCAGAAACTAATACATTATTATTGCAATTAATGCAACAAATTAAACAAAATCAGAGACAAACACAGCAACAGCTTCAAAAGTTAGACACCACGCTTGAACATAACATCGAATCGAAATGTCAAAAAGTCTGCAATGACGTAAAAACACAAATTTGCGAGCATTTTCTACCAATTTTTTCGCGTCATGAAAATGCATTACAGAATCACGAAGGAGCCATAAAAGAACTGCAAACTATTGTTCATGAAAATCACGACAGCTTGCAAGCTAAAATTGACTCAGTTGCATCTATCGATTCGGTTACGCAACTTGCAAAAACTCAGGAAAACTTAAAGGACACAGTAGATACGATTTCGATACAAATGGACACTCTGAAACTTGGTTCAGAAAAACACACTGATGAAATAAGCTCTCTGTCGGAGAAAGTAGCCGAACGTTCGGATCAGTTCACCAACTTATCCACAAAGGTAGATGATGATATGAATGACACAAGACCCGTAGCCTTCACTGACACAGAAGAGTATGAACAAATTAGAAAATTCAAACAAAATCAAAATCAATGCAGTACAAAAGAGAAATCCGGGAAGTACAAGATCAGTTGACACAGGTGATACAAGAATTACATATTTCAGAGGAGACTCGCGCTCCAACACGGGAAGAGGGTCTTAGATATACAGAAAAGTCACAAAAGAATAATACAGAGCATTTCGAAAATTATGAAAGAAGTTGGAAAGGCGCACCGAATTTTGAGATTGAACCGGCGAAACGGAGTAACAATGACCGATATGCGACTCGCCGACATGATGATTTTGACTATAAGTTGTTCATTACTACACGTAAATCCAAAACATTTAAGAATTCTGGCAACGACATTCGTCCACAAGGATGGCTTCATCAATTCTCTCATTGATTTCCTCCCAACTGGTCATTGGAGCAAGGGTTAGAATTTATGTGTAACTACTTAGAGAATGAACCAGCTGTAAGAATGCGATTGGTCATTCACGATTGTCACAGTGAAGGAGAATTTTATCATGTCTTCCTCTCAGCATACTGGTCTCAAGCTACACAAGACCAAGTAAAACATAGCATCATAATAATGAAACATTTCGAACAATCGGAATTTTCTAGTCTTGTCAAATATTTTGAAGACATGTTACATAACAATCAGTATCTTTCAAACCCATACAGCCCCTCAGAACTCATCCGCATTTGCTTAATCAAATTGACTGAGCATTTTCGACACATTATTTTGGCAGGACGTTGCAAAGACGACATTGCAGCTTTTCAGGGACTCTTACAAGAATTGGAAACTGACACCGACAATCGCGGAATGCATAAACAGGAACACAACAATTACAGGTCACATCCGTCACAATTCCATGATGACAGAAATAATAACTGGACACGACAAGGCTTTGCTTACAACGTAAATGGTGACCAAAACAGACACCACCCATATAACAACCTTTGGCAGAGTAATAATAGTTACAGAGAAAGATCGCATTTCTGTAGTAATGAATATAATGGAGACAATCAGAGAAACAACAATATGAGAACCAAAATAATTATTATCAAGGGAAACAGAATAACTTCAGACACAACGGTCCAGCACATAGTTATGATTCCGGGAGAAATTCTCCACCACATGACTGTCAAACAAGAAATTATGTAAACCACTGACAAAACGACAGACCTGAATTCCATCAGAACTGGCGGGATTCAAACAGGGCAGGTCCCTCTACAAGGTGAATTTGTAGAAGTTAGGTCTCCTAATCCCAATAACGACGCACGCCAACAAAGAGATAGCAGACAATGACTCGCACCGCAGGCAGCCACGTGCTCCGGCTGGCTCAGAGAAAAATAACATAGACGCTAACCTTGAGAAAAATTTGAATATTCTTTACCGATGTACCATATACCAGATGATAACTGCATTGAAGTTGAAACTCTGCATACTAGGAAGAGTAAAGGTTTACACCATATTTCACATGTAAAACTGTTTATTGAAAGATAATCTGCTTTTTAATTTAGTCTTGGCTATAAAATTTTTCACTTCACGTTGCTAGTACGCTTCGTCAGACTTAGAAACTGTTAACATTCAACTATGTTTTAAAGTTAACTATCCAGTCTAGAACCTAGGGAACATATTTAGACAGTAATTACGAATGCATTGTTATAGTGAACAGATGACACAGTGTTATTGTGTGCATACATTCTTGCTTGTTAGTTGTCTGATTATGTAACGACTATAAGGCTCACATACTTAGAGCATATACCAGTACTGCTGACGAGATTTTAGTGCAACATTTTGGTTTACTTGAGCATACATTCTGGATTTAAAATACTTTCTGTGAGATTAAAGATGACTTAGCATTTGGTTTCTTTGACAGCTACACGATTATATCACGATGCTGCGACACAATTTACATTGTTGATTTTGTGCTGTATCTGTTTTATATCTGCACAGTTTTTCTGTATTATTCTGAAAAGTAAAACATGTTTTAGTAGTAACTTTTGTGGTATAGCTACAATGAGACAGCCTTTTTCGTAGCACAACAATACGTTTCAGTGTAGTACTTTCTTGATCACGGTACTGTACGTAATAACTACGATATCTATACGCATAGCATTTCGCTTTTGTTTATTACGAGGTAAGTACATTGACTTCCACAGAACTTTGCTTACGGACGACGTTTATTACGACACTTAGCACATTTTTACCTTTAAGTAGTGACAGAGATTATCTTACAACAAGACGCACAGTTTAGCGCTACAGTACACGTATTTGAGTGATTAATTTTGTACTTAAAACATGTATTTTTAAAGATTTTTGAATTACAAAGATCAAAGATTTTTCGTGATACATTTCATTCCATTGCTGTAATTTCTAAGACTTACTTTGTGCACCATGTGTTTGGCCAGCACAAGGAGCCCTAGCTCATATGGCATTTGCTTATACAGCTCCACACATCGGTACCTTATTTCTCTAACAGATAAATTACACAGCTATCTGATCATTTAACAGAGGGAGACAAACGTTTATTTTACTCTGTATGAAAATCACTGGCTGTGCTATGTGCAGTCTGTGGCTGGTTTGCATTGTTGCTTGCTATTGTAGTGTTGGGCAGTTGGCTGTTAACAGTGCGTAGCGTTGTGCAGTTGGAGGTGAGCCGCCAGCAGTGGTGGATGTGGGGAGTGAGATGGCGGAGTTTTGAGAGCGGATGATCTGGACAGAGACAGTAAATTTGTAAGACTGGATGTCATGAACTGATATATATATATATATATATATATATATATATATATATATATATATATATATATATATATATAATATGACTTTTGAACAATATTAAGGTAAATACATTGTTTTTTCTCTATCAAAATCTTTCATTTGGTAACTATTCTTATCAGTAGTTAGTGCCTTCAGTAGTTAGAATCTTTTATTTAGCTGGCAGTATTGGCGCTCGCTGTATTGCAGTAGTTCGAGTAACGAAAATTTTTGTGAGGTAAGTGACTGACGAAAGGTACAGGTTATTGTCAGTCAGGGCCATTCTTTTGCAGGGATTATTAAAAGTCAGATTGCGTTGCGCTAAAAATATCATGTGTCAATTTAGAGATGATCAGAATAAGTAAAGTGAGAAATGTCTGAGTACGTTCAGTTCTGCTCAGCTGTTTGAAAAGAAAATAATGTAAGAGGTTTATCAGCACAGTCATTCATTAATTTTTCTAAGGCGACGTTGCAATACAATTGAAATTCCACCCATCTCTCCTTCTGAAATTAGGAAGATAATAAACTCTCTCAAGAATAAAAGCTCACATGGAATTGATGGCATTTCCAGCAGGATAATAAAAGCTTGTTCCCAAGAAATAAGTGAGATTCTTAGCCACATATGTAATAGCTCTCTGAAGCAGGGTATTTTCCCAGATAGACTGAAGCACGCAGTTGTTAAACCACTGCGTAAAAATGGGGATACGTCTGACGTCAACAACTACCGCCCAATCTCTCTTCTGACTGTCTTATCCAAAATTCTTGAAAAGGTAATGTATTGTAGAGTAGCTTCACACCTTTGTAAAAATAGAGTTTTAACAAAATTTCAGTTTGGTTTCTAGAACGGGTTTTCTACGGAATATGCTATACATACTTTCACTAATGAAATATTAAATGCTCTGAGTAACCGGAAGTCACCCATTGGGATTTTTTGTTATTTATCAAAGGCTTTTGATTGTGTAAATCATGGAATACTTCTAGATAGGCTCAAGTACTTTGGTGTGAATGGGACAGTGCTCAAATTGTTTAAATCATACCTAACTAGAAGATTGCAGAAAGTTGAAATAAACAGTTCACATAATATGCAAAAAACTGGTGATTTCCCAAACTGGGGAACAATCAAGAACGGGGTGCCGCAAGGTTCGGTCTTGGGTCCTCTGCTGTTCTAAATATATATTAATGACTTGCCATTCTATATTCACGAAGATGCAAAGGTGGTACTTTTTGCCGATGATACAAGTGCAGCTATCATACCCGACAGCTAACAATTAACTTGTGAAATTGTAAACGATGTTTTTAAGGAAATCATTGAGTGGTTCTCCGCAAATGGGCTCTCATTAAACTTTGACAAAACACAGTATATACAGTTCCACACAGTAAATGGAATGACCCCATTAATAAATATAGACTTCGATCAGAAATCGGTAGCTAAGGTAGAGTATTAATAATTTCTAGGTGTATGCATGGATGAGGGGTTGAACTGGAAAAAACACACTGTGGATCTGCTGAAACGTTTGAGTTCAGCTTCTTAGCTATTAGGTTCATTGCAAATTTAGGCAATAGACATCTGAGTAAATTAGCTTACCACGCCTATTTTCACTCTCTGCTTTCGTATGGCATCATATTCTGGGGTAACTCATCATTGAGTAAAAGTGTGATCCAAGATCATCCTGCAGGCACATACTTAAAGAGCAAGAATTCTTCACTGTAGCCTCACAATATATATATTCACTTATGAAATTAGTTATTAACAATCCGAACGAATTCAAAAGTAATAGCAGTGTACATTGCAACAACACAAGGAGAAAGGATGATCTTCACTACTCAAGGTTAAATCTAACTTTGGCTCAGAAGGGGGTAAATTATGCTGCCACAAATGTCTTTGGTCGCTTACCTCATAGCATCAAAAGTCTGACAGATAGCCATATAGCATTTAAAAGGAAATTGAAGGAATTTCTTAATGGGAACTCCTTCTACTCCTTAGATGAATTTTTGGATATAGTAAGTGGGTAATTTCCCAACCCCCACAAAAAAATTAAAATGTTGAGTGTTACGTAATATTTTGTCCAATGTAATATCTTGTATAGACACCTTTTATTAACCTGACACGTTCCACATCGTTACGAAGTTTCGAATTCATGATCTATGGAACAAGTACTAATCTAATCTAATCTAATCTAATCTAATCTGACAGCCGATAGCGGCAATAGCTTTGTAGCACGTCCGCTAGATGACGGCGTGTTTGAGCTCTGCTATTGGAGCAGTAACCATGTATGAGAAATTGTTGCTTAGCAGACGACAAAATTTGATCTCAAGGCATGTGGGTGGTATTCTCAGTGCTAGAAGGTCGTTGGGGTTTAATGGTGGAAAGGGTCGCTATGACATACTAAAGGAGTTTGTTACAGACTGTAAACAACATACACTCTAATAAAATGTGACAGCAGTAAAATACTGGAAAGCCAGTACCACAAGAATAAGCGAAAATTATAGCGAATGCGGGAGGTAAGTGCGCCTTCGATGCAATGAATAATTTTTAAATTATTGTATAGTAAACAATTTATAAATTGAACATACTTTAAAAAGTTATAACCCTGTGACAACTACACAGATTTTCATAAACGTCTCGGAGAGACCTATCAGAGGATTAAACCAAAATTGTGATAAACATTATCATTTTTGTGCTATGGGCCAGAATGTACATGCTGTGGTGAAATATCAGCAAATTTAAGCAAAATATTATCTCGTAAAAGTAGCAGTGTCATTAAACAATAACAGTAGTTAAGAAAGTAGAAACAGGTTCATAATTAATTGTTTGTATTTATTAACAATATCACAAAATGTAACATTTTTCACGTTAAGAGTGTAATTCATCCGAAAACCTGTGTGTGCACTAAAAATCTAATTTCAGTACTGAAAAGCTGATAAAATTTGGAAGTGATATCATGTGGACCACCTGCTTAATAGCTTGTTTTTCCGTCTTTGGAACGAAATTCATCACTAATTCTGCGTATCAGGGATCCGACAGTTTGTTGGTAGGTTTGCGGAGGTGTATGGCATTAGGTGGCTACGCACAGGTGACATAATTCGCGGTAAATTACGGTCCGCTCATTTGCGTACATGAAGATGGCATCCGATGGTGACCCAAATGGGTTCCATACAATTTACATCAGGCGAATATGGTCGCTGAGACATCAAAAACGTTTCGCTATAATGCTCCTCAGACGACTGTGGCACGATTGTGGCTCAGACATACGGACAGTTAAACTGCTGAAGATGACATCGTCGTCGGGGAACACATCAAGCATTAAGGGATGCAGGTGGTTCGCAGCTGTCAGCATGTCTTGGATTACTATCTCAGATACCATACCAGATATGGAATGTGTCCCATAGCATAATACTGCTCCCATCAGCCTGCGTCCGTGAAGCGCTTCACATTTCGAACAGCCGTTCACGTCGATGACGGCGTTTGTGGAGACGATCTTACACCTAGTGTAGCAAAACTGTCATTCACCTGAAGAGCTGATACGTTTCCATTGATCGACGATGTCGGTCGGTCAATATTTGAACACATAGGGGTGGTCTGCTGCGGAGCTCCATGTTTAACAGTGTACGATGAACAGTGTGCTCCGAAATACTTGTGGTGTACCAGCACTGTGCTCTTTCGGCGGAGATGCCACAGATCACCATCTGTCCTATTTTAAAGAGAAGACAAGCCTCGGTCCCCACGTTCTGTGAAGAGTCACGGACGTCTAACCATTTAACGCCTAGGGGTAGTTTCGCTGTTCTACCTCTTTCCGTAGATATTGAGGACAGTAGCACGTGAACATATCAGCAGATTCATCATTTTCGCTATACTCGTTCACAGGCTCTGCGTAATAATAATCTACCCTTTGTGAAAGTAGCTTATCTCAATAGATTTCCCCATTTGCAGCTCATGTTTCGCTAGGGTGATCTTCCATCAGCGTCCGCTCCTCCTACACACTTTTCTTAACGCGCCACGTGTCCGCGACGCGACTAGGCGATGGGCAGCGGTCATGTTTTCGCTTTTCAGTATGCAAAGTGAGACGACGGCATAAAACTAATTTTAAGTAAGGCAGATGCCCGAATTAGTTCACTGAATGTTCAGAATGTGTATCTTACTTGTGAAGGAGATAGTACGGTGGTTATGGATGAATCAATGAAATATTACTACTATCATGGTCACTATCATTAACTGATTTACTGTAATTCCTTAAATAAAACCTTTAACTGATTCAAGACTTGCTACTATCTTACTAGGATAAACTGGAAATGAACAAAAGACCTAATTATCACTTGTCTGTCACAACATCTCACGGCTTCAATTGTAAATAAAAGTAAAGATAGCTTCTCACACGCAACCAGTCAAACCACAGAACTGAATATATAGTTAAGTTATAAACTATAAAGTTTAATAAGCAAGTAGGTGAAATGGACTGCGTTTCAACTGATTCTCAGCAGCTGAGTATTAGGGTTGCTATTTCGTATTTTGCTTCATTTGTTTACTTTACTGTACTGAAACTTTATACAGCAAATTGTGCATAATTAATTGTATTGGAACTGAAACTTTATGTGTACGAAATATGAGAGAGCAGGCTATTGCTACGTACACAGCTACTTGTACGTCAAGAGCACAATTAAGAGAGCAGAAACTTGTAATGGAAGATTTAAAGCTTCTCTTCCAAGAAAATCTTTTACTACTTGCATTTTGCAATAATGCAATTACCTGGTTGTGATTAATCATGTGAATTTCACTGTAATGTACATGGCCATTGATTTTACAGTTTTTCTACAGAACGAAAGGTGTTTCGTTTTTATTACTGAAATGGGGAACAAATAACACAATTCTGGTATACCGTGTTATTAACTACATTGTAATAATGTTAGTGGCGCGTTATTAAGTTCACATACACGCACAGGGCTTGATTGCTAAGAAAGTGGGTTCGTCAGAGATGAAAAGTGTTTCTTCTGACCCGAGACTATAGAAATGGCGGAGGCAGAACATAAGGACTGAGCTGTGGTGTGACAGATGTTTTCTCTGGGCCAAGAAATTGCCACTATGGCGATGAGTTGTCGCGAAAGCAGATAAATCACCTGTAAATTTTTTAATGCCTAGATCTGTGGCTGTGTGATACAATCCTATGTGTAAAATTCCTTTAAAGCACTTTAGATGGCATATGAAGGTGGGATTCAGTGGATTCTTTCGTAAGCACATACAGCTTCCATTACAACAATGGTTTCCCTTGCAATAATTCACTTGCGTGACATGGCGTCCATTGAAAATTTTCGCCCTCAATGTTAATCAATGCTAGGTCCGCATAATAAATGACATTTATAATCTCTGTTTTCTTCCAGTTCTTCTTCTGTAGCACAAAAGATGACTGAAGTTGAAATTTATCTTAATAAAAATAAAGTGATCGTTGTTATTCATTAAAAGTTTTGTCTACTGGCAATGTAAGCTGTCTCTAAGCTTACGTAAACTTTCAACATAGAAGTTCATAAACTTTGAACATAAGAATTCAACTGCGAAAATGTGTTGCAAAATCTGCAAGAAACTGACTTGAAAGTGTCTATCTGGTTCCTTGTCTCTTTAAACATTCGTTATGGCAAGAACACCGTGAAACATTAAACATTTATACTGAGAAATTGTCCCTGAAAAAACTCAATGTTCCTTTTTTAATCATTTAATTTTGGATTATATGTTGTATAATGGAAACACAGTGACACCACTCTTGTCCCGAAACCACGTCGCATTTGCTGAACTACAACTAATTACTGAGATGCGTCTGCTGCAATGCGCTCTCTTTTCTTTTTGTTTAAGTAAAAGAGAAAAAACATACCTGGTACATACCAAATCTGAATAAGTAAAAATAGTTCATATTTTGGCGTGAACTTTGGATGACGACAATGACTTGCGTTAAATTGTAACACCAATGTAATTAGTTTTCTGATTAGGAAGGTTATACTGAAAGATTATCACTTTATTTGACAAACATTAATACACAAAAAAATTCGTTCTTGAGTGGGAAAACGTAAGGAGCCTTCAAAATCAAATGAAATCTTTTTAAAAATGTAAAAATGATATTAAATATTTAAGTTATTCCTATCCCCAAATTGAAATTGAAACTTATGGTGTTTATCTTTGACTATACTCCAGTCTGAGTATGTCTGGATCAAGAATGCGTCACTACAAAGTACTACAATAAAGTAAAAAAAATCTCAAACCAGTTACCTTAAATTAAACCCTCTTCTATTACTCATCAAAATAATAGTAGAAAAATATTCTTCAATATTTCAGTCTCTTTCCTCATCTGAAATAATTAATCAGTAAATCAATACTTTCCACATCCTCAGAATATAACTGCAACAGCACCACTACTAGCATGACCCACCGTTGCCAACCACTGTCTCTCCTCGTCTCACGATTAACAGTGCAACTCTTCTCCCGCGCATTTTGCAAAGCAGAGATGATCGAAATATGCCTCCAGGCGACACAGCATCTCTGATGACACTGTGCGCTCATGATTTCAAACAGTACGAAGGCGTTTACGCTTTCATGACATCCAAATGAAAAAAATAGCCATGAAATTATTTCTAGTCCCCTATCTAAGACACTGCCTGTTTGTACGTCTGTTATTTCGCAACGGTACAACAGTTTTCCTCTTCCATCGGTCAAATAATCAGCTGTTACCTTCCTCATAGGCCTATCGCCGCTACTGTTCCATATACTGAGCTCCTTCGACAAACCCATACATTTATTGTTCCTCCAATGTCTTGATTTTATCGTTATTCATGAACTTATGCTTTGATTCTCTTGATAAATCTTAGGACCTATTCTTCTCCCAGTCTTATGTTTGTGATGTAACAAGTACGACACGTAGTAATATGTAAACGTATCCTCCGCTATTATCTTTTTTACTTGTATTTCATAACAGCTTCAGCTAAATTTAAAGAGAAGAATTCACGCCCACTTCAGTTCACGTAAGAGGGAGTACTTGGCTTGAGACTAGACAGGTGGACGCCTGGACGTTAAGTATGGAAGGCGGTTTGCAGTCAAGAGCGAGAAGGCGCGAGATTAACGCAGCCGGATGTTATAAGGGCGTAGCATTCAAGCAGGGTCGCAGAAAACGTCTTGAATGTACTAGAAAACCTTCACGTTGGTAGGACTTGCCGTCAGCTTAAAAGCGGAAAGGCTATGTCAAAGGGGAATAACCGTAGTGAATTGCTATGCAATACAGTGGAATCTCGATTGTCCGACATTCGATTAATCGCTTCCTCGGATTATCCGCCGAAAAGCGCGGCAGCGTTATGGATTGATTTTGTTCCTGTCACAATAGTTCCACCTCTCTGACGCACGCTGCTTCACAAACATAAACATGCCATCACTTTCTGTTCCTTACAAAGTTCAGAAAAGTCCTCGGATGACTGGTAATTTGTTTAAACAATAGTCTTATGATGCATTTCTTACCGCTGAAAAAAAAAAAAACCTGCCGCCCCTTGCAGCTGTATTGCTAGACGACTCCCCAAGCCACCGCCCTCAGTCTGAACTTGAACAACGTTACTTAACAGCTATATTTCTTCCCATGTACCCGCCGACACACCATCCCACGCGACTTCAATGAACGAGTTTGTTTCTGATTTGTTAAAATATTGCGGGAGGAAATAAGTCAGCGCTCTGTTAGAGGAAAACATAACTGTGTTGTGATCCTTTTGAGAAAGTGACAGGCCTCAACATACAAAATTCATTTTAAACAATTGCTCAAGCTTCGGGAGAACTTAAGAAAACGCCACTACAAAAATCACAGAAAAAGGTTTGTCCTAACCTAGCATGCAGCTTTACTGTATGATTAAATGATGATGGCGTCCTCTTAGGTAAAATATTCCGGAGGTAAAATAGTCCCCCATTCGGATCTCCGGGCGGGGACTACTCAGGAGGACGTCGTTATCAGGAGAAAGAAAACTGGCATTCAACAGATCGGAGCGTGGAATGTCAGATCCCTTAATAGGGCAGGTAGATTAGAAAATTTAAAAAGGGAAATGGATAGGTTAAAGTTAGATATAGTGGGAATTAGTGAAGTTCGGTGGCAGGAGGAACAAGACTTTTGGTCAGGTGAATACAGGGTTATAAATACAAAATCAAATAGGGGTAATGCAGGTGTAGGTTTAATAATGAATAAAAAATAGGAGTACGGGGAAGCCACTACAAACAGCATAGTGAACGCATTATTGTGGCCAAGATAGACACGAAGCCCACGCCTACTACAGTGGTACAAGTTTATATGCCTACTAGCTCTGCAGATGACGAAGATTTTGCTGAAATGTATGATGAGATAAAAGAAATTATTCAGGTAGTGGAGGAAGACGAAAATTTAATAGTCATGGGTGACTGGAATTCGAGAGCAGGAAAAGGGAGAGAAGGAGACATAGTAGGTGAATATGGATTGGGGCCAAGAAGTGAAAGAGGAAGTCACCTGGCAGAATTTTGCGCAGAGCATAACTTAATCATTGCTAACACTTGGTTCAAGAATCATAAAAGAAAGTTGAATACATGGAAGAACCCTGGAGATACTAGAAGATATCAGATAGATTATATAATGGTAAGACAGAGCTTTAGGAACCAGTTTTTAAATTGTAAGACATTTATAGGGGCAGATGTGGACTCTGACCACAATCTATTACTTATGAACTGAAGATTAAAACTGAAGAAACTGAAAAAAAGTGGGAATTTAAGGAGATGGGACCTGGATAAACTGAAAGAACCAGAGGTTGTACAGGATTTCAGGGAGAGCGTAAGGGATCAGTTGACAGGAATGGGGGAAGCAAATACAGTAGAAGAAGAATGGGTAGCTTTGAGCGATGAAATAGTGAAGGCAGCAGAGGATCAAATAGGTAATAAGACGAGGGCTAGTAGAAACCCTTGGGTAACAGCAGAGATATTGAATTTAATTGATGAAAGGAGAAATTATAAAAATGCAGTAAATGAAGAAGGCGAAAAGGAATACAAACACCTCAAAAATGAGATCGACAAGAAGTGCAAAATGATGTCTAGATGTCATAATGTCATGATGTCTAGAGGACAAATGTAAGGATGTAGAGGTTTATTTCACTAGGGGTAAGAAAGATACTGCCTGTTGGAAAATTAAAGAGACCTTTTGAGAAAGAGCTTTGAAGGAAACCTAGTTCTAAGCAAAGAAGGGAAAGCAGAAAGGTGGAAGGAGTATATAGAGGGTCTATACAAGGGCGATGTACCGAGGACAAAATTATGGAAATGGAAGAGGAAGTAGATGAAGATGAAATGGGAGATATGATACTGCGTGAAGAGTTTGACAGAGCACTGACAAAGACCTGAGTCGAAACAAGGCCCCCGGAGTAGACAACATTCCATTAGAACTACTGACAGCCTTGGGAGAGCCAGACCTGACAAAACTCTACCATCTAGTGAGCAAAATATATGAGACAGGCGAAATACCCTGAGACTTCAAGAAAAATATAATAATTCCAATCCCAAAGAAAGCAGCTTTTGACAGATGTGAAAATTACCGAACTATCAGTTTAATAAGTCACAGCAGCAAAATACTAACACGAATTCTTTACAGACGAATGGAAAAACTAGTAGAAGCCGACCTCGGGGAAGATAAGTTTGGATTTCGTAGAAATGTTGGAACACGTGAGGCAATACTGACTCTACGACTTATCTTAGAAGAAAGATGAAGCAAAGACAAACCTACGTTTCTAGCATTTGTAGACTTAGAGAAAGTTCTGACAATGCTGATTGGAATAATCTCTTTCAAATTCTAAAGGTGGCAGGGGTAAAATACAGGGAGCGAAAGGCTATTTACAATTTGTACAGAAATCAAATGGCAGTTATAAGAATGGAGGGGTATGAAAGGGAAGCAGTGGTTGGGAAGGGAGTGAGACAGGGTTGTAGGCTATCCCCAATGTTATTCAATCTGTATATTGAGGAAGCAGTGAAGAAAACAAAAGAAAAATTCGGAGTAGGTATTAAAATCCATGTAGAAGAAATAAAAACTTTGAGGTTCGCCGATGAAATTGTAATTCTGTCAGAGACAGCAAAGGACTTGGAAGAGCAGTTGAACGGAATGGACAGTGTCTTGAAAGGAGGATATAAGATTAACATCAACAAAAGCAAAACGAGGATAATGAAATGTAGTCGAATTAAGTCGGGTGATGCTGAGGGAATTAGATTAGGAAATGAGACACTTAAAGTACTAAAGGAGCTTTGCTATTTGGGGAGCAAAATAACTGATGATGGTCGAAGTAGAGAGGATATAAAATGTAGACTGGCAATGGCAAGGAAAGCGTTTCTGAAGAAGAAAAATTTGTTAACATCGAGTATAGATCTAAATGTAATGAAGTCGTTTCTGTAAGTATTTGTATCGAGTGTAATCCATGTATGGAAGTGAAACATGGACGATAAACAGTGTGGACAAGAAGAGAATAGAAGCTTTCGAAACGCGGTGCTACAGAAGAATGCTGAAGAATAGATGGGTAGATCACATAACTAATAAGGAGGTATTGAATAGAATAGGGGAGGAGTTTGTGGTACAACTTCACTAGAGGAAGGGATCGGTTGGTAGGACATGTTCTGAGACATTGAGGGATCACCAATATAGTATTGGAGGGCAGCTTGGCGGGTAAAAATCGAAGAGGGAAACCAAGAGATGAATACACTAAGCAGATTCAGAAGGATGTATGCTGCAGTAGGTACTGGTAGATGAAGAAGCTTGCACACGATAGAGTGGCATGGAGAGCTGCATCAAACCAGTCTCAGGACTGAAGACCACAACAACAACATAGCCTAACCAAGAGCATGAACTTCCACAAACAAATGAGGCACACAATGCAGATTTAGTGACTGATTTGCAAACACTTGAGGATGATAGCCAACCAGAATAAATAGAGGAATGTACAGCAGAAGATAACTTTGCTGCTGTCAGCAATGAGGAATTTGAAGATGATCATATAATCTATCTTGTTTTGTAGCAGTGTAGTGTTGACCATGCGGAGTCAGATGATGAAGAAAAGGAAGAAGACGAAATGATTATCCTCTGTGCAGCAAAGGATGCAGAAGAGACTCTAACGTTTGGAACCGCTACAGCAAGAAGTGGCCTGATGCAGCCGCAAACTCAAGGCTTAAGAAAAAGAAACAAAATCAATTAACACTTTTAAAATACTGGGCTCTTACAAAAGAAGAAACAGAATTCAAACATTTATTGCTTTCTAATCAGAGAAGATATAAACACAATTCCAACGTTCCTGGAAAGATGGCTCAAATGGCTCTAAGCACTATGGGACTTAACATCTCAGGTCATCAGTCCCCTAGACTTAGAACTGCTTAAACCCAACTAACCTAAGGACATCCCACACATCCATGCCTGAGGCAGGATTAGAACCTGCGACCGTAGAAGCAGCGCGGTTCCGGACTGAAGGGCCTAGAAGCGCACGGCTACAGCGGCCGCCTCCTGGAAAGAGAAACGTTCAATTTTTTATGCATTCAATGTCAGCACCATGTGTTACACGACAAATATCGAAACGGTTGCTCATTTGCTGGCACATACGAAGCAGCTGGTCTCTCGCTATCGTATTTCACAGCTTCAACAATGAGATGTTGCAGACTTTCAAGAGTGTCAGGCATAGGGAGGATAAAAATGCGGTCTTTTACGTAACTCCAATGATAAAAGGCACAAGCTGTGAGGTCCGAAGACCTGGGAGGCCACCTGTGATGACGTTCAAATGCCTCAAATGGCTCTGAGCACTATAGGACTTAACATCTGAAGTCATCAGTCCCCTAGAACCTAGAACTACTTAAACCTAACTAACCTAAAAACATCGCCGGCCGAAGTGGCCGCGCGGTTCTGGCCCTGCAGTCTGGAACCGCGAGGCCGCTACGGTCGCAGGTTCGAATCCTGCCTCGGGCATGGATGTTTGTGATGTCCTTAGGTTAGTTAGGTTTAACTAGTTCTAAGTTCTAGGGGACTAATGACCTCAGCAGTTGAGTCCCATAGTGCTCAGAGCCATTTAGCCTAAGGACATCACAAATTCATGCCCGAGGCATGATTAGAATCTGCGACTGTAGCGGTCGTGCGGCTCCAGACTGAAGCGCCTGGAACCGCTCGGCCTTATCGGCCGGCGATGACGTTCATCTTCTGCTCCTTCTCTTCCAACCTAACGTCCTGGATTGGTGTCAATGAGGTAACGCTGGACATGCTAGAGAATTTCTCTAAGGTGTCAATCAGGTAACTTAACTTTGGACGCTCTTAGAGGATTTCGCTAAGCACGACCAACGTTACCTGATTGACACAAATCCAGGTCGTTGGATTGGAAGAGGGGGAGTAGAAGATGAGCTTTATTGCCGGTAGCCTCCCAGGTCTCAGGACCTCACAACTTGTGACATTTATGTGTTGGACTATGTAAAAGAGCGTGTCCCCCCCTCCTCCCCCTCCTCCCACGATGCCTTACGCTTGAAAGTCTGCGACATCGCATTGTAGAAGCTGTGGAGTTCGATAACGAGAGACCAGCTCCTTCGTTTATGGCAAGAAATGAGTCACCGTTTTGATATTCACATAGAGCTCACACTGAATGCATAAAAAATTGAACGTTTCTCTTTCCAGGAACGTTGGAATTGTGTTTCTATCTTATGTGGTTTGGAATAAATAAATGTTCGAAATCTGTTCCTTCTTTTTGAATAGCGCTGTAGATTTGAAGCGTCTACAATTTTCTGTTTTCCTTTCTCGTTATTATAGATGTATATTTTTAACATAATTTTGTTTTGAGTTCTGTAAATGACTTGTTTGATTCTCCTCTGATTATCGTATCTTTCTGGCCTTCCGATCACACCCCAGTCCCGAAAGTGACGGTTAATCGAGGTTCTACCGTATATCGAGATATCGCGGAAGTTTTTAATCCTTGAGATTTAATAGTAATCTAAAGAACGTAATAGAGGACCATACCTAATGATTTCTGTGTCACTGGTAATAGATTTTCATTGATTTTCGAAAACGAGTCCAACTAGTCCAACTCAAGAGTGCAGATTATTATGTTCAGTGACCGGGAGCACCAGGTAAGGTATTGGCGCCAGAAATAATCAATCATTACAGGACTGCCTCACAGGCAAAAATGCTCGTCTCCAATTTAATGTAGTACTTTCAGTGCACTATCGCTTTTAGGACACCGCTCCGAATGTCAGAAACAGCATTTAAATAGGGAAAGGTTATTGCGCAAATATTACACGTAGCGTCGCGTACAAGTTGTAAATGACATTGAATGTGTGTACAGGTATCAATTCCAGCTGTGACGATTGTTATAACGACGGAGAAGAACAGTCTCGAATTATTATGCTGTCTCAAGATGATAGGTAGCTGATTTCGGCGCATGGTTTGACGCATGAGAGAGCTCTGACGTTGTTTATTCAGAGTTTAACCAGGTAGATGGCCGACTAGTGGCTTGACTGAAGAATTTCATTCCGGTCTTTGATATCAGTTTATTATGCACAGACGAGCAAGATTATATTTTAGAATCGTAATAGAAATACACATTAACTACATTTTATCTGTTTTAAAATTGAAAGTCCTTAGAGTATATTTCTGGAGTTGTAGAAATGAGTAACTTGAGTAATGTTTCTCTTCGTCGTGAGTACCTGATTCGTCAGAACAATTACACTGAAGAGCCAAAGAAACTGTTACACCTACCTAATATCGTCTAAGGCCACCGCGAGCATGCAGAAGTGTCGCAACATGACGTGGCATGGACTCAACTAATGTCTGAAGTAGTACTGGAGGGAACTGACACCATGAATCCTGCAGGGCTGTCCATAAATCCCTTAAGAGTACAAGGGGATGGAGATCTCTTCTGAACAGCACGTCGCAAGGCATCCCAGATATGCTCAATAATGTTCATGTCTGGGACGTTTGGTGGCCAGCAAAAGTGTTTAAACTCAGTAGAGTGTTCCTGGAGCCACACTATAGCAATTCTGGACCTGTGGGGCGTCGCATTTGTCCTGCTGGAATTGCCGAAGTCCGTCGGAATGCACAATGGACATGGATGGATGCAGGTGATCAAACAGGATGCATACGTACATGTCACCTGACAGAGTCGTATCTAGACGTATAATGGGTCCTACATCAACTTACACGCCCCACACCATTTACAGAGCCCACACAAGCTTGAACAGTTTCCTGCTGACATGCAGGATCCATGGATTCATGAGGCTGTCTCCATACCCCCACACGTCCAACCACTCGATACAATTTGAAAAGAGACTCGTCCGATCAGGTAACATGTTCCAGTCATCAATAGTCCAATGACCGTGTTGACGGGCCCAGGCGAGGCGTAAAACTTTGTGTCGTGCGGTTATCAAGGGTGCACGAGTAGGCCTTCGGGTACGAAAGCCAAAACCGATGATGTTTCGTTGAATGGTACGCACACTGACACTCGCTGATGATCCAAAATATACACTCCTGGAAATTGAAATAAGAACACCGTGAATTCATTGTCCCAGGAAGGGGAAACTTTATTGACACATTCCTGGGGTCAGATACATCACATGATCACACTGACAGAACCACAGGCACATAGACACAGGCAACAGAGCATGCACAATGTCGGCACTAGTACAGCGTATATCCACCTTTCGCAGCAATGCAGGCTGCTATTCTCCCATGGAGACGATCGTAGAGATGCTGGATGTAGTCCTGTGTAACGGCTTGCCATGCCATTTCCACCTGGCGCCTCAGTTGGACCAGCGTTCGTGCTGGACGTGCAGACCGCGTGAGACGACGCTTCATCCAGTCCCAAACATGCTCAATGGGGGACAGATCCGGAGATCTTGCTGGCCAGGGTAGTTGACTTACACCTTCTAGAGCACGTTGGGTGGCACGGGATACATGCGGACGTGCATTGTCCTGTTGGAACAGCAAGTTCCCTTGCCGGTCTAGGAATGGTAGAACGATGGGTTCGATGACGGTTTGGATGTACCGTGCACTATTCAGTGTCCCCTCGACGATCACCAGTGGTGTACGGCCAGTGTAGGAGATCGCTCCCCACACCATGATGCCGGGTGTTGGCCCTGTGTGCCTCGGTCGTATGCAGTCCTGATTGTGGCGCTCACCTGCACGGCGCCAAACACGCATACGACCATCATTGGCACCAAGGCAGAAGCGACTCTCATCACTGAAGACGACACGTCTCCATTCGTCCCTCCATTCACGCCTGTCGCGACACCACTGGAGGCGGGCTGCACGATGTTGGGGCGTGAGCGGAAGACGGCCTAACGGTGTGCGGGACCGTAGCCCAGCTTCATGGAGACGGTTGCGAATGGTCCTCGCCGATACCCCAGGAGCAACAGTGTCCCTAATTTGCTGGGAAGTGGTGGTGCGGTCCCCTACGGCACTGCGTAGGATCCTACGGTCTTGGCGTGCATCCGTGCGTCGCTGCGGTCCGGTCCCAGGTCTACGGGCACGTGCACCTTCCGCCGACCACTGGCGACAACATCGATGTACTGTGGAGACCTCACGCCCCACGTGTTGAGCAATTCGGCGGTACGTCCACCCGGCCTCCCGCATGCCCACTATACGCCCTCGCTCAAAGTCCGTCTACTGCACATACGGTTCACGTCCACGCTGTCGCGGCATGCTACCAGTGTTAAAGACTGCGATGGAGCTCCGTATGCCACGGCAAACTGGCTGACACTGACGGCGGCGGTGCACAAATGCTGCGCAGCTAGCGTCATTCGACGGCCAACACCGCGGTTCCTGGTGTGTCCGCTGTGCCGTACGTGTGATCATTGCTTGTACAGCCCTCTCGCAGTGTCCGGAGCAAGTATGGTGGGTCTGACACACCGGTGTCAATGTGTTCTTTTTTCCATTTCCAGGAGTGTAAATCTGCAGCAATTTGCAGAGGGGTTGCACTTCTGCCAGTTGAACGATTCTCTTCAGTCGTCGTTGGTCCCGTTCTTGTAGGATCTTTTTCAGGCTGCATCGATGTCGGATATTTGATGTTTTACCGGGATGTTTTACCGGGCCAGGCCGCGTCAAACTTAATCCTGGCGAGAAAGTGGAGAGCGAAGTCAACACGTCGTTGCGTGTCCTGTGGTGCAAGCTGCTGTACGACATGGACTTGCACGGATGTCAATTGAGAATGGTTCGAAGGACCTTCCGTATAGTGGACCACAGGATGTTTAACAGTCGAGCCGGCCGTTGTGGCCGTGCGGTTCTAGGTGCTTCAGTCTGGAACTGCGTGACCGCTACGGTCGCAGGTTCGAATCCTGCCTGGGGCATGGATGTGTGTGATGTCCTTAGGTTAGCTAGGTTCTAAGTTCTAGGGGACTGATGACCTCAGATGTTAAGTCCCATAGTGCTCAGAGCCATTTGAACCATTTCAGCAGTCGTGGCACAGCACGCGCACTGCCTGACGTTCGGGAATTGCGGGCAGCATTTTCTTCTATAGCAACAGCGATTTCATCAACCTCCTGTGGTGCAACCTGTCATCGGTCTCTTCCCGGAGCCCCGCCCAGTTCTCCAGTTGATTCGAACTTCTTCATCATGCTCGGCACACCAGATGGAGAAAGAGGGCCCTTCCGCAATCCTTTCAGCCGGCGAGATTCTCAAAGTGCAGCTGCATTATTACCGTTGTTTTGATAACAGCTTCACCAATCATGGCCCCTTTCGTCCAAGCTTATGATGACAAGTCAACAAGTGCTCTGTGACTGGTCAGGTGTGTGAAACTATGAATCACGATGACTGATCACTGCACCTGTTGGTGACAATTAGAATTGGATGGCGACGCTACGACGCATGAAAATCATGCACCCCATAATCTGGACATTAATGCTGCAAATTTGGTACTCGTACGGTAATTAGTTTCCGTGTTATAACGTGCTAAATAAGGAAACTTTAGTTATAGCCATCAGGTATACCGATATTTCTAAAAACTGGCCCATCCCTACTTCCGTGAGTAGCTGAACTTGGATTATTACCAAACGGTACATTCAGCCACACACCGTAAAGTGGTTTACAGACTGCAGATGTCATAGAAAAAAATAATTACTCATTTCCCATTCCGATATTTATTGCCGATCGTCGGATGAAGGCAAACTGGGATATTGATTGATCTGTACAGTTGACTTGCGCCGGACAACGAACCGAGCGCTCTGATGGCGGCTTCTGTGCCAATGCCGAGCGCCGCGTTCAGTCAGTCTGAGCCGGCCGGGGTTTATAGGCGCGGCGCCCTCCACGGCTGCAGTTAATCAATCGAGGACCTGGCGGCCGTAATTGGCTTAGCCAGCCCTCTGAATGCGTTGCGCAATTCGCCGCCGCTACAGGTGGCCGCGAGCGGTCGTCCGGCGGTGATCAATGAGGGCTTCCGGCGATCCGCCGCTGAAAGGGCCGGCGGTGGCAAAGTGGGCAGCGGACGGCAGCGCGCGAATCCCTGCACACGCGTTCGTGCAGGCCAGAGAGCGGGGTTACGAGATAACCAACTCAGTCCAACGGCGTGCGTGTCCGCGAATCAGTGTCTGAAATTGCCTCACGGTAATTACTAGAATGAAAAATCATCAATTTCTTTTGGTTCGCCGTATCAGGTTGAAAGCTGATTTGTGCAACCTAAAGCGCTGGGTCGCCAGTTAATTTATCTTTGGTCTAGCGCGTCACTTCTATCTGGTGTCCTATGGAGGCTTTATTTTTGTAGACTGCATGCATTCCTGATGGCACTTTTCGGAAAAGAAGCGTTTTCCTAGACCGCGATTGAAACGTGCAGTTCTTTGCTGCCACAGTTGGGGACGTTATTGGACGGTCCCCCTACGGTAGATATTAGACTACTAGTTACCCTACTGCTACGTCGGCTGTTGTTAATCTTTTCAACCGAATTTTTAGTTTCGAATTATCAATGTTTAATTTTTTAATTTTCTTTATTGTTTAATGAAGTAGGCCACAATTAGTGTTTTACTTCAGATTTCAGGTACACCTGTCGATGGCGCTAAGACCCCGAAAGCGTGGTAGGGTATGGCGATTGCTCGCTTGTATGACTCCGGTCCACAAAAAAGTGTTTTACAATTGTCCTGGATTTGTTTTTTATGAACAGAATGAAAACTGCTCCTATCGTAGCACAGAAAAGGCGAATATGTCCTGGGCAGCTTCAAAGACATCCCAGTCAAAATATCTTGATATATAGTCACTTCCACAAGAAAGTGTATACAATAATTTTAAATGTAACGTCCGAAGGGACATCTCCGGTGGTGGTCTCGAATCTGTAATCAATGTGCTTTTGCACAGTGTAAGGGTAAACAGTGTGAGAGTTGAATGTTTTGTTTTGTCTATTGCATTTTAAAGCGAGTAAAAAAATATCTGAAGCGTTGCAAGGGAGTGTTTCTTGTAAACCATCTTTTTAGGCGTGGTCTCCTCTTTCAAAAGTCTGGTTTACGAAGGGTGAAAGGTTGCTTCAACGGACTGTCAAACACTCGGCGAAAGTGCATGGTTGGGTATGTTTCTCTAAACGCAGTTTTGGCCATTTGCACTTATTTACAGCCGATTTAAACGCTGAAAACATGTGAAATAATTATCAAAAATGCTTTCTGAGGTCCGTTAAGAACCTAATTGGTTCTAAGGAAGCAAACGGGGCGCTTCAAGAAGATAATGATCCGAAACATAGCAGCTGTCTCTGCAGAGCGTGGAAACAAGACAGTCGGGTATCCACGATGGAGTGGTCTGCAATAATATCTCCGAATGAAAACCCAATCGAAAATGTTTAGTCTTATATTAAGATGAAACTTAAAGAAAGCTGTCACATTAAATCAGGACTATATGGAGATCGGTACAGAGAGAATATGCAGAAAATCTCGTGAACAGCATGCCAAAAATGTGTCAAGCTATAATCGATAATGGCTGCGATTGAATTAACTGTTACACTATTGTGTAATCAGTAATAAGATGTATTATCATGTAAACATATATTTATAATAGAGTCTTTTATTTCATACAGATAACGGCTACACTTTCTTGTTTAACTGACTGTGTTCGGACTTTTTTCCTTGTTTCTATTAGTACCTGTGTCATGTAATATAATGCATCATGCCAAGTAAAGTAACATGTCATATGATGCCATCCCCCCGCCCTCCGAGGAACAGATAAACCCCCTGAAATTTTACTCCTCCCATAAACACCTTTTTAGCTATTACATGTATGCTCTTCAGCCATATGATATGAGGGGCATTCAATAAGTAATGCAATATATTCTTTCACAGCCTGTTTCGGTTGAAAAATGCTTAATTTATTGTGGGGCACGGTCGAATATTCCGGATTCAGCCCATACAGTTCATGATGTTCAGATACGTGGTAGTGCTATACGTACCCTTCAAAATGGCGTCTGTAACGGAGCTGAGTTCCAAGCAGAGAGCTGTCATTGGTTTCTTTCGGAGGGAAACCAGAGCATCGCAGATACTGCACAATGTCTACGGACATCTGGCAGTGAACAAAAGCACGGTGAGTCGTCGTCTGGAGCATCTGTCATCATCGCAACAAGGTCGAGCAAACCTCTCCGATCCCCCACGTGTCGGCCGGCCAGCAGCACACAGCTGGAGAGTTCGAAAGTCTGGACGCTCTCATCCGTGGTGATCGTGGGGTCACAATCAAACACTTCGCTGCTCAGCTGGATGTCTTTCTTGGCACTACTCACACACTCGTCCACCAGTTGGGGTATTAAAAGGTGTCTGTCCGCTGGGTTCCTCGCCGCCTAACAAAAGACTACAAAGGGCAACGAAGAACCATCTGTGTTGAGCTTTTTGCAAATTATGAGCCTAATCTTGACCATTTTTTGTCGAACACCGTCACGGACGATGAAACATGGGTTCAGCACTTCGAACGAGAAAAAAAACGACAATCCCTCGAGTGGTGCAACTCCGCCTCTCCTCCAAAGAAAAGTCCAAAGCCACAGTCTCAACTTGTAAGGTGATAGCGACAGTCTTTAGGGGCTCTTAAGGGGTTATTCTGTATGATGTTGCCTGTGATGGAGCAAGTATCAACTATGAAGTGCATTGTGCTACCCTCCGGAAACTGAAGAAACAACTTCTGCATATTCGTCGCCACAAAAACGCAAACGAACTTCGCCATGAAAACGAAAGGCCTCACAGAAACCTCTCCACCTGAGAGGAGCTCACAAAACTTCGACAGTTCCTCCTCATCCACCCTACAGCCCGGATCTCGCAATTTCCAACTACCATTTGTTTGGCCCAGTGAAGGAGGCACTTCGCTGTATGGGACGGTGGATTAATAATATTAATAAGTCATACGTCATAATCAGTAGTAACAGAAAATATTAGAACTCTGTTCGCCATCTTTTACGAGAGCCTGGAAACAATATTTATGTGGTCAACTAGAAAGTGATGGAGAAATTACTTACTATAATTCCCAGTCTGCAAGTCCACAGTCTAGTCCAGAACACTGAAAGAAATGTTCCTAATCTCTATTTACTCACCGGGTTCATGACTATAATAATAAATGAAGATTTGGAGTTCTAATTGATAGATATATTTCGTAATGTCTCACATGAACAATGTCTTAATATTCACTATGTTAGTACTAATAATAAATCTCTCTGTTCTAAACGGCGCCATGAGCAGTTCAGAGGCGACCTCTACGGTAAGTTCCTATTAAATCGTCTTTCGCCGTGACTTCTGGTAATCAAAGTAACTGCTCGCCACAAAACTGGAAAATAACTGTCACCACTTGCCACATGGATTTGTTAACATTACGGGCGGCACACTAATAGTTATTTCTACGAAATCTACGCGATCCAGGATGGTGTACAGTCCTCGCGAGTTCCCTTTCTATTATTATTGAAAATATACGGTTTAGTAACAGCCTGTCTCTGACGTCATCCGAAACAGCGAGCACTCCGTTTGACTAACGCGGATCGTACGATGGGTGGGTGCGAAGTGAAGTGAAGTCTTGCCTCTCAGGCCGTATTTATATATGGGCGCAGCAGACGGCCAAGGGTACACTTGCTGTCATCTGCTCTATGTACCCAGTAGTAGCCTCTAAACGGCCGCTTTCTCAGACACATAGTATTTTATAACACAGTTGTGTATTAATTTTGAATTTTCGTAATTTTTGTTGAATCTAGTTAAGTTGGTTAAAATCACAGAAATTTTTTTAACTCGCCTGCATTTAAACTTTGCCATCTGGAATTTTTAGAACAGAACTGACAGTAGAACATTACCTCTGAACTACAACATTAAGAGACCTTGTATTTGTTATTATTTACATCAAGGCTCTGAAACTTTTTATAGCTCTATCATTTAATAGGTTTCATGACGTGCTGTAATCAGAACTTTCTAGTATTAATATAACAGATATTTAATCTACTATAAATAGGGACATATTTGTTCCAAATTTAGTTTCACTACATTACTCGAAAACTATTAGAGGTCACGTAGTTAGTATTTTTATGTCGAACTGAAGCTTCATACATATTTTCATATTTGTAAATCTAATATTTAGCGCCTTCCATTTTTCTTAAAAACGTGGATTCTAACCCAAATATTTGCTTTAGTCACGTTGAGACCTGTACCAGTTGATTTTGACATACATCTGCACATTATGACCAGTTTTCGTGTTCCTTGCTTTATTATTTAGCGCCACTTATTTTTTTCTTAAAACGATGTATTTAGGGAAAAATATTGATCTCATGAATCTGAGATTTGACAGTTTAAACATAAAAAGCTAAACCACAAGCTGACAAAGTTTGTAAAAAGCAACTTTAACTCTTAATTTCATTCTTAAATTATGGCGCAATACTTGTGTACTACTCGCAGACGCGTCAAGGTGACGTGGCGCTACTAGCAGTGAACTGGGGTACGTCCCGGTACACTCGTTCTCCTCTGTATCTCTCAAATGATACAGCGCTTGTTTTACCACAGCTGGTAGCAGTACATGGATGGTAGGAAGATTATTTACGCAACAAAAGGTTGGCTCCGACTAGTAGAGTGGTACCTTGCGGACATCCATGCCCTGTTGGTAAGGTGGTATAAGGCCGTTGCACTGAATGGAGATTACGGTAAGAAACAGAATTTTGTAGCCAAAAGAATGGAGAATAGTATGGTGCACTAGAATCCCGAATAAAACAAAACTGCTGACAAAAAAAAGTGTTGCATTACTTACTGAACTCTCGTCGTAATATATACTGTTGACTATGGCTGGCGAATGTTCTGGATTTTGGGACACAGTATCACGGACTTAGCCTATAAACTGCAAGATGCAGGTGTGCCAACACCTTGCAGCTGAGATGGCTCACTGCACAGGGGCAGTAGGGTAACTCGAAAAAAAAAAGCATGAATATGTTATAATGTTTTGATTTAAGTGTCACTGAAGTTTCCAGATAAGTTCACTTCTTTCGGATCCCTAATTATGCCTAGCAAATGTTCGCTTTCTTTGTGCTACGATAGGATCATTCTGGTAACCATAATTTTCTTATTATACCGCCATAGCTTGGTAGCAGATGTCGATATTTGTTGACTCGGGAGACGACTGATCCCGTATAGCTATTTTTATTGTCTTACGACCATTAATTATCTATATTTGTCTATCGTCTTACAAAATTTCGACCGACTCGCAGAAGTCTGAAACACAGAAATGGCACGAGAAAAAAAAAAAAAAAAAAAGACACCGAAAAACTTCTTTTGCACGTAAAATCGGAATGAAGTATTATTTTTTTAAAGTTTTTAATTTGACCATAATAAAGCATTTCTAATCTATCTGAATCATTTTAAACCGTTTCTGGTCATTCAATTGACGTAGGACTCAATTTTATGCGCTGTATTTACCTCGACTTCACAGCATCGTATCTCGACACCAAATAAAGTCTGTTGGATGAAAAATGTGCGTTTTGATTTTATCCCTTTACCTAAGAGCAAAGTTTGAACTGATTCGTATATGTTTAAAGTACAGAAGTAGTGTACATTAAAAACCCCCAGAAAATCTACAGTAACACAGAGGTTCGAATGGCTATACAAATAGCCACTGATCCGGGCTAAACCAAAATCGTTTTATCCCTTGAACCCAGCTCAAATACGAACTGGACACCACATACCCACAATTCTGCATGCGGGCTTTTCAATCATATTTGCTACAGCACGTCCGCGCTGTATCGGTTATTGACTGAGAAGCTTAGAGATGGTGAATGCAAATGCTCAATGGCGCAGAAACAACAGTACATGCAGCTGTTCAAGTCATAAATTCCGCTTTGTAAGACTACTTTGTATACAGGGGTAAGGAGAGGTGGGCTACAGCGTGGTGTGATAACTGTTGTCATAGGTAAGCTGGGCAGGAACGGAAATGATTAGTGAACAAGTTAACAAAGTAAAGAGAAGATTAACGTAACCTGTTTATCTCCACGTGTAAGAGGACTAATTACAAATAATGCAACAAGCAATAAGTTCAGCTCAGAAAGTCAGCAAGGATGAGTCTCTTTGAACTAAGGAACAAATGATGGTGTCTGAGCTGCGACTATGCAGCGTGTGCATTCTGTTATATATCAAAATGGCTTCAAGTGCAAGTGAGATGTGTGGCTGCCCCAGCTGTACGGTACCACGGTGCAGAGGGTACTCCTGATACGGAGCCACTGGAGTAGTGGCTCAGCTGGCGCGCACCATTGGGTCTGCGGGATCCCACACGACTGCTGTCGATGTCTAATGGCAACTAGCAGCTACGTTGCCAACTTTGACGCCCATGGGGTGGTGCTGATACGTGGTACACCAAAGTCGAAGTTACATGTTTCCAACGAAGACACTGCACCTGAAAATTGCAATATTAAACTAATTTTGTCCATAACGTTCTAGATGGAAACCCAGTTCTAAGCAAAGAGGGGAAAGCAGAAAGGTGGAAGGAGTTTATACAGGGTCTATACAAGGCCGATGTACTTGAGGACAATATTATGGAAATGGAAGAGGATTGTAGATGAAGATCTGGTGGGCAAGATGTATGAGACAGGCGAAATACCCTCAGACTTCAAGAAGAATATAATAATACCAATCCCAAAGAAAGCAGGTGTTGACAGACGTGAAAATTACCGAACTATCAGTTTAATAAGTCACAGCTGCAAAATAGTAACAAGAATTATTTACAGACGAATGGAAAAACTGATAGAAGCCGACCTCGGGGAAGATCAGTTTGGATTCCGTAGAAATATTGGATCACGTGAGACAATACTGACCTTACGACTTATCTTAGAAGGAATATTAAGGAAAGGCAAACCTACGTTTCCAGCATTTGTAGACTTAGAGAATGCTTTTGACAATGTTGACTGGAATACTCCCTTTCAAATTCTAAAGGTGGCAGGGGTAAAATACAGGGAGCGAAAGGCTATTTACAATTTGTACAGAAACCAGATGGCAGTTATAAGAGTCGATGGGCATGAAAGGGAAGCAGTGGTTGGGAAGGGCGTGAGACAGGGTTGTAGCCTCTCCCAGATGTTATTTAATCTGTATCCTGAGCAAGCAGTAAAGGAAACAAACGAAAAATTTGGAGTAGGTATTAAAATCCAGGGAGAAGAAATAAAAACTTTGAGGTTCGCCGATGATATTGTAATTCTGTCAGAGACAGCAAAGGACTTGGAAGAGCAATTGAACGGAATGGACAGCGTCTTGAAAGGAGGATATAAGATGAGCATCAACAAAAGCAAAACGAGGATAATGGAATGTAGTCGAATTAAGTCGGGTGATGCTGAGTGAATTAGGTTAGGAAATGAGACACTTAAAGTAGTAAAGGAGTTTTTCTATTTGGGGAACAAAATAATTGATGATGGTCGAAGTAAAGAGGACATAAAATGTAGACTGGCAATGGCAAGGAAAGCGTTTCTGAAGAAGAGAAATTTGTTAACATCGAGTATAGATTTAAGTATCAGGGAGTCGTTTCTGAAAGTATTTGTATGGAGTGTAGCCATGTATGGAAGTGAAACATGGTCAATAAATAGTTTGGACAAGAAGAGGATAGAAGCTTTCGAAATGTGGTGCTACAGAAGAATGTTGAAGATTAGGTGGGTAGATCACGTAACTAATGAGGAGGTATTGAATAGGATTGGGGAGAAGAGAAGTTTGTGGCACAAGTTGACTAGAAGAAGGGATCTGATGGTAGGACATGTCCTGAGGCATCAAGGGATCACAAATTTAGCATTGGAGGGCAGCGTGGAGGGTAAAAATCGTCGAGGGAGACCAAGAGATGTATACACTAAGCAGATTCAGAAGGATGTAGGTGGCAGTAGGTACTGGGAGATGATGGAGCTTGCACAGGATAGATTAGCATGGAGAGCTGCATCAAACCAGTCTCAGGACTGAAGACCACATCAACAACAACAACGGTTACTGCTGAACAGATGTCTGCACATGGCGTTTGTGCTCGCTTGAACTGCTCGGTGCTTGTAGCTCTGCGAAAGTTTCAAAGATATCAATACGGTCATTTTCTGGACATGCAGCAGGCAAGTGCACTTGGCTTCCTTCACACTCGTTCGAGTATCCAATGCTATACTCTAGTTACTTGGTCAGCACTCAGTCGCGCGCTGCAAGATCATAATACGAAAAAATGAGACGAAGGGGAGAGTGAGAGCTAAACTTGATTAGAAAGAATGTATTCTGAGTGCAAAATTTGGTGGCCGTAGCAGAGTCTGGGTGACGTTTTCATTACTGACAGATAATGGTACACTGTAGACTGACAATGGGAAGAAAGGCATATCTGAAGAAGAGAAGTTTGTTAACATCAAATATAGATTTAAGAGTTGTGAAGTCTTTTCTGAAAGTATTTGTCTGGAGTATACCCATGTGTGAAAGTGAAACATGGACGACAAAGGATGCTGAAATTTATATAGGTTATATAGGTAGATCACGTAACTAATGAGGAGGTACTGAATAGAACTGCGGAGAAGAGAAGTTTATGGCACAACTTGACTGGAAGAAGGGATCTGTTGGTGGGACACATTCTGAGGCAACAAGAGGTCACCAGTTTAGTATTGTAAGGAACGGTTCGGGTAAAATTCGTAGAGGGAGACCAAGAGGTGAATACATTAAGCAAATTCAGAAAGTCGTAGATAGCAGCAGTTATTCGGAGATGGAGAGGCTCGCACAGGATAGAGTAACATGGAGAGCATCATAAACCAGTCTTCGAGCTAAAGACCACAACAACACAACATGGATCCACTGGTGACGTGAATTCGATACAGACCAGTTTAAAGCAAGAGATCAAGCTTACGTGCACCAGCTACAGTCTGTAATTAGACTATACGATAAAATCATGGAGGTTCATGTGGCGGAGGGCGTCTCTGAAAAATTTGTTGGTTGTAATAACTACACTGCAAAAAAATCGTGATAATTCTAGATCCATTCAAAAATGCAACAGAAAGGCTCGAAGACGAGACGTATTTTACGGTTCAATTCTTGTTGTTATGGGTGCATAAACTGACAGGTCACACTAATGCAGTGTCTGAACATACGGAGCCGCGTTTTAATTACTGCAGACCCAATTTTGTTGTACAATACATGCAGAGTGTCCAGAAAATGAAAATTTTAATTGATTTTAAAACACTAATTTGTGTCACTGGTATTTTGGCAGTACAGTAGAACTGTGGTGTCTATTAACTGTACAAACTTCTAGAGCTGAAAGTGTCCTGTCTCCGTCTCATGGAGTAGGAATCTGGGCGTTAAACGGAATAGTAGCATTTCTGGGACCGGATTTCAGATTGTTAAAAATTATGTACGCTATTGATAGAGATGACACGTTAAACGCTGTGCGTCAAATTTGTGATGAAATATCATTTTCAGGTTAATTACAATAAAATTATAAAGAGAGAGTATTAACTTACTCTGTTTTTGTGATACAAAGTACATCTAAATACTTAACGCCGCCCAGAGAATGTCAGTTGCACTCACCAGCCAGGAAAATGTAGTGTCTTTTCAGAGTGACTAAACTGTGGACCACGTCATACTAAATCAACCGCTGAGGCTGACTTGTATTCAAACCGAATGGATAGTGTAGTGATGACGACGGCCATCCACTTCAGAGGTTGAAGCCTAACAGTGATCTATTTTCCTAGCTACCTAATTTAGCGAGATGTTGTGTTCCAGCGTCAAATGCGCCTAGCGACAGATATTTCAGTCACCTCGGACAGACGAAGCACAGCTGACCCGAAACGAGCAGACGATATGCTAAGAATTCAGTGTAATTAAAACGCTAACAGAGATAAATTAGGACACATTTTCCCGTTAGATTTCTAATTTCTTAGATGGTAAGATTCACATGCGTAATTTTAAATGAATAAAGCAGGAGGGCTATAAAAAGTGAACACACGATTTTTCATTCCGAGACCGATCGTCATTATAAATGTTTATAGCTACTTATTTTTTCTGCGCAGCACTTGATACTGAAATGAAAAAAAGAGTTACAGCTACAAAAACGTAACATCGTCAGTTGCTACATTCTAAGTTGACTTTCATTGAGAAAGCAATCTTCACATTTGGAAATCTAAATCATTTTCGTTGCTCTTTGAGGAGAGATTTCGGAAAAAGTCGAAACCTGTTTATTATGGACTTCGAATGTATATACACTGAAGAATTATTCCCCAAAATATTATGCTCGAACTCTGAAAAAGTTACGATTCTGTGAGCGTTTGAACCCGAGCACACACGGCACGCCTCAGCGTTAGAGAACGAGTTGCCACATGTCGTTACCGTTGCCATCACCCCTATTTATACCGATTTGAGTAAATTGCTTTGCTGGAGTGTTGTCTGGGCGGCTTCACTCAATATGTGAAAGAAAGTTTCAGTAGTGTCATTTGAAGATACGCTCCAGAAATAACATCCAGCCCAAGCGAAATTGTCAACATTGCTTCAATTTTGGCCGTATTTCTATTTAATGTGGGCCAACTGCATTAATGCAATTGGCAGATGCCTTTAAAATCTAATTTGGCGATGAAATGCGCCGTTTCTGTGAAGATAGAGACGCCAGCGTCGATGCTCTCAGCGACGAAAAGGGTTTTGAGAACGAAAATGAGGGCTTTTCAGGTTATTGTAGAAGAAAGCGGCCATCCACCAGGCAGGGCGATAGTTATTATGTACCAGACATCGGTGATATCTCGTAAGTTTCAAGTTTTGTCTCTGTTTTTTATATAATAAATGGCCGGCCGGAGTGGCCGAGCGGTTCTAGGCGCTTCAGTCTGGAACCGCGCGACCGCTAGGGTCGCAGGTTCGAATCCTGCCTCGCGCATGGATGTGTGTGATGTCCTTAGGTTAGTTAGGTTTAAGTGGTTCTAAGTTCTAGGGGACTGATGACCTGAGAAGTTAAGTCCCATAGTGCTCAGAGCCATTTGAACCATTTTTTTTATATGATAAATACTTGTCAAATTTTAAAAGTGTTTTTCTCAAACCCATGTTTTTCGGAATGGCTTCCGTCGCCCTCGCTATAAATGTCATGCGATTTTAAAGATTCTTGGTCTCCCATGAAGCAAACTGAATTCTCTTCAGTTCATCGTAGCCGATTTCTTATGTTCATATTTATTATTTTTTTCGGCCGAAAAATAGGGGCCCAAAAATGGCAGTTGTTTCTGATATCGATAATTCCGTCAATAAAATATCTTAGCAAATCCCTACGATGAAATAAAATTACATTTGTATGGATCAGGATGACATGTTAATTTCACGTTTCATACAACCACAACCGGAGTTACATCTACAACCTTCGATCTACATCGTTTCTGAGCTGCCTCGGAAAAATCCCAGTTGCACAGTGAAGATATCAATATTTTTCAATTACAAATACCAATAAAATCTTCAATGTATGCCTTATGCATTGCAGCAAACCACACTACATTCCTGTACGGAGAAAACAAATCCTGAATTTGTGCAATATTTTCTTCCGTGACCATATCGTTCTACATCTACATCTACACGGATACTCTGTAAATCAGCCTGGCAGAGGGTTCATGGAACCACCATCACAATTTTCTATTATTCCAATCTCGTGTAGCGCGCGGGATGAACGAACACCTATATCTTTCCGTACGAGTGCTGATTTCCCTTGTTTTTATCTTTGTGATCATTCCTCCCTATGTAAGTCGGTGTCAACAAAATATTTTCGCATTCGGAGGAGAAAGCTGGTGATTGGAATTTCGTAAGAAGATTCCGCCGCAACGAAAAACGCCATTCTTTTAATGATGTCCATCCCAAATGCTGTATCATTTCTGTGACACTCTCTCCCATACTTCGCGATAATACAAAACGCGCTGCCTTTCTTTGAACTTTTTCGATGGACTCAGTCAAACCTGTCTGGTAAGGATCCACACCGCGCAAAAGTATTGTATAAGTGGACTGACAAGTGTAATGTAGGCAGTCTCCTTTGTAGGTCTGTTACATTTTCTAAGTGTCCAGCAAATAAAACGCACTCTTTGTTTAGTTTTTCCCACAAAATTTTCTGCGTGTTCCTTCCAATTTAAAATGTTCGTAATTGTAATACCCAGGTATTTAGTTGAATTTACGGCTTTTAGATTAGATTGATTTATCGTGTAACCGAAGTTTATCGCGTTCCTTTTAGCACTCATGTGGATGACCTCACACTTTTCTTTATTTAAGGTCAACTGCCACTTTTCGCACCATTCCGATGTTTCTTCTAAATCGTTTTGCAGATTGTTTTTATCTTCTGATGACTTTATTAATCGATATACGACAGCGTCATCTGCAAACAACCGAGGACGGCTGCTCAGATTGTCTCCCAAATCATTTATATAGATATGGAACAGCAAAGGGCCTATAAAACTACCTTGGGGAACGCCAGAAATCACTTCTGTTTTACTCTATGACTTTCCGTCAATTACAACGAACTGTGACCTTTCTGACCGGAAATCACAGATCCAGTCACAAAACTGAGATGATATTCCATAAGCACGCGATTTCACTACGAGCTGCTAGTGTGGTACAGTGTCAAAAGCCTTCTGGAAATCCAGAAATACGGAATCGATCTGAAATCCCTTGTCAATAGCACTCAGCACTTCATGTGAATAAAGAGCTAATTGTGTTTCAGAGGAACGATGTTTTCTAAACCCATGTTGACTGTGTGTCAATAGACCATTGTCTTCGAGGTAATTCATTATGTTCGAACACAATATATGTTCTAAAAAACTGCTGCATATCGACGTTAACGATATGGGCCTGTAATTTAGTGGATTACTCCTACTACCTTTCTCGAATATTAGTGTGACCTGTGCAACTTTCCAGTCTTTGGGTACGGATCTTTCGTCGAGCGAACGGTTGTATATGACTGTTAAGTATAGAGGTAATGCATCAGCATACTCCGAAAGGAACTTAATTGGTTTACAGTCTGGAACAGAAGACTTGCTTTTATTAAGTGATTTAAGTTGCTTCACTACTCCGAGAATATTTACTTCTACGTTACTCATGTTGACAGCTGTTCTTGATTCGAATTCTGGAATATTTACTTCGTCTTCTTTTGTGAAGGGATTTCGGAATGCTGTGTTTAGTAACTCTGCTTTGGCAGCACTGTCTTCGATGGTATCTCCACTGCTATCGAGCAGAGAAGGCATTGATTGTTTCTTGCCGCTAACATACTTCACATACGACCGGAATCACTTTGGATTTTCTGCCAGGTTTCGAGACAAAGTTTCGTTATGGAAACTGTTATAACCGTCTCGCATTGAAGTCCGCACAAAATTTCGAGCTGTAAAAGATCGCCAATCTTGGGGATTTTGCGTCTGTTTAAAATTGTCATGTTTGTTTCGTTGTTGCTGCAACAATGTTCTAACCCGTTTTATGTACCAAGAAGGATCAGCTGCGTCGTTTGTTAATTTATTTGGTATAAATCTCTCAATTGCTGCCGATACTATTTCTCTGAATTTAAGCCACATCTGGTCTACATTTATATTATTAATTTGAAATGAATGGAGATTGTCTCTTAGGAAGGCGTCAAGTGAATTTTTATCTACTTTTTTTGAATAGGTATAATTTTCGCTTATATTTCGAGAATTTGGGGATTACAATATTCAATCGTGCTACGACAGCCCTGTGTTCACTAATCCCTGAATCGGTTTTGATGCTCGTTATGAACTCAGGATTATTTGTTGCTAAGAGGTCAAGTGTGTTTTCACAACTGCTTACTATTCCCCCCTTAATGTTTCACCTGTGATCCGCAGTGACGTCCCGAAACATAGCATTTCTGTGAAATTCTAACATTCCTCTATTACGTATCACTGTTGATTAGCTGAGCAATCGTCTTACCGACTCTTTATACAAAGATCGTACACGTAAAATTACTTTATTGCATGTATTTCATTATTCAGTAAGCGCAAAAATATTCTACTGTCGCTCAGAATAAGGCATTGATTGTGACATATGGAAGTATGATTCTGTAAACGTGTTTGCCAGGACCTACAGTACGTCAGCGTGGTCGGTTGCGTTTTCCACCCCAGAAGAATAAAGAAAAGAGTCGTTGCAGTGGAAGCAAACAGATGGTACTACCCCGGCAGAGAGGGGGTGATTTATAGAGGTATTGCTGGCGGAATCCTCGCGATGTGTACCGATATAGCAGCCAGCACGTGGGAGAATTATTTACTGTTACGGCCGCGCTGTTACGTTGCAGACCGCGTCTCGGAGCGTTCGGTTTATTGTCCACAAATCAGCGGTCACGGCTTCGGCCTTTCTGGTCGTCTTCCGCCCTCTGTTCTGCTCTCTTCCGAGCCGCGATTCTTCGCAGCACAACGCCAGCCCGTTGACTCTGACCGTAAAACTGCTGGGCTGGGCTGCCGAAGACAACAGGGACGACGTGAAAATGATCCAGACTCAAGCGAAGAGAAAGGCCGCTGCCTTCACACACTCTTCCACTCCCTCTGGCTACAAAACTTAACGTAATAATATTATGAAAGCCTTCATATGGAAGTATGTGTTCATCTAGGAGAATCAAGATTGGTGCATTGCACTTCCAGCTTCGAATGTCACAAAAAGTATCCACAGACCACATTACTTTCAGGGTATACCAGAAATGTTCAAAACATTACGGGAATTTTGCTGTCTTGGGAAGAATTTTATTTGTTCTTTACAACAGCGTTATCCTCTTCAGAATAGTCCCCATCAGATATTATACTCTTATGCCATCTTTTCCCCAGTGGCAGAATCTCTCTTTGAAACTCACTCTTTGGGACAGTTTTTCGCTTTCACACCAACACCTTTTTATTCTGATCGGTGCTAGTAATATGACGGTGCTTTAACGATTTCTTTATTTTTGTAAACAAATGAAGTCAACATGGAACCATTACTAATAGTGGCAAAAATTCAACAACAAGCATCGAAGTGTGATCAAGTGTGCTGGCACGAAGTAAATGCCTGAATTGTTTGGACACATATCCGAGCGCTGGGTAAAAAAGAAAAATTCCACAGAACGACATGCTCGAGTAACTAGGAATAAATATTCTATTGAAATTTTAAGGAGTCAAAGGCGAGAAAATTTTGTCTGTGGTGCATCTGATATTCTATCAGTTTCTTTATTACCCTACTTCACACTAATAATCAATAAGCGAAATCAAATTAACTAGAAGAATGATAAAAATCAGTAAAAAGTTAAATTTTGAAATAGAAGCTGCTGGAAACTAACAAAAATTTCCGTTTTGAAGACTGTTAAGATTAAGACATCAAAAACACACAGGTTTTTGCTATTATCACATGTTCCATGGTAGAAGAAATTCCTCCAGTTTTAGGTACGAGGTGGTACATACTCAACGGAGTGTGGCTTAACTATCCACACGTTGTACAGTTTTAAGAAATGAAGGATTTTACGATAAACAACAGAAAGTAGAAAATGCCGGAAACTGCTTACAGCGTTCTCTAGTGCGCATTGCTTCATGTGACCCTAAATTTGGTAGCTAGAGTGGACTACCGACCTCAAAAAAAGGCATTTGTTCTTGGGTACACTGTCTTCACTGGTAATAAACACTCTTTCATATTCTTGTCGACCTTCCCTCCCTCCCGCCCACCCCACCCAGAGGGCTCACGGTTCTTCCGGATTTCGTGTTCACGGGGCCCCGAATTATTGCAGCCCGTTCTTTCTTCCCGAAATGCATTTCCTTCACCATGCCTATTCCTCGCCATCCTCACTCCTCCCCCCCTGCCCCTCCTTCCCTCCTCTCGGTATTCTGATTTACGTCGACATGGCTTCTCACCTAGTTCCCTGTATTCCTCGAAATTTTCTTCCTGTTACCGATTCTCTTTCATCTGTTTTGGCGTTTGACTTCCATTTCTAAATTTTCTGTCTTTACTGTGAGCCAATTTGGGCAGAGCTCGCTCCCTAGCGTCTACAGCGTGTAACCCTCTCCCCCATTTCTTCCCCCCTGCCTTAGCCTCCCCCTCCCCCCTCTGGTCTGTTACGTCACCAGCAAGTGTAACAGAGCGTTTGGTGGGGCTGTTGTGTACCCATATGGCTGGGCCCTCTGTGAACACGGGGATCATGTTACTCATACCTGAGCTGTCCCTCCCCATGTGTGCCAAGGAGTTGTTGCTTGTCATCCTGGAGTATCAGAATTCCTGGCAGTTGCTGTGGCTGGGTGGCGCCTATGGGGAGAGCCCTTGATTGGAGTGGATGGTTTCTGGGGGACGCTTGGCACATAAAGCATATCAAGCTGCAAAAATCTGGCCATTCTCAAATCTCTTCAAGTGGAAGTGGGTTATTTCATGCTGCTTCATATGACCCTGGTGCCTTCCCTTTCCTGGCTACACACTAGGAGGAGGAATGAAACACTTTCCCGCTACCTGACCTGTACAGGATGGACAGGGACACATTCGTCACCACAAAGCCGTTGTTTCTTGAGGAGAATTTCAAAGACAAGTTTTGCGAAAGGGGGGGGGGGGGGGGGAGGAATCTCCCAGTAAGATGAAGCTGGGCTCCCTGCTGATTAAAGCTTCTTCTGCTACGCAATCTGCTGCTCTTCGTCCTTCTGATTGGCTTGACGACATGCTGGTGTCTATTACCCCTCAACATTCTTTGAATATGCTCCAGGGAGTGATTTCTCGTCCTGCAAACCGATGAGGAACTCCAGGATAACCTGGAGCGGTGTTTTATTTTGTTTGACATGTGCATCAGGGTCATAAAGACAACCACACTGATACCGGTGCCTCTATTCTGGATTTTGAAGGAGATACCTCTCAGAGAAGACCAAGGTAATGTGTTACTGACGCGATGTCAAGCCACCCTTGAAGTGCTTTTGGTGCTTGAGTTTTGAGCATATGTCTTCTCACGTTATGGCAGAACCTCTGTGTGGTAACTGTGACCACCCATGTCTTGAAGGAAGCTCCTGTGTTCCGCCACATGTGTGTGTCAACTGTCATGGCTGCCACTCCCCACGCTTATCAGATTTCCCAGTTTAAAAGAGTCATCCATCTTATGCTGAGGCTTACCTAAAACGTAACTACCTCCGCCCAGTGTCGATTTTTTCTACTTTTGCCACTGGTACATCCTTTCGTCCTCCTATCCCTTCCTTACACCAGGCCTGTCCAGCTCTCATATCCTCTTCGCTGTGGTTCCCATGCCCTCCCCTCTGGGTGCCGCTCCCCCTCCCCAGCCAAAGAAGTTCCCCCTTCTTTGCTGCCCACCAGTGATTGGGCTTCCCCCATGGGACCCCTCACTCCAGCGTCTCTCAGGCTGGAGACATGCTCCCACAACTCAGTCATGGGATGCACCATCTGTGCATCCCAAGGTGCTCTCTTTCTCTCTATTCTGGTCCTATATCTTGTGGAATCTTGCTCTACCTCAGTACCTTGCCCTCCTCAACCTCCAAAAGAGAAGGACCATAAGTCCCAGGACAACGCCCCACTTGTGCCCTCAGGTGTGCCTTCTCCCCCTTTGCAACCTGGGTCTGACGTCTTATTTATGAATGTCACTCCATCCTCGTCGGTGATGAACTCCTCTCGGCTTCTTTACTTCTAACCAGGACACTTACAACACGATAATCCAAAGGAATTACAACGGATATTACAATCATCTGCTGCAAATAGAACAACTTGTATCCTCTTATTCTGAGTTCTGTCTTGCTCTTCAAGAAATGCACTTGCAAGATGACCACTTCGTGGGTTAGTGTCTGGTGAGATCTGCACTTTGGATCGCACCAATGTCATCAGTGTCTGTGTCCCCCTTCATAGCAACGTGGAAACAATAGCAATATGAGTGTGAATGATTCCAGTGATGTCTACCTCCCGACAGATAGGCCACTTCCTTACGTTAACCTGCCTACCTTAATATAGTAACTCCCAGATCTCCTTCTTGGGGACTTCGATGCACACCAACCTCTGTAGGGGAGTGCCACTTCGATGGGCAGAGATCTTCTAATTGACCAACTTATTACAGACTTTGATTTGTGTCTCCTCAATGACGGTTCCCCACACACCCGGATGCTCATGGCAGCTTTCCTGCTGTCGATCTCACTATCTCCTCCCCTGTCCTTGGGGCTTCCCTATATTGGTCACCTCATGAAGATCTTAGCGACAGTGACCAACTTCCGGTGATTCTATCGTTGCCCCGCAGCCGCCAGGCAGACAGACATTGGGCATTCCTCAGAGCTGGTTGGCTTTTATATGCGTCTGCTGCGCACACCTCTCTCTCTCGGACTGCACTGACGCGATCGTGCAAAACGTCTCTGTCACACTTCTTTATACCGTTGGCACTGCTATTCCCCTATCCGTAGAACCCCTTGTCATCGATCAGTCCCACTGTGGACCAAGGACGTAGCATTCGCTGTCCAGGACGGCTACGGACGCTGCAACGATTTGATCTTCACAGACCAGCCTTATCTCTATTGAGCGTCTCCATGCTAAGGCTCGCTACCTTATTAAACAAAATAAAAAAAAGGAATCTTGGAAGCGCTATGTTCCCTTCCTAGGGATGTCTGCCTCTTCAACACGGGGTTGGTCCAAGATCCGTAGCCTTCTGTGCTGCCAGTGACAATCAGATGTCTAGGATCTTTTGCTACATGGTACTCTTTGTACTGATCCATCACTTCTTGCAGAACACCTCACGACACACTTCGCGACAGCATAAGCATTCTCTTCCTATACATCTACCTTTCCCTGGCATTAACGATGAGTTGAAGAAATCTCACTCTGTTTAAATCCCGCAATGATAAATCATATAATGAACCCTTCGCTGTATGGGAATTCTTGCAAGCTGTTACCTCTTCACATGACATGGCCCCAGGTCTGGATTCCACCCACAACCAGAAGATCCACCACGAGACAGCATAGTTATCCCAGTCCTTAAGCTTGGGAAGAACAGAACGTCTCTCAACGGCTGCCGCCCGATTAGCCAGAACACGTACTTTGTAAACTGCTCGAGAGAATCTCAGGGCCTTTTGCCCCGTATCAGTGTGGCTTGTGGGAAGGAAGATCTTCAACTGACATATACTCAAATTGGAAACAGCATTCCGACTTGTTTTTACTAACCGCCGGCACCTTCTCGTGGTCTTCTTTCACCTAAATAAGGCATATGACACGACTTGGCGCCGTCACATTTTAGTTACCTTCCATGAATGCGGCTTTCGCGGCCCCCTTCCGATTTTTATCCACGATTTTGTATACCACCTGCTCCTCTGGGTTCGAGCTGGCACAGCACTACTTGGATCCAGGAGAATGGTATTCCACAGGGTTCTGTGTTAAGTGTCAGAACCTTCCTCATCGTGATCAATGGGCTTATAACCTTTGTTGGACCTCTGGTTACCCTAGCGTTGTATGTCGACGATTTTTGCATCTGGTGCAGCTCCAGTTCAGTAGCATCTGCTGAACGCCAGTTCCAAGACACCATCTGATGGTCTCTGTGTGGGCCATCTCCCGTGGCTTCCAGTTTTCTCACTCCGTTTTGCATTTTTGCCGTCGACCCACAGAACAACCCGATCCATAACTTTATTTAGGCGACCAGCGCCTAGATGTTGTAGCACCGTTCCATTTCTTGGGCCTTATTTTTGTAAAAAGCTGATTTGGTGGCCCTATATTCGCCACCTGAATAGGGAAGTTTAATTCTCTCTGCGTCTTGGCCCACACATCTTGAAGTGCAGGGCGTGCACTCTTCTCCATCTTTACCACTCTCTGGTTTTGTCCAGATTACATTATGGTTGTCAGGTCTATGGCTCGGCAGCTCCTTCCGCTCTGAAACTACTTCATTCTGTTCATTACTATGGGGAGCATCAGACTATCAGTGCCTTTTACACTAGTCCCATCGACAGCCTCCTCGCAGCCTCCTCTACAAATCCGATGGAGCGAAATCTGGTTTCTTACACAGCCTTTATTTGAAGATTTTCTGACCATCCCATGCACCCCATCGTCTTTGCAATGAACGATGTCTCCCTCCTCCTTGCCGTCAGGCAAGATTATCACTTGGAATGCATCTCACTTCCCTCTGTAGGGATCACCATCTCCAGTTATGGGAGTAGCAATGGATTATCACTGCATTTCCTCCTATGCCCCCCCCCCTCCACCCCTTGGATGGTGCCTCGATCACGGATTAGGACCGACCTATTCCAGGATCCTAAGATCTCTTTCACGCCTGTGATGTTTTGGCGTCTTGTACGTTCCATCCTCCAAGAGTTTTGGGATTCTATCATCTTCTACACCGATGGTTCCCAAGCTATGGATAAGGTGGTATAAACTTTTACGTCTCCTACTGGCATGGATCACCATTTACTGCCCCGGGATCAGGTAATGTGTTCGGAGCAGAGCTGCTAACCATTAACAGGGCCCTCCAGTTTCTTACTCAGGCCTCCCTCCACAGTGTTTCAATGTGTAACAACAGAATGAGCAGCTTCTAGACCGATGGTACTCTCGTCCCTTTTCATTATTGCTATCCATTATCTTCTCTCCGCCCTTGGCTGTGCCCCTGTTCAGTTTTCTTTCTTTGGGTCCCAAGTCACGTGGCCATCCCAGGGAATCAACTGGCTGATTGTTTGGCTAGAGAGACAGATACTAGTCCCAATTCCCTTTCATGATTCCAGGTGCAGATATGTGGATCCACATAAAATCTCTCTTTGACCAAAAGAGATAAGTATCTGCTGCGCCACTTCTCTCAGTAATAAACCCCGCACAATCAAGGAGACTACTGCAGTTTGGCGCTCTTCCTTCCCCTCCTCTCGGAAAGAGTCCACTCCCTTGTGCCGGATACGCATTGGTCATACCAGGCTCACCCACTGTTTTCTCTTGCGTAACGAGCCACACCCACAATGTGGCCGTGAAGTCAGACTGATGGTAACCCCTTGTTTTGTCGATTCGTATTGAGTATAGTCTTCAAGATTCTTTTTCTTTTTTTTTAATATTATCAGACGATTCGCGGATGGTTGAAATGGTCCGCAGTTTCCTACTTGAAAGTGGATTTTACTTTCAGATATAAGATTTTGTTTTATTCCTGGGTGGCTGGTTCAAATGGCTCTGAGCACTATGGGACTTAATTTCTGAGGTCATCAGTCCCCTAGAACTTAGAACTACTTAAACCTAACTAACCCAAGGACATCACACACATTCATGCCCGAGGCAGGATTCGAACCTGCGACCGTAGCGGTCGCCCGGTTCCAGTCTGTAGCGCCTAGAACCGCTCGGCCACTCCGGCCGGCTTTATTCCTGGAGCCGGGGCATGATTGTTAGGACCTCTCTTTGTGTTTTCTAGGTCTGGGATCCATGACCACTACCCCGTGCAAAACCGCTCCTTTATCCCTCTGTTTATCCAGTTCGTAGATTTGGCCTACCGTTTTATGCCTTGTACTGTGTGTGCTTTAACTTCGTCGCTTTATAGATTGACCCATCTGACTCTTAACGGCCCTTCTCTCTTACACAAGTAACTCTGTAATCGCGGGACTAATGACCTCAACGATTAGCCCCATAACCCACTCCCATTCAATGAATCAATCATTCAATCCGTTCGACCATATAGTAATAACTCATGCTGCACCATGCCGCTAAAATAGAATAACAATGGGCATTACCTTCAGATGAGACTGCAGTGTTCGAGATTTATTCGATCTTGGCGATCCAGAATATCTCTACTGCAACAATTAACCCTTTGGTTCTACTTAATATCCATTTACCCATGGTATTCACCTGTCGTCACAGGTTTCCATAGTTATGCCTCGTTGGGGACTTCATCTAGCAACTCCTGAGCAATTTGAATTCGTCGTTGTTTTTGCCAATTTTGTAACATATTTTACTGTCACACGTTGCATACACAAAACATAATGAAAAAATCATGGAATTATCAAAACGACATGCCAGCACTGTCAGAGATTTTTTACCGTGATTAAGCGATCGTACATCATCTGTGCACTTTTTTGTTTGTTTGTTTGTTTTTGATGCCATGGCACTTGTAACCTTCGACGTGTTCATCACCCTCTTCTAAAATCTCACACCGGTCGTAAACAGTCGTTTCACTCCTAGATGGCTCACAAAAAGTAGTACTTGACATCTTAAAACTATTTCTGCACTTACATCAAAGTGTAATTCAAATACTTTAATCCATTCCTATAAAAATGATCACCGACAATACTAAAACGTTTTTTTATGCTGACAGCAGACGAAATATCTCATATTGTTACTGTACAATTACTCTTCTGATATGTTTACCAAAACAACGAAAAAATTGTTCCTTACATATTAATACAAGATGTGAAATTACAGAATTCCTATTATTATTTGAATACATCTCGTATTGATAAACTGACGAATGTTCAAACGTCATATCTCATCTGTGATGTCAGTGCACGCCTTTGAATATGCATTACTTTGTTGGAATTAAAACTGTATAACATTACTGACCGTCGGACATGAAGATGTATTCAGCCGTCCAACATCAAAGGCTGCCTTTCCCAGCGCTCGGTGCTAACATTCCTTCGTGAAATGTATTCTGCCGGTACTGTGATGCACTATGAACAGATTCGCCAAACGCTATAGAATTGAGACTTCGGTATTTCCGTAACTGTGGCAGATGTTAGTTAACATTTCATAGTTATGAGGCTTAATTTTCAAAAAATTGCTCTGAGCACTATGGGACTTAACATCTATGGTCATCAGTCTCCTAGAACTTAGAACTACTTAAACCTAACTAACCTAAGGACATCACACAACACCCAGTCGTCACGAGGCAGAGAAGTTCATTTTCAGAATTGATGACGTCCCTAAAAGAAGGCTGTGGATCAGATCTTAAACCATATTTAGTTTTCACTGGAATAAAAAGGTACAGCACCTGAGACATGCTACCATATCAACTGAGGGTTTTTTTTTTTTATTTGGCGAGTTGACCATCCTGGGTGGAAGGTTTTGTTAGTAAAAATGGCGGATGTGGCTGATGTAATCTTCACTCCAAAGGATGTTGTATCGTTAAATAAAAGCATAGAAATGAAAATAGATGAATCAGACTAGCAGCAGAATGTCAAGAAAAGTAGGAGGAACAGTGAAAAGTCTTACATTTTAACAGAATTGAAAGATGAGATTGAAAATAGTCAGACTTGGGCATAATAACTTTGTCTATCAGTATAATGTAAAAATCATATACTACAATAATTTGTTTGAGCTGGCCCTTGGTCTGCGCAAAATAACTGGACTGTTATACTTTTGTACAACTGTATTATTTTGCATGCGTATTTTACGTTGTCTTGACACATAGCTTTCTGCCTTGGGACCGTACTTTTGCAATAGTCTGGGAATAAAAGAGTAATGTATTTCATCATTTCATATGAATGGTTGTATTTACTATCTGAGACGTCTTTATGAACACCTTTCATCATAAAAGAAGTGAGCCAAAACGACTTTGTTGCTGTCAACATTCTTGAAGTGACACGAAGCACGAACCAAACTTGAAAATTACTCGCTACGTGGTTGAAGTCGCCGTCTGTGAAATGAGTTGTGTCACCGGCAAAGTGTATATAGGCGCAATGGGAACGACTGTTAAAGAACGTGTTAAGCAATACAAACGCCCCACCCGGCTAAAGCAAAATATGTAATCGGTGCTAGCGGAACATCACGAGAACTCTGACTTTGACATCGATTTCAGTAACGTACCGTCCTGGCTAAGGAAACCAACATTTCTAGAAGAAAAGTCCAGGAAGCGATTGAAATGTCCAAGAACGCATGTAGCTGCAACTGAGGGGATGGCTGTAGGCTTGTGGTATCGTTGGTCCCCACCATCAAGGAGGTGAATACGCGGCCGAGCAATACAAACCCGGGAAGCTTCCTCTATCGACTCTAATATTTTGAATAAACATTCCCCCTCTCCTCGTCTGCCCTTTCGCTTCTAGCCAGTGATGTTGCCCCCCCTCCCCCAACATCAGCAGGAATAATGTTAACCAATAACTCTCCTCCAGCAGAAGTGTGCGGGGAAAATCCCTTTCTAAGCAATGAGGTTGCCATAAGATTCTACCCAATTATCCTACTTATTCAGCACAAAAGCGGAAGAATTCCCCTCTATAAGAGAAGGCGACACTTGTATCTGACAGTGCTCACCCTACAGCAGACACCACAAGATACTGAAGAAGAATTCAGCAGAGGGCTCGAAACACCGACTGTTTTAAGAAATTTGACGCGATCTAACAACCCAGACGAGCCTAATTTCAGTGACGACGGCCACGAAAGCCTGCAGTCTTACATAAAGCGTAATAAATCTTTCCAGTTATTAATGAGCCAATTTTCGTCATCACATGCTTTTCCGGTTAGCTTCACACGTGAGACGTTCATATGGAACTTGTGCACTAATACTAAAGTAAGATGTATTAAACCCCTCATGAGTTTTGAAGAAGTTACTATGCCCTTAGTGGCTTAGTTGTGTCTTGTTTTTGGGATCTCGCAACTGCACTGGATTTAAATTCTTCTGTAAAGCACTTTCGTTTGCGCAGCTTTGGCCACTACGTTTCGAGATTTAATACATCCTCCAGTGTAACCACGTGAGCATGAAATCTACCAGGAACTGCAACAGAGCAGGAGATTTCACAAGCTTCTAACAGTTCATAGTACCTTTCGCTCTGAGAAATCGCTTTACAAGACCAAGATAAGGGTCACACGATAAGAATGAATGATGGGACTGGAAAGCGATAAACAATTTTTTCAGGTTTCCAACTGTCTGCAAGGGCTAGTAAGGATCCTATCATGCAATGGTTCTTGTTTGCTCACCACAGGAATCACTAAAAAGTTTAAATTCTCAGACTACCGGCAAGCATGATCATTCAAACATCTGGAAAGTAACGAAAATATTTCAGTTGGGTCTTTTCTCCGTTGGTCTCCACGGTACAAAAAGAAATCAGCACTTCCAGTGTGCTGCAAATGGGCAAACAGGAAGCTGATTGTAATAACACATCTCTTGAACAGGGATGCATGGCATGGATAAGTTCTGCATGAAATAGAACGTCAGACCCACAATGCTGTCGTAGCTTTTACGTAGCTATTCAGTCTCTCGTACACTACTGCAAAACTTGTTAGCTTTTATTTCATATACTGCTAATTTAACAGCTGACACATTTTTTGCAGTGTCCTTTAAAAAGGACGTTTTAATTTAACTTAGAGCTATTCACGCACACCACAAGGATCAACTTGTGGTTTACCAGAAAGAGTACCAAAGAAATGTACCAAAGAAATCTTTGAACGTTTTACAAGAGAACGACTACTTCACCCATGAATGTTGAAACTTTACTTTGAAAAGAAAATACTTCTTTGTAATGTACAGAGCTCAATGAAGATATTCAATTTCCCTTGCAGCATAGTGACTGGCGCTAGCAGGAAAGGAATGTATGTGCTCTTTAATTTGTTCCATAACTGTGTTTGGACATTCCTCCTGTCTTTGTGTTGGCCCCGTCTGTTAGCAATTTTCTCACCAATAGCCTCCTCCCCTCATTTAGAATACTGCGTGCAGTCGAGGAAAAGCATTTTTGAACACCGCCAGCTCGTGGTCTCGACTCATCACAGGGTACTTGAAAGAACTTCCTGTTCGTCAATGAAGGGACATATGTCACTTGACTTAAGATGTTTATAAATCAATGAAGAGATGAAAAAACAGGCTTATTGGTAGCCTTCTAAGCATCAAACTTAAGTTCTTTCATTACGAAACGATGCATCTACAATCAAAAAGACGCTTTCCACCAATAACTCATTTTCACCAAAGTTTACTTATGTCCTTTCATGTCTCGGATGCGACGCCGCCAGTCGTTATGAACTGAAACGCCTTGTGTTTCAGGCATGACAAAAGACTGCTCAAGATAGTATCCGAAGATTGTTTCGGTATCACACTGTAACGTCCCCCTTCCCTTTTATCGACAATGTTAGAAATATATGAGTGTGTGAGCATGTCCGCAATATCCTTTCTTTCAGGAGTGCTATTTCTTCAAGGTTCGCAGGAGAGCTTCTGTAAAGCTTGGATGGTAGGAAACGAGTTACTGGCAGAAGTAAAGCTGTGAGGACGATGCGTGAGTCGTGCTTGGGTAGCTCAGTTGGTAGAGCACTTGCCCGCGAAAGGCAAAGGTCCCGAGTTCGAGTCTCGCTCCGGCACACAGTTTTAATCTGCCAGGAAGTTTCATATCAGCGGACACTCCGCTGCAGAGTAAAAATCTCATTCTGGTTACAAAAACATTTTCGGCCATAACACTTAATTCTGCTGCTGCGGAAATTAAAACTCGAATTTGGAGTCCGTGCACTTCAATTGGTACCACAATCTGTTTACATGGGTATGCCCCTGATTCTTGGCTTTCCCACAATAGATCTTCATTAACGGCCAGGTCGTCCCAGAAAATTCCGTCCTGTTTTCTTTCCGATCGAGATTGATCTGGCGGCTTTTTCGCTCGTTTTCCTTCTACATCTTTAACCTCCGTTACTTCGTTCTGAAACCGTGCCGATCGAACCGATACAGGCACCATTAAATCGTCACACAATTCATCAATCAACTGTTCTTGTTTTGCCACAAGATCATCAAAAATCTACTTCAGATAGTAATTCATCGCGAAATTGGGTGTCATCTTGCGAAAGCTTCATAGAAATGTGACTCACCGGTAACAGACTCATCTCTTGCGAGCTGTCGCGCCCTGTTTCACCGTCATCAGACTGTTGTACATCTGCCTTCACCTCGTAGACGTTATAGTCCACATGGCTTTCAATAAGCTGTACGCAGTAATCATTAAACACTTCACTTTGCCCCTGCTCAAATAGTTCACTGCCGAAGTCGCAACGGCTAGTTTCACTGCGTTCGGCCACAATATCTACAACTTTCGGACATGCCTGTATTTCTTGCACAGAGCATCCCTCTTCAACTTCGCTAACATTTGCGGGCTTGAGAAGCGTCAAATTTTGTTCGCTCTCCCCGTGAGCTACACTCCAAAACCTCCTCCTATACTGTTTCAATCCGTCGTACGTACGACCGAATTGATTCAACCAAACGTCAGTATCTTCCGCCTCACCGCTGCACTCAGTAACAGTAGCTTTTTCCGCTATTGGTTCCTGCACTTCATCAGCGTCTTACTCTTTGTTGGAGCCTGCAGTCCCGCTGTTGCTTTAACAACCGCTGACCTATCGTTAACGACCGGTACTTCTTCCACTTCATCATCCAGCTAGTCAAGTGCTTTGCTGTTACATGCATTTAACCTTTCATTAAATGTAACGGGTACGTCACGATTAAAGTTTTCGCACTCTCTATTGTACCGCCGATTCGCCCATCTGGGATCAACGTGGCGATACTGATTTTGTCTTCCCCGGGGCCACAAACTCTACCCACGCCTCTTGGGCCCATAACCAGCGCGGTTAGTGGTTTTCCTGATTGGTGTTGGCAACACCGTTTCTGTCAGTCGGTTTGCCTATAATTCTGTTTATTCCTCCTATTTACACTGTTTCGTTGCCCACGTACTATGATCACTTAGTACTGGCCCCTTTCATTTCTTTCGCCGTGGTTATTGTTATTACGGCTCCGGTAATTACTGTGGTTGCTCCGCCATTTACCTTCTTCCTCCACTTTCTCTAAAAACGCAGTAATTGTCCTGCAATTAATACCCACGTATATCTTGGTATTCTCTGGCAGCTTTTGCCAGAGTTCCCATATTAACTCTCTCTCAGTTCGTTTGCCGCGGAAATATTCTAATTTGCGGACCCAATTCTTGCAAAATTCTCGCATAGAGATTCGCATATTACTGTAATAGGATCTCGAAACCACGAAATCCCTTCACACACTTTCCTGTTTCTGTTCAGACCAGTATTCTTTCAAGAATTCCGTTTTGAATCCTTGAAAAGTCATATTCGAGATATTGCCGTTCATAAGCCATCCTTTCGCTTCACCCGATAGTACGTCAATGACAGCATTGATTTTCTGCTTATCCGTCCATGATGTCGGCAAAACTCTTTCACAGTTCTTAATAAAATCTGTGGGATGAACGCCACCCTGCTTTTTGAGTGGGTCAAACCGTTCTTCCTTCGCAGATAACTGCGCGCTATGCATGTGACATGAAGCAAAACTCTGTCTTCCTTGAACCGCTAGCTCAAGGTTCGCTAATTTACTCACCATTGCGGCTGTGGTTGTAGCTAACGTTACCACCTACGACTTCTTCCGTTGAGAAGTCACACTCTGTTTGTCGATTTTTGTGTCAACAGTGAAAACCATATTTCTCAAATTTGAGATTACAGCTGATTGTCCCTCTTGTGCCGTAGCTATCTGTTGGTCAAGGCCTTCTTTCAATTTAGTTACTTTGTCATCCACAATGGGTTCGATTTTCTCTTCAATTTTAACAATTTCCAATTCAAATCTACTATTTATGTCCTGAACTTGCGACTGCACTGACGACATGTCGCTTTTAAGATTACCGATTTCGGTATTCATTGTTTCCATCTCCTTCGTTAGCATGTCCACCTTTTTGTTCACTACTACAACATTGTTATTAACAATGCTAATTGATGCCCTTTGTGTATCCATAGCCTTTTTAATTGATGCAGTCTGTGCATTTAGTGCATCTATTTTAGCTGACTGTTCTTGCATATTCGTTTTGATTGATGCAGTTTGTGCATCCATTTGGCAAGCAAAATACTCAACAAATTAGTCATGTTCCCAAGGAGTACTGATTGTGACTCTACCTCCTGTTCCCTTTTAATTTTTTTCATATTCACTGTTATCCGGTTCGGTTTTGATATGTATACCGTATTCGGTAGCCTTTGCAAGTGCCTGATATTCCATTTCTGAAAGTGTTAGCGTTCCCGTCTGTGAAGCTTGCCGCCCGGCCTTCAACAATGGATACCGCCTCCCGAGGGACCCTTTGTTCAACCGCCTGATTCTCGCTAACGTCTACAAAATCCCCATTCTTAACGTTCTCTGTTATGAACTCTGTTAATTACAGTAATTCTTAATATTCTGTCCCGTGTCATTTCTTCACTTGCGGTACACTACGTGGGCGACACTTCGTTCACTGCAAAAAGGGTTAAATTCGCAAGTTAACTTCGCACAATGTGCAAATTCGAGTCACGGGACAATCCAGAATTAAGAGTTATCCTGTCACAGTCGCCACGTGTAACGTCCCTCTTCCCTTTAATCGACAATGTTAGAAATATATGTGCCTAAACAATTGGAATAAAATTTTGAAAAGGCTATCGTTCCGAAGATTCAATATAAAGTCGATAAATGAGGGGGAGGTTAACACCAAGATGCCTTCCAGGACAACTTATTCCGCCTACTTAATTACTGTAACATTTAGTATGGTTGCTCGAAAGGTTTGTGCTATCATTTACGTAGTGTGCCAACGAGAAGGGGTACCACGTTGATCGGAATAGAATAATAAGAGTTACTGAAATAATTATAGCTAAAAGAAATACTGTCGCCAGCCCAATTGGGCAAAACTTCTGTTCGGTAGGTGAATTAATGAGCCGAACAGTCAATGTCAAGAATTACTCGAACACGCGCGGCAACAGAGGGCTGCACATATGTCAGAAAAAAAAAATTAATAAAGCGAGAAAGAAAATAGTCTGCACTCCAAATATCATTAACTAATAGACCTGAAATTTTGAAAACATACAAGATAACACTTAGATTAATGGTTGCTTACTGTTGTAAGTGACAATGGCGCTACCTCACAATAACGTCTACCATTTTGATATGAATTTTGGAAAATGGCAAAAAATAATTAAAAGAAACTCTATTGACTCTATTGACTCTATTGAACAGGGAAGTAAAAATTGACAATGACTGTATCAAAAGGTAATTATTATACTTTAGCCGGCCGCGGTGGTCTAGCGGTTCTGGCGCTGCAGTCAGGAACCGCGGGACTGCTACGGTCGCGGGTTCGAATCCTGCCTCGGGCATGGGTGTGTGTGATGTCCTTAGGTTAGTTAGGTTTAAGTAGTTCTAAGTTCTAGGGGACTTATGACCTAAGATGTTGAGTCCCAAAGTGCTCAGAGCCAATTATTATACTTTAGCACGACTGCAAGTCAAAATGTGAACCAGAACTTTACTAACAACAAATTACAATAATCACTGATATTTGCACTTTGCTTTTGTTCATAGTGCCAGGAATAATTTTAATATGATTAGTTGATTTACTATTTGCGACAATTAGATCGCCTCAGATTAAAGTGCAAATTTAAAGTTAGTGAGACTGAAATTACTGAATGCTTTAAGTTAAAATCTTCAATCTAACTGAATCATTTAGTTCATAAGCAATAATAACTAGCACTGCAATTTTAAATTTTTCCTAAACGGTACTCGGATAATTGCAACAATAGGACAGGACAGGAACCTACTTGGTGAATGATTTTAGGAGAATCATGGGTAAACAGTTTAGATTAAACTATGGTAATTATTCACTCGCAAAACACCACAAAGCTAAGTAACGCCGTTACAAAACTAGTTGACAATAAGCTGTGATGCAGCAATCTTACTTTAGTCTATTCTCGCCGTGACGAAGTTGCTGACGACGATACTGCTGCTGGCTCCTTTCCATGATAATTAGCGAGCACGGGAGTTATTGGCAATGATATTGGCGTGGCGGGTTCTTGATGTTGCTGCAGCCAATATTTCCACTGCCCAAGCTCATCACTTGCCACGTGCCGCTAAACAATCATTCCCCCAGTACAGTGCACGCCATCCATGCGTCCGCACTTCACGAAGTCTCACAGCAGAGTTCCCTTTCTGTGTAGCGCGCGCTCTGACGTAACATCCTCCCGCGTCCAGAGACGCCGCTATTCCAACGATACTTATTCGTTGCCAAAAAGTTTATGTTTCCCGGCCGGCCGGAGTGGCCGAGCGGTCCTAGGCGCTACAGTCTGAAACCGCGCGACTACTACGGTCGCAGGTTCGAATCCTGCCTCGGGCATGGATCTGTGTGATGTCCTTAGGTTAGTTAGGTTTAAGTAGTTCTAAGTTCTAGGGGACTGATGTCCTGAGATGTTAAGTCCCATAGTGCTCAGAGCCATTTGAACCATTTTGTTGATTGACGTCAGAAATAAACACTACTGATGAGACCTAATACTGAAACGCTTTAAAAACAGAAACACATGAATAATAACACTTTTACAGACCTGTGAAGCAGGTAGTCATGATGTAGGTCCTTAAACTTAAACGGTCCATAACAATTTATTGTGATCATTCAGTTACTTTTAGTACTGAGCCAATATTTTGGCATCAGTGGAATTCAAGCAGAGTAATAAGTGTGACTTTGCAGGCTTTCGAGACGGATCTGTTGCAAATACTCTTCTCGAGTTTTTGCCTTGTAGCAGAAACAGCAGTGATCACCCAGCACCTGAATATGTAGAACAACTGCATCGACGTAATATTGTGAGAGTTGGACAATATCATCTGACGTCAAGTCAGAGAAGAGTATTGGCAAAGTAATTAGTTCTTTCATTTGTATTCGCATTTTTGGAAAACTTTAACTTTTTAACTATAAACATTAGGTGGAGCATTGAAAAAACAAAGCTAATAGAGCGCTTAAAGGAATTTATTACTCAAAAAACGTTAATGAGCACTATTAAAGAGATAAATACTTTGCAGTTCATTGAAATACAGCACTCTGATAAATTGCATCACTGGGAGAAGGATTCTATTAAGGTAAAATGACTGAGCAGGAATGCAAGGTTCTCGATGCAAAATTGAAAGTAAAGTGCTTCTTATTTGCATCTGGAGCAAATTACTAATGCATGCAAACAAATACAATATTTAAATTGTACTTGAGGTGCACATGGTGGCTGTGGAGATCTTCTGTGGCTAAGTAAATGCGAAAAATGTAGTCATGGCACTTGAAGTACAGTTGCTAAGAAAATTATCCTCTCGGCGTCGGATTTTTATGATTGAGAGCCAACCAGTAAATGTCAAGAATAATTATCCTATAATCTTCTACATCCGACGCATTATGTCTCAATATAGTGTGCGTGGATAGACGACGTCGATTTTTATCCGATGACAGCTTATGCAACATGGGCGATAGCAGATGAACTGATATTGGTTTCAAAGTCGTCCGCGAACGGAAAGCGTATTGGCATAGACACCAGAACGCCATGGGAGTCTACCCTTTAATAGGCAATGTTCAGTGTTATGCAGACACGTGAAACAAGCAGGCCACAATGCCACAGAGATGCACTGGTGCTTCCTACAGCCAACTGAGCGAGTCTAAAAGGGGTCAGTTGTGGACGTCTGTCTGGCGGGATGGTCCTTGCGGAAAACTGACACAGAAATTGGATATGCTGCGTCAGTTGGCAACGATGCTGACATCAGTGATCACATGAACAGGTAGACGAGGTTATGGACGTCCAGGCTACACAGACGCCGGCAGGAGCGTCGTATTGTAAGGGCGGCAGTGGCAGATCGTACAGCTACCACAGCACCCGTAAGAGGACTTGTGAGCCCAGGCGTGTCAACACAAACTGTTGCATACTGGGTATTAGCAGTGCGACTACGGGCTCTCACACCTCCTGTCCGTCTTCTACTCACACCACAGCATCGACGTGCACAGCTCGACTGGTGTCGTCACAGGATCACTTGGAAGACAGAATGGCACGACGTGGCTTTCTGTGATGAAATCATATTCTGCCGGCGTGCAAGTGACAGTAATTGTCCCGTAGAGTACATTCCTCCAAGACACTATGGCCCCAAACCCGGCCTAATAGTTGGGGGTGTATATATTACAACTCTTGTTAACCCTTGGTGTTTCTGGAGGAGACGCTAACCAGCATTCATTATGTGCAGAATTTTCTTAGACCCGTTCTTTTCCTATTTTTGCAACAGGAAAGTTCCAATAACATAATGCTCGCCCACGCCCTGCCAATGAACTCAACGTGCTCTTCAAGACGTGCAGCAAGTTCCCTGGCCGTCACAATCTGCGGACTTGTGTCCAATGGAGCTCGTGTGGGATAAAACGAGAGGAGAAGTGACTCGTCCAACTCGTCAGCCAACAGTTCTTACAGAACTACTCGAACAGGTCAAGCAGGTTTGGCATAACGAATACTAGGATATTATTCGCCATCTGTAATATAGATTGGATACCAAAATCAGCTCGTAAGTTGCCTGCCGAGGAGGCACAGTCACGTGCTAATATGGGAGATTCAGAAGGGGTCGGTATCCAGTACCTCTGAACCGCTTGTGCTATTGATCTACGAGGGTTGTCCAGAAAGTAAGTTCCGATCAGCAGAAATTTGTGGTAACGTCTTATGGGACTAACCTGCTGAGGTCATCGTTCCCTAAGCTTACACTCTACTTAATATAGCTTAATATAACAACACAAACACCCACGCCCTAGGGAGGACTCGAACCTCCGACGGGGTTCCGATCGATCGCGAAATGCAAACCACTGGGAAAATTCGGTAAAGCTTTGCACAGATGTGTTGGGCAGTGTCTCTAGAATGCCTGTCGATCGTGTCGCGTCGCTATTTTCAGTTTTGAGTGAACAGTGAGCGCCTAAAGATGCGTAGGGAATAGCGTATCCCGCCGAGTATGAGGGCCTGGTTAGAGATTTCGCCTGTGTCATGCAGCCCACATAACACAGCTGTCGAGCAGTTCCATCTTCATGCCAGTTCTCGGCCGCACACTGGAGGGGCAATGAAGACGCTCCGGCAGCGTTTCCGATGAGAAGTGTTTGGTCAACAAGAATACAGTTCGTAATTGGCTCCCCCTGCGTCCCATCTCTGCTCACAAGAACCGCTGTCTATGAAGACAAAATTTTACCACAGATAAAGAGCTGCAGACCAGTGCAGATAACTGGTATCTGGCCGAAAGCACAGGTGGCTGCTTTCTATGACGAGGATATAGGAAAGTTGATACAACACTACGATAACACTCGAAGCTTGAGCGGCCACTATGTAGAGATGTAGGTGGACGGTGTACCTAAGTGTTGCAAATAAAACGTTTCTCGTTTTCACTGTGGAAATAGATGGCAGTCATCTTTCTCCATTTCCATAGTAAATTCGATATTCTCACAGATAGAATGTGTAGATGTAAAAATAGTGACATCTCTTTCTCACCTTTGGACTACCCTACAAAAGTGCCATCTATGTATCACCAATGGTTTACGTTCGCGATTCGAGTGCCCTCTCCTCAGTCTTTCATTAAAAAGTTTCGCGACCGATCGGAACTTTCTTTCTGGACAAGCCTCGTTTAAATGTAATCACTCCACATGCACTGTCGTAACAATGAAACTTGAGTGAGTTGGAAACCTCTAAAAGGGCATAATAATTTCTTTTTCTGGTACTTTAACTTATAAGCATTTTAACAGAACATAGTTTTTAATATTACAAGCATACATTAATTCTTGTGAGATAACATTGTAGAAAATAAGGACAAATACTTACCTAGATGCTAAACCAAAGAAAATAGTGACACAAATATCGCATTAAGCAGAAGAATGCAAAGAAGTTACATGAAATAGGTATATTGGACATCGATCATAAGTGCTGAAGTCTGTCAAAGAACAGTCGTATTTTTGAAAAAAGAGACAGCATTGGTCGTATATTTTTTACTATCGCAAAATCGATTTTCTGTCACTGAGTGACCATCTTCAGTGCTATATTGTATAACTTAAATTAGGATGCACTGTTGTCACTAAGCTTACGGCAATCACATAGACTGAGTCTGAGTAGGTCAGGCTGTATAGTGGGTGGGGTTACACTGTCCAACCCTGTGCTGTGCCAAGAGTATGGAGCATCTGCTGTCAACAGAAATACAGTTAGTCTCTGGGCACAGAGGATGAAGTCATCAGAAGACGGTTCGGCAAAGCTCTACGATTTGCAGCGGTCCGAGAGACCATCCACGGCTCTCACACTAGATAGGTTGCAGCGAGCTGATGTTATCATTATCGAGGACCGACGCATTATGACTCCGCAGTTGGGCATGCATCTGCCAATCAGCAACGGAAGTGTGGATGCAATTACCCACATTCTTGGATTTTCAGAAGTGTGTGCGAAACCGGTCCCGCGGTGTCTAACGGTGGATCACAAATCGCGCAGAAAAAACATTTTTCTTGATTTCTTGCAACGTTTTTAAGCTGAAGGGGAGGCCTTCTTCTCTAGGATTGTGACAGGTGATGAAACCCGGGTTAACTATTTTGAGCCTGAAACAAATGGCTCTGAGCCCTATGGGCCTTATCAGGTGAGGTCATCAGTCCCCTAGAACTTAGAACTACTTAAACCTAACCAACCTAAGGACATCACACACATCCATGCCCGGGGCAGGATTCAAACCTGTGACCGTAGCAATCGCGCGGTTCCAGACTGAAGCGCCTAGAACCGCTCGGCCACTCCGACCGGCTGAGCCTGAAACAAAACGACAGTCGATGGAATGGCGCCATTCCCACTCCCCACAGAAGTAAAAATTCAAAAGAATTGTGTCCGCAGGTGAGGTCATGATCACCGTGTTCTGGGACTGTGAAGGTGTGATTCTTATTGATGTGATGACAAGAGGCGGTACCATTAGCTCAGAAGCATATGTCAAAAAGTTAGCAAAACCCAAGAAGCGCTTCTGCCTTCGTCGGCCCCTCAGCGACCCGGGTGATGTTTTGCTGCAACACGATAGCTCTCAGCCACACACAAGTCTGAGGAATGGTGAACACATCGCAAAACAGCGATGGATAGTGTTACCCCACCCACTCTACAGCCCTGACCTAGCCGCCTCGGACTTCCACTTGTTTGGGCCATTGAAGGATGACTTTCGTGGAAGACATTCTGAGGACGTTGAGAGGAATTCCACACAGTGAAGCACTGGCTCCGCCAGAAGAACGAAGATTGGTACCGACAGGGAACACACGCCCTTGTTTCGCGCTAGAGGAAGGCCATACTACGGGATGGGGATTACGTGGAAAAATAGGGTGTGTAGATAAAACACCATTCTTTCCTGTGTGTAATTCTCATTGTGTTTAATAAAGAATTGTTGAAGAAAAATGTGGTTCATTACTTTCTGGGCACCCTCGTGTATCATATCGGCTGTCCTTGAGCAAAGGCACCAGCATTTGGCAAGCAGTACTGCTGTAGCAAAAGTTTCCCTCATCACGGAACGCAAAGAGCTCATCTGCAGTGGCGAAAGAGTTCACAGTATGTTTCTAAAAAATTCTGCCCAATGTAGGCGAAATTTTGCCCACTTATTGGAGGAACGTTCTGTACTTAAACAGATCATTCATTCTATTGTCTTGTGAGTGGTCACGTTTACTCGTTAAGGCTGGCCTAGTCTGTTGTGAAAATTATGTTGTCTTTAAACAGAGACTGTAGGAGTTACAGGTCTTTTGCAGGTTGCCTATATATTTGAGTTTGTAGTACAGAGAATGTCCGAGGGATCCACGCACTTTCCGACTGAGGAATCTAGAAATAGATGGCAGTCATCTGTGAACCGTGATTTTACTTTCAAAATCTTTTCTTAGAGAATTACTTTATTTACTGGCGAGTCATCAAGAACATTGACACATTTAGTCACACTAGGTGAGCGTGGAAGAAGTTGCCATGAAGTAACTGATGGAAAATTTCCCTTTAATAAATGTGAATTTATTCCTAAAAGCCTTTTCAAAACAGATTTAAAATTACAAGCAGAAAAGCACCCTCGAAATATCACGTTACAATTTTACTTAGAGGCAAGAACAATATTAACAGTAGGAGCCTTCGAGCTGAGAAGCTTGCCTGCTCCCTCTCAACACGACCGTAGTCATGACCGCTCACAACAACCTCTGAAAGAGTACACTGGTGCAAATCTGCAATACACCAGATTACTTTTAAAAAAATTTTAACAACTCATACAAACATGTGAACTATGCACCCCGTAAGAGGAATGAAAATGGTACAACCTTCAAATCATTTGCCACCGAAAGCGCGATTGTTTTTCTTTTTAATTTTTTTAAAGAACTCTTACGGTGGAAGGGTGGCAAGCTTATAACCTAAAATGACTATTTAAATAAAATCCATAAAATGCAAACTTACATAAAATGTACAACATGCTGTACATTACACATATACCACCTCGCAAGATGATAAGCAAGATAGAAACATATTTCAAGAATTCCGCCTTTAAGCAATAAATTCGCTAACACCGAATCCGACAAACATGACAGAGGCAGCTATCAACGTATGGCAGATTGACGGGGGCGGGAGTGTACTAAACAACCCGAATCGCAGATTACTCTAAACCTCCCCAATTTCACAAGGAAAAACGGACCACCCAATTCACAATAACCACCTTCCCGCGTGTGGGCATACCGAGAAGAATGGTGGGACGACCCCAAAACAAAGCGGCTGGTGACCTCACCAAGAAAACAAGTAGAATTTAACAGATAAATGAAACAACATATCTCCAATCACTTAACTTCTAATAAACTGCGATTTCTGGCGAAGGCCTGGCGCAGCACCCCCCAACGCTCTCCCGAACCGTCCGCTGCCAGCCGCTTCAACGGATGCAGGAGGGCGCGCCGATCTCCCGTCGCACGGTGTCGCACCTCGCCCCGGCCAGCCCGATGTCGTAGTTCCGCTCCTGTTGCTCTCTTGTGAACCTCGAAGCCACTACCCCTTTCTATACGGTGCTGCCCACTGGACTCACGTGGGGACCTCACATGCGTCGACGCTCAAGGCGGACAAGTCATCTCGTGTCTCGGTGCGCGACCAACCAACCGACCAATCCAACCACTAATGACCGTTGCCCGAGCAACACGAGCAGACTGGCGGCCTAACGCGCAGAGTCAGATGCAGGAAGTCAGCCCCGACCGGGCGACCATTAGCTGAGTTCTGTTACTGGCGGAGTGGCAAGACTCTCATTTTCTGGCTTAAAATTTGATCTAAACGACAGACATACTCGCACTCCGACGACATTCAGACACTTACTGCCCTACACTGAGCCGGCTGACAAACAGTCTAGAGTTGCCTCGACTGACCGACTCCCCGGGCTGACCAACTGCATCCGACTGACTGACTGCCCCAGCCTCACTCGGACTGACCGACTCAGAGTGACTGACACACTGCCGAGCTCTTAGCGCCCCTTAAATGCACGTGAACAGGCTATCTCTCCCCTTTCCCACCAGAGGGAGACACCAAAACTGCGATTGCCACAGCGGCGCCACCGCCGGCAACGGAGGGCGACTGCTTTACAATACGCGCTGCGTTGCACTTTTCAAAACAGCAATTTTTACTACGGCTCAATCTGTCTCCATTTCCACTGTAAATTAGATATTCTCACAGACAGAATGTGTAGATGAAAGATCGTCACAGCTCTTTCTCACCTTGGGACTACCCTAGAAAAGAGGCACCTATGTATCACCAATAGCTTACGTTCTGCAGATTCGAGTACCCTCTCCTCAGTCTTTCAAAAAAAAGTTGGCTACCGGGTGTGATAGGGGAATAATCATGGGAATGCCTTCAATTTTTTCAAAACATTCGCTTTTAAATTATAAGTAAGTTGGGACAGAAATGTTATATCAGATTTGAACTTTTTGGCAATGAGACAGCGTGTCAGTAACAGGGGCTGTGACGAAGAGCGAAACAACATCGAAACATACTATTAAGTCTGGTTCATTAAGTCGTAGAGAGTTTGGCTTATTAATAAAGTGAGGATATAACTTCAACATTTTCCCACAAAGTCTGAGCTGCGAAGCAAGAGGCTTCAATATTACTCAGAATTGGTCATAGTGGTAGGCCTCACTTCTGGATTTTAGGTGGACCATACAATCTGGGTAGAATAGAAGTGTCAGGTTATAATATTTAAACAAGTTCTTGCAGGACAGGCAAAGAACTTGACAATGGTACGTTTTATTTTGTACTTTATCTGTAGATTGTCGGTTAATTACGGTAGGCAGGCTCACTAAACAGGTTGTAAATATTTTGACTGTACGTATCATGAGGTAGAAATAAAGTGGTGTTGCCCTTTTCTGCTGGAAGAACCACGGTTGGAGGATCTTCTCACAGCCTGCATAGTGCTGCCCTTTTCTTACAGGAAGTTTTATATTTCGAGGAGAAATTCTTGTAAGTGCACTGCATACTCCAAGCCTCATTTCTTCTGCCGTGATCATTGGGAAGAGGTCTAACAGCTTCTTCGATAGAACTAATAAAATCAGTTAAAGGCATAGTTTTAGGTGTAGGTGTGGAGTTCAGTCCATTTCCTAGAGCCGACAGCTTCAAGTTGTGCAAGATCTTATGCATGAAACTGACCATAGAACGTCAAAAAAGTAACTTCTGTGGTTCCATTGCTGGAAGTTGGGCGAACTTCGATGACTGTCGTGCAGAAGCCCTGTAAGCTTATATCCACTAGCATCGCTACTATCTATGGTGTGGTGGTGCTAATGGTTCCGCATTTGTTTGGAGAGTTTTGCTAACGGTTGGCGCCAAGTTATCTGTAGTGTGTTGTGGGCTGTCTAGGCTGCCTAAGGCGACAGAAGCGCCGAAGTCTTTGGTCCCAAAAATTCTGTAAAAATTGGGACAAAAGTGCAGTCGTCCATGTGCAATCGTTCTTGTGCATCACACGAAGGCAGCATCAGTTCGCGAAATCAGTGAATAGAGTCAATCCGCGAAAAATACTATTTGATATTCCGCGCATCTCCCGCGCCACGACACATCAGAATTGGCTTAACTACATTACCACGAACGTCGCCTTGGTGGATTGCAGTGAATGGATATGAATGTGACCTCAAGAGTAACATGTTTAGAGTGTGAGCAGTGCAGTCCTGTAAAGTAAACAAATAATAATAATAAAGTTCCACTAGACTAGTGTGACGTCACTCGGTGGTGAGGAGCGTCCCATTCCAGTCTGTAGTTATTTGAACAGTACGAGTACGTTCCAGCATCGTTGCAGTGCAGTCAGACGAAGCGAAAGAGTTCTGAACAGTGCCTTGCGAGACGGAATTAAATAGGCATACGGTCGTTTATCCATTCCCCTGAGACAGATTGGAGAAGGTGTGCAACCCTCACTGCAGATAAAACATCTATTTTGCAACTGCGCCGAGTTCACATGGGGAGTAAAACGAATCCTCTCCTTCAGAAGTGTTAAACTTGCTTTTCGAGCGATGAGTTTTTCCCGGGCTATCTTGATTAATTGTGTCACCTTACAGACTTCCTAATGAGGCCGTTGTGTTAACACAAAGAACTTAATAATCTCACTTGCTTATTCCGAGACTTGTTTAACACCTGAGCGTGTGATGCCACTTCCTCTCCAAAGAGATACCTCATGTGATTCTTTAATTTGCACTGGGAATGGCTAGTACACGTCGCTGGCTTTGCACCGAAAACTGGCGCGGTGGAGGCATTAGCATAGGATTTAACTGCTTGATTGTCCTCTGTCGAAAATTACTCCATGTACGGGGCACAGCACCTCTGCAACGGAGACATTACACGCACGTCCTCTATGGAACTGCTTGAATGCAGAGTTAAAATTCAGTGTAACTTTGGTTAAAACTCTTTAACCAATATTAGAAGATCGCCATTAGCACATAACAAAGTTATAACTTTACCATTTTGGATTATTTTCACAATTTTGTGCTGATATTTTACTCCCCCATTTATCACTATTAAAACAATACACTGAAGTGACAAAAGTGATGAGGGAGCGATACGCACATTAACAGGGGGTGGTAGTATCGCTTACAAAAGTTTAAAAGGCATTTCATTGGCGGAGGTGTCATTTCAACTCATTTGAGTCACATGAAAAGCTTATCGATGTGATTATGACCGCACGGCGGGATTTAACAGACTTTAAACGCAAAACGGAAGTTCGAGCTAGACGCATGGCAAATTCCATTTCAGAAATCGCTCGGCAATTCAATATTCCGAGACCCACTGTGTCAATAGTGTGCCGAGAATACCAAATTTCAGGTATTACCTCTCACCACAGACAATGCAGTGGACGACGGTCTTCACTTAACGACCAAGAGCAGCGCCGCTAGTGTTGAGTTGTCGGTGCTAATAGACAAGCAACACTGCGTGAAATAACCGCAGGAATCAGTCTGGGACATACGATGGAGTACCCGTTGGTATAGGGCGGCGAAATTTGGCGTTAATGGGCTATAGCAGCAGACGACCGATGCAAGTGCCTTTGCTCACAGCATAATATAGCCCACGGTGCCTCTCCAGGGTTAGTGTCCATATCGGTATGATCCTAGACGACTGGAAAAAAGTGGCCTGGTCAGATGAGTCCCGATTTCAGTTTTTACGAGCTGACGTTAGAGTTCGAGTGCAGCACAGCCCTATGAAGCCATGGACCCGAGTTGTCAACTAGACACTGGGCAAGCTGGTGGTGGCAACATAATGATGTGGCCTGTGCTTTCATGGAGTGGACTGCGTCTGGTTGAACTGAACCGACCATTAACTGGAAATGTATATGTTCGCCTACTTGGGAACCATTTGCAATCATTCATGGTCACTATGTTCCCAAACAACTATGGAATTTTTATGGGTGACAGTGCGTCATGTCACTGTGCCACAGTTCTTTGGGATTGGTCTGAAGAACTTCCTGGACAGTTCAAGCAAATGATTTGGCCACCCAGGTCGTTCGACATGAATTCCATTGAACAGTTAAGAGACGTAATCGAGAGGTCAAGTTCGTGCACAAATCCTGGACTGGTAACACTTTCGCGATTATGGATGGCTGAAGAGGCAGCATGGCTCAGTATTTCTGCAGGGAACTTCCAACGACTTGTTGAGCCCATCCCATGTCGAGCTATTGCACCACGCTGGGAGAAAGAAGATCCTACTTGACATTAGGAGGTATCACATGACTTTTATCGTGTGTACCGAAAACCAACACACACTGATTTATATCTGCAGGCCAGCAGTTGTCACCACCCTGCACAGAAGAATGGGGTTCTGAAGACTTTGGTCCACAGAGCACGTGCCCTGTCAGACCAAGAGAATCTACCCATAGAGATAGAACGTCTCAAAACAGTTTTCTCCAAGAATGGATACACGGACAGACAAATTGAGAGGGCACTCCGACCAGCCACTATACCACAGGTTCCTGAAGAAGACCATGATGAAGCAAAGAAGGTGGCATATCTGCCCTATGCTGGCTCTATTTCTGCCAGAATCAGTAGGATCCTCCGTAAACACAATATCAAGTGTGTTTTCTGTCCATCCAACAAGATCGGGGGACTGCTGGGGAGTGTCAAAGACGACCTGGGGTTACGAAAACCAGGGATTTACAATATACCTTGTCAATGTGGCATGTCCTACATTGGCCAGACGACAAGAACTGTGGAATCAGGTGCAAAGAACATCAGAGGCACACTAGATTAAGACAGGTGACTAAGTCAGCCATTGCTGAACACTGCCTAGAACTAGATCATGCCATGAAGTATGAGGATACCAAGATTCTAGCACAAACACCCAGTTTCTGGGACAGTGTTATAAGAGAATCGATAGAGATGAAAATGGCTGACGACCTTATGAATCGTGACACAGGGTACCAGCTAAGCAGAGCCTGGGATCCGGCTCTGGAATTGTTAAAGGAGCAACGGGGCCAGCTGCAACACTACACAAACAAAAGAACCAGAGAGATGGAGATGGTGAACGAGCCCCTGACGGACTGCCAGGCGCACCAGACTGAAGATGGACCACCCAGAAGTGGGACTGGTGGGCGCGGACCGCAGAGGGAACATCCAGACCCGCAGCGGACGAAAAACGGAGCGGCAACGCTCCAACAGGTCGTGGTGAGCGGGCGCGGACCGCAGGGGGAACGCTTGGTACTCCAGACCGTAGATGGAAGCCCCAGGAGCGGGTTTAGTTGGCGCGGAACTCAGAGGCAACACCTAGAACCGCAGCGGACGGAAAACGGAGCAGCAATGCTCCAACAGGTCGCAGGGAATGGGCGCGGACCACAGAGGAAGCGCCTGCAGCCGTTGGTGGACGGGGAAGGCCATAGGCATAAACACTGGACCTGGTCCACTCGAGGAGCAGTCTCAGGTCGCACCTGACGAAGGTCTCGAGCTACGTGACCGAAATATCGTGCAAGTACGACGCTGATATCCGGCAGAACACCCGACAACCCAAGATGTCATTAGATCGCCGGGAAAGCCTGAAGAGTTACATAAAAAGTCTCTATGGGGAGGAGATGTATCAGAATATCAAGAAGCTGGACAAGCTACGGCAGAAGAAAGGGAAGATGCTGAGTTCTCTCAGTTTTTTGCTGAGGTGTCGAGATGGAGAAGTGGTACCAGTATTTGCCAGAATTAAACATCACATCAATTCCAGAGCGGCGAACAAGATAAAACGCAGAGCCAGCATGGCACTGGTGAGAGAGAGGATTCGAGATATGCGCCACAGGTTAGATGTTGTGGCCAGGGAGCTGTTACACATTCATCTGTACATGGCAGCCTCCTTAACAAGAGAAGATTGGGATTGGGCAGACCGTGCCTCCTGGTCTTTAGCTGAGTGTGCTAGAAGGAATGCCTCATCTTGCCAATCTGCAAAGTTTGACCGCATGAGCAAGAAAGCACAGCAGATGGAAGAGACGCGCACGGTGACGAATCTGAGTGGCATACAGTTTGATGATACAACCTTAAAGGTACTCAGCAATGGTCTCAACTTTGCTACGACCCCTAGAAACGTACACATTTCAGGATTCGTCAGTGCAGTAGAGCAAGTTGCAGCCACACTTCCACCTAATGTGGCAGAGGAAGTCCGCCGAGAGACCTGTAGGGCCCTCACCAAGGCCAGGCCGCCGAAATCGAAGATCACAACCGAGGAGAGGCTTGCACTCAAGAAACTACGGGAAAACAACAGCATTGTTGTACTACCAGCAGAAAAAGGGAACTCCACTGTCATCTTGCAGCGGGTGGATTATGATGAGAAAGTACGCCAACTTCTGGAGGACCCTGCATACAGAATTATGGAGTGTGACCCCACGGACAAGGTGGCCAAGAAGACTAGTGCTCTCTTGAAGGAAACAGGGATGCCCGATAAGATCATCAGACAACTACGGGAAAAAGCGCCAGTGCCACCTAGACTGTATGGTCTGCCTAAAATACACAAGGAGGGCGTGCCCCTACGTCCTATTGTCAGTAATATTGGGGCACCTACGTACACAACAGCCAAGTACTTGAAAGGTCTCCTGTCTCCATATGTGGGGAAATGTATTCACCACATCCGCAACTCAGAAGATTTCCTGCAATGCCTCAAGCAACTGCACATCACAGATTCGGACATCATGGTTAGTTTTGATGTGGTATCGCTGTTCACCAGGGTCCCACTGAAGGACTCACTACAACTGATTGCAGAGAAATTTGACGGTGCTCTGTTGGACCTGTTCAGTCATACACTGACATCCACGTATTTCCTGTACAGAAACCAATATTACGAGCAAACTGAGAGTGTAGCTATGGGCAGCCCACTGTCCCCTGTGGTTGCCAACATGTTTATGGAGAGTTTTGAGGAGCGGGCATTGGAGACAGCCACATTTAAACCCACATGCTTCTTTAGGTATGTAGATGACACCTTCGTGATCTGGCCACATGGGATGGATAGGCTCAATGAGTTTCTTGAACATCTTAACTCATGCCACCCTAATATCAAGTTCACCATGGAACTGGAGAAGACTGGCCAGCTGCCATTTCTGGGTGTACTAGTCCAGAGAAAAGCAGATGGATCAATTGGCCACAGTGTGTACCGAAAACCAACACACACTGATTTATATCTGCAGGCCAGCAGTTGTCACCACCCTGCACAGAAGAATGGGGTTCTGAAGACTTTGGTCCACAGAGCACGTGCCCTGTCAGACCAAGAGAATCTACCCATAGAGATAGAACGTCTCAAAACAGTTTTCTCCAAGAATGGATACACGGACAGACAAATTGAGAGGGCACTCCGACCAGCCACTATACCACAGGTTCCTGAAGAAGACCATGATGAAGCAAAGAAGGTGGCATATCTGCCCTATGCTGGCTCTATTTCTGCCAGAATCAGTAGGATCCTCCGTAAACACAATATCAAGTGTGTTTTCTGTCCATCCAACAAGATCGGGGGACTGCTGGGGAGTGTCAAAGACGACCTGGGGTTACGAAAACCAGGGATTTACAATATACCTTGTCAATGTGGCATGTCCTACATTGGCCAGACGACAAGAACTGTGGAGATCAGGTGCAAAGAACATCAGAGGCACACTAGATTAAGACAGGTGACTAAGTCAGCCATTGCTGAACACTGCCTAGAACTAGATCATGCCATGAAGTATGAGGATACCAAGATTCTAGCACAAACACCCAGATTCTGGGACAGTGTTATAAGAGAATCGATAGAGATGAAAATGGCTGACGACCTTATGAATCGTGACACAGGGTACCAGCTAAGCAGAGCCTGGGATCCGGCTCTGGAATTGTTAAAGGAGCAACGGGGCCAGCTGCAACACTACACAAACAGAAGAACCAGAGAGATGGAGATGTTAAACGAGCCGCTGACGGACTGCCAGGCGCACCAGACCGAAGATGGAACACCCAGAAGTGGGACTGGTGGGCGCGGACCGCAGAGGGAACATCCAGACCCGCAGCGGACGAAAAACGGAGCGGCAACGCTCCAACAGGTCGTGGTGAGCGGGCGCGGACCGCAGGGGGAACGCTTGGTACTCCAGACCGTAGATGGAAGCCCCAGGAGCGGGTTTAGTGGGCGCGGACCGCAGAGGCAACACCTAGAACCGCAGCGGACGGAAAACGGAGCAGCAATGCTCCAACAGGTCGCAGGGAATGGGCGCGGACCACAGAGGAAGCGCCTGCAGCCGTTGGTGGACGGGGAAGGCCATAGGCATAAACACTGGACCTGGTCCACTCGAGGAGCAGTCTCAGGTCGCACCTGATGAAGGTCTCGAGCTACGTGACCGAAATATCGTGCAAGTACGACGCTGATATCCGGCAGAACACCCGACAACCCAAGATGTCATTAGATCGCCGGGAAAGCCTGAAGAGTTACATAAAAAGTCTCTATGGGGAGGAGATGTATCAGAATATCAAGAAGCTGGACAAGCTACGGCAGAAGAAAGGGAAGATGCTGAGTTCTCTCAGTTTTTTGCTGAGGTGTCGAGATGGAGAAGTGGTACCAGTATTTGCCAGAATTAAACATCACATCAATTCCAGAGCGGCGAACAAGATAAAACGCAGAGCCAGCATGGCACTGGTGAGAGAGAGGATTCGAGATATGCGCCACAGGTTAGATGTTGTGGCCAGGGAGCTGTTACACATTCATCTGTACATGGCAGCCTCCTTAACAAGAGAAGATTGGGATTGGGCAGACCGTGCCTCCTGGTCTTTAGCTGAGTGTGCTAGAAGGAATGCCTCATCTTGCCAATCTGCAAAGTTTGACCGCATGAGCAAGAAAGCACAGCAGATGGAAGAGACACGCACGGTGACGAATCTGAGTGGCACACAGTTTGATGATACAACCTTAAAGGTACTCAGCAATGGTCTCAACTTTGCTACGACCCCTAGAAACGTACACATTTCAGGATTCGTCAGTGCAGTAGAGCAAGTTGCAGCCACACTTCCACCTAATGTGGCAGAGGAAGTCCGCCGAGAGACCTGTAGGGCCCTCACCAAGGCCAGGCCGCCGAAATCGAAGATCACAACCGAGGAGAGGCTTGCACTCAAGAAACTACGGGAAAACAACAGCATTGTTGTACTACCAGCAGAAAAAGGGAACTCCACTGTCATCTTGCAGCGGGTGGATTATGATGAGAAAGTACGCCAACTTCTGGAGGACCCTGCATACAGAATTATGGAGTGTGACCCCACGGACAAGGTGGCCAAGAAGACTAGTTCTCTCTTGAAAGAAACAGGGATGCCCGATAAGATCATCAGACAACTACGGGAAAAAGCGCCAGTGCCACCTAGACTGTATGGTCTGCCTAAAATACACAAGGAGGGCGTGCCCCTACGTCCTATTGTCAGTAATATTGGGGCACCTACGTACACAACAGCCAAGTACTTGAAAGGTCTCCTGTCTCCATATGTGGGGAAATGTATTCACCACATCCGCAACTCATAAGATTTCCTGCAATGCCTCAAGCAACTGCACATCACAGATTCGGACATCATGGTTAGTTTTGATGTGGTATCGCTGTTCACCAGGGTCCCACTGAAGGACTCACTAGAACTGATTGCAGAGAAATTTGACGGTGCTCTGTTGGACCTGTTCAGTCATACACTGACATCCACGTATTTCCTGTACAGAAACCAATATTACGAGCAAACTGAAAGTGTAGCTATGGGCAGCCCACTGTCCCCTGTGGTTGCCAACATGTTTATGGAGAGTTTTGAGGAGAGGGCATTGGAGACAGCCACATTTAAACCCACATGCTTCTTTAGGTATGTAGATGACACCTTCGTGATCTGGCCACATGGGATGGATAGGCTCAATGAGTTTCTTGAACATCTTAACTCATGCCACCCTAATATCAAGTTCACCATGGAACTGGAGAAGAATGGCCAGCTGCCATTTCTGGATGTACTAGTCCAGAGGAAAGCAGATGTATCAATTGGCCACAGTGTGTACCGAAAACCAACACACACTGATTTATATCTGCAGGCCAGCAGTTGTCACCACCCTGCACAGAAGAATGGGGTTCTGAAGACTTTGGTCCACAGAGCACGTGCCCTGTCAGACCAAGAGAATCTACCCATAGAGATAGAACGTCTCAAAACAGTTTTCTCCAAGAATGGATACACGGACAGACAAATTGAGAGGGCACTCCGACCAGCCACTATACCACAGGTTCCTGAAGAAGACCATGATGAAGCAACGAACGTGGCATATCTGCCCTATGCTGGCTCTATTTCTGCCAGAATCAGTAGGATCCTCCGTAAACACAATATCAAGTGTGTTTTCTGTCCATCCAACAAGATCGGGGGACTGCTGGGGAGTGTCAAAGACGACCTGGGGTTACGAAAACCAGGGATTTACAATATACCTTGTCAATGTGGCATGTCCTACATTGGCCAGACTACAAGAACTGTGGAGATCAGGTGCAAAGAACATCAGAGGCACACTAGATTAAGACAGGTGACTAAGTCAGCCATTGCTGAACACTGCCTAGAACTAGATCATGCCATGAAGTATGAGGATACCAAGATTCTAGCACAAACACCCAGATTCTGGGACAGTGTTATAAGAGAATCGATAGAGATGAAAATGGCTGACGACCTTATGAATCGTGACACAGGGTACCAGCTAAGCAGAGCCTGGGATCCGGCTCTGGAATTGTTAAAGGAGCAACGGGGCCAGCTGCAACACTACACAAACAGAAGAACCAGAGAGATGGAGATGATAAACGAGCCGCTGACGGACTGCCAGGCGCACCAGACCGAAGATGGAACACCCAGAAGGGGGACTGGTGGGCGCGGACCGCAGAGGGAACATCCAGACCCGCAGCGGACGAAAAACGGAGCGGCAACGCTCCAACAGGTCGTGGTGAGCGGGCGCGGACCGCAGGGGGAACGCTTGGTACTCCAGACCGTAGATGGAAGCCCCAGGAGCGGGTTTAGTGGGCGCGGACCGCAGAGGCAACACCTAGAACCGCAGCGGACGGAAAACGGAGCAGCAATGCTCCAACAGGTCGCAGGGAATGGGCGCGGACCACAGAGGAAGCGCCTGCAGCCGTTGGTGGACGGGGAAGGCCATAGGCATAAACACTGGACCTGGTCCACTCGAGGAGCAGTCTCAGGTCGCACCTGATGAAGGTCTCGAGCTACGTGACCGAAATATCGTGCAAGTACGACGCTGATATCCGGCAGAACACCCGACAACCCAAGATGTCATTAGATCGCCGGGAAAGCCTGAAGAGTTACATAAAAAGTCTCTATGGGGAGGAGATGTATCAGAATATCAAGAAGCTGGACAAGCTACGGCAGAAGAAAGGGAAGATGCTGAGTTCTCTCAGTTTTTTGCTGAGGTGTCGAGATGGAGAAGTGGTACCAGTATTTGCCAGAATTAAACATCACATCAATTCCAGAGCGGCGAACAAGATAAAACGCAGAGCCAGCATGGCACTGGTGAGAGAGAGGATTCGAGATATGCGCCACAGGTTAGATGTTGTGGCCAGGGAGCTGTTACACATTCATCTGTACATGGCAGCCTCCTTAACAAGAGAAGATTGGGATTGGGCAGACCGTGCCTCCTGGTCTTTAGCTGAGTGTGCTAGAAGGAATGCCTCATCTTGCCAATCTGCAAAGTTTGACCGCATGAGCAAGAAAGCACAGCAGATGGAAGAGACACGCACGGTGACGAATCTGAGTGGCACACAGTTTGATGATACAACCTTAAAGGTACTCAGCAATGGTCTCAACTTTGCTACGACCCCTAGAAACGTACACATTTCAGGATTCGTCAGTGCAGTAGAGCAAGTTGCAGCCACACTTCCACCTAATGTGGCAGAGGAAGTCCGCCGAGAGACCTGTAGGGCCCTCACCAAGGCCAGGCCGCCGAAATCGAAGATCACAACCGAGGAGAGGCTTGCACTCAAGAAACTACGGGAAAACAACAGCATTGTTGTACTACCAGCAGAAAAAGGGAACTCCACTGTCATCTTGCAGCGGGTGGATTATGATGAGAAAGTACGCCAACTTCTGGAGGACCCTGCATACAGAATTATGGAGTGTGACCCCACGGACAAGGTGGCCAAGAAGACTAGTTCTCTCTTGAAGGAAACAGGGATGCCCGATAAGATCATCAGACAACTACGGGAAAAAGCGCCAGTGCCACCTAGACTGTATGGTCTGCCTAAAATACACAAGGAGGGCGTGCCCCTACGTCCTATTGTCAGTAATATTGGGGCACCTACGTACACAACAGCCAAGTACTTGAAAGGTCTCCTGTCTCCATATGTGGGGAAATGTATTCACCACATCCGCAACTCATAAGATTTCCTGCAATGCCTCAAGCAACTGCACATCACAGATTCGGACATCATGGTTAGTTTTGATGTGGTATCGCTGTTCACCAGGGTCCCACTGAAGGACTCACTAGAACTGATTGCAGAGAAATTTGACGGTGCTCTGTTGGACCTGTTCAGTCATACACTGACATCCACGTATTTCCTGTACAGAAACCAATATTACGAGCAAACTGAAAGTGTAGCTATGGGCAGCCCACTGTCCCCTGTGGTTGCCAACATGTTTATGGAGAGTTTTGAGGAGAGGGCATTGGAGACAGCCACATTTAAACCCACATGCTTCTTTAGGTATGTAGATGACACCTTCGTGATCTGGCCACATGGGATGGATAGGCTCAATGAGTTTCTTGAACATCTTAACTCATGCCACCCTAATATCAAGTTCACCATGGAACTGGAGAAGAATGGCCAGCTGCCATTTCTGGATGTACTAGTCCAGAGGAAAGCAGATGTATCAATTGGCCACAGTGTGTACCGAAAACCAACACACACTGATTTATATCTGCAGGCCAGCAGTTGTCACCACCCTGCACAGAAGAATGGGGTTCTGAAGACTTTGGTCCACAGAGCACGTGCCCTGTCAGACCAAGAGAATCTACCCATAGAGATAGAACGTCTCAAAACAGTTTTCTCCAAGAATGGATACACGGACAGACAAATTGAGAGGGCACTCCGACCAGCCACTATACCACAGGTTCCTGAAGAAGACCATGATGAAGCAACGAACGTGGCATATCTGCCCTATGCTGGCTCTATTTCTGCCAGAATCAGTAGGATCCTCCGTAAACACAATATCAAGTGTGTTTTCTGTCCATCCAACAAGATCGGGGGACTGCTGGGGAGTGTCAAAGACGACCTGGGGTTACGAAAACCAGGGATTTACAATATACCTTGTCAATGTGGCATGTCCTACATTGGCCAGACGACAAGAACTGTGGAATCAGGTGCAAAGAACATCAGAGGCACACTAGATTAAGACAGGTGACTAAGTCAGCCATTGCTGAACACTGCCTAGAACTAGATCATGCCATGAAGTATGAGGATACCAAGATTCTAGCACAAACACCCAGATTCTGGGACAGTGTTATAAGAGAATCGATAGAGATTAAAATGGCTAGACGATCTTATGAATCGTGACCCAGGGTACCAGCTAAGCAGAGCCTGGGATCCGGCTCTGGAATTGTTAAAGGAGCAACGGGGCCAGCTGCAACACTACACAAACAGAAGAACCAGAGAGATGGAGATGATAAACGAGCCGCTGACGGACTGCCAGGCGCACCAGACCGAAGATGGAACACCCAGAAGGGGGACTGGTGGGCGCGGACCGCAGAGGGAACATCCAGACCCGCAGCGGACGAAAAACGGAGCGGCAACGCTCCAACAGGTCGTGGTGAGCGGGCGCGGACCGCAGGGGGAACGCTTGGTACTCCAGACCGTAGATGGAAGCCCCAGGAGCGGGTTTAGTGGGCGCGGACCGCAGAGGCAACACCTAGAACCGCAGCGGACGGAAAACGGAGCAGCAATGCTCCAACAGGTCGCAGGGAATGGGCGCGGACCACAGAGGAAGCGCCTGCAGCCGTTGGTGGACGGGGAAGGCCATAGGCATAAACACTGGACCTGGTCCACTCGAGGAGCAGTCTCAGGTCGCACCTGATGAAGGTCTCGAGCTACGTGACCGAAATATCGTGCAAGTACGACGCTGATATCCGGCAGAACACCCGACAACCCAAGATGTCATTAGATCGCCGGGAAAGCCTGAAGAGTTACATAAAAAGTCTCTATGGGGAGGAGATGTATCAGAATATCAAGAAGCTGGACAAGCTACGGCAGAAGAAAGGGAAGATGCTGAGTTCTCTCAGTTTTTTGCTGAGGTGTCGAGATGGAGAAGTGGTACCAGTATTTGCCAGAATTAAACATCACATCAATTCCAGAGCGGCGAACAAGATAAAACGCAGAGCCAGCATGGCACTGGTGAGAGAGAGGATTCGAGATATGCGCCACAGGTTAGATGTTGTGGCCAGGGAGCTGTTACACATTCATCTGTACATGGCAGCCTCCTTAACAAGAGAAGATTGGGATTGGGCAGACCGTGCCTCCTGGTCTTTAGCTGAGTGTGCTAGAAGGAATGCCTCATCTTGCCAATCTGCAAAGTTTGACCGCATGAGCAAGAAAGCACAGCAGATGGAAGAGACACGCACGGTGACGAATCTGAGTGGCACACAGTTTGATGATACAACCTTAAAGGTATTCAGCAATGGTCTCAACTTTGCTACGACCCCTAGAAACGTACACATTTCAGGATTCGTCAGTGCAGTAGAGCAAGTTGCAGCCACACTTCCACCTAATGTGGCAGAGGAAGTCCGCCGAGAGACCTGTAGGGCCCTCACCAAGGCCAGGCCGCCGAAATCGAAGATCACAACCGAGGAGAGGCTTGCACTCAAGAAACTACGGGAAAACAACAGCATTGTTGTACTACCAGCAGAAAAAGGGAACTCCACTGTCATCTTGCAGCGGGTGGATTATGATGAGAAAGTACGCCAACTTCTGGAGGACCCTGCATACAGAATTATGGAGTGTGACCCCACGGACAAGGTGGCCAAGAAGACTAGTTCTCTCTTGAAGGAAACAGGGATGCCCGATAAGATCATCAGACAACTACGGGAAAAAGCGCCAGTGCCACCTAGACTGTATGGTCTGCCTAAAATACACAAGAAGGGCGTGCCCCTACGTCCTATTGTCAGTAATATTGGGGCACCTACGTACACAACAGCCAAGTACTTGAAAGGTCTCCTGTCTCCATATGTGGGGAAATGTATTCACCACATCCGCAACTCATAAGATTTCCTGCAATGCCTCAAGCAACTGCACATCACAGATTCGGACATCATGGTTAGTTTTGATGTGGTATCGCTGTTCACCAGGGTCCCACTGAAGGACTCACTAGAACTGATTGCAGAGAAATTTGACGGTGCTCTGTTGGACCTGTTCAGTCATACACTGACATCCACGTATTTCCTGTACAGAAACCAATATTACGAGCAAACTGAAAGTGTAGCTATGGGCAGCCCACTGTCCCCTGTGGTTGCCAACATGTTTATGGAGAGTTTTGAGGAGAGGGCATTGGAGACAGCCACATTTAAACCCACATGCTTCTTTAGGTATGTAGATGACACCTTCGTGATCTGGCCACATGGGATGGATAGGCTCAATGAGTTTCTTGAACATCTTAACTCATGCCACCCTAATATCAAGTTCACCATGGAACTGGAGAAGAATGGCCAGCTGCCATTTCTGGATGTACTAGTCCAGAGGAAAGCAGATGTATCAATTGGCCACAGTGTGTACCGAAAACCAACACACACTGATTTATATCTGCAGGCCAGCAGTTGTCACCACCCTGCACAGAAGAATGGGGTTCTGAAGACTTTGGTCCACAGAGCACATGCCCTGTCAGACCAAGAGAATCTACCCATAGAGATAGAACGTCTCAAAACAGTTTTCTCCAAGAATGGATACACGGACAGACAAATTGAGAGGGCACTCCGACCAGCCACTATACCACAGGTTCCTGAAGAAGACCATGATGAAGCAACGAACGTGGCATATCTGCCCTATGCTGGCTCTATTTCTGCCAGAATCAGTAGGATCCTCCGTAAACACAATATCAAGTGTGTTTTCTGTCCATCCAACAAGATCGGGGGACTGCTGGGGAGTGTCAAAGACGACCTGGGGTTACGAAAACCAGGGATTTACAATATACCTTGTCAATGTGGCATGTCCTACATTGGCCAGACGACAAGAACTGTGGAATCAGGTGCAAAGAACATCAGAGGCACACTAGATTAAGACAGGTGACTAAGTCAGCCATTGCTGAACACTGCCTAGAACTAGATCATGCCATGAAGTATGAGGATACCAAGATTCTAGCACAAACACCCAGATTCTGGGACAGTGTTATAAGAGAATCGATAGAGATTAAAATGGCTAGACGATCTTATGAATCGTGACCCAGGGTACCAGCTAAGCAGAGCCTGGGATCCGGCTCTGGAATTGTTAAAGGAGCAACGGGGCCAGCTGCAACACTACACAAACAGAAGAACCAGAGAGATGGAGATGATAAACGAGCCGCTGACGGACTGCCAGGCGCACCAGACCGAAGATGGAACACCCAGAAGGGGGACTGGTGGGCGCGGACCGCAGAGGGAACATCCAGACCCGCAGCGGACGAAAAACGGAGCGGCAACGCTCCAACAGGTCGTGGTGAGCGGGCGCGGACCGCAGGGGGAACGCTTGGTACTCCAGACCGTAGATGGAAGCCCCAGGAGCGGGTTTAGTGGGCGCGGACCGCAGAGGCAACACCTAGAACCGCAGCGGACGGAAAACGGAGCAGCAATGCTCCAACAGGTCGCAGGGAATGGGCGCGGACCACAGAGGAAGCGCCTGCAGCCGTTGGTGGACGGGGAAGGCCATAGGCATAAACACTGGACCTGGTCCACTCGAGGAGCAGTCTCAGATCGCACCTGATGAAGGTCTCGAGCTACGTGACCGAAATATCGTGCAAGTACGACGCTGATATCCGGCAGAACACCCGACAACCCAAGATGTCATTAGATCGCCGGGAAAGCCTGAAGAGTTACATAAAAAGTCTCTATGGGGAGGAGATGTATCAGAATATCAAGAAGCTGGACAAGCTACGGCAGAAGAAAGGGAAGATGCTGAGTTCTCTCAGTTTTTTGCTGAGGTGTCGAGATGGAGAAGTGGTACCAGTATTTGCCAGAATTAAACATCACATCAATTCCAGAGCGGCGAACAAGATAAAACGCAGAGCCAGCATGGCACTGGTGAGAGAGAGGATTCGAGATATGCGCCACAGGTTAGATGTTGTGGCCAGGGAGCTGTTACACATTCATCTGTACATGGCAGCCTCCTTAACAAGAGAAGATTGGGATTGGGCAGACCGTGCCTCCTGGTCTTTAGCTGAGTGTGCTAGAAGGAATGCCTCATCTTGCCAATCTGCAAAGTTTGACCGCATGAGCAAGAAAGCACAGCAGATGGAAGAGACACGCACGGTGACGAATCTGAGTGGCACACAGTTTGATGATACAACCTTAAAGGTATTCAGCAATGGTCTCAACTTTGCTACGACCCCTAGAAACGTACACATTTCAGGATTCGTCAGTGCAGTAGAGCAAGTTGCAGCCACACTTCCACCTAATGTGGCAGAGGAAGTCCGCCGAGAGACCTGTAGGGCCCTCACCAAGGCCAGGCCGCCGAAATCGAAGATCACAACCGAGGAGAGGCTTGCACTCAAGAAACTACGGGAAAACAACAGCATTGTTGTACTACCAGCAGAAAAAGGGAACTCCACTGTCATCTTGCAGCGGGTGGATTATGATGAGAAAGTACGCCAACTTCTGGAGGACCCTGCATACAGAATTATGGAGTGTGACCCCACGGACAAGGTGGCCAAGAAGACTAGTTCTCTCTTGAAGGAAACAGGGATGCCCGATAAGATCATCAGACAACTACGGGAAAAAGCGCCAGTGCCACCTAGACTGTATGGTCTGCCTAAAATACACAAGGAGGGCGTGCCCCTACGTCCTATTGTCAGTAATATTGGGGCACCTACGTACACAACAGCCAAGTACTTGAAAGGTCTCCTGTCTCCATATGTGGGGAAATGTATTCACCACATCCGCAACTCATAAGATTTCCTGCAATGCCTCAAGCAACTGCACATCACAGATTCGGACATCATGGTTAGTTTTGATGTGGTATCGCTGTTCACCAGGGTCCCACTGAAGGACTCACTAGAACTGATTGCAGAGAAATTTGACGGTGCTCTGTTGGACCTGTTCAGTCATACACTGACATCCACGTATTTCCTGTACAGAAACCAATATTACGAGCAAACTGAAAGTGTAGCTATGGGCAGCCCACTGTCCCCTGTGGTTGCCAACATGTTTATGGAGAGTTTTGAGGAGAGGGCATTGGAGACAGCCACATTTAAACCCACATGCTTCTTTAGGTATGTAGATGACACCTTCGTGATCTGGCCACATGGGATGGATAGGCTCAATGAGTTTCTTGAACATCTTAACTCATGCCACCCTAATATCAAGTTCACCATGGAACTGGAGAAGAATGGCCAGCTGCCATTTCTGGATGTACTAGTCCAGAGGAAAGCAGATGTATCAATTGGCCACAGTGTGTACCGAAAACCAACACACACTGATTTATATCTGCAGGTCAGCAGTTGTCACCACCCTGCACAGAAGAATGGGGTTCTGAAGACTTTGGTCCACAGAGCACGTGCCCTGTCAGACCAAGGGAATCTACCCATAGAGATAGAACGTCTCAAAACAGTTTTCTCCAAGAATGGATTCACGGACAGACAAATTGAGAGGGCACTCCGACCAGCCACTATACCACAGGTTCCTGAAGAAGACCATGATGAAGCAACGAACGTGGCATATCTGCCCTATGCTGGCTCTATTTCTGCCAGAATCAGTAGGATCCTCCGTAAACACAATATCAAGTGTGTTTTCTGTCCATCCAACAAGATCGGGGGACTGCTGGGGAGTGTCAAAGACGACCTGGGGTTACGAAAACCAGGGATTTACAATATACCTTGTCAATGTGGCATGTCCTACATTGGCCAGACGACAAGAACTGTGGAATCAGGTGCAAAGAACATCAGAGGCACACTAGATTAAGACAGGTGACTAAGTCAGCCATTGCTGAACACTGCCTAGAACTAGATCATGCCATGAAGTATGAGGATACCAAGATTCTAGCACAAACACCCAGATTCTGGGACAGTGTTATAAGAGAATCGATAGAGATTAAAATGGCTAGACGATCTTATGAATCGTGACCCAGGGTACCAGCTAAGCAGAGCCTGGGATCCGGCTCTGGAATTGTTAAAGGAGCAACGGGGCCAGCTGCAACACTACACAAACAGAAGAACCAGAGAGATGGAGATGATAAACGAGCCGCTGACGGACTGCCAGGCGCACCAGACCGAAGATGGAACACCCAGAAGTGGGACTGGTGGGCGCGGACCGCAGAGGGAACATCCAGACCCGCAGCGGACGAAAAACGGAGCGGCAACGCTCCAACAGGTCGTGGTGAGCGGGCGCGGACCGCAGGGGGAACGCTTGGTACTCCAGACCGTAGATGGAAGCCCCAGGAGCGGGTTTAGTGGGCGCGGACCGCAGAGGCAACACCTAGAACCACAGCGGACGGAAAACGGAGCAGCAATGCTCCAACAGGTCGCAGGGAATGGGCGCGGACCACAGAGGAAGCGCCTGCAGCCGTTGGTGGACGGGGAAGGCTATAGGCATAAACACTGGACCAGGTCCACTCGAGGAGCAGTCTCAGGTCGCACTTGATGAAGGATTCGAGCTACGTGACCGAAATATCGTGCAAGTACGACGCTGATATCCGGCAGAACACCCGACAACCCAAGATGTCATTAGATCGCCGGGAAAGCCTGAAGAGTTACATGATAATACAGCTTATCGCACTTATTATGTTGGGGAACAAGCTAGTAAGGATTCAAAATGGTTCAAATGGCTCTGAGCACTATGGAACTCTACATCTTAGGTCATAAGTCTCCTAGAACTTAGAACTACTTAAACCTAACTAACCTAAGGACATCACACACACCCATGCCCGAGGCAGGAATCGAACCTGCGACCGTAGCAGTCCCGCGGTTCCAGACTGCAGCGCCAGAACCGCTAGACCACCGGGGCCCTCAGTAAGGATTCTGGAAGGTCGTATTATCTATCTCCATCTGTTTTAATTTGTATACTCGTCATAAATGAAAGATAAATACTGGTGAAAGTGTCATATTTGGGCTGAAAGTAATAATGTAAGTTAATATGTGAAAATGTCTGGTGACTGTACTGTATATTAACTTCAATAGCTCTGAAAGTATGCAATCAAATAGACAACACACGTCTTCTCAAAGAAGTCTTCATCGTCTTATTGCAGCCACATGTAGTAAGCGTTGCTTCACGCAGTGGAGAATGGCAAAACAGAGGCAGCGGGCTACCGAGACGTTGCGAAGTAAGCGCGGCACAGATAGCCTTGCTGACATTTGCAGACTACTAACAAGCTGACGCAAGGACTCACACAGACCGAGCGCCAAGCGAAGCCTGAAGAGTGCTGAGTAAGGAGAAGTGAGGCCAGCACGCTAAGTTGTGCTGCAATATACTAAGGGAGTAATAACAAGAAGCTGCCACCGAGGGTAAAAAAACGTCCTCCTGCCGGATATAAATAGTGGAGCGCAGGCAGCATCAGACAGATGCCATTAGGAAGTAGTTTGGATCTGAGGACGGACGTGGTCCGTGTCCAAATGTTCAATCTTCGTAGGTGACGATTCCGGAAGTCTGTTCCAGCTCGCAGGAATCATCCGTTCGCCGCCAGATGTCAAGCTCTGGGGGTCGGCCCGAGTTCAGTCGGCACCATGGCTAACTACAGCGCGAACTTACAGCAGGACCGGCCGAAGCGCGGTCTTGGTCACAGGCGCCGCCGGGGACTGACGCTCGGACTTCACGGCAACCTGGCCCTACGATGCGAGGTCCGTCCATGACGAGACCTAGCGGACATTGTGACTGACGGCTTCCCAGCCGCCGGTACAGCAGGTGTCGGCAGCTGACCTCACGGCGACGCGGCTCCGTGGGCGTGCCGTACGGGGGCGCCGAGCGGCAACGAGTTCATCTCAACCACAGGGCATCCCGGCTTCAGCGGAGCACTGGTGGCGCGCATTGCGTGCATTGTCGGAGAATCTACACAGCAGCAGCCAGGCGGAGGGATCCGCGGGGCTGGGAAGTGACGACGAGGAAGAAATTGTAAAGAAAGTTCAATAAATAAATGTAAAACTTCACGCGGTCTCAGTCTTTGGCGCAGCCACTGTGTCTGCTGCTAACAAGTACTGCAGAAGTCGTAACAAGTGGCCATCTGTCGTAACAGTCTTTTTCCACTGGGCAGCGATTTCTTGTTGTACAGATGATCACATTTTTTACCACTACATGTCTGCCTGTTTTTTTTTTAATTGCTTATGGTAGTCTCATACACAACACATGAGTTTCGTATGGTCAGTAATTTTTCCGTTTTTTAGTTCTTTCCTTATGGCTCATCATGATTTAGCTTCATTCCACTTTCTATTCTCTGCCGCTGTGGTCGAGCGTTTCTAGGCGCTTCAGTCGGGAACTGTGCTGCTGCTACGGTCGCAGGTTCAAATCCTGCCTCGGGCAGGGATGTGTGTGATGTCCTTAGGTTAGTTAGGTTTAAGTAGTTCTAAGTCTAGGGAATGATGATGTCGGATGTTAAGTTCCATAGTGCTTAGAGCCATTTGAAACTTTTTGTTTCTTTTATGATTCTGTTGAACTTAAATTAGGGCTAGTCAATGTTTCCAGAACATTGTTGGATGAATGAATGAATGATGAGGAATGAATAAGAGTATCACAACAGTCATCATTCGTATCCAGCTCTTTCGTGGCAACTACGTCATAATTACGGCTGCTTCCTTTTTATTACAGTTCAATGCCTGTGGCACAAATGTATCTTACTTGTAACCCAGTGGTCACTATTCTGTTTTCAGTCGTTTTCTGATGATACCTTGAAATTATATACGATTATCTAGACAAAGCAGGATACAGAAAACGATGCCAATAATATTTGGAAAACGGAAGTGACCGAGATTCATACTATGTAAAAAATACGGTAGGAGAAGAAAAAACAGTCACCAGTGTGACTGAGCAAATAACTGTGTCGAGAGGAAGAACAAAGGAGGCAAAACTGATTATCATATTAATTAAAGAAAGATATGTGAAGACAATAAAAGAATGATCATTGCAAATTAATAATGAATGAGAACTGGGAAATAAATGTGCATCGAAAGAAGAAGCCATTGTTGAGCTTAGGCAAGAGAGGGGAGGATAGAATAGGTTACAGAAACACGGTCAATGCAGCACTGTGGGACGACGTCAACCTCCTGGATGAAGAACAACATCTGATAAGTAACTGAAAGACCAAGTTTAAAGTAGTGGTTCGAGTTCTACTCATGTAAATTTGATGGAAGATGAAGATGGAAACTAGCTAGTTAGAATTACCATCCTGGAATCAAGATGTTGTGGAATTCGATTTTCTCATAAAATAAGACGCAACATTGGGTTCTATGGGAAAATAAAGTCACTCAATTCCGAATCTAAACGAAATTCTACAATTGTTTGTTTTGGTAAGCATAGAGAACATGAACGCCGAAAGTGATGAGTGGAAACACAGGCTTTCTTCGAATGTCATAACAGCAGCTTCTGGACAAATGTGCCGTTTGAAGATATTACTATAAACTACTAAGAAATAGACAGTTGCTTTCACTTGGTAATCAATAAATTCAAAGACAGAAAGAATGATCTACTGAGAAAAGAGTATTAAAGAACTAAGGAGGACTAATGAAACATAGGATGAACGACGAAGAGATTGAAGTGAATGTACTTGGAATAGACGGATTGATACCTCTGGCAAAAGAAAGTGAGTTTGTCATACGTTTGGTAGAAAATTATTTCCAGTCTTATGATTCATTAAGTTTTCATATCTCACTCTTTTCTAATTTTTCTGTGTCATCGTCTCTCTTAAAAATATTAAGACGAAAATCTTTGATTTTTGTTTCGTTTTCTGCGATATTTTCGTCTTGATTACATTCGTATATCACGCTATATCACTTACTCTTTGTGGCCTAAATCTTGGCAAATGTAGAGCTAAGGTTAGTTTTCTTGTTCTTCTTATCCCGACGTCCGTCTTCTGCTTCGTTCCTCCGTTTCACCTTTACGGTAATACTATCGATGAAATCTATAACTTTTCTCTTATACCATAAGTCTTGCTTTCCCTCTCCAAATCAACACATTTGTCATATTAGCTAGTATTCTAGAATAAGAAATGGAAACGGCTACTGAGCTTTTCTATATTATGTCACACCTTTCTCGTAGTGATCCCCATATCCGTTTTATTTAAATTTGACTATAGGGTATATCAATAACTACTTTTAAGGCATTTTTTGTCACTGCTGATTATGCTTTCAAGTCCAATACATGGCTCTCAACTCTTCGAAATGATTTATCGTGACACATGGCGTATGCAATGATGGCTTTTTTACATGCGAAATGTATAGGAGACATTTGCTATATGCGGTTAATACCTATCACAGAACACCAGAAGCAGTTCCATTTTTCCGTCATCGACCTTCTACGTTAGCTACACTTTCTTTCCTGTATTTATCTAAAATCTGTTTTCCAAGAACGCTCCTATACTGCGACATTTTTTCTCATACATGCACCTTATTTCGGCATCAGCCCCCTGCACTAATCTCGTCATCTCAGAGTAGCTCTTGCACCTAAATTATTTACCGTATGTATTCCAATTTACGTCTTCCTATTGTTATAAATTATGTCGCTCTCACTAGTATCGTGAAAGTCATTCCCTGATATGTTAACAGACGTTCTATGTTAACAGATGTCATCCTGTCCCTTCTCCTTGTCAGTGTTTTCCATATATTCCTTTTCTCTCCAATTCTGTATAGAACCTGCTCATTTCGTATCTTTTCAGTTCGCCTAATTTTCAACATCCTTCTATAGCACCAGATTTCAAACGCATCGAATGACTTCGTTTCTGGTTTGCCACATTCCACTATCATACAATGCTGTGCACAAAACGTACATACTCAGAAACTTTTTCCTCAGATTAAGGCCAATATCAGGTACTAGCAGACTTCTCTTGGTCAGGAACGCTCTCCCTGTTTTTGGCAATCTGCTGTTCATGTCCTTATTGCTTTCATACAATGAAGGCTTTCACGACCGGAGGTTTCAGCTGACGAGAATTCTTCCGGGTTGTATAGCCGCGGTCTATGGAACAACCAGGGAGAATTCTCGGGAACCTTATTGCTTTGTGTGTCGTGTGACATTTTGCTCCCAGAGTAGCAGAATTTCTTAACTATGTCTATTTCGTGGTCACCAATTTGTACGTTTATTGCCGGCCGGAGTGGCCGAGCGGTTCTGGGCGCTCCAGTCTGGAACCGCGCGACCGCTACGGTCGCAGGTTCGAATCCTGCCTCGGGCATGGATGTGTGTGATATCTTTAGGTTAGTTAGGTTTAAGTAGTTCTAAGTTCTAGGGGACTTATGCCCACAGCAGTTGAGTCCCATAGTGCTCAGAGCCATTTTGTACGTTTATTGCTTATCTCATTTCTGCCACTCCTCATTTACTTCGTCTTTCTTCGGTTTACTGTGAATCCATATTCTGTATCCATTAGACTCTTCATTTCATTTAAACTGTCACGGATAATAGCAATGTTATCAGCGAATCTTATCATTGGTATCCTTTCATCTTGAATTTTAATTCAATTTTTGACACTTACGTTTATTTCCGTCGTTGCTTCTTTGATGTATAGACTAAACATTAGGGATTAAAGACCGCAACTCTGAGTTGCACCCTTTTTAATCGTGCACTTAGATTCTGGTCTTTAATTCTTAGTGTTCCTCTCTGGGTTGTTGAAAATATTGTATTTTACCAGTCGTTTCCTACAGCTTACTCCCACATTTCTCAGGATAATTAACATTTTGCACCATTTTACACTACCAGATGTTTTTTCCAGGTCGAAAAATCCCATGAATGTTTCCCGATTCTTCTGAATTACTGCTTCCACTATCAAGTGCAGCGTCAGAACTGCCTTTCTGGTTATCTTATCTTTCCGAACACCAGACTGATCGTCATCTAATAGATCTTCAACTTTCTCTTAATTCTTCTGTATATTATTCTTGTCAGCAATTTGGAGGCGAGATCTGTTAAGCTGATTTTGTAATAGTTCTCATACTGACTGTCCGCAGCTCGTGGTCGTGCGGTAGCGTTCTCGATTCCCACGCCCGGGTTCCCGGGTTCGATTCCCGGCGGGGTCAGGGATTTTCTCTGCCTCGTGATGACTGGGTGTTGTGTGATGTCCTTAGGTTAGTTAGGTTTAAGTAGTTCTAAGTTCTAGGGGACTGATGACCATAGATGTTAAGTCCCATAGTGCTCAGAGCCATTTGAACCATCATACTGACTGTCCATGCAATCTTCGGAATAGTGTGGATGATATTTTTCTGAAAGTCTGAAGGTACGTCACCATTCTCAAAGGTTCTAAACATCATCTTGGATAGTCGATTGGTTGCCACTTTCCCAAATGTTTTTAGTATTTCCTATATTATGTTATCCATCCCATGTGCATTATTTGATTTTCAATTTTCCAGAGCTCTTAAATCCTGGAAACAATATGATATTACTCTGATGTATAGGCGTTAAATAATTCTACTATAACACTGAATTTTTATCAGTACTGAATAGCATAATTCGGTCACGTTTTCGTAATAGCTAACTTAATCCCATTGAGTTCCAGTACAGCACTCGTGGCTGCCGCATCGCTGTCACGAAGTGGGGCAGAGGCAGTTTCAGGTAAGTTTTTACAGTCTGACGATAATTTATGGATCTGTAGTTTTAGCTTGACGATGTCCACTATGGACAAACGGTAGTTACTGTTATTCCGAAGAAGGTTGGGTTCTCCCGACTGAAACCTAGGTAAATTCTAGGTAAACGGTGCAACTGAGGCTGTTGATTATTAAAATTAAAATTAATATTTATACAGTTGCTGACAGGGCCGCGAAATGCTGAAGATATTTAACTTAATCCCTCCAGCCTTAGTGTTGGCAATATCTATTACAGCGCTTAGTGTCTCGAAAACTAGGACTCTTCGTCCTCTTCCTGCTTTGAGCGAGAAATGTTTACTACGTCTCCTTCACCAGGCTGCTGGGCTCCATATAGCCGCTATTTAAATCATTTCATGTGAATGCGCTTTTTATATTTCTTACTAATATTCTTAAGATTATCCGATTGAACCGAATGTCTAACGAAATTGAACTCTGGCCTTTCTTGCCTTTCTTCAGTCTGTACACTGAGGTGACAAAGTCATGAAGTAGTGGTATGCACTTATACGGATGGCGGCAGCATCACGTACATATGGCGGAGTTGTCATTTGTACTCAGGTGACTAATGTGAAGAGGTTTCCGACGTGGTTATGGCCGCACGGTGGGAATTAACAGGCTTTGAAAGCGGCATGGTATCTGAAACTCGACACATGGGACATTTCATTTCGGAAATCGTTAAGGAATTCATTATTCTGCGATTCTCAGTGTCAGGAGTGTGCTGATAATACCACATTTTGGGTATTACCTCTCATTATGGATAACGGTGGTGTTTGCATAGTGTTTTCAGTGTTAACATACAAGAAACAGTGTGTGTAATATCCGCGTACACCAATACGGGACGTGCGACGAACCTATCCGTTTAGGGAGTGTAGCGAAATTTGACATTAATGGGCTATGGTAGCAGACGACCGACGTGAGTACCTTTGCTAACAGACCACATCACCTGCAACGTCATTCCTGGGCTCGTGACAACATCGGTTGGAACTTATACGCGTGGAGCCGGCCGGAGTGGCCGAGCGGTTAAAGGCGCTACAGTCTGGAACCGCACGACCGCTACGGTCGCAGGTTCGAATCCTGCCTCGGGCATGGATGTGTGTGATGTCCTTAGGTTAGTTAGGTTTAAGTAGTTCTAAGTTCTAGGGGACTTATGACCACAGCAGTTGAGTCCCATAGTGCTCAGAGCCATTTGAACCATTTATGCGCGTGGCAAACCGTGGCCTGGTCAGATGAATCCAGATTTCAGTTGGTAAGACCTAATGATAGGGTTCGAGTGTGGCTCAGACCTCACGAAGCCATGGACCCAAGTTGTCAAAAGGCACTGTACAAGCTGGTGGTGGCTCCACAACGGTGTGGGCTGTGTTAACATGGAATGGACTGGATCCTCCGGATGTTTAGCTACTTGGAGACCATATTTTTAAAAACTTTATTGATACAATGAAATAATAATTATACAAAATAACCCACTACTTAAAGTAATTAGTGGGCCTTATAATTAATACATATGCAGCTGCAGCTTTCTACTTTAACTAGTGACTATTACTATTGCTACAGACAAGGTAATAGCAAATCTGTTAGTCTAATCTACAAAACATAAAGCTTAATTCTGCAGAGTTACAAAGTGTGCCAGAAGTATTACAAATCTACTACTGCTGGTCTGCCTACCGAGCTAATCTCAGTGGGGATGCCCGTGGCACTGGGCTGACCCAAAATTGCTATAAATCGCTGCAGCCCCTATCGTGTTAGTGTTGCTAGTTAATGTCTACAATTTGCTAATACCGAATAGCTAAATGTAAGTGCTGTATCGGGTTGACGTCTTTGATACACCTCCCTCCCTGATCCTGGGGCGCGGGGGATCTCGGTCGTAACGGCGATCGGCCATTCCGCGCCCGGTGGTACTGGGCTGGTGCATCTCAGTCTTAGTCGGCTTTTATTCACTGATGATTATGGTCCCTAAAGAACTCCCTCAGGTTCTCCTGTGGTACCTTGTTTGCCAAGGTGTTGAGGTTCTGATAGGTATCGGCACGTCGTAGCAGGGAATAGGTGTCGCGGTTCGGTAGTTGGTGTTAGGCAACAGCTGAAAGACCCTCCACCCCGTTTCCTCATTCTCCCACGCCTCCCCCCCCCCCCCCCCCGCCCTTCTTCTAATTGAAAATTTGTCTTCTAGATGTACCCCCATGATCTCTCTGGTCATGTTGCATGTTCTCGGATCCTGAAGTCTAATGGACATAGCCCCATTAACACTAGCAGAGGCCCCCCTCCCCCAGGCATTGTTCAGTATGCCCCGACAGAGCGTAACAGCATATTCCGCTGCATCCTTCTTACAGCCATGGCAGGCATCACCCTCATGCCCAAACTCCAGCCCCGTATCATACTGTTGACGTTGAAATACTGTTATGGTACAGTTTAATTAGATCTGGTGGTAGATGGAATCTTTTATGGCCAGTATTGATTAGATTATTTAAGACTTCAAAAGCTCGTTGGGCTATGGCATCTATATGGGATTTGTAATTCCATTTTTCATCCATTATGACTCCTAGATATCTAACCTCTCGGGGCTGTTGAACTGATGTTTCTCAATCCTTACAGTAGGATTCCTAATTAGACTACCTTCGAGCAGTAAGTACATTGATTTATGTGGTGCAACCTTCATTTTCGATTTGTGGCACCATTCAGCGAGCAATTCCATTGCCAAGGTGTTGAGGTTCTGATAGGTATCGGCACGTCGTAGCAGGGAATAGGTGTCGCGGTTCGGTAGTTGGTGTCGTATTTCGGTTGCCACGTCGTCGTATATTGGACACTCCATTCCACTTTTGGTTCCAAGTTCTCACAGCTGCGGTCGCCGATCAGCAGGAGGGGGTCGTCTGCGTAGGCTATCAGGTCTAGCCCGTCCTCACTGAGCTGTAGTATTTCTAGCAAAGGTTGCCCCAGGACAGATCCCTGAGGGCACCCTTTCGTTTTACTTATTTTTCCGCTAGGCCATGATAACCAGATCTCCCTATCCTCACAATAGCTGCTCAGACAGCCTTAGAGGGGCCTTTGGCACTCCTTCTCACGTAAGCGGAGAAGAGCGAGGCTCCCCACAGGTTTTCAGAGGCGCCACTGATGTCCACCGTCATGCTCTCCACATACTTGTGCGGGGCTGAGCTGCAGACCTCGGCAGCCAGGACAATTGCATCAGACTCTGATTGCCCCAGCCGGAGGCCAAACTGCCTGTCGCTCATCCCACGCAGTTTCCTGCGTGCCGTCAGTCTGTTAGCCAACAGCCTCTCCAATATTTTCCGCAAGATATCCAGGAGACATATTGGCTTCCATAGGATACTTGACTTTCACCTTCTTTTTAATACCGACATTTGCCTTTTTAGAAGTTTTCAGACATTTGCCAAGCCTTAGGCACTCGTTGTAAAACCTTGTAAGCTCGTTGTAAAACCTTGTAAGCTGAGGGGCGAGAAACGGCACCACCTCCGCTACTATGCCGTCTGGTCCTGGAGACATCCCCCTTTTTAGTGATTTGATATATGCCACCACTTCTTCCTCCGAGAAGCGGTACACCACAGTGTTTTTGGTGTACTCATCAAGATCATCCCTGCAGATCTGACGCTGCATTTTGGTTTCCTCGTTCTCTTCATCATCTGGAATGGATAAACATGTCTTCCATGGTTTTCAAGGGAATCTTATGCCATTATTCCTTCAAAATAGTGGCACATTCAGGTAATAATGTGGGAAGTAGGTAGCGATCATGCACCCTTTTCTGCAAAGTAGACCATAATGGTTCAATAACTCTGAAGTGGTGGCTGTGATGCCCAGGGGAGATGCGACAATCTTACTGTTGCTCAGACAGCCAGTCCTGGACGGTGCGAGGTGTGTGAACGGGCAACCTGAGGTCATGGAACACAGTATCACCATTGGGGGAACAAACGTTTAACATGGGGTGGACCTGATCAGACAAAGTGGTCACATAATCATTGACAGTAACGGTACCTTGTACGGCATCCTTGGGGCCCATGGAATACCACGATATGGCTGCCCAAATCAACACCGAACTCCAAAATCTTTCGATCCCGGGTTGTAAATTTAGCCAAAAGTTGGAAATGGTGTGAAACAAGACTCATCCGACAGACTGACTTTCTTCAGTCGCTCCATGGTGGAGATTTTGAGACTTCGACATCACGTTTGCCTGTTACGGGCATTTGCTGCACTAATGTGCGGTTGTTGAAAACTAGTACTCCCTGCCATTCGCTGCTGATGGAGCTCCCTTGGTGTTGTTATGGTACTGACACTGTTCGCCGGTGCGACAAGCAGTTCTGCACTGATATTCAAAGCTGTCGATCCTCTTCAGTGACCATCCGTCACCATCACTAAACACAAACTGTAGGCCACGTTGTCACTTAGCGGCGGTGTTTCCCCGCTTTCCTGTATTCGGTTTAAATCTTCGATACTCTACCTCTTGAAAATGCAGACACTTTGGATACCATGATTACATACTATCACCAACATTTCGCCCACCCCATAGTCCACAGGACCTTAGAACTCAACTTCTTTCCGTGTTTCTTTGGCAGACTTCAGATTCCGATTCTTTGACTGATATCCTTCTTCTTCTCATGATGAGCTCTCTCACATCCGTAAGGATAAATGCTGCGAGAGTTATTGGTACATTTTTGTGAGGTTTCGTTCCCCTCTTTACGTCTCTTCCCGATGACTATCAGTGAGCTTTCAACCTATAACAAGTCTGTGCCCAGGAAAAACAACTGTGCAGATTATAGCATTAAGTCGCGGAGAGTTGGACCACTAGGTGAGACGGACCAGTTCCATATCTCACAAATGCGTCGCAAGAGAGCAGCTCCCGTCATAAGTATGAGGAAGATGTTTTGTGAACTAACCTTGGCGCAAAAGTGTAGCTTTTATTTTTGTGCTATTTTAGGAGAAACGCCACGTTCTCTGATCTGGTAATCCGGTAAGTTTTATCGTTTAGTTACGCAGTTTTGGTATTAAGGCTTAGATTGCACAATATTGATGCAGTTTCTTTACTGAAAGCTTAACAAATATATAGGTATGAAACTAACTTAAAAGGCCAATTTCTTTGCTACTCATAGATAGAATTCTGTGTGGTCCAACTCTCTCAGACAATCGGGAGGGATGGCCCACAACAAAATTTTTAATTTATATTTCGAAAAGGGATTGAATAAGTCGTATTTTCTATAGTTGGTATTTTTTGTTTCAGGAAAATGCCAACTAGTTACAAACAGACTGGGTGTAGTGGGCGAGGCGAATGGATTGAAGATGCGTTGATGAAGGCCATGAACGCCAAGGGGGACAGTTTCATGGGTGTCAGTGCTGAAGCTACAGCCATAGTTTGGGTTCCATGCAATCTTGCAGTGACGTTCTTGTAGATATTTCCAAAAGTGCGATACATCTTCAGGTCCATCGTGAAATAAATATTGTACTGCATGCCAACAGACCCACGTGACTGCGTTGGTTTCAGTACGTAGGACATACTGTACATCCGGAAATAGGAGAAGCCGGGGTGTGATGTGTTCCGAAGTCAGTCGTAAAAAATACGAAAAAATTCGTCGCACCAAGCGCCATACGTCTTCTGCATTACCACATCTGAGACGGTGCTCGTCCGTGTCCGATACTCCGCAGTCAGCACATGGAGGGAAGTCCGCCACATTTATCTTGTGGAGGCGTGATCGGGTGATCTGTTTACCATTGACTGTGATGTACGATGTGGATCGGACGTCTGTATCCAGTGTAACCGCGTGTATCGTCCGCCGCAACACCTTCCAACTAACATGAGAGTTTTTGGTCTCCACGATGATTGGTGGGCTCCTCTGTTCAAAAAACGGCTCTAAGCACTATGGGACTTAATATCTGAGGTCATCAGTCCTCTAGACTTAGAACCACTTAAACCTAACTAACATACGGACATCACACACATCCATGCCCGAGGCAGGATTCGAACCTGCGACCGTAGCAGCAGCGCGGTTCCGGATTGAAGCACCTAGAACCGCTCGGCCACAAGAGGCCGGCTGCGCCTCTGTTGCAGGGCGCGATATGTATCCCGCACCGTCGCCTGTTTCGTCGGGTGTGGACAAAGCTGTGTTCAATGTAAGAGTCGCCGAAGTAGTAGAAGAGTGGGGGTATGTCCTACGTCGTGAGTGGGGGCGTGAGGGAGGACGGAGCCAAGGACTCCAGCAGCAAACCTCTCAAACTTTCTGAGTGGTGGTGCCGCAGCCTGATGAGCGAGCTGAAAAACAGGGCGGCCGCTCTGCCGTGTGCATAGACTAGGCCAAGACCTCACCTTTCTGGGAGAAGGGTCAGCGACTCATAACTGACTTCGAAGAGCATGCCTGTATTGACGTACCAGATGGCCACCAGTGCACGACTCAAGGCCACACCCAAACTTCCATACTTCGTTAGCCATGCGTCTACAGCCTGTACTCATACAGCCATTACGTGTAATGCCTTACAGGTGAGACATTGCCCTTGAAAGTCGCTTGCCCGTCGTCGACGGATAAATACGATATCTAACACAGGCACTGCGATATCGTATAGTTGACATGACTGCGACCTTTCGTCTAGAAGGTTTAGAACGGTTGTACCCTCCACTTCCGCATGAAGTTTAACATTTATTAAATAAAGTAACTGAGATGGCACTCTTCACAGTCCAGACAGGAAAAGCAAATAATAATTCACACGCAGGAGCTACTGCAGCACATGACTATCCAAATAAGTAATTTTCCATAAAAATACGAAAACAGTCCATATTTGGTCAGTCTGCATTTTCTTAAGGCTGCAGAGTTACATGATGGGCCGTTGCCACACTATCTTCGCCTGAGTTGTGATGGGTTAAAACAAAACCGATGGTAAATTCCGGAGTAACGAGAAGATGTTGTTACCGAGATTTTGACATTTGTTTCACGCGTATATTGCCCCTAGCAGCGAATCTTCTGGAACTAACCTCAAAGAGTAATAATAATTACAAAATTTACTGAGTGTCAGGAACAGTTCCTTTGCACGAAACTTCAGCCAAAGCTTGTGTTGATCGCACTACCATTACGACACCGATTTTAATTAAGGTATCGATTTTCCACCTTACGCTCCGGAATACACAGAACCTATCTGCTGCCAGCGGGAAGCGAGCTCTGGTCTTGACTCTCGAGTTTAATTTTCGAATTACATTGCGCGTGGCAACTTGACAGCGGGAAAAAATTATTCTCAAGCCGGCAACAGACAGCAATTTTTTTCCCGGTGTTTTTAAGTTTCTCTTTTGGTCTCTTCCTCGAAGGCCGTTTGCTAATAAGCAAGCGACAAATTATTCTTTACTACGCTGGAGGCTGCATGAGCCCAGGTGTAGGTGACAGTGGCGTTAATCGATTCTGAAGAGCATCCCTCTTTGTTCGTACTCGTCTGTTTCCGTGTGTCCTCGTGTTTCGCAGTACTACGCTCAACAAACTCGCGGATTTCTTAATTTCGATTGGAAGAGAAGTGTCTGAACAAGATACAATTCTAATGAAAAAAATGTGTCTTTCTCATTTAGTATACAGAGTAAGTCGGGGAGAGCTGGACCACTTTTTTTTCCTCCAGCATAAAATTAGAGTATTTTTCAACTTTATTTTTGACTTCCGGCAACATGTTCATATAGAGTGTCATATAAACTTCAGGACACTGTATTACTGATGCACAGCCACTTACAATAAAAGAGATGTGATGTAATGAAAATGTACATCAGTAATCTATCTCACCTATAGGTCTATGGGTGATGCGTAGCAGTGTACTGGGAGAGATGGATCGTATAAAAATGGCTCTACATGAGACACAGAGTCAATAAAAATTATCTATTTTTATTTCGAATATGTTGAAATAAATACAGAATGTCACCATTAAAATATTTTAGTCCAAAACAATTTGACCAGTTCATTACAAACCTTGATTGAAAATTGTTCGGCAGCAGAACACACACATAAAATAAAGTTTCAGTTTGGCACGTTTTCGCAGCCAGTGGCTCGTTCTTCAGGCTGAAGGGTTGAAGGGGAAGGAAGAGGGATGAACGGAAAGGACTGGACAGATCTACGAAAAGGAGTAGATTTTGGAAGAAAAGACTGATTGTTGGGGACTGCACCAGGCGAGATTTGAAAACTTCAATTCGAATCTCGTCCGATGCTGTCCACGACAATCAATCTTTCCTTCTCAACTCGCCTGGTAAGTCTCCCCGACTCGCGCTTCTGGGTGACTTTTCCGAGATCTATCCCTTTTCATAGACCGCTCCTTTCCCTTCACCCTTCTTCCTTCCCCTTCAGCCCTTCTATCTAAAGGACGAGCCACTGGGTGGGGAAGCTTGCCTAATTGTAACCTTCTTTTATGTGTGAGTTCCGCCGCCGCTACGTGAGTAGAATTTTTATCTAACCAATTGCAATGTACTGTGAAAAATTGATTGTTTTCGTTGTTGATTGAACACTGGCTTTTCTAATGAGTTGTTGGCTTTGGTCAAGCATTAGCTTGTCTTTCTTCCACCACAGCAGTTACACTTATTAGCATATGCTGAACAAATCCATGTTATCATTGTGGACAGGAAAAGCACTGAATCCTGATGTCATTTTTAGCTGTTTCGTAACAGATTTCACCACACCCAACACATTCATATTCACCCCATTCATCAAAGCTACTTTTTTAATCTTTTACAGTATACTCAATGTTCTATATTTCTGCTTCTGATGAACACGGTGAACTATTTGCACTATTTATCCTTATGTAGCTCTTCAGTCCAGTCTGTTTTCTTTTCACTTGTATTTTGTTTTGGTGATCTTTTTTGTACCCTTTTTATGTTTCATTTCGTTTATCATCCCTCTGTTTCTTCAGAGTTTCAATACTTTCTGCAGAGTTAAGCACTTCGGATGCAGTTATGGCCTTCTTATTCAAATTCGTTGTTTTATCAATAGAAGGAATGGGTGGTATTTCTTCCAAAAGTTCTGTCGATGTTGGCTTAGGAGCAGCCAGTTTGGAAGTGGTAATGCTGGAACTTTTAGTTTTAGCAGGAGTGACGCCTGAAGTTGTGTCAGTGAAGGAATGTGACTTGTGGAGATAACTCTGCTGTTTCGATGTGTTTGGAATCACTAGGTCCTATGACAATAGGACCTAGTGAAACGAGGCCCTACGCAACCCTCCACGCAACTGGATCATCAACAGATAGGAGAAGATACCCATTAACTGAGCTGACAATAATTTGTCTGATTATCGGTGGAATAACATACGACATGCGTGTTGACATACCTGGGTGATGAAGCGTAAGGAAAGTAGCGACATACCCTTCTCCATAGTGTACGAAGCACATTTTTCGTTTCACCATATACATTACCTCAGTGTAGGAAAGTACCGAGATATATGTTTTGTTTACTTAGTACACGATGCGGTGCCAGGTACATTTATTTTCGGTGTGGTAAAAAAGAAATACAAATTACAAATGTGTTTAAAAAGTAACAAAAAATAAATAAAAAATTTTAAAAAATAAAATAAAGAGAGAGAGATAGAGAGGCGACCGCTCGCGATAAGCGGGAAGTCCGAGTTGGAGTCCTGGCGTGGGGCAAATTTTAGCGACATGAGTAGTGTAGTAATTAATTTAATAATGTAAACACATGAGAGGCTATAACGCAAGGAGACACGTGGAAAGGCAATTTGGTATTCGTTTCCAGGGTTCTGTACCCCAGTCGGTTAAATCGGAACACTTGTTAGATAACTTTCTTGTCCGTCGGTCTGTCTGTCTGTCCATCCGACTGTTCAACACACTTCTTCTCAGTGAACGTATGAAACAGAAATTTATGTCACATAGTGAAGTCTATACTCCCTTAGCGGTGCAATAAACGTTAGCTTTTAAGGCAATGCAATTAAAAGATTCGGCCATTTATGTCACATACTTAGATACTCGCAAAGTCACTGATTAAAACCTACAGTTTACTTCCCATTGACCTTGAAGCACGATATCTTCGGAGAAGCAAGATTTCGCAGTACAAAGAAAGGAAGAAAGCCGAAACTTCTGAAATTGTAACTATATCACACAAAATTGTTTTGTTGTCATTTGTTTCAGAGTCTCTGTCTGTCCGTCCTTCTGTTAAGGCCGCTTTTTCTCGGGATCGGTTGGAAGTTTCAAGTTGAAATTTACGCCACCTACTAAAGTCTATGGTCCCTTGGCAGTATAATAAATGTTTGTTTCTAAGTCATATGCACACCCTCAGTGTGCGAATCCTACCCTCACCTGGGCAGTTTTTGAGTGGAGAGACAGAATACAGAGTATGAAGTAAGAGGCGCAAATTTGGAAGAGGGAAAATCACGCAGTTACAGCGTGACCGGAAGCTGGCCACGTGGAGAAGTCATATAAGAGCGTTTCGAGTAGACGGCCCCCCGGACTACAGATGTTTAAAAGACACAGTAAATCTGTGACCACACAACTCAACCAGCGAACGAACTCGCCCGTCTGACTTTGGTGGGGATGTGTGGAAAAATATAAGAAAACTTATGGTGATCTCTGAACAAAGGCTGTAGTTGAGAAGGATGTCATAAACATTTGACGCATTTATGAGAAGTCTCTTTCCATCTCTATGCTCTGGTGGAATTTAATAATTCTATTACTTGGTTTCTAATTAGCGGATCTCTTTAGCAATACTGCCTCTTTCTGGATGGAAACAAATGTCTAATACTTGCCTACTTCTACAGCTCTGAAGCAAATGAAACTGAGAAAGGCGCCTGCTCCGAATGTTGTGTTCCCTGAGTTCTTGAAAAATCCAGGTGGATCTGCAAAACAGTGCCTGCTGAATTTCTAAAACAAGCTCCCCCGGGCCCGTGACATCGCCAGTGATTTTAGGAAATCGAAAATCCTTACTCCTCTCAAACTAGGAAAGCCAGGATGTAGTCCCTCGACATCCCCAATGATTTTATAAAATCGAAAATTGTTGCTCTTCTCAAACCAGGAAAGCCAGTAGATACGCCATTGAGCTATCGGGCCATCGCATTGATAAGCATATGCTATGAACTTCTGGACAGATTATTAATAACAGAATTTCCCTTGCGATGGATAAAGTAGTCATTCCAGAACAGGCAGGTTTCAGAAGTGGCCGATGCTGTGCCGACCAATATCTGGCATGACCTCATTTATAGAAGCTCGTTTCCAGAAGCAGCTCTGAAGCAAATGAAACTGAGAAAGGTGCCTGCTTCGAATGTTGTGTTCCCTGAGTTCTTGAAAAATCCAGGTGGATCTGCAAAACAGTGCCTGCTGAATTTCTAAAACAAGATCCTCCGGGCCCGTGACATCGTCAGTGATTTTAGGAAATCGAAAATCCTTACTCTTCTCAAACTAGGAAAGCCAGGATTTAGTCCCTCGACATCCCCAATGATTTTAGAAAATCGAAAATTCTTGCTCTTCTCAAACCAGGAAAGCCAGTAGGTACTCAATCGAGCTATCGGGCCATCGCATTGATAAGCATATGCTATGAACTTCTGGACAGATTACTATATAACAGAATTTCCCTCGCGATCGATAAAGTAGTCATTGCAGAACAGGCAGGTTTCAGAAGTGGCCGATGCTGTGCCGACCAATATCTGGCAATGACCTCATTTATAGAAGCTCGTTTCCAGAAAGTAAACCACATATTCGTTTATAGATTTACCTTCGGCATATGAAACGGCCTCGAAAAAGAGAATGATATACAAACTACAACAAACAATTACATGTAAAAGGATCACCAGATTAATCCAGAATATGCTGAGTAATAGAAGTACTGAAGAACATGTTAATAAAAGATTCAGTTTTACCTGTTCTCTCAAAAATGGGCTTCCCCGGGAGCCAGTCCTGGCACCGCTTCTTTTTAGTACATATACGATTGACATACAACATCAATGAAATTTATCAATGGTGATATGACACTGACAACCAACATGAAACATTGGAGGAAGGAAGTAACCATGTAATAGTAATAATGCACAAATACCACGTGAAACGTGCCTCAAAACTAATGTTCAAAAATCAGAAGTAAGTGCTTTCCATCTTAGATACAAATTGACTAACAAAAAAAAATTTTGTTTACCTTGGCGGAGAAAGTGTATGGCATAATACTTGCTCCACATACCCAGGAGTCATTCTGGACAAATTAGTGACGTTAAGCGACATCTCAAAGAAACTGCCCAAAAAATGAACTCTAGTAACAACATTTTCAGCAAACTAGCTTGAACCTTGTGGGGAGCAAAAGGGAAGACATTGAGAAATTCTGTGCAAGGCTTAACGTACTCTGCCGTAGAATACTGCGCTCCGGTGTGGTGTAGGAGCCGTCATACTAACAAAGTCGACGTCCAGCTAAACGAAGCAATGAGGATCGTAACAGGCACGCTGAAGCCTTCTCCTATTAGTTTGCTTCCGATCCTAGCCAATATTGCACTTCCTGAACTCCGCAGAACGGTCATGGCTCAAAAGTGTGCTTAAAAGTAACCAGCAAGGGAAGTTATCACCCCATCCAGAAAACTTTACATCCTCCTCCTCCAAATCGTCTTTGGTCTCGACGTCCTATCTAGAGAGACACCGATCTGGAGGACAACTACGACATTCTTGCCAAATGGACTGAGCATGTTGCCAATAATAAAGAAATTGGGAACTTGAATATTATCTCACAAGCAGAAGACAGAACTCCGGGAATTGATCTGAACCATCAAATAAGGAGTTGTCTGAACCGTTTTAGAGTAAGCATTGGTAGATATAGAGACATGTTCCTTGACCTGCGCCATAGGGTGGTGGGGTTTCGGGTTCCGCAGAATAGGTCAGGAGTTCACTACACTCACCTGGCTGCTACACGGGTAGCGGAGGCTGTGTGGCGTGGACTGGGCGGTTTTTTAGGTTAGAAGGCCTCGGGAAGGTACGGGGTGGACTGAAATCTCAAAGGGTACATGGAAAATACAGGACATGCTTGGATCAAGGAACAGTCGGAATTGTAGTTGTAAATTGTTGTAGTTGTGCTGGGAAAGTCCCTGAGCTTCAAGCGCTAATAGAAAGCACAGAAGCTGAAATCGTTACAGGTACAGAAAGCTGGCTAAAGCCTGAAATAAGTTCTGCAGAAATTTTTACGAAGTCTCAGACGGTGTTCAGGAAAGATAGAGTAGGCAGAATTGGTGGTGGAGTGTTTGTGTCTGTCAGTAGTGGTTTTCTTGTAGTGAAGTCGAAGTAGATACTCCGTGCGAATTGGTATGGGCGGAGGTTATACTTAACAGCCGAACGAAGTTAATAATTGGCTCCTTCTACCGACTCCCAGACTCCGATAATATAGTTGCTGAACAGTTCAGAGAAAATTTGAGTCTCGTAACAAATAAATACCCCACTCATACGGTTATAGTTGGTGGGGACTTCAACCTTCCCTCGATATGTTGGCAAAAATACTTGTTCAAAACCGGTTGTAGGCAGAAAACATCTTCCGAGATTGTCCTAAATGCTTTCTCCGAAAATTATTTCGAGCAGTTAGTCGACGAACCGACGCGAATTGTAAATGGCTGCGAAAACACACTTGACCTCTTAGCCACAAACAATCCAGAGCTGATAGAGAGCATCATGACTGATACAGGGATTAGTGATCACAAGGTCGTTGTAGCTAGGCTCAATACGGTTTCTTCCAAATCCACCAGAAACAAACGCAAAATAATTTTATTTAGAAAAGCAGATAAAGTTGTAACACGTATGCTTTGCCGGCGATGGGCGAGACATGACAGAATCTCTGACCAGAGAGTAGTTTGTCGTTAGTTGTCGCTTCGCTAGTCTGCGCTTGTCTGCACGAGTTGACGGTAGTCTGATGTAGTCTGCGTGAGTTGGCGGGAGTCGGCATGCGTCGGCTGTGTGCTCTGCTCGCGGCTCTGGTCAGGACTCTGGAGGATGAGTATTGTTGTAGAAGGTAAAGAAGCAGCCTTGCGCATATTTAATAATGTATGTTAATTGTAATTTAATTTGTTTCTAAAAATCCCCCAATAATAATTTTTATAATATAGAGTAACTCTTTTAAAGAAAAGCATTCATTTCAATTTAAAGAATATTTCCAATGCATGATCATTCCTTCCAAGAACCAAAAAAATATACGCCAGCATTGCACGAAGCTGTGTCGAAAAATATCTAATTAAGAGCAGATATACTTGCAGTTTTTATTGAGGTAAGAATTTTTGCTTTTTTATTCAGAATACAGGGCCGAAGGGCAGCGCTGCTGTCCTCATAAAATTTATCAGGTTACTAAACTTTTTTATTATTTTTGGTGTTTAGGAATTTTTCTGTTTCGAACTTGACATTAAATGAGAAAAGAATTTTGTGGGAACATTAAATGTGAATGCATTTCTGCACACAGACTATAAATGGGAGCCAATTTTGTTCAGAGGTTACATTATTAAAAAAATCATTTAATTATTATTTTGTGGGGAGTTTATGCATGGTTCATATTTTAAATATAAATAATTCTGTGCGGAGGTTACACTTGGCTCATTTTCATTTTCATTACCATTTTTTATGTGGGAAGATTACACTTGGCGACATCCGGCCAGGATCGTATTTCTTTGTGAATCTTCTGAGAAGTAGTCATATATCTGCTCTTATTTACTTAAATGTATTTTGCATCTGGCGCAACGTATTTTACTAATTTGTCACTCTTTTCTTTCACAGATCATCGGCAATTTGTTGCCCGTTGTTGTATTTGTGTTTGTTGCACTTTGCATTGTCTTTGTTTCATTTGTGAATAATTTTGATTTGTGAAAAATGCCGCGAGAAACTGTTAACAGTACGTCGCGATGTGCAATGAGTGAAATAGCCGACTCGAATAATTTGACCGATAGTACTTGCGACACGCAGTGTAATGATGACAATCCTCCATTTACAGACAATCAGTGCGTACCGACACTTGTAATGATTTTTATCCTAATGATGAACAAACGAATTCAATTGTGTCCTTTGTTAATTTAACGACAATTGATGACGCAGGACGTTCTGTTACAATGAACGCTGCCCAGTTCGACACGCCCGATTTGCAAAAATTACGTAGCGAACAGATAATTGTTTCCAACGAAAATGAACAGTATACTCAAAGTAGAACAGATTTATTTGATTCCGAGGTAGTGACTAACAGTGCACATCCGATTAGCAAACATTTTCAGGAATCACAGAATATCCAAATGGATACACAAAACGTGACAATTGCAGATACACCATTACACAGCACAGGGAATAGAGTTGCTAATTTTAGCTTGGATCAAATTATGGCATTGTTGCTACAAATGAATGAACATAATAAAAAACAAGACGAAAATTCCAAGCAACAGAATGAAAGACAAGAGAACAATCCCAAACAACTTAGTGAACAGATCAAGCAACTTAATGAAAAACAAGGCAACCTTAATGAAAATTTCAAACAACTTAGTGAACAGAACAAACAACTTAATGAAAAACATGACAACCTTAATGAAAATTAGACAACAATTCCAGACAGCTTAGTGAACAGATCACAGCCGTTGCCGCGCAGTGTCATGATACTAAAGAACAATTACGTGAGGAAATGGAGGCTTGTGCTAGGAAAAGTAGTGAAGAAATTAGATCTGTTGCTCAAGAATTAAGGGATATGCAAACAGCTACAACAGAATCACTTAGAGGCGAAATTAATGCAGTCGGTAAACAATGCTCTGAAAACGCAACACAGTTACGCGACGAGTTTAAATTAATGTCAGCAGAACTTTCGCGTACACTGGATGCAAAAGTAGACGCGAAATTCGACCAACGGAACAGTCAAATTGACGAACGTTTTAATCACCTACAAAACAGTGAAACGCGTTTCCGTAAATTTATACAGGAACAGAATAAAGTAAAGCGACAAGTCATGGAAACAATTACCGCACAGAGACAGGAAGATAAACGTAAATTGTTTACGAAAGCGAAAACATACGTAGACAACAATATTGCTACAGTATCAGACGAAATTAATACTATCAAACAGTTGAACACCGGATTGCGTGATGAAATGTCCGATCTTAAAACAAAAACAGACACACACACAGTAGACTTGCAGACAGCGACCGACAGACTTGAACAATTAGAACTAATACAGGATCCCGATGTCATCAAAGCAGACGTTAAAAAATTGAACGAAACCACACGTAAAATACAAAAACAGATTAATGCTTGTGACACTAAAAACGATGATCAGGTAAAAATACTGACTGAAAAATATGACGAATTGGCCAGTCGTATTGACGTTATTGAAAGTAATAATGACAGCAAATCAGACGATACTTCACCGATTTCGTTTAATCAAACACCTGAATTCCAAAATCTACAGCAGACAATCAGTGAGATAGATTCGTCTAATAATACATTACGTAGAAAATTGTCAACTTTACAGCAAGAGGTAACAGAGAAGAAAAATGTTTCAGCGTTTAACACATCACAGCAGACGCCACATTCCGAACATTTCTCACACTCACACAGCCAGTATAACTTAAGTAATTTACAGAGACTACGTGACTTAAAATGCGAAAAGACACAGACAAACAGATTCTTATGCAATCGTGAACCTGTTCATAAATTCAGTGACGATAACGTTGATTATAAGCAAATTTTATCCGTAAAAAATTCTAAGGTATTTGAATATGACAGAGCACAGGTACACGCTTTGAACTGGATATGACAACTTATTTTTGTACTTTCACCAGCTTGGCCTGTAGTGCAGAAACTAGCATTGGACTGGATACAGCAATTTGCTTTTGAATTTTCACCGGCATTGCCTGTAACGCCAAAGCTAAAATTTATTTGCAGCGCGTAATTGACCTCAGGGGATTCATTAGGCTTTAATGAATATGTACCGTAGCGTGCACAGGGCCCCGAGCCGTAGTAGTGCTATTTCATTTTTAGTTTTCTGCACTGCTGCCTTCTCTTCTACTATCCTTTGTATCTATCAAAACAGCTCTTTAACTATCGCTCTATCTAGGATTAAGAATGAGTAAAGAAAACCCGATATAACATATTTTACCGAAAGTGACAGTTCTCTTTAGACACTCCCGAAATGACGACTATCGCCGTAATTTTAATAACAGACAAAAAAAATTTTAATCATCAGTATGTGTAAAATTATCAGCAACAGCGAACGCATTTTGGTGACAATAGACGTTTTTCACCGCAACAGCATGAAAGCCAGCCGCTTAGCATACCTAACCAACAATGTAATGTACAAGGTCAACGAAGCTTTAATGTTTCGCCGCGTGCACCCATAGCGTCGGCCCCAACAAATAGTAACGCACAGCAACAAGGGAATCAGTACGTACAGAAAACACACTATTTCAATTCCTATCGCAATGCGCCGTATAGAAATGACTATCATGAGAGACGTAAAAATAATGAGCACAATTTTCAGCGTACATTTAATAACAGTCGATCTTATCAGCAGCAAGAACATCAGCAACAACATATTATCATGAATGAACCAGACAGTAGGTATCATCCAGAACGTAATACGTCTGGAAGAAATAACAGAACAGTACAAATAGTGGAAATGCCACAGCATTCTCCTGAAAATAATAGCACGTCAGATAGAATTTGACTAGATAGAGTACAGGTTGCATATTCCAGTAACGCCAGCAATACTTTTGACACGCAGAAGCTTGTTCACGAGAATTTTATTTGAAACATGCTTCGTTGAATGCACCACTTTTATCGCACCCAGATCTTACCAGAAATTTTTCCATTGCCACCGACAGTTCTAACACCGCATTAGGGGTACACATTTTTCAGGAAATTGAAGAAGATGGTTGTACAGTAATTAAAAACATCGCTTTTGCAAGTTGCATTCTGTCACCTGCTGAACGAAATTATTCTGTTACAGAACTTGAAACATTATGTGTTGTATGGGCTTTTACCAGATTAAGGCATTTTCTTTATGGAAGACACACTACCGTTTACACAGATCATAGAGCGATACAGTTTTTACTTTCGGCTAAATTTACACACGACAGATTAAGTAGATGGAAACTTTATTTGCAGGAATTTAATTTTACAATTGTTCACATTCCCGGCACACAAAATATTGTAGCAGACGCACTATCCCGTTCTCTTAACAACAATCAGCAAGACATCGCAACCAACTTCTGCAAAGCAAATTTCAGCGTCATGTACATTCAACAAGTTGCATTTGAAAATTTCATGTCGTCGTCATTACAAGACATAGCACAAGAGCAGAGTAAAGACAACGTGTGGAAAGAAATTAAACACCTTTGGCAAGATAGGAATAATATTACCATTAGAAACGATTACACTTTACGCAATGACATTCTGTTTCGCCGCTCTCATCCTAACAGCAACAATTGGTTATTATGCATTCCTGACGAACTTGTTAACAAATTAATCTGGTATACTCATTTAAGTTACGCACATTACGAAGCCAGAAAATGTTTTCTTATACTGAGACAGAACTGTTATTTTACCAACATGGAGAAACGTATACGACGAGTTTTAGCGTCATGTAAAATCTGCCAGAAAGCTAAATCAGACACCACTTCACATGTTCCTCCATTACATCCAATTGTACCTGTTAAACTGAGACATATGGCCGCTGTAGACATTTTTGGTCCGATTCCCAGAACTAATAGAGGTTTTTGCTACATCTTTGTCGCTGTTGAACTCACTTCAAAATTTGTTACCTTCACTCCGTTACGCAAAGCTACTGCTAAAACTGTTTCGAAAGCATTTGTAAAACATTTTCTATTTCATGTAGGGCATGTGTTGAAAGTAATTTCCGACAATGGATCACAGTTTCGATCTGCTATATGGACACGTATGTTACGAACTAGAAACATTTCTCCGATCTATATATCCAGGTACCATGCTTCTTCGAACCCTTGTGAACGATTAATGAAAGAAATTGGTAAACAGTGTAGAATGTACTGCCATAAAAAACATATTGATTGGGACACATACGTACTCTCATTCCAGGATGTAATTAATACCATACCAAATGAATCTACTATGCTATCTCCGTCTGTTACACTGAAAAATGTTGCACCACCTAACAAAATTAAAGAATTAGTACCTTTCCTACATCTCGTCGACTATGACACCATGAAATAATTGACATTGGGCTGAACATCAAACGTGCCGCGGAGCGCCGGAGAAGACAGCAAAAACAGGTTTGTACACGCCGTGACTTTCACATTGGACAGAAGATATTAGTACGTACACACTATTTATCCAAAGAGGAAAGAGTAGATGCAGTAAATTTGAGCTTCTATACGCAGGTCCATATCGGATTCGCAATATTCCACACCCCAATGTAGTACAGGTCGAAACTTTGAGAACCAGAAAAACCAAAGGGAACCTCCACATCTCCAACATCAGACCTTTTATTGACTGAAGATACTTTATGATTTATCACACTGTAATGCTATTTGCTAATTTTTTTATGACCACTTATGCAATTATATTCACATGAACACTTACTGATGGTTATCGTATTTTTTCTTGGCAAGTGCCCGACAAGGTAAGGTTAGCAGGTCGCTCTTCTTGTCGTTACACATCAGACCGTGCATATTTTTCCAGATGAACTTACACATTTTATGACCACTTATGTAATTATATTTATGTGACTACTTACTGATGATTGTAGTATTTTTTCTTGGCAAGTGCCCGGCAAGGTAAGGTTAGCAGGTCGCTCTTCTTGTCGTTACACATCAGACCGTGCATATTTTTCCAGATGAACTTACACATTTTATGACCACTTATGCAATTATATTTATGTGACTACTTACTGATGATTGTCGTATTTTTTCTTGGCAAGTGCCCGGCAAGGTAAGGTTAGCAGGTCGCTTTTCTTGTCGTTACACATCAGACCGTGCACATTTTTCCAGATAAACTTATGTATCTTATGAATAATTATGCAATTTTATCTAGTGACATATTAATTTTATTAAATTCTCTCTCCATTAAAGTTTTCAATTCTCGCCTCTATTAACTACACAACATACAAGCTGAACACAAAGAAGGTCATATTTCTTGTCATCATATATCAGACCGTGCATATTTTCCATTTTTCATGTATGTATGATTGTTTTCCTGTTTTATTTGTATGCACTATGAAATATTTAGGATATAACAAACACCAGTTGACTTTGACATTTTTGCCTTATGATATCTCAACATCGTGACTATTTTACATTTTCTTTTTTTTTTTTTTTTTTTTTTTTTTTTGCTGCTACATTGTGATACACTGTGTACATTTTTGCCTCTGAACATTGTCTATGTTTTTGACATATTACGTTTTCTGTCATGCTATGCTGTATGCTCAATTATATCACTAGAAACCAGTTTTTATTTAATGGGTATATGAATTAAATGCAAGACATTAATCTTTGTTCATCATTTTCAGAAAGAAATAACGTGTAAAAGAAATAATTTAAACAGAAATGGGAATTTCACCTTCGGAATGAACGAAAGAAGATGCAATACCTCGTGAAGAAGAGTAAATGGATCAGAATTAACAAGCATTAACAAGAATATACTATACACATCGTAGAATAGCAGCCTTAACTAATTTTTTCTTTCAGAATACGAGGCGATTGATGCAGGCTGTCAGACAGAACTACACATCTTAGTTTTAGTGATGAAATATGCTAGAAATAAGGAATAATTGTATAATGAATAAAGAAGTGACTTTTTTGCAGATGATAATGAATGGTGATGAATAATGATGAAGAATATGCTACTATGGATAATGAAGTTTTTCTTTACAGGTGATGATAATAATGGAGTTATGATAATATGGATAATGAAGTTTTTTCTTTACAGATGAGGATAATGATGAAGTTTATATATTTACTGTTAGTTAAGAAATGCTATGTAGTTGTTTAAGTATTTGTTGCAGTTCGTTTTGACAGTATGTCTTATATCGCATGGTATGATGACTGAAGGTTTTGGAAAGGACAGCTGGAGATATTTTTTATACACATTTCACTACCTGTTAATTCGAAATTCACTACTTTTCAGCATAATATGCGTTTCTTCTTTTAGTTTAATAATCCATTTGGTATTTTTTGCAGGATAAATTATTCATGAAATTAATGTGCTATAAGCAGTTGTTCATTAAACCTATGTCATTTATGAATGTGATCACATATACTCTACTTGTTTCATAACCTTGCTACAGCTGACTCATGACGAATGATGTTACACATCTTCATTTGCAGCAATAACTCAAAAGCAAATATGCCCCAGTAATTAATTATCGATCCCAACGCAATGTGCATTGCTAGCACAAAAAAAAAAAAAGTATTACCAGTCCCAAATAATGCTACCAGTTTAAGAGAGTTCTGAGTAATACTGATCAGCTCTGAAAAGTATGACACTTGAATAATGAATTCTGAGTAATACTGAATGATGCTTTGTAATAATGCATAAATACTACACGCATAATTTCTGTAAATAATATTTCTTTTATACTCTATAAATGCTATGCCAATAATTAACTCTTGCTTTGAATGATCACTTCTGAATAATGCATAAAAAATGCTTTGTAACTGGCCAATGAGTGCCAGTGATTACTATAACTAAGTGCATTATGTTAATACTATGCCATTCATTAGCTCCTGTTTTGAATGATGACTTCTGATGGTTTGTAACTGGTCAATGAGTGCCATGTTCTCTGTAAACAGATATTTATGAACATTCTTCTGTAATACTACATACATGGTTCAGAAATGTTCAGTAACTGGGCGATGAGTGCCACCAACTACTCAAATCAGTTGTTAGACTAGTGTAATTCTCAATGAAGACTAGTATGTGACTTAATGTCCTTCACCTTCTGACCTAATTACCAGAAATTACTGCAATATCCGTTTGTCCTGTCTATCCTCATGATCATGGAGCACTATATTTGGTTTTTGCACTAATTCTACGTTGGTGTACTTTACAAGAACGTAGTGTTGACACGACATGCTGTCCACCACCTTGAGCGATGGAGATGTTATTATGGTCCCACTGTTTGGTGTACCTAATGTACTTACAAAATGATAGCATGGAATATTATTACGACATTTCAGTGTCTTGGCTACACTGATTAATACTTCAAGGAAAAGAACTTCAGATTGTCTCACTTGGTGTTGTGCTTCTATAGAAAGATATGGACTTTCAGTGCAGCTGTGTGGAAACTAAAGTGCTACAACCATGACGCAATCCTTCCCATTCCTTTCCTAGTTCTTGTAAAATGGTAAACACTTATACAATGCGTTTAAATTGTTGTAAAAAGATAAAGACATATACAGTGCGTGTGCACTTCATTTCATTTGTTAATAAGATTAGTTGTCCTAAATATGCTAAAAACTTATGCAGTGCACAGTGCGTGTGCACTTTATTTCACTTCATGATATGTTATGTAAAAATGCTAAAGACATATACAGTGCGTGTGCACTTTATTTCACTTCATGATATGTTATGTAAAAATTCTAAAGACTTATACAGTGCGTGTGCACTTTATTTCACTCCATGATATGTTATGTAAGAATGCTAAAGACTTCTACAGTGCGTGTGCACTTTATTTTATTCCATGATATGATATGTAAAAATGCTAAAGACTTATACAGTGCGTGTGCACATTATTTCACTCCATGATATGTTATGTAAGAATGCTAAAGACTTTTACAGTGCGTGTGCACTTTATTTCACTCCTTGATATGTTTATTTGTTGTAAAAATGCTAGAGAGTTTTACAGTGCGTGTGCACTTTATTTCACTCCATGATATGTTATGTAAGAATGCTAAAGACTTCTACAGTGCGTGTGCACTTTATTTCACTCCTTGATATGTTTATTTGTTGTAAAAATGCTAGAGAGTTTTACAGTGTGTGTGCACTTTATACCATTTGTCAACATGTTTTGTATTCATTACGTATACATTTTGTGATTTGCTGATATGTTCTGAACAACAGTGCGTGTGCACTTTTGTCATTTGTCAATATGATTTGTACTCATTATGTTTATTTGTTGTAAAATGCTAAAGAGTTTTACAGTGCGTGTGCACTTTAAGCCATTGGTACTCATTACGTATACATTTAGTGATTCCCAGATATGTTCTGTACTACAGTGCGTGTGCACTTTATACCATTTGTTAACATGATTTGCATTCATTGCATATACATTTTTGTGATTTGCTGATATGTTCTGAACTGCAGTGCGTGTGCACTTTTGTCATTTGTCAATATGATTTGTACTCATTATGTTTATTTGTTGTAAAAGTGCTAAAGAGTTTTACAGTGCGTGTGCACTTTTGCCATTTGTTAATATGTTTTGTACTCATTGTTTATACGTTTTGTCATTGCCTGATATGTTCTTTACTCAGTGCATGTGCACTATATTTTATTTCATGTTCTGCACCTATATATATGTATATATTCTGTGATTGTGAAGTTAGTTAATTAAGAAAAATTTGTTGCTCATGGCAAGTCCAATTCACTCACCATCGCTGCCAAATTTTTGCCCCCCCCCCAGTGGAGGGTTATGTAAGACGTATGCTTTGCCGGCGATGGACGAGGCATGACAGAATCTCTGACCAGAGAGTAGTTTGTTGTTAGTTGTTGCTTCACTTGTCTGTGCGAGTCGACAGTAGTCTGATGTAGTCTGCGTGAGTCGGCGGGAGTCGGCATGCGTTGGCTGTGTGCTCTGCTCGCGACTCTGGTCACGACTCTGGAGGATGAGTATTGTTGTAGAAGGTAAAGAAGCAGCCTTGCGCATATTTAATAATGTATGTTAATTGTAATTTAATTTGTTTCAAAAAATCCCCCAATAATAATTTTTATAATATAAAGTAACTCTTTTAAAGAAAAGCATTCATTTCAATTTAAAGAATATTTCCAATGCATGATCATTCCTTCCAAGAATCAAAAAAAATATACGCCAGCATTGCACGAAGCTGTGTCGAAAAATATCTAATTAAGAGCAGATATATTTGCAGTTTTTATTGAGGTAAGAATTTTTGCTTTTTTATTCAGATTACAGGGCCGAAGGGCAGCCCTGCTTTCCTCATAAAATTTATCAGGTTGATAAACTTTTTTATTATTTTTGGTGTTTAGGAATTTTTCTGTTTCGAACTTGACATTAAATGAGAAAAGAATTTTGTGGGAACATTAAATGTGAATGCATTTCTGCGCACAGACTATAAATGGGAGCCAATTTTGTTCAGAGGTTACATTATTAAAAAATTCATTTAATTATTATTTTGTGGGGAGTTTCGCATGGTTCATATTTTAAATATAAATAATTATGTGCGGTGGTTACACTTGGCTCATTTTCATTTTCATTACCATTTTTTGTGTGAGAAGGTTACAAAGTGTCACTAGAAGCCTTCCTAAGACACAATCTCCATTCCTTCCGAACTGGCAAATGTAGACGAGATGTGGCTCAAATTCAAAGATATAGTAGCAACAGCAATTGAGAGATTCATACCTCATAAATTGGTAAGAGATGGAACTGATCCCCCGTGGTACACAAAACAGGTCCGAACGCTGTTGCAGAGGCAACGGAAAAAGCATGCGAAGTTCAGAAGAACGCGAAATCCCGAAGATTGGCTAAAATTTACAGACGCGCGAAATTTGGCACGGACTTCAATGCGTGATGCCTTTAATAGGTTCCACAACGAAACATTGTCTCGAAATTTGGTAGAAAATCCGAAGAAATTCTGGTCGTATGTAAAGAACACATGCGGCAAGACGCAGTCAATACCTTCGCTGCGCAGTGCCGATGGTACTGTTACCGACGACTGTGCCGCTAAAGCGGAGTTATTGAACGCAGTTTTCCTAAATTCCTTCACCAGGGAAGACGAATGGAATATTCCAGAATTTGAAACACGAACAGCTGCTAGCATGAGTTTCTTAAAAGTAGATACCTTAGGGGTTGCGAAGCAACTCAAATCGCTTGATACTGGCAAGTCTTCAGGTCCAGATTGTATACCGATTAGGTTCCTTTCAGATTACGCTGATACAATAGCTCCCTACTTAGCAATCATATACAACCTCTCGCTCACCGATAGATCTGTACCTACAGATTGGAAAATTGCGCAGGTCGCACCAGTGCTTAAGAAGGGTAATATGAGTAATCCATCGAACTACAGACCTATATCATTAACGTCGGTTTGCAGTAGGGTCTTGGAGCATGTACTGTAGTCAAACATTATGAATCACCACGAAGGGAACGATCTATTGATACGTAATCAGCATGGTTTCAGAAAACATCGTTCTTGTGCAACGCAGCTGGCTCTTTATTCGCACGAAGTAATGGCCGCTATCGACAGGGAATCTCAAGTTGATTCCGTATTTCTAGATTTCCGGAAAGCTTTTGACACTGTTCCTCACAAGCGACTTCTAATCTAGCTGTGGGCCTATGGTGTATCGTCTCATTTGTGGGGCTGGATTCGTGATTTCCTGTCAGGAAGGTCGCAGTTCGTAGTAATAGACGGGAAACCATCGAGTAAAACTAAAGTTATATCAGGTGTTCCCCAGGGAAGCGTCCTGGGACCTCTGCTGTTGCTGATCTATATAAATGACCTGAGTGACAATCTGAGCAGTTCTCTTAGGTTGTTCGCAGATGATGCTGTAATTTGCCGTCTAGTAAGGTCATCCGAAGACCAGTATCAGTTGCAAAGCGATTTAGAAAAGATTGCTGTATGGTGTGGCAGGTGGCAGTTGACGCTAAATAACGAAAAGTGTGAGGCGATAAACATGATTTCCAAAAGAAATCCGTTGGAATTCGATTACTCGTTAAATAGTACAATTCTCGAGGCTTTCAATTCAACCAAGTACCTGGGTATTAAAATTACGAACAACTTCAGTTGGAAAGACCACATAATATTGTGGGGAAGGCGAGCGAAAGGTTGCGTTTCATTGGCAGGACACTTAGAAAATGCAACAAGTCCACTAAAGAGACAGCTTACACTACACTCGTTCGTCCTCTGTTAGTATATGCTGCGCGGTGTGGGATCCTTACCAGGTGGGATTGACGGAGGACATCGAAAGGGTGCAAAAAATGGTAGCTCGTTTTGTATTATCACGTAATAGGGGAGAGAGTGTGGCAGATATGATACGCGAGTTGGGATGGAAGTCATTACAGCAAAGATGTTTTTCGTCGCGGCGAGATCTATTTACGAAATTTCAGTCACCAATTTTCTCTTCCGAATGCGAAAATATTTTGTTGAGCCCAACCTACATAGATAGGATTGATCATCAAAATAAAATAAGAGAAATCAGAGCTCGAACAGAAAGGTTTAGGTGTTCGTTTTTCCCGCGCGCTGTTCGGGAGTGGAATGGTAGAGAGATAGTATGATTGTGGTTCGATGAACCCTCTGCCAAGCACTTAAATGTGAATTGCAGAGTAGTCATGAAGATGTAGATGTAGATGTAGATGTAGATGTAGAAATGGGGTATGGAAAGTTCACCAATGTGCTGTTGTGGTGCATCAAATGAGACAATGGTCCACAACCTACATGAGTGCCCCTGCAGATAATTCCCAGGTGCCATCATGGAGCTGCAATCCGCTTCTACGGCAGCAGTCGCTTAGCTCTCTGGTCTGGATATAACTATGTAGGTTTAGGTTTTTAACTTATTGTATTCTTATTTTTTTTTTTTTTTTACTGCACTTGTCCAGACTAGGTATATTTTATATTCAAAAATGGCTCTGAGCACTATGCGACTCATCTTCTGAGGTCATCAGTCACCTAGAACTTAGAACTAATTAAACCTAACTAACCTAAAGACATCACACACATCGATGCCCGAGACAGGATTCGAACCTGCGACCGTAGTGGTCGCTCGCTTCCAGACTGAAGAGCCTAGAACCGCTCGGCCACACCGGCCGGCTATGTTCAAATGGGAACGTTTTAGTTGTCTCAGCTGAGAATGTTGTATATCTATCACTGTTCTTTTTAATTATCCTATGTTTCTTGTAATATTGTAATATTAACATGCACCTTCTTGGTGATAGACACTGGTGTTGTGTATGTTTTGTGTATTGCCTTTTTTGTGATTGTCGTACATTATATATTAACATTCTCGAGAAGAGACTCAGCGGTGAGTCATTGGCGAAGGCTGACAACTCGGAAGCTCGTCAAAGACCGAGCAGATCACACGACAGTTGTTTAACATGCGCGCCCCTTAATTCTCGAAATAAAAGACGAAACAGCTATTAGCTTTTAGATTCATTTCATTTGTTCAGTTACGTTTAAAGTACATTTTGAATCCGTGAATAATGCGACTGGAAAAGGAAATCCACATTGAAGATTCCACGTGAAGTGAGTACGCACGCTATACACTTAGTTTTGCATTTTTTAATACTTATCAGTGTTTGAACCATTGAAGACCCGCTTGTTGCGATATAGAGCACTTAGTGAATTCTTAGTATTCTTCTAATGTTGTCAAGGTGTATCGTAAAATGTTTAGTGTAGCGTTCAGATTACTTTATTCCAGGGCCTATGTGATAGTGGGATATTGAACGCGTACCTCCATTACTAATTGTAGCGCGGCAGTACCATATTTAGGCTATGTTGTTGACTTCTTCCTAGATATCATCGTAGTATGAGGGTCGTTCAATAAGTAACGACCCACATTTTTTTTACAAAGCCATTAATATACATAGACAAACGTCCTTATTTGTTCTTCACATATGATGTTTGTTCTGTGCACCGGAGAAGTTTAGAACCGTTCTCGCAGACGGCAGAGCCATAGTGCAGCGTGGAAATGGCGTCTACTTACGACTCACGTTACAATGAGTGTGCTGTTACTGAATTTTTGTGTGCAGAAAAAGAAACCGTGGTGAACATCCATAAACGTCCGTGTGCAGTGCATGGCAATGCTGTAGTTGATAGGTGTACAATTGGGCGATGGGTAAAGAATTTTATAGTTCCAGGAAATGCAGAAACAGAGTTCCGCGATAAGCCATGCTCGGGATGTCCTGTGACAGCCACTGCTCAAGACAAGCCGAATCGTGAGGATGCCATTATTAGTGCCGACCGGCGCTTCGCAAATCGACAATTGGTTCTAGAGTAGTCAGTCCGCATTGGAAAAGCGTCTGCAATGATTGAGACTCTCGGATATTAAAAGAGGCGCTAGTGATGGGTCCCGTGATTGCTCAAAGAGGGCCACAAGATTCAAAGAAAGGCCATTTAGTCTGAATTGTTGGAACGTTCTGAGAACGACGGAAAGGCCTTTCTGTCACGGATCGCTACGGGGAACGAAAGCTGGGTGCACCACTTTGCGCCATAAACAAAAAGGGTGTCCACGGACTGGCATCATCCTCATTCACCACAAAAGAACAAATTCAAGACAACCTCCTCTGCCGAAAAAGTCATGGTGATAGTCTTCCGGGATTTTAATGGCGTCATTCTCGTGGATGTGATTGCCAATAGGGACAACCATCAATTCATACCCATTCGTGAAGACCGAGTAAACTCAAGAACCGTTTCCGACGTGTTAGATCGCACAAGAATCCAACAGAAACCTTGCTCCAACACGATAATGCACATCCACACACAAGTATGAGAACCCGGGAACACATCGCCAAATTGGGCTGGACATCATTGCCTCATACACCTTGCAGTCCAGACCTGGCAACCTCTAACTTCCATCTCATTGGGCAGCTGAAAGATTTCCACGGGGAAGACACTTTGAAGATGACGGGAGTGTCAGTCATGCAGTGAAAACATAGCTACGCCTACAGGACAAGAGATTTTTACCAGCAGGAAATACGTGCTCTTCCATAACGTTGGCGTACGGCCATAGAACGTGATGGAGACTACGTAGAAAAATAGGACATGAGCAAGACATGATGATGTACATTGTCACCGAATTCTGACTCTTAGCAATAAATATGTACTGAGAAAAGAAATGGGGCATTACTTATTGAACGACCCTCGTAGACGTTTGCGGCACTATCTAATTGAGGTTGTCCCTGTAATTGTTACAGGATGGGCATTGTGGTGGCATGCAGGCACTGTCAACTCTGGGTTAGCCTACGGTGTTGATTTACGGGTTGTCCTAGTCTAGGAGGAAGATTTCTGATGGTTGCATACTATGTCAGAATGCTGTTAAGTATTAGTGTAACAATATGTACGTTATCACATGCGGCAGAGATATCGAAGGAGACTATGTTGATTGCACTGGATGATCGCAGTCAAGAGTTCAGTCATTACAGAGCACGATTGTCACAGGCCCGAAGCCGCCTTGGAAACTTATCCAGACGCCATTGCTTTTGTGTGTTAACAAACCGTTTCAGAGTTTTACTACTGTCTGAGCTTCGTCAAAGTGGCACCAAACATCCAGCACAGTGAGGCCCTCGCATCTGTTCCAGTAAGAGAATGATTGTTTACGTAACCTTTTTCTGTTACGAAGTACTACATACCTCACATTTGAGGATGTGAAGCAGACGTTGAATGGTTCACATGACTCTAAGCACTATGGCACTTAACATCTGAGGTCATCAGTCCCCTAGACTTAGAACTACTTAAACCTAACTAACATAAGGACATCACACACATCCATGCCCGAGGCAGGATTCGAACCTGCGACCGTAGCAGGCGTGTGGTTCCAGACTGTAGCGCCTAGAGCCCCTCGGCCACCACGGCCGGCCACGATTTCATTCAGTAAGAGCTGATGCTGCGGTTCGATTACGGCGCAGACCTCACGAAACCATAGACCCAAGTTGCCAACAAGGCACTGTGCAAGCTGGTAGTGATTCCATAATGGTGTGGGCTGTGTTTACATGGAATGTGCTGGGTACTCTGGTCCTAATCGTTATCTTAGGCTAGTTGGAGACGATATGCAGCCATTAATGCACTTCATGTTCCAAAACTACGATGTCATTTTCGTGAATGACAGTGCACTATCTCATGCGGCCACAATTGTTCGTGATTCGTTTGAAGAACTTCTTGGACAGTTCGAGCGAATGAATTCGCCACTGGCATTGCACGACATGAATCCCATAGAACATTTGTGGGACATAATCGAAAGATGAGTTCGTGCCGAAAATCCTGCACCGGCAACTCTTTCGCAGTTATGGCAGCGTGGCTCAGTATTTCTGCAGAGGACTTTCATCGACTTCTTGAGCCCTTGCCTCGTCAAGCTGCTGCGCTACACTGGACAAAATGAGGTCCGGTATGATATTACGAAGAATCCCATGACTTTTGTCATCTCAGTATACTTTCTGTAGCCTTTACAAGGTTGCTTTCTGTGGGGGCGGCGAAAAGATCTTCTTGTGCTGCCAATGCGACTTTCAACTACGGTCGTGCCACACATCTAACGGACGGGGAAGAGGTATCATTCATTCCCTCTTTGTAACCTGTCGAATGAACTACCAGATCAGTTTCATAACAGTTCCGTCCGCATGGACAAACCTTCTGTATCGGAAGATCCCAATTCATTTTCAAAGAGTTCTGAATAGCAATCTGTCCCAACTCCATCGAATCTTTCAAGGCTTCTCAACTCTATGTTACAATGGGAGATGTTATACATATTGAAATACGAGACACTGAATTTGTTAGATAATGTAAGACTACAATACTTCGTGAAAAGTCGTTTAAAGATACAATGATCAGCTCTTCTGTTACTGAAAGAATTGATGCACCATTTCGACCTGTTGTTTAGCTGACCCATGCTATAGCATGAGCGTTAAGATAGCCGCAAATCAAATAACTAGAGCTGTAGAAAATAACCTTTTGATATATTATGTGACAAGACTGGTCCTGGAGGACAGTAAAGTGACATGTTCATACGTTAGTCACCGATATTTTTATGCGTACTGCGAAGAGATATGTTGGTGATCGTACTGTACATACTATCAGTAATTGTTAGCATGCTGTAGTTTCGTGAATTGACACGATTGTGCTATCCTTCCTCCAACTCTGGTATTCTCGAATTACGTCGCATCCCATCTGGAAGCCAGGCCATAAACGTTTCGATTAAATCCCCCAGATGTATGGATAAATAATTTGTATACTGATGAAAAAAGTCCTTTTCCGTTAGAGCACATATATCGTGCATTCCACTGGAGGATATTAACCCTCTTATCAAGACTCAGATACGTCTGATCTTAGCTGGAATGGGAGGCGTGGTATTTGGAGGGAGTTGGTCTCAAGCTGCCTTATGTGTCTGTATTACTGAAGGGCTAAAACAGTCACCTAATCATCCGATCGCGCGATCCCAATTATATGTTACCTATCAAACACCTTACAGGGACAACAAAAATTTTATTTTCAGAATTTCATATCGGTATACATGTGACACCATGCGTACGTACTAAGTTCCAATTCGCCGCGCCTAAAAATTGGATTTTCCGATGCTAACACCTCGGGTTCTGTTGGTGATAAAAAGGCGGGGGTCAGGTGTTTTGGACAGCCATTGGAGAAGGAAACATTCGTAGGCCTAGCAGAAGGATCGTCTTAGTGTCACTATCCTACACCAGAAGGTCAAAGTACGAATACTACACACCACCTGCTTAGGCAAACGGAGCATATTGGATGGTTATTTTTACATTTGACGTTGCCCACAATGAGCTGAATGGCACTTACCGAGAACCATTAATTCATCGGTGGTTTCTCAGAAAACCGCAAAAATTGGTTATTATTATATATTCGCCTTCACCCGATATGGCTGTGACACAGGAGACAATGACAGAGAGACACAGTGAAATAATGATAGTGGGTTGGGCTGAATGAGTGAATGAGAAAAAATACCTGGGAGTGGACGGGTATGAGCGATTACAGAGATGTAGCAGTGAGGGTGAGAGTTACAGGTAGGGGAGCGTGTGGAAATTCGAAGATAGTGCATGTCAAAAGAAGAGCGGATATGTTCGTACGGCAAAATTTCTGCGAAAATTTTTAAAGGTATGGAGGAAAGTAGCGAGAGGCAGCTGAAACCTCACTTTTCCGCCAGAGTCTTTTATATAAATAGGAACACATTCACATTTTTTGTGGTGCGGTAGGAGCATTTTTCCGCTGGTAATTGTTGAACAAATTTAGAAATTTAAACTACTGTCATAGTATACTCATTAAGAGATATAATCTTATGTTGAGGGTTTTAACCAAATAACCAAGAACTAAAGTTACAAAATGTGTACACACTCTGCGACAGCATAAATCATAGCGTGCATATTACGCAGACCGTACTTAACCAGTATTTGAGAGTACTTACGGACTAACAACGATCTTTGCACGTAATTTCGACCTTTGCTAAAATGTTCCATGAAATTTTGGGTGAACTGTGGGATGTCTGTAAATTTCCGGCAAGATGTTTCAGTGCAGAGTCTTCTGCGATCTTCAGGTCAATACTGGCGAAAACGCATGGATCTCCCATATGCGACCACAGCGGCGCATGCGTGGTGTACCCACTCTCACTGTGCCTGCACTGCATACACTTCCAGTCGATCTTCTGGACAGGGTAAGACCCCAGAAGGACGCCAGCTACGCTGAGCCCGAAGTTCCTCTGTGACAGGATTCCATGCAGAATACTGAAAGGGTAAAAAGTTTATTGCTTGACATGTGTTCTCTGCTCACGTTGTAAACGTCAGCATCAGGCATGGCATTTTAATTTATTATTGATTTATTACTAACTCTATGCGCAAGAGATTTTGCAGACAATATCCATATCTGCCATTTAATGTGCGACACATAGTTTAGGAGATACGAAGTCGAAAACAATTAGGAGCATGAAAAAACCGAAGTCTTCAACTGCAACGGTTTTACATGATTAACCTCAAATATTTAACATACTAGCCTATTTGCAAAGTTATCGTAATCTGACGTTTGAAGTTCTTTTATACTTGTGATTCGGATTCTTCAAATAATGCTGAAAAAAGAGTGAAGGTGGTGTCTGTTTGACACAAGCTATTGTAGTAAGACAGAATATTGTCTTTGATGTGCTCTGAATTCGACCTATGTCTCACGGGACACTGTACCATCTCTTATGGAACTCATGAATATGGGTTTTCAACAATCGAAGAGAATGAGAATTCTGACAGTCGACGTACTAAGTAAACTGAACAAAAAATGTTTCGCGCTACTTGTATGTTTTAGAATGCATGTGGGCTTAACTCGTAGTGAGTAGAGAATGAACAAAAAAGCCTTATTAAAACTAAGAGAGATAACATTACTGTGAAATAAGTCAACGTCTTTGCTCGGTGGATCACGAAAATTAAGCACCATGGGAATGGCCAGTTCTTGGATAGATGACCATCCGGCTATGCCATGTGCTGTTGGCAATTTTCCCTTTGCCTTGACGGCAGATGTGGCACTGAAAGTAGTGCTGTAAAATCCTTGACCGCCCGTCTTTGCGCCAAAGTCCTGGATTCAAATCCAAACCTCTCCGCAGTGTCCTGTGAAGGGAGGCCGAGTGGCACTGTTGATGATGATCCTTTCGTCGCGAGGGGACGTTACGCTCGGCAGCCCCCTTGATCCTATTAAGTAGGAGTGGGCTACGTGCCGGCATAGGGTTTCATTTCCGCGTTCTCTCATCATCTCCAGCACGTTAATGAAACAATACTGCACCCATTACAAAAATAAAAAAAATAAATAAAAAAATTCAAATGTGTGTGAAATCTTATGAGATGTAATTGCTATGGTCATCAGTCCCTAAGCTTACACACTACTTAACCTAAATTATCATAAGGACATACTCACACACCCATGCCTGAGGGAGGACTCGAACCTCCACCGGGCCAAGCCGCACAGTTCATGACTGCAGCGCCCCTGACCGTTCGGCTAATCACGCGTCCATTACAGTCACCTACACTTTACGGATACACTTATGTACACAGCGCCCATACTTCGAGAACGACCGCTGCCAGCAGTCGCCAAGGATCCGAAAACCTCTCCAATTACGCGGCTGAAGCTGCCCTTCGGAGGCTCCCACCTATTGATGTCGTAAGGCTTTACTTTTTACTGCGAAATAAAAAAGAATTATAAAAGTGTGAAAAATAAAGATACTCAGTTCGAAATTGTAAGCAACTGCACATCTGTGAAATGAAGAAATGCTGCTAGTTAACACTGACAAACATGTTGCTGGAATCGGTGCATTCTAACATACGTCCATTAAAACACTATTTCAATCAGTCATATAATTTTTAAAAATCTGTTGCCTTTAAATAACAGTCATAATATAACTGTGTTATGCAAAGACTATATGGAAAGTGTGATATAAGTGATGCTAGAGTGCTTTGGTAATGTATGTTTATAACTTATGTAAAGTAATATGTGAAATGTATAATTTACTAAATGTTTTGTCATGGATTAACGAAATGAAAATGTTCGCGGACGTAATTTCATATATTTGTGCAAGTTGTCATTTGTATAAAATAGTACACGCTTTGGGGCACTGTGTAGGGAACATGTTGTGTAAAAGATGGAGTGCTTTTGTACTGTACGGAAGTTATTGTGGGAAGTGTAATATGTGACATGGGTTTTGGCGCGCCACCTATAGAGCAAACGGGAACAAGAGGACAGTCTGTAGGCAGCCGTGAAAGAGGCAACACTCGGACGGAGTAGGCTATGCCTTGCCTGGAAATTGTTGCACAATAGCCCCAGGTGGAATTATTACGGCTTTGGTACAAGTTGTTAGGCTATGTTATGGACGTTAAAACGACGACAAGAAGAATTAATTAGCCCATACTTCAAGAAACGTGTACGCTGTACCATGGGTAGCGTAGCCGTCATTAATGTCAGCCACACCCAACGCCTAGGCCAACAGGTTACGAGCTGTATAACTGTAACTGTAGAAACGTGAAGCATTAATTCTAAATTAATGTTTTTTGAATAATTATTGTCTTATACATAAAAATTGGTTCACCCTGTTATTTTATTCCTAATCATTCACCTACGCGGAGTCCTTTCTTGGTGTTCGATTATTCCTCGTAAACTCGTTATAAAAACATTTGAAGTGCTTTATTCAGTATCTACAAGCATTGATTTGCATCTTTGAGTAAATGTTTGAAAATAATTTTTGTCAACTAACTTCTAATCTTAGAGTAAAACTACTGCATGATGTACGAAAGAGAAGCGCTGAAGTGAAATTTTCCTTCAGTACCGAATTAGATGTTTTCAGACAAGTTAAACGATTTTAATAGTATGATTTCCTTTATAGCAATAAGAAAAGTAAAAGTGAGTAAATAAACTTTGCTAAAAAGACGAACTTATCATACATAAATACAGAGTTTAGGTTTTGCGTAAAGTAAAGACAAAATTATTTCAGTTATTAATGAAATTCAGTAAAGTGGAAAGAGCTGTAGATAGAAAATTGCTTATGTGTCTCAGTAACACTGAAGTAGGTTTGTGTGAAAATACTGAATGACAATATAGAGTGACCACACCATACCTTTGGCTTTTGACAGATATTTTGTTAAGAGAAAGGTATAAACAAAACACCTTAATAAATTTAAATGTTCGTATTACCCTATTAGAATATTTAAGTATTTAATTTGTTGATCACATAAAATGCAAACATCGAAGCCCCATGATCGAAATTTTTTCAGCACATAGTGATGATTAAACATGCGTCGTCTTACTAGATGAAAACTATAAATGTATGTGGGTGTAGTTACTAAAAGTTTCCTTTGTCTTTCTCAGAACCATATCCTGAAAAGTTATATTTATTTGTGAAGTTGGCCGGCCGCGGTGGTCTAGCGGTTCTAGGCGCTCAGTCCGGAGCCGCGCGACTTTTACGGTCGCAGGTTCGAATCCTGCCTCGGGCATGGATGTGTGTGATGTCCTTAGGTTAGTTAGGTTTAAGTAGTTCTAAGTTCTAGGGGACTGATGACCATAGATGTTAAGTCCCATAGTGCTCAGAGCCATTTGAGCCATTTGTGAAGTTGTCTTAGGGAAAAGCAGGAAAGTAGGCCAAATTTACTTCTTCTGCTTTTCTGAAACTTAACCATTTTGTTGTATAGATAGGCTGGTGACAGCAATTCCATTACACAGAACACTTAATGAACTTGATACAGAAAGGTCCGAGATTCTGTATTACTCCAGTTTTATTTCGTTTCTTTCTAACAGCTGGAAAACGCTTAGGGAAAGGACTAATAATCTGATTTCCATATCCATTAACCATACGTCACGGTAAAATACTGTGAAAGGGGTAACATTATACGACTGTTGTGGAAAGTAGGCAAGTTTATGACGCGTGCTACGTGCAGAATTCCCCATATTATAGAGCTATACGTAGTTTTCCCATGACAGGACTATTTGTTCTGTTAGGAAATAGTGTTGTAGCATCCTCGATGGGATAGTGACCAAAATGTGGTTGTAAATTATTGCTCAGGAATGTCTTTTCAATTTGTAGTGTCGTTCAAAATACACGCCCAGCTACCAAATTGGTAGTGTAAAACGGTTGTGTACGTTAAAGTTGCCCTCTTGGTCATTTACTGAAGAAAGTCCGCTTTTGTGGATTTCTCTCAGGGTGCTGTAGAGTCAAATATTGCAGGTTTTATTTATTTATTTACACGTCAGGTTCAGCAGGACCAAATCTCAAAGGTCATGGAACGTGAGTACATGAAATTACAACATAAAAGTAATAATAGGCAAAAATAAAATGTTTATGAACCCGAAAAATGTCAGGTTATAAGGTTCTGTGATCGCAGTCAACAATACAACAAGAATCAGCTTAATTTGTCAACGAACTTCTCGACAGAATAGAAGGAGTGAACGATGAGGAAACTTTTCAAATTCGATTTGAAAGCGCGCGGATTACGGCTAAGTTTTTGGAATTCTTATGGTAGCTTGTTGAAAATGGAAGCAGCAGTATACTGTACTCCTTTCTGCACATTAGTTAGGGAACTCCGATCCAAATGCCGGTTTGATTACTGCCGAGTATTAACAGAGTGAAAGCTGCTTATTCGAGGGCAGCATTAAATCTTTGAACCAGATCCTGAACGTAGCCTTTGCACCACAGATTACTATACATCTGAACACCTAGAACTTTGAACTTTTCAGTTTCACTAATCATATTCACATTTTGTGAGATTAAAACGTGAGGTTCTGTTGAATTGTGTGTTAGAAACTGTAAAAACCTTTTTTACTGCGATCTAGGGTTAGTTTATTTTCTACAAGCCATGAACATATGTCATGAACTGCACTATTTGAAACCGAGCCAATGTTGCTCACAACATCCTTTATTACCAAACTAGGGTCATCAGCAAACAGAAATATTTTAGAGATACCCGTAATGCTAGAGGGCATATCATTTATTTAAATAAGGAACAGAAGTGGCCCCTACACTGATCGATGGGGCAACACCCCCCCCCCCCCTCTCCCCCAGCCCATATGACGTTACCCCAGTCAAACCCCACATCACAGCCATTCTCAATACCGTGAATAATGGTCTTTTGCTGTCTATTATATGAATAATAGGTGAACGAATTGTGAAATACTCCCCATATTCCATAATGGTACAACTTTTGGAGCAATATTATGTGATCAACACAATCAAACCTCTCAGTTAAATAAAAAATATGCCTAGCGTTCGATACCTTTTGTTTAACCCATCCAGTACCTCACAGAGGAAAGAGAATGTATCATTTTCAGTTGTTAAACGACTTCTAAAGCCGAACTGTACATTTGATAGCAAGTCGTGTGATACAAAATGATCAATTATCATTACATATATAACCTTTTCAATAACTTCATCAAACATTGATGACATAGAAATACGTCTAAATTGTCTACAATATCCCTTTCTCCCTTTTTATAAAGCGGCTTTACTACTGAGTATTTTAATCGTTCAGGAAACTGGCCATTCCTAAAGCAAAAATTACAAATATGGCTAAATACAGGGCTAACATGTGTAGCACAGAACTTTAATATTCTGCTAGGCGCTCCATCATATCCATGAGAGTCCTCAGATATTTAGTGGTTGATGTCTCACTATAGCGAATGATACGATGTACGGCAACTCGGGGGGGGGGGGGGGGGCACCTTGCCTTGTTGAAACCCTTCTTACAGTCTAAGCTTGAGAAGAATGCCATTGGCATTTTGCCAGCCAAAGATTGAGCCCAGCCCACTCTGTTTCGTTGGACACCTCGCTTAGGCACACGCTAGCTGATCGCAAGTTCCCAGAAATGACGACTAGTTGGTACGGTAGGTGGACTCACCAGTGTAAAAAGAGACAATCAGTATTATAGTGTCAATAGGGAAGCACTAACGCCAACGGCCTTGCCGCAGTGGTAACGCCGGTTCCCGTCAGATCACCGAAGTTAAGCAGTGTCAGGCTGGGCTACCACTTGTATGGGTGACCATCCGGTCCACCGAGCGCTGTTGGCAAGCGGGGTGCACTCAGCCCTTGTGATGTAAACTGAGGAGCTACTTGACTGAGAAGTAGCGGCTCCGGTCACGAAAATTGACAACGGCCGGGACAGCGGCGTGCTGACGATATTCCCCTCAATATCCGCATCCAGTGACGCCCCTTCACTGAGAGGATGACACGGCGGCCGGTCGGTAGAGTTGGGCCTTCCGAGGCCTGTTCGGACGGAGTTTAGTTTTTTAGGGAAGCAGTAACAGCAGAAGAGTCCGTCAGGAGGTCTCAGTGACTACGAAGATGGGCTGCTCGTCGGGTGTCACCAGCGTAAATTTCGATCAGGCGTATTTCGCGATCCTTCTATCGTTGCCCAAGTCAATTACGCGTGATCAGATCGTGAACTGAAAACGTGAAGGAACGAGCACAGCTAAACCAAGATGAGGAAGATCTGATGTACTGACGGACGGGGACCGTCGAGTATTGGAGAGGATGACTGTAAAAACGTCGCCTGAAAGCAGCGGAAGGAATCAGCTTTGAGTTCCAAAGAGCAGTCCAGTAGCACAATAACTGTGTGTAGCAAGTAAAACAGAATGAGGTACAGCGCTAGAGTAACTCCTCATGAGGCACACACTTTTGTTCTCAATACTAGGCGCCACTTGAGGTGATGTAAAGAGCGACGCAACTGCACAGTGGTGACTGAAAACAACTGATGAATCACACTGTGGCCTGTGGTAATTGTATTGAAGGGTCTGGGTTTGGTGAATGTCTCGAGAACCTTACCAGCGCCATATGTAATGCCAGCAGTGAACTGAAGAGGAGCCAGTTTATGGAATGGGGTTGCTTTTCGTGGTTAGGGTGACTGCCATTGTTGCGCTTAAGAAAAAGCTAAACACAGAAGGATATTTAGACATTTTACGGGATTCTGTATCATCACCACAGTATAGCCTGTCATAAATCTGTGAGGCAATGGTTTATGGACATTAATATTCCAGAATGAGATTGGTCTGTCCGCAACTCCAACCTGAACCCAATGGAACACCTTTCGATGAGGTAGAAAGTACACTTCGCTCCAGATCCCGGAGTGCGACACCACTACCGTCTCTGGCTTCGACTCTTAGGTAACAACGGGTTGCCACTCTTCCACAGACATTACGACTTCTGATTGAAAGTGTCCACTGAAGAGGTGAAGCGCGTCAGAAGGCTCACGGTGGACACGTCCCACACTGTGTGTGCAGATACTTCTGAACACATTGTGCATGCTTATACACAGTGATATCCAGCTGTTAAAAGAGCATTGAAAAAAGGCTGAAAACATACGTGAGCACTTTACATGTAAGGAATACCTATCGTTCGTGTCGAATTTCTCTCATGCAGTCGAATGATACGATTGCCCCACGTTCATTCCAAAGGTTCTTTAGTTGTTTAAAGTGCGAGTAAATGCGGGCGGTGATGGCCGCATTGTAGGCAACTGTAGATAGCAACATTTTTCCAGTGTATAGAAAGTGATTCTCCATACATAAATCATCTGCTAAGATGAGTGTTTAATAAAAACGTAATTCCTATTCATTTTCCCTGAATGATGCTGACTGCGTGATATCCACTCGTATAATCTTGCATGTTAAAGCATCCGCGTATCAGATTAACCACGAAGGTGGTGTCTGTACACAGCCTGTGTAGAGTTTTCAGGCAGTTTCCCACATCCAACCAGGTGATTACCGAGCTGTTATTCAAGTTCCGCCGCAGTTACACGATTCGCAGACATTTAGAAAACTTTGTCCACTTTCACAAAAATCAACACTACACGCAGGCAGTTGGGGAACACGTTTTCTGTCCCAGAGTTTTAGAGGTTAGTGAAGGGAAGGTTGTTTGGCCACATCTTAAATTGATCGTGCAAAATCCATTAATAACCATGCCGACTGTGCGCAGAAGGAGGACAAAGGCGCAAGAAAAGGAAGAATCGACTCCTTACCATGATATTTCGGCTGACAATCATCCACCCACCTTCAGTTGAGTGTTGAGAACTGGAGGTAGCTAGTAAACATCGCTAATTCTATACCACAAAGTTGATGCTGGGTCTCATGCGCAAAAGCACCCGCTACACGAACGTCACTGTCGAGTTTCACGTCCTCTTCGAATATTGCCCAGTCTATGTTGTGTCGGCGCTTGCGTAGTGGTGGGACTATGCGCGTGCTCTCTGCCCGCAGGCCCGCATTCCTACAGATAGCGCGTATGCAGTAGCGTCATTAACCATGCGCCAGTGAGTTACAGATGTAGCATAATTCGAAAACGGCATGAAACTCGGGAGAATTCGCTTATGTAGCGGCTGTCTTTGCGCATGCGTCTCCTCGCCAATTGTTTGTTGTAAAGTTATCAATATGTACTAGCTACCTCCAGAGATGAACACACACCTGACTGTGGCTGAATGGTTGTCAGCCGAAATATCGCGGCAAGAAGTTGACGTCATCTGGCTGCAGTCGCGAAACTTCATGGAATACCAAGATACTGATTACATGATTTGTATGTTGTCAAATTCTCAACATTGTACTTGGCACAGTTAATATAAGCGACGTCAAAAGATATATGAAGATAGTAACTGTTCTCGAAAGAACAAAAAAAAAAAAAAATGGTTCAAATGGCTCTGAGCACTATGGGACTTAACATCTTAGGTCATCAGTCCCTTAGAACTTAGAACTACTTAAACCTAACTAACCTAAAGACATCACACACATCCATGCCCGAGGCAGGATTCGAACCTGCGACCGTAGCAGTTCCGCGGTTCCGGACTGCAGCGCCTAGAACCGCACGGCCACCGCGGCCGGCTCTCGAAAGAACAGATACCATTGATGACCGTGCGGCTTCTCTAGAATAAATGATAATTAATTGAATCCCATAGCTGTCGACAGGTGTTGTTGACATACCTTGATGGGGACAGCTGAAAACTGGTGCCCCGACCGGGGCTCGAATCCGGGGTCTCTTGCTTACATGGCCGACGCTCTATCCATCTGAGCCACCGAAGAGACAGATGAATAGCGCGAGTGCAGGGGCTTATCCCTTGCACGATTCCCGTGAGGCCCCCATTTCCAACAGTCCACAATCTACATACGTAAAGTTCCTAATAGATACATTGCCCATCCATCTATTGTGTCTCACGGAAAGCGTGCAAGGGATAAGTCCCTGCAGTCTCGCTATTTATCTGTGTCCTCGGTGGCTCAGTTGGTCACTTCCGCTTGGGACGCAACATCAACCGAACGTGTCCGTACTTCCGCGTAGTCGTAGCGCCGCAACCCGTGTTTATAGAAATTCTTGGACTATGACCTGTGATATTCTCAGTGCTTCTTCACTACCGTCGTACACACGCTTCTTAATTCACTCACAGCGATCTCGGCCGCTCATATAGTGCAGTTATGGCTCCCAGTTTACCCCGTATGAATATCCTGTGTTTTGTATTTGACAAATCTTCTAGGAATGTGCAACCGAGCTCTCTAGAAATCCATGACTGGATAGTAGAGGTTACTGGCATCACGCCCGACCAGGTCTATACAGCATATTATGACATGCCGGAATACTGTTTCTTTGTGAAGTTTTTAGACCAGATACAACTGGAGAAAATTTTGGTGAACACTGGTGGGAAAGCAGAGTTCCGACATCGTGATCAGTCGGTGAGTACAGTTTCAATAACTAACGCTGATATTGACTATAAACAAGTGAGAGTGCTCAATTTGCCACCTGAGGTTGAGAATTGTTTTCTTAGAGATGTCCTCGCCAAATACGGTGACATCCGACAGATTAGAAACGAAAAATGATCAAGCCGTCACAAACTACAATGTTATAGTGGGGTTCGCTCAGTTGACGTGGCCGTTAAAATTAATATCCAATCCTATATAATGGTTTGTGGTTATAAGGCTCATGTCATTTACGATGGACCAGTAGGCACTTCTTTTATTTGTAACACGAGTGGCCATTTACGAGATGATTGCCCACGGCGCGTTGTCGTACTTCGAAACAATCTGCAACATCGACAGAGATTAACATTGGCTGATGTCCTAACTTAAAATCAGACGCCTTCTGTGATTGACTCCCAACCTAGTGCATCTGTGTCAGAGGACAACGATCTCGGTAACGGCACCTTCCCACTCTTACCTCAGAAACCCGTGGGCAGTCACCCCTTAGCCGCCGGTGTTGCATTATCTGTCGGTAAAGCCGCGTACACACTGCCACTGGAAACATGTTTCTGCCGGAAACATTGTTTTCTGCGATGTTTCACAAATGCTTCCGACTTTGTTTCTGGTCTCTGTTTCCGTCCACACTGGCGGCAAACATTTCTCGTGTGTTCACGCCGTCTGCAGTGCCCCTTGTGTTATTGTGTTCGTATCGTCTGCTGCTGCGTTATGTCTGGTGTCGAAGAAACAATAATGATATGTGGAGCTGCATTATTAATGCTAGAAGGTTTACACAAACAAAATGAAAGGCGTCCTCGTCGTTGGTGGAGAAAAACATTCTATAGAAGAACTGGCGGAAATAACCTGCTACGTGAGCTGAGTATGGAAGACGGCTCCCAATAGTCGAAATGTGGTTAAGGTTGAGTGCCTGTAGAGACTAGGCTTCCATCCAGGTGCAGTTGGTTGGTTGGTTGGTTAAAGGATTAAAGGGACCTTTGGCTCATGTACATCGTCCAAGAACTGCAGCAGCCGATAGCCGAACCAGTTCGAGTCATATGCAGTGTCTGCACCACTACCAGATGGTCTGCTGGCAATAATTTTTCTTTTCTCGCGCCTGTACGCAACCACGAGCGATCGTATTTTCTTCTCAACACTTCCCTTGTCCGTGCCAAAAGCTGCTGCAATTTTTGCAAGTGCATCGTGTTTTTTAACGGTATTTTTGTAATCCTTGCCCCGGACGTTCCATAAACAATCCTCCCCCTGGTACATTGCAATTAAATCGACAATTTGTTGCCTTGACCACTCCATTATTCTACAAAAACAAAGCGAAAACGAAAACGACAGTAAACAGAACACCGCTAAAAAGTTGACGACACACACACACATACGCTAGCGCCGTGCAGCGGTGACAAGTGGTAGCTAGCCGGAAACATTGTTTCCTTTGATCTGTACCGACACTGCTATGGATAGATGTTTCTGTGTTTCCAAACATGTTTCGAAACATGTTTCCAAATGGTGTCCACATCAAGCTACCGGAAACATGTTTTGAAAACGTGTTTCAGTCTCAGTGTGTACGCGGCTTAACAGATCGTAAAAAATCAAACCGATGGCGCTGAGTCACGGGCCGCCACACAGGACACGCATATGTTGGATGGCTCAGTTACGATCCACCAAATTCACATTGAAACTCCCGACGCAGAAACTGTCAATACGAGTGCAGTCGAGTGTTTACAGCAATCCGTTCCGATACCGCTTCTCGACTCGCCACAGGTGGTCAACACACAAGAAGCGGCACTCAGTCAAATGCAAATCGTAAACACAGAGGATGATGCACGCGGTGTAGAGCATAATATAAACACCCGCCACCTCGGAACTGCTTCCGAACAACGAATCAGAAAGCTGTATACAAACAACCAGTGCGGCTCCAAACAAACACAGTGAGACTAGTGAAGCCGCGTCTTCGAACTTGCCGTCACCCGTTCCGAGGCAAGGACTATCACATACTGCTTACTGCCACGACTCGCCGACTCTGCCGTCTTCTATGACACTTCGGATGACTGTGCGATGGCAAAATAAAGTTAAACATAATGACTCCGTGGCTGGAAGTAAGTTAAAAAGTAAAGTCAGCGCAAAACCTGGTACAAAACCTGCGGATGTAGGTTCGAAGTCCGACAGTGAGATGGACTTGGCTTCCTACGCTTCCCAACACCTACACGCCTCTGACGATCATGAGTCAAGCTTATAAGTTTTGTCCCTGTACATTAATAGAGTTAGGACAGATTTAAAATTAGCAATGCTACGGTAGTTTATGAGTCCGAAGCTGATACAGTTCTGTTACAGGAAGTGTCTATCTTAAGTTTTCATGTTTCACGATTAGCAACAATTCTAAACATCGCGGCGTACGGGGTACAGGTACGACCATCTCAGTGAGCAGTAATATCGGTAGAGGCATAGCTTGCAAAATTTTTGACGTCACCCTCGTCAATATTTATGCTCCATCTGGAACGACCCTAAAATCAGAAAGAGCTAACTTCTTTAAACAAGACATCATCTACTTGTTAAGCCGTAACCCAACCCAGTTGATAATTAGTGGCGCTTTTAACTGTGTGATCAACAGGAGAGATCAATCGCCAAACTTCAATTACTGAAGGGAACAACATGATCCGGTGCGTCACCTGCAACTGAAGGATGCGTGGGAACTAAAATTTCAAACCCTGGTAAAGTACACGTACCTGACCGCCACCGCATGTAGCCGTCTAGACCATTTGTACATCTCTGAGAACATTTGCCAACATGTTCTGGACACTGATGTCATTCCGGCAAGTTTCTCCGACCACTACGCCCTCTCTTTCACGATAAATCTGGCCAAACAGCATACTAAAGGGCATAGGATTCCGTGGAGCCTAAATGTTTCTATTCTCGCAGATGCCGCGCTACGAGGTCATCTCCATGACATGGACGGATTGTCTAAGGCAATACTGCAGATATCCGAGCAAGGTAGCCTGGTGCAATGTTGTGGTTAAACGGAAAATGAGATTATCCATAAGAAACTACAGTTGGCAACGGGTGCAAGATGTCTAACACACGATTGATTTTTACCAGACAGTTTAAGTATCGTTGTAGGACATCTCCAGGGGCAGATGTGGACTCTGACCACAATCTATTGGTTACGACCTGTAGATTAAAACTGAAGAAACTGCAAAAAGGTGGGAACTTAAGGAGATGGGACCTGGATAAACTGAAAGAACCAGAGGTTCTACAGAGTTTCAGGGAGAGCATAAGGGAACAATTGACAGGAATGGGGGAAAGAAATACAGTAGAAGAAGAATGGGTAGCTTTGAGCGATGAAGTAGTGTTGGCAGCAGAGGATCAAGTAGGTAAAAAGACGAGGGCTAGTAGAAATCCTTGGGTAACATAAGAAATATTGAATTTAATTGATGAAAGGAGAAAATATAAAAATGCAGTAAATGAAGCAGGCAAAGAGGAATACAAACATCTCAAAAATGAGATCGACAGGAAGTGCAAAATGGCTAAGCAGGGATGGCTAGAGGACAAATGTAAGGATGTAGAGGCTTATCTCACTAGGGGTAAGATAGATATTGCATACAGAAAAATTAAAGAGACCTTTGGAGAAAAGAGAGCCACTTGTATGAACATCAAGAGCTCAGAAGGAAACCCAGTTCTAAGCAAAGAAGGGAAAGCAGAAAGGTGGAAGGAGTATATAGAGGGTCTGTACAAGGGCGATGTACTTGAGGACAATATTATGGAAATGGAAGAGGATGTAGATGAAGATGAAATGGGAGATACGATACTGCGTGAAGAGTTTGACAGAGCACTGAAAGACCTGAGTCGAAACAAGGCCCCGGAGAAGACAACTTTCCATTGGAACTACTGACGGCCTTGGGAGAGCCAGTCCTGACAAAACTCTACCATCTGGTGAGCAAGATGTATGAAACAGGCGAAATACCCTCAGACTTCAAGAAGAATATAATAATTGCAATCCCAAAGAAAGCAGGTATTGACAGATGTGAAAATTACCGAACAATCAGTTTAATAAGCCACAGCTGCAAAATTCTAACACGAATTCTTTACAGACGAATGAAAAAACTAGTAGAAGCCGACCTCGGGGAAGATCAGTTTGGATTCCGTAGAAATGTCGGAACACGTGAGGCAATACTGACCTTACGACTTATCTTGGAAGAAAGATTAAGGAAAGGCAAACCTACGTTTCCCGCATTTGTAGACTTAGAGAAAGCTTTTGACAATGTTGACTGGAATACTCTCTTTCAAATTCTAAAGGTGGCAGGGGTAAAATACAGGGAGCGAAAGGCTATTTATAATTTGTACAGAAACCATGTGGCAGTTATAAGAGTCGAGGGACATGAAAGGAAAGCTGTTGTTGGGAAGGGGGTAAGACAGGGTTGTAACCTCTCCCTGATGTTATTCACTCTGTATATTGAGCAGGCAGTAAAGGAAAAAAAAGAAAAATTCGTAGTAGGTACTAAAATCCATGGAGAAGAAATAAAAACTTTGAGGTTCGCCGATGACATTGTAATTCTGTCAGAGACAGCAAAGGACTTGGAAGAGCAGTTGAATGGAATGGATAGCGTCTTGAAAGGAGGATATAAGATAAACATCAACAAAAGCAAAACGAGGATAATGGAATGTAGTCGAATTAAGTCGGGTGATGCTGAGGGAATTACATAAGGAAATGAGACACTTAAAGTAGTAAAAGAGTTTTCCAATTTGGAGAGCTAAATAACTGATGATGGTCGAAGTGTTGTTGTTGTGGTCTTCAGTCCCGAGACTGGTTTGATGCAGCTCTCCATGCTACTCTATCCTGTGCAAGCTTCTTCATCTCCCAGTACCTATTGCAACCTACATCCTTCTGAATCTGCTTAGTGTATTCATCTCTTGGTCTCCCCCTACGATTTTTACCCTCCACGCTGCCCTCCAATACTAAATTGGTGATCCCTTGATGCCTCAGAACATGTCCTACCAACGGATCCCTTCTTCTGGTCAAGTTGTGCCACAAACTTCTCTTCTCCCCAATCCTATTCAATCCTACTACAGTAGTACACGTTTATATGCCATCTAGCTCTGCAGATGACGAAGAAATTGAAGAAATGTATGATGAGATAAAAGAAATTATTCAGATAGTGAAGGGAGACGAAAATTTAATAGTCATGGGTGACTGGAATTCGAGTGTATGAAAAGGGAGAGAAAGAAACGTAGTAACTGAATTTGGATTGGGGTTAAGAAATGAAAGAGGAAGCCGCCTGGTAGAATTTTGCACAGAGCACAACTTAATCATTGCTAACACTTGGTTTAAGAATCATGATAGAAGGTTGTACACCTGGAAGAACCCTGGAGATACTAAAAGGTATCAGATAGATTATATAATGGTAAGACAGAGAATTAGGAACCAGGTTTCAAATTGTAAGACATTCCCTGGGGCAGATGTGGACTCTGACCACAATCTATTGGTTATGACATGTAGATTAAAACTGAAGAAACTGCAAAAAGGTGGGAATTTAAGGAGATGGGACCTGGATAAAGTGAAAGAACCAGAGGTTCTACAGAGTTTCAGGGAGAGCATAAGGGAACAATTGACAGGAATGCTGGAAAGAAATACAGTAGCAGAAGAATGGGTAGATTTGAGGGATGAACTAGTGAAGGCAGCGGAGGATCAAGTAGGTAAAAAGACGAGGGCTAGTAGAAATCCTTGGGTAGCAGAAGAAATATTGAATGTAACTGACGAAAGGAGAAAATATAAAAATGCAGTAAGTGAAGCAGGCAAAAAGGAATACAAACATCTCAAAAATGAGATCGACAGGAAGTGCAAAGTGGCTAAGGAGGGATCGCTAGAGGACAAATGTAAGGATGTAGAGGCATATCTCACTAGGGGTATGATAGATACTGCCCACAGGAAGATTAAAGAGACCTTTGGAGATAAGAGAAACACTTGTATGAACATCAAGAGCTCAGATGGAAACCCAGTTCTAAGCAAAGAAGGGAAAGCAGAAAGGTGGAAGGAGTATATAGAGGGTCTATACAAGGGCGATGTACTTGAGGACAATATTATGGAAATGGAAGAGGATGTAGATGAAGGTGAAATGGGTGATACGATACTGCGTGAAGAGTTTGACAGAGCATTGAAAGACCTGAGTCGAAACAAGGCCCAGGAGTAGACAACATTCCATTGGAACTACTGACGGCCTTGGGAGAGCCAGTCCTGACAAAACTCTACCATCTGGTGAGCAAGATGTATGAAACAGGCGAAATACCCTCAGACTTCAGGAAGAATATAATAATTCCAATCCCAAAGAATGCAGGTGTTGACAGATGTGAAAATTACCGAACAATCAGTTTCATAAGCCACAGCTGCTAAATACTAACACGAATTCTATACAGACGAATGGAAAAACTAGTAGAAGCCGACCTCGGGGAAGATCAGTTCGGATTCCGTAGAAATACTGGAACACGTGAGGCAATACTGACCTCACGACTTATCTTGGAAGAAAGATTAAGGAAAGGAAAACCTACGTTTCTAGCATTTGTAGACTTAGAGAAAGCTTTTGACAATGTTGACTGGAATACTCTCTTTCAAAATCTAAAGATGGCAGGGGTAAAATACAGGGAGCGAAAGGCTATTTACAATTTTTACAGAAACCAGATGGCAGTTATAAGAGTCGAGGGACATGAAAGGGAAGCAGTGGTTGGGAAGAGAGTAAGACAGGGTTGTAGCCTCTCTCCGATGTTATTCAATCTGTATATTGAGCAAGCAGTAAAGGAAACAAAACAAAAATTCGGAGTAGGTATTAAAAGCCATGGAGAAGAAATAAAAACTTTGAGGTTCGCCGATGACATTGTAATTCTGTCAGAGACAGCAAAGGACTTGGAAGAGCAGTTGAACGGAATGGATGGTGTCTTGAAGGGAGGATATAAGATGAACATCAACAAAAGCAAAACGAGGATAACGGAATGTAGTCGAATTAAGTCGGGTGATGTTGAGGGTATTAGGTTAGGAAATGAGGCACTTAAAGTAGTAAAGAAGTTTTGCTATTTGGGGAGCAAAGTAACTGATGATGGTCAAAGTAGAGAGGATATAAAATGTAGACTGGCAATAGCAAGGAAAGCGTTTCTGAAGAAGAGAAATTTGTTAACATCGAGTATAGATTTAAGTGTCAGGAAGTCATTTCTGAAAGTATTTGTATGGAGTGTAGCCATGTATGGAAGTGAAACATGGACGGTAAATAGTTTGGACAAGAGGAGAATAGAAGCTTTCGAAAAACAGAAGAATGCTGAAGATTAGATGGGTAGATCACATAACTAATGAGGAAGTATTGAATAGGATTGGGGAGAAGGGAAGCTTGTGGCACAACTTGACCAGAAGAAGGGATCGGTTGGTAGGACATGTTCTGAGGTATCAAGGGATCACCAATTTAGTTTTGGAGGACAGCGTGGAGGGTAAAAATCGTAGAGGGAGACCAAGAGATAAATACACTAAGCATATTCAGAAGGATGTAGGTTGCAGTAGGTACTGGGAGATGAAGAAGCTTGCACAGGATAGAGTAGCATGGAGAGCTGCATCAAACCATTCTCAGGACTGGAGACCACAACAAAACAGTTCTGCGAGAGTTGTATGTGACTACATTACCAACCAACACGCAGCTGACGACCATCAAACAAATAAAGGCGAAGCTTATAAGCGTAAAGCGAATGCAGCTTGAAGGACTGGAGATCAGATCTAAAGCAAAATCCCTTCAAGAGGACGAACTGTCATCGCTGTATCACCTCATAAAACATCGTGCCAGTCGCAAGCGAGCTTTTATGTGGGACATGGACACAAATGATGGACTCAGTTTGACCCGACAGAGTGATATTATTACTGCAGTTTACCGGTACTTCTCGGATCTGTACTCGCAATGTGATATATATGGTGATGACAACGGTGATATCGTGCGTTCGCTGCCCACCATAGTCACGCCTGCGGAGAACTCGGTGGTTGTACACGATTTTGCGCCAGACGAGGTCCTTGAACTGATTTCTGGCTCGCCATCGAATAAATCCCCTGGCCCTGATGGTTTGCCACGGGAATTTTATGTGCGTTTCTGGCCCATAATCGGACACGCATTTACAGATGTTCTGAATGAAGTGATGCGGCGGATTGACGTGCCAGTCGAAATGAAGGAAGGCAGAATTGTATTGATACCAAAAAGGAAACACCGAAAAACCTTAGATATCTTCCGACCGATTACTTTACTTAATTTTGATTACAAAACATTTGCCAGAGCACTCAAGAGCAGATTGTCTCCATTAACGAAGCAAGTGATTCACAACGATCAATCATGCTTCCCTGATTACACTATTGTGACGCCCCTTTCGAAATATAGAGATGTAATAGCCATAGCGTCAGTCACTAACGTGAATCTCGCATTGCTGTTTATCGAATTTTGCAATGCATTTGGTCGCGTCCGCCACGAGTACCTCCTACAGCTACTGCAGCTGTGTGGTTTTGATCAACGGGTTATTAATGTCATGCAACATTTCGTCACGGGCATTAAAACCTGAGTCAGCGTAAATGGGCAGCTTACTCAACCCATCGACGTCCAAAGAGGAGTGCCGCAGGGGTGCCCTCTCTCCGTGATGTTATTTGTTTTATCGCTCGAGCCGGTCTTACGCTCTATTCATGACAAACTTGCAGGCCTTTCGATTGCTGGGACGTCCTTCGTGGTTCGTGCTAACGCCGACGACGTCGGAGTGTTACTGCGCAACGACGGAGACGTATCACCCCTCAAGACCGCGGTAGACGAGTACTGTTGTGCTTCCGGCGCTAAAATCAACGCCGATAAATGCACCTTTGTCAACATTCGAGGATTCGACTCAGTTATTGTACCGTGGACGAAGCGTGTCGAAGCCCACAGCGCTCTGAGGATGATTATCGACAAATGCCCGCTAAAAATGAATGCAAAAAATTGGAAGCAGGTCACCAATAAAATGCAGGGTGCCATCTATGGAAACAATTGGAGGTTCGTTGACATTCTCGAACGCTTACGACTCCTCAGCAGTTGTATATTCAGTAAAGCGTACTACACGGCCCAAATATTTCCAGTCCCTATGATGCAGGTCAAACACGTAATGAAACTCTCTAATAGATTTATCTGCCAAGGGCATCTGTTCAAAGTGAAATACACCACGCTGACGTCTTCCAGACAAGCCGGCGGACTCAACATGCCTGACATTAACGGAAAGTGTACGGCGTTGTATATTAAACGAATCACCCACTTGTTGGAGAAGGAACCTCTCAGCGTAATCAGTTGGCTCTTCCGAACCTTACAACCCACCGATATGCACCCACCCATTGATGTAGGCAAAATTCATTACAAACTACGACATGTCAAGCAGTTTTATCTTGAAGTAAGCTATACTGATGGACATTATTTCACGCAGGATTTACCGACGACGCACCTGTTATTAAAAAGATGGACATCTCCAATAGTCCGGAATCCCATTGAACTTAAATACCCCAATGTTCATTGGAAGGCAGTTTTGGACAACGTAAGTTTAATCGTCCACACTGCTGAGGTGGCGTCCACATGGTATAAAGTGGTAAACTATGTTATACCCACTAATGAAAGCTTGCATAGAATCGGTATAAGTGACAGTGATAAATGCGTCCGCTGTGATCTGATCGACACCTTACGCCATCGCTTCTCTTGTGGCGGCCATCTCATTAACTGGAAATGGGTGCAGCAGAGGCTGGGCCTGATTACCCGCGGCAGCCCAGCCAGTCACTGCACCGACATCCTGCTCTGGCTGGACACGAAACATTTTCCCGCTACCATGAACAACACCGTGATGTGGCTGTTAGGACAGTTTGTGACATATATCATCATCCACAATAGTGAAGATAATCTCATTAGTTTCGAGGCTTATATGAGAACGGCACATTGAAGATGAAACGTTATCCAAATTTCAGGACGATGTTTGGTAACATGTTAGACATAATTTTTGAAAAACAAGACGTAGGGTAATTCTCGACGCCGGTAAGGACACATATCTCGTGCATGACTATGTAGCGAACAAAATACACAACGAATATTGGGTTGCACCTGTTCGTAGGACTGCTCCCGACTTCTCAACGGTGTTATTAACTTCATTTGAGGTTTGCATGTCCTTGTTATTCGATTATATGCTCCAAATGACTTTCTGTGAAGAGTTTGGACGGTTGTGAATCAACTGACAGAATTGCAATGCTAATTGAGACAGTATATATATATATATATATATATATATATATATATATATATATATATATATATATGTGTGTGTGTGTGTGTGTGTGTATGCGTTTTGGTTCTATGTCTCTGTCTGGACTGAAGATGCTCTTGTCAGTTTAATATTTTTGTTCTGTTTTGTAAACTTACATATGGCACTATATGGCACTATATTGAAATGTGTTCTTCGGTATTTTGTAGGATACAATTCGTATTGAAACAGTTCCAGTACTTCATTATTTTGTTTTTGTGCTTATATGATTGTTTTAATACAGAAAAAAAGGGTAGAAAAAAAGATGGATTGAGCGTCTGCCTTGTAAGCGGGCGATCCCGGGTTCGAGTCCCGGTCGGGGCACACATTTTCAACCGTCCCCATCAAGGTATGTCAACAACACGTATCGGCTGCTGAGGGTTTCAATTAATTATCATTTATGAAATCAAAAGAGTGAACTGGGTGTGATCCACAATATTTAGGACCCCAATTTTTCTCTTTCGTTGCTTGCTCGTATGTCAATAGAGAATACAGTTAAGGCAAGGTTAGTATTTGATGGCACATGGCACGTCTTGCGAAAAAATACATGCAGACCAACCTTGAGAGTCTAATACGAGCAAGAAGGACTTGGATTAGGTGTTACAATAATAGGCCGTGACGCCTTTCATAATTCCAATCATTTCGCATTTGCACTGCGTCGTTGGGCAACATCCCCAGAGGGTTCTTTGCGGCGCTCGTCTCCTTGTGTTGGGTCAGTCATGACGACCACTATTACACCCAAAGATGTGACACTGATTTCCCCGATCCTCGCTACTTGGCTTTAGAATTTAGAATAGTATCTACCATTCAAAAACTCTTTATGTACTTTTGTGGTCGGTTCGCAGATTCGAATTCTAGTTTCCACCTTCCTCAGAGGCCACACTTAAAACGGCGGCTAAATGGTGGACCAAGAATACTAGTTGAACGACATAGCGTCACTAATTCCTGAATAACTATAGCAGCGTTGCCTATTGACGCAAGAACTCGCTCTTCTGCGACTCGAAGTAAAATGACTACCGGAGCGTGTCTGTAAATGATTCCAAGACCGTCACTTGTTTGTGACAAATAAATCGGAAGTATGAGCATAGTGAACTTCGATAACTGAATTTTCTTATTTTGAGTGATCTAAAGGGCGATCTGTTTAATTGTTGAAAACCATTCAATACCCAAGATCACATAAAATATTTTTTTGTTATTTAAGACAACTGGTGTCAGCAGACTTTTCTGCCATCTTCAGGTCTTAAAATCATTTGTTGTAAATCATGTTCAGCGTAAAATGTACATGTTTTACGACAAAATATTTTAAGACCTGAAGATGACGGCAAAGTCTGCTGAAACCGACTGTCTTAAATAATAAAAATATTTTGTCCAACAACATCATGTCCTCTCACTACTCACTACCCCCCCCTCCCCCTTTTTTTGCACATTGCGATTCGTCAATTTCCATAATAGCCCCGGCCCACCAATTTTGCCCTAACAAACTACCCGCTCTATAGGTGTTTTACGGTGTGTTTCTGTCTCATGAGCAGCAACACAAATAGGGGATCTTAAACAAAATAGTAAGGAAGAAATAAAATACTTTTCGTAGGAAGCCTTGATTTCTCAAACCACGTCCCTCTTCGAACAGACTGCCACACACGATCTTTTACCCAGTGACGCATATACAAATCGCTAGTGCGTTTCTTCGAAACCGTGGACAGTGTCATGTTGTGGCCACAATTACTACTCTTATAATAGCAAGCAATTACATTGTAGAGCCTGGCAAAACTTACGACGTTCATTGGTCCTCTTCATTCATCAACCAATTTCACAATAGTGAAGCGAACATGAGGAATATGTTGCTCCCCATTCCCATTATTTTCCACATCTTCAAAAATCAGGAGCATAACTTGGCCCCGCTCTTGCCTCAATATTTCTTGATGCTATCAATACTTAAAAAGCACTTTCAAATCCCGCGCAAAGATTAACAAATTATTTTCTGTATAAACCAATGAGATTACTATCGATAGACAGAAATTCAATTAAAAAAACACGAAAACGTGACGTCGCATCAGCCATTACGTCTACGAGTGATCCAGTTTTCATCCGGCGTTGGCACTGGCTTTGGCAGTGGCATTATCCGAAAGTTACTATCGTCCTTAGTATTACGCACCGGCATTATTGGGTCGCAGTGTAGAATGGCAACCAACTCGCTGAAATTTTGGACTTTGAGAGAACCCGCGTATTCACGAAAGGCACGTTTGTGTTATATTAACAAATGGGATAAATATTTGAGACGTATAAGCGCTGCTGTTATGTCGTACAAAGGGATAGAGAAGGATTAGTTTCAACTGATGCTTAATTTTCTTATGATCGATTGTTGCTTCACGTCGTTACGGAATGAGCCACATCATGAAACGGCTTCTTCGGAAACCAACAAAGTGTTTCGTCGGCGAAAATTATTGTGTGGGATGCTGTTGCGTTGAAGTAGACAACATTACAGTAATATCCGTCCGCTTATTCACAAAACCTGTGAAACAGTGCTCTATAGAAATACTACAACGGTAGACTAAGCCACTAGCTGTTTCTGCTTGTATAGCGTGAAACTGCTCGGACTTTGAGGTCATAATAATAAATTGAAAACAGTGTAAACTCGTTTTCAAAGTATTAATAGAATTTGTGAGTGTAAACTGAAAGTGCAGTCTACCCTGTACGGAGTAGGCACATGCACGTACAGGTTTGCGCAGGACGTTGGAATATCGGCGTTTTCGATATAATGATTAGTGTGTGTGCTGTGCGGTGCTTACATCACGGTTTCGTAAGAGATAGGTGAAATAAGGTATCGACCATTTTCCACGTAGCCTGTAAAAGGATTTGCACATGTTTGGTCGCGAGAGAGATTCATGTGACGCTTAACAAGCAGTTGTTAATTTGCCTTCCAGGATCTGCATGGATGTTGGTAAGTGGTGTGCTATTTTCAAATTTGTTACCTCGGTGCTGAGTATTGCATTTTCAACTCCTCGTTACTGAAATTAAACAAAAATGCTAACACATACATCAGATCGGCTAACTTCTGATTAACAGTTTCCTCTCGTTTAAGAACAAATAATTCTTGGCACAAACTGATTTCAACTCTCACATACTTACCATGCGCTCCTTCCTGTCACAAATTCTGTATCAAACTAATATTTCCTGTTACGAGAAGAATAAGGGTTATCAAACGAAGACAGCGTAAATTATATTTTGTTAGTAGTAACTGGCAGCGCTTTATTAGTATATTAAATAATTAATTTAATAGTAATGACAGTCCCCCCCCACCCCCCCATGAACCATGGACCTTGCCGTTGGTGGGGCGGCTTGCGTGCCTCAGCGTTACAGATAGCCGTACCGTAGGTGCAACCACAACGGAGGAGTATCTGTTGAGAGACCAGACAAACGTGTGGTTCCTGAAGAGGAGCAGCAGCCTTTTCAGTAGTTGCAGGGGCAACAGTCTCGATGATTGACTGATCTGGCCTTGTGACACTAACCAAAGCGGCCTTGCTGTGCTGGTACTGCGAACGGCTGAATCCAAGGGGAAACTACAGCCGTAATTTTTCCCGAGGACATGCAGCTTTACAGTATGGTTAAATGATGATGGCGTCCTCTTGGGTAAAGTATTCCGGAGGTAAAATAGTCCCCCATTCGGATCTCCGGGCGGGGACTACTCAAGAGGACGTCGTTATCAGGAAAAAGAAAACTTGCATTCTACGGATCGGAGCGTGGAACGTCAGACCCCTTAACCGGGCAGGTAGATAAGAAAATTAAAAAGGGAAATGGACAGGTTAAAGTTAGATATGGTGGGAATTAGCGAAGTTCGGTGGCAGGAGGAACAAAACTTTTGGTCAGGTGAATACAGGGTTATAAATACAAAATCAAATAGGCGTAATGCAGGAGTAGGTTTAATAATGAATAACAAAATAGGAGTGCGGGTAAGCTACTACAAACAGCATAGTGAACGTATTATTGTGGCGGTTCTAGGCGCTACAGTCTGGAACCGCTCGGCCACTTCGGCCGGCAAACCTACGTTTCTAGCATTTGTAGACTTAGAGAAAGCATTTGACAATGTTGACTGGAATACTCTCTTTCAAATTCTAAAGGTGGCAGGGGCAAAATACAGGGAGCGAAAGGCTATTTACAATTTGTACAGAAACCAGATGGCAGCTATAAGAGTGGAGGGGCATGAAAGGGAAGCAGTGGTGTAGAAGGGAGTGAGACCGGGTTGTAACCTCTCCCCGATGTCAATCTATCTGTATATTGAGCAAGCAGTAAAGGAAACAAAAGAAAAATTTGGAGTAGGTATTAAAATCCAGGGAGAAGAAATAAAATTTTTGAGATTCGCCGATGACATTGTATTTCTGTCAGAGACAGCAAAGGACTTGGAAGAGCAGTTGAACGGAATGGGCAGTGTCTTGAAAGGAGGATATAAGATGAGCATCAACAAAAGCAAAACGAGGATAATGGAATGTAGTCGAATTAAATCGGGTGATGCTGAGGGTGTTAGATTAGGAAATGAGACACTTAAGGTAGTAAAGGAGTTTTGCTGTTTGGGGAGCAAAATAACTGATGATGGTCGAAGTAGAGAGGATATAAAATGTAGACTGGCAATGACCAGGAAAGCGTTTCTGATGAAGAGAAATTTGTTAGCATCGAGTATAGGTTTAAGTGTCAGGAAGTCGTTTCTGACAGTATTTGTATGGAGTGTAGCCCTGTATGGAAGTGAAACATTAACCATCAATAGTTTGGACAAGAAGAGAATAAAAGCTTTCGAAATATGGTGCTACAGAAGAATGTTGAAGATTAGGTGGGCAGATCACGTAACTACTGCGGAGGTATTGAATAGGATTGGGGAGAAGAGACGTTTGTGGCACAACTTGACTAGAAGAAGGGATCGGTTGGTAGGACATGTTCTGAGGCATCAAGGGATCACCAATTTAGTATTGGAGGGCAGCGTGGAGGGTAAAAATCGTAGAGGCAGACCAAGAGATGAATACACTAAGCAGATTCAGAGGGATGTAGGTTGCAGTAGGTGCTGGGAGATGAAGAAACTTGCACAGGATAGAGTAGCATGGAGAGCTGCATCAAACCAGTCTCAGGACTGAAGACCACAAGAAAAACAACACAGTCCAAGAATATACTGGAGTCTAGTCTGATTCATACAGTCATTTTGCATGTGTTATTAAGAGATAAGTAAAAGTGATTAAATTAAACGTGATTTTAATGAAACATGACTCGTTACACTTTCCATTCCTACCCAGTACGTTGTACATATAATGAAAATTTACACGGAAGCATTTTCTCAATACTGACGGATAGGAACAGTTCTCGCTCGTAAACTCTCAAGGTGAATAGAAACAACATTTACTGTACCAAATTCGCGAAAAAAGCTTACCATTGTCTTACCACTATTATGTGGTTTTTAAAGAAAAAAGTTCTACTTTCAGATGTCACGGTCATCAATAGAATACCTTAAAAGGTGGGAGGTTGAAAGACGAAGCAGGAAAAGAAATGATAGAACAAAAGTTACAGTTTATTACGCTGAGATGTGTTTGGAGAACCTGAATTAAACGGTGATTAATGTACTGAAGTGAATTTTTCGTATAAAACGTAACAGCAAGCGTAAGAGAGTGGTTTTTACGTAACAAGGTTGTTGTGATGTATTTAGCCGTTTTATATGTTTAAAAATACTGAATTTTTATACTGGCAGTGATACAAAAGCCACAAAGTTTTGATGGTTGAGAGATATTTGACGGACATCTTTCTACCTCGCCTTTGTAGTAATTTAGCTAGTGGTAAGAGAAACGTTTTTCGTGTTCCGTTTGGGACATTTACGAAATTCCTAAATTACATTGCTATGTTAAAATGTACAGAGCTTAGCTATCTTGACCAATGCTGTAATATATTGTTGTTATTTGCTAAAAGTCACTGATTTCTTCGTACCACTGGGCTGCATAAGAAGTGGGAGTTGAGAACCGCTGTACTAAAGTTCCTAAGATTCTTTTTGTGCCCTGCATATTATTCTCTCTCACTTCTAAGTTTGGTATCGTCCAAATTAGCGGTTTACGTTAGCATGTGACGAGTGGAACTATTTTATCAGGTTGAGTTGCATTTTAAAACTTATTCAGAACATTTTAAATTACTGTCTTCAGACGTAATTGGTTATTCGACTGGTTTGAAATGGCGAAACAAAGCAAGAAACGCAGTGCAAGTATATTAGTGCTCAGTGACAGCGAGTATAGAGGATGAACCAGAATTCCACCGATAAACTTTCAGAGATGGTTGTGTGGAACAAAATAAGGAAAAAATTTAGTAGGCCTAAATGTGTGATCTAAGATGTGTACGTTAAGAGCTTTGAGCACTTGTTCGTCCCTAGTGGTGTGAGACACGTGTGATCTACTGGAAGCTTTTTGCTGTCCATATTTTGGGACAGTTAAGTATGGAGCAAAACAAAGAAAAAGTCCACTAAATAAGGGCTTAAAAGTGCGTACCTTAAGAGACATGAGCCCTTGTTCATCTTCGCTACTGTGAAAGACATCTCTTCTATTGAAGAAGTACTCATAACTCTTAAAGCCCAGGTTTACTGGACATTTTTTATTGTTTTGTTCCATACTATCTCCTCCCGAAGTATGGGAAGCAAAGATATTATAGTAGGAGAGGTATGTTTCATGGTATCGAGGATGAACAAGAGCCCATGGCTCTTACGGTATGCATTTAAGAGCACATTTTTACTAGACATTTTTCTTTTGGTCCATACTAACATCTCCGAAAATTAATCAGCGGAGATCACCTTGCATATAGTAATTTCCAAGTTAGAATGTCATATTCTTCAGTGTTATATAATTAAATAAGTGCTTCTGCCGTTGTACAGCGTGACAGTGAATCAGATTAAGTTGCCTGAATTTCGTATAAATTAACCAGCGATGCGTCATATGAACAGAGAGACGTCAATATCAGAACAAGTTATGCATATTCAACCGTTTCCTTATATACCGCAGATTTGTACAGCCGAGCTGAAAATTCTCGTGGCTGTTCAAATTTTCCAGGATGATTCTCTTAGTTATCTGACAAATTCCAGAACTAGAAATCTTCTCCGAGACATTTGTAATTGAAAGTACTTCTACCACGCTCCGAGGATCGCGGAATCGATCTGAAAAGTACCGAGAGTTTTGCAATAGCCCAACCGGCCCGCTAGAGTACAGCGATAACAATGCAGCATGCGACAGCGAAACTGGTGATGGGCTCGTGGAGTCTATGACGTCATGACGTCCTTTGTATGTTTAGGTGTGAGGTGATGTGAAACTGGACGAACACACAAAATCAGTAGCACCGAAAGTGAATGCTGGAATTGTATTTGTTGGAGGGGTTCAGGGAAACCACGGTGCATCTCGAAAAGGCTCCAAATAAAAGGTGCGCCACCAGCTCTAGTACACTGCTGCAGCCTATGGGATCGTTAGCAAGTGGGCCTGACAGCAGACGTACGAAGTTAACATGTAGGCACAGCCGATACGATGAGTAACAGTGAAGATCGTGGATGAAAGTTGGCTGTTTCTCGTGAAACCGAGAGAGAGACTGTACGGTCATTCTAATGTCTCACAGCATATCTCGGCTAGGAACTACGAGAATAAGTAAGGTAGAATAGTGTCTATACCTAGACATACAGGTAGTCATTTCTCCACAACTCAAAACACAAATGAAATGGAACGTTAATCGCTAATATAACCACGAAATACCGTCCACCATAATGCTTTGCAGGCTATATATATGTACTTAAGTTGAATAATGGGAAATGATGAAAATTTTTCAACTATGAATAATTTTGTGAAAGCACCGGAAGTGTATTAAGAATGTTGAGATTCAGTGACATTTTTAAATATTTTATATGAGAGGTTATCTATTTGAATAGCTTCGTGAGCTTCAAAATGTCAGCCGCTCTCTGCTCAAATGACTGAAATCGTTTTATACGTAGTAGTTCAGTGGAAACAGTTATCAAAAAAGTCTGCTGCCAGCCACGCTACAACTTTACCTCTAACGTGATGATCAATAGACCTGCCGTGTGCTGTGCTGGAAATGTTAACTGTTCCTCTCTTTCAATGCGTATAATAATCGCGAACGCTTCTGTCTGCTCTAATAAAACACGTGAGCTGCTTCCTCATTAATGGGAGGATGTACTCGTACTCCTTTTTCCTCCGATGACACAACTGCTTTGTATTTATTTTTCTCTCACAATAGTCTACACGCCCCAACGGAAGTCTCCGTTTGACAAAACTCTGAGGTAACGACCATCATCACGTTTGAAAAAAAGTATTAAACATACAACTTTGATAAAGATGTGCAAACAAATTGACATTTAGTTTCGGACACTATCGTTTATTACAGTTTAGAGTCGTTATTCGGGAAAAATAATTATACAATGTACGTACTGAGACAAGTACGTAACACTGAGTGAGTGCTGCCCTTCATCGGTTTGGCCAAACCACGATTTATCGCAGAGTCTCACATTTAGTGTCGTTATTTGACCACAAGAAAATGTATAGAATAAACTATGAAAACTTCGTAAAATGTAAGTTTCAGAGTATGTTTTTGCCGAATTAGATTTGAACAGATAAATGAAAAGGATTTAGTATTTTCAAATTACGTGTGCTACCAAGCAACAAACATTTTGCTCTATGTACTTTGTCTACTGGTATTCCAGTAACTGTATGCTATGACAGCTGATTTTCCCCGCAGCGTCTACAGTATTCAAACAACTATGGGAATGTAGCCGGGTGACGTAGTCGATAAACGCCGATTTTTCACGAGGTGATCACCCTGCAGTTTTCAAGACAAAACTGAAACCATTACGCTCTGTACAAAATAATTTAAATCGCTTGTACAGCGCTTAGTTGCTATAGTTCTGTCTTGAAACTTACACGGTAGTACTGTAGCCCCTCGTTATATATTTTGTCTTCTTTGAAACTAAAAAAATGGTTCAAATGGCTCTGAGCGCTATGGGACTTAACATCTATCGTCATCAGTCCCCTAGAACTTAGAACTACTTAAACCTAACTAACCTAAGGACATCACACAACACCCAGTCATCACGAGGCAGAGAAAGTCCCTGACCCCGCCGTGAATCGAACCCGGGAACCCGGGCGCGGGAATCAAGAACGCTACCGCACGACCACGAGCAGCGGACTTTTTGAAACTAAAATTTATTCGAACTGGCCATGAACAATTCCCATACTTCATACAGAATCATGAATTCCCGTTTTAAAGTAGAGAAAATTAAATAAAAGGATAATAAGAGCTAATGGAAAAGAGTATTATGCAGTGATGTGCCAAAGAAATCGTACACCTGCCTAATATCGTGTTGGCCGCCGCGAGCACGCAGAAGTGCCGCAACACGACGTGGCATGGACTCGACTAACGTCTTAAGTGGTGCTGGAGGGAAATGACACCATGAATCCCGCGGGGCTGTCCATAAATCCGAAAGAGTACGAGGGGGTGAAGAGCTCTTCTGAATAGCACGTTGCCAGGTATCCCAGATATGCTCAATAATGTTTATGTCTGGGGAGTTTGGTAGCCAGCGGAAGTGTTTAAAATCAGAAACTCTGTAGCAATTCTGGACGCTGGTGTGTCGCATTGTCGTGCTGGAATCGCACAAGTCCGTCGGAATGCACAATGGACATGAGAGTGGATGCAGGTGATGAGACAGGATGCTTATATACGTGTTACTTGTCAGAGTCGTATCTAGACGGATCAGGCGTGACATATTACTCCAATATGCACACCCTCCACACCATTACAGAGTTTCTACCAGCTTGAACATTCCCCTCCTGACATGCAGTGTCCATGGTTTCATGAGGTTGTCTCCATACCCGTACACGTCCACCCGCGCGATACAATTTGAAACGAGACTCCTCCGACCAGGCAACAAATATCCAGTTATCAACAATCCAATGTCAATGTTGATGGGCACAGACGAGATTTAAAGCTTTGCGTAGTGCAGTCATCAAGGGTAAACGAGTGGACCTTCGGCTACGAAAGCCCATATCGACGATGTTTCGTTGAATGGTTCGCACGCTGACACTTTTTGATGGTCCAGCATTGAAATCTGCCGCAATTTTTGGAAAGGCTGCACTGCTGTGACGTTGAACTATTCTCTTCAGTTGTCGTTGGTCCCGTTCTAGCAAGATCTTTTTCCGGCCGCAGCGATGTCGGAGAGTTGATGTTTTACCGGATTCCTGATATTCACAGTACACTCGTGAAATGGTCGTACGGGAAAACTCTCACTTCATCACTACCTCGGAGATGCTGTGTCCCATCGCTCGTGTGCCGACTGTAATACCACGTTCAAGCTGACTTAAATGTTGATAACCTGCCAATGTAGCAACAGTAACCGATCTAACAACTGCGCCAGACACTTGTCTTATATAGGCGTTGCTGACCGCAGCGCCGTTCTCTGCCTGTTTAGATGTCTCTTTTATTTGTATATGCATCTCTATACCAGGTTTTTTGGCGCTTTACTGTATGAAAAGTAGCAAAGGGCTTTATTCAAAGAGATTCTAACGAACGTCCCATTTGTTTCACAACTACTGTACAAACCCAACGCATATATTGTTAACCTCTTTAGTTTTGGGAGTCTTTAGCATCTGGAAGTCTTTGAGTTCGAGATTTTAGTGTCCGAGATTTCAGCATTTCTGTTCTGAGTATTCTCGAGTCTTAAGATCACGCGCCACTGCGTGAAATAGTTAACCTCATTGGAAACAGATCTAATGAAAAGTATATTTCTTTTCGTTTAATTTACTATCAGAAAATCGGAACCCGACGTAACTGAGATAACGCTGGCGTCGAGCGAACATCTCAGTCGATAAAAGATCGCTGTCGTTAATACCAGTTTAATAACTTCAGATGCTGCCAGAGATACTGTTCAAACATCCCGTTGCAACTTGACTTTCGATTATAGATATAGTTCGGACATATATTATTGATCTACAGTGTGACCATTCATAGTAATGACCTGTGTCCAAGAAACTGCGCTGGTAAAAGCCGAGTTAATTAAAAACAATAGTGTCCTAAGATTTCGAACACAGTATCACGAGGAATGAACCGTGCAATGGACTACAATAATAATAGTTTACTCCATATCAATATTAAAGGGAACAATTTTCAACGAACATAACATCGATGTCTGGTAAATGAATCCCGTGTCTTTTGAAGGAATTAATTCGGTGTACAGTTCATGTGCTCCTGCGATTTGATTGTTCCGGAGTGGTGTGTTCGATCCCTTTGGATTCGCTTTGCGGTGCGCGGGATGGTGCGCCCTCTGGGTTCCGTGCGGGAAGCCGAAAGGGAGTCTGGGGTAGACAGAGACGAGCGGGTCTGGGCGGAGCGACGCGCGTAGATCGCGGAAGTCGCGTCGGCAAGTGGTGTGAGTGTGGCAGTTCAATTGGGGCCGGCCGAGCAGCCGAACTGGAGGTGCTGCTGTGACTCGCTGTCGTTCGTTCTGTTAACGAGTTCAACCTTCCTCACGCTGTGGCTGCGGGCTGGTATTATTCTGGTTATTACCTCTTTAGCGGCATTTGGATTAATATTGTTAAAGGTGAGCTGTTAGTTTGGTGCAGCTTCATCTGGTGGAGTTACAGCGAGACTTCTTTCTGTCGTATTCTGGCTTGCGCTGCTGAGCCGTTAGTGTTCCCACGTCGCGTGTCGAAATACTGACTTGTGCCCTGGTTGATTTACGTATGAACTGGAGTGCCTATGTGGGGGTGTTTGCTTAAATTGTTGATGAAGTGTTTCAAAATACCCTTACTTGAGTGTCGTTAAATAGCATTTCAGTTTGTTACTGAACTTATGACAGTTAAGGGACGGCGAAATTGTCACGCTAGTCAAGTAAAGTTTAAGTCTACTGTGACACCACTGTTCACCTGTTGGAAAAAATTAATTCAATCCTAACCACAGCTAGGAATAATTCAAGGCTAATTGTAAGCGCCGTGTTTGTTTGTTGTTTTGTCCTTTTCTCTTATTCACTACTGTTGAGTGTTAAACTGTTTTGGAAACCCCTTTGACGTCATTTCACGGTGTGGTCTTAGAAAGAGGTCTGTGGGTACTGTTGTTAACGGCTCCTGTAGCAACGGGGTTTCTGGCCCAGACATCTATCGCAATCCAGTGTTTTAGTGCCAACCGCCAACAGTGCGATAACTTGTTATCAATACTTTCCGAATCACCGTCTGGCCTACGACTATTGATGGATTTCTGTGGTAAAATTCAAAAAATGTTTCAAATGGCTCTGAGCACTATGGGACTTAACATGTGAGGTCATCAGTCCCCTAGAACTTAGAACTACTTGAACCTAACTAACCTAAGGACATCACACACATCCATGCCCGAGACAGAATTCGAACCTGCGACCGCAGCGGTCGCGCGGTTCCAGACTGAAGTGCCTAGAACCGCTCGGCCACACCGGCCGGTGGTAAAATTCAAATGGAGGCACTGTCTTGTTAACTTGTCTGAACTGAATGTGCTTGCCTTGTAAAACAGTTCATTACTGATTCTGAGTAGTTTATCAGTGGTAGGGCACTCGTTATTTTGGACCAGCCTGCACTTGGCATTAATTGCATTGTCCTGGTAAATCGGCGTGCTACGTAAGATTATAACGCAAGCGCCATTTTGGGTAATATTTACCATTTAACTATATGAGTTGGTTCTGTGAATCATTGTGTAAGACAGTGCTGTAGTGGGCAGATATTGCTATACGTCTGTGATATTATTTCCTGTAAGCCGTTGTGCCCATTAGGTTATGTTAGGCTTTCATACAGTGACTAGTTTGGTAATTTTCTGTGTTCCGTAATAACATTTTACAAGCATTAATATTTGGGAAAGGTTTAAATATCATATTTGCAGATTGTTGATCTTAGATAACTTGTTGATGAGTCATGTTACATCAGCTGATGTACATTTATATTGAACAAGTTATGTGTCAGTATGTTGTTACCAGTACCTTGCATGAATTTTCTTGTGTAATAAATTAAATTTTATATTTTATCCTCAATTTGTTGCTCAGCCTTCCACTCCAGCAGCCCCTATATCCTGCTCTCAACCATATCACCTATTAACGACAGAGAGTTTAATAGATGCGTAGAACACGGAATATAGACTCAAATTACTGCAAAGAGCGGACATTATCAACAAATATTGACTGCAATAACAGATAGTGTTGCGTCGCCTCGATTTCACATATCTTGGCGAGGTGAAGAATAGGCATAGAAAAGGACATTACTCTTTTGCAGAGCGTGGAAGTGCCAGAAGGTAGCGATAGGAGGCGTCACACCACCTGTCGCAAGATCGGCGATTGTAGACGACGTCATTTGTCTGTGTTCCCGTAAGCTTTTTGAACAACTGTGTGTCGACGTAATAGCTGTACTTCGCACCTTGCCATTGTGTTTAAATTAATATAATGTGTCCATGTCCTGTGCACGAGGCACGACATTTTTAATGGCGTGACTGTGGAAGCTAGCTGTTTCATTAAGTACATACCCTGTCGTAACTTACTAGAAAGGCATGTGCATGTCGTGTAGCAGCCACGGACTCAAGGTGCTGGTCGTGGAGGCCATGACGACAACGAGTCCCTACCTCCCACGAGAACATTTTCTTACAAAATTTGTATCTTTACGAACATCAACTGAGAATTTTCTCACGTAGGTTTCTCACGTAAGTTGAGGAAATTTAAGGTGCATCAAAACAGTAGCAACAGCAACTAAGAATTTGACAACACTGGAACCTATGTTTGGCGTAGGACAATTTCAGTAGCTTGTCTGAAGGCTAGCCCACGTCGATCAGCTTCCTACCTGGTAGCCTTTGGAGAACATTCCAACCAGGCAAATCCGTCAGTTCAGAGGGGGACTTTAGCTGTTGCCGACATCAATTGCCACATGCTTCGTGAGTCCACAGCTACAATTAGTAAACCATATGAAGTTGATTGGTGCTTGATAGAATGGGAAAGCTCACCCATCGACAACTGTGTGGAGAATGTTTCCATACGCTTCACATCAGTGAGCGTAAAGAAAAAATATTGTCAGATCCCACTACGCAAATGATGATAACTTTAACTGTTGGCTTGTCTCATTCGTTGAAGAACATCTTTTTGAAAAAGAAATAAAATAACAGACGAATGACTTTCATGAAAAGAAGTAGTAACAACAGAAACAGGTTTGCTATTGAAATTTCCAGAAAGAACTTTCCGGGAAGATTCGGACAACATACCACTTCCTCCCACATACATCTCGTGAAATGACATAGACGAGAAAGTTAGAGAAATTAAAGCTAATACAGATACTCCCCGATAGTCATTCTTCACACGCATCACTCGTGAGGGAACAGGGAAGGGTGGTCTGTTAGTGTTACTAAAGCACACGCCGACACACAGTGTTAGATGGCTTGCGGAGTATGGTGTAGATGTCGAAGAAACAGCATTCACTTCACAGTGTAAGAGTACGAGTTGCAGCCACAGCTAGATGCCGAACGTAGGCCATTTGCAGCTGTCTCTTCCCAGCTGCTGTCGTTGCCCCTCCGGATTAGCAGGAACGAGGTGCTTCCGTGCCACCAGACTACCACGAGACAATGGCCTGCGACGCTGACCAATGTTCGACTGCGTGACAGCCACTGGGCATACGTCGAGACCCTTGTGCGGAACATTTCTGCGTGGCGTAGAATGACGGCGACTTCTGCGTCAGCTCCGGAAAGCTGCATTTACATCCGAACGGTCAGCCTGTCACTGTCGAACAGCAGGGCAGTAGTATAGCGTCCAGCTTGTACCGGTCAGCGCCGTGCAAATGATGCTGATGTCTCCACCGTTGCCAGACATCGACCTGTGTCCACTTCCTGATCACTCAGGCGCCTCGCGCCGCCTTCACAGAGAATCCTACACAACGACATGAGTAAGTGTCGATTTTAGGGACTTTGTGGCCCTGCATAGTTGTTTTTCCAAACCTTTCTTATTATTTATTAAGCTGGACACACTGTGTACTTGGGTTGGTAGTACGTAAACAATGTGTCTTCGCAGGTTCTAAAAACATAACTAATGTTGTAAGATATTTTCAGGTAGATGAAAACCAGATTGTCATGGGAAACTTGAATGCGAGTGCGTGTCAAGGACTGGAAGAGGGCATTGTCAGCAACTATGAACTTGGGAGAAAAAATGTAACAGAAGACATAATAACTGAGTTCTTCATAATTTACATACGTTGTTGGGGTGATCTAATACTATAATGTATTATAATTTATAATATTAGAAGCCAAGATCGCTTGATGTGAAATACAGTACTGCCCATTAAAATTGCTACACCACGAAGATGACGTGCTACAGACTCGAAATTTAACCGACAGGAAGAAGATACTGTGATATGCAAATTATTAGCTTTTCAGAGCATTCACACAAGGTTGGCGCCGGTGGCGACATGTACAACGTGCTGACACGAGCAAAGTTTCCAACCGATTTCTCATACACGAACATCAGTTGACCGGCGTTGCCTGGTGAAACGTTGTAGTGATGCCTAGTGTAAGAAGTACAAATGCGTATCATCACGTTTCCGACTTTGATAAAGGTCGGATTGTAGCCTATCGCGATTGCGGTTTATCGTATCGCGACACTGCTGCTCGCGTTGGTCGAATTCCAATGACTGTTTGCACAATATGGAATCGGTGGGTTCAGGAGGGTAATACGGAACGCCGTGCTGGATCCCAACGTCCTCGTATCACTAGCAGTCGAGATAACAGGCATATTATCCGCATGGCTGTGACGGATCGTACAGCCACGTCTCGATCCATGGGTAAACAGATGGGGACGTTTGCAAGACAACAACCATCTGCACGAACAGTTCGCGACGTTTGCAGCAGCATGGACTATCAGCTCGGAGACCATGGCTGCGGTTACCCTTGATGCTGCATCACAGACAGGAGCGCCTACGATGGTGTAGTCAACGACGAACCTGGGTGCACGAATGGCAAGACGTCATTTTTTCGGAAGAATCCAGTTTCTGTTTACAGCATCATGATGGTCGCATCCGTGTTTGGCAACATCGCGGTAAATGCACGTTGGAAGTGTGTATTCGTCATCGCCATACTGGCGTATCACTTGGCGTTATGGTATGGGGTGCCATTGGTTACACGTCTTGTTCGTATTGAGGGCACTTTGAACACTGGACGTTACATTTCAGATGTGCTACGACCTGTGGTTCTACCCTTAATTCGATCCCTGCGAAACCCTACATATCAGCAGGATAATGCACGACCGCATCTTGCAGGTCCTGTACGGCCTTGCTGGATACAGAAAATGTTCGACTGCTGCCCTGGCCAGCACATTCTCCAGATCTCTTACCAATTGGAAACGTCTGGTCAATGGTGGCCGAGCAACTGGCTCGTCACAATACGCCAGTCACTCCTCTTGATGAACTGTGGTATCGTGTTGAAGCTGCATGGGCAGCTGTACCTGTACAGGCCATCCAAGCTCTGTGTGACTCAATGCCCAGGCGTATCAAGGCCGTTATTACGGCCAGAGGTGGTTGTTCTGGGTACTGATTTCTCAGGATCTGTGCACCCAAATTGCGTGAAAATGTAATCACATGTCAGTTCTAGTATAACATATCTGTCCAATGAATACCCCTTTATTATCTGCACTTCTTCTTGGTGTAGCAATTTTAATGGTCTGTAGTGTAGTTTATTTGATGACCAGTTTCGACAGCAACTAGCTGTCATCTTCAGATTCTCAGAGCTGCAATGTTACAATCTTTCTTGCTCTAGCTATGAACCTACTATCACGTACATGAAATAACCGTATGTTATTATAACAGAGATCTGTAGTTCATTCGACCCAGTGCCCGGTTACGTACAGCTCTTTTGCTGTGCGCGATGTAAGTGTTTATTGTTCACTTGGAACCACGTTTCCTGTCTATAGTTTTGTTGTGTAAATAGTTATGTAAGTAGCTGGTTAGTACAATCCTCCAAATAATAATGTTCACAACGTTCCCTTAGTGCCGTGGCCCCGGCTGGCGACAGAGCCTGTAAAATACCTAATATGGGATATAAAGCGCTTCGCCTCATTCTTTCTGAGTTGTCGCCGATCAATCATTTTTACTGAAATACCTGTTTGTGCTCCTGTCTCCTTATTGGTGCTATTGATATTTTATTTATCAAGTTTTATTTATTTGACGAGCTAGGGTGGAGCTGTATTATTATAATATGTTTTCAGCATTTCTACGAGGCTATTGTGCAGTTACACGTCTTGGAGGTGTGTAATTTTTATTATTCATAAAATGGATCGTTCTGTATAATTTTTGTACGATCATGCGCATTACTACACGAGCGTTGCTTTATTCGTACATCGTAGATCTGAGGTGACAGCTAGTTACTGCCAAAACTGCTCATGAAATAAACTATTTCACGTCAGGTGACCTTGGGTTTTAATGTTATATTGAGTTTCGCTATATGCAACAGTTAGTTGTTGCATACTTTTCCGACATCACAAGCGAAGACGATACACTTAGAACTCCCCAGGAGACTTAAGAAGACAAATTCAATTACATTTCACTGAAATCACATTTTAGAAACCATGTAAAGTACTGTAGGAGCTACCCGTCTGCAGACATAGACAGTGGTTCTGATGAAAAGTTCATTCATATTCAAACGTGTGAAGAAAAAGGCTGTAAAACAGAAATAGGATATAGAAAAATTGTAAACTGAGGGACTGGCAATGAACTATCCTCAGGAAACAGAGAACCCAGCTAAAATTTTCATCATGGTGGAATATGGCGCTGAGCACTATGGGACTTAACATCTGACGTCATCAGTCCCCTAGACTTAAACGTACTTAAACGTAACAGACCTAAGGACATCAAACACATCCGTGCCCGAGGAAGGATTCGAACCTGTGTACGTAGCAGCAGCGCGGATCCGGACTGAAGCGCCTAGAACCGCTTGACCACAGCGGCCGGCCATGGAAGAATAAAAAAAGAGTTGGAACAAATTAAATCTGGTGAATACGGGGTGTTAGAGGAGTAAGTGCAGATATTGGTGACTGAGAATAGTGTACTGAACAACACTATATCAGTGTTTATTTACTTTTCCCCGGTAATTTCCTTTTAAACTCTATGACCTGTCTCCTTTAGCTGAGACTATTAATTGCACGAATTTGTGCTACTGACATACCACACTGCGTAATTGAAATCTATTGAATTAAAGGTCGGCAAATGAATGAGTGATATTACCTTGCCATATGTGAGTAATGAGGATACCAGGTATGTTGGTATGTGTTACCCACTTGCTATCGTTAAAAACGAAATATTACTTCTTAAATAATCATACGTTCTCGCTGCACGAGAAAAAGTAAATATCAAAATAACTGTAGCCAAATATACAAATACTAGATGAATTTCTAATTGACACATAATTATAACACTCATGAGTGAGGCCAGACTCTGGAAAAATACTCTATAATAGGGTATGGAGAAAAATAAAGTTAACGATACAGACTAATCCTTTAGCTGCGCAGTGGCAATTTAGAACTGTTAGTGACTGTATAGATAATGCGAAACAGTGACAGAAAGTGATGTGATATAACCGAATCGTCTATTCAAAAAGCTGACAGTGAAAATATGTTTTACTTACCAGTCACTGGGAAGTTGCGGAGACGGACAGTGAGTGAGGTTCACAAATCTTGGTTTCTTTCTCTCAATTTCACTCACAGTTACGGAACAGCTGAACACTTGTACAACCAGGAATGTTATGTAGATCAACACTGATGTTTTTCTCTAGACCATGATGCAGACTTTACGTACCAGTGGGTGTGAGAGTGTGACGCAACCGAGATTTGAAAACGCACAGTGCCACGAATTAGACTCGATTGTTGTCGGCGCCATGGTGCAAACGCCAGATTTCTTAACGGTTAACAAAAACGTAAAAGGTATGTGTCGCAAAAACGCATTATGCTGTGCCTCTGACTATTTTCGGATTGATCGTAAACTTGTAAAGACAACTTAGTAAATAACCCACGGGTCTCCCACAAATAATTTTTGTTGAGATTGAAGTTGTCATGGTTAAGGGCTAAAATTACGGTCTTATGTTTAACTCATTGTAATTAATAATGAATATCAATGTAAAATAATATTAATTAATATCAATTCGAAAAGCAAATGATGCGTTATTTTAAACGGTATTGATGTTTTATTCAAGGACAGATTGTAGCGTTATCACAAAAATAGGACTCGCTTATTACTTGGACTTGAATCGAAATAACGCTGATTGATTCTTGTCACTAAGAGTAAGATAGGAGAATTTTTGCCATTTTATGTCACTTTTTTTTAATGTTCTTTTGTTAACTGTTCTTACGCTTTCGTTTCTGAGTGTTTCTTTGCAAACATTAGCCCATGTACGTTTCTTTAAGGAGTAATGAGTTACGATGAAAAGGAAGCTATAGTATTGTGCTCTTTCATTTTTATCACAGTATTACATTTTAATGGCTCGTCTCTTGGAAGAAGCGATCACTTTTTGTAAACAAAATTAGGCGATTTGGCCCCAATCTGTTCAACCGCCATTGTGGCCACCTCTCTGAGATAATTATTACTTACTGATTCACATAGAACGTCCTTGTATTATACTGATGAAGTACGATTTCCTGATGATAACAAAAACTGGCACACACATAATTTTAAATTTCACGGTCATTCGGCTTTGTATGACCAAGAGTGATGATTTGAAGGAAATACTTTGTATTCAGATTACCACTTACAACGTGACAGGTATTTCGTCCTAAAAGTATATAATTTCAACTTATCAGGTTACCTTTCATTCCAAAAGTGGATGCACTCAGCGACTGTATGTGACTTACAAATTATAGAGTGCAGCAATCAGTCGTCCTTTTCAGATTTTATTATGCAAATCCAGATTTCAGCTAGTAGCTAGCCACTCTCAATACGCTATTTTTTATTCTCAATGCATGTAAGTCCCTGTTGTTCGGCCGTCAGTCACAGTTCCTTGAACTCAAAGAACTCTGACGCCCGAACAACAGGGACTAACATGCATTGAGAATAAAAAATAGTGCATTCAGAATGGCTAGCTACTAGCCGAAATCAGGATCTGCATAGTAGAATCCGAAAAGAACGACTGATTGCTGCACTCTCTAATTTATAAATTTCAACTTAGCCTTCTCTCTTATCAATGTGACGCGCGTTTTATATGATTCGAAACCACGACTCGTTAATTAGATCGGTTTTCGACGTTACGTAATCTGTAGGATTTTTCGTAATGTTTAGACCGCATATAACGAGCGTTGCACTGTGAAAAGACTGCAACCTGTGCACATAGTGGTTTGTATAATAAACAACAAGTGTAATTCTGCAACTTTATAATACTGGTACAGCGTGTGTCTTCATACAGGACGCTAATATAGCCCATTGAAATTGGAATAAGGAAAAGAAAACAAATTCTTTGAAGAAACCATATTACTCAGATCAAAAAAAGTTTTCATCACCTCGATTCGGGGAGTTCCGGAACCTGTAAAGAAAATTGGAATAGAGATCAACATAAACAACATTTACGCCCGTTTTATTGCTCATGAAAACCACACAGTGCCTGTTGTACCATCATACAGCGAGACCTTCAGAGGTGCTGCTCCATATTGCTGTACACAACGGTACCTCAGATACCCAGTAGCACGTCCTCTTGCACTGATGAATGCCTGTATTCATAGTGGCATACTATCCACAAGTTCATCAAGGCACTGTTGGTCCAGATTGTCCCACCCTCGACGGCAGTTCGGCGTAAAGCCCTTAGAGTGGTTGGTGGGTCACGTCGTCCATAAACAGATTGTCAATCTGTCCCAGTCATGTTAGATAGTGTTCATGTCTGGAGAACATGCTGGCCACTCTAGTCGAGCAATGTCGTTATCCTGAAGGAAGTCATTCAGAAGATGTGCACGATGGGGGCGCGAATTGTCATGAAGACGAATTCCTCGCCAGTATGATGCCGATATGGTTGCACTATCGGTCTTAAGATGGCATTCACGTATCGTACAGCCTTTTCGGTGCCTTCCATGACCACCAGCAGCGTACGTATGCGCCACATATTGCCAACCCAAAACACCAGGGAACCTCCACCTTTCTGCACTTGCTGGACAATGTGTATAAGGCGTTCAGTCTGACTGGGTTGGCTCCAAACACGTCTCCGACGATTGTCTTGTTGAAGGCATATGCGACACTCATAGGTGAAGAGAACGTGACGCCATTCCTGAGCGGTCCATTCGGGATGTTGTTGGGACCATCTGTACTGCGCATCATGGTGTCGTGGTTGCAAAGATGGATCTCGCCATGGACGTCGGGAGTGAAGTTGCGCATCACGCAGCCTATTGCGCACAGTTTGAGTCGTAAAACGATGCCCTGTGGCTGCTCAAAAAGCATTATTCAACATGGTGGCGTTGCTGTCAGGGTTCCTCCGAGCCAGAATCCGTAGGTAGCGGTCTTCCACTGCAGTAGTATCCCTAGGGCGGCCTGAGCGAGGCATGTCATCGACAGTTCCTGTCTCTTTGTATCTCCTCCATGTCCGTAAAACATCGCTGTGGTTCACTCCAAGACGCCTGAACACTTCCTTTGTTGAGAGGCCTTCCTGGCAGAAAGTAGCAATGGGGACGCGATTGACGGTTTAAGCATGGTTGAACTACACACAACATGAGCCGTGTACATCCTTCCTGGTGGAATGACTGGAACTGATCGTCTGTCGGACCCTCTCCGTCTAATAGGTGCTGCTAATGCATGGTTGTTTAATTCTTTAGGTTGCTTTAGTGACATATCTGAACTGTCAAAGGGACTGTGTCTGTGATACAATACCCACAGTCAACGTCTATCTTCAGGAGTTCTGGGCTCCGGGCAGATGGAAAACATTTTTTGATGCTTGTATAAAGGTGAGCTGCAGTATTTGCTTCCCAGAAGTGGTAATAATGTACTGCAAACAAATGTTGTCGTATTGATGACTTGTGAAAACCATCAACACTCACCCTTCTGACGTACATATCATCATCTGACAAGTACGATGGCGGGAGACGTCGTGACCTCATTCCATGGGCGTAACAACGCGCCACGAGCCCACAAGTGGAATCCGTCATAGGTCTCTCAGAGATACAGGCGAAACTTTGCTTTCGAAAGAAGGGTGGAAATAAAGGACTGCTATGTTATCCAAGGTGCCAATATTCAAAAACTTTCGAGAAAACGACAGTCAAAGTTTTATGTTACTTCATTATTTCGCGGGCGCGACAGTAAAGCAAGCGAACAACCATGAGTCGACAATTTTATAATTGTCTCGAATCCCTCCTACGCTTGTCGGTTGAGTCCTCCATCGGGATAGCTGTTGTATACTTGTGGGCTTCTGCATTCGTACACTGGCAAGTATGGACTGACTCTTTCCAGGAAACTGTTAGCAACAGCGTTTACTTGTATCCGAGAAGTCAGTCGCAAGTCTGTTCCACGAGTCTAACAGGACGCAAACTAACCAATGAAAGGACGTTGTAAAGTGTATGCAACAGCCAAAAAACCTGGAAAGCTCACAAAAGATCATCAGTTTTGGACAAAGCTTTGTGACTTTACGTAAACGCTGAGCTGTTTGTGTACATTATTGATATGTGGTATGAGAAAAGCTGTCCATTCTTATGCGATGGCCAGGTTGTCCATGAATTCGGAATATCGAAATGTTCCTTCAAAATAATTTCACATATACTTAGACTGCGATTCATTGGCAGAACACTTAAAAGGTGCAACAGATCTACTAAAGAGACTGCTTACACCACGCTTGTCTGACCTATTCTGGTGTATTGCTGTGCGGTGTGGGATCCGCATCAGATGGGACTGACGGATGACACTGAAAAAGTACAAAGAACGGCAGCTCGTCTTGTATTATCGAGAAGTGGAGGAGATAGTGCCACAGACATGATACGTGAATTGGAGTGGCAAACAATAAAAGAAAGGCGTTTTTCATTGCGACGGGATCTTCTCATGAAACTTCAATCACCCAGTTTTCTCTTCCGGTTGCGAAAACATTCTGTTGGCACCCACCTACATAGGGAGAAATGATAATCACGTTAAAAGAAGATAAATCAACGCTCGCAGAGAAAAATTTAAGTGCTCGTTTTTCCCGCCCGCCGTTCGAGAGTGGAACGGCAGAGAGACAGCTTGAGAGTGGTTCATTAAAGACTCTGCCAAGCAATTTATTGCTAATAGCAGAGTAATCACGTAGACGTACACATAGACAGGTGCGAAATTACATTCGCCCATTGCAGAAGCGCCCTATTCTCACTTCACAGCAAACGCAAATCACAAGTAGATGTGATTCAATTAATAAGATACACACCTGGATTCATAGTCAATCACAGCCTCCAGACTTCGAGAAAATACTTTGAAAGGCTTGGTTTGCAGTGAGACTGTTTGTTCAAAATTGTTCAAATGGCTCTGAGCACTATGGGACTTAACAACTGTGGTCATCACTCCCCTAGAACTTAGAACTACTTAAACCTAACTAAGCTAAGGACATCACACACATCCATGCCCGAGGCAGGATTCGAACCTGCGACCGTAGGGGTCACGCGGTTCCAGACTGAAGCGCCTAGAACCGCACAGACTGTTTGTAGAACGTGAGGTATTTGGTATTTCGCAATGTTAACGAGGTTGCTTTCGTCAACGAAATTTTCCTTAAGAAATCTAACGGCGGCATATGAGCCTTCACAGGTTGAATTTAGTTGAATTTACTGACTTTTTTTTTAAATACACGTCAACCTGGGAAGTCCAATGGTAATCTTTAAGTGGAAAAGTAAAAAATCGAATCAGACAGCGAGTTAGTAAAATTAATGTTTTCAGTTTGGATTAGTGTTAATTATATGAGGTTATAAAATGGTGATGATAAAAATCTATTTTAATAAGGTTTGAGATGCTGAAATATTTTCTCATTAAACCCATTCTATTTCTCGGTGTCACAAAATATATTGATGTTACTGATTTTACATACTGCCACGGCAACTAAAGATAAGAATAATGACTGACGATTGGATTTGAGGACGAAGCGAAAAAATTCGAAGCTGTGCTGCTACCCACTAAGCTAGCAAGTCCCTTGGATTGAAATCGCGCGCACGAACTGTTGAAGTAACATCCAATTTCTATCATGTTGTCGGAAACTATTGTATATTGATACCAAATTCAAAATAGGTGTTCCTTTATTTTCACCTTTCCTGCACTAAGAGATGCTTCGACTGCGTCGGAGAAGGATCTACGGCGAGTTCCCCCTGTCAGGTCACAACCGGCATGTTTCAGAGCGTGTTTTAGTGGCTCTTTTGAAATCAGCAGCACTAAGATCAGTTTTGTAACAATAGTTCCACTAACTCCTTGAAGCTGACGGACACCCATTACTAACACCATCATACATTGCTTTATGTCTCGTATTATTGTATAAAAACAGAAAACTTCAACCAGTCACTTGGGTGGTAGCAGTTTTCTGTATTTATTCGAAGTAAAGTCAGAGGGTCTTAAACTTATGTAACGGATAAGCTTGAGCTTGTATTACTACTGGTTGTTGCAGTTTTTGAGTCAAAATACTAGTTTTATGCGCACTTCACGCTAGGATGTGTAAGCCTACACCCAATTGAAATCATTAACCATAGACAAGCCATGGTCTCCCTTAACAATTTTTCCCCCTCACACGTCCGTCGAAAACCAAATTGACTATTCTTTGATGTCCTAGGATGTTATTCAACCGATCCCTTCTCTTAGCCAAGTTCTGCCATGCTTTCTATGTCACGCTACTTCGATTTAATACCTCTTCGTTATTTGTCATATCCATCCATCTGATAATCTGCATTCTTCTGCAGCATTTCCAATAGTATCTGAATACTTCCTGTATGAACTGTTTAACATCCACATTTCATTTCTACACACAGAAAATTATTCTCAGATCTTCATTTTATATTCGATGTTGACAAATATACCTCTCACAGAAACCCGAATCAGCATTTTATGTATTTTCCAGTTTTACAATCATCAGTTATTTTGTTTCCCAAATAGCAAAACTAAGCAAATACTTTTAGTGTCTCACTTCCTGCTGCAATTCGGTCGGCTTCGTCTCATTTATTCGAGTACGTTTCATTGCCCTTCTTTTACTTTTGTCGATACATACCTTACAAACTCTTTTCAGGAAACCGTGCATCCCATTCGGCTGGTATTACAAGTCATCTCTGATATAATGATAATATTAATACCAAACTTTATACTTTTTATTTGATCTACCTGTACTTTAGGATGGTTTTCCTAATTTATCTATGGTGACCTTTCATGTTTGCTCAATATAGGCTAGAACCCCGTCTCACTATTAAGAGTCCCCAAGCTACGTTCATAAATTACCTGTACTATACAAAACCAGTATACATATACATTTTAAATACGTCGCAAGAACAAACATAAAATCTTTAGCTGAATCTTTTTTATTGTTTGATTTGCAATGTGTTTTTACTCTACTTAGTGTTATTTATGATGATACGTCTTGAATTTAGGTTACCTGCACTCTTATTCGTATGAACAGTACACTAAACTAAGCTGAAAAAAACTACTCCTAGCGACACTGTATATTTACATGTAAAGTTTCGTGATGTAGCACACTGGACAAGCATGAACATCACAAATAAGATGTGCCAGTTGTGTAGTGGACGACTGGTTATTATAAGAACAGCTCGAATGCAATACGTGTTTTTACCACCGATATGTCAGCACCAGACCGATATTCGGGCCTATCTTTCTCTTATTTACATTTAAGTGAAACTATAACTCAGAGGTGTAACTATATCAACTATTTATTATACTGTCTGATAGTGACAATAACGACATCAATGTGATGCGAATATAGTCACTGGGAGATAAATATCGATAAACTTTTAAATCTTCTGAGAGAAATACAATGATGGCTAGTAAATCACAGCAGCTAAAGAAGTGATGAGAAATTAATAAACTCATCTGAATTCACGTTTAACTAATTTAAGTTGTGAGATAAAACTTTCTGTCGGTCTGCTCGGCCAACACAGCTAATTAGCTAAGCGAAGTTTGCGATGCAATTACTTGGAAGTATCGAAAAACATATTTTGCCGAGTAGTGTCACATTGCGGAGGTGCTGTTAAAGTTGGGAAGACTTTTTTAATATTAGCGCATAGATTACCAGAACCGTTTTCCGACAACTTAAATATTCGTAAACTTTTCTATAATATCCGAGAAAGATGTTACTCTCAGATTGCGTACTTCCCCTTTTATATTTACTACAGTGGTATTCAGAATATTCATTCCATGTAATCAGCGAACAGTTCTAAGGTTTCAGCTGCATTCACTGGGAAAAAAGAACTATAGTATAATTTGTAGTTTTGAAATTTAAATCTCTTTAAATGGTCTTGCCTTCCGGGTGTAATGATAACTGTGTTTTCGTCCACTCCTGCTACCGTTTCTATTCTATAAGTTATTAAATCAATTCACTGGAAAATGTACGTTGGCTGAAAGTCCGTGTCGTTGCCATTTAATAGAAAATGTAGACTTAAAATCCTTTGAAACAGCACTAACGTACTATTCGTGACTTTTCAGGAATCTCATTCTCATTTCTTCCAAATTTCGCATATCAAACGACTAACCATATCCTGGGAAAGCATTTTTTACTTGATGTCAAATGTCACATTATCATCACACCTGCGGATTTTGTACGTCGAAAGCAAATTAATGGCTCCATTTCGGCTATCCATATAAAGCAAGGAGACAGTTTATTGCCTAGCGTATATGTTTGATCAGTATCTCTCTTGATACTTACCCGAAACTGTTTAGGAAACACGAGGATGCCTGGACAAGACTTTGAGCACCGCTACTATTTAAAACAAGTTCAGTGTCTTAAACACTGTGTCAATACACTCCGTGTGCAATCTTTGATTTAGTCGCCGTTTGAAGATGGCCCTAATTATATCGGTTGGCCGTGTGAAGATGATTCTAAACATATCGATTTCCTTCTTATTTTTTCTCGTTCCATACACTTTTCTCACTTTTACGGCCTTCACTAGGATAGATAACATCTCTGCTTGTGATTCTGGCAACACTACTTCACCTCTGTTACAGTCTTCCACTTGGTGCCTGCCCCACCTGTTAAAACCCTGAGAGGGCCTGTAACCTCCCCCTCACTTACCGACCTTAATGACAGTGAAAAATGAAACCGCGTGTACCTAATGGGAGTTTTTTAAAAGCAATCGTCACCGAAGTTAACCTGTCGGTAAAGAGGGAGGAAAGGGTTACATCTAAATGAAAGGAAATGTGCTAATGAAACTGGTGGAAATTAATTTTGAAAAGGGGTAAAGTTAATAAAGAAAGTAAATGTGCAGCCGTTACGTTAACAATTAACTAGCGGTAATTAGGTATTTGAGATTTGGGGGAAATCACGGTCGCCAGTCCTAAGGACAATTACTATAGTAACTGAAAAAGAAAGGTTATTACACATATAATTAGCACTAGAAGCGTGGCAACTGATGGTTGACACGTGTAGTGTGAAAACTGAAAGTTTGTCAGAAGTAATAAATTTCGCTACACCCTGACTTAATTTAGCAAAAGAATTAATAAAACCGGAAAATCGAAAGTTAATTTAGTGACTGAAGTTAATAGTGAACTTTCTTTCTGAAGCACATCGAAATTCAGTAAAATACGGTTAGTCTTGGACTACCTCAACAATCATTTCAAAAGCTACTTGAATCTACGAAATTTAGAAATAAGAGATTTAACTTTGAACTTGAATTAAATGATTCTGAACAATTAACAATAGAAAAGTTCAGTACGTACCAAGCTGAGCTGCAGTCACAGGTAACTAAAATACGGTAACAAAACTCGCACTCTTAATTTGTGCTTGTGCAATCTAAATACTGTAGCCAGCTATGATTGAACTTTGAAATTAAAGCAGTGAAATAAATTGATGCTGGCGTTTGAATTTCAACGACACTCGGATTCATTCCGGAAAAGGAAGGGACCCTGCTTGGTAATGCAATTGGGACAATGAGCAACAAAGGTTCATGCTAAGTTGCTGTAATTATAGTTACGAAAATGGTACAGTTTGAAAAGCTGAGGTCTGCCATACAGTTCTAAAACTTTACTTGCTTCCAGTCTTCCTTGTTGGTTGATTGAAGGTTTGAAGCCGTCGATCGAGGAGGTGGCGACAGTCACTCATTGTCGGCCGTCGCTGTTGCAGAAGCTGGATGTTGGCGCGCCTTCTTCTCGACACGGTCACCAGACGAAACGGGCTCTTGATGTGCGCTAGTTAATGTTTCCCGTCCGCGACACCATGTCAGAAACTATCATCGCAAGTCGAGCGCAATTACATGCTGCCAAACCCCGAAAGCGCGGCAACTCGCGGGAGCGTCACACAACACACCTCCTCCACTCGCTACTCCAGCCAGACCCCTTCTGCTCAGCCCGCACTCCACGCGGCAGAGTTAACCCTACCAAAGATCCTACACACTTTGATTCTTCACACGACCTATCGACGTAATCGTTCGATAGCAGTTTTCCCTAGGCAAGACCCAGCGTAAAAATACAAATAATATTTACGAAACAAACCAATTATACATCGACATAAATGCATAAATACATATATACAAACAGTAAAACAATTACAATATATAAAGAGACAGAAATGTCATATCTTGAGGTAACAAAACAAGGAAAAAATTACAGTACAATAGATGGAAATTGGAGGATATGCATTTCCGGCGTTACACGTGCCCCACATTGTCTGAGGATGTTGGTGTAACGTAAGCAGACTCAGAAAATGTTCCAAAAGAGAAACAGCGGAAATGCATACGCTCAAAACATCAAAAAAATTTAGCATTCGTCTAATTAATCATAAACCAATTTTTATACAATAATAATTGAGTGGAGATACTCCTAATCTTATTCCACTCTGTCATCTTGCACAAAGTAAAACAGGTTGACAACATATCAAAATTGATAAAAAACATAGAAAATGGTTTCGCTATTCCAAAATCATTAAAATTCGTAACACTATAAGAAATGGAATACTATTTGCAAAATTAATCAGAGTACATGGTCATAAAAAACAGGTATATCAAAATACGCAAATTAATAATTAATTAAATAGAATACGTATTTTATACAAACGTTTTTGTAATTAATACTCTCGCCATGAGAGTCCGCTTAATGCTAAACAAGAAAATAATATACAGCAGATCGAAGAAAAACATAAATATTGACAACAGAATTCTTTCACATCAGCTGTCTAGGAAGAAAACAATTCCGCCTTCCGTACTCGTAAGTACAAAGAATGCCGACAGCGGCACAAGAGCCGACAGCGGCATAAGAGCCGACAGCGGCTTCGCCTCGCAAGTATTGTCGCGCCCGCCTGTGCGGCACGCTTGATCTCACTCGCCTGTGTAATGGCATTTCCAGAACGTCCGTTTCACTGAATTCTTTAGGAAAAACTCACTCCCGAGTCATCTCAAGGAGTCCCTTAATACTATCACAGTGGATAACTCAACACTGTCCATCATCACACGCATGTACTAGCCTGAAACTTAAAACAGCGTCTAAGTACATCGGCAATGATTAATAAAAACACACATTCATGAAATATTACAGAAAGTTACAAAATCATATTTACATTGCTTAATCTACTGTGACTCAGCTGAAAACTTAAACTAGCAGCTTGGATTTTTCAGATGATTACTAATCAGTTACTCTTAAATCATTCAGTCAAAATTAATTACTTATTAACTAAAACTTCTTTAATGACCTCTAGGTCAGGCAAAAGCATGGCAATCTAGCAAATCGTTAAATCTTACACTCTATTTTACATACTGTCCAAATTACCCATTGTGTGGTATTAATCGATCCTAGGCTGGTACAATTTCAAGTCTACAATGTTCCGTATACCTAATCGTTTTCCAGAGCTTGGATACTCTAAGCAATAAGTATTTGTGTGAGGTATACCAATGACTTTATATGGTCCATTATAAACAAACTTAAATTTAGAGATTTCATTGTCTATCTCGCTCGATTTCTCATGAGCTTTTACAAGTACTAAGTCTCCGATTGCAAACTTAGCAAAACGCGCTTTAGCGTCATGACGACGTATGCGACCATCGGCTTTTAGCTTCATTACCTCTCGCAAACGATCTTTTTTCACACCAATACTAATGTCAGTCCGTGGAGGGAATTTGATTATCTCTTCCACTAAACTTTTACTTCTGTCATTGCCGAGATTCCTCACGTTACGGCAGTTCAAATTCATACCTACATCAATACCATACGGCCAATTAACAATGTGTATAGGCTGGTATTGCCTAGGCACACCGTCTCCTGCCTCGTCAAAACTACTATTGTTTTATCTTGTGACGTACATGTCAAAGTTTTACTTTCGCAATTAATCACTGCACGGTACTTTAATAGCCAATCTAACCCGATAATTACTTCCGTAGTCAAGTCTGGGACGACGACAAACTCTTGTTCAAATCGTGCCCCACATATTTCGAAGTTGACAAAAATCTGTTTTGTGACCGGTTTATTGGCCTTCCCAGTAGCACCGATAATTTTCACTCCTGCTACTGGCATAACTACGATGCCAGGTCTGTCTTTCAGTAACTCAAATATTTTCCCAGATACAGCACTCAATTCTGCACCGGTGTCAATCAACACGTTTAGTTGTAGGTCATGCATATTAACAGACACTACTATCTGTCTACACTTGTCCTCGGCTGTTTCTTTATTTTCCCACAGTAAATCCTCGTCTATATCCAGGTCATTCCAGAAAAAACCATCCGGCTTTGACCCTAAATCCGGCTTATCTGGCGGCTTTTTCAGCCTCTGTTCACATACAGTTTTAATTTCAACACGTTTGTCCTGAGGCTTAGCCTGTAGCTTCGCCTCCAATACCGAAACCTTTTCCTGTAACTCGTCAACTAGTGAGTGTTGCTTTGCTATCAATTCATTAATCGTCACCTTCGTTGATTCCACTTTGGTCAGATTAATCTCATCCGCCAATCTACCTGGAGGAATGTGTCCAGTAGTTTCTGCAATTACTTCCGCTAGATCTGCGCAACCCACACTGCTATCGTCTGACCGTATAATGTCAGCTCTAACCTCATACACGTTGTAATCTATGTGCTTTTCTACCAATCGTGTCCGGCTATCACTAAAATTTTCGCAATCTTTTTCCTTAATACTCTCGCAATGTTTAAACTGGAGGTTTGCGTCGGATGGGTCGGTTACTTCTACCACTGAAACTTTCGGTAAGGTCTGCCGGTTAGGGCCATAACTTTCCGTTACTACTTCAACATCTAACTCCTGCGGGACGAAACACGACGAATCTTGCTCGTGCTCCCCCTTAATATCAACTATTTCTAGTAAAGTCTGCCGATTAGGGCCAGAACTTTCTATCATTTCACAAACACTATCTTCCTGCGGGACGAGACGCGGAAAATCCTGCACGCGCTCCCCATAAACACTTCTCCCATACAGACCCCTATAATCTCTTAGTTCGTCGTATAAGCGACCGAACTGCCTTAACCAGACCTCATCCCTCTCTGCATCCCCTCGCTCGATGACGGACGTGTTATCCGACATCTGATCTTCTCTCAACAATTGCGAATCATTCTTAAACTCAATCTCCAGTTCCGCTGTGGGTATTACAGCTGCCACTTTATGATCGATTTCCGGAACACTACTTAAATTGTTCTCACTGACAGCGAATGTATTTTCTACTGCCGTGTATACAGCTGATCTACTACTTGTGGGCGCACTCTTTTCTCTTAACACTGGCACACTCTCCCGCCGTTGATTATTCCATACGGAATTTTCATAACGGCGACACCTGGGTTTTCTCTTGTTATTGGGCCGCCAAAATTTCTCCACGCCCGCTCGGCCCCTCACCGGCGCGGCTAGTGGTTTCCCTGTCTCGTCCCAGCAGATACGCTCCCCGGATGCTGCTGAGGCGGCTGATCACACCCTCTGGCGTTATTACTATTCTGTGAAGCCCGTATCACGTTAGTATGATACTGGTTTCTGTCATTCCTGTTATTATTTGCATTGTACCGATTGTTATTACGGTCCGAACCATTATTGTTATTGCTGCGGTATGCATTATTCCCATGGTTATCATTGTTGTGGTTGCTGTGGTACTCGTTGTTGTTACCACGGCCTCTACCACTGTCGCGATTATTGCGCCAATTGTCCTCGTCCTCAACTCTTTCCAGGAAATCATTCGCTGTCCTATAATTGCTTCCTACGTAGCGTTTTGTATCATCTGGAAGCTTCTTGTAGAGTTCCCAGACTATTTCGGATTCCGTGCGGCGATCACGCAAACATTCCAACTTACGGATCCAGCCCTCACAAAACTCCTTCATCGAGCCGCGCGAATTCGCATCGAAAGGCCTCGATACGACAAATTCGCGCCAAACACTTTGCTGTTTTTGCTCTGACCAGTATTCAGCCAGAAACAAATTTTTAAAGTCGTCAAAAGTCAGGTTCGTAATGTTGAGGTTTAAGCCCCAACGCTTGGCATCACCAGCCAGCACATCAATAACCGCATTAATTTTTCTCTCATTAGTCCATGATCTGGGTAAAACTCTTTCACAATTTTTAATGAAATCCGTCGCGTGTATACCGCCTTTTTTCAAGGGGTCGAACCGCTCCTCTTTCGTCAACAATTCCGAACTATGTGCACAGATTGACACATAGCTCTGTTTTTCGTCAAGTTTCTTTTCTAATTCCGACACTTTCGTAATTACTTGGCAAGTGGTTGTCGCAAGCGTTTCCACTTCCCTCTTTTTCTCTTCGCAGGTATTAGCCTGCTCCCTCACTTTAGTGTCTACTTCGGACACTAAAGCCTTTAAAGTTTCCACCTTCTGTTGATCCTCTTTTTTCACTAATTGAATTTGTTCCGTCACCTTATTCTCGATGATCGGAGCAACTGCTTCTCCTACACTTTTCTCGATTCTGCTAATTTCGGAATCAAAACGAGTATTTATGCTCGCAATTTCCGCCTGAACGCCTATCATTTCCTGTTTAAGATTACCGATTTCGGTATTAATTACAACAATATCTTCTTTGATTTTATCAACTTTTGTATTAACAACTCCAACATTGTTGTTAACAACGTTAATAGCTTTGTTCTGATTGTCTAGCTTGGCCGATTGACTCTTGATTTCGTTAATCAAAACATTCAATAAATCAGTTAAATTCCCGGAAACTACCGGTTCCACTTCCGTAGCGGCTTCCTCTTTAATTGTGCCCCCGTATTCGTCATAAAGGGATTCAGGTTTGATTTTCACTTCCGATTCCGAAACATTTTCTAAAGTTTGGAATTCCATTTCTGCTCTTTGTTGCGTTTCGGCGGTCGCGTCTTTCATGCTAGCCGCCTGCCCCTGAACAATGGGTACCGCGGTGCGCGTTTCCCACTGTTCGACCGATTGTTCCGTATCCAAGTCTACCAAATTTTGGCAATTGTTGCCTTCACTCATTTTAATAATTTTCAATATAAATGCCAAATCTCAAATATAATTAGGATTACTCCCACTACTTAATCTCGCTGACGTAACGGCCTGTACGTAACCAATACTTTGTTACGAGATTTGCACAATGCAAAATTCGTGTCCAGAACAACCTCAAATCTGAAGATTGTCCTGTCACCAGGTCGCCACGTGTAACCTCCCCCTCACTTACCGACCTTAATGACAGTGAAAAATGAAACCGCGTGTACCTAATGGGAGTTTTGGAAAAGCAATCGTCACCGAAGTTAACCTGTCGGTAAAGAGGGAGGAAAAGGTTACATCTAAATGAAAGGAAATGTGCTAATGAAACTGGTGGAAATTAATTTTGAAAAGGGGTAAAGTTAATAAAGAAAGTAAATGTGCAGCCGTTACGTTAACAATTAACTAGCGGTAATTAGGTATTTGAGATTTGGGGGAAATCACGGTCGCCAGTCCTAAGGACAATTACTATAGTAACTGAAAAAGAAAGGTTATTACACATATAATTAGCACTAGAAGCGTGGCAACTGATGGTTGACACGTGTAGTGTGAAAACTGAAAGTTTGTCAGAAGTAATAAATTTCGCTACACCCTGACTTAATTTAGCAAAAGAATTAATAAAACCGGAAAATCGAAAGTTAATTTAGTGACTGAAGTTAATAGTGAACTTTCTTTCTGAAGCACATCGAAATTCAGTAAAATACGGTTAGTCTTGGACTACCTCAACAATCATTTCAAAAGCTACTTGAATCTACGAAATTTAGAAATAAGAGATTTAACTTTGAACTTGAATTAAATGATTCTGAACAATTAACAATAGAAAAGTTCAGTACGTACCAAGCTGAGCTGCAGTCACAGGTAACTAAAATACGGTAACAAAACTCGCACTCTTAATTTGTGCTTGTGCAATCTAAATACTGTAGCCAGCTATGATTGAACTTTGAAATTAAAGCAGTGAAATAAATTGATGCTGGCGTTTGAATTTCAACGACACTCGGATTCATTCCGGAAAAGGAAGGGACCCTGCTTGGTAATGCAATTGGGACAATGAGCAACAAAGGTTCATGCTAAGTTGCTGTAATTATAGTTACGAAAATGGTACAGTTTGAAAAGCTGAGGTCTGCCATACAGTTCTAAAACTTTACTTGCTTCCAGTCTTCCTTGTTGGTTGATTGAAGGTTTGAAGCCGTCGATCGAGGAGGTGGCGACAGTCACTCATTGTCGGCCGTCGCTGTTGCAGAAGCTGGATGTTGGCGCGCCTTCTTCTCGACACGGTCACCAGACGAAACGGGCTCTTGATGTGCGCTAGTTAATGTTTCCCGTCCGCGACACCATGTCAGAAACTATCATCGCAAGTCGAGCGCAATTACATGCTGCCAAACCCCGAAAGCGCGGCAACTCGCGGGAGCGTCACACAACACACCTCCTCCACTCGCTACTCCAGCCAGACCCCTTCTGCTCAGCCCGCACTCCACGCGGCAGAGTTAACCCTACCAAAGATCCTACACACTTTGATTCTTCACACGACCTATCGACGTAATCGTTCGATAGCAGTTTTCCCTAGGCAAGACCCAGCGTAAAAATACAAATAATATTTACGAAACAAACCAATTATACATCGACATAAATGCATAAATACATATATACAAACAGTAAAACAATTACAATATATAAAGAGACAGAAATGTCATATCTTGAGGTAACAAAACAAGGAAAAAATTACAGTACAATAGATGGAAATAGGAGGATATGCATTTCCGGCGTTACAGGCCTTTCGGAATTCGCTTTATGTTTTCTCATACTTACTGTATAGGGACCCCAAACGCAGGGGCAGTAGGCTGTAATTGGCGCCATCGGCTTCTTGTACATGGTTTCATACGAGTATATGGATGCACTCTCGTTTCCAGGAACCACCTAAGAAATTTAAGGCCTCCATTCGCCTTATCTGCGACTATCCTGTTCAACGCGCTTCATTTTTTTTACATCAGTTGCAATCTACATATCCTTCAACTTGCACAGTGTATTTAATTTTAAATCTCCCCCTACTATTTTAACTCCCCCCTTCTCCCACGTTCCCTCCATTACGAAATTAACTATCCTAAGATACCTCATTCTTCTTTTACGCACTTACGTACTTGTTCAAATGTAGAAAAAAAGATTGATGGTAAATAGCAGAAATGAGATTAGTGATAAATCTAAAATGGGACCACGTCTGATTGAACACATCTCGCAAGCAATCCGGCCTCATTTCCGCACCCACAATCGAATAGCCTGTAATTTATCGGAACTGGGTGAACTTTACGTAGTCAAAAATTGATTTATAATTCCAGAAACTTACCAAGGATTTGTCTAATTCTATGCTACGTAGAATCTCTACTGTACTAGTTTCCATTGATGCACCAACACGTTATTAAACAGTTGAGACTAATCTTATGGCTCATCACACTGTGTATAGTCTGATGCCTACCTGATTATTCACAGAGCCACTCACATAGATAGGTATTCGCAAAAACTAACGATGTTCCCTGGCCCAAAAACAGACGTGAAGCAAGGAGTGCCACATTTCTTTTGTCTATAGAGAACTTTGACAGCCAATTTGGAAAATGTATTGTTGCTATATTTATGAGAAGTGTGACTTCGCTGTTTATTAATGAAGTAAACATACTGAAGTATGGTTCATTACTTACAAACCAATGTGATGTTTTCCCTTGTGCCTGGCAAAAATGGTCACGCAGTGCTACTAATTTTCAAAGTGATTTGGAGCTTAAAGTGACTTTTTTGTAAACGGGAACCCTAATATTTGATTTCGGATTTGAAAAGGACGCACGTTTTACGTATTAAATGATACGTTATTCACGGTCATAGCAAGGTGTACCGCAGCTCAAATAAGCAAATATATTTTTTGTTCTAGTAGGAATTAACTGGGAGTAGAGGAGGGATACAGCTAAATACAATGTCAGATACAAATTAGAAAGGACATCTCGAGGAATGAGAAACGATGCGACTCACTCGATGGCTTGTAAAACAATGATCTGTGTTTCATATCTACTTTCTGTCTTGCAATTGCCAAAATATATAATAAGTCGTAATGTATTTCTTTTGGGCAATAAACATGGTAATTAAAACTTAATGAAAAAATCTGTCGTCATTCTTTCCAAATCCGACGTCACAAATAAAGATTCCATGAGACAAAACTCAATCTTCGAATTACCGTCGATAATTACCTTTAAGACCATGGTTGTTGGTAATGACATATGACCCCTTAAAACCCCTTCCAATTTGTGTTTAACATTATTTATTGCGGTATTCCTCCTCTGTTTCGAATTAATACCTACTAAAACTAAAAACACATTTGCATATTAGACCTTCGCTGATCCTGGCCATGACCTTGAATAATATATAATTTTATACGTAAAATTTGCAGATCTTGTAAAATCTTAAACCAAATATTGGTGTTCTCATTTAAAAATATCACTTTAGGCAGCAAATAACCATGAATACCACGTTCAAGGTCACGGCCATTAGCAGTAATGTGTGACCATCTGTGCCAGTTACAACTGTTGTCTAACACATTTTGCTCTATCTCATCTCTGTCCATCGTTTTTCTCCATTATGGACTAAAATGGTTCACCCAGTGTACGTATACAGTTTATTTCTATTAATGATTCAATACAAGTGTCGCCGATTGCCTGAGCATCAATGATTAATTGTTGGAATATCAAGGGGCTCTTGGGGAGTACTTTACGTCCACCATTTCAAAATATTGTAATCTAGTCAATTACTTCATATTTTAAAATTCTGAAAAACATACTAACCGTTTTAACGAATTTTTCCAACCGATCCCGTAAATGTTACTAATTTTTCGCTTAAACTCATCTCAAAAATTTAAGTCTTAGAAGCATATTTCACTTTCCCAATGAATGTCACTTTGAATGTTTTCAAGTTCAGAACCTAACTTACACATCGATATCTATCTAAATAGTCTGTTGTGTGTAAAAGTCAACAACCGTTAATGAATTTTATATTTCTTAATTTCTGTATGGTGGGCTTCAAGCACACCCTATCCCCCATTGTTGGCATTGTTACTGAAGATGCACTGATATTGCTAAAATTGTGTTAAAACATGTTTTCATGTTTTGGACCCTACTTACACATCAGAATGCCTTCTACTAGTCTGTTCTTGACGTAAGTCAGCAACAAATAACGAATTAGGCATTTTTTCGATTTTTTGGGGGTCTGAATAAAGTAACCCCTTCCCTGGTAATGCTTGTTATGGAAAATGCGTTGGCTGCATAGAGTTAACACAAAGTAAAGGAATATATTCCATGGCCTTTAGGGTCATCGGAAAACATCTATTACTAAAAATTAGATTTGCCCCACATAATTGTCATAAGGAACAATGTACCTCACATAGAAGTATGGCTATTGGCCTTGGCTAAAGTACGTATACAACTGACACGGAATTAATGAACTACCGAAATTATATCAAGAGGAATTCTATTACTACACATTTATTTTAAGAAGATCTGCTCATATGGGAAAAACTAAATATGGCCAACCTCTGCGTACAAAATACAGGATGTATATGAAGTATCAAACTGTCTCAGTTACACGTAATACACACATTGTGTGTATGCAAGATAAAGGGAAACACTGTATGAAATAGGCGTTACTTTCGAAGATTGTGAGTCTATCGACTTTAAATGGCAGGAATAATTGCGTTACCCATGGTATTGAGGAGAGGTTAGACATATACCAGAATTAACATGTGCAGGGGGCAAGTCAACGACCAAGTTATGGTAATTCAAGAATTTCTGTAAAGAACACTGAGTTACGAATCGCAACACAACTGAAATAATAAAATTAAGAATCAATACTACAGCTGTAAAACGACCCTAACTTCATTACAATATTACTAAACTTCATATGATAGCGATCTCAGTTAAATCCTAATACCGCAGGCTACTGAATTCAGAACCAGAAAGTTGCTGATCTCCACTGATCTCCGACACCGAATGACCTCTCCATCGTTCTCTGGAACCAAGTGTTCTCTCCGCCACTTACTGAAACCGAATGTATGTGCAGCTTTAGTTTCCGTACATTTGGTATCTCACCAAAAATAATTCCATCAAATCCAATGAGGGCTAGTGCTCATTTGTTGACCCATCCGAGGAGTTTTTCGCACAGCTCCTCTCATCTCGTCTTATGTGTCTCAGACAGATCCACGCCACGCATTAGCGACCAATGAGAGCTCTAGCCTTGGCGGTAACCTATCAGACATGAGCAAGTTCTAGTTTTGCACCTACTATTACAACTATTTTTCGAAAGAATCTAGATTCTTCTCACAAGTTTCGCAAACACGTTTGGCGTCGGTACGCCTGCTGGGGGTGTAGCTCCAGCATCAATTAGTGGACTGTCATGTCTTAGATGTTGCTGGTAGGTCTGTCATGGGTGTCACCCTCTTTATTCTTAAGGATGTCTTTTCTGGATTGGTACAATGGCATCTGCAAGAGGCACACCATTAATGGGTGAAATGCTCTTCCCGTGCATACCGCCAAGAACAAACTTTGACCAACTTCTGAAAGACTTTTAAGGCAACTACCAAGGGCACAGGCTCTGCTGCAAACAATATGTGAACTCCATCTCTTCCACTGGGCATGAAAGACCACCCTGGTGGAATATGCACACGACTTGCATGTGAAATCCTGCCATCCGAACAGCAACAAAAAACTAATACTTCGAAAGACTTGACTTCCTTGTTCATCGAACTGTTAAGAGGCGTTTCAAATTGTCTATCTAGACTCTAATAAAAGGAGCTAATTATAAGGCTTAGGCTCACACTGAAATTACGAGTGAAAACCAATCTGAACTGACTTTCAATCATAGCAGGCTGATGTCTCAGTCACAGCGAAAATGGTGAGGCACATCCAGCATCTTGCCACATCCCTTTTGTCAATCTGCCTCTTAGTCGTTCGTTGTCGGATTGTATATACAAGTTTGCTGGATTAGGAATGGAGTCATGAATGCAGACCAAAGTTATCATTTATCAACCATCAAAATCTGAAGAATGGTGTGGCACATTTCTTTCTGAGGGGGTGGTTATATTCGCAAACATGTAGCAAGTTGAAAAAATTAATAAGCAGTTTATAAAAGTAAAAAGATATTCGGGGAGTCTGACAGATGTCTTTCCGCTGCAGCTTCGCTTGTATACACATTTGACAGATATACTGTACACATCTCCTAGGACCCTTTCTCTGTGTCCTCTGTCTCCTCCATCCTCTCTCTCTCTCTCTCACTCTGACTGCTCCTGGCCTCTCTCCCTGTACATCTCCCCTTCCGAGTCTCTCTGTCCATCTTCTCCTCTCATCACTCTCTCTTTCCATGTCCTCCAGCCCCTCTGCCTTTGGCATCTCCCCTCCCCAATCTGTCATCTGCCTACCTGTCTCCTATCAATCCCCTCCTTTCACCTCTCTCTATTCATCTGCTCCTCTAGCCATTTGAACCTTCCTTCAGCCATGACCACACGCATATACAGTCTCAGCAAAACAGATCGATAATGCAGAATGATGCTACTTCCTCATATGTGTTGTGTGGGACAACCTACAGGTTGGGGGCTTGATAACGGGCTTTTGCCCGTCAAGTATTGGATGCATTTCTTGCCCCTCTCATGTAGGCTACCCTACAAAGCCTGTGGATAATTCAGACTGATATGTAGTACGCTGTAAGTGATTTAAATTCTGGAATGGAGAAATGATACGATTTGTGAATATAAATGAACTGTAACAATAATGGACTCTGAAAAACTGTGAAACCAACAATGTGAGGGTGGACATCGAGTGATGATTCGTTGAATTGTGATGTCAAGCCCCATTATATTTTTAGACTAATTGTAGCTGTCAGAAAGTCATAATGTGTTTATTTAAAATAATCATTGTTCATGGTCCTTAAATATTTTTACATCCTCTTTTGACAACGAGCGTTCAGCTCATTTGGACATTACTGATATGGTGATGCTGTTGATTGCCCACTATTGTTGCAGCCTTGAAAGCATACCACACGACCAGTAAAAGAACCTGTATTTACTTTAAACTACTGTAATGAAGTTGGATACCTTTAAGGGAATATTGCAATTCAAAGCAGATGCTGGCATTAAATTACTGATATTTTTCTCACACTCATGCATCACCCTTTTAGCAACGAGCAAGCATACTGAATTCGCCGATTTCCGCCTCAGTGTCCCCATTAAGATATTCCACTTCATCTTCTTGCCAGTAATCAAATACAATTAAACCATGTCATTAAAAACAAGAGAAAGTGGGAGTGTAGTGGGATCGCAGATGAACTATGAATGCATGACGTACTGATCACTGAGGTGTTCTTACCTAAACATCATTTATGCTGTACACCATGAGGGGGTACGGATAACCACGGCCACTTACAAGACCAGCCCGATACCCTGTCTGTCTATTGAGGCTGGTGAACCGCCACTTACTCTCGACCAGCAACTCCTCATGTTGTGCCTGGTTGTAACACCAATATCGATTAGAAATAGGGTTATACTATGTAAATGTATGTCTATGATTGTGAAATGTTTGTTATTTGTCAGTTAAGATCATTAATTTGTGATAGGAAATTTAAAGTTTGCAAAACACATATGGAAAAAGTAAATCATATATAAAAATAATGAAATTTTATAATATATGTATGTTCATAAAGAAAATTTGTGTATTGGAAGCTGGTTCATGCTTAGGGAACTTGTATTGTGAAATATAAAAGCTGTAGAGAAGTCCCTCCGCAAGGGAAGTGGCTTGGCGCGAGGTAAAAGGTGGTTTTGGCGGTCGATCTGGGCGGCTCCTTGGTGAGAACAGTATGCAACCAGTGGCTAGCCGTTGTGCGGTACACATCGAGGGTGCCAAGGGAGGCAACTGAAAGCTGTTTTGCATGGAATTTTGCCTCGGATGTGAATTCGGCTGTTGCCAGGTGCTCTTGCCAATACGGAATGCCTCCAACACGATAAAAATCCGTCGCCAAGAAGAAATAGTGAAGAGCATTCAACCATCAAGAGCAATGAGTACAGTTGGCCGGCACGTCGCTTGCCACCACTACTTCGCCACTGCTCTCCAACTTCAGGCACACAGAGTATTATGGCATGGACCAGTAAATTTGTGTGAGTGTTTTCAATAATAATCCAAGTGCTATAAACCCATGTCTTGAAACCTAACTTTATCCTAATCATGAACCGATGAAGGATCCCCTTCTTAGTGTGCAGGCAACCGAGTATCCTGTTTCTAACAACTAGTGATTTTCTTCTAGGCATTAAATGTGCAAAAACTTCAGTGCCAGAGTATGTAAATGTTACTGTCTAAAATATCTGCTTCAAAGGTGATAAAAAGGCACACAAATTAAACATATTTGAAACGCACTTAAGCCTAGATTGCTATCATGAACTTATATTTTTTGAGGTAGCGGTCTCAGTGTTGAGTAATTTAGTTTAAAGGATGAAAACATAGATTATTCCAAGTGGGGCTAAGCATTGATTTTGGTTGATTTGAACTTTGCTTCTAAAATACTCAAAGAATTGCCTATTGAGACAGTATCAATTTGTGGGTCCCCACAATATTCTTCTCATATTAGAAAGATAAATGGAATATTGTCGCTACTAAAGATATCTGATACATTTCTACAAAAGGGAGTATAGAAAGTATATATGTAGTATTATTTAATTGCATTTGTGGTGTTTATATGTCAGTTAAGTCAGAAATCTTTTCATGCCCAACTTCCTTTCCTTCAGTTACATCTCAGTACTGAATCATGTAATGATAGTGATTGCAACTGTTATTATAAGAGTGGGGCACTACCTTGCTTTACATGATTACTGGTCGGTGCATTAATGGTAACTTCTGCTACCTGCATCTCAGATCGCCCTGTATTCGTGTGCATCCAATGAGCTATTCAAAAGGGAATCTTAATGACAGTCACTTCAACAAATCATATTCAATTTTCTTAAATATAATGTTTCAAATTAATATGCCTAATTAGGCTGACGACCGTTTAATGTTTCATTTGTATGAACTTTTCAACTGTCATTAACCCCAAAGTAAAGCCTGGTTCAGCTTTCTATTAATTGCAATACGTACAAAATTACTGTCCGACACCCTTTTACCCATTAGACAAACACACTGTCAAAATTTCAAAATCCTCCTAGAGGGTAACACTAGATTGTGTTAGTGTTATAAGGTGTGTAGGTTCCTCACTCTTCCCAATTCACCAGCATCCTGCTGCTTGCGTAGCTATGGAACGCCTCTTTATCAATTTTCCAAGGGCAACATTGTCGTTAGGAATCAGTGCAAAATGAATGCTGAAGTCTCTTGGTACGGAGAATTCGCAGGCACAGTTCCAGGTTTTTTACAGCCTTACACCTCGGTTACTGCAGAGGCCCAGAGTAATTTCAGATTTGGTGCAGTGCAGGAGAGATTGCACTCTTGTATGCGTTTTAAACACGAAATTTTCTGATATTTCAAGTGAGCATTACAGCTACGTTCTCTATTTACGGATGGATCAAAACTGGTGGATTCCGTTGCCTGCTCTGTTGTTTCCCTTGTCTTTGATGCCGAATTATCTGCGATCTTGAGGTATCTGGAACAGATGAGAGGCGCCATACCATCTACATTACTCGTGTGTTCCCTGGGTGCACTTCAGACACTGCATTGCTTGTAGCTCAGGACATCGAGGATGCCACTCTCCGATAACAAATGTTGGGGAAGGAGGCGTCTTCTGTTCGATTCCAGTGCGCATAGGAAGTTCTTGGAACGAAAGAGCAGATAAGGCACCCAAAGGGACGTGTCATGATCCTCAGTTAGTTCAGCGTGCCACCCCATGCATGCTATCACTTCACTATTGAGGTGTAGAGTCATATGTCTATGGGACGAAGAGTGGTTGTAGCGTGATACAATAAGCTGCGTCCAGTAAAGTCCGCGACTCAGCCATGGCGTATCTCCCTCCATCCACGCGGGCGGGAGCTTCGGTAGAGTATGATAGATGTATCACAAGACACGTCTAGACACTGCTTCCCTGGAAGAAGAAAAACGGAAAAAGTAATAATGAAAATAATGTTCAGCACATAAGATTTATAAGGTTGCTGTTTTGCACTTTGTAGCAGTAAATCTTTCGTTGCTTGCGGAAACGCTGAAACACACTTCTTTCTAGCCTAGAAGACTTTCCTAAAACTTATAACATACCGGTGGGCTCTATCAACGCGCTAGTATTATGGAGATGTTTCGTGATCCGAGGAGAGAAGACATTGTTCTCTTCACGAAAATTTTGTAGAATTAACATTCACAGTTTACTACGTAAATTTCAAGTAAAAGAAGAGAAACTAGGTTAAAAAACGGCTCTGAGCACTATGCGACTTAACTTCTGAGGTCATCAGTCGCTAAGAACTTAGAACTAATTAAACCCAACTAACCTAAGGACAGCAAACACATCCATGCCCTAAGCAGGATTCGAACCTGCGACCGTAGCGGTCGCTCGGCTCCAGACTGTAGCGCCTAGAACCGCACGACCACTCCGGCCGGTACGAGAAATTAGGGCTCGAGCAGAGGCATCTAGGCAGTTGTTCCTCCTTCTTCCCTGACTCTGTATGCGCATGGCACAAGGTATCCTCCACTGTTATTGGATTCATTCTAAAAAAGAAAGTAGTGAGCCATGTCAGATTCACGTGAACAGCTGAAAAGTATACAGTCACTTAGTAGTCGGACCAACAATAAATAACACAAATCGGCTAATGTAAGATTCACGTTCAGCTTAAGATGCTGCCGAGAGGGGGACTTTGCAGTTAGGATATTACTGAATTTTTCTTCCAATTTGGTAAGTATGACATTTCGTTTGGAATGTGCTTGTAAGCCTCGTAGTCCTCACATATGACGATTTCCTCCCCTGGGTAATTTTTTTTTGGTCACAAACGTTTAAGATAATTATGTACAATATTTAATAATGTAACCTTGTGAGAGTCTCAGGCTGACGAGCGAATCACGTAGTCTGACATATTTTTGCGAAACACACAGAAAATGACGTCCAAACGTTTTCCGAAATCGGTGTGTAAATGTTATGTAACAATTATAGATTAGATCGAGTATGAAGGGTAATCATGGAAATTTTACGACAGTATATTGACATTAGCATAGTGATGTTGAACTATTAAACACTTCCAAATATTGTGTTATTTGTAGTAGTGTTAGAACAGCGCGTAACACACAAATCGAAAACATCACGGAGCAAATTATTTTCTTATCTTTAGTGTCAATATGTGTTCTAAGTATTTTTAGGAGTCATGACCGGAAATGTCATCATGATCACGTGATCAGCTTATAATAGACTCAAGGCAGTTTGTAAGGTTAGAGAAACAGTTGCATGCATTAGTTTGACGTCATCGAACTCAGTCTCCATCTCATGCTCAAAATTCTTCAGTTTTGATCATCCATTGGATAAAACTTCCACTGTACCATGAGAATCACGAAATCCCTCACACATCCCTTCTTGAGAATAATTGCACTTATGAGACATGAGCGGTTATTTGTTGCACATTCTTGACCAAAGCGCCTGGTAATACTAATGGTGTGAAAGCGATAAATTATTATAGATTAGATCCGCCCACAGAGGTAAACATATGGCGACGCATCAATACGAGTTTGAAGTATGTGGTGATATGGTGATGGTAACTAAAGATCCAGACTGAAAACTGAAAAAAATCACCATTCGGAATGACGTCGTAATTGAAAGGGGTATTGTCGATTTAGGGGCAAATGGTACGGATGAAAAAAATGTCTGCAAATATTCCCACTAGACAGTGCTGCAAGCGTCATAGCGTAAATGGGTACGGTTGCAAATGACAGAAGAATGGCAAGAGAACGACTATGTTGTGACATGCACTTTCAGCCAACCGTACTGTGCAATATGCATAAACACACAAGTTTGGCATTCGACAGCTGTGGTACTGTCAGGTACGTCCATCCACAACAACAAGGCTGTACCACATCACATGTGGAAAACAGGTTTTTAAATGTCCTGAGGACAAAAAACATAAAATGTATAGCCATCTTGTGATACAGCGGTCCTATTTTATTTCTGTATATGTAAACAAAATGATTCCACCACATTATCACCTTGACACAAGGTACAGCGTATTTGTCATCGTTGATGTCCCAGAGCATTTTTTCCCCTTAGTTCAATCGATTTAATAAATTCTTGACGTGTGGCAGAACTCTACTACCATTATTAGTATGTCATTACTGGAATTACTCTACATGTTTATGATGACATGTAACAAAACTTTTTTTGACAGTCTGAGTACTGAGATTGCCGCTGCTATCTCGACCGCTTTCGCCACAGTGCGGCAACCAGTCGTACTTACTAGAACTGTTTATATTTTTAAAAATATTTGGAGTCCGATATATCGATATTTAAAAACGTATCATTGTCGGACATCGATAATTCAAGTAACATATCGACATAACGACGGAAAAAATATCTCATATATGCCCATAAAAATAAACGTCTGCACATTATAATATACTGCCAGTCTTAGAGCTGTATATTTAAGTATTGATTTATCATTACATATTTTGTACATCAACAAGCTAGCAGCCTGTCTATCCCACTTAGAGCAAGAACTGCAACTGAAACAATGCACGTACACGCTTGGCAATAACCACTTTGCTAACAATGGTAACTGTGCAAAGTGCCACAGTAAAAGGTGCCCGATGGGTCCGTCGTTCGGTTTCGTCACATATCGGGTTTGTCCGGAGCAGTGCATGTCGACTTCAATATTTTTTCTATTTGTACTATCGCCTGTGACCTTGGAGCTGTGATGTCAAAATTGCGTGGATAAACTTTGTGGTTTCTCTTGGTAGCGCCGAGCGCCGATTACATCGCCATTTCTCCTCACAAGTCTGCGCCCACTGCAAAGACCGATCTTGTGATTTAAATTTTTGTTCATAATTTTCAGCAACTGTTTTTTAAGAATGCCGATGTGAAGATACAGCAGATTAGTTGTGTTAAAAATTGTTCCTAACACCACTGGTGTGCTACTTCTTCACATCGGAAATCTTGTTACTCCAATCACACCGCCACAGCCGCCCAACCAACCCCCCCCCCCCCCCCCCCCTGTGTATAGTCGCTTGACAGAAAGAGAAAGATTGGAGGCGATGAAACGTCGAAGAGCAGTAAGACTTCTTTACACAATGAAATAAAATTACGTTCTACTACAATTTTAAAAGAACGATTCCAAATATTTACCGGAAATTGTGAAAAAATATAATATAAAATAAAAATATTGACACTCATTAATAGCATTTTGATATCGATATCTATGAGGCAAAACGTCTCCGAAATATATGTACGTACCTTGGTAAAAATATCGATATAACGATATATAGATATTTTTCAACAGCCATAGTACTGACACAGAGGCTTCTAGACGAGGCGCGGCCACTGAATCGGACGGTTATCTTTTTTCTGCTGGCCACAGGTGCGAATATTTAGGGCCGCTGATAGGAATTCCTTGACCTTTACCTGTAGTGATACAGATGTCGGTGATTCCGCCTTTTATCAATTTTCGCACAGAACGTTTTTCGGAATTTACTATCAATCCAATGTCACCTTGTTGAGGCTGTGATGGTACTTCTATGAGGAGTGGCGTTGCGATGACAGCAGTATTCGCTAAGCTACCAGCAGAGTTACGGTGGTGGAAGCTGAGTCTACTCGAGGCAGCCGTGGGAAACGAGAAGAAATGGCGGTGATTTTACCGTTACCACATATGTGCAGGCTGTTTCTTCCTGAAGGCACTGCGTGCGTGTGTTGTTCGCAAGCTGATTCCTGTACATGGGAGGCTAACAGTAATTACGAGTGACTCTTTGGAGAATCGGTATAGTTGTTATTCCTCTCTTCCTGTCGAAGCGCGCGAAAATTAAGGTCGCATTTTATCGTATACCAAGAATGCGCCGCGACGTCTGTAAATCGATGACTTCGTATTTAGAAATAGTCTGTTTCTTTTTCTGGACTGTGCCCACTGCTCAGTATCACTTGTGTGATGGGAACGTGTGTGTACTCCGGATTATTCCAGTATCTGTTCGCTAGTCTTATAGTGACATTGCAGACCAATGCTAAAAGATCTTATTTCGTGTTACATGTCTTTTTATTCCTCCTGAAGGCACTGGCAGATTTCTATACTATACCTGATCGGCTGTATTTGTCGCTACATTTTCCCCACTATGGCCACTATGGTCCACATGTGGGGGAATGTAGCAGTTTCACTGCTGCTCACGTTTGAAGTATACTCGACACGAACCTTACCTTGTGATGGACACTGCTAGCGCTCCTACTCTGATTTCTTTCGTAGCTATTTATGAGTCTTATAGCGATTGCCCACACTCACTAAGACTGCAATATTTTATGTCGTATTGTTGTAGGTTACGTGCGCTATTTCTCCTACCTGAGGCCTCTGGCTCAGGTAGACTGACGCCACCTACACATAAACGCTAATTTTCAAAGCAGTGTGGTAGGGGAGCTTGATTCTTATTGGTCAAGAGAGAGAAGGGATGATGCTTATCTGCGTAACTCATCACGTGTTTTCGCCCACAGTTTACGACTGGTTTGCCTTTATCACTGAAGGCGGGTTGGCCCTCCCAGAGGTCTCGATTATGTAACAGTGGCTTTTCTTCCAGCAACTACACCAGAGACGAGTTCATCTAAAATAATACAAATTTCCGGGCCATTTCTGCTTCGACGCAGTGTGTCCATAGCCATACGCGTTAGCTTTCAAAGTCTGTTCAGCCTTGCAGATGCCACACAATCGTTTCTTTACGGAGTTACACCTTTGCTCAGATCCATCTGCTTCGAATGACCCGCAGTGGTATGAGATACTGGCCACCTCTCCAGATAGGTATTTTGTAGCAGTGGGCTAATTCTTATACACATATAGTGTATCTATGTTTGACAGTGTTGAAAATTGGTCAACCTCAGCATTTTCTATGCCGTCATAAATTTACGATGACATCGCTGTTTCTAACAACATGCTCTTTTAGGCACATAAACTATGACGCACACAATCTAGAAATGTAGTGGTGGGTTAGCAATGGTTTATCTACCACTTTATGCTGTTTCTTTAACATTTAGGACGCTTTTGAAAGCAGAAAGACCTGAAACTTTTTTCTATAACGTTATAAGGTGATCATGTAATTCTGGTTTCTGTGTGTCATCGACCTACAAGTCAGAGAGAGAGAGTAAGTTACGTTACTGTTAAAGAATCTTTGGTCTTGACGTGGCACAGTCTTTGTCTGTGCGCAGTCTGATCCATTCTCAGTTGAAGTATGGCAGGTAATGGGCGTTTTTGTGATTTTATATGTTAGATGAGAAAGGACAGCAACGCTGAATATCATGTATACAATGAAAGCTGAAGGGAATAAATACTTTGAGTAATGTAAGTAACTTTGATGAGAAAAATTCTGAGGTAAGACTGCAGCACTGCGAACCTAATTTATCGGAATGATTATTGTCTGGTAGTTAACTAGCTCAGAGGTGAAAGGAAGACCACGCCACTTCCCTGAATCGTAAATTAAGATATTAACTGATTAAGCAGACCGGAGATATTATACTGTGAGAAGAATTTTACAGAGCACTGAAAGTCGGAACAAGGACCCAGGATTAGACGATACTCCGTTAGAAATACTGAGAGACCTGGGAGAGCTACTCATGACGATACTCTTCAATCTGGTGAGCAAGATGTATGAGATAGGTGAAATAAACCTGAGACTTTAAGGAGAGTGTAATAATTCCAATGGCTCTGAGCACTATGGGACTAAACATCGATGGTCATCAGTTCCCTAGAACTTAGAACTACTTAAACCTAACTAACCTAAGGACATCACACACCACCCAGTGTAATAATTCCAATTCCAAATAAAGCAGTTGTTAACAAGTGTGAATATTACTGAACTTTCAGTTAAAAAAGTCGTGTTTCAAAATACTAACACGATTTTTTTTTTGCATAAGACTGCAAAAATTGATAGAGGCCAACGTTGTGGAAGATTCCTTTGGAGCCCGGGGAAATGTAGGAATGCGCAGGACAATACTGATACTATGACTTAGCATAGAAGCTAGGTTAAGGAAAGGTAAACCTACGTTCAAAGCATTTGTAGACTTAGATAAAGCTTTTCACAACGATGACTGGGATACTCTGAAATTCTGAAGGTATTTATGGTGAAATACAGGGAGCTAAAAGCTATTTGCTGCTTTCACAGAAACCAGACAACAGTTGTATGAGTCGACAGGTTTGAGCTTGAAAAGGAAGCAGTAATTGAGAAGTAAGTGAGATATGGTTGTAGCCTATCGTCGATGTTATTCAGTCTGTACGCTGAGCAAGCAGCAAAGGAAACCAAAGTAAAATTTGAAGGAGGAATTGAAGTTGACACAGAAGAAATAAAATCTTTGTGGCTTTCTGATAATATTGTTAATTTGTCACAGACAGAAAAGGATTTGGAAGAGCAGTTGAACGGAATGGACAGTGTCTTAAAAGGAGGGTCTAAGATAAACATCAGCTTAAACAGAAAATGAAGGGTAATGGAATGCAGTTGAATTAAATCAAGTGATGCCAAGGGAACCAGATAAGGAAACAGTAAAAGTAGTAGACGAGATTCGGTACTTGGGCAACAACAGAACTGATGATGGTCGAAGTAGAGAGAATATAAAAGTTAGACTGGCTACGTAAGAAAAGCGTTTCTGAAGAAGAGAAATTTGTTAACATCGAGTGTCAGGAAGTCTTTTCTGAAGGTATTTATATAAAGAGTATCCACGTATGGGAGTGAAACGTGTACGATAAACAATTTAGACAAGAAGAGAACAGAAGATTTTGAAATGTGGTGCTGCAGAAGAATGTTGAAGATTAGATGGTGTACTGTCCACGCCAATATTTTGTGTCGGCAGTGTATGCGTCATCGTGAAAACTGATCAGGAAAAGACTTATTATTATATTATGACATATTATTATATTGTGAAATAACTACAATATGTTTTATCATTTTATAACCAGTTTGATACAAGAAATAATCATATAACAAAAGATAATAGCGCTACAAGAATCTATTGGCATTGTATTGTCTTTGGAACTTTTTCCTTCTTCTGTTGTTCTCTATGATGTATGAAGAGGATGAGATCGAACATAAGCTGGGGTCCGTTCTTTTAAATATTGTAAAAGTTAGTCATAAGTGATCAAAAGAAAAATATACTGTACACTTTACGAAATGGAACTCAAGTATATGGACTTTTATTTTTAACTAGATAACCAACTATGAATGTTCCAGAATGTTTCAAGTTTTTTGTCCGCAGCAGTCCAGATTTGCTTTGTCTGCCGTCGTTACATGAACGTATGGAGAGGCAATTCCAAACTGCAGAAAGAATCAGACACTAATCTTTCGACTGATATTACAGTATTTTAAATCTGAGCACAACAATCAACATGAATTTATTATTTTTCTATTCTAACGGTGAAAATAACATGGGGGTTCCCTTAGGTGATCTTGATCAGTTGCTGGTGGTCCTCCAGAGGGAGGGGAGTGGGGGAATCACTTACATATAAATAGCAAAACTAAGTTACCTGACACCAGAAGTCATTACCAGTGGCCTTAAGATGAGATCGTTAGATTGGCTCGTACCAGCACTGATAACCTAATCCTTATGGGATACAGCACTATCAATCCTCTGACGTGTGGGCACCTACCCCCCCCCCCCCTTGCGCCCCAGAACTCGTGCCACCCAGCCTAACTACCTGGATGTTTCTTGTGAACATGGGTACAGAGTACACGGGGTCGTATAAGTTATGCTGTTGACAGTCTTGAAGGAATCACCACCTTCATGATTAAGGGCGATACATATTTTATGTCTGAATATTAGTAATATCGTATAGTACGGGCAACTTGAGTTCACGTATTGTCCATACGCTGTTTCCATCAATGTGGTCACCATCAGCTATCAGTGAGTAGTTTTACGTTCTGTTATTCCGTTACCTATAAAATATCATTAGGTGAATGAAGTAATAATTTGGAGAAAGCCTTAATAACAACGAAATTCAATAATTAAGCAGACTTGCCGTCCTTTATGAATGACGTCACCTACCTGTTTCCTTAAGTGATTCTTGATCCTGCTCATTAATGATTCTTCCGATCGTCTTCAACGCGTATCATCTTCAAATTCTGAGAGGAATTCTTTCTTTAGAGCGAAATATTTGCTAAATTAGTGTGCATCCTCTGTGTAGGACTGGACACCATGTGGAAACAGATCTGTGTCCTTAGATCACCGAAGTTATTTTTCAAAGGGAAGTCGAGCCTGTGACTATATCCAATACCTGTACCCATATCGCTACATTTGCGAACTTAATTTTACTAATTTAATCGAAGTTTTCTACCCTCCTCCCCACCCTTGCGTTATTATATCTTTTCCTTTCTCCCAACCTATGTGAGTAAACTGTGATTTGCATAAGAGGCATTCTTCCTGATTCTCATACTAATTTATATCCCGGCTTTATTTATGTATGTGTAAGGGACCACAGATACTTTCGTCTAGTGTCAAGGCAGTTCCCTCTTGTTTAATTGGTTATAATTTCGTATAATAGATAACCAGTTCACTATGGTATTCATTGTCTACCTAAAAGGCATCCCCTCTCTTATATAGATACCCTCATTGCTCTGATTGTTCTAGAGATGTTCGGTGGGTGTCAATACATTTATTCACCAGCAGATCACATGCGTTTTCCGAGGCGTTTTTTCATTGCCTTGTTAATCAAAGAAAGTAATACTTAAATTTTCTTATTTAATTATCACTCGGTACGAACCTCGCACTTGCAGTGGTCAAAATTTTCTCTTTGCCTATGCGATGAAAATGGAGTAAGGCTTATTGTTGGCTGGCTATCCCCAAAGAATATCTTTGACTGTAACAGAGACTTTCTCTATGTGCTGGAATTGCAAAGACCCCTTTTCTTACTTCCACGTGACATAGGAATAAACCAAACCTCCTCCTTTCAACAGTACATTCCACTATGCACGCTCCATTGTAGTCTTCTTTTCTTCTGGAAGTAGCAACTCCAAATTTTGGAGGTGGAAGGCAACTACATGATGAGGACGTTAATTTCAGAGAGGTTTCCGGTGCCATCAGTGCTGTCAATCAGCATCACCACTAAATAGAGCATTTCACTGCTCCATACAAAACAATTATACATTTGTTAGCTGAGTCACAATTCAGGGTAACTATCTAAACTAGAACCTGTGGGACTTTACGCACATACTATGAAAGTGATTTACTGGCTAAAAATATTGTTGGAGAACGCTAATTCCTATTCGATTTTGATTTATCAGGTATTTTACGTTTCTGACCGTCATATCACATCTCTTAAGGAAATTTTAAATATGTACTCTCAACATGCAGTTTATTAAAGCGTAACATCACGTTGTTAGCGCAAAGTCGTATCATTACAGTTAGTAGAGGAACACGAAATGTCAAGTACTGTTTGTGAAGCTATTATCTAGTTCCAACACACAAATGTATTTGTGAGCGAACCGTTCGGACGGGAGTAATTGGCAACGGAAGTCCCTTTGAGATCTACTATGGAACCACTACTTTGGTGGTAATTAGGGTAATTGTGGTCTAGTTATTCTGCGTTGCACACAGAAGAGGACGAAGTGTAGTACACGCTCAAACATCCTGAGCCAGTCTGTTAGCTTCAAACAGTAATTATTGTTCCTATGTATCCACACAGTAATTCTAATGGCAAGAGAACAAGGAAATTTACACATCAGTGGCAGAATAGCAATATTGTATCTGCACTAAATAACCGATGAGATGGAATAGGTAAACTAACTACTCTAGCAATGTACGCACATGTGTGTCCAGAGGCAATCAGGAAAAGTTCTATAGTAAGTATACTTGAAAGTAATCATTTATGAGATGCCATTGCTATATACAGTGAACAATCCTATATGGATATGGCTACAAGGAGCCATCTGACTATGATGTAGGAAGAGTAGGTTGTGAACTTGAAGCCGGTCCGCTCAGAAATTACCGCTTTGGCAACTGCTGTCGTGGTGACAAAGTTCTGTCATCCCTCGAAAGCAAATGGCACTTCTTCCCCAGTAGAATAATTTAGCATTTACCTTGTGGAGATCGCAGAAGGTGGATAACAGGCAGACAAAATCAGTTAAGTCAGAAGACTACACTGGAAATTATATCGCGAGGAACAAGTACACATGTCCGCTGGTTGTGGTAAGCAGACATGCTGTCGCAGAGGCAGCAGTTAATTGTTTAGCTGAACAATGTTCCCAGGGTAGCAAATGGCGTTCAGAAAAAAGTCGTTTCAATCTCACAAAATATTTTCCTCTGACATGTCGATAGAGTGTGACTGCTGTATTGTTTCGTTGGAGATACAGTTCAGTAATGAGTTCGGTGTGACATTTGTATGCAGAGATGTTCAGTATGACGCAATGTTTCCCAATATCCGTGCTGACTGCGTAAATCTTTCGGATCTTCTGTTAATGAATGTATGGACCTGTGAGTCCGGTTATACAACAAGTAATGTAAGCTGTAGAATCTTTCCTTTTCCAATAACAAGTGATTTTGTTGTGAAAACTGGAAAGTCGTGTATAGCTCTATTAATGAATACCTTTTAGCTAAGCTGTTTATAAGCTAACTGCTTCTGCTCTAATTTTGATGACCACTGTGCTGACTTTAATTTTTATTTATAAACAGAAAAACATTGCTTTGTTGCTTGTTTTTACTGTATGGTAGTTGACTGATCTCTATCAATTTATGTGCAGCGCCTCCTGTTGCGTTTACAGATGTTGCTACGGACACTAAATAAAGGTCCAGTTACACGGAATTTTATTTTTTGCTTAAATATTGTGTTACAGTGTTAACACGTGATTACCGGTTCCATTTTTTCATAGTACTGTTATGTTGTTAGCATGACTTATACCTATGTGCTTAAGATTTTTACTAATTTCCACATATACATTCAGTTAAATCCTGCCTTTATTCTAAAAGAACTTAAGTAATATTTGTTGTCAAATGTACTTCGTCATCTGGGTTTTTCCATACCCTGATAAAGCAAAGCCAAGCGACACATCGAACAAATATATGTTTCAGTACTAGTACAAATTTTTCCTCCCTTCTTGAGTCTGCTTTGGTTTTACATTTTGCGCAGTTTGGAGCATAGCCGTCGGGTGAAGCGCTGTTCTTCATCGTGGGCATTCGTTGTCTGGAGCAAACGAAACCGTTCAATGTAGTGTAGTAGCCTGATTTAGCTTTAACATTCAAATACACTCTTTTATTTTAAAACGACATATTTTCATTACACGTCAATTACAGAATAAGTGTTATTCCTGACAGGAACATTTGGTACACAAATTGGCATAATTTCGACATATTACATTTCATTCAAACGACAAAGCAAAGAAAGGTTTACTGGACATATATTAATATACATACATAATAATTTCTGAACCATCATACGTAGCAATTTTCACTCAAATGTAGTTAATTGGCCTGTACGGTGATGAAAGCTTATAGTGCAGTTGACGGTGAATTCCGAATAGTATTCACAGCTAAGTAACTCTTGACAAAATTCGTATAAGGGTCTTCGTTTGATTTTGACATCTTCGGCAAAATAAATTCATGCTTTTTCTGTCGAGTCTTGTGTTTGACGTAACCGGGTGTCGGCAGGGGCTGTCTTCTCCACACGTGCGGAAGGATATCAAGGTTTCCGATGCTGCCATCTGTGAAGACGCTTCGGTGACACTGTGCTGCTGATCATCTCTGTGAACAGAAAGATAATGGAGAAAATATTGTTACTTCACACGTCATCATAAAGGAATACTAAAAGAGATTCATGAGATGTTTAAAAATACGATTTACACTAATATGTCTCAGAAGTCCAAACACTTCATTAATTTACTTTATATCGTTGCCAAAAATGAATTAGAACATGCTCTACAAGAGTGACACTCAGTAGTTCTCTACTCAATACACGAACACAGAATGCGCTGCCGCCGATTCCAGGATTGTGTAGGTACTACAGGTATGGCCGTTTCTTTAAACTTTGTATGTACAGGGGTGCTTAAAATTCCATTATTGTGCCTCGTTTGAAAAGAATGTTCAATAGAGATTTGATTTTCTTTTCGTAAAGCACGAGATTGCGTTTAAAAAGAAGGATTTCAAAGTATTTTTTGTTTTATTTTGATTATAGGGCTGTTCCTTGTTCGACTGACAACAGCGCTTTTTTAGAGGTTGTCCAGCGATATTTTTTGAATAGTTTATTTGTAAGCGGTCTGTGTTCTCCGCTGTCTCGTTACGAATTAACTGCATTTCGTTTGATTCTTTAACACCACTTACCTTTGTGGCCGTATGGAAGAGAAAATATCTGCAGAGCAGTGCGAATATCGCTTTGGACAACACTGATCGCACTGTACTCTTCGCCCTAAGGGTAGCGTTTGGTATTTCTCTGTTGTGTCGCAATGCTGGTGGTGCGTTAGCAGTGGTACATAGCGGTATAGACAAAATGTACTAATAAAGAGTTAGCCGACATGCACCAGGGGGTATACGTTCGCTGAATGCAATGGAAAATCACAAAATGGCGCACTTCTGAATTGCTCTCTCCTGTATAGCAACAGCATCACAGTACAGTGCGTTTGCATTTGAGAGTGGCTACATTACTCTGTGATGCACTCTCTATGTTTGGGTGACTGCATATTACTGGTCGTGTTTTTAAAGAAACAGTGATTATTGAGGTAACAAACAAATAATTCCGAAGTATATCATAACTTTGTAACTACCCTTGCTGATTACTGATAGGTCGGACTAACATACTCAGGAAATATTCCTGAGCCAACTCAAAAATTTTATAGTTTGAGCACGGGTTCATCTTTTTTGTCGGGATATTCTGACACATTGGGGAAACAAAGATAACTATATCGTAAATTTTAACTCTTTATTTAAGGAACTGTCTAAAGGCTAAATGTTGGAGACAGAATTTAATTTTACTGTTGGTAAAGAAAATATTAAATATTATGTTCATAAAAACATTTAATGCTTGGTGCTCCAGACTTTAAAATAAACATCAAAGGACATCTTCTAAACACCATGAGCTACACCTGAAATGTTTCTTTGCCAAACTGGTATTCAGGGGAATAAGCCATCGTCAGTGGCATCCGACACAGTTGTATGTTCCTCTGTGTATGTTCTCATGTTGTAGAAACTGATGTACAGACAGTTGTTGCCACTAATAATGGGTTCGTTGCTCACCCGAACACCGGTTTGGCAAATTAACATTTCCAGTGCAGCTAATGGTGTTAAGAAGATGTCCCTTGACATGTATTTATAAATTAGTTAGGGGTGTTCTATGATGGAGATTATCTTGTCTGTATTGTCGATTCGAGTGGTATCTTTTTCGTTCATTGTACATGACTGTAGTGTAATCTTTTAACTGACTTTTATTATACAAATCCTAGACTGGAACTTATTTTTTGAATGAATCTATTCTTTATCTGCAAATGTATGTTCTGTTATCCTAATTTTAGGCAACGGCAATGTAAATTTTGTGCTCTAGTAATGAGAGTAGTTACTAGAAAACGTACATCTGTTTAATTAAAGATGAACAAGAAGGCAGTCGAAGTCGGATGGAGGTATTATGACATGGAAGTAAAGTAATGGAGGAACGGATTGTTCTCGTATTTTGTGGAAGCAAAGCGTAATTTGTGGGAATGGATGGTTGGTAAAGTGCAGAGCAGGGTTGTCACGGAAAAGTGAAGTACTGATGTGCTTCGGGAGTTTTTAACAGCGTCACGAAGAGTGGCTGCTCAAAGAGTAGTTACTGGACGAGTAGGTGGAAGTTTAGTATGAGTCTTACGTTTATAAAATATTCGGAACGTGAAAAGACGGATCGGCACCAGAATACGAAGAAGGTGGCACACAGAAGATTAAACTAAAGTCGTCTCGAAGGAATAGAGACGACAGAATAGAAGAAAAAAATTATCGCAAAAGAATTTAATGACAGACAGCGGTTACGACATCTTGAAGAATATTAGTGTCAATTTAGATAGTAATTGATAATATGTGGACGGACAGAGCGAATACACTACTTCAAAACAATTGCAACCGTGAACTCCGTTTTTTTCTGCATAAACAAAGGCATGTAGCACTTAAACTGCGTTTTAGAGGGAATAAATCGAGTTTAATGAAGACTATCGTGATTTTCGAAGTAATAACAGCAAACCTTGTGTTTGCAAGGCCATACCACATTCTCTGAGAGTGAAACATGTAATAAACTGTTTCCCCGTCAACTAAAATGAATAACTGCGAGAGAGTACGTTGTTGCCAAATAACAGCTGTAAGTGTTACATGTACGAGGTGCATTCAAGTTCTAAGGCCTCCAATTTTTTTTCTCTGGACTGGAAAGAGATAGAAATATACGCATTGTTTTAAAATGAGGCTGCGTTCATTGTCAATACGTCCCAGAGATGGCAGCACCGTACGGCAGATGGAATTTTACTGCCAGCGGCGAGAATGAGAACTGTTTTAAATATTTAAAATGGCGACGTTTTCCTTACTTGAACAGCGTGCAATCATTCGTTTTCTGAATTTGCATGATGTGAAACCAATTGAAATTCATCGACAGTGGTAGGAGACATGTGGTGATAGAGTTATGGATGTGTCGAAACTGCGTTCGTGGGTGCAACAGTTTAATGAAGGCAGAACATCGTGTGACAACAAACCGAAACAACCTCGCGCTCGCACAAGCCGGTCTGACGACTTGATCGAGAAAGTGGAGAGAATTGTTTTGGAGGATCGCCGAATGACTGTTGAACAGATCGCCTCCAGAGTTGGCATTTCTGTGGGTTCTGTGCACACAATCCTGCATGACGTCCAGAAAATGCGAAAAGTATCATCCAGGTGGGTGCCACGAATGCTGATGGACGACTACACGGCTGCCCGTGTGGCATGTTGCCAAGCAATGTTGACGTGCAACGACAGCATGAATGGGACTTTCTTTTCGTCGGTTGTGACAGTGGATGAGACGTGGATGCCATTTTTCAATCCAGGAACAAAGCGCCAGTCAGCTTAATGGAAGCACACAAATTCACCGCCACCAAAAAAATTTCGGGTAATCGCCAGTGCTGAAAAAACGATGGTGTTCATGTTCTGGGACAGCGAGGGCGTAATCCTTACCCATTGCGTTCCAAAGGGCACTACGGTAACAGGTGCATCCTACGAAAATGTTTTGAAGAACAAATTCCTTCCTGCACTGCAACAAAAACGTCCGGGAAGGGCTGCGCGTGTGCTGTTTCACCAAGACAACGCACCCGCACATCGAGCTAACGTTACGCAACAGTTTCTTCTTGCTAACAACTTTGAAGTGATTCCTCATGCTCCCTACTCACCTGACCAGGCTCCTAGTGACTTTTGGCTTTTTCCAACAATGAAAGACACTCTCCGTGGCCGCACATTCACCAGCCGTGCTGCTGGTCAAAACAGACTCCTAAAGAAGCCTTCGCCGCTGCCATGGAATCATGGCGTCAGCGTTGTGAAAAATGCGTACGTCTGCAGGGCGATTACGTCGAAAAGTAACGTCAGTTTCATCGATTTCGGGTGAGTAGTTAATTAGAAAAAAAATCGGAGGCCTTAGAACTTGAATGCACCTCGTAATAACTCACTGCAACTTAAATAAAGCCTACCTAAAGTGATTTGAAGTCGTACACTGCTAAGAAATTGTACTTTGGCATCAAGAAACTTTCAAGTTAATTTCTCCAACTTGTGACACGATACGAGATCGCAATTTTAGTGGTTAGTGCTAGTCAGCGACGGAGATTAGGTTCAATCATCTTTCCAACGGCGGGCAACAGCGGAATGTCGATATGGCACGTTACGGAGCTCCCTGAGATCACAACATCAATCTTAAAACAAAAATAGACGGCTAACCTACATGTACATGAATGCTATAGTTTTGAGAAGATAACTTCAGCTTGGTTGATTAAAACTTTCTGAGGGGCTAACAACAAAGGTAGAGTACAACGCAGTGTTTATTTGTTACAGTACCTACAAAATCCAATGTTACAATATCTGTAACTCTGAAAGGATATCCCGTTTATCATTAACTCTCACGCTCAGAGACATACAAGCTTCTGTTCGAATACCGCCTGCGTTGAAGGCGGTGTTTGAGTTGATTATTTACAGAATATTATCAATAAATTTCATTACACGTACGTTATTGTCAGACTCACAGTTTTAGTGCAGGAACGTAATATACCGAGGAGAAAAAAATTTTGTTCTTCCATGAAACATTTGCAGTATTCTCTGATAAATAGTGGGCCGTGGAAATTTGCAGTGTGTCGTTCAGACATTGTTTTACAGAGTGGCTATAATTAAACTGTGTTCCAAGTGCTACAGTGCGGGCTGCATACATCGCAGTGTGCTGAAACATCGCAGATACGTCCATTAGTTAGGGCACTCGCAGAGTACGCTGAAAAAATCATAAATCCACTTTCTGACACACCGAGCGAGGTGGCGCAGTGGTAACACACTGGACTCGCATTCGGGAGGACGACGGTTGAATCCCGCGTCCGGCCATCCTGATTTAGGTTTTCCGTGATTTCCCTAAATCACTCCAGGCAAATGCTGGGATGGTTCCTTTGAAAGGGCATGGTCGAGCTTCCTTCCCCATCCTTCCCTAATCCGATGAGACCGATGACCTCGCTGTTTGGTCTCTTCCCCCAAACACACCAAACCACTTTCTGACACCTCGTGAAAATGTGGCGTTTCAAGAAGTCAGATTATAGTATGGGTGCAAGAACAGGGGAGGAACGAACAAAGACATAACGGTGGTTCTGGCCCGTTTATGAGAATATTGTCCCAAGTTACAACATGTGTTTGACATAGTATCCTCAAGAACATATTGCATCCGTAACACAGCATGGTCGATTGCTGTTCGCAGCAAATCCGGTGTAATCAAAGCGATATGTCGTCGTATGCTATCCTCAGATCAGGGTCTTGATATATACCTGATAGACACGAGCTTGTGAACATCCTCACAACCATCAGTAATGGGGATTTTAGTTGCGGGATCTGGAAGGTCACACAGCTTGAAATTGCCTACAGATGATTCGGTCGTTATCGAAAGTTTCTCTAAGCAAGTCTGTCACCGGAAAAGTGACTTGTGGCGTCACCTCAACTTGTATGAAGGTAGTGGTATGGACACAGTCGTGTGTTGCAAAGATGGAATCACGTGTTGCCCAAGGAGGGCCTTAAACCTTGCAGATGTCATTGTACACCTAAAACGTCTGCTAGGTGTCATCTACTCGGGGGAAAGAAAAGGCCCGAGAGAGTGAAGGAGCTTGTGAAAACACATGACACAGTCACACAATCTAAGTGCAGTGGGTGTTCCTGCACAATACGTGGCGAATTAGAGCCCCATATGCTACAGTTCCGTACATTTATGACACCACACAGTGTATAATGTGCCTCGCCCGTCGAAAGAATATCCCCTCGCCACATGTTACCCATTCCCGTGCGTGCCAAAAAACGAAGAGCCAAGTAACGGCCTTGTAGCCTATCTCGGGGCTTTATCTGGATCGTATCTCAAGCTTTTAGGAGTACCAGTGTAAAATGCGCTGCAAAATGTTTTGAACTTTTGACGAGGCAAGAGACAGTTCCCATAATACGATTCCAACACTGGCTGCAGAATCTGAGGTACACTGTGTGATCAAAAGTATCCGGACATCCCCCAAAACATACGTTTTTAATATTAGGTGTATTGTGCTGCCACTACTGCCAGGTACTTCATATCAGCGACCTCAGTAGTTATTAGACATCGTGATGGAGCAAAATGGGTCGCTCCGCGGAACTCACGGACTTCGAACATGGTCAGGTGATTGGGTGTCACTTGTGTCATAAGTCTGTACGCGAGAATTCCATACTCCTAAACATCCCTGTGTTCACTGTTTCCGACGTGGTAGTGAAGTGGAAACGTGAAGGGACACGTACAGCACAAAAGCGTACTGACTGACCTCGTCTGTTGATTGACAGAGACCGCCGACAGTTGAAGAAGCTCGTAATATGTAATAGGCAGATATCTATCCAGACCATCACACAGGAATTCCAAACTGCATCAGGATCCACTGTAAGTACTATACAGTAAGGCGGGAGGTGAGAAAACATGGATTTCGTGTCGAGCGGCTGCTCATAAGCCACACATCACACCGCTAAATGCCAAACGACGCCTCGCTTGGTACAATAAGAGTGAACATTGGACGACTGAACAGTGGAAAAACGTTGTGTGGAGTGACGAATCACGGTACACGATGTGGTGATCCGATGGCAGGGTTTCGGTATGGGGAATGCCCGGTGAACGTCATCTGCCAGAGTGTGTAGTGCCAACAGTAAAATTTGGAGGCCGTGGTGTCATGGTTTGGTCGTGTTTTTCATGGAGAGGTCTTGCAGCCCTTGTTGTTTTGTGTTGCACTATCACAGAACAAGCCTACATTGATGTTTGAAGCTTCTTTATGCTTTCCACTGTTGAACGGCAGTTCGGGGATGTCGATTACATCTTTCAACACGATCGAGCACCTGTTCATAATGCACAGCCTGTGGCGAAGTGGTTACACCACAATAACATCCCTGTAATGGACTGACCTGCACAGAGTCCTGTCCTGAATCCTATAGAACACCTTTGCGACGCTTTACCAGGCTGCACAGACCGACATCGATAGCTCTCCTCAGTACAGCACTCCGTGAAGAATGGGCTGCCATTCCCCACGAAACCTTCCGGCACCTGATTGATCGTATGCGTGCGAGAGTGGAAGCTGCCATCAAGGCTAAGGGTGGGCCAACACCATATTGAATTCCACCATTACCGATGGAGTGCGCCACGAACTTGTAAGTCATTTTCAGCCAGGTGTCCGTATACATTTGATCACATAGTGTATATGCTACACGGTCGGCTATGGATATAGCAACTTTATCAACAACTGCCATGGGAATTGGCCGCCTCCCTCCCCTTGCTGTGCCGCTAAATGCACCTGTTTCTTCAAATTTCTTGATCATATTCTTTGCCCTTTTATTGACATTAAGTCTCTTCGCAGCTGCTTCTATCGGCGATATTCCCGCAATGCAGCGCTACAATTGCTGCCGTTTTGATAACCCAACTTTTCCAGCAGTGCAGGGCGTTTCTCCTTAACAGCCACTGTGCTTCATACTGACAACTTGAACCTTCATAGCCCTTTACACCAAAAGTCACTTCACAAAAGAAATCAATATGCATCGTCAAGCGAAAAATAACGTACTGACGTCTATACAGGTAACATTTCATATTCTGACTGCTTATAGCGCCACAATTACATATGGTGGTGGAATGTAGAACTATGACTTGTACAACATACTCCAGGAGCGCATTGATTAGTCACCAAACCTATGATGTTTCAACATCATGTGATGTGTACAGCTCACACGGCTGCGCTCTGATCACCGTCAGTTTAATTATATCTACCTAGTACTTACGTACATGAAGGAACATTACAGAATTAAGAGAAAATCTTACTTGCATATCTGACAATACGAAGCAGCAGCCATTCTCCAAGTCAACTAACTCATAACTAATTTATATCTGACTGGAATGCTGGTCAATTTAAGGCGCAACAGGCATCTGTTGTAGGTCCTCTGCTTTTCTTGATACATATTAATAACGTGTCACTATTCAAGACAAGTGATTCAAAAAGTTTTTTATTTTCAGTGAAAAAAAAAACAGTTTGTTACAAATGGTGTTCGATGTGAGTTTTACTTGCAGTATTTTTCGTCTGATTTAGCTTATATCCGCATGTTCTGTCTGCCTATAAATTTTCAAGGTATAACTACATTTCACATTAATGTTTTTAGCGTAATGTCACATTGTTTTTCAGCAATACACACTCCTTGATGTGAAAAAGTGAAATATGACAAAATATAGAGTTTATTCACGTGCTCCTGACTAAACTTGTGACTGTGTGACTGTCTGCATTGTGTACATGGTGCTGAAACGTAACTGCTAGTTTTGGTTTTCACCTTATCAACATAATGTTTCCCACACCTGTCTTTCTCATGTGAATATAGTATCTTTTTAATTTTATTGGTATGTGTTTATGTAATATGTAAGTGAAGTAAAGCAGCAATGTGAGAGTTGAAAATATTAATAGAGAGGGGTGAAGTGGGTGGGGGTGAGTGGCGTAAATAATAATTGTAGTGAACAATGAATGCAAAGTAGTGGAAGGAAAGGTGAGTTGGCAATATCATGGGGAAAATGAGAAGGAGCTACAGGTAAAATGGAAGTTTGTGTGTGTGTGTGTGTGTGTGTGTGTGTGTGTGTGTGTGTGTGAGAGAGAGAGAGAGAGAGAGAGAGAGAGAGAGAGAGAGAGAGATGATGGGGTATAGCATTCTTCTTTTGCTTCAGGTGATGTGTTCAATGATTTTGTATAGTTCCTGTTGTTGAACATTTGTCTCATCGTTATTCAGCTGGTTACTGAGTTCTAGTTCTATGTCTATGTGGCAGTTTTGGTGAGAGTTGAGAAGTTGCCCGCCTTTTCTCATTTTTATGATGCTCATATCTTTTCGTATTTTTCTCAGTCTATCATCTTCATGTTTAAGGTAGTCTGCCACTGTTGAGTGGTTTGTTTTGTATTTATATGCCTTAATGGCTTACACTGTGTTCCAAGGGTCCTGCAATTGAGCTGATAGATAACATACCACTGATATGTGTATCACTTTGCTTTCACTTTAGGATATTTTTCTGAATTATATGTTGTTTATGCAATATTCTCACATGGTTGCATGACTGTATAACGTTATTGTATGTGAGTTTATTTGGATGGCTGGTTGTATGACATTTCTTTGTGGGTTATTGCTTGTATTAACATTACTGGCATTTTATCTGTATTCCAAGTATGTCTGCGCTTATCTGTTGCTGTAGCTTGGTTTGACTTTTTTGTTTATTTCTCTGTTAAGTTTGTCTACTAGTGTTTCTTTGTGTCCATTGTTAAGTGTTGTGTCTTTTATAGTGGCTGGCTCTTCTTGGTAATTAAAAGTGTTGAGGGGAATCTGATTTAGTCTGTTTGACATGTATGTAACTGCAGCTTGCCTATGATTCTGTGGGTAGTCTGTCACAATTATTATTGTTTTTGTTGCTGTTGGTTAACTGTATATGTCACTGACCTGGATGTGATTATCTTTTCTCATGATTGTATCCAGAAAGTTGAGTTTGTTTTTTTGTTCTGCTTATCTTTTAGACTTTTTGCTAACGCATATTGAAGTAACGTCTTCAGGTAATATTTATATTTTGTTCTGAGATCCGCTTACAATGCGTGTTATGTCTTTCATGATCCTATACCACTAGATTATGTAGTGGCCTTTCTTTGTTGTTACATCTTCAAATATTAGTTTTTATATATAATTTATGGAGATGTTTGCTATTGTTCTTGAAATAGGTGAAACCATAGGTAAACCTTCTTCTTTTGTGCGCCACGTCTGACTGAAATGGAAATGCATTTATTCTGTTATTAACTGTAATAGATTCATTGTTTCATCTACAGTTTCCAACGGTAACTAGCTGTATGTTTTCAGGTTTTCAATGCTTAATTCAATGGTATTATTAACAAGGATAGAGATATACACGCTTTCTACCTTAAGGAAAACACTGTAGCTCTGAATGGTATTTTATATCTTTAATGCATTCTGTTAGTTAAGTGGTAATTCTTATCGTCGTTCACTTTCAAATTTATAGTATTGTGTGACCGATGTTTGCGTTTGTTTGCCGGCCGGAGTGGCCATGCGGTTCTAGGCGCTACAGTTTGGGACCGGGCGACCGCTACGGTCGCAGGTTCGAATCCTGCCTCGGGCATGTATGTGTGTGATGTCCTTAGGTTAGTTAGGTTTAATTAGTTCTAAGTTCTAGGCGACTAATGACCTTAGAAGTTAAGTCGCATAGTGCTCAGAGCCATTTGACCCATTTTTTGCGTTTGTTTGGCTACTACGTATCTGAATGCTGCTTTCAGATTTATTATTGGACTGATTCGCATGTCTGTCTTCTGGATTTTTGGTTGGTGTCTCATGTCAGAGACCTTAGCTTTCTTTTGTACCAGTCCATGTTTCTCACAGTCTCAAAAGGCATGCTTTATGTTTTTCGGTTTGTTTTTAATGTGCGTATTTGAAATCTGTTTATTGGGTTTTAACTTCATCTTATTTCTTCTTTCGATTCACTGTCCATATCATATTCTCAAATACTAATGTATTCTGCTTGCACTTTCTCATAAGATTTTTAACTTCTGATTCATCATGATTTCCTCTGAATTTATTAACTCTCCTTTTGAATGCATGTCACTAAGTTGTCGTTTTTCTTCCTTAATTTTCTTTTTCCTCATGTACTTACATTAATAATATAGTTTCATTCATATGTGATGAGAATATATTCATATTCTATAGTGAACTCAACTTGTTCATTTGCCAGAAAATTGACACTGAGCTTAAAACTTTTTCCTAGGGGCTCTTGTTTGTGTAATTCTGCGGTCTTCAAACTGTTTTCTATATTTACATTTATGTATTTTGCTACAAGACTATTATTTATACAGTGGTCATTAAATTTTGCAACTTCGCCAGTTTTGTTGAGATTACTCCGAATTTCTTGAATTGGTAGTCTGTGAATGTTTTTATTTTTTCTGTATTTATAGATGTATGTTTTCTTTCAAAAACTAAATCATTATTTTGGATGATGAGAGAAATAGTTGTGTGATATATTTTTATAGTATTTGTGGTACACAGGCTACTTGAACATTTAGTTTCTTCACGACCAGTTCTGTCTCATGATTTCATCACAGTAATTATGACCAAGATGGGAAAACATATACGTCTGTATAATAAATTAACATGCAGAGATCAATCATCATTGTGGAACAAGAGCCCATAGTACTTATAATTCAGTTTGGTGTGGACATTAAAACTTCATGAAGTGCAGTTGTAAACCACAGCATAAAACAGAAAAGGGTCTAAAATATAAATTTAATAAAGTGATATGATAGAAATGAGGTGTATGTTCGTCATTTTAATTTTATAATAACATTAACTACCTTGTGTACCTAATATGTATAGTATTTACAATACCCTGTACCATCAATAACGTTTATCAAAATTGCATCTAGTACATAAGTGGCCTCTTGTTGTATTATGTAGATTGATTTCTACATGTAGTTTTATTATGCAGAATTATAGATTTTGCAGTCATGTACATATATGCAGAATGCTGTGATATGAGATGGAACTTGGTCATGGACTAAATGTACAGGGTGATTCAAAAAGAATACCACAACTTTAGGAATTTAAAACTCTGCAACGACAAAAGGCAGAGCTAAGCACTATCTGTTGGCGAATTAAGGGAGCTACAAAGTTTCATTTAGTTGTACATTTGTTCGCTTGAGGCGCTGTTGACTAGGCGTCAGCGTCAGTTGATGCTAAGATGACGACCGCTCAACAGAAAGCTTTTTGTGTTATTGAGTACGGCAGAAGTGAATCGACGACAGTTGTTCAGCGTGCATTTCGAACGAAGTATGGTGTTAAACCTCCTGATAGGTGGTGTATTAAACGTCGGTATAAACAGTTTACAGAGAATGGGTGTTTGTGCAAAGGGAAAAGTTCTGGACGGCCAGGCAGCCCGTGACAGAGCACTTCATCACTGGCCTCCAAGAAGCCCTGATCTTACCCCCTGCGATTTTTTCTTATCGGGGTATGTTAAGGATATGGTGTTTCGGCCACCTCTCCCAGCCACCATTGATGATTTGAAACGAGAAATAACAGCAGCTATCCAAACTGTTACGCCTGATATGCTACAGAGAGTGTGGAACGAGTTGGAGTATCGGGTTGATATTGCTCGAGTGTCTGGAGGGGGCCATAATGAACATCTCTGAACTTGTTTTTGAGTGAAAAAAAACCTTTTTAAATACTCTTTGTAATTATGTATAACAGAATGTTATATTATGTTTCTTTCATTAAATACACATTTTTAAAGTTGCGGTATTCTTTTTGAATCACCCTGTATATTTTCAAACAACCTATATGCTATACATTTATAAAATATCTATTGGATGTTGATAATAACATTATAAAAAATTTCGTCGCTCTTTACAAACAGGAAAATTTGCTGTCAATAAAAAATACTCCTTTTTCTGGAACTAATAAATCCCATTCGAAAAGCTAAAAATCTTCTTTGAAACTGAAGCTAATCTTCGAAAGAATTTGAATTTAGATCCAGAAGAAGTTAAAATCTTCAAATTTGAAAAAATCAAAAGTTCTTCTTCTGAAAAACTACAAGTTCTTCTTTGTAAAAACTACAAACTCTTCTTTGTGAACACTACAAATTTTGGAAACACAGGAAACGGCTGCAAAACATCCTTTGGAAAGCTTACAAACTCTTATTTATAAAGCCTACCAATTACTCTTTGTGAAGAGTAATAAATCTGTTTCGAAAAAACTAAACACACGTCTTTGAAAACCAAAAGAACCTAAATATTGTTTTTCGAATTTACTAATACTAGTGCCATGGGAATAAATAATTAAAAGTTTTGCACGTAAATAACTTCTGTCACATTGTTTACGTTCGAATGTTGACAAGGAAGTTATTCACTCCATTCGCTAAGAACTGCAGATCAGACTTGTCTAGTATAGACAACGAAATGTTCGAGAACCCACATACATGCTCTATGTTTCGCCAGTGAGAAGAATTTTCAGTCTGTGATCAGTGTTGTTTCGAGAGTTAAACATTGTCACTCACACCTGGTCACTTTTTTTGTCCAGTTTCGAATTTGTGATTGGTAACCACAAAATAACAAATGCTCCCTTGATATCATGACAATATACTGTATATTTCAGCACTAGGGAATTGGCAAGTTTTACTGTTAACTAGGTCACTACCTGACTTTCCCCTGGCAAATATTTGTTCCAGTTCTATCAGACCAACCCTCCTTACCGCTCTGACTCTCCATCTCGTCTGAACCCCTCTCTGTCCACCACCTTCTCCTCCCCTCTCTCTGACACCCCCTCCCTCCTCTGTCTCTCTCTCTGTCCATCTGTTCCTCCCGTTCTCTCTGTTCACCACCTCCTCCACCATATCTGTGTCCATCTCTTTCTCTCACTGTTCCCTCTCCGCATTATCACCCCAACTCCAATAGGAGGTTTTTGGTTCTTACTTCCACAGAATTTCTTTCCATGTAGTGACCAATATGTCTAATAATTAGTTTGAAAGCCGTCCACTGGTTTAGGACCAGTTTTTCTATCATCGATGTTGTCAGCATGCACACAGGTCACATAAATTTCACACTTTCCTCACATATTTGTACACACATTTCACCAGTATCTCTAGCGAATTTCACCCAGCAGTTTCACTTTCGCGCAGCTCAGCGTTTCTAACGTCATTTCTCCGGAACTATGTATCGTGCAGTGACATCATTTTGGCGCTTATTCAATAGCAAGTGTGAATACTGTGTTCAAAGTGTGTCGTGAATACATTTAGTAGTAAAGAAATAATAAATTAAAATGTTATGTGTGATGGGATATTTCTACTGTATACATACAGAAGAGATAGTAAGCGGTAATTTTTTTTTCCTTTCAGCAAGCTACAGTTTCGTAAAGATTTGAAATTATATGTTAAGTTTGTTGCAAGTCGCTAAGTGTTCACATTCTTAGATACTGGTTGAGTAAATCCTGGGTATTCGGGCGGCGTTCATACACCCTCAGTGATCCTCTCCAGACAGTATATTCTACGTGTATCAGGTTTGACTGAAATCGGTCCAGCGGTTTAGGAGGGTATGTGGATCATATATACATACATACATACATATATCTGATTTTACTATATATATGGATTACTTTGAGACCACTATGGACGGAGTTTGTCTTAGATGTGACATACGTAACCATGACACGTACACAGGCAAATATTGTTCTGTTGTGGCAGTGCTGCTCAGAGTAGAGGTTTTGCTGTTGTCACAAGGCACAGAGCGCTCGCCGTTCTTGTTTACCCGAGCCAGGGTCTTGTTTACGCTAACGTAGCAACGTGCGGCGCCGGTGGAGAGGGCCCCATTGCCTATGTAGGAGAGAGCTACTTACGACAACGCAATGAGCCGAACAAACGGGGCTAGTTTCGGTGGTAAGTACTACCGACCATTTAAAGAAATGTACACTATTCCTCAGACTGTCTTGATCCTTTATTCATGGCTTATAATGTACAGCAATAGTTTGTGTTAGAGAATTTCATCTGCAAGGAAAGCTTCCAGTTACAAGTACAATGAATACCGAAATTTTTCGCATTCTTCCGGAAGTATGGTGAATGTTCAGCAGATACGTCACTAACGTCGAGTGCGTACCCAAGGATGTGCAATGTGACCTCTAAAATTCTCTGTAGCGATATGTCGAATAGTGTCAGTGACACTATGAGATTATTCGCTGACGATGGTGTTATTTAGTGAGACGCATTTACGACTCACATGGTAAAGAAATGTTCACACTAAATCAAAGTTGCAGGTATAGGTGCATAAGCAGATACGTTTATTTTTGGCCGGAACTGAGATTTTACTGCCATTCCATAGTTTTAAAATTGGTCGGCTGTATGATGCAAGAAGAGACTTATCCACAGAACCTATTGTGTATAATATAAACAATGGACTTGTCAACGGTGTCTTTTTGGTGCAAGAAGTAGACGTGTCCTGGAATTAGCTTCTCATGAGCAGTTATACCTACAAAGTGACTGGAAGAATGTTGTCACAAATATCTCCAAGAAGATTGCTGCAGTTTATGTTAGACAACATCAGTTTTAAACTTGGCTCTGAGCACTATGGGAGTTAACATCTATGGTCATCAGTCCCCTAGAACTTAGAACTACTTAAACCTAATTAACCTAAGGACATCACACATCACCCAGTCATCACGTGGCAGAGAAAATCCCTGACCCCTCCGGGAATCGAACCCGGGAACCCGGGCGTGGGAAGCGAGAACGCTACCGCACAACCACGAGCTCAATTTTAAACTTCTTGTAGCACATGAAACATTACGAGTCCTGATAATGAGAGAAGTTCACAACTTCAGAGTGCAGACTCTTTGAATACTCCACTGAACGTTTAATTCGCTGCAGCGCTCCATTATGACAACTTACCTATCATGACTTCGTCATTCAGAAAGTCACAACTACATCGACGTATCCCAAGGAAAAATAAAAGTGCCTCTGCCATAGATACAAATATGTCATGAAGCACGTCAAGTACTAGGTGCCAGCCTCAGAGATGAAATTTTATGATAAGATGGTCTGAGGTCCTTCACAATATTCAGTAACACGTTAAGTGATAATTTTTATTGTGCCTTTTGTTAGTTGTTTATTCATTTGACAGCATATTTGTAAAACAAAGTTTTCTTCTTCCTAATTTAATAGATATCACAATAAATTTTTGTTTTATTATTAGCTGTTATGGCGTGCTGGAACCCTAAAGAAAGAAAACACTGATTGTTAAAAATATATAAAAATTGTTAACCTTTCTTCACTCGAAATTATGCCAACGTCGCTACCTGACTATTGCACAAATGTATTCTGTTTCATTCTAATGAATGGTAACTGTTTTTAAATCAGTTTAAGTGCTTCACAATACCTGTAACAAAGAGGAAGTGTCTAGTAACATGGGTTTACAATGTTAGTGGTAGACATCCTGAGAACACCACATAGTAAGGGCACTAGATAGTAACTTCAAGAAGAGACATGAAATGGGACATTTAGATTTGTCGAACATTGCTGGGAAGGTGCTGTACATCTATGAAGGAAATCACATAAAAGACACTACTGTGACCAATTTAAGTGTCCTAGTAAATCCACACCTCAATTCTTTAAAGAATCAAACTCGTATGCATCTCCCGAACTAAGTGTCTTAAATGGCTCTGAGCACTATGGGACTGAACTTCTGAGGTCATCAGTCCCCTAGAACTTAGAACAACATAAACCTAACCAACCTAAGGACATCACATCCATTCCCGAGGCAGTATTCGAACATGCGTCCGTAGAGGTCACGCGGTTCCACATTGTAGCGCCTAGAACCGCTCGGCCACCCCGACCGGCGAACTAAGTGTCTTACATGGACATTAGTTTGCAGGTATATTCAATGGTAAATGCGGATATTGTCTGCAAAAAGTTTTGCGAATATGATTTGTAGTAAAGAAGTACTAAATTAAAACGCCATACGTGTTGCCCCAGTTTCACTGCATGAGGAGCGAAAATGTAATAAGCGATAATCTTTTTTGTCTTTCACATTTGGTGAAGGATGTGTGCAAGAAGAAGTTTCGAAAACATTTCAAATTATGTGTAAAGCTTGTTGGAAATCGCTAAGCGCTCTCATTCTCAAATATTGATTGAATATAGTGTGGATAATTTGCACGCCATGATTTACACTGCTGCAAGAAAGATATACAATGACGTCGATACTAGTGTGAAATCTTTAACGTAAAATTGTACACTGATGAGCCAAAACATTATGACCAGCCGCTTAATAGCTTGTTTGTCCGTCTTTGTAACGAAATACATTACTGATTTTGCGTATCAGGACTCCGACAGGTAGTTGTCCAGTTTGACGAGGTACGTAGCTTAGACGTCTAAGCACAGGTTATGCATCTGGCCTAAATAATGGGCCGCTGATTTGCGAATGCGGTGATGACGCCCGATACGACACAGATTAGTCCCGTAGGACTAACATTAGGCGAATCTGGTCGCCGAGATTCAACTTGAATTCACTATAATGCTCCTCAGACCACTGTAGAACGGTTCTGGCTCCTAGACACGGACATTTATATTGCTGAAAAATGATATCGTCGTCGGGGAAGACATCAAGCAGGAATGGGTACAGGTGGTTCGCACCTGTCAGCGTGAGTTCGATTACTACCACAGGTCCCATACAAGCGCAGGAGAATGTCTCCCATAGCATAATACTGCTCCCACTGTCCTGCGTCCGTGGCGCGGAGCTCGTTTCGAGCCGCCGTTCACTTCCATGACGGCGTTTAAGAAGACGACAATCGACCTAGCGTAGCAAAAATGTGATTCGCCCAATGAGCCGGCATGTTTACATTGATCCCGATGGTTCCGTGCCAACTACAATCGTAATTTACGATGTCTATAGATCAACATGTGAACGCCTAGGGGAGGTCTGTTGTGGAGCTCCATGTTCAATAATAAGCACCAGCTCTGTGCTCTTTCGCCAGAGATGCCACAGATCACCATCTGTGATACCTAATAGAGCAGACAAGCCTTCCGAAGCCGACGTTCTGTGAAGAGTCGTGGACGTCTAACCATTTAGCATCTGGTGGTGATTTCACTGTCGTTCTACCACTTCCCGTAGAAGCTCACGACAGCAGCAAGCGAACATTCGACCAGATTTGCCGTTTTCGAGATTCTCGTTCACAGGCTACGCGTAATAATAATGATCTGCCCATACCTTCGTTAGGGTGATACCCTGTCCATGTCTGCTCCACTTACATACCTTCGTTACCGAGTCACGTGCCTGAAACGCCAACAGGCACATCCAACGTCACGGTGGGCGATGGTCATAATGTTTTTGCTTATCAGTGTAGCTTACATGTATGATGAGAACATTATGACAAAATTTTAAATTTTTAAATTCGGGAATTAACTGCCTGAAACATAGTTAAATAGATGTTTTCCTTCCTGGAAGCTGTTAAATAGGCATCATGAAACTGGGACAGTGCCCTGAGGTAGCCATTTGTTGATATAGGGTGCTCCAGCGTTTGTAGTCCTTAGAGATTATCATGGTAGCAGACAACAATTGTATTCACAGGCGTAATGCTGAGATCATAACATGCTGGTATCGACAACACGGAAGTGTAACAGAGATGCTCATGAAATGTGAATTGGGTTGGAATATTTGTAAGAAATGCGAAGTTAATCGCGAGAAAGCAAGACTGTATTAGGAAACATGTGCTGCAATTCTGCTCCTGTGTGATCCATAACATGAGAGAGATTAGAGCGTACATAGGCAGATTTTCACTCTCTCACTAATAATGATACGAAGTACCCCCATTCCACTGGCATGAGGTATGTGTAAGAAGATCCAGATGTGCAGCAGCTTCCGTAAGATTTCTGGGCTTTTATTTACGTCTCCAAATCGACAATCCACAAGGTGTATGATGGTGGTTACGTCGGTGCTAGGAGCATATTGTTGCCGTAGGTCAACGTTGGTTCAAATGGTTCAAATAGCTCTGAGCACTATGGGACTTAACATCTGAGGTCATCAATCTCCTAGAACTTAGAACTACTTAAACCTAACTAACCTAAGAACATCACACACATCCATGCCCAAGGCAGGATTCGAACCAGCGACCGTAGCAGTCGCGCGGTTCCAGACTGAACAACGTTGGTCGGATAGGAAGTTTTGGCGTGGTTTTCCAGATATGTAGGAAACATTGAACATATAATAAAGGAACCAAAGAAAAATTTGGTGTAGGAATTAAAGTTCAGGGAGAAGAAATAAAAACTTTAACGTTTGCCGATGACATTGCAATCCTGTTGGAGACTGCAAAGGGCTTGGAAGAGTACTTACACGGAATGCACAGTGTCTTGAAAGGAGAATATAAGATGAAAATCAGCGAAAGTAAGACAAGAATAATGGAATGCAGTCTAATTAAATCAGGTGATAGCAGATGAGTTGTGCTATTTTTACAACCAATGATTGCCGAAGTAGAGAGGATATAAAAAGTAGATTATTAATGGTAAGAAAAACATTTTTGAAGATTAGAATTTTGTGAACATGGAAGATAGATTTAAGTGTTAGGAAGTCTTTTCTGAAGGTATATCTCTGGAGTGTAGCAGTACATGGAAATTAAACTTGGACGATAAGCAGCTTAGGCTAGAGGAGAATAGAAGATTTGGAAATGTAGTGGTACAGAATTAATGAGGCGATAGTCAACAGAATCGGGGAGACAAGAATCAATATGCAAAAAGGTGGGAAACGGAAGTACTAAGGAATGACGAGATATTCTTGAAGTTCTCTAAGGCTATAGACACGACAATAGGGAATAGCTCAGTAGGTGATACTGACATCCCTAAAAAGGACAATGCACATCCCTAAAAAGGACAATCACAGAAGTTGGAAAGAAAAACATAAGCACAAAGAAGGTAACTGCGAAGAAAACACGGGTAACAAAAGAAATACTTCAACTGATTGATGAAAGAAAGCAATACTAAAATATTAATCGTAATTTAGGGATACATAAATAAAAGTCGCTGAGGAATGAATAATATAGAAGTGCAGAGAAGCTAAGACGAAATGGTTGCATGAAAAATGTGAAGAAATCGAAAAGACTCAGCATATAGGAAAGTCGAAACAACCTTTGGTGACGTTTGAAAGCAAGGGTGATAACATTAAGAGTTCAATCGGAATTCCAGTGATAAATGCAGAGGAGAGAGCGGATAGGTGGAAGGAGTAGACTGGAGGCCTCTAGGAGGGCAGCATGTTTCTGCAAACATGCTGCCCGGCTAGACGGCGCTCAACGTTCCACTTTCTCCTGCTTTCTTAGTGGCAGTCAGTGAACTTTTCGCTCACTCTTGCCGTGCGTGCAGCACCTTCCACGGGTAACTGTGGCCAACGCCTTGGCCAGCCTCCGGCTGACTAAGAGCCACCAGGCTCTACACTGCAGCATAACGCGTCCGCCACCACCGGTGTTGGCCGCAGACAATGTCTTCTCCCACTTCTTGAATCCCATGGCGACTCGTTGGCCGACCACGCCCGACACAAACAAGTGTCATCAGTGCACGATCAAGACCTCGGCGCCACCCAGCAACTCGTCAGCCACTGCCGCTCCGACTATAGGCGCTGGCCCAGGCTGACGTCATCCGTTTGGTCCCACGACAGCAGATGCAAGGGACATTACATTTCGGAAATTGTTAAGGAATTCAATATTCCGTGATCCATAGTATCAAGAGTGTCCTTGAATACCACATTTCAGGCATTACCTCCCACCACACACAATGCAGTGGCCGACGGCTTAGGACAGTGTGGCGAAATCTGGCGTTTACGAGCTATGGCAGCACACGATCGACGCGAGCACGTTGCTAACAGCACGAAATCGCCTGCAGCGCCTCTCCTGGGCTCTTAACCATATCGGTTTGATTCTAAAATCTGGAAAACGGTAGCCTTATATGATGAGTCCGGATTTCAGTTGGTAACAGCTGATGGTAGGAGTCGAGTGTGGCACAGATCCCACGTAGCCTTGCAGCCAAGTTGTCAACAAGGCACTGTGCAAGCTAGTGATGGCTCCTTAGTGGCATAGGCTGTGTTATCTTGGAATGGACTGGGTCCTTTGATCCAAATGAACCGATCATTATCTGGAAATTGTTATTTTCGCATATCTGGAGACCCTTGCAGCCATTCATGGACTTCATATTCTCAAACAATTATTAAATTTTTATTAATGATAGTGTTCCACATCTTTGTGATACAATTGCTCGCGTTTCTTTTGAAGAACCTCTCGACAGTTCGAGCGAATGATCTGGCCACCGAGATCGCCCGACATGGATCTCATCGAACATTTATAGGACATAATCGAGAGATAAGTTTGTGCACAAAATCCTGCACCATGGCCCTTTAGGAGTTACGGACGGCTATAGGGACAGTGTGGTTCAGCATTTCTGCAGAGGACTTCCTACGACTTTTTGAGTCCATGCCACGTCGAGTTGCTGCACTACGCCGGGCAAAAGGAGATCCGGCACGATATTAGGAGGTATCCCATGACTTCAGTCATGTGTCAGCGGTGGAGGGGAATGTACCATCTACCGTGACGCTAAGGGAAGATTGTGCTATTTTAAGAGCGTGACAAATACATTGTACGGTGACCCTATGTTCCTGGTACTTTCAACGCTTTTAGATAAATGTGTTGAAATTTCTCATGAACCGTGAACTTAGAACTGTCAAGTGCAACTGACATTCATGCTGAGTGAAGCAGTGATGGATCTACTACGGGGAATGCGACTTCGTCCACAGTTTCATGAGCTTCAGTGATACCCACAGCAGTAGTATCAACTGTTGCCCTACGTTTACCTCTCATGCCGCAGTTACAACCCATGGTAACAATTTGTTTTACCCCGGGACATTTATACCAAAAATCATACAAAAAACATGGAGCTACCCAGAACAAACTAATTCAGATAAGCATCCGAACAACACATTTATACCAAATGGTTCAAATGGCTCTGAGCAGTATGGGACTTAACTGCTGAGGTCATCAGTCCCCTAGAACTTAGAACTACTTAAACCTAACTAAACTAATGACATCACACACATCCATGCAAGAGGCAGGATTCGAACCTGCGACCGTAGCAGTCGCGCGGTTCCAGACTGTAGCGCCTAGAACCGCTCGGCCACCTCGGCTACATTTATACCAATAATTGTAAAAAAAATGGAGATACCCACTACTAACATATTCACAAAATCATCGGAACATCGTTTATATATGGTTTATAATTAGCAATATGTTACTACTAGTATATTATCACTATACCTTGCAGCATTTACGGCACAGGCCATACAAGCGGCCACTTGTTGTGTCAACTATGAGGGTAGCCAGAGGATCCCAGAGCAAAATTTTAATGAAGTGATTGAGCTGCCCCTACCCATAGGTTTTATACAATCCAGCACGCCTCCAAAAAAATGTTGTTGGAAATTTAATGTTGTCAAATTTCGTAATGGAATACATTTTCACTGAAGGCATTGTTTTTAAGCTATTCAAGAAAACCGCTTTTGAAGAACACTTCTAAAGTTTTTTCTTGAATATTTCGAAAACTGTTGAATTTGGCGGAAACGTATTCCCAAAAAAAGTAACTGCATTAAATTTCCTACTGAAAGTCCCGTTCATTATTTTTATACGACTAACAGTTTGCACATAGAAAGCGAGAGAGTATGATAATTGCATATGTGGAATGTGAAACCATTCCAGGTTGCATAAAACCCATGGGTAGGGGCAGCTGAATAACCCTGTATGTAGGATGTATCATAATTAGTAAGCAAAAACAACCCATTTCCACGATAACTAGATTAAAATTTCCTTTCATAAATCTTACCAACAGCCCAAGGAAAGGTAGCTAATGTATAAGGGGAAGGCGGGAAGGTGGCATGACTGAGGGCAGCAAATGATACGTCACCTATGCATCAACACCATCCCTCGAAACTTCGATTGTTGGCTGACTCTGGGAAGCCCTGCATTCTGCCACCACTGTGGGTCTTCTCACCATGGTCCAGTTACCTTCAAACGTTCTGGGGCTCGAACTGAGGTCTTCCCATCCCTGCACCACTGGGGCCTCACAAAGCCAGCTGTACCCATCCATTATCCAAAGCAGGGATGGGGGCACTGAGTGGCCCAACCACAACTTGACCACCTTCTTCGGGACAACAGCAGATCCAACAGCAATGGCTGCAATTGACTATTACACGAGGAGTCCATGGAGCCCTGTCACAACACCAGGGAGAGCTCGGCATGAGCTGCCACTGGCAAGGAAGATGCCGTGAGGTCACCTCACTGGGAGAAGCTGTGGCAGTATATCTGTTACACTCACCAAAGTGCCAGAAATCAGCAACCAAAGACTGAATGATCGTAAATAATAAACAATAAAAATATGTTGTTAATGTAGTAACTGGTTGCTACAGTTAATTCAGTCCAAATATCCATGGCAGCAGAAAAATGTGTAATAAAAAAATGCACGGAAGTATGTTTTTTAACACAAACCTACGTTTTTTTAAATGGAACCCCGTTAGTTTTCTTAGCACATCTGAACATATAAATAAATACGTAATCAGTGCCGTTTGTTGCATTGTAAAATGTTAATTACATCCGGAGATATTGTAACCTAAATTTGACGCTTGAGTACCACTCCTCCGCTGTTCGATCGTGTGTATCGGAGACCACCGAATTACGTAGGGATCCAAAGGGAACGGTGATGGACCTTAGGTACAGAAGAGACTGGAACAGCTCATTACGTCCACTTACTGTAGGGATCAGCTTGGGTTCCGAAAAAGACGATCGTGTGAAACCCAGCTCGCGCTACTCGTCCACGAGACTCAGACGGCCATAGACACGGCTTCCCAGGTAGATGCCGTGTTTCTTGACTTCCGCAAGGCGTTTGATACAGTTCCCCACAGTCTTTTAATGAACAAAGTAACAGCATATGGACTATCAGACCAATTGTGTGATTGGATTGAAGAGTTCCTAGATATCAGAACGCAGCACGTCATTCTCAATGGAGAGAAGTCTTCCGAAGTAAGAGTGATTTCAGGTGCGCCGCGGGGAAGTGTCGTAGGACCGTTGCTATTCACTATATACAGGGTGAGTCACCTAACGTTACCGCTGGATATATTTCGTAAACCACATGAAATACTGACGAACCGATTCCACGGACCGAACGTGAGGAGAGGGGCTAGTGTAATTGTTTAATACAAACCATACAAAAATGCACGGAAGTATGTTTTTTAACACAAACCTACGTTTTTTTTAAATGGAACACCGTTACTTTTGTTAGCACATCTGAACATATAAACAAATACGTAATCAGTGCAGTTTGTTACATTGTAAAATGTTAATTACATCCAGAGATATGGTAACCTAAAATTGACGCTTGAAACCTCCGACGTTCAGTTGCGTGTTGTAACAAACACAGGCCACGGTCGACGAGCAGCATCTGCAGGGACATGTTTACGATGACGACCGTGTTTACGAGTGCGGCTGTAGTGCATTGTTGTGGTTTGGTCTAGCTGTCGCAGTGTCCGCATGTAGCACTTGCTGATATTGTTATTCTGCATTCGTCTCCGCACGCAGACCAACTGTAGTATACCGTGTTACCAGACGTCTGTGATAGTGTAGTGTTGTAGGAACTGTGACCATGGTATATTCGAACTCTGAAAAGGCGGAGATGATACTCATCTATGGCGAGTGTCGACGAAATGCAGCTGAAGCCTGCAGGGTGTATGCAGAGCGGTACCCGGACAGAGAGCATCCAATGTGCCGCACATTGCAAAACATCTACCGCCAACTGTATGCAACAGATATGGTCGTAGCACGCAAACGGGTCCGTAACAGGCCCGTCACAGGAGAAGCGGGTGCAGTTGGCGTGTTATCTGCTGTTGCCATGAACCCACACATGAGTACAAGGGACATTGCGAGAGCCGGTGGACTGAGTCAAAGTAGTGTCATGCGCATACTGCATCCTCACCGCTTTCACCCGTTTCATGTGTCGCTGCATCAGCAATTACATGGTGATGACTTTAATCATCGAGTGAAATTCTGTCAATGGGCATTGACAGAGAATGCGTTGCAGTTCTACCTGTTTACCGATGAAGCGGGTTTCTCAAACCACGGGGCAGTGAATCTACGGAACATGCATTACTGGTCCGTGGACAATCCTCGCTGGCTCAGGCAGGTAGAGCGACAGCGACCGTGGACTGTAAATGTATGGTGCGGAATCATTGGCGACCACCTCATTGGTCCTCACTTCATTGCAGGGGCCAAAACAGCTGCAACATACATCGCATTTCTACAGAATGATCCGCCAACGTTGCTCAAAAATGTCCCACTGGAAACGCGTCGACGTATGTGGTATCAACATGATGGTGCGCCTGCACATTCCGCCATTAACACTAGGCTGACCCTTGACAGGATGTTCGACGGGCGTTTCATAGGACGTGAAGGACGCATAAATTGGCCAGCCAGTTCTCCTGATCTTACACCTCTGGACTTCTTTCTGTGGGGTACGTTGAAGGAGAATGTGTACCGTGATGTGCCTACAACCCCAGAGGATATGAAACAGCGTATTGTGGCAGCCTGCGGCGACATTACACCAGATGTACGACATTCATTACGCCAGAGAATGTAATTGTGTGCAGCAAATGATGGCCACCACATTGAACATCTATTGGCCTGACATGTCGGGACTCACTCTATTCCAGTCCGTAATTGAAAACGGAAACCACGTGTGTACGTGTACCTCACCCCTCATGGTAATGTACATGTGCGTCAGTGAAAAAGACCAATAAAAAGGTGTTGGCATGTGGACGTAATGAGCTGTTCCAGTCTCTTCTGTACCTAAGGTCCATCACCGTTCCCTTTGGATCCCTACGTAATTCGGTGGTCTCCGATACACACGATCGAACAGCGGAGGAGTGGTACTCAAGCGTCAAATTTAGGTTACAATATCTCCGGATGTAATTAACATTTTACAATGCAACAAACGGCACTGATTACGTATTTATTTATATGTTCAGATGTGCTAAGAAAACTAACGGAGTTCCATTTAAAAAAACGTAGGTTTGTGTTAAAAAACATACTTCCGTGCATTTTTTTATGGTTTGTATTAACCAATTACACTAGCCCCTCTCCTCACGTTCGGTCTGTGGAATCGATTCGTCAGTATTTGATGTGGCTTACGAAATATATCCAGCGGTAATGTTAGGTGACTCACCCTGTATATAAATGACCTTGTGGACAACATTAGAAGTTCACTGAGGCTTTTTGCGGATGATGCTGCAGTATATCGAGAGGTCGCAACAATGGAAAATTGTACTGAAATGCAGGAGGATCTGCAACGAATTGACGCATGGTGCAGGGAATGTCAATTGAATCTCAATGTGGTCAAGTGTAATGTGCTGCGAAAACATAGAAAGAAAGATCATTTATCAATTATCTACAATACAGCAGGTCAGCAACTGGAAGCAGTTATTTCCATAAATTATCTGGGAGTAGGCATTAGGAGTGATTTAAAATGGAATGAACATATAAAACTAATCGTCGGCAAAGCAGATACCAGACTGAGATTCACTGAAAGAATCCTGAGGAAATGCAGTCCGAAAACAAAGGAAGTAGGGTACAGTACACTTGTTCGCCCACTGTTTGAATACTGCTCACCGGTGTGGGATCCGTACCAGATAGGGTTGATAGAAGAGATAGAGAAGATCCAACGGAGAGCAGCGCGCTTCGTTACAGGATCATTTAGTAATCGCGAAAGCGTTACGGAGATGATAGATAAACTCCTGTGGAAGACTCTGCAAGAGAGACGCTCAGTAGCTCGGTACGGGCTTTTGTTGAAGTTTCGAGAACATATCTCCACCGAGGAGTCTAGCAGTATATTGCTCCCTCCTACGTATATCTCGCGAAGAGACCATGAGGCTAAAATCAGAGAGATTAGAGCCCAAACAGAGGCATACCGATAATTTTTCTTTCCACGAACAATACGATACTGGAATAGAAGGAAGAACCGATAGAGGTACTCAAAGTACCCTCCGCCACACAGCGTCAGGTGGCTTGCAGAGTATGGATGTAGATGTAGATGTAGATTTCTCTCTTTCTCTGTAATTGGTGAGGTTTGTCGCTCACCTACCTGTCAGTTTCTGTCACGACCGTCGTTGGCGCCAATTAATTCTCTTCGAGTAGTGGTTCAGTTGATGGTTAATTAATATAATCAATACGACAACTGAGGGAAGCCGCAGACAAGCGAAAATGCCCCTGATCTGCCTTATTGTTCCTCCAACAACAGATAACAAATAGGCGAGGGAGCCTGATGCGTAAATATGCCGGTAAATTTATGAATGGCAGGTCCTATTGACTCTTGCTGCACGACAAGAACATAAAATAAAAAGCATTTAATTGCATGAACAGCATTAGATTAAAACGGTCCAGCTCTTGGAGTGGAGGAGAGAAAACGCGGAGAACTTCGTTCACTAGCATGAAAGCTGACAAAACCCAGGCAGTGAATTTCAAACAAGTAGTCCGCTGTCGTCCTACATAGCGCCCGGTCTATGGAGTTAGCAGCATAGCTACGTACGCTACTGAGTGTGAACTCGGGGGCGAATTTAACTACACTCCTGGAAATGGAAAAAAGAACACATTGACACCGGTGTGTCAGACCCACCATACTTGCTCCGGACACTGCGAGAGGGCTGTACAAGCAATGATCACACGCACGGCACAGCGGACACACCAGGAACCGCGGTGTTGGCCGTCGAATGGCGCTAGCTGCGCAGCATTTGTGCACCGCCGCCGTCAGTGTCAGCCAGTTTGCCGTGGCATACGGAGCTCCATCGCAGCCTTTAACACTGGTAGCATGCCGCGACAGCGTGGACGTGAACCGTATGTGCAGTTGACGGACTTTGAGCGAGGGCGTATAGTGGGCATGCGGGAGGCTGGGTGGACGTACCGCCGAATTGCTCAACACGTGGGGCGTGAGGTCTCCACAGTACATCGATGTTGTCGCCAGTGGTCGGCGGAAGGTGCACGTGCCCGTCGACCTGGGACCGGACCGCAGCGACGCACGGATGCACGCCAAGACCGTAGGATCCTACGCAGTGCCGTAGGGGACCGCACCGCCACTTCCCAGCAAATTAGGGACACTGTTGCTCCTGGGGTATCGGCGAGGACCATTCGCAACCGTCTCCATGAAGCTGGGCTACGGTCCCGCACACCGTTAGGCCGTCTTCCGCTCACGCCCCAACATCGTGCAGCCCGCCTCCAGTGGTGTCGCGACAGGCGTGAATGGAGGGACGAATGGAGACGTGTCGTCTTCAGCGATGAGAGTCGCTTCTGCCTTGGTGCCAATGATGGTCGTATGCGTGTTTGGCGCCGTGCAGGTGAGCGCCACAATCAGGACTGCATACGACCGAGGCACACAGGGCCAACACCCGGCATCATGGTGTGGGGAGCGATCTCCTACACTGGCCGTACACCACTGGTGATCGTCGAGGGGACACTGAATAGTGCACGGTACATCCAAACCGTCATCGAACCCATCGTTCTACCATTCCTAGACCGGCAAGGGAACTTGCTGTTCCAACAGGACAATGCACGTCCGCATGTATCCCGTGCCACCCAACGTGCTCTAGAAGGTGTAAGTCAACTACCCTGGCCAGCAAGATCTCCGGATCTGTCCCCCATTGAGCATGTTTGGGACTGGATGAAGCGTCGTCTCACGCGGTCTGCACGTCCAGCACGAACGCTGGTCCAACTGAGGCGCCAGGTGGAAATGGCATGGCAAGCCGTTCCACAGGACTACATCCAGCATCTCTACGATCGTCTCCATGGGAGAATAGCAGCCTGCATTGCTGCGAAAGGTGGATATACACTGTACTAGTGCCGACATTGTGCATGCTCTGTTGCCTGTGTCTATGTGCCTGTGGTTCTGTCAGTGTGATCATGTCATGTATCTGACCTCAGGAATGTGTCAATAAAGTTTCCCCTTCCTGGGACAATGAATTCACGGTGTTCTTATTTCAATTTCCAGGAGTGTATCAGCAACCTCGCGAAGGGGAAGAGTCCATGGCGGCAAACTGTAGAAAATTTGACGCTGAGATGGCGGCTGGTTGCGAACTCCTGACCGTCGTGCACACCTCTGTTCAACCCGATCGACTAGGCATCACCGGCTATCGCAGCGCCTCTCGAAACTATTTTGCTCGAGTAGCCCACGACATAGTACGCTTCCGTCGAGGAGAAGAGGGCCCTATAGCCAACATTACCAGTGCTGCTGTTACACTTAGCTCCATCACAGGTCAGGGGATGGGTGTGCTGAAGATACGGTAACTCCCGGGAAAACGGAGGGCTATGTCGTGTCCTTTCGCAGGAAGTATCCGTGTCCAGAATTTGAAACTAAAGGTTGGCTAGTCTCTGTCAGTATTCGCCAATTTGCGACATTGTAGAATTAATCAAATTAGTACACAGAAAATGCGTCCACCTCCATGAGCCCGAAGTCCATTGGTCACGCAAGCCGACAGTGATCTCAAATTGTGAATTAAAATAATACGAAAGGTAATTTTCTGAATAACTCCAATCTGATGTCAAAGGTGTTGATGTAATTTATTACACAGTGCGGTTCTAGGCGCTACAGTCTTGAACTGCGAGACCGCTACGGTCCCAGGTTCGCATCCTGCCTCGGGCATGGATGTGTGTGATGTCCTTAGGTTAGTTAGGTTTAAGTAGTTCTAAGTTCTAGGGGACTGATGACGTCAGAAATTGAGTCCCATAGTGCTCAGAGCCATTTGAAACATTTTTTTGTAATTTATTACAGAACGAGAACAGTCTGGACTGCGTTATTATTTAATGACAACGATGCATTTTACCCTTCTGGTGAATCGTCACATTGTGTAAAAGTAGCTGTACACGTGACCCATCAGTCATAAATCCAGATACAATGTAAAGTAGACACCAAGGTGAGCGGATATATAATCCATCTGTAATGAAACATCTAACCATGAAGTGGGCCTGTAGCACACCAGCCGGCTTTACCGAGGCAGTACAAGATACGGACACGCTTACCCAAACGGATGAAATGGCTCATTGACATTAAATAATTTCGCAACCAAGACTGTTTTTGTTATGAAAGACTTTTAAACCGGTTGCTGTAACAGCCTGCCACGATGGAATGGGAGAATTTTTATATGATTATTCCTTGTCAAGCTACCAAGGCGGCTACCGCCTCCTTTCAAAAAACTAAAGTAAAAACTATGAAGGCTTCTCTGAACACAAGGTTTAATAGGCAGTGTCTCAGCGAGAAGCTTACCCCAGTGGATGTTCATAAACATTTTAGAACACGGGCAAATCAGTATCCTAGCAAGGATGTCTGAAATACGGTAGTGAAATTAGATCCCTTTATAAAGGAAAAGATAGGCTTAATGTTTTAGCGTTTCATGTTTACTTTTGTGATGTGAAATTTTGCCTAAAGTTGTCTTAGATGATATGATGAGAGTTCTGAATGCTGTTGTAATATAAGCGTGGCCCTGTCTCGTACTGCCACAGCGGAGCCGTTCCGTCTGCTAAAGGTACACTTCGCGGTTTAGATGTTTCAAGACGGATGGATTATACATTCGGTTACCTTGGTGTGTATTTTATATTATACCTGATTTTATGAATGTACGTGTACAGGTACTTTTACAAACTCTGACGACGCTCTAAAAACGCAAAACGCGTCATCGACACTAAATAATTTCGCAACCGACGCTATTTTTCTTCTGAAACACCTTTAAACCTGTTGCTGTAACAGCCTGCCAAGATTAAACGGGAAAATAATTTAATTTACTTAGAGCACTCTCCCTCTGTCACCGAGCTGGATCATTCAGCAGTAGAGACTGGTGCCAGATCTTGTGGCCATTTCACGAAAAGTCTGCATTCTACAAAGTTACACAATTTCAATATTCGTCCAAGCTCTCTATATAAATACAGAAAAAAGAAAAAAAAGGATAGTTAAAAAAAACAATTGACAGTCATAATCCGCTATGCTGTTCGTTATGGCTCAGCGAACAACATTTCTGCCTTTGTTTCCGGCCGGCTGCTGTGGCCGAGCGGTTCTAGGCGCTTCAGTCTCGAACCGCGCGACCGCTACCGTTGCAGGTTCGAATCCTGCCTCGGGCATGGATGTGTGTGATGTCCTTAGGTTAGTTAGGTTTAAGTAGTTCTAAGATCTAGGGGACGGATGACCTCAGATGTTTCTAGGGGACGGATGACCTCAGATGTTAAGTCCCATGGTGCTCAGAGCCATTTGAACCATTTGAATCTTTGTTTACTGCTTCTATATCTTTCCAAGGGCCTTTTTAGTTGCCTCTTCCAGTGTTATATGCCGTCGGAACGTGACCCCGATACAAGTAATCTCGCTTTTGAGCACCGCCAAATCTTTAGTTGCGCCGAAAACGAAACAGTGGGACAAGTTATTCTAATAAGTAACTAGCACATGTTAAAAGAGTTAGAAAAATGAATAGCAGAATATTGTACCGTGAAATGGCAAAACATTTCACCGCATGAACCAATACATTAGAGAAGCTAAAAATCTGCTTACACGTACGCATATTGAACCCATTATTGAAAATTATAGTGGTTAAAATTTAGCGACTTGAGTGTAACAATATCTTTTATTGTTAAGCCTTGTAAAACGAAACATAATTGGAGAAAATGCCACGGGAGATTGTTTGTTTAATGATCACCTCATTATCGTTTAGCTTAATTCGAAATTTCTACTGAGTAATAGAAACTCAACGGAAAAAGTAATTAACGGGTTTGATGTGTAAGGGTTTTCAGCGTAAATTTCTATCCATGTGACACGAAACCTTCACACGACTATATTTTATATTGATTTTTGAAAGCGGAAGCATTTATCCACATTATATTCACAAAATATACTAGAACATGTACCATGTAACTAAATTTAACGCAACAGTCTCAGGTACGTTTAGCCACACTTTGATTCCTTGCTCTGCATATGTGAAATGGCGTTCAACACAGCAGCTATTGACCCGAATCGCTTGCATTAACTAACTGCGAATAAATATTCGTCAAGTAAGTTTTTATCTGGTTGCTTGTGAATGACAAGTTTGATTCAGTATTCAGTGTTTGAGAAGAAAAAGATTCAGAAAAAAATTCCTTTGAACCTTTTCTATTTCTTAGTGAACAAGCAAATGTGACAAGACAAATTGTAGTCTCATCCCCAATGTGCCTCTAGAGGACCTTCTCTTTAATAATTTATGGTGCACCTGTGCAGTGAATCACGGGAAACCACTGTCAGTTCCGCAACGTGTACTATTAATCACCCTGTGACAAGTGTGATGGATCTGCTACTACAGGTGGGAACCCTGTTAACACGCAATCTCACTGCAGCAGCAGGCGATTCTGTGGCGTTCACTGAAACAATTTCGTTGCAGTGCAGTGTTGATACATCCTGCACAGTAGTTTTCTCGAGAGAAAAGACCAGCTCCTTTCCTTTGCATTTTAAGTTCTCACATCGGAGCTCTACAATCATCCAAAGTCGATATAAACTTTCGGCAAAGTGTTAATGCTGAATTTTAACATACTCTTCATGGTGGCAAATTCTGATACGGAAAGACTTCAGCGCCATCATCCACTGCACTGAAGTAACGTAGTCTTATAATCTATGAGGACAAACGAGCATGTCTCCTAGAAACTCGGAAAGGCTGTCACTAAACGTTCTGCGAATAAGACCAAAAGTCATTACCTAACGTGATAACGCCTGACGAGCCGTGACAATGAAACTGCCGAACAATCGTAAACCTCACAAGCTAGGAAAATGATAAGTTGATACATCCGTGGGTAGGAATAGCTCACGGAATAAGTGCTGCGGTTTCAGGAGTTTCGTCGGACTTTAGCGCTTAAAAGAGAACAACAACGTTTCATACTCTGAATTAGAGAAACTAAAAGCGCTGAAACTGAGTCTTTTACCTGAAACAGAGAAGACCTGACCTTAATATAAGATAACTAAAAATTTTCAACCAGTCTTTGTGAACACATATTTTAAAGCTAATACTTTACAAACAGTGAAACACCTACTTCAGAATAAGTTACTACTTCTCCTGTCAAATGGAATACAAATGTCCTAATTTCACAGTAGAAACCGCAACCCACATCAAAAGTGCTGTACCTGCTTTGCCTTACATCCACTTCTTGCTCTTGGATCTTCAACCAACATGTTGGTTAGCAGCAGTTCGCCAAAAATTTCTATCTTACGCCTTCCCATTGACAGCGGTATAAATGGTGTAACTGGTATTCTCCGTGACCTGGTCGATGTATTCCAATCTTGGTCTGCCTTCTATATACTTTCCTTCTACTGTCCATTCATTGATACTTCTAATGATAGTATCATGTCTCAGCAGATGGCCGATACATGTATCTCTTCTGAGACAAGACTTCTCTTCCTCCAGTCTGTGGAGCTCCGTTTCATATCTTCTCTGCTCAGGAAGTCTTTAGAATTCAGCGGTAGCATAGCATCTTGAAGGCTGTTATTTTATATTTCTCTGCTCCTCCGAGTGTCCATGCTTCCCTTCCGTACACCAGCACACTCCAAAGATACCTCTTTATGAAATTTTTCCTGAAATGGTTATCTGCACTGTTGGATGTGAAAAGGGTTTTTTTCTTATTAAAAGCTACTTTTGCTCATTAGATTCAGTTTTACATATTCTCCCTTGACCTTACGTCTGATATAATTTTGCTCCGTAGGTAACAATGGATTCGACAATCACCGGCCATTGATTGTTAAGTGAGCATCAGTTGCGTGAAGATTTTCAGTCCTTGTTAACTATTTCATATTGAGTGTGATAGATCATTTTCCTTCAGTCGAATACCTCGAAGTACACAGAAGCATGACACCATCTTCGCTCGAACTGCCAGGCTTTGCTGGGTATTTTGTGTGTCGTAGCGTGATACCTCCTTACGCGAAATGGTGTTCTGTATGCCTAACATGTCAACGCAGACCTTTGAATGAAGCTTCCTTTCCTCAATTATCTAGCTGTTCATATTATAATGTCAGGTTCTGTGAAGGGAAGCTGGATCCACAGTAACTTCCGAACTGTGTCTGAGTTCTCATCAAGCGCTTTTGGTCTCCCTGATACGTGAATAGCAAGCTCTAGTGTGGATGAATTGTGGTCACAATCTTAGTGTATTGTAGAGCTCATTAAGCAGTGTCCTATGAAATGCCATTTAGAACTACAGATGCATAGGACTTCTAGTAGCATCAGCCTAACATAAGATCCCAAAAAGGCTCTTAGAGCAAACCCCGGTGACAAAATCCACCAGATTTTACACCGCTGGCCGTTAATATGCCAGCATCGTAAAAGCTGCATGGAACTAACGTCAGAATGTCATGTAATATAGTAAATGCCTCTACAAAACATACGTGGAAATAATATTATCTGCAATGTGTGTATACGGAAGATTCTGCAACGTGTTACCTGTCCTTGGGAAAATCGCATTTGAGTGTTGGATACTTGAGAGAACGTAGGGTTGCGCCTCAGTTTCAAATGGTTCAAATGGCTCTGAGCACTATGGGACTTAACATCTGTGGTCATCAGTCCCCCAGAACTTAGAACTACTTAAACCTTACTAACCTAAGGACATCACACACATCCATGCCCGAGGCAGGATTCGAACCTGCGACCGTAGCGGTCACGCGGTTCCAGACTGAAGCGCCTAGAACCGCACGGCCACAACGGCCGATACGCCTCAGGTAAAAGGCTATGATTTGTACTAGTCTGGGTCGGAATTGGACAGCAACATTACTGTGGCCTATATTATTGAGACTGAGGCTTTTTGGTTCCGTGATGTTGCTGCACGTGTAGGTCATGAGCCATCACCTGCCTTGCAAATTAGGATTCGGTAGGTTTAGGAAACTGCTGCTCAACGTTATGAGATTGAAAAGCGCCCGAGAGGTCTAACATAATGTACTGTTCGCTCGGCCGCATAGATGTGTCCATCCGGATCACGTGCATTAAGACAGGAAGTGAGCTTTTGCAACGAGACAAGTATCCACACGGACACTGGGTCGACGTCTGGAGAACTATGGAATATCGCCACGGAGAACATTTTACAACTTTCGTAGTCGTGGCAACAGAGAGAAGCGCTCTGACGATGGTGTACCCAGCGGCATCACTGGACTCAAAAATGTTATTTGTTGAATATTCTGGTTTAATCGACTGTGGTTTTCTGTGGTTCGCTACAGAGTAATAATGTAATTTCGATTTACTCGGTTTCTTAACCCAGCTGCCTCTCATTTATGAGAAAATATCTTCAGAAGAGAGAAAAGGCCTGTAATACGCAGCTGCCAACACGAACATCACAAAACACATAGCCGTTTAACTCAGTCGATACACACAAAGTTTTATCAGTGTGTGCTCTGTCCAATCTTTTGGTATGTAGTACAACAGTAATAAATACAGAACGTTTCCCTTAAAGGTATTGTCCAAACGTCGACTATCATGCTCAGAACAGGGTGCTCACGACTGCTAATCTACAACCAGCACTGCTGGAAAAACAAACCCGAGACAGATCCAACCAATAGTGAATTCTGGCTTGAGGGCGAAGCATAAAGTAGGAGTTAGTGCTGCAAATCAACTCTGGCACATATCATTGAGTCACGCAATGTTATGCAGATATCTTCAGTGCAATGCAGATGCAGTGACACAGCAAAGACAAAACATGGTAGCTACTTGCTTAATGGCGTATTGGTCCGCCTCTGGAACGCAATGCAACAGGTATTCAGCGTGGAATTTATTCGAGGTGTCATTATTTGGTTTCCGGAGGAATATGGCAGCAAATATATACGGCCGCGTGACGCAGTTTCCAAAATTTACTGGCATCTGGCTCCCACAGACGTCCCAGGTTTGTTCCATCGGGTTCAGATCAGGCGAATTTTTTGTACCCAAACCAGCACGATTCTGGACTTGTGTCACAGAATGTTATCCTGCTGGAAGATGCTACTCTTATCGGGGAAGGCATCAAGCATGAAGGGTTGCAGTCGGTCCAAAATAATGGTAACGTAAAACACAGCCATTATGGCGACTTCGATTACTACCGCAGGTCCAAGTCAAGCCCAAGTGACTATCCCCCCGTAGCATAACGCTAATCCCACCTTCCAGCGTTCGTGTCGCTGTGCATGTTTCGAGGTGTCGTTCACTTGGTTGTACGTGTCCGGACACGACCATCGACCTTGTGTGACGTGATTCATCCTATCTGGCGACCGATTTCTATTTATCCATAGTCCAAACTCGATAATTCTGTGCCCAATGCAATTGTGATTCAAGGTGTCGTTGGATCAACATGGAAAAACACGTAGGGGCCACTTGCTGCGGAGTCACGTGCTCAACAATGTGACCTGAACAGTGTGCTCGAAAACACTTGTGCGTACCTCTGTATTGCACTCCATAGTTAGATCTGTCACTGTGCGCTGCCTATCTTTCTTAGAGAGCGGCCAAGTCTTCTAACTCAACAATTTGTAATGACGCGTGGACGCCCTACACTTGGTCTCCTACTCGTAGTCGACCTCCTTTCAGGCACCTCCCATAAGTATTCACGACAGTAGCACATGAATAACCGATCAAATTCATCCTTTCTGAGTTGATCGACCCCAAGAGGCGGGTCACGACAAAATTGCCATTTCTCATCGACGCTTACGTCATCGAGTTTCCCTTTTGCTTCAGTATCGTCTCTAGAACTGTTCGCAATACGTATCTGCTTCGCTTATACACGAGTACTTTGCTTACAGCGTTACGTGAGCACAAATGCCACCAGGTGGATTTCGTTTTCGAGGTGGGCAGTGCTAATAATGTTTTGGGTGGTTAGATTAATGGGGGGGGGTAAGAAATCAAATGAAATGCAATTTCTCTGTAACGAGCCATCACAAACCATGGGTCCCTTATTCCAAAATATTGAGAAAATATTGTTGAAGAATCTCGAGAATTATATCGGTACAATTAGCTATCACGCTACATAGTAGTTACCTTTGTGACTCCGTAAGCGTCTAAACAGTACATCAAACGCACATTCCGTCTCATATAAATTAGCTCTCTAAGTTCTAGGTAACCGAAATTATACAGGGTGACCCAGGAGGAGTGGTAAGTATTCAGGAATACGACAGGAACGATGATTAGAAGTAAAATCGTCTAGTAAACATTGGCTATAAAATTTATAGGTTTGAGCACTGTGACAAAAATCACATCTACTGCAAGCTGCTTGCTTTTCATATTTTGGGAGGAGGCAGCGTGGACGAAAACAAGAAAAAAAATTTCTTCGAATTTGGCTTTTTTGCTTCGAATGATCATTCTGCCACATTCCTAAATATTGATCATTCGCCCTGGGACATCATGTATACATACCTCGTTTAACACACAGGATTAGTCCTGGTCTGACACGATAACAGCAGGTAATGAATTCATCATTAATCATAAGATGAGAGGAAGTCTAGTTGTCGAACAGAAGTTAAGAACGCAGCAAACTCTTCGATCTCATCGACACACGACTGTAGTTCGTTCATGACGGTGTTTCTGTTAGGTCTCCCGCCCTTTAGTTCGCAAGAAGAGCGGAAGATCGTTAAGGGAAGTAACCTGAGTCCTTTTCATTACGCTGGTGTGACGCTAACACGCTGACGTAGCTGGCTGTCGTTTCCACACACTTTGCCCGTTAAGGCGGCAGCTGCGATGGGTCTCCCGTGTAGCTGCCACCAGAGGCCGCTTTCGAAGTCTCCAGCGGGAAGTCAGTTTGTCATTAGTATTGAGGCGGGTACATTTTCAGTCGATTCCATCACTTGTCAAATGTACTGTTCTCTTACCGATACTCAGTTCGACAGAATATTTGGCTGTCAGGACTTCGTCCAGGAATTACAGCCTACATAAATTTTAGTTTCGTCTGGCGACATCTTAAAACTGCTTTGATTGTGCGTGCTGTATATCCTTTCCTCATAGCACTGTGTCGAATATAAACAGCTACATTAACGTTGTGCACAATAGCAAGCGAATGTGGTCCTAGATGCATCAGAAATAAGTAATGAAAGAATAAGGTTTAACAAACCAAAAAGGATCTTTACTGGAAAATTACAATAAAATAGTAATCACAATAAAGGCACCTTTTCGAAAGAGCATATCTTTGAACACCTACGAAATGAAAATATGCTGCTAGGTAACGTTCAGGACACCTATTGTGATGTATCTTTCGCTGGTGGGGGGGCAAGGAGAGCACTCCCCATGTGAAAAATGTAGAATAATATTTGCTTTGTAAATAAAAACTGCCTTTTCTTGCTGCGCTATATTTTATTTCTTCAATACACGTTTCGTCCCTTTCACTTTAAGACATCATCATCTCGGATCTAGAATGATGCAGTTTTATTTTCATATGTATTATTTGTAGATTATAAAAGAGTTCAAGTCTAATTTTTATGTAAATAAGTGATTACTTACATTTCTTCGTGTTTTTGGTTGGCATCTGCGTTTCGTCTCATCTGACCACACGCTGGAGTTTGTACTACAGCTCTATTTACAAAAGGTAAAAAAAAAAAAAAAATCTGTGCATATATACTCTGACTCTCTCTCTTCCACTGTCTCGCTCCCCCCCCCCCCCCCCTCTCTCTCTTTCACACACACACACACACACACAGATGGACACACACAGAAGATAAAAGCATAACAAAAATGAACGGAAGTTAGTTTTCAGCACATATTTCGTTAGATTGGCAACATGTACGGAAACAAATTAAACAAGATGACACACACAGTAGTTATGTCTTGAAATCACAGTTTTCGATCAATTGTCTATAATTAGTGACAGCAGATTGATTGTGCATCACAACAATAACGGCAAACAAGATGAAAAGTAGGAAGAAAAATGTTCGGAACATAAAAACGGGCTTATGTTTCATAACCAGAGCTATAGTGGGACCTCCAACATGTGACCAGATGAGAGAAAACGTAGATGCCAACTAAAACGCGAAGAATTGTAAGTAATCGCTTATTTACATTAAAAACGAAATACGAACTGTTTTACACTCTACAAATAACACATATCATAACAAAACTGTATCATTCTAGATCCCACTGATACCTTAAAGTGAAAAAGGCAAAAAGCGTCTGGGAGAAATAAAATACAGTGCAGCAAGAAGACGAGGTTTTTATTTACGAAACTAATATTTGTGTGGTTGCTGTGGAGGATGACAACACAGACAAGATCGTTATTTACGCAATGTACAGTAAATTTATTAATAAGGCACATAAATAAAGCTTCTTCTCGGATTAAGTTATTTCCAACTGAAAATTTTGTTGGTACATTGACTCCCAATAAGGAAGACAAATAACGATTAAGTGGCCAAAATGAGTACCATAAACATTCAAGTCAAGGTTCACATGGAAAATTCAAAATTTAATAACAGAGTCACTATATAGTTGGTGTAAAGCCGAACTCTGGACAAGCACAGTCACTGTAATAGAAGTGGATGGTCATGCGAGCGTGTAACTGCTGTTTACATGCTGATATTGCACGGTTCTCAAGTGTGTTCGCTCCGTGGTCGTTGATGTGATGTGTGGTTTACGCGTATCTTCATTATTTCAAAAGTGTAGAGGAAAAGAAAGTACAAGTGCAATGGAAATAAATTCCAGAAAGAATACTGACAAACTTGAATTTTCAAAGGACAACGAGCGGCCTCTAGCGTGGGCAACTACCAGTCTCAGACTCACTATAAATGAAGTACTGCACAGTCTACAGTTTATTTCAAAATTTGTTCTCACTTAATTTACGAACGTGTTGTTCTGGAGAGTTCAGGAAACTATGAAATGGTATTAACTTCCGTACTTGTGGCCAAGGCGTTTTCAGTACAGTAAAAAGCAACTTGACTAATGTAAGCGAGTTTAATATACCAATGGAAGTTCCGGACAAAGCTATAAGACAGACTGTGCAACCTCATCTGGACATTTCTTCTATTGGAAACGAGATATGGTCCGACTGGTACCCTATTCCCATTCCTAATGATATGAGGTCAGCATAAATGGAGGCCAATAAGTCAGTTCCATCAGTGATAAACAAAGGGGGCTAGCAGGGTTTTGTAACGTATCTGGGGCAGCTCCCAGCGGGTTTCATATGCAACCAAACCCACAATATTAAGCAGGCCTGCCCGAGGCGAATATTTAATATAGAAATAAACGTTAAAAACGTCAGACCGGTCTGGTTGTGGGCACACAATAGATGCATATGTAAACACTACCATTTTAGAAAGGAACAACGAGGAAGCAGTTCGCGATCCCAGTGAAGCAGTCATTAGTATCGCACTGCACAGTGACGGGAGCATTGTATGGAAAGAACACCCAGCAACATTGACTGTAGGGAGTCGAGCTGACATTGACGACAGAAAAACAGCTCCGACAGCAATTTCTGAGAATCAGTCTGGCCACAAACTTAACAGTGCAAAAAAAAAAAAAATCAAGAATCTTATGACGTTTCAGATACTACTGTAAACGTGGGTTGACAGAGTCCAACGCCCAATCTCACCATTTCGCAGATGGAGGAAAATCCAAACGTCGCATTTTATGTGGAATTGGTAGCAAATTCTGAAGTGCAGAGGAATATTCATTCCACAGAAACAGTCACGGGCAATAGAATAGAATAGAATAGAATATGGTCCAAACGGCTCTGAGCACTTTGGGACTTAACATCTGAGGTCATCAGTCCCCTAGAACTAAGAACTACAGAAACCTAACTAACCTAAGGACATCACACATATCCATGCCCGAGGCAGGATTCGAACTTGCGACCGTAGCAGTCGCGCGGTTCCAGACTGTAGCGTCTAGAACCGCTCGGCCACACTGGCCGGCAGAATAGAATAGCTACAAATGGAAACATCTCAGACTCATAGTGTAGGACTACATATTGACCACAGAACAAAGAATCTAAATGGAAGATATCAGGGAGTCGCACTGAAGAAGCGCGGGAAGAAACAGAACATTTGATCTGAACAGAGTCAAACACCGACCTTTGTGAAAGCGGTGCGAAAACCGATTACCAAGAAATCAACACAGTTAGGGAGTTCAGATGGTTCAAATGGCTCTGAGCACTATGGGACTTAGCTGCTGTGGTCATCAGTCCCCTAGAATTTAGAACTACTTAAACCTAACCAACCTAAGGACATCACACACATCCATGCCCGAGGCAGGATTCGAACCTGCGACCGTAGCGGTGACGCGCTTCCAGATTATAGCGCCTAGAACCGCACGGCCAATCCGGCCGGCAGTTAGGGAGTGATAATGGCGCTGCAAACGTATAAAATCTGCGCTTTCAACGGTAGCAAACTCTCTTCGCGATTAAAATCGGTGTAACGATAAATATCATATGCAGCTGAAATGGACATAGCATTACTACAGGAAGTTGCTACAGATAATCTCAACCCAATTTCAGGTTACAATATAATGTGTAATAGAACCAAAAATGCCGGCACAGCTATTTTAATGATAGTATATACTATATCAGCTTTGGAAACGGGAAGGGTATTAAACGGAAGGGCGTTAACAAATGCCGTAGAGGGTACACATTCCATAGACGCACACGCCCCGTCTAGAAGCAGCTATTAAACCCAAGGGAAGAATTCTCACGAAGTTTCGACTGTTTTGCAGATGAAGCGGAACAATTTTGTTATTGGGGGAGATTTCAACTCTGTTATTAACCGGAGAGATCGAACGCCAAATTGTAAAGGGCGCGTAGAGCTCAAGCATATGACCACAAAGCTAAATACGCCGGCCTCTGGGGGATTACAAGCGGTTACACAACAGCCTACACCCACATCACCAGTGCTTCGGCAAGTAGAATTGGTAGGATCTACACTGATAAGCCAAATTATCATGACCACTGCCAACCGCGACATGGGTGCCGCCTGGTGGCGTTGCGGTCACGTGACGCGGTAATAAAAGCATGTAACCGGAGCAGACACGGACGATGGATCACCCTAGCAGATTTATCGGCTTTAATGGACTTTGACATAGGCAGATTATAATTACGCAGTGCATGTGTACGAGTATATCGAAAACAGCGAAGCCGATCGAATTTCACGTGTACTACCGTGGGCGTCTACGGAAATAGGTAGAAGGACTGTGAAACTATCACTAGGCTCTAAATGGTAGGACGTCTACGACTCTTCACAGGAAGTCAGGTTTGCAGGCTCGTCTGCTGTGTAAAGTAAGGCAGATGGTGATCTTGGGCATCTCTACCGGAATAGCACTATGCTGGTATGCGCAAAAGTGTATCGGAGCACATCATTCATCGGACATTGTTAAACATGCAGCTCCGCAGCAGACCACCGCTACGTATTAACATGTTGACCCTAAGACGTCGTCAGTTACGATTCCAATGGGCACGAGACCGTAGGCTTTCGACTGTGGATCAATGGAAACGTGTCGACTCTTCGCGTGAATGATACTTTAGCTACACTAGGTCGGCGGCTGGCTCCACAAACGACATCATCGAGGTGAACGGCGACTCGAAACGTGTAGCACGTCACGGACGCGTGCTGGTGAGAGCAGTGTTATACTATGGGAGACATTCTCCTGCGCTTACATGGGACCTGTGGTAGTAGTCGAAGACAAGCTGACAGCTGTCAGCCGTCTGCATTCCTTCATGCTTGCTGTCTTCCCCGACAGGGACGTCATCTTCCAGCAGTATAACTGTCCGTGTCCCGGAGCCAGAAACGTGCTACAGTGGTTTGAGGAGCAGTATAGTGAATTCACGTTGATGCCTCGGCGACCAAATTCGCTTATGTAAATCTAACGGAACCTATCTGGATCGATGTCGGGCGCTATCACCGCGTGCAAATCAGCGGCCTGTTACTTAGGAAAAATACATGACCTGTGCGTTGATATCTAATTCTCATTCCTCCACCTACGTACCAACAAACTGTCGGATGTCTGATACGCTAAATCGGAGAATTATTTCGTTCCATAGACGGACAAACAAGTTGTTAAGCAGGTGGTTATAACGTTTTGGCTCATTAGTGCATGTCTCACGCTATACAGCTGTTAACGTCATATCAGGTGAAACATAGCTGGTAAATAACTGATATATTTTCCGGATCACTTTGCCGACATAAGCAGAATTAATTTGGGCAAAAACAGACCTTTCGCGATAGGGGCTATTGGATGTTATATAGGCCTACGAAGTTATTGTGCGGCATAGAGTTGAAAGAGATGGATTTACGGACATGGAAGGCTCCCATAAGAAATATTAGGAAATACCCCAACAAATTTAAGTGGTGGGTGGAGCATGAGAGACCAGATTTGAAGATTCTGCTCAGACGGTACGTTTGTAAAAAGCGTTAATGGGAGAAGCGCATTGAAGAATTCCTTTTCTTGTACCTTCTAGAATTCTACCAATGTACATACGAAACAACCAACAGTAGTATACGAAATAAATCAAAACACAAATCAAATAATTGTAGAGGAGGTCGAAGTGAGATGAAGACATGGCAGCATCATACAAGAGCAAGCTGCCTCCCTTTACCACCTAGTCCGGACAACAGAACGGGCTCAATACAAAACAGCTGAGAAACTTCAGATAGTAGAGGAGACAATATCCCAACAGGGTATCATAAAATACTGAATAACGCAACATTTCTGTTAATTATATGAAGCATGTTTTCTGCAGAATATCGGTACTGCCGTAAGAGACGCAGGAAACAGCTGCCGCATTCACAGAAGACGAAGTATTTGAAGCCGTGTTCAGATTTCCGAGGGAAAAGTCACCACGTTTAGTTGGGTTACCAGCGGTTACTTATTAAGACATCCTACAACACGAGGTTGTTGGCGTATTCAACGATGCTTGAAACTTCTGATAAAATCCTGCAAATTTCCAGGTAGGACTAATAGTTTTATTACTGAAGAAATATTCACCAACAACAATAGAATCTTTTTGGCCAATAACTTTGATAAATACAAATTACCAAATTCTAGTCTTCGCCAAGTAATAAAAAATTTGATAACAGACCACCAGACGTGCTCAGTAATCGGACACAGTATCATAAACACCCTAAAATAATAGCAATAACGGACATCTGCAGATTAAATGTTCCCATAATTTCTATTGACTTTTCTAAAGCATCCTACTGGGTCTCCCATAGGTTCCTATTGAAAACAACGCAAGCATTTGGAATTAAATACAGACAGATCATCAATCGGCGGAAAACAAAAAAATAATAATTAACGGGCATATAACAGGACCAGTTGACATTAAATGTTCGACAGGATTATCCACTGTCAGTGTCTCGTTACGCAATCGTGGTGGAGCCATTGTTGAGGAGATTGGAAGTGCCTTCCCAGGTTTGATGTTCTGTACCAGCCATTCGCCGACGACCGGGTGTATTTGTTTCGGTACATCTGTCAACAGCATTCTTGACAGCCATTACCGAGCCACTGGACTCATTATCAACTATAACAAATACCGAATAATGAACCTTGGCAATGGCCTGCGGTTACACAAATAACAGTGGATTCCTATAGCGCCGAAGATCCGAAATCTAGGGATCTATCTAGAATCAGACCCAGCAAAAACGGCCGCTTGAAACTAGTATTTAATGCTGCACAACGTTAGAGCCATTCTTCAAGCGCATTCAGTGCGTGGTCTCAACATACATCAAAAGGCAAAACCGGTAATCGGCTGCACCTTATCCAAGGTTTCATATGTCGCATCCATACTACCAGTCCCGTCAACAATATTTGAGAGTATCGTGTCAGCTCCAGAATACCTGGTCTGCCGAGAAAACATATTCAGGTTAAATACCACACTTTAACCTTACCTGGTGAGAAAGGTGAAATCGTCACGACTGATGCAGAGATGAAGTACAAGTCCTTCCTGGTACAGAACGTTATTAAAATGAGAAGAATAAACTCTCCAAATCTGACAGATATCCTTACAAATACTCTTACTCCTGAAACTCATAAAGCATCTGTCAACCTTGAAAAATACATCCAAAATTTAGCTTCTTAGAAACGGGAATAATTGAGAGTAGATAAATTGGAGCGACGAACTGTGCCGTACAAGCAGATTGTACGGTTACTTTACAGTCAAACATCTCATAAACGGATTTCAGAACATATACGCTCTTTTAAACTGGGATGAGATCTTACAAATATTAGTAACCATCAACAAACAACAGATATCAGGTCAACGTGGTATAAGACTGTCAGTACAACCATTCCAGTACGTAGTACCTTACATCATATTCACTTAATCAACTTACACAACTGTGTAAACTGTAACGAAGAAGACGCAGCAACACACATACACTGATCAACCAGATCGTTATGATCTGCGACCTACTATCGATATTAATCCGTCCAGGCTGTAGCAGTGTCACGTGGTATGGAATGACTGCTATGTAGTAACAGTGAGTGGGCTCTCCGTGTATACAATGGGGAAGGCGCGCGATCTGTCTGAGTTTGACCGAGAGAAGTGTGTGAAGGCGCGAAGGCTCGGCTTGAGCGTTTCGGGAACTGCACGACTTGTCGAGTGTTCGAGGAGTGCTGTGGTGAGCGTCTTGAACAAGCGGCGAAATCAAGTTGAAATGACGTCCGGACGTCATGGGATTGGGCGGCTGCCCAGCGTTACAGACGTCGCACGTCGTAGACTGGCAGACCGATAAAACGCGACAGGTGATGAGCTGTTGCCAAATTAACATGAGACTTTAATGTTGGGCAGAGTACAAATGTGTTGAATACACAGTGCGCCGAACGCTCCTAAGTGTGCGCCTACGCAGCTGACGGCCCATGTCAATATTAACACCACGACATTGTTAAGTATGACTGAAATGGACACGTGACCATCATCACTGGCCATTGGCACAGTGACGGAATACTGCATGTTCTGATGAATCCCGATACCTTCTTGAACATGCCGATGGGAGGGCATGGATCTGCCGTCTTCCAGGGGGACAGCTCCTTGACACCTGTATTACAGGACGGAGACAAGCTGGCGGTGGCTCTGTTATGCTCTGGGGAGCATTCACGTGGGCACCCATGGTTCCAGGGAAGCTCCTCCAAGGAATCATGACGGCCAAAGTGTATCGTACACTGTTTGCAGACCACTTACACCCCTTCATGACCATCATGTTTCCCGACGGCAGTGGCATTTTTCAAGAAGATAATACGCCATGTCACAAGGCCAGGAGTGTGATGGAGTGGTTCTAGGAACACAGTTCCAATTGATGCGCTGGGACCCCAATTCACCAGATCTCAACTCAATCGAACACATCTGGGATGTGATGGAACAGGGCGTCAGAGCTCATCAGCCCTCTCCCCGGAATTGAGGGGAATTAGGTGACTTGTGTGGGCAGATGTGGTACCAGCTACCTCTAGCGATCTATCAAGACCTCATTGCTTCCATGCCACGACGCGTCGCCGCTGTAATCCATGCCAAAGATGGACATACCGGCTATTAGGTAGGTGGTCATAAAGTTCTGGTTGATCAATGTACGGTATTTACATGTAGCACAGGCGACGAAGTGTGGTAGTGGTTTAGAGGGTGACTTACTGTCGTACTAACAATAAGAGCGGCCATTGGACACGTTCTTACCGAACAGGAACAACGGCCAGATTTAAAGTGACTTCCAGTGCAATAACAGAATATGGTTATCTGCTTATCCGGTCAATTTGTACACTGTATAATGAGTGTGGTAAACCTTCAGCTCTTGGAATTCAAATACAGACTCGCAATACTACATGATGAACTGCGGAAGAAACGAAAGTATAAAGCGATATTTGCCAACAGTTGGAGACAACAGAATACGACAGAACAGTTACGAACTATAAAAAATGGAGGTCCGTAACTTTTGATTAAATTGCATGGGGTCCTGCCCTGTGATAGTAGATTGTTGATTAAAAGAAAGGAGGCTATGTTGGGAGATAGCAGAATGGTGATACGGAGGACTGAGGACTCATGAGACGTGACGATGAGACTTCTTGCTGTGGGGTAGCTGGCCAGGGGGTAACTGGTACTGGGATCCATAAATCTGAAGAAAAAGCGGGAGGGGAGCGACAGGGGAAGGTAGAAAGAGGAGGTGTGGAATGAGGTGAGGTTGAGGAAGGAGCCCATGGGGAGCGTGGGGGGCAGGGGGGAGGATTCAAAATTGGTAGAATGGGTTTTTGTTGAAGTGGAGTTTGTGCTCCAGGAGAGGAAGCCAGTTGGAAGTTCTCTGGTAGAGGTCATGGAGCTTGTGGTGGGATATGTAGATAGAGGTGAGGCAACCCCGTAGGATTGGAAAGCAGAGAGGATGCAATAAGATTGTTTAGTCGAGTTTACGGATGGTGCAGGTCATTCGAGAGTGTTCAGTGTGAGTGAGAAGAAAGATGGGAATTTAATGTGCAGGTAAAGGACCCTTGTGAGGGAAGGTAAGCGGATGTTGAAAGCGAGGCGGAAAGTACGACGTTCGAGAATCTGGAGGGACTTGGTGGGGTGGATATCCAGCCAGCATCTGCATTGCAAAGGATGGGGCAGATCAGGGATTTGTATGAGTGAAGGACAGTGGATAAGTGTCTTCATGTTCGCCCAGACAGTAGTTTTAGCAGCTTTAGTCTATTGTGGGCTTTCTGCTGGATGGTTAGTAGGTAAGGTCCCCACGTCAGTTGCCGGTCAAGGTTAGTCCACGGTTTTTTAATATGTTACATAACTGGATAGGACGTTACTAATTTGTGAGGTACACATCGTGGAGACCGAAGTTGCGGGCATCCTATAAGACCTGCCTGGGTTTTGGAGTGGTTAATCTTAAGGAGCCACTGGTTACATCAGGAGGTAAACAGATTGAGATGGAGCGTAGGATAGAGGGCGAGGACAGCCGCATCATCAGCATACTGGAGGAGATGGGTGGGAGGAAGTCATTTGGGTATATCAGCAGTGTGAAGGAGAGTAGAGAGAATGGAATCTTGGGACACTCCTGCAATGGAGTGGGTGTTGACAGTGACATAAGATGGGCGACTGGGTAGGAAAGAATGCAATAAAATGGAGATAGGTGATTGGAAGTATAAAAGTCTTGACTTTGAAATGGAGACCAAAATGCCATACGTGGTCGTGTGCTTTCTCTAGGTCAAGAGAGACAAATGTGACGAATTTGCGGTTGTTCAACTGCTGGGATAGGAGATGAGTGGGGTTCAGGAGTTGATCATCAGCAGAGAAGGAGGGACAGAAGCCACGTGGGTAATAGGAAGCAGATGGTTTACATGCATATTTCGGTGGGTGCATCGGTGGAGGACGGATTCAAAGACCTTGCTAAGAGAAAAGTAGGATTCTACCGATCCGTTCTTGAGCCACGGCCTAAGTATTGTCGCGGCTTACGCATACGGCGTGAGCAGCTGGTGCACAAGTGATGTGGCACAGGAAAATAGGGTCTAAAACCGCAGCGCTCTGCTCACGGAAGCGCGCTCTGGTAACCATGTACTTGGCACCTCTCATGGCGGCAGCCAGACATACCGTGGATAATAAATCTGCGTGTCATTTAGATAGATGCAAGACGAGCGCGGACTGATGTTCACCTTGCAGGCGCTTGTGCCTCTTGTGGTATATGATGCCTGAAGCATGGCCATTTCCGGGGAGCGAGCCTGTTGCAGGTTTGCAGGCTGCTGTGTAATAAGAGGGTCACAGCATTTTGCTCCAGCGTCTTCACGGTAATATGCTACTGTCTTCCTTGGCATCTTGTATGTTCAGTACACGTACTGCTGCAGTCCCCGAATTGCAACATGCTATGATCTTTCATGACACGCTGTACGTTCAGTACATGTATTGCTGCAGCCTCTGCCTCTGCATTGTAACATGCTTGATCTTTTACAGCATGCTGTACGTTCAGCACGCGTGTTACTACAGTCTCCGCATTGTAATATTCTGCTGTCTTTCTTTACACGCTGTCCACGAGGTGGTAGAGACTTTGCTGCACGAGACTATCCCACGCTTCTACTGTGCCCCTGCCAAGGCCGTCCAGTGTGCAAGGACGGATCCTGCGACAGCTTTAAACAACATGCTCCAACTACTCTCAAACAACCTGAGTGACGTTAACTTCACCAAATACCTCAGGCCATTACATCTGGACGAATCCTGTTGCCTGGAGGGAGATGTTAACAGTGTTCCTCCGTTATAATCTAGACGGATGAACTCACTGCAGAAATTTTATGGAAATGCAGATTAAAGATGAAAGAGTCAGCTGTTCGTCCCCCATGTGCAAAATATCTCCCTGGAGTCCTTCAATGACCAAAATCGTTATTCTTAAAATTTCTCTCGTGCCATTCTCTGCCCATAGAAAGTGTAAAAGTTAGAGAATGTCTCATCACAGCCCTCGCTTCTGCTTCTGATGAAAAAGCTTCGTCTGGATGCGAAGACGTTGTATGGAACTGTATATTATTGTGGAGAAACAACTTCCAGTATCGTTGAGGGAGAGGAATGACTGGTACATTATGGTGCTTCGTCTGTTAGATTTTGAGACTGATAAATTATTAATACATTAAACCTACCTAATAGCCGGTATGTCCCTCTTTGGCATGGATTACAGCGGCGACGCGTCGTGGCATGGAAGCAATGAGGTCTTGATAGATCGCTAGAGGTAGTTGGCACCACATCTGCCCACACAAGTCACCCAATTAGCTATAATACTATCAGTAATGGAGATTTTTCTAGTAAATTATATAGTATTTTCTTGCAAGGGTTTTAATATAGCTGCTGAGAATAGAAAATTCTTCAAGTCATTACTGTATTGCTAATTGCGACATGTAGTGTAACAGTCCATTAGTGAGCATTTTCTGTGACATACGACTGGCAAATTTTCTGTCAGCTAAGAGACTGCCGTTCAGTGTCGTGGATGAAATCGATTTTCGCCTGATGTCAATAGACGGAGTAGCATTGTGCCATCAAACCTGAAAGCCATCAACGGGTATTATGTGCAGTTCATTGTAACGTCTGATACAGAGGTTTGTAATAGCATTTCAATTTTGCATCATACTGGCTATGTCTGACTCTCAAATCCAATCTGCTTATAATCTATTATTAAGTCACCCGTCCTTGCTGACTTCATAGAATTTATTCCAAGTGTTGTTGATAATAGTCACACCAATGGACAATGAATTTGGGTCCCAGCTTTACTGTTGTCTACAGTAACTTTACTTGATCGAAAGTTGTTTGCTTGCACACCGAGATGCGGGCCGTTCCTTTTCGTCATTATTTTGTCACGTAGCTAGGACAATTAATAAGTGATTATCGCGTGGTGGAAAGGCGAAGCTCACCTCGTCGGCGAACAGTGTCGTTTCATCTTGGTAAAGTTATTTCTTTTTCAGCGTGTTTACCACCGAATACCTTAGAAATGTAGCTCTCCTCTGCCTTATTCCGTTGTGTTATTATGTGCCTACAATAGCTTTCAAGGCTGAATCTACCCTTCCCACTAAACACAGACATCTTCGTGACAAGTTTACTGCAAGTCTTTGGTTTCCGTATTTGTGGAGGAGTTAGAACAAACTGTGCCAAACCAAGAAGATAATATCTCGTAAATGTGCTGTCAGAAGTGCATACCTTAAGAGCTATGAGCAGTTGTTTATCTTCGCTACTGCAAAACACATCTGTTTCATTGAACAAATTTTTCCTGTTTTGGGCAATACTTGAAAGTTGCCTAAACCAGAATCATAGTAACAACAGTACCGGTACAAATACTGAACTCTCACAGGTATCAGAACGATTTTCGCTGATTACTTTCATCTCTAATTGATACATTTACCCCTCTTACGTTCCCCGATAGTTTGTAACATCATCATAGAATCGCCCAGTATATGCGAGGCTACGCATCTAAAGGACACTGATGAACCAAAAAATTTTGACCACCTGCTTAATAGTTTGTCCGTCCTTAGATCAATTCTGCGTGTCTGGGATCCGAGAGTTTGTTGGTAGGTTAGTGGAGGTCTGTGACATTAGATGTGTACGCACAGGTTATGTAATTCACGCAAATAGCGCGCCGCTAATTTGCCTACGCGGTGATGGCGCCCGATAGTGCTACCCAGATGGGTTCAACAGGATTTACATAGGGCGAATTTGGTGGCCCAGACATCAACGTCAGTTCAGTATAATGCTCCTCAAACCAACGTGGCGCGTTCCTGGTTCCGAGACACGGACAGTTGTACTGTTGAAAGGTGACATGGCCGTCGGGGAAAACATCAAGCATGAAGGGATCCATGTAGTTCACAGCTGACAGCATGTCTTCAATTACTACCACTGGTCCCATGCAAGCGCATGAGAGCGTCTCCCATAGCAAAATATTGCTCCCAACTGCCTGCGTCCTGCAAGTTTCGAACTACCGTTCACCTGGGTGACTGCTTTTGAAGACACGGCGATCGACCTAGTGGAGCAAAACTGTGGTTCACTCGAAGAGCCGAGTTTCCATTGATCGACTGTCAAAACCCGATGATTCTGTGCCCACTGCAGTCGTGACTGACGATGTCGCTGGGTCAATGCATGAAGAGGTAGAGGTGGTCGGCTGCGGAGCTCCATATTCAACAATGTACGATTAAACGGTGTGCGCGTGCACCGGCTTCGTGCTCTTTCGACGGAGATACCACGGATCACCATTTATCCTAGTTTACAGAGCAGACAAGCCTCCGAACCCGACGTTCTGTGAACAGTCCAGGACATCCAATAATTTAGCTCCTAGCGGTACTTTCAATGTCCATCTATCTCTTTCCGTAGATGCACAAGACAGTAACACTTGAACATTCGACCAGCTTCGTCTTTTTAGAGATACTCGTTCACGGGCTCTGAGTAACAATAATCTGCCCTTTGTCAAAGTCGCTTATCTCTATGGATTTCCCCATTTGCATCCCATATCTTCGTTAGGGTGATCCTCCGTCCATGTCTGCTCCACTTACACACTTATGTTACTGCGTCACGCGCCCGCAACGCCATCCTGCGTCATGATACGTCGCAGTGGGCAGTGGTCATAATGTTTTGGCTTATCAGTTTATGTGGTGTCTGTTCATTGATTTATTCGTACATCAGTGGGTAAAGTTGAAAATTTGTGCCCACCCGGGATTCGAACCCAGGTCTTCTCTCAGAAGATATGGGTTCTAATCCCATTCCGGCACAAAGTTTCAACTTTACGTATTGATCCGCGAGTAAATTAATGCCCACTAGCAGCTACATATCATTAACTCCTTTGCATCTTGCTGCATCTAAGAGACTTTAAACATTAAATTATTGCCCATTTCATCCCTGGCATCGATTTGATAATGTGAAAAGTACACAGCTGTAGCACCACCTATCATCTCTTACAGAATCGTGTCCACAAAGCTCAGCAGACTTCAGAACAAAGGGGTTCCTTGGATGTCTCACCCCAGTGGTATTTTCTCCATATAGTTCGTAACATACGTACGAAGGTTGGCTGAAATATTTCCAGAAGTTTGACAGATATGCTTAAACGTGATACCCTTCTAGCTCCAGCTGCCATCTCTAGACTACCGCAGGTGTCATCGACCTATAGTATTTTTGTTTCAAATGGTAAGTGATATGTGTATCATATATGGTTGATGTTGCTCCAAGCGTCCTTAGCTATACCTCGCATACCACACCACATACTTACATCCCGAACATAGCTGTCAAATGTATTTGACACTGACCAGTCACACCAACAACATTGATACAATGTATGTGACACTGTGTTTTACATCTCGTCCCATTCACAACCCATCCCGGTCGGTAAGCGTGCTGGGGGTGAATTGCTCTTTCTATATATTTTTTCACGTAATGAAGCGTACGGAAAGGTATCTACATTAGGAGAAATGGTTGTAATAAATGAAATATCATGAGAAATCACTGTTTGTCTGGTATGTTTGCCACTTGGCGTATCTTTGAATGTGAATGTCAAGAGATATCACAGTTGTTCAGGACGTTTGCTACTAGGAGCACTTTTGCATGCCTAAACATGTAAGTGACGTGTTATTTGGTTACCAGAGACTGTAGTATTGTTGACTAGAGCTCGGGCGAGCGAAGGAGTCGGAAGCATTCATCGGCCAGAGAGAGAGAGAGGCTGTGTTGTGTCATGGCAGTGTGAGGAGCCTGAATAACGGATGTGCAGCACAGACATTGTTATTTGAGGTATTCCACGATGCGTAATTGAGGACAGAGTGTCATTTAATATGATTGTATGGAGAGACTGTCGTTTGGGGGAAGGTAACTGCAATGAGTTTATTTTGCTGCAAGCGCTAGTTCGCTAAGTACTGTAGTGTAAAGATTTCAGTGTATCTAACAACATATACGAGTTGGTATTCAGGATGAATCATCAGTCATGTTAGTTATTTCACGAGAAAAGCAAAGATTGAAATTTACGCAATCAAAACATTGTGTGTAAAAATAAATTTTATGGTAAATGACAATCCTATAAAAAGATTATCGAACATGTTATTTTAAATTTCTTTTTAATGTCACTAGTAGGGTAGATTAAAACTGAAGAAACTGCAAAAAGGTGGGAATTTAAGGAAATGGGACCTGGATAAACTGAAAGAACCAGAGGTTGTACAGAGTTTCAGCGAGAGCATTAGGGAAAAATTGACAGGAATGGGGGAAGGAAACACAGGAGAAGAAGAATGGGTAGCTTTGAGTAAAGAAATAGTGAAGGCAGCAGAGGATCAAGTAGGTAAAAAGACGAGGGCTAGTAGAAATCCTTGGGTAAAAGAAGAGATACTGAATTTAATTGATGAAAAGAGAAAATACAAAAATGCAGCAAGTGAAGCAGGCAAAAAGGAATACAAACGTCTCAAAAATGAGATCGACAGAAAGTGCAAAATGGCTAAGCAGGGATGGCTAGAGGACAAATGTAAGGATGTAGAGCTTATCTCATGAGGGGTAAGATAGATACTGACTACAGGAAAATTAAGGAGACCTCTGAAAAGAGAACCACATGTATGAATATCAAGAGCTCACATGGAAACCCAGTTTTAAGCAAAGAAGGGAAAGGAGAAAGGTGGAAGGAGTATATAGACGGTCTATACAGGGGCGATGATCTTGAGGACAATATTATGGAAATGGAAGAGGTGGTAGATGAAGATGAAATGGGAGATATGATACTGCGTGAAGAGTTTGACAGAGCACTGAAAGACCTAAGTCGAAACAAGGCCCCGGGAGTAGACAACATTCCATTAGAACTACTGACAGCCATGGGAGAGCCAGTCCTGACTGAACTCTATCATCTGGTGAGCAAGATGTATGAGACAGGCGAAATTCCCTCAGACTTCCAGAAGAATATAATAATTCCAACCCCAAAGAAAGCAGGTGTTGACAGATGTGAGAATTACCGAACTATCAGTTAAATAAGCCACAGCTGCAAAATACTAACGCGAATTCTTTACAGACGGATGGAAAAACTGGTAGAAGCCGAACTCAGGGAAGATCAGTTTGGATTCCGTAGAAATGTTGGAACACGTGAGGCAATACTGACCCTACGCATTATCTTAGAAGAAAGATTAAGGAAAGGCAAACCTACGTTTCTAGCATTTGTAGACTTAGAGAAAGCTTTTGGCAATGTTGACTGGAATACTCTCTTTCAAATTCTGAAGGTGGCAGGGTTAAGACACAGGGAGCGAAAGGCTATTTACAATTTGTACAGAAACCAGATGGCAGTTATAAGAGTCGAGGGACACGAAAGGGAAGCAGTGGTTGGGAAGGGAGTGAGACAGGTCTGTAGCCTCTCCCCGATGCTATTCAATCTGTATATTGAGCATGCAGTAAAGGAAACGAAAGAAAAGTTCGGAGTAGGTATTAAAACCCATGGAGAAGAAATAAAAACTTTGAGGTTCGCCGATGACATTGTAATTCTGTCAGAGACAGCAAAGGACTTGGAAGAGCAGTTGAATGGAATGGACAGTGCCTTGAAAGGAGGGTATAAGACGAACATCAACAAAAGCAAAACGAGGATAATGGAATGTAGTCGAATGAAGTCGGGTGATGCTGCGGGAATTAGATTAGGAAATGAGACACTTAAAGTAGTAAAGGAATTTTGTTATTTGGGTAGCAAAATAACTGATAATGGTCGAAGTAGAGAGGATATAAAATGTAGACTGGCAATGGGAAGGAAAGCGTTTCTGAAGAAGAGAAATTTGTTAACATCGAGTATAGATTTAATTGTCAGGAAGCCGTTTCTGAAAGTATTTGTATGGAGTGTAGCCATGTATGGAAGTGAAACATGGACAAAAATAGTTGAGACATGAAGAGAATAGAAGCTTTCGAAATGTGGTGCTACAGAAGAATGCTGAAGATTAGATTGATAGATCACGTAACTAATGAAGAGGTATTGAATAGAATTAGGGAGAAGAGGAGTTGGTGCCACAACTTGACTAGAAGAAGGGATTGGTTGGTAGGACAGGTTCTGAGGCATCAAGGGATCACCAATTTAGCACTGGAGGGCAGCAAGGAGGGTAAAAATCGTAGAGGGAGACCAAGAGATGAATACACTAATCAGATTCAGAAGGATGTAGGCTGCAGTAGGTACTGGGAGATGAAGAGGCTTGCATAGGATAGAGTAGCATGGAGAGCTGCATCAAACCAGTCTCAGGACTTAAGACGACAACAACAGCTGTAGAGTTGAATATGACTGCAGAATACTTTCCAGTTCATTTATAAATTTTCGTGAAGTTTATCCTCATTGTTGGAAGAAAAGGTAGACATGGCAAAGCCTGCACTGATACTCCTTGCACAAGTTCATGGACAGTGAACCATATTTCCACAATAGGAGCGAAAGCTTCATTTGCAAACCACAGCCTGAAAAATAAGGTAAAAAGGCAAACTGCAGCGCCGTCAATTATTTCAGCTCATCATTCTTGCAATGTAGACAGAGCAGAGCAGACAAGAAATAATTGCAGGCCCTGAACGAACTTTTTGAAGGTAGTTAAGGGCAGTTTTTATTTACTAAATTTCACATAAATTTAACAGACGCGTTTTTCTATCAGGAAACAGTTTTGTTACGGAACAGTTAGATGTTGTATGTAACTCTTTCATGGGAGAGTCATTCTGTGTATTTTTGATAACCAAGCTTTGTTTTTTATTTCATTTACAGATAGTCAGATGCAGCTTATATGAAATGCATCATATACATCGAAAGTAATTTCCACAATTATGTTCGGGTTAAAAAATAGGATAAGAAAGGCGATTCTGGATCACACATTGTAATCGGAATTAAAAAACAGTTGGTTTCACATTGCTAGTGAAAGATTTTGGAACACACACAGTCTTCGATTACTAAAAGTGAAAGCATATTAGTTTCAAACATATAACAGATTTGTCTGAAATTGCTTAAGGTATTTAAGATTTATCCCTACATATTGCCACTTTTCCAACCCCAGCCCTGATGTTAAATGTTTAAGGGGGTTCTTATTACGACGGTAATTGTGTCCAGGTACTAAGTCATATGGGCACTAAGTTTGCTTGACTTTTCTCCGTGTGTTCCAGAGCTACGCTGATTTTTTTTTTTTTTTTTTTTTTTTTTTTTTTTTTTTTTTTTTTTTTTTTTTGTCATCGGTCTACTGACTGGTTTGATGCGGCCCGCCACGAATTCCTTTCCTGTGCTAACCTCTTCATCTCAGAGTAGCACTTGCAACCTACGTCCTCAATTATTTGCTTGACGTATTCCAATCTCTGTCTTCCTCTACAGTTTTTGCCCTCTACAGCTCCCTCTAGTACCATGGAAGTCATTCCCTCATGTCTTAGCAGATGTCCTATCATCCTGTCCCTTCTCCTTATCAGTGTTTTCCACAGGTTTCTTTCCTCTCCGATTCTGCGCAGAACCTCCTCATTCCTTACCTTATCAGTCCACCTAATTTTCAACATTCGTCTATAGCACCACATCTCAAATGCTTCGATTCTCTTCTGTTCCTCTTTTCCCACAGTCCATGTTTCACTACCATACAATGCTGTACTCCAGACGTACATCCTCAGAAATTTCTTCCTCAAATTAAGGCCGGTATTTGATATTAGTAGACTTCTCTTGGCCAGAAATGCCTTTTTTGCCATAGCGAGTCTGCTTTTGATGTCCTCCTTGATCCGTCCGTCATTGGTTATTTTACTGCCTAGGTAGCAGAATTCCTTAACTTCATTGACTTCGCGACCATCAATCCTGATGTTAAGTTTCTCGCTGTTCTCATTTCTACTACTTCTCATTACCTTCGTCTTTCTCCGATTTACTCTCAAACCATACTGTGTACTCATTAGACTGTTCATTCCGTTCAGCAGATCATTTAATTCTTCTTCACTTTCACTCAGGATAGCAATGTCATCAGCGAACTGTATCATTGATATCCTTTCACCTTGTATTTTAATTCCACTGCTGAACCTTTCTTTAATTTCCATCATTGCTTCCTCGATGTACAGATTGAAGAGTAGGGGCGAAAGGCTACAGCCTTGTCTTACACCCTTCTTAATACGAGCACTTCGTTCTTGATCGTCCACTCTTATTATTCCCTCTTGGTTGTTGTACATATTGTATATGACCCGTCTCTCCCTATAGCTTACCCCTACTTTTTCCTGAATCTCGAACAGCTTGCACCATTTTATATTGTCGAACGCTTTTTCCAGGTCGACAAATCCTATGAAAGTGTCTTGATTTTTCTTTAGCCTTGCTTCCATTATTAGCCGTAACGTCAGAATTGCCTCTCTCGCCCCTTTACTTTTCCTAAAGCCAAACTGATCGTCACCTAGCGCATTCTCAATTTTCTTTTCCATTCTTCTGTATATTATCCTTGTAAGCAGCTTCAATGCATGAGCTGTTAAGCTGATTGTGCGATAATTCTCGCACTTGACAGCTCTTGCCGTCTTCGGAATTGTGTGGACGATGCTTTTCCGAAAGTCAGATGGTATATCGCCAGACTCATATATTCTACACACCAACGTGAATAGTCGTTTTGTTGCCACTTCCCCCAATGATTTTAGAAATTCTGATGGAATGTTATCCATCCCTTCTGCCTTATTTGACCGTAAGTCCTCCAAAGCTCTTTTAAATTCCGATTCTAATACTGGATCCCCTATCTCTTCTAAATCGACTCCTGTTTCTTCTTCTGTCACATCAGACAAATCTTCACCCTCATAGAGGCTTTCAATGTATTCTTTCTACCCATCTGCTCTCTCCTCTGCATTTAACAGTGGAATTCCCGTTGCACTCTTAATGTTACCACCGTTGCTTTTAATGTCACCAAAGGTTGTTTTGACTTTCCTGTATGCTGAGTCTGTCCTTCCGACAATCATATCTTTTTCGATGTCTTCACATTTTTCCTGCAGCCATTTCGTCTTAGCTTCCCTGCACTTCCTATTTATTTTATTCCTCAGCGACTTGTATTTCTGTATTCCTGATTTTCCCGGAACATGTTTGTACTTCCTCCTTTCGTCAATCAACTGAAGTATTTCTTCTGTTACCCATGTTTTTTCGGAGCTACCTTCTTTGTACCTATGTTTTCCTTCCCAACTTCTGTGATGGCCCTTTTTAGAGATGTCCATTCCTCTTCAACTGTACTGCCTACTGCGCTATTCCTTATTGCTGTATCTATAGCGTTAGAGAACTTCAAACGTATCTCGTCACTCCTTAGTACTTCCGTATCCCACTTCTTTGTGTATTGATTCTTCCTGACTAATGTCTTGAACTTCAGCCTACTCTTCATCACTACTATATTGTGATCTGAGTCTACATCTGCTCCTGGGTACGCCTTACAATCCAGTATCTGATTTCGGAATCTCTGCCTGACGATGATGTAATCTAATTGAAATCTTCCCTTTTCCAAGTATACCTCCTCCTCTTATGATTGTTGAACAGGGTATTCGCTATTACTACCTGAAACTTGTTACAGAACTCAATTAGTCTCTCTCTTCTTTCAATCCTTGTCCCAAGCCCATATTCTCCTGTAAACTTTTCTTCTACTCCTTCCCCTACAACTGCATTCCAGTCGCCCATGACTATTAGATTTTCGTCCCCCTTTACATACTGCATTACCCTTTCAATATCCTCATACACTTTCTGTATCTGTTCATCTTCAGCTTGCGACGTCGGCATGTATACCTGAACTATCGTTGTCGGTGTTGGTCTGCTGTCGACTCTGATTAGAACAACCCGGTCACTGAACTGTTCACAGTAACACACCCTCTGCCCTACCTTCTTATTCATGACGAATCCTACACCTGTTATATCATTTTCTGCTGCTGTTGATATTACCCGATACCCATCTGACCAGAAATCCTTGTCTTCCTTCCACTTCACTTCACTGACCCCTACTATATCTAGATTGAGCCTTTGCATTTCCCTTTTCAGATTTTCTAGTTTCCCTACCACGTTCAAGCTTCTGACATTCCATGCCCTGACTCGCAGAACGTTATCCTTTCGTTGATTATTCAATCTTTTTCTCATGATAACCTCCCCCTTGGCAGTCCCCTCCCGGAGATCCGAATGGGGGACTATTCCGGAATCTTTTGCCAATGGAGAGATCATCATGACACTTCTTCAATTACAGGCCACATGTCCTATGGATACACGTTACGTGTCTTTAATGCAGTGGTTTCCATTGCCTTCTGCATCCTCATGTCGTTGATCATTGCTGATTCTTCCGCCTTTAGGGGCAATTTCCCACCCCTAGGACAAGAGAGTGCCCTGAACCTCTATCCGCTCCTCCGCCCTCTTTGACAAGGCCGTTGGCAGAATGAGGCCGACTTCTTATGCCGGAAGTCTTCGGCCGCCAATGCTGATTATTTACCAAAATTTAGGCAGTGGCGGGGATCGAACCCGGGACCGAAGACGTTTTTGATTATGAATCAAAGACGCTACCCCTAGACCACCGGTCTGAAATAAACACACACAAATATGTGCGTGTGTGAGTGGGGGTGGGGTTTGTGTGTATGTGTGTGTGTGTGTGTGTGTGTGTGTGTGTGTGTGTGTGTGTGTTTTGTGTGTTTTACAAGCATTTTACTAGAATGTCTGATGGTGGCCAGAACGTGGGTTTCCGACGGATTGAATACACTATCTTTTGTATTCTTCAGCAACTAAGTCTTTCACGTACAACTGCATCAAAGACGTGCTAGTATTTCGTTTCGGATGGAAGTGACGTCGCCAGAGTCAATTGCAGCGTCAACAACATAATGATAAGCTGAATAATGACATGGCTCCACAGCCTTTGTGAAATTTTTAATCGAAAACATCCGATTTATGCAATCAAAATAATATTTATCGCAATAAATAGTATTTTGACAACATAAAACGGAATAGTCTCATTTAAAAATAATGATAAACGCTGCTGTCCACTGTCGATCATTGCAAAATTGAATAGAAGAGTCCCGGTGAATCAAAACTTTCAGCGTTTCCTACAGGACAGCATTAACTGGTCAACAGCCATGCCAGTATGATTACCTCTTCGGAATAAAAAACACATGAAGTTGTATGAATTTAATGTATTATGTAGAATGGTAAACGTTTCTTTGAAGGATGAACTAGGTTAATATTTATAAATGTGCTTACAAAAACCAAAGCTTGACCCGCGATAGCTTTTCAAAATAAAAAAAAGGTCAGGTGCGAAATTAAGGAGTTCATAATAAATCAGTCACTTTTCCATCCATGTTACTGCGGTCTGCAGCCCACTGTGCAGGACTGAAAATGGCAGCCGCCTGGTGAAGCACTAGTAATCCTGCCATAATTTTGCTTAGAAAGGGGCCAAATTTCAATTCTGCTTACATCATACCCGTCCGTGTTCCTTCGGAGTTGTATTTGCTAATTTGTGAAAAACGTGTTTTACTTTAATTTTCTCAGCTGCAACTGCGAGAAACTTATATAAATTACAATCGGCAATTTTACAGCTTAGAAACCATGTCATTAACATTCAAGGAGTGCAGATCCTTTTCAGATGCTCTCCAAGTACTTCTGCGTAGGCTACCAAATTACAATCAGTTAACTTGCTTTAGTGTGTGTAGCAAGTTCGTGATACGGAATCTCGGAGAAGCCAATGGAAAGCCGAGCTGCGACGCAGGACAGACCAGCACTTGGCTTTAGAGTAACAGAATCCAGTGCTGTGGCCCCTTTTCCGGAGTTCTGGAACCTTCGATCCACCGCGGCCGAGTTTACATAAGCAGACCAGCTGAAAGACACAGAGCTCCGAAGTGTGATTCCACGCAGAGCTCCTACAATTCCACAACAGTCGCGATGATCTAGTTTTGTGACTTGACGTGACAAGCAAACCAGTAGTTTATATCATCCCGTCGTCATAATTCCCATCCAAATTCTGATCTCCCACCGACTTCCGGACTAACACAGCGAGCTCTTCTTGCAATAAATTATTAAAACGACTGTTAGAGGCTGATCTTTAGACAATCTCCAAATTTGCATAAACCTGTTAGATAATCTGAATAACTTTAACGCTTTAATTGTTCAACTTGTTTAATCCCGAAAGAGAAAAATAAGTAAATTTACAGATTCACTTACTTTTCCATGTCTGCAAGAAGTCGAAATAGTTTTTATATGAAAATTCTTCCTATGTTTATCTTTAATTAAATTCTCAAAAACTGTTAACAAAGCTACGTTTATCACATGCAGAATGCTGCGCTGCAGCTATAAACCTAAAACTTCGTGTGACACCTATATAAATGCAGGAAATGTACTACAAGTTGTAGAATCACGAGCCGCTGCACCGTTTAAAATTCAGTCGAAAAAGACGTAGTAATGATGAAGATACCGATGTATTACTCCAATCGAGGATGGGTAAAATCCAGAAACGTATCCTGCCGCCAGTAAACAGATATTATCATTTAGAAATTCACAAAACCAGAATTTTTAACATACCTCTTGTCATTAACGAAAATTTGAATCCCTGATTTCCGCTCGTATACTAAATACACAAATTAAAACAAAATATCCCATTGTAAATGGTCATTTCGGTGATTTGTGGTTCCGTAACACTCATAGAAGTTAACTGGGTTACTGATACACCTAAGGTACAATTTTAACTGTTTATATACTTACTAGCATATGACAATGATCCTTATGATTGATTTATAGTTTACTGTAAAGTTGCTAGGGGCACCGCAATAAAAATAAAATAAAGAAACTTTCAGGTGTTTTCATATAAGCGATATATTGCAGCAGTAATGACCGTTTCGCAAGCATGATCCCCGTGGTCACAAATCAGTAGAGACAAACTACAGTAGGGAATTTTTTGCTTTGATAAAACGCGGGAGGGCATAATCGCTGACCCCATACCAACGGAATTAAGTGGTTTTGACTGGAAAAATAATATCTAGAGAGTTCTTTGACAATGCGAAAGAAAACCATCTGCAGTTGGAAAGGCAAATGGAAACTGGGACACTACTAATAAACTCAGTATCGTAAACAGTTATCCGAAGAGAATCATAGTGGGATTGGGAATACCTTGCCGTGGTTCGAAGGTCGTGTTAAGCTGTTCCGAAAGCATAGGGAAGTGAAAATTAATTTCGGGAGAACCATGCGTCAAGCGCTCAACTAATTCCCTAGAAAACTATATCTACCGATCACAAAGAAAACTGTAGGAGGTTAGGATCCTGTGTTACATCAGTAAACGAATGGAAGCCATCAGTCCAGACTATCAGTGTTCATATTGGCATCGAAACGGTAGATTCAAGAGACAGTCCAGAAATGGTAAATTCCTTTCCACAAACCTGTTTTACTGACGACGTCAACAGAGCGGTTCCTCCTCATCAAAATCGCAAACAATGGAAGGCATGCCTATACGATTCTACGTAGTGTATGAATGAGAACGTGCTCAGCACCTAGCAGCAGCCAATCGCACAACGCTGTAGGAACGAAGCGTTCTAAGCGGTTGCAGAAAATGCGCTGGTCTTTCCCGTTTTCAATAAGAGCCGTCGAGCAGACACACATAACTATAGTTATAAAACTTCCTGGCAGATTAAAACTGTGTTCCCGACCGAGACTCGGAGTCGGGACCTTTGCCTTTCGCGGGCAAGTGCTCTACCATCTGAGCTACCGAAGCACGACTCACGCCCGGTACTCACAGCCTTACTTCTGCCAGTATCTCGTCCCCTACCTTCCAAACTTTACAGAAGCTTTCCTGCGAACCTTGCAGAACTAGCACTCCCGAAAGAAAGGATATAGCGGAGACATGGCTTAGCCACAGTCTTAGCGCACACTCCGCTGCAGAGTGAATATCTCATTCTGGAAACATTCCCCAGCCATGTCTCCGCTATATCCTTCTTTCAGGAGTGCTAGTTCTGCAAGGTTCGCAGGAGAGCTTCTGTAAAGTTTGGAAGGTAGGAGACGAGATACTGGCAGAAGTACGGCTGTGAGTACCGGGCGTGAGTCGTGCTTCGGTAGCTCAGATGGTAGAGCACTTGCCCGCGAAATGCAAAGGTCCCGAGTTCGAGTCTCTGTCGGGCACACACTTTTAATCTGCCAGGAAGTTTCATATCAGCGCACACTCCGCTTCAGAGTGAATATCTCATTCGGAAACTATAGTTATACGTCGCTGACGTCAGCCTCTTGCAGAATTCTGGAACACGGGACAACCTCGCGTATTATGACCTTTCTGAATACTTAGTCTCCTCTCTAGAAATCAACATAGATTCCGCAAAGAGCGATCGTGTGAAACTCACATCGCTTGTTCGTCCACGAGATCAACAGGGCAATAAATACTGACAAGTACGTTGGTATCAAGTTCCTTGATGTCACGAAGTGTTCAATGCAGCTTTGCTCAGTCATGATCAAAATCATCCGAATGACATGAAAGGTGTTCTATCTGATCTGTATGCAACCCACGTATTGTAACTTTCTTGCACATTCTCTGCTATCCTTTCGGTACAGTCATTTGACTACACAAAATGGTTACAACAGTATACCACTAGAGAAAATTGTTCTGTATGGCTACCAATCCAAATGCAAAATAGCATCACGATAACTCAAATATCAGAAAACGCTTTATTAGAGATGCCACAGTGTTTAATGTTTCTAAACTCACATTTATTGCAATAAATGATATTTCAGAAAGCAACTTGAACAATTCCAGCAGGATAATGCGACACCCCACACGTCTAGAACTGCGGCAGAGTGGCTCCAGGAACACTCTTCTGAGTTTAAACACTTCCGCAGACATGCACGTTATTGAGTATATCTGGGATGCCTTGCAACGTGCTGTTCAAAAGAGATCTCCACTCTCTCGTACTCTTACGGATTTATGGAAAGCCATGCAGAATTCATGGAGTCAGTTCCCTCAGACATTAGTCGAGTCCATGCCAAGTCGTGTTGCGACACTTCAGCGTGCTCGCGGGGACTCCACACGATATTACGCAGGTGTACCAGTTTTTTTGGCTCTTCAGTATATGTTAAATATTGGTTTATTTAATCAATAGCATGATATGTACATGCCTGAAATGGAATTCAGGAGTCGAACCCTGTACACATCATCGCGGTTGGCTACACACGAAGGGGCTTTGACTCCCGATTTCTTCTTCACCAGTAACTGGAAATGGCATGGTTGAAGTTGAAATGATTTGTCGAAAAGATCTGTCTCTGCCTGAGAGTCGAAAACGGCACCAATCATTATGGTTGATAACGCGCAGAGAGGAGTTAAAATGATAATTATTTGTCACCTTAGTTTGGTGTGCAAATGCTACAGCAAGAAATGGCAGTATGAAAATTTTTGTAGCAGATCAGGATTCGAACACAGGCACGCTCCTTTCATGGAGACCTAAATCAGCACAGTCAGATGGCGAGCTAAACCATTATGTATTAACTGGTAACACAAACAATCAGTTTTGTGATAAAAACCGGTTCCGAGGAGTGTGTCAGTTGGCATTCGTCGCCAATAACTGACACATCTTGCGGGGTCAACATAATAAAAGCCACAAAGGAAGCGAGAACAATCGTTGCTACTGCACGACGACGCCCGTCTACTCTCTGCTGAATTCACAGTGGAACTTATCCAGAAGTTTGACTGGAAAGCAACCACAACCGCATTTGTTCTTCTGATCTAGCGCCTCCAAGTGTACCTTACTCAATACTTATCGAACAACAATCAAGATATTTTCAGTTAAAGTGAGTGAATTTATTGTTGATAATTAATTTCTCTCTTCCTTTTATCTCTTATATTCATAAACTAATGAGAAACACTATAAATATATGCACTGTGCTAAGACAAGCATTCCAGCTTTCAGGTTCCCCTTACGACAAATTTTTAAATTAATAAAACAAATAGCATCCGCAATACAAGCCTGCCAAAAACATTAAGCATTAGGAGACATCACACTTCTAGACGCAGAAATGGTATGTGTGTACGTGAAGTTCTGTATCCTACACAAGAGGCATTTCGGGACCGAAAGCATGTAAGGCTGGCAGTGAGAGTAGACACAAAAAGAAACCCAGTTAATAAATTACTCAATGTAACGTATAATTAATCGAATTGTGTGAAACTTCCTGGCAGAGTAAAACTGTATGCTGAACTGATCTCGAACACGGCACCTTTGCCTTTCACAGGCAAGTGTCCGCGAAAGGCTGAGGTCCCGAGTGTGATATAAGTACGTCATACAGTTTTACTCTGCCAGGAAGTTTCATATCAGGGCACATCCACTGCGCAGTGAAAATTTCATTCAGAAAACTGTGAAGCATGTCTGTGTAAGGAGAAAAATATAAGTTTTAACAATGTACAATGTCACAATTTCTTAAAATCTGCACCTTTAGATGTGTGTGGGGGTTACTAAATCGGGGTTTCAATAAAACGTAATGTTTCAATACAAAATGATTTGGCCCCTAGCGTGATTACAATATAGAGGCTTCTACTTCAGAGAGTGGCTGAATTACCACTTAGCTAGTGAGCCGTCAGTGCTCGCAGCATTCTCTCTCCGCCGTAGTGATCGATAACGCAGATAATTATTAATGTGAAATATCAGAAATTTTATAAATTCTGTGGAGAACGATCTTCCTGGAATCCAATAATAAATATGGAACGCTAATGTTATACCCTCGGTGAGTATCACTCAGCTTGTATTATCGGAAATGACAACGAAGTATCAATTCAATTTAGGAGAAAAATTCTGAACCACTCCAGAAAGTAAATCGACATTTACATAGCTGCCAAACGTATTCTCCAATGTTGCCAATTATCCATTAGACAAGCAACAGGAATAATGCGTATGCTCAGAAGATGTGCTGAGCAGGCGAGCACATGGGATGCACGAGGACCACAGACGCAGCAAAGACGGCTGCTACCGCTATGACAGGTAGCCAAAATGCCTAAACTATAGCCTAGAGAGATTTTTTCGCATGTGTGTAACACTGATTTGGGTCTGAAACGTAGCTACGAATAGATTCGGGATGCACTGATGGTAACTCAAACATCATAAATAACGAGCAGGGGAATTATACTGAAGCGCCAAAGAAAGTAGTACAGGCAAGCGTATTCAAATACAGAGATATTTAAACAGGCAGACTATGGCGATGCGGTCGGCAACGCCTAAATAAGACAAGTGTCTGACGCAGTTGTTAGATCGGTAACTGCTTTTATAATGGTAAGTTATCAAGATTTAATTGGGTCCGAACGAGGTGTTATAGCCGGTGCACGACCGATGGGACACAGCATCTACGAGGTAGCGATGAAGTGGGGATTATACCGTAGGACCATTTCACGAGTGTAACGTCAATACCAGGAATCCGGTATAAAATCAAATCTCCGACATCGCTGCGGCCGGAAAAACATCCTACAAGAACGGGCCCTACAACGACTGAAGATAATCGTTCAACGTGACAGAAGTGCAACCCTTCTGCAAATTGCTGCAGATTTCAATGCTGGGTCATCAGCAAGTCTCACTGTGCGAAACTTTCAACGAAACATCATCGATATGGCCTTTCGGAGCCGAACGCTCTGTCGTGTACCCTTGATGACTGCACGACACAAAGCGTTACGCCGCGCCTGGGCCGTCAACACCGAAATTGGACTGTTGATGACGGGAAAGATGTTGCCTGGTCGAAGGAGGAATCTCTTTCCAAATTGTATCGAGTCGATGGAGATGTACGGGTATGGAGGCAAATTCACGAAGCCACGAACAATGCATTTTAGCAGGGGACTATTCAAGCTGGTGGGGGCTCTGTAATGGTGTGGGGCGTGTGCAGTTGGAGTGATGGAACCGCTGATACGTCTAGATACGACACTGACAGCCGATACGCACGTAAGCACCCTGTTTGACCACCTTCATCCATTCATGTTTATTGTGCATTCCGAGGGACTTGAGCAATTCAAGCAGGACAATGTGGTACCCCATACGTCCAGAATTGCTACAGAGTGGATCCAGGAACACTCTTCTGAGTTTAAACGCTGTTGCTGTCCACCAAACTCCCCAGACATGAACATTATTGAGCATATCTGGAATGTCTTGGAACGTGCTGTTCAGAAGAGATCTCCACCCCTTCGTTCTCTTACGGCTTTATGGACAGCCCTACAGCTTTCATGGTGTCAATTTCCTCCAGAATACACACATAAGTCGAGTCGATGCCGCGCCCTGTTGCGGCACTTCATCGTGCTCACGGGGACTCTACACAATATTAGGCAAGTGTACCAGTTTCTTTGGTTCTTCAGCGTAGTTATAAAACGTATTCTAAAATGTTGCCGATTCCCCATTAGACAAGCGACGGGAAGCATACGTATGTCCAGACAACGTGTTGTGCAGGCTAGAACTTGGAGTCGTGGGCCATAGATGTGGTGACGCCGGCTGCTACCGCGTTGACAGGTAGCGAAAATGCCTGAAGTACAGCCCAGTGAGGTTTGTTTCGCATTTCTGTAACAGTGATTTGCGTCGGAAACGTAGTTACGAATAATTTCAAGATGCAATGATTTCAACTCAAACGTCACAAATAACGAGCGGGGGAATTATTTGGATGGCCCTACTCTTCAGTAGCTGTCGTAATTTTTTTCTGTCAAACTCCTAAACTCATTCGCTAGACGAGATTCACTTCTTTTCATTTTCCAGCATCACCCGTAGTTATTCTGTATACATTATAAGGAGATGACCCTTGTCATTGTTTTGGCAGTTAAGAACTTAAAAACAGTTTTCTTAAGAATACCTCCATTGGCACTATACGGAAAGGTTCAAATATTGTAATGTTTCAAATCAAGTAAGTGAAATGGACTCAAAAACTCGCAAAGAAATGGACGTAGGGAATGTGTGCAGCGTAAATTCAATTCCTGCCTCTGCCATGACGAATGGAGAAGCAGCTGTCAAAATTGTTCAAATGTCTCTGAGCACTATGGGACTTAACATCTGAGGTCATCAGTCCCCTAGAGCTTAGAACTACTTAAACTTAACCAACCTAAGGACATCACACGCATCCATGCCCGTGGCAGGATTCGAACCTGCGACCGTAGCGATCGCGCGGTTCCAGATTGAAGCACCTAGAACCGCTCGGCAACACCGGCCGGCAAGCAGCTGTCACCAGCACACGTAAAAAGGAACGGAAAATGCCGACAGTATTGACTGTATTACCTGAAATGTATCTTATCAATCAAAACTGCCATTCAGTCTGCAATGATCAAAATAACGAATAGGACTGCAATATAATCGCTGACATTGCTTTGTCAATGAAAGCGAAATAAGTCTGATGAATCCCCGTGTCAATAGACTTCAGGCGGAGGCAAAACAAAACATCAGTAGGAGGTACGACAAGCTGACGATGGTGCGAAGTTTCTGTGTAGGGCTTCGCCATGGGCGATCTTCACTCTACACTTGGTCCGTGATTATGACATTCTAGCGAGGCCTCTAGGCCATCAGAAACTTCAGATGTAAGTTATCAAAGCGTAACTGTTAAAACCGCGTGTTATGTAAAATAGGTCTCTAGTTGTGGCTAAGATTGACTCAGTCAGTGACGCTAATTTTAATTTAATGTGACCAAATTTCGAATAACTTTAAGGTAATCACTTATTTACGCGAAAAGTAAGACATTAACTACTTTATAATCTACAAATACCGCATATCAAACAAAACTGTATTCTTTTAGTGAAGGTGCATTACAGTAAAAGGTGGAAGGTGTCAACTGCTGTTCTCAGTAGTTTACTGCTAAGACGATGTTACAATGTCATTGGCAAACCTAAGAATTATTACTTCTTTTCTCTGAACCTTAATTTGTTTTCAAAGTGTCTCGTTGGTAATCTTTACTGTTTGCTCATTGCAGAGGAATGCAGAAATAGACTGAGGTGACAAAAATCATGGGAAAGCGATTTGCACACTTAGAGATGGCGGTAGTATCGCGTACTAAAGGTATAAAAGGACAGTGTATTCGAAGAACTATACTCAAGTGATTCATGTGAAAACGTTTGTGACATGATCATTGCCGTAAGACGGCAATTAACAAACTTTTAACGCGGCATGTTAGTTGGAGCAAGACGCATGGGACATTCCGATTCGAAAATCGTTAGGGAATTCAATATTCCGAGATCAATAGTGTGAAGACTGTCCAATGAATACGTAATTTCTGGCATTACCTCTCACCACTGACAACGCAGTGACCACGGCCTTCAGTGAAAGACCGAGAACAGCGGCGTTCGAGTAAGGTTGTCAGTGCTAACAGACAAGCAGTGCTGCGTGAATTAACCGTAGCAGTCCGTGTGAGACCTACGACGAACGTATCCAGTAGGGCAGTGCTGTCAACTTTGTCGTTACTGATCTATGGCAGCAGACGACCGACGCGAGTGCCTTTGCTAACAGCTCGACATCGCTTGCAGCGCCTCTCCTGGGCTCGTGACCATATTATCACAACCACAGGTGGAAGCACAAGCGACCAAAGACACTGCTAGCTAGGGCATAGCCACCTATGGTAAACTAACATACGCAAACAGCGACGAACGTCGGCAAGCCCCTGCATATCAGCAACACTGACTGGCAACTACCAGCTGCTATTAGAGCCGACCAACAGGCCACAGCAGGGACACCGACGAGCTCGCCCACACACGCACAAACATTCTGCCAACATTCCCTCACACTGTGGCTCCGATATGACCTATCGGACACAAGATCGATAACAAACCTAACTGTTGCAGGTTGCTGACGCTGAACGAGGACTCTGTACCAGCACCCAGCGCCAGCCGCCGAGCTGCACAAACGCACAACGTCAAGGTATCGACATGCATGATACCCACTACTAACACAGCCTATCCTTGCACAACTTATCGCAGGCAGCAAGACAACCGCTACTGCTCTTGCCGCCCGACCTAACTTTCGCAGAGGTTTCTTTCCCTTGGCTCTTGCCTTGGCACTTTTTTTTCCTCTGCCCTTCAAACCGCTACCCTTCGTCAGATTTCGACCAATCTATCTCCAGATGAGCGCGTATTAATGGTTAATCCTAACCAGACGTAGGCAAACATCGCAGTACCCACATCCTGCGACACCCCACTTTAGTGAATACTAACCCTTATGCAGAGATGGCAGTAGACCTTTTGTGTTGGCCATCATGCCGGTGTGGGCGTGGAGGGGCTCCACCTCTTGATAAAAACGTGACCATATAGACTGACCCTAGACGACTGGAAAACTGTGGCCTGATCAGATGAGCCCCAAATTCCGTAGGTAAGAGCTGCGAGGCGCAGATCCGACGAAGCCATTGACACAAGTCACTGTGCAATTTGGTGTTGTCTCCTTAATAGTGTGGGCTGTGTTTGCATGAAATGGACCGAAACCTGGTTACGTTCACCTGTTGGTACTTGAAGGCCATTTGCAGCAATTCAGGCGATTTCATGTTCCCCAACGATGGAATTTTTATGAGTGAAAATGTGCCATGTCAACGGACCACAACTGTTCGCGGTTAGTTTAAGCACATTCTGGACAGTTCGAGCGAGTGGTTGGGCCATCCAGGCCGTGCGAAGTGAATCTCATCCAGCGGGACTTCAGTTACTGTACAGCACCCTGCACCGGCAACATCTTCGCAATTACGTATGGCTATAGAGGCCGCATGGCTCAATATATCTTCAGGGGACATTCAACGACTTGTTGAGTCGATGCCACGTCGTATTGTTGTACTATGCTAGGCAACGCACTTGTAACTCCTGTCAGACCCAATACATAGGACAGAGTACCAGAAATTTCCGAACAAGATACATAGAGCACATGAGAGCTCTAGAGAGTGACAGCACATATTCCATTTTCCCACAACACCTAATGAACAAAAACCACAAACTCACTAATATCGAAAGTGATCTACACATCCTGAAGCACAGCAACACTTTACACAGAAAACTAACAACAGGAGAAATTTATTGCTTACAAAATGCTCTAGTGGATGTGGAAAATGTAGTAAATGAAAACACAGCATTTTGTAACGACACAGAAAAATTCAAACACACACACACACACACAAACCACTCCCCTATGTGCGCGATACATTTCTCGCGAGACATGCGAGCAGCAAGACGACGTAATATTTTGGATTACGAACAAGGCGCGAAAGTTATGATTCTCTGTGTCTCACAGTACATGCAAGCCTTCCAGCTAAGTACATGACAGATTACGTAACAAGCTAGTGTACACGAAAACTGTATCTATAACACTACTGCAATCCCATCTGTGTAACACTGACATACGTAAGTTCATGTTTTTGCATTCGTTACTAACAGCCACTCATAAAATTGCAGTAGACATGATGTATGCCAAGAAAAAAAAACAACAAAAAACAATGGAAATGTGCCGGAAACAAGGGAAACAAATGTGAAAACCATGCTGTGACGTATACTAAATAAGGTATTATGAAACTACTCGCAGGAAAGCCGCGCGGGATTAGCCGAGCGATCTGGGGCGCTGCAGTTCTGGACTGTGCGGCTGCTCCCGGCGGAGGTTCGAGTCCTCCCTTGGGCATGGGTGTGTGTGTTTGTCCTTAGGATAATTTAGGCTAAGTAGTGTGTAAGCTTAGGGACTGATAACCTTAGCAGTTAAGTCCCATAAGATTTCACACACATTTTTTACTCGCAGGAAACAATATTTCGAACGAAACAGTATGCATGTGACAATGTTGCACAGTGTTTATTAGTTTGCTATCTTCGCATGTTTTAGAATCAAAGAACCCACTCATGATGGCGATATTGTCACTGAAAGTAGTTTGGAAATAAATAAATACATAAAAAAGTGGTTTGCATCAAGGCGGACCCACAATCCCGTATTATAGTTAGGTAAAAAATAATTATGGTGTCTGACGCGTCTTCGTGCGTTGTCCACAGTAACGATTCGTACCGGTTTCGACACAATGTCAGACACACAAATTTTCATCATGCTATTTCAGTTTGAAACACGCCCCTCCCAGTTCCTGGTCGAAAAGAATTCGACAGTTAACGTCTCTTCGTGTGTAAATACGAACAATGATATGTGTAGAATTCGACTCCCAATCAGAACAGAACTTCTCGTCACATTAATTCTAGTGCATACATGTGCACATCTCGCTACTGGTGAAATAAACCGATACTTAACGTCTATTTGTCACTAGAAAACCACGAGAATAAGTGCTGGGTTCGAATGCCGACAAGGCCAAATATTTTCGTCTCGTCATTTCAGTTTCAGTCCTCTTGCTACTGTGGAAAAATTTCGGAATCTAAATTTTTATTGTTCTTCGTTTGCTATGCGAGTAGGTGCTGGTTTGAATCCCCGTCCAATACAAAACTTTATGCCACGATATTTCCTTTTTACTCAAACTATTTATAAGCTCTTTCATCGTTAGTTAACAGGGAAAATATTTGCTAGAAAGGGATTCCGGATCCCAGTGCAGCACAAAAATATTTGTCATGAAATATCAAGTGGTAGCTTGCCACTTGAAACGCAGTTTATTGAGTTTAGAACTGCTGAACGTATGACATCTCTAATAACGTTTTGTATAATACCTGCATTATCTTGATAATAATTTATATTTAGATTGATAGCCACACAGAGTAGTTTTCTCTAGTGGTCAAACTACAGTGCCGAAAAGTTCTAAACGCTACAGTCTGGCACCGCGCGACCGCCACGGTCGCAGGTTCGAATCCTGCCTATGGCATGGATGTGTGTGATGTCCTTAGGTTAGTTAGGTTTAAGTAGTTCTAAGTTCTAGGGGACTGATGACCTCAGAAGTTGAGTCCCATAGTGCTCAGAGCCATTTGATTTGAACAGTGCCGAAAAGAGAGCAAAGGACTTGCAAGACATTTACGTTAGGTGGGTTGCATGCAAATCAGGCGGAACGTAATCGAGGTCGTTTGGATACTTTTGAGCAGGAACGTCTTTTCCTCTAATAAAGAAAATACGAGACAAGCTTTGTGATTAGACTGATGGCTTCCGACATCATAAAAACCAACACATCCGTCATAACAGAGAGAAATGTTAATGTACAAATTAACTTTGGGTGCATGGGTGTTGTAGAACCAATACTGTTCACAATACATATACAAATTACCTAGTGACATCACATCCATTCAGTATCCAGCAGTATGCGTACGGAACAGTTCAAAGCATAATGTCACCTCAGAAGTATTTGTAGGAAATGCTTGCGCCATACTGAGATTAGCTGAATGAATTACAAGAAAGTAAAGGCCGCTAAAAAAGAAGGTAGGTAGCAAACCAAATCCTCTTTCGACCAATACTCGAGTACCACTCGTCGCCTAGGACCTGCACAGAATAGGACTCATAAGGGAATTAGAGCGCATTCAGAGAAGTCGGTTTCGCCACAGGCTCTTTAGTATGTACGAAAGCCTCACGGTGATACCCAAATAACTCCGTGGCAGATAGTGCGAAAGAAGAGTTTGTCATCGAGGTGCAATTTAGGGAAGTGTGTTCTACCTTTAGGGTAGTACATCTAGTAACACATGACGAGTTTTGGGCGATATTCCATGATTTTAGGATCATATGAAGGAAGCGCACTACAGACCACCGTAAGCAGTTTCCAACATTGTCAAAAGTTTTTGTTCGTGCTAAACATGAGGTGGTGTTTTGTTTAGCATTAGTAAATATTTCGAGTATTTCTCAAGTAAGTGCCGTGTAAAACACTGTCCAGCCACATTAATGGGACCAACGCCTACATTCAACGTCAGCGTGCGATAATAACGGCAGGTTGTTGCAGCATCAGGAGCGAGCAGGAGGGGGTGGGGGTGGGGGGAGTGTAGATAAAACTTGTCGGTGGGACGCAGAAAGTAGTGCAGTCGTGGTCTTAACGCGGAGACACAGTGATTTATCTGACGACCAAAAGGTCATGGTCATTGCCTTTTGTGCCAAGGGTGGAAGCTAAACGGCTTAGTTTGCAAACTGTTGGAGTGCCGCCGTAGTTAATGAACACCGTGCAAGGAAAAATGGCACTATCCAAAACCCGCTCTGAGGCAACTGTGGTACACCACCGACTATAGATGACGGGGCTGAACGACGGCTGCGGACATGCAGCTGTCGAGCAACTGAGCACCCAGATGAACCAAGGGACTACCAACAGTGCCTCTTCAACGACTGTTGGTTGGTTGGTTGGTTGGTTTGGGGAAGGAGACCAGACAGCGTGGTCATCGGTCTCATCGGATTAGGGAAGGATTGGGAAGGAAGTCGGCCGTGCCCTTTCAGAGGAACCATCCCGGCATTTGCCTGGAGTGATTTAGGGAAATCACGGAAAACCTAAATCAGGATGGCCGGACGCGGGATTGAACCGTCGTCCTCCCGAATGCGAGTCCAGTGTCTAACCACTGCGCCACCCCGCTCGGTCAACGACTGTTCAGCAAACGTTGCTGCGAATGGGCCTCCGCAGCAGGCGACTGGTTCGTGCACCCATTCTCACTCCTGTTCATCGGCGGCGAAGGCTGGAATTTGCACCCCAGTTCTGCAACTCCAAGTCCACTAAGTGGCTACCGGTTACCTTTCCTGATGAGTCAATTTTTAAATTCTATCAGAAAAATGGCTGTTGGCGTGTAAGGCGTGAAACGTCTGGAAGCAAACAGACAGCAACAATCGAGGGAGCGTTATGGTCTGGGGACTGTTTTCGAGTCATTCCCTTGCTGACCTCGACACGCTGGAAAGCACAGTGAATCAACACTGGTAAGGATGTATCCTTGGGGACCATGTCCGTCCCTAGATGTAGTTTCTTTTTCTGTGGCACGATGGCATCTACCAGTAGGATACACAGCTCGCAGTGTTAAGTGCGTGGTTCGACGAGCAGCGGGATGCATTTACCGTACTCCTCTAGTCACCAGCCTCTCCGGGTCATACCAATTCGCGAATCTGTGGGACCACTCCGATAGGGCTGTTCGCACCGTGTGTACTCAGCCGAGAAACCTAGCGCAGCTGGGCACATTCACGTGACTGGACAGTGTATATTAAAGGTATTTGGAATATATTGTTAAGTCTTCGATCACCCTAAAACTCTATATATTTTTAGAAATTGTTGTGGAAAATATGAATGTTAAGCCGCACTTCGTCCATACTTGTTTCTTGATACAGAAGATCTTTCGCCATGGAACATGTGATATTTTCTAATTAACTGAGTTTCGTTAGTATCTTAACAACTTTAACTGTCTTCGGAATAGAAATTGGTGTCAATTTCCTATAGCTTCTCTTTCAAAACCTATTGAACTCGTAGCTGGTTTTTAATAGTACTTCTGCATAATTTGATTTCACTTTCTGATTGTTCGTGTGTAGTAAAGTAATAATGTAACAGACGGGCGACCAAATATGGTACATACACGACTTTCTCGGTTACAACGGTTTCAAATTTCAATGGAATATTTGGTCCTCGGTTCATGATCAAGATTTTGACATTTGGAAAGCCATAATTCTTCCGAAAAAGGCTGGATGATATGAAAAACGAACGTCATCATTTTAAAAACGGAATAAGAAAAAATATTGAAATTCTATTAGAGGACTGGCTAAAGGTGAAAGACTGGAAAGTTTTCCAAACAACACTCTCCCCCAGAGTTCAAATTCCGAGAGTGTACTTTCCTGGAATAATGAACATATACATTGTGTCTTGATACGTTTCTCTTATAAAAGTCAATGCAGGTAAAATCATCAACAGTAGCTCTTCTGTAGCACCATTCGCGGCTGGAACACGAAAGACGGGAGGAGGTTGGGCGAGGCGGAGGTGGGGGGAGGGGGGAAAGAACAGTGGTACACGAATTAGCTACTGTCCGCCACACGCCATGGGGTGGCTTGCGGAGTGTAGATGTAAGTGTGTATGTAGCAGGGGAAACCGCAGCAAAGCGCAGATGAGAGGTTTGTGATATTACACTAAAATTATGTTTCGATGCTATTCTTATACACTGCTCATCAAAATTAAAAGATGGCTTTTTTGAAACCCCGTAAATATCTCCCATTCCTATACATGCGTTTCATATTTGGTTCAAAGATATGTACTACCTTCCTCTCTTATGAGGCAGAAGGGTGGAGACGTGCTCGTCACCCACGGTCTCAGTGACGCTTCAGACTGCTAAGTGTGCAAACATGGGGAGATCGTGTTACATTGGCACGAAATGTCAGGACAGTTCTGCCCACTCCACTACGGACGTGTCACTCTATGGGAAGCTCGCCACACGCCCTCTCTACCACATTTCACTTCTTCTTTTGACACCTCTGCGATGCAGGACAGAACCGCGACACCCAGCGTTGGAGCATCGGATTTTCTTATGAGTGGCAGAGAAAAACATTTCAGACACACCAACGCTCAGGATCGAGACGAAAAGGGCTCACTAGGTGGCATAATGGCATGAAAGTACCCCTTCTCTTAAGGCGCAGGTTCCCACACGTTTCGCTGTCGAAAACGACAGATCTAAAGTGCGATAAGAAATAGTACGACTTTTGTGACAACGATCGACACTGCTGCTACCACCTGGGCATTTGCACCCTACTCAACGCACATTGTGAGGCTGAAATCCCATTGAGCATGAACTGGCTTTGGAGTGTAGCGCGACTGCAATAGTTGCTTTAGTATACGGGATACCACCACTAGAGACAGTTAGAAGCCATTCGACGAAACCAGACCGTAATCCGAAGCAGAAATAACTCATCCATCTTGGTGCCATCCTGTGGCGTGGTCACGTGAGGTTGCAGCATTACGATATGCGTGAGGTGTGTGAATGAAACGGCAAAGCGTCCTCCAGTTTGGAGGCATCCACCTCTGTGCCACCCACGTCCCTTAGTTTAGCACGTAACATGTGTACCTTTTAGATACTTCGATACACATTCCGACTTGCTGCCGCTCTAGCGCCTGAAGGCAGACAAACACCATCTAAGTGGTGACGAATTGATTGTCTAGCTTTCAGACGCAAGAACGGTCGCAAGGCTGGATGTCTATCGAAGTTTCAGACAGGTACATTTGTATTGTGCTCAATTAAGGTGTGCTGTGTGGCAATGATGTTGTTCCCGAACTGGAGAGTTTTAGATGGACCTTTTGCCACTTTGTTCACGCACATCTTAATGTGGCACGTCATTCAATTCCCTCCCTCCTCCCTCTCCCCCCTCCCACCAGTGACTAGGCCACAGGAGGGTGCGAAAAAGAGGTCTGCAAAATCATAATCACACTTTTGCTACTTGGATTCACGATCAGATTTCATCGAATGGTTTTTAACCGTCCTTAGTGGTTTCAAGCTGTACAGCAGAGCAAAAACTGCGGACGAAAAATGTGTGGGATTCAACGACCTAAGGGAAGGGGTGGTTTAACTGACGCCCTTTATCACACCCCTTGAGGCTTTTCGTGTCGATTTTGAGCGCCGGTGGGTCTGAAATGTAGTCATCGGCCACCCAGAAGAAACCCGCTTTATTACAACGCTGGGTGTCGCGATTCTCTCCTCCATCGCTGAAGCCTCAAAAGAGGAGATGAAATGTGGGCAAGAAGGGGTGTAACGACCTTCCCATCGTGTGACCCATCCATGGTGGCGTTGGCCAGAATTGCGGCGAATTTTGGGACCAATATGACATCTTTAACCCACATTACAGCCCACGTGAGCTTCAGAGCAGTGGCATTTTTTTCTGCATGTGTCGACATTTGCTGTTTGCTAGTATCGTTGAGGCCGAAGCGGACGTCGCAGAGTGCTATGCTTTTTCACCACCACAGAGGAAGATGGTATGTATGTTTGAGCCAAATTTTAAACTTATTTGTCAGAATGGGAGGTAATAACGGGGGTTTCTAATACGGGTTCCTTTGGATGCTTTAATTTTATTGCCCAGTATAGTATAAAAATACGGATGTACTGTACGAAAAATTGTTGCAATATTTTAAGGACGAAAACAGTTGGCCTTAGAGCAAATTATCACCAAAAGCCCGCTGAAGGAAAGAGAAATGATTGGAACCTTTATTTTAGTCTCATCGAAATTTAAATCTTTGAAGCGAAGTTGGCAAACTCTCTCTCAGACCGTGCTAGCGCGATGTTATAATCATAGTACCTGTTTTGCGACTTTCACAGCTACACTGGAGCAGGCACGCAATAAGCAACTCTTTTGGGAGACAGCGAGTAATGAAACTCTAGCACCTTGTCACATCAGGTCTTTGGCGAAAAGCAGGATTATGCACGGCTCATGAACCCGCAGCGCGCTGCAGCTTTCGACACACTTTCCCGATGCCAGATTGCAATGCATATGCGATGAGGAGCAGGTGCGGCGCGTCACGCTGCTGGCGGTTTTCCGCTGAGCAAGTCGACCCGGCCAAACAGTCTGCGACGCAGCAGCTGCGCCGGCTCGAGTAGCGCAGTGGGACGGAGACAGCACTAGGCAGTGCAGCCAAGTGAAGCGTCATCTGTCACCTCTTCCCTGCAGCCTGCCTCGAAATCCTCACTTGCACTGCTGATTCTGTGTGTTTATGTTCGGCAGCTCAGTTGCGAGACAGCTCTTCAAAAGTGACCAGCCGCTGATCATCCATTATATGGGGTATAACGGGTATAAGTACAGATAGTTCTGTTGGTGTCTGTGGACGGTGCACTGAACAGCATTAGACCAGTATTTACATCATCAGCAGACTAATAATTACAGCCATTACAAGTGGTGTGCTTTAGGCTGTGTAGTATGCGGGCTTTCAAACAGAAAATGTGATGAGTGGCCCACAACTACGTACCCTCTAACTCAGAGTTGAAATATTAAAAGTTTCGGCAGGTTTCGTTGTCTAGGGCCCGGGATACGCACTTGCCGCATTACAAGCCAATTACTGCTGAGTCTACAGTATACAATATGAATATAGACTTGAGTCGAATGGTCGAAGGTTCCTATCACTCGGCAGTTGCGAATTTTGAATGTAACATAGTAATTTATAAATGAAAGATTGCAATTAAATCAAATCTGCTGGTACTATTTTTAACGACTTTAAATTATGAGTACGACTCGAGAAGTACCTTTAAGAATGCCGTTTATTACTGTAAAACACCTATTACTGTCGATGGTCCAGCAATTAAATGAAATATACTTTGAATAACAGGGAAACAATAGATTTCTACTTCATGTAATTAATTATGAACAACAACATAGCTCGTAAAATATTCACTTGTAAACACATACTACGACTTCACTGCAGAAGCCATTGAAATCTCACAAGTGTACAAATCGGCGCTACGAAATATTTGTATCTCCCGCGACCACACGGAAAACTACCCCACTCTCCAACGTAGTTCCTGCGACCCCCCGTCACTGCTTGCCATCCAGCACTCCTCATGCCCTGTGCGACCCGATGCTCTTCCCCCACTTCCATTCCGTCTCTCCATTCTTCGGCAGTCGCCTGCTGTAGTAACGAGCACTGTGATTGGCTAGAGCGCTCCTGCCATGTCTTCAAGCCAACGCTCACTCACAAACATATTGAAACACATACAAAATACTGGATTTACATCTAAATAGCTTGAAAGTAATAAATATGCCTATGGTTGGACCATAAACATTCTCTAACACACATTATTAAATACATAAACAAATAAAATAATAATATATCAAAGAAATAGAAACAAAAGCAGGCTAGTAGCCTAATGTCTCTGTGCTTTCTAAAACACAGTAAATATTTGACCAATTTCTTCATGAATAGTATATATCTGATGTAAACAAAGACATTGACGAATAAATATCTTTATAAGCATGCTGCTACCGTTTTTTCGTGTAACTGTGGAGTACTTATGGTCTGACGCAATTAATAGTAATCGGCCAATCTGACCTCCAACAACTCATGTACTATTAACGTTACATGCCTGTAATTCATACCAATTTTGGTTTGCACTAATAGCTTTCTAAAGACACATCGATCGACAAAATCGGATGAACCATTTAGATTTTGGAAATTGGTTGCTGGGTGTTACTGAAAGGGTACAGTACCGCCCGACATTGAAAATAGGTACAACATACTTCATTATTCTTTTCAGTACAACATATTTTTTCTAATAATAACTCAGTTTCAATTAATACAGCGAAGCCGGATACCAGTGTAGGAAAGAATGACAATTTATTTAATTGATCACATGTGCACTCCCACAAAATAAATCCCTACATCCAGTTTGGTGAGATCTGTGAAATGAATGAATGTATGGTCGTCTGCTAACCGCAGATAGTGAATGTGAATGTATGATCATCTTTGAGACGTTCTTTTGGTCACCTTTGGTGGAACCAAAGAGATGAAACTTACCGGAGCTTTGAGCGCCTGAATAGTGGCTGACCAATACGGTAGCAAGGTGCTCCCCCACTTCGGCAGAGGTGCGAGAGGACCTGAAGAACGGCTATGTTTCAGCACTCTGCCGATGGATCTAGTGTTGGTAAGACCTGTCTTAGGTGTGTGGAGACATAGTATGCATGTGAAATACTTAAGAGTAGTTTGGAATAATAATTTCTCTATTTCAGGAACTTTTGTGGGGAGAATTAAATGTCAGGCAGGTAATATTAAGGGGATCGTAGTAATCTTCAGAAGTGACCAATGGTCACAATGAAACCACGTGTAGCAATAAGTTGAAATACTTCCGAGTGCTTAAGTTAAGCTGAATTACTAGCGTGTGTACTATAAGTTGGAAATATTTAAGAAATGGTGTGTGCAGGACTTGAAATTAGAGACGAGTACTTCCACGTGGTGAGTACTGTGTGAGTCTCCATCTGTGTATGAGACAAAGGATAAAGAGAAGTACTCGCCCATGGTATCAGTTGAGCACTCGCGTGTGTGATGAATATGTTCTTAATATTACTTTGCGTGTTATGTTTTCGTGTGATGCTTGATTCAAACTCTAATACTCTGAGAGAGAAGCAAGGTGGGTCAGCCGTCTATCCAGCAACGCCACTTGGCTTGCATTGCACAGGAAGACGTGCATATATCCTCCAGAGTTGATAGTAGGAAAGAAATATTACGAAGTGGGGCAGTGTCGCGTGAAACTGGGATAAATACTAACTGGATTGGGAAAGCTGAAAGTGATAATGTTGTGACTATTCCTTGTGTTATATTCCATGTTGCAGTTGGTGTATGTCATGTGATTTAAGTATGTGTGTTTTGCATGGGAGAGTAGCAAGGTAGTTTCAGAGGTAGTGGGTTATGCATGTTACTTTTGTACCGCTCGGTCTGGAGGAAAGTTTCGTGATGATGGTTGTGAGAGCCGAAGTGTGAGATATAGCAAATGATCCACCATCCTATCCAGAAAGTGCACTGTAGCGTTAAATAATTACAAGACCATAAGATAGAGAAGCACCAATGTAAAGCCATGCCCACTGGGCGGAATTTCTCATGTGTTATTGTTGTAGGTTATGGAATTTGTGTGTTTAGGTTATAGAATTTATCGGAATAAATAAGATAGTGAAAAGAAAAAGATTGGTGGCCTTTTCCTTCGAATAGTGTGCTGCCATGATACCCAGAATTTATAATGCGTGCACCATTCATATGCAGTGCTATGGCCACGTGTTGATCAAAGCGGTTGAATAAGAACGGAAATGTGGTATTGCCAGTGCGTAGTGAACAGTCAGAGTTGTGTAAATTACTAATAGTCAGATGTGCGTTTCCGTTGCGTAATATCCAAGCAGGAGAATAACTTTTAACTTAATTGCGAGTACTAGAGTTCATGATACTTGATAAATAAAAAATGAACCCACTCGCTTGGCAGACCACTCATCTTGCAGGCCTGACTGCTTGATGCCACAGTATGTGCAAGGCATGCGGGTGCCTCTAATTACTTATATAATTTACAGTCAGATAGTAAACTCTAAACTAATAGATATTGAAAATCTGATTACAATATCAGAATCGTAGTGCAAATAATGGTAATGTACATTGTAATGGTCGCCTGGTCGTAGATATTGCTAATTGCTATAATCGCACTATTTCACTCCCATTTACGGAGCTTGTTAGCACTTGATGTTAGGTTGGCGCCATTAAAATGCATTGTAGTAATCACTGCTGCTTGCTGGATCGCTGCTGTGTCTCGATGTTGATGCTGGCTCTAAATCTGGTTGTCTAGGATTAAAAACATGAGGTCCCGTGTTTTTTAGGTGCTTTTGATGATAAAGAATGAACAAAACCAACAAATATGTAAACTTCAAATATTTATTTCTCTGGTGGCCATCTTAATTCCACTGTCCACCAAAGACTATGACACAACACAACTTCCTTTACATGTTCTTTGCATTGTTTATCCACCTCAAACAATAACACACTGTACCAAAGTGACATTCCGACTGCCTCTCGACCCTTCTTGCTGCTCGTATTTATAACATTGTCAAAGAACTACTAAAAAGAGATATAGTTTACAAGTCACATGTACATCTGTTATCATAATTTGTGCAGAAAAGTTATTAATTTGCATCGAGTGACATAATTTAACATGTTATTAAAATGACAGACAGATTTGTTGACTTGACAGAATAATTCTTTGTTACAAAAAGTCCGTTTTTTAGAAGTTTGTCAATTGACTTCTCTAATTTGCATAAATAAGTAATTAACATGAATTATTAAGAAATACATTGGTTTTCGTCTAAAACAGGATTGATTTCGTGAATACTAAGTGAAACCGCTCCTAGTGAACAAATAGGTTTCACTGGGTGATTTTTATTTAAGGAGATCCAAAATACCTAAGTTGTACACTATTTTTCGTACTTCATATTAATTATTTAAGATGAACTCAGTGTTTTTACATGATGACATTTGCTGTATCAGTGATCAAGTGATATTAACTTTTGTGTGGGTTAGTTATTCAGTATAATTTAATGGGTTGACTGTTTATGGAGACATGTTACGCAATCATTGTTAACATACACAATAACTTTTCTATAATCATAAATACTCGTTAAACTGGTTGAATTTGGAGGGTATCGCATACTTCGGTACAGTAAAGCCTTTAATATGTTCCGTTACAACATGTTTCTTTTTAAGGTAACATTATTCCTCTGGGTATTATTAATTTCTACATGAACTGTGAAATGTCTGCCATTATGGTTTCACAAAGTCCGCCATCTTTGGCACTCCTGGCATGCAAATCTCATTCATCGACACAAAGCACAGTCCTCGTCACAGCGTCCACATGGAATTCTCAGCCACGCGGTCGGCTTGGACCACGCGCTGGAGCTACCCCTCTTGCTCCGTCCGATGCTCAGCACCACACGGCCGCCGACGAGCCGCGGCCACGCCAACTCCGGACTTAGAAAATTTTCAGGGCGCCACACTCGCCAGTTACCTTACAAGTATCACAATAAATTATGGGTAGTACTAAAAAATAAGGGAGTACCAGATCACTTCATTTATCTCATACGAAGTTTATACTCTGACCGAGTATCCATCGTGAGAACTATGCGCAGAACAACTAAATGGCCCGGCTGGAGTGGCCGATCGGTTCTAGGCGCTTCATTCTGGACCCGTGTGACCGCTACGGTCGCAGGTTCGAATCCTGCGTCGGGCATGGATATGTGTGATGTCCTTAGGTTAGTTAGATTTAAGTAGTTCTCAGTTCTAGGGGACTGATGACCTCAGATATTAAGTTCCATAGTGTTCAGAGCCATTTTAACCAACTAAATGGATCAAGATTCAGAATGGTAACGAGAAGACTGCTTATTATCACCTTAGTTATTCAATCTGTATGCAGAGCATGTTATGAGGAATGTCGGGCTAGATGAAGAAGGAACCGTAATTAAAGTAGCTGGAATGAATATAAACAACCTCAGATATGCAGATGATACTGTACTGTTGGCAAATAGTGAAGAAGGGTTAAGGACTCTTTTGCGAAAAGACTGGTCTTAGGCTGAATATTAAGAAAATGAAAATTATGGCAACTATAGCTATCATTTCATGGCGTATAGGAGGAGAAACAATGGAGGTAGTGCCTGCGTTCAATTACATCAGCTCCCAGATTTCTGCTGATGGTGACTGCAGCCACGAAACCAGGAGACACTTGCTGCTTGGCAGAAATGCAGTGACGAACCTTGACATTGTTTTAACAAGTAGAGATATAACTTTAGCAGCAAAGATTGTATTGTAATGTTAATGGTCTTTCCAGTTGAGATGTATGTATGTCAGGTGTTGACCACTAGAAAGGAGGAACGGCGAAGAATAAGACTCCTTTGAATTGTGGTGTTTGAAGAAACTTGTTAAAGTCCCATGCCCATGGTTAGCAAAGAGAACGAATAGATCAATATTGGAGCAAATAAAACCAGAGTGCTTCCTGGAAGGTCTGATACTAAAAGAAAAGCTGACCTACTTTGGACGCATCATGAGAAGACATGTTTCACTAAAAAAACACTAAAACTGGGGAAGGTCGAAGGCGCTAGAAGAAGAGGCCGTCAGAAGATCAGACGGATCGATGTCATCACAGAAGTTATGTGTTCTGACCTGGAAAGCCTACAGGAGAAAGTGCAGGACAGAAGAAATTGGTGTGCTTTGGTGCATGGGGTCACGGAGAGTCCAAACTGACTAAACTAACAGAGAGAGAGAGAGAGAGAGAGAGAGAGAGAGAGAGACAGAGAGAGAGAGAATCTCCAAGAACATCTGGAAAGTGCAAGTCATTATGAGAGGATGTATGTAAACTTGGTTAAAAACCATGAAATTTTTTTGCACCCAGATAGTCCTGTTACATGTTAGGAATATTGTCTCCAAGTTCCAGAGTTTATTCATGCTACAAATCGTGTAAAGGCCACCTTATTCCTACCGATGCGCAGTATCACGCACCTTTTCTACATGAGTCTGTCCCCGTTTGTTATATTTCATTATTCCTGCCATCACTGAAGACATCTGAACAGTATATGAGGCTCTAAGCCCATTTACGATGTGATTAATTACTATTTATTAAAGAAATGTACACGTGCTAGAGCACAAACCGAAAGGAAAACTTCAATTTCCTCATATTATGTTTGCCTGATGTTCAATGATGGTAACACTGGAAGAATCAGGACCCTTATGAGACTAGGATTTGATGCAATTTGCTTCACTGAAAACCTGTTGAAGAAAATTGATGATGTTGGTATTGCTAGTAATAAAGTGTCAGTGAAGTCTATTGTCGAAAGGACGCACCATAATTATCACACTAGAAGAAAACAGCTACTTGAAGACCAAAAAAACCAAATGTGTGGTTATAGTCTGCATTAAGATACGTGTTTCTTATATAAACGCTACTATAAACTTTTTTATGCATTTTCCGCAACTTTCATTTTTCTTTGTATAAGAAACAATTTCTGTTGAAGTATTGGAGATAAAAAGTGAACTTTGGTACAGGCTTTGTAAATGCTACAGCACAGCTTCCTGTGGTACAATATTTTTCAAATTGGATTGCTGACAACTTTATTTAAACCTGTGAAAGGAAAATTGCTATGTATTACAAACATCAATTTAAAAATAAATGTTGCGAGACTGACATTAATAAACTGGTATAAAGATTATTTACCTAATTTCTAAGAACAAACTACCATATTTTGGAAGTGATAAATTAAGTAATGCTCGAGAATATGTTGCTTATGTGATTAAAGTATTCAGCATCATCCTGATCAAATTATTTGATACAAAACTTGAAAATACCTGATTATAGCCGGTAACATAATGAAAGCACGTGAAAAATTTGTTTCAATTATCTCTCAGTCAGTAAAAGCTACATTAGCTTACACATACCAAAGTATTTCGAAGTACATCCCCCCATCAATGCTTATATTCCCGTGGGCAGCATGTCAGGTGTTATATTGTGGGCAAGTGAACGCAAAACAGTGAGTCTATACTGACAGCAATAGTCCACTTAGGACTGCAGTTATGACCACGCAGAAAACACCATGTCGTAAAATTTGTGACATGTTTGTGGGAATATTGTTCGACGCAGTGGAAAACAAGTAACACATTGATATGTGTACATATTCAGGTACCACATATCTTCACTTATACCAGTTTCATTATTCACAGCGGCGATCAAAAAGTTACCTTTTGAGGGCGTTGCTGCAGAGTATGCATACAAAGCGCATCTCCAATGTTGGTATTTACGACTGGGAAGCAAGTGATTATTTATGTAGTCCTGCCTTTCCGACGTACATGCTGTTAACTGTGGAAACGTGAAATATAGAGATTTATCATCAAATACTTCCCAACAAGACCAAAGTCTTTTCCTGACTGCCAAAGGACAAACACTACTAGACATCCATCCGAGAACAAACAATGTATATGGGCAATACGCCGGTCGAAAATCACCCTTGTGGGATGGTGTTAAAAGGGGTGTTACTGCTTCATGATAGTGTGTGTCTCCATATCGCAAATGTTCTAACGCTGAAGTTACGCCAACTCAAATGGGAGACACCCGAGCATCCATCCTACAGTCCTGATAGCTGCCCGTGCGATTGTCTCGTCTTCAGTCACTTAAAAAGACTTTCAAGGGTCAACGATTCCTTAGGGACGAGGATGTGCAGCAGGCAGTTACGAACTTCTTCATGCAGTAACACATGGCATTTTACCAGCCCAGTATTTTCAGTCTGATGCGTTCTTCCGGTGATTACCTCAGTGCTCACGGTGATTTCGACTGATTAGCATACCGATTCTAGGATATATAGTTTTCGAACGAAAACTTATTAATCCTGAAACACAAATGTATTCCCCACCTTGGCTAAATTATAATCTCAGTCACTTATTCTCACGATGTACAAGAAATCGAAGAATAATGCATATTACACTGCTTATAATTTCATATACTTACAAATTTGTGGACCAGTCCGAGTTAGTTATAAGAGGGTGTGGTGAAAAGTAATGCCTCCGAATTTTTTTATATTATAACGCTTAAAACTTTTTAAGTAAAACAAACTTTATCGACCTTCCGCACTTTTATTCTTGATACCCCCATATTTGCAGCTCTCTGAGTCTAGAGGGCTCTGTATTACTGCATGTAACATGGTGCTGCGTAACGTAACTATGTGGGGCATAAGAAACAACGTGCTGTGATCGATTTGAGAATTCGAAGAGTTCATCCACACATCGAACACCCTCTCATTCAGCATGACAATGCGAGACCACACACGAGCGCTGCGACTTCTGCTACAAGTCGATGATCACCTGTGTCCAAGAGCTAAGGAACACCTTAGACCACTTGATTTTGGTAGTGATGAAGTGGTAGAAAAAGAGGTGAAGTTTCGACTCCGTTAACAAAGTCAAACAACACTCTACAGTGACGATGTCAACAAATTGCTGTCGTTGTCAGAAATGTGTTTGTCTCCAGGCTGACTACGTTGAGAAATAAATAAGTAGACATGAAGACTAAAAATTTGAATTGTTAATAATATTGTTTTAGTTAAAAATCCTTAACGGTGTTCACATTAAAAAATTCGGAGGCGTTACTTTTCAGCAAGCCTTCGTCTGTAAATACCGTGTGATTTACATTGTGTGTTACTTCATCCCCGCCTTTCACAAAGTCAAATCACCCTCTGTGGGTATACACGAGTGGTATTCGGAAAGTAAGAAACGATAGGTCGCGAAATGGAAACCACAGTGAAAATCAAAACGTTTTTATTTGCAACAGTTAGCTACAACTTCCAGCTACTTATCTCCATAGTCGTCGATCCGGCGTAGACGTCTGTCGTAGCATCGTACCAACTTTCCAATACCCTCGTTATAGAAGGCAGCCGCCAGTGCTTTCCGCCAATTCTCTACGCTGGCCTACAGCTCGTTTTCTGTGACAAAATTTTGTCTTCATAGCCAGAGGTTCATGTGAGCAGAGATGAAACTTAGAGGGACACAATTTCGGGCTGTATTGTGGGTAATCGAAAATTTCCAATTGAAAACGATGCAGGAGCATTTTCATTGCCCCTGCAGAATGCGGCTGAGAATTGGCTTGAAGAAGAAACCGCACGTCAGTTATGTAATGTTGGCTGCATAGCTTCCGGCGGAAAGTCTCACGAGGCCCTCTTACTTGGCGGGAGACACTATGGTTCTAGGTACCTGTATGTGCTGCCTGTGTGCTCAGAACTAAAAATAACGACGTAACGTAATCGACGGGCCTACTAGACACACTGCCCAACACACCTGTGCAAAACTTCACTGGATTTTCATTGTGGTTTCCATTTCGCGACCGATCGTTCCTTACTTTCCGAATAACCCTCGTACTATGTACTTCCGTCGTCTGTCATGTTCATGTACAGGGTATGCGTTTTAGATATCGTGACCACCCCAAATAATTTTGTGCCAGAAGTAAAATTTAAAAAAAAATGTATGAAGCAACTGTTTACCTACCAGGTGGGCATTAACGAGCAGATTGGTTTTAGTCACTTCGTTAGTTATGAACATATGAACACCAGTACTTTCCATTTAAATAGCACCTCACATATTTTATTTAGTGTTCTACTGCCTCTTGCCTCTCTCTTTGGGCCTCAGCTTCACGCTTGACAGTAGGATGGATCTGCCATCTCCCTCCGAGAAAATAGAGGCTGGAATGCTGTATCGTTTGTCTTGTTCTACACCGCAATACCGCCGTGGCCTATGGTTTGCCGCAGCGGCAGGCGTCAACCGCCAGTAAATACTCGTAAAAATATTTTTACTGTGGGCTGTGACAACCGCAGAAACGAAGATCAAGAACGGAAGAGGAGAGAGAGGGCTGTGAGACGACGTCAGCCAATAGTACGCTGACGAACCTCTCTCTAGGACGACACCAAGAGAGGTGCGGCCTTTACACGAAGAGAATATAAGCGCCGGGCCGCCTAGCCGCGGGCAGTGGAAGACGAGCCGTCATACAAACGCTACAATAGCGCCTTATGGACTGTATTGTTTTGCTTGCCATGAAATTGTATATATCGAACGACATTGATTATTTGCATGTCGCCATTTGCTTGCGACACACCTTTGTGAATACGCAAAGTCAAGTAATGTCAATTTAACTTACTGTAATGAACTCCATTAATACGAATTGCTTGAATTGTTGCTAGCGATCCGAGAAAACAGCTTCTTAGGCACTCTACATTGGACGAGTGGGCAGATACAGTATTGCGGAAGACTCCACACGAACCTTCGGCGCCAACTTCACAACTAACGGCACTGCAATCAGTGGTCCATTCCTATACGCCCGACACGTGTCCGCTTGGGAACAGGACGAGTAATCTTCCAGATTGTGAGTACTGAAGAGGCTGCCCTGTAGCTAGCCAGCCATTTCCAGTTGCAGAGCCAGCCCCCCCGTACACTGCACTCCAGGAAGTTACCAAGCAACCACTCCATCTTGAGCACAAAACTTTCACTCTCACCGTCGACAACTGCTCCACTAGACTTTGTCACCAACGGAGCAGTCAGCGAGCAACCAAGCCGTAGACCGTGTGAAGCCATCGCTCCCAGCAGTGGCCACTGTCTGATTGGTATTAGTCATAAATTGAACAGTTCATCTTCCAGTTGGACATAGCCACCAAGTGATTAAGTAGCTTACACTATTTGGCTAACACGCTCTTACACGTAACTTGCAAGTAACTAATTAATGTGCATTAATTGGACATGGTCTCGACTTAGCTTCAGAACGATTACTGATCTTCGTGTGAAGTGATCATTTGATTCTGATATTTCGTCTTTGCGTCCAACCTTCGTTACTGACCTTTTTATTACTGCATCACTGAGAGCTATAAGTGTGAGCTACATAAATATATTTGTTTGCCCACAGCCGCCTTGGAAATATTACTCCACTGCGCGTGCTATGTATCAACTAGTGACAGTCATCACAAGAGTCTCCTCAAGACCAGTTGAAAAAAGTATAACAATGCACCGTTCACGTAACAGTGACGTTATTAAAAACAAAGTAACACAAAATTTACTCGCACATACAGCAGCTAACGGGGGTAATGTTACCTTAATGACATTTGTGCATTTCTCTTCGTTTCCATTCTTTGCTGACAACGCCAGCAAGTGGACGAGCTATGATATCCGGATATTAGCACTGAGTGCTAGTACTTGAGAAACCAAGTGAATTTTTTGTTATGTTTTAATCACATCATGTTTACGTGAATGGTGCCCTGTGATACAGTTTTAAGCAGGTCTTGGGGGACGAAACGGTTTATCGAATAAGAAAAGTTTATTATATTACATATAAAAGGCCACACTGCTTGTCATATCATCATAACGAACGTAGGTACAAGAAAGGCGACCACGCTGCTTAACGTCCCTCTAGTGGCTAAACAACATTTGCTTGACACATGTTTTATTCTCACTCCGGCAAAACATTACTGGTAGTGTGAAACACTTTCTATTACACCCACCGTTACTGACTAATGGATTATAGCCTAACAGTTTAAAATAATTTGACCCTGTGCAACTAATAAAGGCTGGTTGGTTAATATTTGCGCGGTAGTTGTTACGTATCAAATGCAAAAAAGCTAATTAGGATATCGAGTAGCAATAATCGGTACATGGGGTATCTGCTGAGAGGCCAGACAAACGTGTGGTTCCTGAAGAGGGGCAGCAGCCTTTTCAGTAGTTGCAGGGGCAACAGTCTGGATGAATGACTGATCTGGCCTTGTAACACTAACCAATACGGCCTTGCTGTGCTGGTACTGCGAAAGGCTGAAAGCAAGGGGAAACTACAGCAGTAATTTTTCCCGAGGGCATGTAATTTTACTGTATTGTTAAATCATGATGGCGTCCTCTTGGGTAAAATATTCCGGAGGTGAAATAGTCCCCCATATGGATCTCCGGGCGAGAACTACTCAAGAGGACGTCGTTAACAGGAGAAAGAAAACTGGCGTTCTACGGATCGGAGCGTGGAATGTCAGATCCCTTAATAGGGCAGGAAGGTTAGACAATTTAAAAAGGGAAATGGATAGGTTAGTGTTACATATAGCGGGAATTAGTGAGGTTCGGTGGCATGAGGAACAAGACTTTTGGTTAGGTGAATGCAGGGTTATAAATACAAAATCAAATAGGGGTAATGCAGGAGTAGGTTTAATAATGAATAAAAAAATAGGACTGCGGGTAAGCTACTACAAACAGCATAGTGAACGCATTATTGTGGCCAAGATAGACACGAAGCCCATGCCTACTACAGTAGTACAAGGTTATATACCAACTAGCTCTGCAGATGACGAAGAGATTGATGAAATGTATGATGAGATAAAAGAAATTATTCAGGTAGTGAAGGGAGACCAAAATTTAATAGTCATGGGTGACTGGATATCAAGAGTAGAGAGCGCCGGCCGTGGTGGCCGATCGGTTCTAGGCGCTTCAGTCCGGAACTGCGAGACTGCTACGGTCGCAGGTTCGAATCCTGCCTCGGGCATGGATGTGTGTGATGTCCTTAGGTTGGTTAGGTTTAAGTAGTTCTAAGTTCTAGGGAAATGATGACCTCAGTCCCATAGTGCTCAGAGCCATTTGAGAGTAGGAAAAGGGAGAGAAGGAACCATATTAGGTGAATGTGGATTGGGGGTAAGAAATGAAAGAGGAAGCCGTCTGGTAGAATTTTGCACAGAGCATAACTTTATCAAAGCTAACACTTGGTTCAAGAATCATAAAAGAAGGTTGTATACATAGAAGACTCCTGGAGATACTAGAAGGTATCGTATAGATTATATAATGGTAAGACAAAGATTTAGGAACCAGGTTTTAAATTGTAAGACATTTCCAGGGGCGGATGTGGACTCTGACCACAATCTATTGGTTATGAAGGTGGGATTTATGGAGATGAGACTGACTAAACCAGAGGTTGTAAAGAGTGTCAGGGAGTCCATTAGGGCAAAATTGACAGAAATGGGAAAAAGAAATACTGTAGAAGAAGAATGGGTAGCTCTGAGGGATGAAGTAGTGAAGGCAGCAGAGGATCAAATAGGAAAAAGGACGATGGTAGTAGAAATCCTTGGGTAACAGAAGAAATATTGAATTTAATTGATGAAAGGAGAAAGTATATAACTGCAGTAAATGAAGCAGGCAAAAAACGTTACAAACGTCTCAAAAATGAGATCGACAGGAAGTGCAAAATGGCTAAGCAGGGATGGCTAGAGGACAAATGTAAGGATGCAGAGGCTTATCTCACTAGGGGTAAGATAGATACTGCCTAAAGGAAAATTAAAGAGACCTTTGGAGAAAAGAGAGCCACTTGTATGAATATCAGGAGCCCAGATGAAAACCCAGCTCTAAGCAAAGAAGTGAAAGCAGAAAGATGGAAGGAGTATATAGACGGTCTATACAAGGGCGATGTACTTGAGAACAATATTATGGGAATGGAAGAGGATGTAGATGCAGATGAAATTAGAGATACGATACTGCGTGAAGAGTTTGACAGAGCACTGAAAGACCTGAGTCGAAACAAGGCCCCAGGAGTAGACAACATTCCATTGGAACTACTGACGGCCTTGGGAGAGCCAGGCCTGACAAAACTCTACCATCTGATGAGCAAGATGTATGAGACAGGCGAAATACCATCAGACTTCTAGAAGAATATAATAATTCCAATCCCAAAGAAAGCAGCTGTTGACAGATGTGAAAATTACCGAACTAACAATTTCATAAGTCACAGCTGCAAAATACTAACACGAATTCTTTACAGACGAATGGAAAATCTGGTAGAGGCCGACCTCTGGGATGATCATTTTGGATTCCATAGAAATGTTGGAATACGTGAGGCAATACTGACTCTACGACGTATCTTAGAAAATAGATTAAGGAAAGGCCAACCTACGTTTCCAGCATTTGTAGACTTAGAGAAAGCTTTTGACAATGTTGACTGGTATACTCTCTTTCAAATTCTAAAGGTGGCAGGGGTAAAATACAGGGAGAGAGTGGCTATTTACAATTTGTACAGAAACCAGATGGCGGTAATAAGAGTCGAGAGGCATGAAAGGGAAGCAGTGGTTGGGAAGGGAGTGAGACAGGGTTGTAGCCTCTCCCCAATGTTTTTCAGTCTGTATATGAGCAAGCAGTAAAGGAAACAAAAGAAAAATTCGGAGTAGATATTAAAATCCATGGAGAAGAAATAAAAACTTTCAGGTTCACCGATGACATTGTAATTCTGTCTGAGACAGCAAAGGACTTGGAAGAGCAGCTGAACGGAATGGACAGTGTCTTGAAAGGAGGGTATAAGATGAACATCAACAAAAGCAAATCGAGGATAATGGAATGTAGTCGAATTAAGTCGGGTGATGCTGAAGGAATTAGATTAGGAAAGGAGACACTTAAAGTAGTAAAGGAGTTTTGCTATTTGGGAAGCAAAATAACTGATGATGGTCGAAGTAGAGAGGATATAAAATGTAGACTGGCAATGGCAAGGAAAGCGTTTCTGAAGAAGAGAAATTTGTTAACCTCAGGTATAGATTTAAGTGTCAGGAAGTCATTTCTGAAATTATTTGTATGGAGTGTAGCCATGTATGGAAGTGAAACACGGACGATAAATAGTTTGGACAAG